>NC_080110.1:34673963-35955838 GCF_950005125.1 Chionomys nivalis
GAAAGAAAGGAAGAAAAAAAGGAGCCTTTTAAGCACACAGGATCTATTTAGTAGAAAATCTAGGCTAAGTATAGTTACTACAGATGAGTCCCAGGTTTAACTCTTGAAGGTTCAGACGAAGAAAAACCATGAACTGTCGGTCATCCATTATCTGAACGAGGAGAAACAACTGGTTTTCTCTTAGGAGTTAATTGGTTGTCCACACAGCAAACTGACAGCCTCTTTCACTGTAATTTTGCAGTAAACTGTAACAACATATTTTCTTCTTTATTCAGCAGGAACTTGCACTGAGAGCTGGTCACACTAGTCCGTGCCCTTAGTCTCAGCTTCCCAAGGCTAAGAGAGGAGGGTCATATGGTCTGCATTCAGAGCCAGCTGAACAGTGTGTACACATAAGCAAGATGCCTGGCAAATAACTCAGCACATCTGCAAAGTTAATAGGAGATATCTGGTCTTTATCGTCAATGAGAAATCTTTACATTTCACTAGCTTATTAGTGATAATTAGTATTCATTGATTTCATAACATGCCAGGAATTACCCATGGAAATGCACCAATCATCATATTCCTCTAAGATACCAATATTATTGTTACTCCTTTTTTTTCCCATTTGAAGTGGGGGAAAGAGTTGAGTGATTGCTGGAGGGCACATAACTTGTGAACGGCAAGAGCAAGCATCTGAACCCTGGTGAAGGTGGCTGGCTCTGGGCCTCCGCTTTAAGCTCTTCTCTGTTTCCCCTGGCAGGAATAGTTTATGGGACACAGAGATAGTCAAAGCTGACTGGCTTGGGTAACGGTGCTTTCTGAAAGCTTCAGGAATGTAGGTACCTAATGGGCAGTGGGGTATGAATAGCTGCGGTGGAATAGAAATAGATATCACTTAGGTGATTTTTACCAGTGTGTAGTTTGTGTGCAGAGCTGCAAGGAGAGTGGAATGTGTGCAATTCACAAATATCCTAACAGTTTCCTAATACTGTGCTGTAAAGATGTCCACTCAGGGGACTTACATAACACCAACAGAGATATGTAACTCTTTGGTGTATGTGAGTGACGTGGACAGGCCACCGTTGCTCTTCTCTTAAAACCTGGTCATTTAGGCGGAAAAGATGAGTTCCCACAGAGTTCCAGGGAGCCCACCCACAGCCCCTCTCAGTGCCTGGAAACAATTACCTATTTTGATATCTCCCCGAGACAGGCAGCAGAAATCTGACTCAGCGCTGTGACTTTTAACTCTGTCTTGATGTCAGTATTAGTGGGAAATTCTCCTGGGGCCAGAGGGAAGCCCAGCAGGCTCACATTTCAGGTCCCATTCTCACCGTCATGGGGGGCAGCATTGCAGAAGACTGCTTCTTCATGGCACACAAACGGATTTTGTGGACTTTGTTGTAATTGTAAAAGCCTTTTCTTCTTTTCACCAGGACATTCAGTTTCCTATAGTAAACTGCATTGGAGAAATGACTTAGGTCTCAGTCCTTGGAAAACTGGAGTTTTGTGTGCAGATATTTTATTGGGGACTCCTTTGAGACTAACACCTCCTAAGAGGATTGAACTGATGTCACAGGGGAACTGGAGCGGGGATGGATGTAGGAAGAGATCCCCTTTAGCTAGGTCAGTTATTGTGGGGGGAACCTTTCAGCCAACACCATTGGCTGCTGTAGAATTGGGGACCTTAGTCTCAGAGCAAGGTACCTGGGAAGGACCATAGCATCCATTGCAATCCACTTTCTGTCTAGTCCTCTCACTCTGGCGTCTTCAGTCTTTCAGGTTTTTTATTATTATTTTTGTTTGGTTTGTTTGTTTGTTTTTTACATATATAATGTTCTTGGCAGGTATTTGACTACAGGCCCCTGCTGTGTTCTTTTGCCATGAGCTGTATTATGACATGGAAGTTCCTATCAGCAGCCGAGTCAAACAACACAATGGGAAAGACCCAGGTCTTGCCCTTGTTAACATCCTAATAATTGACCTTAATAATGCTTATTTAGATTTATAAATTGTTTTCTTTTTCTGTGTTGTCGTCTATAGATTGGCACACAGTAAAATCTATGTATTTAAGTACTATCACGTTTGCCTCTGATCATTTCTGGTGCCACTGCTCCTGAATTTTGCCATGCCCTTTTGAAAACTTTTCTTTTATACTTCCCAGCCCTACCTTTCCAAGCGACCTCAGATCTGTTTTCTTTCACTAGCTAGGTTTGGATTTCTTGGGCTTTTGTAGAAATGAGATCATAGGCGGGGTGGTGGTGGCGCACGCCTTTAATCCCAGCACTCGGGAGGCAGAGGCAGGAGGATCTCTGTGAGTTCGAGACCAGCCTGGTCTACAAGAGCTAGTTCCAGGACAGGCTCCAAAACCACAGAGAAACCCTGTCTCGAAAAACCAAAAAAAAAAAAAAAAAGAAAGAAAGAAATGAGATCATAGCAGTAGTTACCCTCGGTGTGGGGGAGCGGTGGACTGGCCTCTCTAACTCAGTGGAGCTCTGAGGTCCATCCACGCTGTGCCTATTCTGATCTAATGGGCATTTGGATTGTTTGCAATTTTTGCTACTACAGATAAAGATACCACGGACATCTTATATACCCACAGTCATGTAGACACCCTCGCTCATGTCTCTTGGCTACTCAGGATTGCAATGGCCATGTCTGTGGTTGGCTTGACCTTATAAGAAATTTCCAAATCGTTTTCTAAAGCAGCATCCCTTGGCATCGTAGCTGGAAGTCTGGTCTTGCATTTGCCCCATATCCTCTTCAGCTCAGTGCTTCGGTTCCTTAACATTTTAGTGGGCCAGGTGACTCACTGTGGTTTTTTTGCTTTACCTGTCCTTGTTCAAGGTCATTACAATTTTTTCTTCCTATATCTTCTTGAAGTGCTGTAAGCTCCAGCTCTGTGACCCATTTTCAGTTAATGTTGGTTTGTGATGTTTGCTAAGGGTTTGCTTTTTTTTGTGTGTACACAGATACGTGTCATTCCAGGTTTCTTGTTTAAAATACCTTCCTTTATTGATTGAAGCTTTATTAAAAAAATAAATTGACTCTGAGTGTCCCTATTTCCAGACTTTATACTGGTGCATGGATCTGTATATTTAGCTTCATACTGATACCACACTTTACTAATTCCTATAACTCTAATAAGTCGTGTAATACGTAATATATAAACTTCTTCAGCTTTTTCTTTTTCAACATTTTTGACTGGTTGAGGTCTTTTATTCTTCTTCATTAATATTTAATCAGTTTGTTGTTCTGGCATCCAGCTCAGTGCTGAATAGAGGCAATGGGCAGTTCCAGTCCCAAAGATAACATTCTGCCGTCTAACCACTAAATACAGAGTGAGTTATAGGTACTTCATAGGTGCCTATTGTAAGGTCCCCAGAGTCTCCTTCTGCTCTTGATTATTCAGATTTTGTACTGAATTTTGTCAAGAGACTTTTCTTTCCGTTAATTGAAATGTTCCTATGGTTTTGTGATTTATTCTGTAAGCATGATCCCCGCAATACAAAGAGTGTTTTTAGCTGAAAATGCCTCCTGGTTTCCTTTGCCCTAAGTCACACAATCCCTAGAGGTCCCTATAACTCAAACCATCAACAGAGAAGACCCGGGTTTCATTTTCTCCTTCGGGTACCGGTCTCAGGGTCCTCTTGTCTTAGTAATATCGTTTTGGTGAGTAGCCTGGCTTCCTGGTGTCTTTACACCTAGTCTCTCTCCCTTCCTGCTGTGATCTGAGAAAAACCTTCCCAAAGAAGACCTTTGACCTTACTGTTCATTTCTCTTCTAACAGAGCCCACCTCTGGCCCTTCAGTTCCTCAGAATAAGGGTCTTCTGCTCAGTGAACAGATATTAATGTCTTCCTCAGGCCAGCATCTTCTACTGAGCCATCTCTCAGGGGACAGCCTGTTGTTAGATGTGGATAGACAGTGGGTACCCATCAGTGTCACCTGGACCTGACTCCTCCCCATAGCCATGCGTTCATACTTCAGGCCACATGTGTTTTGTTTTGTTTTTTCTTCTTCGTCTTATATTTCCTATTTCTCACAAGATCCTAAGCACCTGAGGATCCAGACTATGCAAGACTTTCTTGTCTCTACAGAGGAGTGGGGGAGGGAAGGGGGCATGAGACAGGCCTGGTATACCCTCTCACAAATGGCAGCCATTTTTCATATGTGTGTTGAATGGATATGGACATGACTTATGCAATTTCCAAAAATACGTATTTCTTATAGAAGAAGCGACGGAGTCTTTGATGAGAGCAGAAGGTAATTTCTCAGCGGTGCTTGCTTTTCTGTGTGCCGCTCACTGAGATCAGTGCTGAATGTGGACTTTTCACTCTTGAGGCATCCGTTTCTGGGCAAACTTGAGTCTTACATCAGGTGTTTTGGTTTTAAAGAATAGTACACATTCTAGAAATGGAATCGGTCCCCCGTCCGGGGTTGTGCGGCTCTGAGGTAGTTTTTCAGTTTGTGAGCAGTCACCGTTATTGACAGTTTGCTTTCCTGACCATGGCAGGGGAATCCAGATATTCTTTGTGTGTTGGGTGGGGGTGAAGAAAGGGAACTCGCGTTTGGCACAGGCATTCCCTTCACTCTGATACTGCTTGAACCCAATGGCTCTTGTTTTGAATTTCATAATTCTAGACGAGTTGAACTTGAAAATGGATCTCAGAACAACGGCGCCTCTGTTCTCCACCAAAAGGCGGTGATTGTGTTGAACATTTTAACTGGTTATCAGACCTGAGGCTGCCGGTTTGAAGAGTAGCTTTGGCAGTGGGGACTTGGCTCTCAACCCTGTTTTGCAGCTGGCTGGAATGTGAATAAACTTATTGAAAGGGAGACATATCTTCTCAAAGGAGGCGAGAAATGGAAACCCTCAGCCCCACAGCCCTCCTCCTTTCTGCCTGCCCTCGGCTCCACGTCCCCTCGTGGAAGCATCTTCAAGTGTCAAAGCCGCCTTTGATACGCCTATACTCCGAAAAGGCATCGGATGGCTGTTACCCCTGTATCCTCATCCTGTGAGGTGTGGGTTCTTTGTCACTTCCCCATACCTTAACACTGCTTCTCTTCATAACTTGTCCCACTTTAAGGGACTGGGCAGATAGCCTTTTGCACCTTGTGTAAGTCAGCTCTCTGTCTTTGGCTATTATTGGGATTCAGACATATGGCAGCGGCCTCAGCGTACAGTACATGGTATACAGGTGTCTCCATGTCACCAGCACAAGGCCTGCCTCTGATTCCCTCCCAAGGACTGTTGGACAGTCTCCTATCAAGTCTCTACAATGGCTGCTTCTTTTTGTATCTGCCTCTGACCTCCCTTCACCCCGGAGCAGGTCAACTTAACAAAGTGAGTTTCCCTGTGATAAAATCTCTCCCAGCCTTAGTGACTCTGCAGAAGCGCTGACAAGCCATCAGCGCAGCAGGGACGCCTGAGACTGAGGGAAACCTTGACGGAGCCTGATAACTACAAACCTCGAGCTGTTCCAGACTGTGCCTCATGCAATGTGGCGGCCTTTCAAAGGGACAGCCAGGCTGGCCTGCATCCTCCCTCTCCTCATTCTGCATTGTGAGGTGTCCCATGTCCAGTTTGTTTACATTCCCTGCTCCTTGCTGTCTTTGCACTTAGCTCATAGTACAGTGGGGAAGGAAGAGTTTTGTTTTGTTGCCTTGCTCCTGCAAGCTCTTGAAGCTCTGGGAGGGACCACCCATCGTCTAACTTTATTGGGTTTCCGATGTGATTAACATGCAGTGGGTGTTTATTCATGTTTGTAAAATGACCAGTCTGTAGCATTTATTAAATTGGTTTTTAAATAAGAATTAGTTATTAAACCAACGGGTTTGATCCCTTCATTCCCCTTGGGTACCGAATTCAGAACGTGTTCCAGCAATCACAGTAGTGAAATGAATCTGGACAACTAAAGATCATCAAAATTTGGAGAGTGTTCTTGCCATAATGTTGTAATAATGAGGAATAAGAGTTGTATGTCTTACAAAAAAAAAAACCTCTTAAAATTACGGGAAAAATAATTTTCTAAAATAGATATAGTACCTTCTACCTGTAACCCCAGCATTCGGGAGGTGGACACAAGGAGGATCAGGAATTTTGGGCCAGCCTGGGCTACTATGCCTCTGAAAAGCAAAAACTTCACGTTTATTCTCTCTAAGAAAGCTTCCTCTACCCTGGCTCTTTATTTTATTTTTCAGTCTTTTACTTCTTCTTTTTTTTTTTTTTTTTTTTTTTTTTTTGATTTTTCGAGACAGGGTTTCTCTGTAGCTTTTTTTGGTTCCTGTCCTGGAACTAGCTCTTCTAGACCAGGCTGGCCTCGAACTCACAGAGATCCGCCTGCGTGCTGGGATTAAAGGCTTGTGCCACCACCGCCCGGCTTGCCTTTTACTTCTTTTGCCGGAGCTTTTAGGATGTTTACATTGGTGGAATTAAGAACAACTTTAGGATTTTAGGCCCTTCAGTTTTCAGCATGTTCTTAATTTTATGATTTAAAGTCTCTCACTCAGAAAAGATGAGTGAGGGGGAATCTGCCTTTCAGACTCAGTAACTGATGAGCTTCTATAATCAGATTTCATGAAAATGTTTTCTCTCGTGGGAAATAATCATTTAGTTGGTGAACCTTGCGCTTCCCCTGTTCTTTCTCCTTCCCTGCCTCCCTTTCTTCAGTTAATCTGTGATTTGCCTAATTTTCCTGCGTGGGGGGGGGGAGGGAGAGGGCTGGAGCAGCATCTGACCAATGACTCATATAGAGAGTGACCTCATTGGCATCTGTGATTCACCGCCATCCTTGGACATGACAGTTCCAAGGCCCTGCATTTTCCCGACTCTGACTTCTCACCAGACTCTTCTGCTTTCTATGCCCCTGGTTAACCAAACTCAGACAAGACCCACACTGCTGGGCCTGGGGCCAGCTTCCCAGCGAGAATTAGTGGTATCTTATGTTTGACACTCCAAATGGAAGGTGGCTTCAGAGTACTCATGCAGTGGACCACAAACAGAGTTTGTGTGGAAAACACAATGCATTCCAGCCTCACAAAGAGCTTTTGCTGAAGTATTGAGTAATGCTAAATGATATGCTCATGGAAGTAAAGTTGCTAGCATTAAAAAAAAAATCATCTCATTCAATCTTTAAAGCCACTTTGAAGGCAAATGTCATTCCTGATTTGCAACTAGTAAAAAGAAACCAAGACATCCAGAAGAGAGGTAATTTTATCTGGAGTCATAAAATTAGGAGGTGACAAAGTTGAGGTTCAGGCCTGGAGTTCTGTGTGGTCCCAGCCTAAGTCCATCGTGGTCCTTCAGATTCCTCAATGCTGCAGTGAGTGTTGACAGTGTGTGGCTGGACAGCTGGGGAAGTGCAGAGAAGGGATGTCCTTTGGTAACGTCTGCCACAGGGGTCAGGAGTCATGAACAAACCACATGTACAGGCAATGTCTGTCACCTCCTGGTACTTGATTTTTTTTTTCCACACGTAGACGAGGAAAAAAGGCAAAGACGCATCTTTGATCTGTGTCTTTTGCACAAGTTTTCATTTAGTTTCTCAGTAAATGGAAAGTTCATGATTCAACCGAAAGCATATAAACTCTTAAGTAAAAGGGAACCCCAAGTTTCCTCACTGTCGTTAACATCTGGCAGCATCTCTAAGATTACTTGGAACTGGTTTTCTCTTAGCATTTCCAGTAGTGATGCTGCCTTTGGCAGCATGGGTGCACTGAGGATGCCGCCATATAGCTGAGCCCTAAGCTCTAGCAAACGCCTTGATTATGTACGACTGTATGCTAGTAGTATACATGTAATTATATAGATATAACTGGGATGTGAGAGGTGGTACCAGGTGTTCATCCTGGGCCTCATGCCTGCTTAGCCAGTGCTCCACCGCTGAGCTATATCACAAGCTTGAAGATACTGTTGCCTCGAAATTATCAACTGAGTTTTTGCTCTGTAAGACATTTTGCTAATCATTTTTCCTATATTGCAGACACACTGTCCTGTCAGCACAGGCCTTCATAGCTGTCCGCATGAACACTTCTTATAAAATTGTATAGAAAACACTTTTCCTATTTTGCGCAACATGGTAGGGTTTGAGAGCAGCTACAATTTAAAAAAAAAAATGAAATTTTCACTATCCATGGGAGAAAAGGACACAGGCTTACTCAAATCTAATAAAACAGGTTGTTCAGAGTCAATTCTTTGACTCTTTGACAATTTTGATGGGAACCCCCCCGCCACTTCTTGTTGAAGTTTTTAAACAGTGCTCAGGGGTCCTAGTGATGCCTGGATCTAGTGGGACAACCCCGGAGCGCCGCTTTGCAGAGCGTAGGACTTGAACAGGTTGCGTCTTCTCACGGAATCAGGGCTTGTTTTTGTTTTCACATCTTAATGTGTGTAGAAACTGCCTTCGAGATCATTTTAAGAGTAAGTCAGGTATTACCTTGCCTAGGAGCCATGAGACCTGGGCTTCAATCCCCAGTACCGTGAAAAAATGAGCAAATATGCAAATAAAGAATAAGTGGATGGGGCATGTGACGTGCCAACAAATAGTAATACTTTTTCTTCCTTTCTTTTCATTAAAAAATTAAAAATGCTTTTGTGCTGGAGAGGGGGAGCCAAGGTAAAGAGCCCTTGTTGCTTTTGCAGAGGACCCAAGTTCAGTTCCCAGCACCCACGTCAGGTGACTGGCAACTCCCTATATAACTCCAGCTCCAGAGGATCTGATGCCCTTCTTCTGTTCTTGTGTGCGCACACACATATAAAATAAATAAATAACTTTTTCTGTAGTTTTTCCTTTCTTTTTTTAAATTTTTTATTGGAAACTTTAAAATGCTTATATTGGGGCTGATGGGAGCTCGGCAGTTAGAGTGTTTGTTTCTAAGTGTCCTGACTGTTCAGATCCCTAGGCCCTGTCTAAATGCCAGGTAAACATTGTGCCCTGCCTATAAGTCCCAGCCTAGGAAGTTAGAGACTGGATCCCCAGAGCAAGCAGGCTGGGGAGAATTGTGATATGGATGAGCTCTGGGTTTGATTAGGAAAGCCTTGCCTCAGTGAATAAGGTGGAAGAGCCATCAAGAATGATTCCCAACATCCACCTTGGGCCCCCACATTCTGTTCATGTACACACACACACACACACACACACACACACACACACACACACACACGAAATGGAAAAAGAAAAGCATAGCTTATACCGGACGACATGATCTTTCACTGTGTTGCATCAGGCGGTGACTGAATCGAGTAATGAGTACGTGTCAACTCACATGCCTTTCATTTCGTGTCCTTCCTGCCTTCCTCATTCTCTGCTTTTTCTTAAAACAAGGGCTTGCTATGTATTCTACTTAACCTTCCGGATCCCCCTGCCTCTACTTTGGAGCACAAAAATTACAGGTGTGTGTGTGTGTGTGTGTGTGTGTGTGCGTGTGTGTGTGTGTGACTAGGCCCAGTTATCTGACTGCTCTTCTATACTTATATAGACTCAATTCTCAGACCTATTACAAATATCTATCTCACTGAATAAATGAAGATGAGCCTTTAGGTGAGCGTACCAAGTCCTAAACAGCACCTTCTGGTGAGAAGGCAGGCAGGTGGCACTGGGTGTCGGCTGTCCCTTCAGCTGCTATACTGAGTCATGTGGAGTTATTTATTTTTGTTTTTTTTCTTTTGAAGACTTTTATTTTTTAAAAAATACCTGAGCTATATTTGAATTTAAATAATAAACTGTTCGTGGACTGGAGCTTGGAATAAGGAAACAATCCTTAAAATAATAGCAGATTCTTTCATTGAGTGCCTGTGATGCACACTGCTGACTGGCTGGGAGTCCCCTCCCTAAGAGACTGTGAACTCAGAGAGCTGTGAGTTCTCTCCGAAGAAGGTGGAGACATTGGGTCTCTTCACAGCGGCCCTGTCCAGTGGCGACCGTGGGCTTCAGGATTTGTTGTGAATGAGTTGCTTGGCTGTGCCACACTGACCAGTCATTGATATCTGTTGGGTCTATTCACAGTGAGCGATGAATCCTCTCAGGTTGTAAGAAAAGGAAACCCCTAAAGATGGCATAGTAACTACCCAGACACATGTGGAACTCTGGACAGTTTAAGTTGTTTTTAGAGATTCTGTTTTTTATTTTTAATTGCGTGCATGTGTTTGTATCTGGATAGGCATATGTGCACCTGAGTGCCAGTGTCCCAGGAGGCCAGAGGTGTTTGATACCCTGGAGCTAGAGTTACAGATGGCTGTGTGCTGCCCAAACTCAGGTCCTCTGCAAGAGTGCAAGTCACTCTGAGCTGTTCACTCATCTATTCCAAACTCTGAAATTTTGATAGTAGTGTTTAATTATAGATTAAGGAATACACTAGATCTCTCTCTCTCTCTCTCTCTCTCTCTCTCTCTCTCTCTCTCTCTCTCATAACAGAATGCTTCAGTGGTTAACATTCTTCATAAAAATGTATCAGACAAATATTGAATGCCTGCCTACTATGTGACAGGTGATGTTCTAGGCTCTGGGGAAAAAAACAGCAAACAAAACAGACAAATACCCCCCCCCCAAGGTGTTATTGAATAGGTAAAGTTTGATCTGGGCTGTTAAGGAGGAAGACAATAAGCTATGGGAATGTCCTGGGGATTGCCAACACCAAGACTGAGATCAAAGCACCCCCGACATGTTGATGTGCCTGGCAAAGAGGATGGTCAGAGTGACTGTTGTCGTAGGTGACTGGGTTGGACCAGCCATGGCTTCTTGCCTGGAAATAGACCAGCATCGTGCTCTTCTGTTTGTAAGGGTCACTGTGGCCTGTGTATTTATGGTGACCGCTAGGGAGCGAGGGCTCGAGAAGGATGTTTTCCTGCTTTAATAAGTACAAACAGTCAGTTGATTCTTCAATGAAGTATATAAATAACATGTGCATTCAAGGAACAAAAAAGCAATAAAAACTAACCATGAACAAAAAACAACTAAAAACTAAACATGAACCATCCTGCAGGAGTGGTTCATGTTGATCAGGCTGAAATCCAGTTTTCATTATGAATTTGTTTATAACAGTTTTTGTTTGCCACATGCTATTCTGTAGGCATTATGCAATCCTCAAGGCGTACTTAGGAATGTGACCCATGGACAAGACACAGGCCTAAGATTAGTGTGGTTGACAGTAGGAGTTCCCCAGAGTGCATTTTGTTTTTAAACTAAATGTTGTCAGTCCTTGAAATTCAGATTTAAATTTCTAAAACCAGAGTGTCTAAGAAACAACCTCACATTTAAATCTTTTACTCTTTAGGGTTAGTCACTTAGGAGTCCATACTCTGCAGTCATGATAGGTTTTTGATTATTGAGGGTTATATATCATCCATGAAGAGGAGAAGCACAGTCGTGCCAATCCAAAATGTGGCCAGTGTGGAAGGCATACAGATCATGGAGACTACAGATGGAGAGTGCAGATGATGATGGATACCACAGATGATGGAGACTACAGATGATGGAGACCACAGATGATGGAGACTACAGATGATGGAGACAATAGGTGATGGAGTGGTAGTGCTTCCTTGAGCTCAGACTTTAGGTCAAGATCACATGCCTATTGACTTCAACTGCATCTTCTACATAGGCCTTCCATAGATCGAAGAAAGTGGATGAATCAGAGGGAGACACTATTTGTGGTGGTGTGAATGAGAATGCCCCTCATAGGCTCACATACTTGAATGTTTGGTTCCCAGGTAGACTGTTAAGGAAGGACTAGGAGGTTTGACTTTGTTGGAGGAGATCTATCACTAGGGGTGGTGGGCTTTGAGGTTTCAAAAGCCTATGCCAGATGCAGTGTTCCTCTGCTTTATGCTTGTAGATCAGGATGTAAAGCTCCCAGCTACTGCCCCTGTGTCATGCCTGCCTGCTGCCATGTCACGGTCCCAGTGATTTTTCCACTAGGTCCTATAAATATCTCCACTGAAAGGCTACCAGCCCTTTAAAACATGGGCCTTGGGGATGTGTTTCTAACTATTAAAATGCTAAATTTTGTAGTATTAATATATAATCATAAAAATGTAGTCACAAAAATGTAATGGTTTTTAATTTATTCAGAGTTGTACAACTATCCCCACAGATAGCAATGTCAGTATTGTCCCGTATAGAAGTCCACACCCACCAGCCATTGTTCCTCACTCTCCTTCTCTCCAGCCCTAACTTACCATTTTTTCACTTTCTGCCCTTAAAGATAACCGACACAAGTGAAATTCTATTTGTTCTCTTGTGTCTCACTTCTCTGCTTAGCATGATTTCAAGCTCCAACCACGACATAGGACATATTCCATTTCTTTTAACATCCAAATAATATCCTATTAAATAGATATTCAACCTTTTGAATATCCCTTAGTTGGTAGACAATCAAATTATTTTCACTTTTTAGTTCTGATGGTTTTTGCTGCTGCAAACGTTTGAAGGCCCATTGCTTTACCAAATTCAGTTATCATCGAGGTTAATGAACCACGCAGGGGTTTGTGTCTTTATCATCAGTTAGCTGGCCAAGTGAGGTCATTGGCCGTTGATTGAGTTGGTGATCTCTTATATGTTAAACCCTCTGCAAACACACTTTGCGGATCTGTTGCTCATGGCCAGGCCTCTGACATATGCCCACAACTGGACCACAGAGCCATAGCTGTGCCTGTGATACGACCTCACAAAGGACCCGAACAGGCAGAGAAGACAGGAAGAATCACTCCTCACACTACCACCAACCTGGAGTACATCAGCCATGGCCTGGCCGGAACTTCTTTTGACTTGGGTGTCTCTGTTCCTAGCTGTCAGATTCTCAGCATCTGCAGCAGCCTTTGGAGACAGAAAGTGAATGAATGTCTGTTCCTGCCCTAACCCCATCCCCGACTTCTTACAGTAAAAAAAAAGCCATATGGGAGTTGTCAGTGAACATATGGGTGCGAGATAAAACATACTGGCGGAGAGACTCGGGCCTGGAGCACCCGTCTGCTTCTTTGTTACTCGTCTGCCTACTTCTTCGTGTGTTCTTTTTCCTCTCACCAATTTTATTCTGGGAAGATTTGCTCCCCAGATCTTAAATGATAAACATGGTGTTTAAAAAAGAAACCTCTTCTGAAATAATTTCTTGCTCAGATTTGTACCAGCATCCTTTGTATCTCATTGGCATCAGGACTCAGGCAATAGTAGATGCAGGGGCCAGTGCGGAACAGCAAGAGGACAAATGTCAGATGTCACCCAGACCCGAAGATGCTCCATATCCCCAGTAATGGGATGGTGGTCTCAGAGACAGAGTTCTGAGGACCTGTTTGAAATCTTGGAAGTGTGCTGCTCCTCTGGCTCTAAATTTGTACCAGAATGGCACTGGGATAACGGGTACAGGGTTATATTGATGTTTTCCAGAGTATTATAGCATAGTTCAGAACATCCTTAGTGTGTTAAATTATGGCATGGCACACAGTGGCATTGTTGTGGCTTCCGGATTCCTTCTCTGTAACTGTAGGGCGGGAGTGCGGAGCTTCTGCGTGCCTGGTGTGTGGAGTGCCACCTCCCTCCACAGATGTGCTTAGTGTCTGCTGTTAATCCTCCCCTGTCCCCTCGTTTCCCAGAAGACCTAAGGAATGAAACCCTCCACATTGGAAGGCCATCCCTCGCTTGCTCCTAATTACAAAACTGTCCCTTAGGCGGTTCAGGTAGGCATTCACAGCAGCCATTAACTATGATGGATATCCTTGTTGAATGGCCTCGCTGCGTGTTTACTAAGGGGAAGGTGCATCCAGAAGATACTGTCCAAAAAAGCTGTGTTTGAATGAGACAACTACATGAATAGTCACACCATTTAGACCACGTGAGTCTAGCACTTAGTGTGAGTGAGGATTAGCGTTTAGTTTGCTATCCTCTGGTAGGTAGAGTTTGCCAGGAGGAAGCTGATTGTCCAAACGGTGTTACGTTGGCACCAATACTTCAGATTGTGTACCTGCATTTTCTAGATCCCTTTTCTACTTTAAAAGGACAGCTATGGATTTCTATGTGTTCTTAAATGTCTACACCACACCTCACCATAGGCCTCAGTGGCATCACACTGATATTTAGTAATCTCTTATGCTTAAACTTGAGCTTTTCCTATTCTTCTTTCCCGTGGTCTAAATGGTGTGACTATTCATGTAGTTGTATCATTCACCTAAAGCGTTGGCCATGGTTGGATGATTAATATCTCTAATATCTTGGTCCAGGAAGAGACAGATAAACACAGCATGCATGAGTTAGACTGTCTTCCAAATTGTGAGTTATAGGACAGGATGGTTTGTCATTATAGAAACTGGGGATTTCTTCTCAATGTCAATCAATGTTTGCCTCTCCTTGTTCTCTCACCAGCATCTTTCTGGGCTGAAGGTTTCCCTTCGGGAACCCTCTGTGAATTCCACCTGCTGCTCATCCTATTCTTTCTCCGTGTTCACCGCAGCGACCTGTAGTCTTCTCGTAGATATCCTTCTAGAAGCCTCTGCTCTCATTGCCCTGCTTACCAACTCTGTCTTCCTTGTTGTTCTCAACAACCTGTGGTAGGCTTGCTAATGAATGCCTTGCCCTGAGGACCTGCGCGCCAGAGTGAGTCATGTTCAGCTGGGTTTCAAGATCTTGAAATGAGCCAGTTTTTCCGGTTATCTAGGTGCACCCAGTGCACCAGGTGGGTCTTCAGGAGAGGGGTACAAGGGCGTAATGGTGATTGACAGCACGAGTGGGAGTGTTTTCAGTCCAAGCCCATTGTGGGAGTAGGCTCTGGCAGTCAGAGCAGGCAAAGGAACGGCTTCTCCCTGGAAGCCGTTTCACCATCCTCATGGCACTTCCGCTCCAGGGCTGTGCTGATTGGTTTGTTTTGTCATCTTGACGCAAACTAGAGTCACTCAGGAAAGGGGACCACAGTTGAGGGATTGCTTCCATGGGCATGTCTTTGGAGCATTTTCTTGATTGATGATTGATATGAAAAGGCCTACTCTCCAGCCCACCGTGGCCACTGCTAGTCACTATAGGTATGCATTCCTGAATTATATAAGAAAGCATCTGGGGGGCTGGAGAGGTGGTTTGGTGGTTAAGACCACTGGCTGCTTCTCCAGGTTCAATTCCCAGCACCCACATGGCAGCTCAGAACTGTCTGTAACCCCACTTCCAGGGGATCTGACACCTTCACACCAATGCACAGAAAATAAGTTTAAAAAAAAAAAAAAGCAGGCTGAGCAAACCATTGAGAGCCAGCCAATCAGCAGCGCTCCTCCATGGCCTCTACCTTAGTTCCTGCCTCCGGGTTCCTGCCTTGAGTTCCTGCGCTGACCTCCCCTGATGATAGACATGTAAGCCGAGATGAACCCTTTGCTCCTCAAAGTTAGTTTTGATTCCTGTGTTGTTGCAGCACAAAAGCTAATCTGAGCAAGGTGGGGAAATAGCTAGCTGGCCACTGAATAGGTGTAGGTACTGATAGTGTCAGGACATGGTAAGTGCTGGGAAAACAAAAACGATGAAGTAGATTGGACGGAGTTTGGGGTCTGATGAGTTTGCCTTATCTGGGACACTAGTGATCAAGCCCAGGGTCTGGTGGATGCCAAGAATATGCCTCACCACTGATGGACCCCAAGGACAAAAAAGAATAAAATTTTTCAGGAGAGGAGACATCTTTGGATGTCTTGTTCTCATGAGGAAGGAAGGAGAGAAGGAAGAGGAGAAATGAAAGGGGAAAGACAGCTGATAGACTTGAGAGCATTCACTCCTGTCCAGACCCCGATATTCCCTGCTGGGCCATGCTCTCTCCACATCTGCTCCCCCTCCCACTTCCCTCCACAGGATCCCACTGAGTATCCACGCCAGTCAAGTTGTATTGCTCATGATTACCTAGATACGGAAATCATTCTGTAGCTAGGAATATCCGTAATGCTCTTTCCCCAGCCCTGCATCCTCCATGCCAATATAGATTTAGACAGTGTGAACTATTCTGTCTAGGTCCATGGGTTTGAGCACTGGTCCTCTAGCTGTTGGTGCTGTTCTGGGGAGTTGTGGAACCTTCAGGAGTTGTGACCTAGCTGAGGAAGTGGGCTGCTGGGGGCCAATCGTATAAGTCGTAGCCTACTTCAGCCCAGTGTCAATCCATTTCCCAGGGCTCTGAGATGTAAGCAGCCTCACTGCAGGTCCTGCGCTGATGTGAGCTTCTGCCCTTGGGGTGTTTCCCGCCATGGTGGGCTTTGAAGTCCTTAAACCATGAGCACACTTGGCTTGGCTCCATAAACCCTTTGTCCCTAAGTGTTCTGTCACCATGCCAAGACACACACCTGCTGTGTATAGTAATAGTGACTGTCCTTACAGACTGCACCACGTGGAATTCTAACATATGATTTTCCTTTAAAACAAGCGCCCCGTGTTCACGATCTGAACCGTTATTGACGTGTCCTCTGAGGAGATTTTGTAAGAGTATCTCCAGCAGCACAGCCACACCAGCCATTGGTGGCTTTCTTGGCCAATCCTTTTCCGGCTTTGGAAATCCTCAGGTGACTGGCTAGTTTTTGTCTCATTAGCCTCCGGCGACGTCCCGTGTAATAGCTGCTGGGATGTGTGCTATCGTGGCCTCAAAAGGTGGCTGGTCCAAGCTGAGCTACGCTGTCAGGGAAAGAAAATGTGTTTTGAAGAATGAGGAATTTGTATGTGCAATTGTGAAATACAATAAATTTCCTTTAGATTTTATTTTGTTGAAATGACTGTATTTTGATATGTGAACTTAAACGTATATTACTAATATCCATGTCGTCTGTTTCTTTTACCTGTCATGTGGTTATTAGAAAATTTCAAGTTATGTGTTGGCCTACAGTCTTGACTAATGAACTGGTTGTGACTGCTTTCTGAAGGTACTCATTCGCAGTTGGGGTATGTCTTAGGAAAATAAAATCAACTGAGAGGCATGTATTCACCAGTAGCTGCTGCCTATAGTATGTGAGATTTAGCTCTACAGGAACAAAGAGCTGGGACAAAGGGCCTGGTAGCAGGTTAATGAAGTGCCTTTGTTTCCATTTACATTGTTAAAGTTTTTAAATTTGTTTCTTGGTTTGCATTCAACAACTGTGTATGCCAGGTTGGCCTTGAACTCACAGAGACCCACCTGCCTCTGCCCTACAGGTGCTGCCATTTTGTTTGTTTGTTTGTTTGCTTTTGAGACAGGGTTTCATGTAGGGACACTGGCCTCAAACTGAACCTCTGA
This sequence comes from Chionomys nivalis, assembly GCF_950005125.1. NCBI lineage: Eukaryota > Metazoa > Chordata > Mammalia > Rodentia > Cricetidae > Chionomys > Chionomys nivalis. Next base: position 34,691,159 of record NC_080110.1, read on the forward strand.
ACCCTTTGCTTTCCCTACTGTGTGCTAGGATTACTGTAGAACCCCACCTCAGCCAGAACTCTACATACTTCAGAATTTTACCTCCATGTCAGATTCACCTTTCTCTTAAGTTTTTTTTATAACTTCATATTTGTTAGCAATTGTTACTTCGATAAGAGTCAGGTATAATTATGGGGGGACTGTTGGAGGGAAGTTTAATGAGAGCATTCTTTAAAATCATTTAGAATCTTTGTGTAACATCACCTGGTATATCTATTTATAGCACTGCTGAAATGGATAAAATTGGGTTTTTTCCTAGTCAACAGGTTTGTGAGAATAGCTTCAAGGTTATTTTCCTGTTTTCGTTGTTTCACAAAGAAAATCGTACGACTGGAGACAGAAGAAGTTGCTGAGGGAATAGACCGGATCTTGGCATTAATTTTTCCCTGCAGGGGTTTGGCACAGATGCTGTTGGAATTGAGAAAATAGGAAACTAAAGGTTGTAGAAGCCTCTGTTTCATGTGGGAGAAAATAACAAAGCAAACAGAAAGCCATAGGCTGAATTTAGCCCGCCTGGCCTCATAACCCAGTTCTACATGCTCATCCAGCGACCATGGGAAAGGTCTTAGCCTTGCTTTGCCTCAGTTTACTGATCTGTGAAACAAGATAATAATAAAAGTACTCACCTCCCTCGCAAGATTGGCATGGGAATTTAAGTAGGAGAAGTTAAATACGTCTTTGTAAGATAGGATAGTGCCTGGCCTGGTTTGTACTCACTGAGATTTAGCTTACGGTGAAACACTATGGCTGTAGTTATTACTTTGAATGAAAATGTAAATTTCCCAAGCTTTCTGATTCATAAACCATTTATTTATCCATATGCCTCCTTAACACACTCACACCTTTTTATGGTTCTACCATGATGATATTTTATTATGCCTGTTTGAAGGAAGAAGGGACTTGAGTTCTTAAGAGAATCAGTCCTTGCCCAGACTAACTTAGGTATTTAGTGACAATTCCACCCTGTGGTGGATTTTGAGGCTTGAGTCCCTACTCACATGGAGGTTTCCTGTGGTCGGAGGCTGCTCTTTTATTCCCGGCTGCCCAGACCCAAAATAATCACACAAAAACTGTATTATTTGCAATATTGTTTGGCCAATAGCTTAAGTGTATTTCTAGCTAGCTTTTACATCTTAAATTAACCCATTTTATATTTTACCATGAGGCTTGTGGTTTACTGACAAGGTTCTGGCATGTCTGTCTCCTGTGGCAGCTAGATGGCTTCTCCGACTCTGCCTTCTTTCTCCCAGCATTCAGTTTAGTTCCCCTCCAGCTCTATTCTGCCCTGCCACAGCCAAAGCAGCTTCTTTATTCATTAACCAATAAAACGAACACAAAATCAGAAGGACCTCCCACACCAGTCTCCTCTTTAAACTGCACTCCTGAAATAGCTCACCAGTGACTACTTGTGGGCATGTTTACTTTAACTTGACCCCCAGCAGACTTGAAATAGTAACAGTTCATAGCCAAGGGGGAATGCTGTATTAAAGTGATAATGTCCTCATCTATCTTACTGTGTTTATGTATACAATATTCTGTCTGTGTGTATGTCTGCAGGCCAGAAGAGGGAGCCAGACCTCATTACAGATGGTTGTGAGCCACCATGTGGTTGCTGGGAATTGAACTCAGGACCTTTGGAAGAGCAGGCAATGCTCTTAACCACTGAGCCATCTCTCCAGCCCTATCTTACTGTGTTTGAGGCTCAACTGTACCTCTGTCCAGCATGTGGCCCTTAGTCAGTCACCTATGCCCTGCTATATAAGGAGAGTCACATTGCTTCACTCCTAAATCAAGGAACCAGCTCAGTTGAGGCCTTGACACTGTTTTTAGATCCAGAGTATGTCATCTTACTAACTTTCAGCCAGTTTAGGGATAAAATAATTGTTTTTGGAGCCATGCAAAAATGGACCAAAAGGGACCTCTGTCTGTTAATGTTCTGTGGCCTTTGACAATTGTTGAAGCATTCCTCATCTTCGATGTAGGGCTGTTGACCTGTATGTTGGGAACTGTTGAAGACTGAGAGTGAAGTCCTCAGGAGGGGTCCAGGGATGCTGCTGCTGGGGTTTGGGAGTGTTGCCAGGATAACACACAGGAGTCAGGTCTTCCACACCTGAGCGATGGTACGTGAGGAGGTTAGTCGTGAGGAGGTTAGTCGGTGCTAGAAGCTCTGAGCAATGGGATCTAGAAATTTGCACATTAGAAAAACATTTGCTTGGAAATTTTTTAAACGTTTAATTTATTTAGATGATGTTCACGCATGCTTTTTGGTTTTTGTGTTGCTTCATTTTGTTTGACGGAGAGTATCACAGTGACCCCTTGGCTAGCCTAGAGCTTACTGTGCAGGCCAAAGTGATCTTCAACTCTTGAATCAAACCTCTTGTCTCTGCCTCTGGAATGATAGGATTATGGGCTCATGCTACCATGCCCAGGCAGAAAAATATCTGAAAACAAATAGGGCTGAGGTAGAGCACCCGCCTAACATGTGCAAGGTCCTGGGTTTAACCCCCAGTACAAAACAGAAAGGGAAAAGGGGATTAAAATCTCTAGGAAGAGAAAAACCGAGTGGTATTTTTTTCACTGTTATTTTCTGTTTCCAATGTATGTGTCTGCTTTTTATGTTTGCCCCTTTTATTTAGCAATACAAGATTATTCCTAAGAGAGTCATTTGTGTTTATTGAATCACAGAAGGTAATTGGACCATGTGAACAGATGTGTCTTTTCAGATGAGTGTGTTCAAATGAATGGTGGAAAAGACAAAAGTTCATCTTAACAGGTGTGACCACCATTCCAGAATGAAACTGTGTTCGAGAACTCACAGAAGCATGGGTCCGAGGGAGCTGGATGAAGCTGCCTGAGGACTGAGGGGCATAATAATGTAATATTAATAGCCATGTGTCCCCTCCTGAGCGTTTGCCGGGGACACTCTGCCTTCGCACTTTTCATATGCATCACACAGTTTAATCCTCATAGCAACTTAATGAGATTGTTTTCAATTACATTTTAATTAGTTATTATTTGAATTACTCAAGGTGGGACTCCGAATTTAAAGTTGTGCTTTCAGAGGAGAACCACAGTTATGGTAACAGAAATCTTCACTTGTGATCATCTGGGGAGGTTAAAAATCTTCACAGAATTGAGAGCACATTCGTGACGAGTCAGGCTTTCTCAGCTGTGAGCTGCCACGTAAATCTAAAGTACTCCCCATGTCCGGATTTTATTTCCAGGGCTTTTTTTAATTAGGTGACTTGGGAGTGGGAGAAAGAATAGGGATAATTCTGATTGGGTATCTTTGTGCTCATTTGACTTGAGGTAGAGAGCATGAGAAGAATGTGTGCAGGCATTAATCAAGGAGAGGTTTGTCGAGTGACAATATTCGGTGTTAGGGGTGTGCAGTCAGCCTCTCCGTCGTGAGAGATGAGGGTGACCGCTGTCTTCTTGATGGGCTTCCATTCTCAAAGTTTCATATGTATATACTCATAACTTCCCTATACAGCTTCCAGAATTTTCATGTCTGGCCAGTACTTTCACATTTTCTTCTCAAGGGTTGTCATATGTCCTAGTCTTTTCTTGGTTGGCTAGCTTTGTTACACACACACACGCACACACACACACACACACACACGATATTATATGTGTCATATAAAAATATATATTTACATACAAAATATAAACTTACATATAATATATACGAATATATATTTAAATTGTGTGTGCATATATTGCGTGCACACACTATGGCATGCATGTGGAGGTCAGAGGACAACTTGGGAGAGTTGTTCTCTCCTTCTATCGCGTGGGTCCCAGGGATTGAACTCAAATCATCAGACCTGGTGACAGACCTCCTTTATCCCCTGAGCCTCGGAGGAGGGCAGGGCCCTAGCTTGTTCATCTTTACCCAAAGCAGGCAGCATGAGTCCTGTTGAGCTAGTGGATGGGCGTTTGTTTTAGTGCAAGAGCCTTTTCTATGCTTGGAGCTGCCTGGTGGGGTAGGGTTGGTTGCTCTGAGCTGTGGAGAATTCCAAGCAGGCATATAGATACAGGGAAATCTGATAGGACTGACCGATGTCTGAGAGTTGTCAGTGTGAGGTGCTGTGATTCTTCTGTTTCTCACTTCTGTCCATGGAGGGGGGACGGAACAGTTAATCAGAACCACACAGATGTTCTCGGGGCTCCGTTAGCGATGGTGGTTGACCAGTTTGTACCAGTACGGGGAGCAGGACTAGCATCAAGTACACACTCAAAGCAGTAGTTATAGGAAGAGGCCGTCAAGCCACATCAGGGAGAGCAAATGCCTGAGCAGAGGCTTCTGCAGTGTCTTCAGTGCAGGGGAGTCAGTGGGGAAGTTTTAGACAAGATAAGTCCCTCTAAGTTACAAATAAGTTTACTTAAAAGTCAGAAAGTAACCGGGCGGTGGTGGCGCACGCCTTTAATCCCAGCACTCGGGAGGCAGAGGCAGGTGGATCTCTGTGAGTTCGAGACCAGCCTGGTCTACAAGAGCTAGTTCCAGGACAGGCTCCAAAACCACAGAGAAACCCTGTCTCGAAAAACCCAAAAAAAAAAAAAAAAAAAAAAAAAGTCAGAAAGTAGAAGACTACCTAAATTCCAGACTCCTGGATTCTCATTAAAAATAAAAGCAACAACAAAAAACCCAAAACAAATAAATAAACAAAAAACCTCTGACCTGACATAACTGCATGAAGCCTTCACATGGCAGATATCACCTGGAGCTTGGTGGCTAGATGACGAGACATGTGTCCCCTGCCCACACTGGACCACAGTCGTTACTGTCCGTCATGATTTCATGTCTGTCTGTTTCTCTCATCTGCAAGGCATCTGGCGTCCAAAGAGGGCTGAGTTCGTGAGCTTGGCTTGCTCACAAGTGGTCTCAAACACTAGTAGCTGTTAGTTCCATCCCACAGGGGATCGCTAAACCGTGTGAATTACTTCATTGGCTCTGGGCAGTGCTTTCCACCTTTGGGACCATCCCAGGGAGCCAACCGAGTAACCAAAGCAAAGAAGAAAAATGCATTCACCGTGTGCTGGTCTGCTGGCATCCCGAGAGTCTTGGTCTAGGGGATGGGGCTTGAAGTGCCCCGCAGACTGCGCGCTAGCCTCAGCTCATGGTGACTTGGCACCTGAGCTGTTGGAGGCATCCAGTGGGGGTGGGCAGCAGGCACCACACCATCCATTCAGACATCTTTCTGAATGCTGGCAGCCAAGAGAACATCAGCTGCGCCTGCGAGTAGTGTGGGTTCCTGCCAGAAACATCTCAACTTCAAAGGGGGAAAAATCCATACTGGGGGCTGATGTGCAAAGTGTTTGGTATTACTGAATTGGGCAGGTTTGCGGTGAAAGGAGAGGGCGTGAAGCATCCTGTTGGGTTCTACCTGGGTTTGATGGTCTTCCACTCTGCCTCTGCTGTGCCAAGACTGTTAAGAAGCCAGGGTAGCTGAATTTACAGCCGTGAAAGGAAGATGAATACAAAGAATTCCTGTTTGGTCCTAGAGACGCCTCAGATTTAGGACGCTGGCTTAGAAGACCATGGATGCAACCTAGGGCAAATTGAATTAAAATGAAAGTTGCAGGTTCCCGATCAGTTTTACTTGCAGACTAGGTTATTAAAGGGGCAAAAAGTGGGGCCAGGGGCATTTTATAACCGCCTTGCCTATATGATTGATCTTGACATTTTATTCCCACACTGGCCCAGGAATGAAGTCTGAAACCTGGAATTTGGTCAAAGCATGGGTAGACTGAAGCCCTCCAGAGGTACCTCAGGCAGCCAGGTCTGCTGTGGTGGCTTTGCCACACCTTTGTCACCTGTGTTTGCTTCCTTCTTTAACCCACCCCTTGCCTCCTAGCGTGACCTTTCTATGTTCTCCTGCTTTCCAGTCTTCTTTCCCATTGTGTTCTCATTGTCTTTCCCTCACGTCCGTCTGTCCTTCCTCCAGCCTGTGAGCACATCATCTCCTGTTTTGTCTTTTTACATCTTCCACCTCTTAACCACAACACAGGGACCTCAACAGAGGTGAATGCAGGGGAAGAGAGCAGTGAAGAGAGACTAAACACAGACATCGTACTTAGATAGTAGTCGTAGGTTTGAGGCAGAGGTGATGGGAGCTGCCTGGTACTCTGGGCTTACATCCGGGGTGTTCTCCCACCAGCAACAGAGGAGTGTTTCCCTGACTTCTCCAGCATGAACCGTCACATGTGTTTTTGATCTTAGCTCTTCTGACAGGTATAAGATGGAATCTCGGAGTCATTTTGATTTGCATTTCCCTGATAGCTAAGGATGTTGAACATCTCCTTAAGTGTTTTTCAGCCATTTGAGATTTTTCTGTTACGATTTTTTTTGTTTAGATCTATACCCCAGTTTTTAATTGGATTATTTGGTTCGTTGATTTCTAGTTTCTTGAGTTCTTTATATATTTTGGAAATCAGTCCTCTGTCGGATGTGGCATTAATAAAGATCTTTTTCCATTCTGCCGTCTGCCATTTTGCCCAATTGATGGTGTCCTTTGCCTTACAGAAGCTTTTCAATTGCATGAGGTCCTATTTATTAATTGTCAATCTTAGTGCCCGTGCTATTGGTGTTTTGTTCAGGAAGTTGTCTCCTGTGCCAATGTGCAGAAACCAAATTTTATGACTTTATAGTACTTATAAATCCTTTCATCCTGCATCTTCAGTATTCTGAGTCTTCATCATATTCACTCTCTTCTAAACAAGTATGAAACAGCTCTTGAATTCCCTTTTTCATGGGCTAGCCTCCTCTACTGCTTAACTTTGTCACTAAAGTAACCAAGTCCCTGAGGGGCACAGCCTAGAACAGAAAAGATTTATTCCAATTTGCAGTTAAAGATGTCAATCGTTGTGGTTAGAGGGTCTGGTGGGGTCTTGTGACCTATTTCCTCCAATTAGGCTCCTCTTTCTTCCTCTGGCCACATCCTAATAAGGACATCATATTATGACTCCACCAAGGGATGAATCTTTCTGCTTCCTCCACGGACTCATTACATTCATTGCTCAGTGAATGAAAGTTAGAGAACCCACAGCAGCGCGCGTCTCCTGTCTGCAGTCCAGCGACTAGTCCCAGGGCCCCAGAAGCAGGGCTTTCTCCTTTTGTCTCCAGGGCAGCGGTTAGTCCGAGCCCCCTCCCCACCAAGGCAGGGCTTGCCCCTTTTGTCTCTAGGGCCCAGAGCCTGGAGAGTGCTCAGTGATGTCACCTGAGCGACACAGGTATTTTTAGCATTGTCGTTCCATGTTGATAGACATTACTCAGTGACCATTACTAAACTGATTCTGTCTTCCCATTATTTGTGGAGAAGCTAGCCTTTCGTGAAGAGCCGTAAGTACACTTGTCATTGAGTTTTCTTATCTCTGAGGATGCATTTGCTGCTTTGGTACTTTGTGGAGGTTAAACAGCAAACAGAATATTCTTGAAATTTTAACAAAGAAAGGTGATGTTCAGTATTTGCCAAGGCCTATGAAATCTTCAACTCCAAGCAAAATTTTGTGACATGAAGGTTGACACAGAGTTGTATGCGTTTCTCTTAACTCTTCTCAGAAAGCCTGGTGCTGGCAAGCAGGACATCTTGACTGACAGAATGGGAGGAGAAATTCCTCAGTGTCTTAAGTTGGATACAGTATGCTGAAACATGGTTCTCACATCCGCTATCACAAGTGTACAGGCGTCCTCATTTAATACAGTAGTAAACCACTCTATACTGTCAACTCAAACCAGCAGCTGTTGCTACAGGGATTTCCTTAAATGTCAGCCAGCTCTGTCTTCAGTGGACTTCTCTGAACCTTACATGAGGAACCCTGCCTTGAGCATCCTGCACTTCACTGCTAATGCCAAAGCAACATTCTAGGAGCTGGAGTGTGCCCTTCAATCCTTCAAGCCGCTTTTCTTCTTCGTATTCACTAGTAGTGATTCCTTGAATACTTTGTTCAGTTTGAACTTTTCTTCCTTTTAAAAAAACGTGACATTGTTGGTCTCTCCAATTTCTCCTAAGACACGAGTCTGAACATTTTTAAGATGTAAAGTTCGTTCCAAAAGCTGTTGAACCAGTAGCAGTAACCATCTCTTCTGTACTGTCCTCAAACCCTGGAACTTAACGGCTACCACTGAAAAATCAAATTTTAGCCCATCCAGAACCAATTAACTTAGTGTCTCTACCACTGTTTTCTGTGCCAATGGCCAAAGGCTTCCAGTGAGTGCTGGCAATTTCAAAAGCTGGTGCAGTGGATGGGACATTAGAAATGTTCTTTTAGCTCAGCACAACACAGGCATCCTGTCATTCCTAGTTTTGCCTTTTCCCGTGTTAATAAAACATGGGGAAATAGGTCCTCGATCAAACTTCATGATTGTAATGATTTCTAATTCACTCGTCGGTGTTTTTTATCCTTTCTTCCAATCTTTTTCATTGTATCAGAAATGATGTTTTTAATTTTTTGTCTCCATTTGAAGAAATTACAGCAACCTACACAATCTCTTTAAGGGTCATCCTAGTTTAGACCCTTCTTCAGTTCAGCAAGTATAGCATCGAGGGCCAACTTCACACCTCCCCAGTTTCCACAGGATTAACCTAAAGCCACCCTTGGCGCTAGAGTGTGGAACCCTAGTGATGGTGATGCCAGTGCCAGCCTCCTCGTTTGCGTTCTTGGCAACACCGTCAACAAGTTCGCCTGCAGTGTTTTATATTTCTCCTTTCTCATTGACTTTGCAATGGTCGCGCCATCTTCTGTCGCCCTGGGACTTCCCCAGCTCTGCACAGGGTTCACTGCCCTTCCATCGTAAAAGAGTGACACTTAGGACCTTAAGGCTGGGCATCCCTGTCAGACTTTACAGCATAAGTGCAGAGCCGTGGTCTCATGACTACTGTGGATAGTAGGAACATTTCCAAGTAGAACTGAGCCCGTGAGTTTTGCCCTCTCCCACCACCATAAACCATTTCCTAGCTCCTGGGCTGCAGTCCATCCAGAGTCTTCTGGAAAATGCGAGCCTTTTGTGGGTCAGGGGCCAAGTTGCATCATTTCTGGGAGAAAATGCAGGGTTTCTCTTTGACTTTGGCTGACTGCCTGGAAAAGCCTTTAAAAAAAATCTTTCAAAGGTGTGTGTTGGATTATGAATACAGTATGTATGCATGCAGACGGGAATATATAAAACTATATGACCAAATAATGTCATCTGTGTGAGGCCTGTGTAGCCTCCAGCTTAGAAGCTTTACTTGGTTATGAGCCAGAGCTGTGGCTCTGAGTTGTTTGAGTGGGTGCTGAGGAATTACAAAGCAATTAGAATGTTTCTCATTTTGCTTTATCAGCTCCTTGATCCCGGAGCCCAGGCCATTCATGCAGGCTGGGAGGTTGTTAGAGACACTTTATTGAGTTGCAGTTAAATCAGCGTAAGAAATACAGCTGTGATACAATCTCAAGTCTCTAACCAGGGTCTCCAAAGAACTAAATGAAATTATTCATCTTTTATTTGTTCCTTTCCCAAGTTATGGTATTCTCTTATGGTAGAGGGAGACATTTTTTGCTGTTGTTTTATTTTAATGTATTTATTTTTCTGTGGAAGGGTGTCTTGCCTGCATGCATGTCTGTGTACCAGAAGGGAAAGTCAGATCCCCTGGAACTGGAGTTACAAGTGGTTGTAAGCCACCATGTGGGGTCTGGGAATTGAACCTGGGTCCTGTGGGAAAGCAGTCAGTGCTCTTAGACACTGAGCCATCTCTCTAGCCCTGTGGTAGACTTTCAGCATATATCTGTATTTGGGAGATACACATGAACGTCAGGATGGATGTCACTGGAGCATTTTCCCGTTGCTGACTAAATCCGAGGCTGTATAGAGGAAGTGACATTGAGCTGGGGACCAGGACAGTGAACAAGACTGGACAGAGTGGGGTAGTGGGTTACAGGGAAATGAAGAAGAAAAGGGAGTTTATGAATTTGCAGATATTGGTTACTAAGTGCATAACCATAACGAAACACTTTGACTTTTTCTCTTTATTAAGACCAGCACATCAGAGCGCCTACTGTGCGCTACTTGGAAACTTAGAAACATTCTCTGTATTTCAGGAGTTAAAGTAATTAGATCAAAATAGCAATAGTATAACTAGGATTTTAAACTCAGATAAATACAGTATCATAAGAAGTCACAACAGTCAAGAAAATGTTAGGAAATTCAGACATTTAGCTAGGCTTGAGAAAGTATCTATATTTTAGGGGGATCTTTTGATTTTCTTCAAATGCTGCTTGTGACGCTAGACACTTGGCACGTTAGCTCTTGTGTGATGTGTGAACTTTTTGATTAAGCATTGTACATTCTATTGTGAACATTCTAGAAAATAGTCTGGCGAGGACCATGTCTGAGTCACTCAAGTAAACTTGATTTCTGCGGTTATACGTGTAATTGTTGGACATCATGTTTTGTAATGTGGACTTTACATCGAGATGAACTTGAATGGAAATCCAAGCTCTGATACTTATTAATTATTTGACTTTAAACATGATACTTATCCTTCAGCTTTCTCACCTGCAGCAGAGGGTACCGCATGTAGGATGTTGCTAGAATGAGATGAGATAAGCTTATTAAGAACACATCACATCACACCCTAGGTCTTAGGATACAATAACTGTCTCCTTGGAGATGGAAATGGTACCTTGCCTGGGAGCTTGAGCTGGGTTCTAGTCGGCATTTTAAAACCCTAATTGCTGTAATAAGGAAAATAGTTTTCATGTGGAAAAGTTTCATTGTGCAATTAATTCAGTACAGAGGCCTTCAACTAGTTTTAAGGTTCTCTATCCCTAAAACCTCTGTAGAGAAAGCCATGGTGAACTTTCGCCCGTAGTCCACAAGACTCCATCTTGAGTTATCACCGGTGTTTAGAGGGTGCCATTGGGAAATGGGAACCTTGGTCTTCACTACAGATCAATGATTTCCACACACGTTCTCTTTTCTGGCCGTGAAAATCGATCTACTAATCAGGTCTTAAGTGCCCTTGCTTAATCATAAGGAAGTTAATGAAACTCTGCCGCTCTGTCATTCTAAGTAACAGCCCCACCGTGGATCACTGAGCCCTTCCGTTCCTTCAACTGCCCTTTGCTGTGAGGTGATTAAACGACTGTCTTTGATTGCCCGGATTTATTGCCTTTTTGCCGCTCCTGGGCAGCGTCTGAAAAATGCAAATTCACTTTTCGTGCATTTTCTGAAAATGTTAATAGGCCAAGATATATTTGGCTTTCAAAGGCTATTAAAAAACTAATGCTTAGTCATAGTGAGGCTAACATCACTTCACATCAAGGTAGATGTTGTGGACACGGAAAGCTGAAGACCACCTTCCCAGTCAGTAGTCATGAGAATAAACCACAGTGAGGGCTCAGCTCCTTGCTCTATGTAATCCAAAGAGGGTTCTCTCTTGTTCCTGTTTTTGTTGTTGTTCTTTTTTATTGAAAATAGATTTCTGTTTTCATACACTATATTCCAAATATGCTTTCCCCTTCCCCTATCCTTCCCAGCTCCTCCCCACCTCCACTTCCATCCAGTCCAGCCCCCTTTCTGTCTCTCCTTAGAAAACAAACAGGCTTCTAAGGAAAAATAGTAAAATAAAATAAAACAAAAACAAATCAGAATTAGAAAAGGAGCAAAGGAAAAAACACAAAAAACCCATGTAGATATGGATACACACACATCCACAGACACAGGAATTCTATTTAAAAAAAAAACCTAAAAGTCATAGCATATACACAAAGGATCTGTAAAATGATATATATACATATATATATGCACATATATGTATATGTATATACACACACGCATATATATGTTTTTATGTGTATATGTATGTGCCCGGACAGATCATTGTATACATATAGTATTATGTATTAGTGTATATATGTGTGCGTGTATATGTATGTGTAGGCCCTGATGTAATTTATGAGACAAATAACTTCCAGAAATGCTGTTTAGTTCGTTTTGTGTTCGCCATCTACTGTTGGGTAGTATGGCCACCATGGTACCTACCCTTAAGAGTGGTTTGCTTCCAAGTGAGACTTCCTTGAACAAAACTAATTTTTCATTTGCCAGTGGTTATCAATTGGAGATAGCTTCTGTGTTAGGGCTGGGGCATGTGCCCATGTCTCCTTCAGCTCTAGGGCCCCATCTGCTGCAGTCCCATTCAGGCCCTGTGTACTCCTCTGCTTTGTGCTCTCTGCCTCGGGCCCTGTGAGCTCACGTGTGGTATCCAGGAGGCCTTGACTCCTTGGTGTCCTCCATCCCCTCCGGCTCTTACACTCTGTCCACCTCTTCCACAGAGTCCACTGAGCCCTGAGGGAGGGATTTGATGGAAACATCCCTTTTATGCCTGGGTGTTCCAAGGTCTCTTACTCACTGTATATTGTATATTGTGGGTCTCTGTATTTGTTTCAATCTTCTGCAGGAGGAAGCTACTCTATGACAGCTGAGCGAGCCACGTACTATAAGTATAGCAGAATGTCACTTAGTCATTTTTTTTCTACGTTCATTTACAGTAGTATTTGTTCTTCCCCTTCCACCCTGGGCTATCTAGTATCAGATTCTTGGTCGCCCAAGAGGTATTGGATATGGGTTTTGTCTTATGGAGTGGGCCTTAAATCAGTCTCCGTAAGTTCATTCCTAGTACTGGAAGCTTCATTTGGTGATGTGGGGTATCCTGTTGGGCCTCTGTCTCCCCTGTTACTGGTGATTTCATTTACTTGCTTTCATACATATATATGAAGCTGGCTCACAAAGCACATGGTACATGGTAAGGAAGTATTTACCTACCTTAGACATCGCAGCCTTCCCCTCCTTGTGGAAGGAAACTGGCAAGCTTACGGCTATTTCACAGAGTTCTACAGCAACTATTACTCCTTCAATGCCACACTTCTAAGTAAGTTCTGTTCTTGCCTTATGTCTAAGCCTTGTCTACTGATGGGCACTGATAGGACTCGAGATCCACTCATCAGGAAGCTAGCCTCTAGTTTTCTGAAATCTTAGAGGAACACTATCTCTTAGGTGGTAATTACACGTTGGTAATTTTGATAGTTTTAACGGTTACATTTTATATTTCAATACTATTTTAAGAAAACACAAAAAAGTAAATAGATAAAACTAGTTTCATATTTATAAGACATGGTCTATATAGCTTATAATTTTAGCACTTATATATGAATTATTGGGGTCCTTTTCTTTTTGTTTTATTAAGATTTTGGAATCTATATCTGTAATCCCAGTACTTGCAGAGTAGATCCTGCAGATCAGGAGTTCAAGGCCAGACTCTTAGTGACTTTGGAGCCAGGCAGCCTGGGCTGCATGAGATGCTGTCTCTAAAACCAAAACCAAAGATTTGAGAATACGGCATCTTCCAGTTCTTCAGTGTGACTGATGGCCACATTATTGGCTGAGCAGGTCCTTGGATTATTCGACAATATAACTGAAAATCAATTTCTATTTTCTATAAGAAATTAAACAGAAATACAGTAATTATTAGTTCTATAGCAGAAGGCAGACGGAAATGAGGCACAAATAACTAAGTTAATGGGAGGCTCAGGGGGAAACACGAGCCCCATTCGTCCCTGCAAGAGTTCTGCTGTTTTGTTTTCTTGAAGGCTTTTTTAAAAAACATTACTGTATTTTATTGTTGCTGCTGATGATGATTTTTTCTTGTATTTTTTTATATATTATTTTATTCTGTTGTTGGTTGTTCTTGCAGGTGGCAGTTCATTTTAGCCACTAACTCATCATTGGAAGGAGGCTATAAGCTTGCAAATGAAACTATTTTGTGAGGTACAGGACACTTAGCATTTCTTGTGTTTGTTTATCTATGCCATTTTCTGGGATGCAGATCTGATTCTGTCTTCCTTGCTCAGAGTTCTGTAGTTTCTTCTCAGTGGAGCTTCTAAAAGTTGCCAGGTGTGTGTTTTCATTTTTCTCAAACGAATTTGACAAAAATTAGAGTCACTAGGGAAGAGGGACCTGAGTGGAGGAATCATCCCATTATACTGCTCCATGGACATGTCTATGTGGAATTTTCTTGATTAATGATTCATGTGGGCCCAGCTCCTTCTGTGCAGTGCCACCGTGGGCAGGGCGTTCTGGCCTGGGGGTCCTGGGTTGTCTAAGAAAAGAAGCTGAGGGGCTGGAGAGATGGCTCAGTGGTTAAGAGCGTTGCCTGCTCTTCCAAAAGTTCTGAGTTCAATTCCCAGCAACCACATGGTGGCTCACAACCATCTGTGTAATGAGGTCTGGTGCCCTCTTCTGGCCTGCAGACATACACACAGACAGAATATTGTATATATAATAAATAAATATTAAAAAAAAAAAAGAAAAAAAAGAAAAGAAGCTGAGCAAGCCAGTAGCTAGCATCCCTGTGATTCTCTGGTCCAGATCCTGTCTGCAGACCTTGAGTTTCTGCTCTGGCTTCCATCAATGATGAACTTCTATACCCTCTAAGTTGCTTTTGGTCAGCGTTTGATCATAGCAACAGAAATCTGACTAGGATGTCAGATGAAACGATTTTCCTGAAAACTTACTGCGAATCTCCCACTCTGTGTCCAACTAGACTAACAAAATCTAAAAATCCATCCTGAGCCGGGGTCCTCTCGTCAACCTGGTTTGGGAAAATGGCCTGTGAAATATTAATAAAGCCTTACTCCTTAGACTCCTCGTATAGCCTGTTCTAGCCTGGTGCATGACTACATCTGTGTGCAGTGAAGGGTTCAGCTGCAGCGGTTGAGGTGCAGAGTGGCGCCCTCTGTCCCCCTCCACCCTCACCCTGGAACCCATCTCCCCTCTAGTGATGAGTCTGACCCAGGACTGTCTCCTTAGTTGTCCCCTTTGTCCCGCAGTACCCCTCCACATTTCTCGGTGTTCCCATGGTTCCTACTTTCAAGACTGTGAGGGGCAACAGCCCTGGCCACCTGTGTTGCCCATGCCTCTTTACTAAGATGGGGCTGTGACTTTCACTGTGCTATTTAGAGCCTCCACAGAGAGTGGTACGGGGAAATGATCAATAAACATTTTTCTTTGTCTTTTCGTGTGTACGTACGTGTGTGTGCATGATTATGTGTGTGGATTCATGTGTTTGTGTGAGCATGTATGTATGCATTCCCTGTGTGTGTATGTGTGTACATGTGTGTGTGCATGTGGCTCGTGTGTGTGTGTGTTTGTGTGTGTGTGTGTAGGACATAGGGCAATTTGAGGACATGGTTCTCTCCTTCTGTCATGTGGCCCTGGAGATTAAACTCAGGTCTTCAGTTTTGGTGACAAGCTTCTTCACTCACTGAGCTGTCTCACTGACCCAGTGTTTTCCTAATGGTAGTCTGCCAGGACTAGAGACAGCCTGCCTGTCTATTTCCTAGTTTACAGATGTGGCATGCTTTACACTTATGTCATCATGTTCAATTCTGACCATAACCTTGTGGGGGGGCAAGGACATTTTACATGAGGAATCTTTGGGGGGTGTGAATGACCTGCCTCACCCACATGATTTGTGACCTGTGACACTAACTCTACCTTGCATCCATCCTGCAATTACTTAATTTCTGCCCAGATTATAGCAGAAGCATGAATCCTTTGGATTTCTACTGCAGAGAAATGACTGGGCATTGATGGTATACACCCTTAATCCCAGCACTCACAGGTTTGAAAATAGATTTCTGTTTTCATACACTATATTCCAAATATGCTTTCCCCTTCCCCTACCCTTCCCAGCTCCTCCCCACCTCTGCTTCCATCCTCAAACTCTGTGGGTTTGAGGCCAACCCCAACTGGTCTACAGAGCGAGTTCCAGGACAGCCAGAGCGACATAGAGAAACCTTGTTCTGGAAAGCCAAAGAGAGAAAATGGCTTTTGCTTGTTCAACTCATTGTTCTTATAGAGTTTTCTTTTCTGCTCTAAATTTTCAGCTTAAGAAGCCGATCTCACCAGCCTTACAACTGGTGTTTAGCTGAGCAGTCCTCACTAGGCTGTCTAAACAGTCACATGAGCAGTGAGCACATGAGTAACCAGTGGGACTGGCTGGAGTCTGACTGGGTTTTTAGTCTCTTGAAGACAAGAGGCTGGTGCATCATCCCGACATTCCCTTATTTTCTTGGGTGAAGGCACTAACCCATTCTAACAGGACATAGACTCCTAGTGAGAGGGAAACCTGACCACAGAAGAAAAATGAAGGAACAAAGGTGGCCCATGGTGCTCTCACAACTATTACTGTATTGTCATCTGCCAGGTGACCATAGCATCCCCTGGTCCTTCTGTCTACACCAGAGCCCTTGTCACTTAGTAACCTATAGAGCATGTCACACCTACTATTTGCCACAGGTTTATTTTAAGAGTTAGGACTTCCCATTGCCAAAGCAATAGTAAGACGTACCTCCGTTTCCTTTATTTCTGGTAATATAATTTAATTTGGTGTTAGCGGACTTTCATAACCTAGATGAACCATTTCTCCTACTTTTCCTTTCCCCTTAGATCAGGTGCAGTGGTTACAAAGCCTTGTGCATTGTGCTTATTAAACTATTGATGTTTCTCCGTTTTGTTTGATGCTTAGTTAGGAAACAAATGAATAACAGTCATTTTTTAAAAACATGTGGTGGTGTAAATAGAGACCGTGAGTTCAAAGCCAGCCTGGTCTACTTAGTGAGTTTCAGGCCATCCAGGGCTGTATACTGAGACTCTTGACTCAGAACAAAACAAACAACAGCCAAAGCCTGGAGGAGCTAGAGAGACAGCTTGGTGGTTAAGAACACATACTACTTATCCAGAGGACCTGAGTTCAGTTCCCAACACCTGCTTGGGTGACTCACAGTCACCTGTAACTCTTGCTCCAAGGGTCCAACAGTTCTGGCTTCCAGATAAACCCAATTGTGCATACTTACACACACACATACACAAACACACACATACACACATGGTGGGGGAGACATAGTTAAAAATAAATGTAAAATAACAGTAGTTGAGACTGTATGATTATTATTATTATTATTAATGATGCAGCAATTATGATTATTTAATAGCTACTGGCCTAGACTTTTAAATATTGAGCAGCAGAACCTGTCGAGAGACACCACATTTTTACATTTTCTATGGCATTTTGTGGTAGTGTGGGGGTCCTGGTCATATATCCTTACAGATTCTTGGCTAGGTAAAGCATTTGGATCCCATCAGAACTGATAACAGTGAACATAGAGATGGTATCTGCTGAGCCCATTCACTGTCGGGCTTGGGTAAATTCACAACGGAAACGGAAGAATTAAGGGAAGGGTCACTTTACGCAGACATCGTTTTAAATCCTGTCTGATTTGACAAGAAGTACAAAACCAAAAGCTACAAAGAAACCCTGTCTCGAAAAATCCAAAGAAGAAGAAGAAGAAGAAGAAGAAGAAGAAGAAGAAGAAGAAGAAGAAGAAGAAGAAGAAGAAGAAGAAGAAGAAGAAGAAGAAGAAGAAGAAGAAGAAGCACAAAAAAGTACAAAAGGATAGCATCCTCACTGATGCCACCATCACTTAAAATGGATCAGCAACAGAGATCCTCAGACTGTGGTGCCGCTGTGTTTTCCAAATGGAACAGCTGGCTCTGGGGTGTACGCTGCGTTTGCTGTTTACTAACGCGGAGGCTTTAGTGTATGCTGAGTTACACAACTCGCTGATGAATCAAGCACTCTGGTAGATCCTTTTCATCAGCCCCAGAAGAACTCTTCCCCCAACCGCAGCCACTTCCCAGCCCCCAAGCAAAACTCATCCACCTTCTGTCTCGTAAGGAGTCTATCTGGACACTTGATGTAAATGAAGCTACAGGCTGTAGGGTCTCATGAGAGTCGTTCTGGGCAGTAAGCTTTCAGATCGGTTGTTCTCTTTTTGAGACAATGTCTGCTATAATCCAGACTGGCTTCAAACTTGTAACTGAGGATGACCTTGATCTTCTGATCCTCCTACCTCTGCTTCCCAAGCACTGGGATGACAGGTGTGTGCTGCAACTACTGGTGCATGCACGCAGTGCTGCACAGACCCAGGGCTTCGTGCATGGTAGGCAAGCTCTCTACCAACTGAGCAGCACTGAGTTTACGTTTTTTGAAGGTTCACCATAGCATAAACTGTATAGGCAGAGTTTTCCCATCCTGGGAGCCGCTTTCAAATTACCGCACAGAGGCTTGTATTAATTGTAAATGCTTGGCCAATAGCTCAGGCTTGTTACTAACAAGCTCCTGCATTCCAAATTAACTCATATTCCTTATTTATGCTCTGCCCTGTGGTGGTACCTTGATTAGTACGGTACATTTGTCTTCTCCACGGCTATTCTCGACTCTCTGACCCTGCCCATCTTTCTCTCTGCATCCTCAGTTTGATCATTCCACCTATTTTTTTTTGGGGGGGGGGTGGGTGGCTACTGATAAAATATCAGCTTTTATTAGCCAATGAGAGTAACACATAGTCATGGTGTACAAAAGGATTTGGTCCACCGCGAAGCTGTGTCTCCAGAGCCTAGGACTCTGCCTAGCTTAAGATGCAGGCTCAATAATGATGTGCTATGCTACATTAAAATGAACCTTGAGTCTGAAGGTAATAATCGCATCGAGACTGGCCCACGAAAGCTGCTGGGAGAGGCCTTCATGGACTGCCCAGGAATCTGGGCTTAGGGAAGGACTTGCAGTCCTTGGTACAGAACCAAAGGCTCATGGTTTTTCCGGGAGTTTTAATTATTTATACCCAGTTGAAGAAAGCCCATATAATTGCTGAGCAACTTTGATAAGCTTTGTAGCAGAGCCACTTGTATTTCCTATTGGATACCAAGGGAGAGGAAGTGGCTCATGGGGAGGACCTCATGTGATTGATTCATTTTCTCTTAACGCAGCAGGATTTGCTAAAAATCACTTTGTCTCAAAAGATTTACTGGAATTCCTGAATGAAAAAACACCCTCATCCTTGATTTTTTTTTCTCTTCTTCTCCTTCATGAAACAAAAATAGCTCCATCTTTTTAGGAGAAAACATTTGGCAGCCGTGCTGATTATAATACTATATTGGAAACCGCTTACTTTGATTGACGGCAAAGCAGATACCCTTCCTTGTGGTTAAAAGCCTGTTGATGTGTTCTCTCCGGCAACCACCACACTCCTGAGGGGTTAGGAGGAGGATCCCTCAGCCCAGAGAGAACGTGAGGTGTCCCTCGTTTCCTTTGCCGAGGCCACCTCCCTACTCCCCCACACCTCCACCCCTCATACCTACACACACACACACACACACACACACCCGCAGCGGTGCCTAGACCATAGCAGAGCTCAGGGCAGAGCATAGGCCTCTCGCTGGGAGATGCGACAACCACTCAGCTGTGGATGGATAGAAAGATGGAGGAAGTTTTCCAGTAGTCAGACTCACAGAGCAGAGACGGGGTCCCAGGACATCGCCTTACCAACTGTGAAGGCAATGCTGATGCGAGTACTGAAGAAGTAAATGTTATAATTCAGTATTAGGAAAGTCAGCAAACTTCTTGACTTACCTCCTACACTCACACCATAACCATCCGGCTACTAGTGAGTTTAACTAGCAGGAGCAAATCCCTGCATATCCCAGCATATCCATCATCAGCTGTGACTAGAAGGGATCCTACGAAGAATTAAAGAAGGTACTCTTGGAACAGGATTCCTCTGTCTCCACTGAACTAGGTTGCTGCCCTCTTTTCAGGCATAGGTGTGGACAGTGGGGAAGGAGGGGCACAGAGGTTCTCCACAGGTAATACTATTCTTGTCTTCGGAAGTTAACCACAGGTCTTAGAACAAAAGTCAGCCAGTGGTGTGCTTAGTGTGCCCTGTTTTCCAGAGTACAGCTTTCCCTGTAGTGGCTACTAACAACTAAGACTGTATCCATTGTGTTTGCTCTGTGCTTTCCCCGAATCCGTAGATACACATATTTCAACTTCCTAAAGTATTACCATGGCCAGTGGACTCTCAGAATGGCTGTTGTGTAAAGGTGTTGGTTTGAACAATGTGATCAAACCAAGGCTGAGAGAGCAGCCTTGCTGTTCCGAGTGGAATAAGTTGAACCCGAAGGTTGCCTGTTCTGAATGGATTGCTTGGATATAGAAAGAAGTTATTTTTAGGTCCGGCATGCCTATAAAACCCGAAGCGAAGTGTTTTACAAATGAGGAATGTGTGCCCGAAATAAAAACTACCAGATGTCAGTCTCTGAGTATGCCAACTGACACGTGTGTCAGCTCCAGTGTCCGGAAGAGACGGTGCCCATTTCTTTTCGACTCAGGCTCCAAAGGGGTAGTTAATATAAAATGCCTCTGACGAGTTTAGAGTCCGCTCTGACGGCAACAGCACCCCAGGATTCGGATTGTCTGCAAGCTGTAACTCCTTTCCCTCCTGACTCAGTGTGTGTTGTGCTCTAACACGTGTGAGACATATTTCTGTTCAAATTTGCTGTATTTTTCCCTAGGTCTTAGCTCATTTTTTTTCTTTAAAAAATAGACCAACAGATATTTTTAAAATTAAACAACCAAAGGCCAGCGAGGTGGCTCAATGGTAGAGGTACTTGCCACCAAACTAATGATCTGTGTTTGATTCCTTAGGCATACATGGCAGGGAGGTGGATTTTCTTCTGGTTCCCACATCCACTCTGTCTTGCGCATATGCCCACATGTGTGCAGTATACATTATTATAATGCATGAACAGAGGCGATATACAGGACTCCAGTAGAGGCCGTAACAAGGCCACCTGTGTGATTGATAGGAGTCTCTCTTCGTGCCTCGCCTGCCGGCTTACCCTGGTCACGTTCATGATGTCATCAGGTGGATTCTTGTCTCTCCTCAGAGATCCGAGCTCAGCTGGTGGAGCAACAGAAATGCCTCGAGCAACAGACGGAGATGCGGGTTCAGCTGCTCCAGGACCTGCAAGACTTCTTCCGGAAGAAAGCTGAAATCGAGACAGAATATTCCCGGAACCTGGAGAAGTTGGCAGAAAGGTTCATGGCCAAAACGAGAAGCACCAAGGACCACCAGCAGTTCAAGTAAGAACTCTCTCCAGCTGTAGGTGTTGCTCTGGGGACTGAGCGCTTGCCGGGTGTGCATGAGTTCATAGGTTCAATACCTGGGGTGGGGGATAAGAGAGGGAGGGACAGATGGACGAAGAGAGACCTGATTCAGAGTCAACTTCCAAGGTGATCAGGTACCCCACTTCTCAGTTCTGGCCATTTCCTCCTTTGTCTAAGAAGTCATTGGTGATCGTGTCCCCATAACTCTACCAGCCTTTCTCCCTTCCCACTCATGCTGCAGAGACATAAACTTATATTTTGAAATCACTGTTTACAAAATTCCCAGCTACAGAGAAGAAGCTGCTCTCAGCCGTAGGCAGACCTTTGAAAGGATGAGTTTGCAGGCGCTGCTTCAAGCAAAGGCCTCAGGAGTTGTGCAGTGAGTTGTTTGTTTTTCTTGCCATTTCTTGAGACCAGGTCTCACTCTGTAGCCCAGGCAAGCCTAGAACCTGTGAAAGTCCTGCCTGCTAAGTGTCAGGATTATAGACCTGCACCACGCTCTGGTGATTCTGTAAGAACATAAGCAACAACTTTTGTTTGGGCTTAGTGTTCCTGGGGAGCATGCCCCACCTCCACCCAACATGTTTGTAGTCATTTAAAAAAAATGCAGGTTATTTGGTTCATGAAATTTACTTTATAACTTAAACCCCAGAGTCAGGGAGACAGGTAGGTGATTGTAAACAAGTGGCCAACAGGGACCAGCGCAGGGTTCCACTGACAGACTGTGCTAACATGTCCTGTAATGGAAGATGAGAAGGGAAAGTCCTGGAAGAGTAGGGTATGTGCGTGCACACGCATGTACATACGCCAGCGCATGTATGTATAGCAGTGCACAGACATTAGCATGTACTTCTGTGAAGGCCAGAGAACAGCGCAGGGGTATTACCTGCCCATTTCTGCCTCCTTGGTGTTGGGCTCTGTGGCTCAAACTCACACATCCTTGAGCTTGCGAGGCAAACACTACCTGAACCGTCTTCTCCCAGGAAGAGTGATACACTAGTCTGCATAATGACTAGCTGGCTGGAAGGGGGACTGAAGAACGGAAGCTCATCAGTAAAGGACTGCAGGGAAGGGCTCTAAGCCAGGTTGGCAAGGTTCTTTGGGAGTACACCGTAATTGGATGGGCAGTGCGGCCACAGGCATTAATTGGAACACATCACAAATTCTCACACATCTTTGTGGGCTTTCCCTGTGGACATAAGAATCTTTGGGGCAGTTTAAGTGGAACTGCCCACACCTGCATTTAAGTGACAGGTGAGGTTGTGGGCTACGGGAAGCTATCAGAGAAGGAAGAACACCAAGGGTCTCTCATGGCGTGTGGCCTTCTGATCTAGCCACCCTGGATGGAGGGAGAGGGGAACGCCCAGCTGGGGAGGTAGTAAAAAAGCTGCATGGGCTTTTGTTTCAGAAAGCACGGTGGGCCACGGAATGTGGAAAACACCTGTGCCGTAAAACCCCAGAAATGAAGGTTAAAATGTAATTGATATCTTATAAATGTACACTTGGATCCATAGGATTTAGGGGATATTTCCATGGTCAAAAAAGAAAAAGAACGAAAGATGGGGGGAGGAGGAGGAGAGAGAGAGAGAGAGAGAGAGAGAGAGAGAGAGAGAGAAAGGAGAAGGAGGAGGAGGAAGAGGAGGAGGAGGAGAAGAAAGAAAGAAAGAAAGAAAGAAAGAAAGAAAGAAAGAAAGAAAGAAAGAAAGAAAGAAAGAAAGAAAGAAGTGAAGGTCTAGTTATTGTCAAAGGTACCCATGCCTTAATCCTACAGAAAACAAACTGTGAAAAGGTAAAGCCAAGATAAAGATTTGGAGCAGAAAGCTTCACTGTCTGCCCCTCCTCACTGTCCTCTACTTCGAGAGGATAGCCCACCCCAGTGACAGAGGAAGACCATCCCCCACCCCGATCTGCTCAGCCTGGCTGTGGGGGTGCTGCTGAGAACTGGGGCTCTTTCTTCTCAGTGATCTGAAGTTCCATTTCCTACCCTTCCATGACTTTGGAGCCTGGATTAAAAGGAGAGTAACCAGTTTGGCAAGATGGCTGCTTACTTATAGCGGGTAGAAGCCAAGCCAGATGGTCTGGGTTCAGTTCACCAGAACTCACTGGTGGCAAGAGGATGGACTACTGAAAGTTGTCCTCTGACCCCCATGGGCCTGTGCTCCACCAAATAAATAAATGAAATAAATATTTGTACATGAATCTTCAAATTGCCTTTGGCTTGAGCATTATTGGTTATTGATCGTAGAGCTGGAGAGGAGATGGGTCAGAAACATAAAAGCTGCCTTCATTAGCCATCAGCCAGACCTGGGTTGGAATAGACTACTGCGTGACCATGGCGGTACATACGTTCCCAAGCTTTGGTTTCTGTAGCTCATGACTGATGAGTGGCAGTAACAGACAGGGCAGAGCCCTCACTGTGACTGGTGGCTGGCTCGGGATGTGTGTACAGTGCTCCTTCTCTTCTCTCCAGACACTGAGTCTTTAAGCACAGTCATGCACATACCAGTTGAAACTAGACCTCAGAGCCTGGCTTTACTTAGTTTGGGATCACTATCACTAATGTCACTAGTCTGTAGCCTTGAGTTGCTACAGCAAATGCCACCAGCAAGGCTCAGATCAGCCTCCCACACAAGGACTCGCTCTGACCCTCACTTTGGTCCTCACCAAATCCTTGGTGAGCTTTAGTTCTCGTGTTGACAGTCAGGACACAGCAAGTGACTGTGGGAAGGATTAAGTAGAGTTACTGTCAGATCTCGATCCGAGTGGCCTCTGAGACAGAAATAGCTAACATTGTATGCACAGCACTTACCTTGTGCCCAAGGCATGATAGCAAGCATTTAAACGTAGATAGTAGCCCACGTCATCTTCACAATAACCCCATGAGACCTGCTCTGCTATTTTACCAGTTGTACAAAGTAAATGAAGTACAGAGACATTAACAGTTATCCCAGTCACACAGACAGGGTGTGTGAGCAGTGGTGAGAGCCCAGAGTGATTACGACTCACAAGTTTTCATTAACATTTATGCAAATTTGAGATAGGGTCTCCCTGAGTTGTCCAGGCCAGCCTTGAATTTGTCATCCTCCTGCCTCAGCCTTCCGTGTTGCTGAGATTGCCCGCCTGTCTCCCCAAACCTGGCTTGAAGTCCCCAGTCTCAGTAAATGATAGCTTCTATTTTTATTCTATTATTATCATCGATATTATGATTGGCACTAATAACAAGACAATGATAATGCGTTTTTTATTCAATCCATGAAATACTGTTTCATGCTTCCATCCGGGTGTGTACCGAGGATATAAAGACATATGAAGTATTCTTAGGAAATTATTAGTTGCTTCAGGATAAAGGATGAGCACAGTTCAAACGAACCAAGTGGTGCTTGCTTTTGGGGCTGACGAGACAGAGGAGCTCAATATAAAGACTCCACTTACCTGCCATGAACTCACCATTCCTTCTTGATGGTTCTAAGAGGAGAAACATCCCAGGTCAGAGCTAGCATCCCAGTGTGCATGGGGATTTCTTCCTGAACCCATTTCTGCCTCTGTTCTTGCTTTCTTTGTCTTGTAAACAGAGGTTGTAACTCAATGTAGTTGTTTGGGGGACAGTGGAGATTTTCTTTGTTTTTAAGGTGAGATTTCATTATAAGGCATCCTTGAACTTGCTTTGTAGCCTAGCATGGCCTTAAACTCTTGATCCTCCTGCCTCAGCTTTCTAGATTCAATGCAATATTAAATGCAGATTCTAAGAGACCTAATGGTAGAATGATGTGGCTTTCTTTTTTCCTTCTGACGTAATGTTCAGTCATACATGTTCATGAATAATGGAACATTACATCTTGCTAGAAGGATAACTCAGGGAGTAGAGCGCTTGCCATGATCCCAGAACCTGTGTAGAAGCCAGACATGTTAGCACACGTGCATCTGCCATCCCTGCACTCCTGGGAGAATCCTTAGAACTTTAAAGGCCAGTACACTTGGGAAGGTGAGGGCACACATCGGAGGTTGGCTTGGACCTCTGTGTTTCTGCCATGGCACGTGCATCCCCCTTCCCTGCCCCCCATCCCTTCCTTTTCATATCACATGCAACTTTAAAAGAAAAATTAATAAAACTCCTCATCAGATAGCATGGCACTTCTGTGCCTGAGTCAGGAGTAACACTGCCATTTTGCCATTCTGTGGTTAGTTTTTGCAGTCAATAACAAATTGTACTTCTGAATTTTTTTAACTTCCTCTTTATTCTCTGTCTTCCTCATCATACATCTTGATCCCACTTATTTTCCATCCCTCCATACCTGCCCTCTGCCCTTGCAACCCGACCTCCAAAATAAAACAAAATTTAAGAGGAAAAAGAAGGCAAGCATCTTGTCATGGAAACCGTAGTGTGACAGAGTGAGTCAGATACACCCTTTTGTTCATGTATCTTCACTTGCAAGTGTTCATTACGAAGCCACTGATCTGCTTCAAGGTCTTTGTTTCTGCCACACTATTGAAGCTGGGCCCTCACTGGGACTCCTCTTGGTTATCTTCATCTTGCCCTGGGTCATGGAGATCCTGCAGCTTTGGGACTGTAGAACGGGCCCCTTAATCTGCTCCCATAGATCTTAGGTGGGTGGATTTGGGGTGGGCCAGCTCATATCCTGGTTCTGGGCCTGGATAATTGCGGGGTTGGTTGGCCCACCAGTTCTTCCCCCTGCCTTCACTGTCTCACCCCCCGGGTGAGGTCTCCAGCATTGATTGCCCCAGCTAGTTCACCCCTAGCCTTGATGAACAAGGAGTGGGACTAGTTCCCCTGCTTTTGCACCCTCAGGGTCAACCCTTCCACACCTGGACCCTCAGGGCCAGCTCTACTGTGCTGTCCAGGTGGGTGGCAGAGGTCACTCTCCTGAGTGCTGCAGCTGATGAGGGGCAGAAGCAGCTCTCCCATCCGCCATGGGTAGTGGTGGGTGGCATCTTTCCTCTGCCCACACCACTGTCTGGCAGATGAGGGGAGGGTCAGTCTCCCACTCATGTTTTAAAGGTTGCTCACCTGTACCCCTGTCAACAGGGCCAGCTCCACTGTGCTGGCCAGGCAGGGTACAGGGCCCACTTTCCCGAGTGCTGCAGCTGCTTGGGGGAAGGTCAGCTCCCTCGTCCACCATACGTGGCAGGGGCAAGAGGGGAGAGGACATCTAATTTATATTAAGGAATGATATGTTGGTTCTTACTGTGTTGGGGTGGAGTTTTTCTTTGAATATATATGATATATATGTCTAATTTTGTATGCTTTGCAGCTCACTTAGTTTTGTTATCTAAAATAAACCAGGAACATTTATGAATCTGAGCTGGCTCAGTTAAGTTTCAACAAGACATGCGATACGTCATGAGCCAGCAAACTTTCAGGTTCTGTTCATGAGCCTTCGGATTCCCCAGGAATGCTTTCTGGAGGCTGGAGGTTATACATCCAGGGATTAATAAATAACCCTCAAGTTCGTGTTCCATGGAAAACATGCTCAGCCAAATTTCTTTTCCAGCAGTAGGCCGAACACTCAAAGGAGACTTTGTGAGCTGGGGCAGACCAGTCTGTGTGTGAGACAGTAGCCAATAGATCCTAATGTAAACATGAATGCTTTCTTTAGTGGGCTGTGAAACCTGGGGCTGCCCAAGCACTGTCTAGGCCTGGCTCCTGGGGCCCTGGTCAGGAGCACGAGGTTGTACCCAGGTTTTTGCTCCAAGTTTTCTTTCCTGGTAAGTTGCAGGGTTCCTGCAGGCTGTGGCATGTCCTGATCTAAGAATGCTCAGAGCAGACAGAAGGATCCCAGCACCTATCTGCTGGGGCTCCTCCACCTGCATGGGTGACCTCTTTTGATTGAGCCAGGCCACTTTGAAATGATGGCAATTCTGTCTTCCTTTACCCCTCAGGAAAGATCAGAACCTGTTGTCTCCGGTGAACTGCTGGTATTTGCTCCTGAACCAAGTGAGGAGAGAAAGCAAAGACCACGCCACCCTGAGCGACATCTATCTGAACAATGTCATTATGCGGTTCATGCAGATAAGCGAGGATTCCACCCGGATGTTTAAAAAGGTAGACTTGGATAACCAACTTACCTGCAGCCTCTTAGGGGGAAGGTGCCTGGAAAGAGTGAATGGCGTGGATATTCTAAAGACACAGATTAGACAGTTAAACCTGAGGGTGTGTGTTTATGCTATGTGTCTGTGCATGGTGCGTGTGTATGATATGTGTACATGTGTGTGCATATGTATAATGCATACAATATTATCTGCTGGATATGCTTATTTATACCAGTAAATTAATGAATATTTAAAACCTGAGCAACATGGACAGAAGTATTTTGGTGGTGGGTGCCTGCAGGAGAATGGAGAGACGGCTCAGCAGCTAAGAGTTCACACTGCTCTTGCAGAGGACGTGCATTTGGTTCCCAGTATCCAGGTTGGGCAGCTCAGATCCAGGGAGACTGGATACTTCTGCCCTGCCTGGGCACATGCATTCAGATACCCATACCCATAAACACGCATGCACACTTAATCAAAGTAGTAAAAATCTTATTTATCTCTGTCCTTAGAACTGACCTCCATGCGTGGAAAAGAGCCACACTTAGGGAGGAGGGCCTTGGGTTCTGCTTCAGCTCACACGTGACCAGATAAAGCATATCACATGTGTGTCCTCGCAGGGAGGCATTACTGCTTTGTCTTCGTGCTCTCCGCCGCAGAGGCTATGAGAGTGAAGTGAAAAAAGCCCAGAAAGTTCAGTTTCTATTGTGTTAAAGAGTTTGCTCCCTCCTGACTCCGTTTACAGAAAACCAAGAAACAAAGGGGAGGGGGAAAACCTGGGCTTTGAAACCTTCGTGTCATCATTAGCTTCAGTCAGCTCTCAGCAAATATTTTTGTTGTTTGGACATTTTTGTTGAGAACAATAACAAAATTGGAGCATTTCCTGTGCAAAGGGCACACGCAGCTCCTTGCCCAGCTTTCAGTTTCTATGTTGAGAGCACGAGACTCCGCAAGCTTTCTCTGCTTGGTGTTAATAGTGTTCCTTGCCTAGATTTATGCCCAGACCCTTCTTTAGTAAGTAATGTTTTAGCTTCAGAGAAGGAGGTGCACCCTGTCTATTCACGACACAAAGGGATCACTTACAACACGGGTGCAGGGTCGTGCACGCCAGCTGTGCTTGATGCAGCCACATTAGATTTGATTTCTGACCTAGAAATGGGAATTCAGCAAGTTCTAAGTCATTGTGTGCTGTGTCAAATGGAGGAGGGAACGTGTTTCCAACAAAGAGCTTTCTATGTTGGATCTAAGACTAGATAGAGATAGAGAACTATCTTCACATATTAAATAAGAGAGCTTAAAAATACATATCAGTTTCCACCAAGCTAGGGAAGTGACGGACTCTCTGCCCCTCTGTGAGCACCATCTGTGGAAACCACATACAGTTTGGTGGGATCCCTGAACATCTGCAGAGGCATCCAGATGTTCGTGTCAGGCTG
Organism: Chionomys nivalis; assembly: GCF_950005125.1. Taxonomy (NCBI): domain Eukaryota; kingdom Metazoa; phylum Chordata; class Mammalia; order Rodentia; family Cricetidae; genus Chionomys; species Chionomys nivalis. Next base: position 34,719,723 of record NC_080110.1, read on the forward strand.
CCACGATGGGGAAAGGTTGTAACAATTCCACATTTGGATGCTTCTCAAAGATACTTCCTCAACATGGGGGCATTGGCAGGGATTCAGCCAGGACCTACATAAGCAGCTCCTCATTTATTCATCCATTGAACAAAACATCTGTAAGCTGTGTGACTGGCAAAACAGAGTTAAGAGACTGCCCCTGCTTGCAAGGAATGCATTAGAATAAATTAAGCATCTCCAAGCGAAAGAGACTACAGAGCTCAGCGTAGGAGCACTAGGGGACATGAAAAACTTAAAGAAGCAGCTCTGGAAATGAAGGGGACACTCTCATGAGGCAAAACAAGGCAAGGGTCTGCAGGGGCGTGTGTAGCGGAAAGTACAGAGTTCTGTGGGGCTGGCCTGGGTTGCTAGGACGAGAATGAGTGATGTGGTAGAGGCTGGCAAAAGAGGAACCTCGTATGACAAGGTCTAGGGCCTGATGAAACTGATAGAAGCTAGGACTGACAGTCACATGTGTCTGGGTAAGAACACCAGTTCTTCTGCTTCCTTGTTTTGGGATCTTGGGATATCGTTCAAAGTCTGCCTGCTCTTCCAGAGAATGAACAAACAAGGTTGGGCAAAGGGAGAGGCTGAAGCCACGTGAGCCTGAGCCTGGGAGAACCTCTGGAGTTGTTGTATATCCAGGCAGGAGCCCTGGGCTTTAGGTTTGGATCCCTTGAACTTGGAGTGCTCTAGGGAAAGGCAGTTTCCTTTAGTGGAGGGGAGTTCTCGAGAGCGGTTCCCAGGGAGAGATCAGCTGTGAGTCTCAACAGCCCACAGCCAATATTCCCAGTAGATGGGGAAATGAATTCCTAGTTTGTGAGGAGGACTCTGGGAAGTGCACAGGAGATAGACGCATGCCTACTTATTAGCTACTAGAATTCACTACTTATTTAGATACTGAGGCTTATTACCATGTGTGTGTGTCGGATTCCTGCTAACCTGGTTGTTTAGTGGGAGTGTTCTGTTCATCTTGAACAGCCTTCTAGCTGTTAATCATGGCTGATGAGCAGAAAGGGTTAGTCATTACAACCAGACAAGGTCTACTGAGGAACTCTGTCAGCCAACTCACAGGTGGGTCCAGCTCAGAGCCTAGCTGCGTGTGGCCCAACAAGAAATCACCAAGGTCTAACTCAGAGCCTAGCTGCGTGTGGCCCAACACGAAGTCACCTACTTACTCAACATTACAAAACACTGAGGTGGCTTTTTGTTTGCTTGCTTTGGTTTTGGTTTTGTTTAAAAATAAAATGAATACTGTTATTAAAATATTGAACTTAAGATTTAATCCTTTATGGAATTAACCAATACTGATAGAGTTAAGGATGTGAGGAAAGGGGGTTTTGAGTGGAAATCATGACTTTGACATTGTTAACAGCTGGATGGACTTGGAGTATTTGTAAACCAACTAAGCAGTCTTATCACTGAACTCCAAAATCCACCCACGTTATTGTTGCTTATAGCTAAATTAAAGTATTTGCCTTTAAATTTCAGTTAGTGAATAACCAAGTGGATGCCAAGCCAGCAAATAAGCCCCCCAGACCCCCAACAACCATTTCAAGGGAGTCTTATCTTTGACCCCCAACAACCATTTCAAGGGAGTCTTATCTTTGGGCCTCCATTGATTTCTTCATTTCCTCGACCAAGTGAGCTTCATTCCGACCCGACCCCACCCCAGTATGAGCAGTGCAAACATGGACAAGAGAGGGTTCTGTTGCTTCTTAGTTTGTGCTTAACTATTCTTGGAGAAGATTTGAATTTGGGGACCCCTTGTACACAAGGGTTTGTTTCAATATCAAACCTCACTCTTCCCGCTCCAACAAGGGCTGGTGATGTGCCTCCGCCTGTGCTAGCCCCGCCTCCTAGGGTCCAGAGATCCTCCTCCTTTCCACCATGCCCCTGAAAGAGGGTGTCCTGCTTCTGGTTTGCTGCTCCCGACAGCAGGTACACGGCCCACACGCTGCATATGAAAATGTGGCCCACGTCAGTGGTCACAGTCACGGGCCACATCGCAGGAACCATTTATTTAAATGCCTGCTCACAAGATCTTACTTACACATGTTCATAGGCTTGTGTAGTTCAGAGGGAGCTATAAAGTGGCGGCATCTGACGGTCTTAGATCATCCCTGTGTCTCAGAGTACCTTCAAAGCTGTGGTTTATTCATGAACTGTTTTCAGATTATTAATATATCTGTATCTGTCTCTGTTTCACTTAACTGTACAAGAAAAATGTATGTTTCTTTCCTTTATCAATAACAATGATGTGTTTCTGTGGGTTGCCCCTTGCTCATGTTGAAAGGGGCCAAGCCCTATGAACCAGCTCACCAATCCTCTTACTCATGGACAGGCACCATGAGCCACATTTTGGGGTGATGGAAGGATGTGCTCAAGCTGAAGAGCCATGCTTTCTATGCCCTTTGACCTTTGCTCAGAGGTGTGAGACAGTTTGTAGCTACTATAGACTTCCTTAGGTTTCTCGGGGCGCGGGGCAATAACTGGTCATGTCACTTTATGTGAATGGTCAAACACTTTGAGATTAGGGCACTGGTTTGGGCTGTATTCCTTTCTTGCAAAAATCTATATTGTAAAATCACCTCTTAATACATACTAAAAGACTGAGTCATGCTAACACAGAGACGCTTGGTCACCCTTAGCCATTGCTGCTCTATTCACAATGCTGGGGATGGACTCAGCCTTGGTGTCCATCAGCTGCTGAACGAATTATGAAAATGTGGAACAACAGAAATTTGCAAATACATGGATGAAGCTGGGGGAAAGAACTTTATTCCGTGAGGCGACCCAGGCACAGAAAGACAAATGCTGTGTGCTGTCTCTCATATGTGTGTCCTAGTTTTGAATCTTTCGATTTGTGGATTTAACTTGCAGTGCCTGCAGGATCTAGGAGAGAGCCAATGGACTGGGGGATACCTTAGGGAGGAGGGCTGGGGGGGAGGGGTTCAGGAGGCATGGGGGTGGGAGTGAGGAAGAGGAAGATGCACTGGGAGAGGGTTAGCCAAACCCCACAATTATATGAGAAACCTACTGCCGTGTAAGGTAATTTAAAAATAGAAGTTCAGAAGAGTAAGAAGGCGATGCCTGCCCGTCTGGATAGCCCTAGTCCTAGAACCCAAGGATTACTGTCATAAATGCGGCTCTCAGCCCTCGTCGGAGAAGCTTCCTTTTGCAGTGGATGGCTAAGAGAGACTCACAACTGGTCAGGATGCAGAGGATGATTAATTAGTGCTGGAGTACTCGGGTCTAACTGAAGCATCTGTATCTCCACCACCCCACCCAAGGCTCAGGGAACATAATTGGGCAGGGAGCAGAGAGATTTTAAGAGCTAGAGGTTGAGGAAGACCGCTGTGAAAAGTGACTTGGGTATGTGACAAAGCCATTGTACCCAGGAAGGCACTGATGCTGTGGCTGCCTGCATAAGACCCATGTGAGACCAAGCCGGTGAGGAGCTCTACTGCGGATGGCAGGGAGGGGCTCCTGAGTTAGGGAGCTATTGAACGTTGATAGTTGCTGGGGGAAGAAGAATCCATTTTTCTTCAAGAATATGGCGCCTGGTAGGCTGCTCATGTACCATGGCTGGCACTACAGCCCTGCACATGAGGGGCCAACTGGACTCAGTGGGTTGTTTTAAAGAAGAAAGAGAACATGGATTTGAGAAGAAATGCAATGGGAAGGTTGTGGAAGGAATTGGAGGGGCAAGGAGGAAATTACAGAAGTCTCAGTGCCAAAGCCCCCATGTGGGATCCTCCTTAGGAACATCTGACTGGTCAGAGAAGCCCCCAGTCCCCACAAAACAATATATGCTATTGCTCTTCTTCCCGGTTGCCGACCGGAGTTGGTTGGTAAGACCCTGTTGCCAAGGACCTTCATCACCATACACAGAGAAATCAATTTCAAACTGAACTGGAAACTTCCTCCCTACTGACTGGCTTTCTTAGAGCCTGAAGGTGTACTATACAGGTTAGTAGTTGAGAAAAACCATAAAGAGCCTTAATTATCTGTGAACCATATGCAGTGGCAACCTGCCAAGCAAGGTACCCAATGGTGAACCATTGTCATGAGGGTTACATGGCAACCACGAGCTCTCCGTGGACCCGAGGCCTACAGGAGAGAATTGATGCCTGGTTCTGTCACCTAAGTCAGAACCCCACAACTGAGGAGAAGTTTATTTATTAGATGCTGAAACATGATTAATAGAAACTCAGAGACCAATGTTGGGGTTCAACCTGAAGACCAGAAAAAGCAAAGCAGCCAGTTACTGGTTCTTACCTCTACCTCAGTCTGAAATGGAGATCCTGCCTCCAGGAATCTCAGAGTGAGACTGCCTGAGAGCTGTCTGTTCCCGTTTTATAATTCTCTCAAGTTCTGGGATTAAGGGCATGCGCCACTGTCACCTGGTTTCTATGGCAACTAGTGTGGCTACTGGGTTTAAAGGTGTGTGTCATTGTGGCTACTAGGATTAAAGGTGTGTGTCATTGCTGCCTGGTCTGTAAGGCTGGCCAGTGTGACTGTTTTACTTTTCTGATCCTAGGCAAGCTTTACTTATTAAAATACAAATGAAATGCCATTACAGTGTGCCTATTATTGTGTGACTGGGGAGAGATTATAGACCCCTATCACTCCCCACTGAACAGGGGGCTAACGAAGAATTCTGGGGGAGGAGAAATCATTGTCTTTAGTTGGGTACCCATAGGTGAGCCCACCAGGCTCCCAAGGTGGTTCCAAACCCATGCTCAAGCAGATGGTGCTTGGTAAGCTCAGTGGGTCGCCAAACAAAAAGACATATATGGGAAAGGGAGAGGATGGGGGAGGGGGTAGAAGAAGGTGGGCGGCAAGAGCAACCAGAATGTTCGTGAAATGGTCAGAGAACCAATGTAATGAAAATTCTTTTTTGAAAACCCAATGAAAGCTGTCTGTGGACGGAGACAATCTGCCAGTCATACACATTCAAGTAGCTGAGACTGGCCTTGGGCCGCTGGGAATAGCCCTCCTCTGGCTTGAGGACCTGGCTTTTCAGACTCAGACTTGTAAGGTAAATTAACCCACTTCGCTGACCACTGAGTGTGTTGCTTAGTCTGGAAGGAAGGGGCGATTACTACTAAGATCCATAGTCTTTCAATTTGCTTTTATCAAAAAGAAACAGTATCTCCAGTATGCTCCAGTATGAAGTACAGAGTTATTTCATGGGATAAAGGCATCCTGACAACAGGAGCATTTAAAGTAAGTCACTCTCCAAACAGATGCTTTAGCTGAAGTTAATTTACATACAAACCACGAGTCTACTGCCAGTCTCCAAGGCTCTGACCTTGTTTTGAGAAGTCTATGAGGAGCCAGTAAGATGGCTCAGCAGATAAAGGTGCTTGAGGCCAAGTCTGATGAAGCTGAGTTCAGTTCCCAGAACCCTCCTGGTGGACTGAGAACCGACTCCCGCAGGCTCGCCCTCTGACTTCCATATGCACACAATGGCTCGTTTGTGATGATGGCCCCACATCACACACGTGCACAAATATTTTTTTAAAAAAACTATACATTTTGAGATGCTGAAAGCTGCCAATTTATTTATGCATAGTCTTGTTTCTTTTTAAGTATAACAATGCATATTCCTTGTAGAAATATAGGAAACACTGAAAGTATTGTTCGATTACCCAGGTTTACACAATCAATTAATGTCTTGCATTCTTCGATAATGATATGGATATTTATATGTATAATATACATTTTAAGCTATATGTTTGTAGATATTTCATAATCATATATTTGTGTTACATTTATTTTTATACTGCAGATTTTTTTACTAGAGATACCATGCTGCTTGGCAACCTGCCCTTTTCATGTAAAACATTAGCATTTCTCCTATCTGGAAACAGCCCCTCAGAATAGGGTATTCGATGCCCTCATGGTGTGTAGCACTGTTTGCCTGACTCCAGGCTTTTTCCTGTAACTGGACATTTGAATCTCTATGTACCAGTGACATTTAACTTGCGTTGTGTAACAGAAAAGACTTGCCAGGTCAAGGGTAGCCTCAGACTTTCACAACTTGGATGCCGGTCTTAACCTTTTGAGTTTCTGGAGTGATGATGGTCATGGCTGTGACATCCAGTAATAGGTTCCCTGAAAAGTAAATGGACTGGTTTTGGAATTTGTTTTTTGTTGTGTTTTTTTATTAGCAGAGAGCTACCGGATGTGAGTTGATATGCTTATGCAACATTCGTAAATAATATAACAAGAACTTTTCCAAGGCATTTTAGTGCACTGTAGCAGAAGAATTAAATGGTGCTTTGGTGACCTCGAAGGACAGATTAATTATTGATATAACCTGGATAAATAAGTAGGAAAAGCCCAAGCTGCTGCTACTTGTTGGGTCTCTTGAGTCTTAGCGGCCTTATGGCTAGCTTGTTCTTCTAGAAATAAGCTGAACTATTGTTTCTTACAATGGCAGAATTTTCTGAAGTATTTTTGTAAAATAGTTTCAGTTGGTTTTTTGTGAATTGCATACCAAGATGGCGGCCCTTGTGAAGGCTCTATGAACGACAATAGCTGTTTGTGGTTTTCTTAGAGTCCTGTAGTCTCTTTGTTGCTTAGCAACAAGAGACGTCTGTTTCACCTGGCTGGAAGGTAAGCCTGTGAGCAGCTCCAGATGAGCAATTTGCCATCTGCTCTGAAGCTTTATCAAAGTCTTAGAGCGAGTCAAGCATGTGATCCGTGTGCGTTTCCCTGAAAATGCATTACATAATGAAAAAAAAAAAGCCAACTGATGTCAGCGGTGTTGAAAGTTTTGTCCATATGATATGTTACTTTGGTGCCAACGCTCAAGTGTCAGTAGTTGAACCGGTAATTAATTACCTTGAAACTAGTTGCCAAGAAACACTTGAAAACTTGTTGGGGTTTTTCTTAAGTTAGTTTTATCTTCTTCTGTTTGCCTCTCTGTGAATTTTGGATTGTGTACTTAAATATTCTCTATAAAGGAGATGCCCAATATAAATAATTATAATTATTTTATAAACTGAAACCTTAAGAGAAACAACATGGTCCAGATTGTACCAATGGCTAATGTCTAAAGAAGGGGAAAGCAATAAATACAATAAAGAGTTTGTCCCCAGATACTAGTCAGGACCTGGCTGATGCTCCAGGTCCTGTTAAAATGTATACTTTGAATTTCCAGTGTTAGGGTGAAGAATGAAATAAGGTCTGTGAATAAGAAAGCAGCTGGATGGAGGCTTTAACTGCCCGACCTCCCGAGCAGTCATGATAAATGACAAAGCAGAAGCATAAATGGGACCAGAGTGATCCTTTCGGTTTCAAGTGTCTGCCATTATTCCTCTGTCAGACCCTTTCACAGACTGCTTCCTCTCAGAGTGAAGGTATGCACCCAAGTTCCCTTTCATAGCTCTCTCTCATCTATAGAGACACAGAGAGAGAGGTGGATGGGCTTAGTCCCTTTCTGACATATTCCATATTTGCTTGTTGGTGTCTGTGCTTTTTGCATATAAGCTCCCAAGGGACAGATTTTTTTGTGTGTTGTTCACAGTGACTGTCACATGCTAGGTGTTCAGCAGATTTTTCATGAGTGAATAAAATAATGGATAAAAACTTACATCTGATTAGAAACAAGCAATGAATGGCATCCATATACCATAAAGCTTGGAGCAAATTAGCGCAATGCAGTATTTACAGGGCCAGATCTAAACAATCCCATGTGAACGACTTCCCCAGAGAAAGAAATCATAGGTGGTCCTGGGAAATAGTCCCCTTCAGAGGCAAGGGTCAAATAAGACTCATGGGCCTCGCCGCTGGGACAGGCTGTCTGTTCTTTCATGGACCACTGTAGCAAGCTATCCCATGAAATATGTGCAGTCTTTTCTAGAAGTTCACTTGTAAAGAGAGTCATGGTGGAAGTGTGTGGGTTTTTAAGGAAGAATATGAGACCAGGAAAGGTTTTGTTTTCAAGTACATGTGTTAGTTTCTTGCCTTGGACACCATCAAGTTTTCGTTTGTTGTTTGTTTTTAAACATAAGTAGTTAAAAAGAGTGAGCAGAAGGCATCACAGAAAAACGGGGAAAATGGGCGAGAAGATAGCTTGTTTGGTAAAGCACTTACCACGCAAGCTTGAGAACTTGAATTTGATTCCCTCAGAACCCATGTGAAAATGCTGGGTGCCGTGCTTGTCCGGTGTTGGGGAGATGGACATGGTACAACCCTTGGAACCCACTGACTAACCAGCCTAACCTTCTTGATGAGCTCCAAGCCTGTGAGAAATTCTGTCTCAGAAAACAAGGTGACCAGCTCCTGAGGAAGCCTCCAAGGTTGATCCTTGGCCTTCATGAGCACTTGAGTACACACACACATACACACACACGCTCTCTCTCTCTCTCTCACACACACACACACACACACATTCACCTCACACACTAGGGTTTAGGGAAAGGAGACACTCCAAAGGCTGGGCTTAGAGAAAACAGGTATAACTTGGCCAAAAAGGATCCAAAGGACTGACAGGAGGATTGACCTTTGGCAAGGGACTCTTAGGAGAGCAGATGTCACAATTGGTGTGGCTGCAGACAGTCCCATTGGGAGGAAGGAAGCGGGGTGTTGTGAGGTTCTTGGGTCCAGGTCCTCTGTGGCTGTGTTCCCATGTACTGAGATGTCTGTTGGGAGCATAGAATTTGCAGAAAGTAGAGAAGATTCTATAAACAACCCCCTGGGGAAACTGAGAACTAAAAATAAAATACAACCTGAGAATAGAAGGAGTATACATATTTTATAAGTAGAAGTATTCAAATTTATCTTAGTGGTACTTTCAGGCTTGACTGAATTCTACAAGCACACAAACACATCCTTATTCCCCAAAAGAACAGATTGGGTCTTGAGCATGATATAAAATGTCAAAAGGCAATGGAGCAAAGTTTCCTGAAGGCTAATGAAGGCAAGGACAATCCTACCATCTTCTATACAATGAAGATATTTCTTGAAAAGACAGTGGAGTAACCATCTTAAATGTGTCCCATACTCTCTTGAATACATACTTGGTTGTGACATGTTCTACACAGAACTGTCCCAGTGATGGTCTGTCTGGCATCTGCTATCAGCAAGCCTCAGCTACACTGATTTCAGGTTGTGTGACTTGGGACACCCGTGGATGTAAGACAGGCAGGATGCTGTAAGTTCCTTCATCCCTGGATCTTGCCCTCTCATGATGCCGTCTGGATCCCTGAGACCAGCCTGGAAACAAGTCCTAGTTATCCTTCGTGTGAGTGAGACCACATGAAAGGAGACAGACATCCTAAGTGACAGCTAGCCAGCTCCTAGACGTACGAATTAGAGCATCTTACCTCATCCAGCTGCCAGTGGACCACAGACGTGAGAGAATGCGGCCCCACCAGCCTATCACAGAGCAATCTCCCAGCTGACTCGATGAATCATGAGCTAAGGGAAATGTGCTTTGTTACATAGTGAAAGCTAAATGATAGGTCGATACCCATCCTCACCGAAAAGGAAAGATGGGATCAAAAGGTAAATACAGGCTCTAAGTAAACCGAGTCAGCATAGTCCACCGTGTCGTTCCCACTAAGTGAGTCCATCAGAAGTAAACACAGTGCCTGCAGCAGCAATCTGAAGGCTAACTAGTAGGAGGGTAGATGAAAGACCAGACTTTAAAATTCTGCCAGATCAGCAGTGTTTCCCGTTTCCCCCTCAGTATCTCCCAGTCCAGATGCCTGACAGCGAGGAACCTGGAAACAGACAGCAGACATGAACACGCAGACCTGAGAAGAGGATTTGGGCTGTGATTCAAAGACCGGAAAGGGGAGAGAACCGTGTAATGCTGATTTTTGCTGTTCAAAGTTTTCTTTGCTGTTCTTTACCACTGAGTACTCAAACATCTTGCAACAGGGACTACAACCCTCTAAAGGTCTTTTTGAAGAGAGAAACTACCCTCCCTGGGAGCGCTGGTTACCCATGGATTAGCAAACACTGATTGTGGTCTCAGACATTCAGTGTATGAGGAAGAAATCGAAAGAAATGGAACACAACAATAGAATAGACTCCTGGTTCTCCAGTTAGAGGACCAGAAGGGGGAACCTAGAAAACCAGAGTCGTGGAGACTGCAGTGACAGATTTCCTAAACCACCCCCCCATTGCACACAGCAGATCTGATCTCTTAACAGTGTACCCACAAAGGCTTGAGGACTGAACTAAGTATTGGAATCACGCCAGGATCCTGAGTGGTCCCTGTGTATTAAGTATGATGGAAGATTTAAATAGCAGCACAAAGATGCTGGAAACAGAATTAACATGGGGACCACAACTTGTACAAGGCTGGCCAGAATTTGTAACCCGAGTCTAAGCAGCTGGATTTCCTGATAAAACAGAAATACTAAAGTTTAGAGTTAATTTAAGTAAGGCCCAGAGACATGATATTGAAAATATCTGGAATACAATACAAAAATTACTCAACCTAGAAGAGATCAAGAAAAAGGAAGGCATGAAGGAAAAAAACAAAAGAGACAGCCATGCTGAGCTATCATGGATGCTTGGACTACCTAAGATTTCCATACAGCCATTAGCAGAATATTCTAGAAGTAAGATCAAACACTCTTAAAGTGAATAGAATCATTGGAAGCTATTTTTTAAATATTATTCTTATGTATAGGGAAGATATTGAGGGAGGAACACCTTTGTCAGGGCGTGTGTGGAGGTCACAGGAGTCAGTTTTTCCCTCCACCATGGGCTTCAGAGATTGAATTTGGGCTGTTGGGCTTTGCACCAAAGTACTTTTAACTGCTGAACCCCATCAGGAAATTTGTTAACTAAAAAAATTTAGTAACCAAACTTTAAAACTCAACAGACAGGCTTAATTCTGGCTGAGCGGAGCTTACCAAGGGCGCACTGGGGAAGTTTAAATTAACAAAAATGACCTAATGCGAACAGCAAGAAAGAAGAGTGAACAAGCCGTGGGGACCATTCGCACAGTGTTTCTAATGTTTGCATCATCAGCATTTCTGAAAGAGAGGAGAAAAGTGTGATACAGGAATAAATATTTGAGGATAATTACAAGAAAATATCCCAAAATTAGTAAATGATGCGACCTATGTGTCCAAGCTTACTGAATCCAGACTATCTAAGCCCAACAAAATCCAAGTCCCATTATACAGAGCCTGGAAACTGGAGACAAGAAAAGCGCTGTAAGCATGCAGTGAAATACGAACCATGCCTTTTGAGGAACACCAGCTCAGACTGCGGGATGCTCTCTCCACTCAGTGTGAGCAGTACCTCCCAGCACGGAAAGCCAGAGATGCCTTCAGTCATTGCCAGATGTTTCCACAGGCAAAATTGGCCCCAGATGAGAAATATTGATCTACACTGAGGCTTCATCCCTCCCAAACAGGTATTTTACTTTAAAGAATTTTTCTGGTTAGGTTTGTTTTATAATCATGGAGTTTATAAACTTAACAAGCGGGAGATGGGTTTGAAAAGTGTCTGATACCTCGGTTCCCATTTAAAAAGGCATTTTAGAAAGTTGTTTTTAGTTTGTTTAGGTTTTGCTATCTACAAAAGAACAACACCTAATCAAGTTTACTTCCTGGTGGGCAAGGAAGATGGCTTAGAGGGTAGGGCACTTGCTATGCCAGCGTGGATGCCTGCGCTCAGATCCCCAGAAGTCTGAAGCTGGACATACAGCACCATCTGTGACCTCTGCTAAACAGTTATGACCATGAAAAATCCACTGGAAATTCTACTCCCTTTTTATTTTTTTCTTGAAATCTAACTTTATCAAGATCAGTGGTTTTCCCAAAATACAATAGAAGTTTCATGTCATTCTTGATTTAACAAGCGTTTGTCGATTGCCTTTTTGGTGACAGGACTGGTTAGTGAACGCTGAGGTCACAAAAGCAAGGAACGAATTCTTAGCTTGGTACCCTGCAGGAGCTTGGAGCCTAGCATGAGAAAGAAACACAAATATGAGAATTAAATTATAAATTGGTAACAGTTCTTAAAGATAAGACCAGAGCCCATGGGAATACAGGATGAAGTCATCAAGATCTTAAATTGGATGAAGTTTATTGAAAAATTGGGTAAAAACATTCTTCTGTACAGAGACCAGCGAGGACAAGACCAGAGACTGATGACCAACCCTTATGTATATTCAGGAAGTGAACGCAGGCAAAAATGACAGAAGAAGGTTCTCTTGTGGCCCCAAATAGTCAATTATTTTGTTGGCTAACAGAAGCTGAAGTCATCTGGGAAGAGGGGACCTCAAGTGAGAAAATGCCCACCGGATTGGCTTATGGCTAAGTCTTTGAACATTTTCTTGATCGGTAACTGAGATGGAAGGGCACAACACCCTGGGCAGTGCCACACCTGAGATGGTAGTCCTGGATACTATAAGTAAGCAGGCTGAGCAAGCGAATAAGCATCACCCCTCTGTGGCCTCTGCCACACTTCCTGCCTTCAGGTTCCTGCCCTGACTTCCTTTGATAATGGACTGTGATGTGGAAGTGTAAGCCAAAAAAAAAACAAAAAACAAAAAACAAAACAACAAACAAACAAACAAAAAAAACCCTGTCCTCTCCAAATGCTTCCGGTGAGAGTTTTATCATAGCAACAGTAACCCTAACTAAGGGAGCTTAACGATGCTCTAAGCCTCCTCTGCCTGGACCAGATGTCACACATCTGGCTGGGATTAACAGTATAGCACCATACATTCACACATTCATAGCACATACACACACACACACAGCAATAAAAAGATTAAAAGTAAAATAATAAAACAGGCTGGAGAGATGGTCCCACTGTTAAGAGCACTTGTTGCTCTTGCAAGAGAACCTGGGTTTGGTTCCCAGCTCCTGTGTGGTTGGGTCACAACTACCCATAACTCCAGTTCCAAGGGATCCACTGCCTTCTTCTCACATCTGTAGACACCACGCACACACATGGCACACACACATACATGCAGACAAACACTCATACACATAAAATGAGAGATAAAATCGAAAAGCAAAGTTACTAAAACGCAAACCAGATACAGGCTAGTGAGATAACTCAGCTAGTAAAGGCAGTCACACACCCTGATGATTGGAGTCGGAGAGCCAGAATCCCCTGATGATTGGATGGAGCCCCAGAATATACATGGTAGAAGAGAAGAAACTACCATCACCAGTTGCCCTCTGACTTCTGCCCACAGGCTGTGCTGTGACTGTTTGGGTATAAAATAAAATATAAATGTAAAATAAATCAAAACCCAGAGTTGTGAGATATAAACTGCTCTAATGTTTGAATGCAGTGTTGACAGTAATTGAAATGGGAACTAGCTTGCCTTGGGGAACTCAGGAGGAAGCTGTGATAACTTAGGAATCTGGGGGCAGGGGTGAAGTTTACCCTGTCATGTGAATTGTGACCAGGGCATAGGTCCATCCTTCAGAAAGTCCTTGTCCTTATCAACTAAGATTGAACCCTCTGGACTTCCATTGTTTTAAAGACCTGTTAGTACTTTAAATTTTGCTCATCAGTCATCCATCCAAATCCGATTTTCTTCAAATTTCCACTGCTCCAGCTGGCTGCTCTTTACCCAAGTAGGAACAGGCTGAGAGACTTGAGCCATTATTTCAAGATGCTTGGCCTTTTATTGATCACACAGCTGTAGATGGGGCCCCATCCCACAAGACAGGGCTGATGCAGATGTGTTGTCTCCAGATTCTTCCGGTATCCTAGCCTCCACCCTGGGAAACGCAATGCAAGTGTGGTACAGGGAGCTGCAAACACAATACACAGTTGTTGGGGGAGGGGAGGACAAGGAGAACTCACCATGGCTTCCTCAAATCACGCTATCCAAGGAACAGAGCCACTGGGAACCGTAAGCACCGGAGGAAGGGAGTCTTAACTAGGACATGATAGCTGTCTTCAGGCGTTTGAAGCCTGCCCCCGTAGACAGCAGCAGAACTCTCTCTACAAGGAGTTGAGAACACACGGTGGACTGTAAGTGGAGACAGGTTTTCCCTTTCTCCCAAGGCAGACCTAGCAATTATGAAGTCTGAAATCTCTCTCCGACAGTCTGCTTCGTTGCAGCCTTGCAGCGCTCTGGAATGGACTTCAGTCTCTTTAATGTAGTATTCCAAAACACTCGTTTGGCTCTGTATTGAATTGACTAAAACGCTCTGATTTGAAAGGCGATATGAATAGAAGACCATTTTCAGCAGTGTTTGGAAAAGCAGAAAGTGGCTTCCTAAGATAAAATAAGGACACGCCGAGCTGATGAGACAGACATCACAGTGATAGTAAGAGGTAACGATTATGGAATGTGTGGTGTGTGCCAAGCAATCTGTCACACACAAAACAACGGGCAGCTCCTCTAATCCGCGCGCAAACACAGGGGCAGGCTCTGTAATAGTTTCCACGGCAGCGATGAGGAAACAGCTCCGAGGAAGCCCAGTTTTCAAATGTCCTGACCCTGGGCCTCTCTGGAAGGTTTGAGCTCTTCCAGGCAGGCTGTCCTTCTGTGTGCATTGACCTACTAGCCGTGGGCGTTTGGCTTTTTTGTTTGGGGGTGTGTTTTGTTGTTTTGATTTCTTGGGATGAATCCCGTGGTTCAGTTCTTGGTGAAAAGGAGTTGTTACAGGAATTTCTTATTCTTCTCCTGTGCCGCCTCTGCCTTTCCTGAGATCTACTGTCAGCTTAGTGGGCTCATCAACCTTGTGGTTCTGAGCTGCTTTACCTCTGCGGTTCTCAACCTTCCTGATGCCGTGACCCTTTAATACAGTTCCTCCCCGACAATAAGATTATTTCCGTTGCTATTTCATAACTGTAACTTTGCTGCTATTATGAATCACAATATAAATATTTGCTATGCAGATGGTCTTAGGTTACCTCCCCTCCCCACAGATCACAACCCACAAGTTGAGAACAATGGCTCTAAAGGAAGCTTCCAAACCAGTTGTATCTTTGAAGAGGAATTCTGAAAATTAGGCATCTTGCTGCAAAGCAATATGGGTATTTTTTTAATTGTTGAATTAACACAAATCAGACTAGAATGAAGCTGGTTTACTTGCCTCTCACACTAGGTGGTGTGGCCTCTTTTCTCTGCTTGCCGCCTGCATCACACTCATTAAAGTACTGGGGAGAGTGGAAGAATGTCTGGCTGAGTTTGAATGATTGAGTTTCTGTCCGTGTCTCAAAGATCCTCTGCCCTTTGCTTTAAGATGAGCAAACCGGCTCACTGGTGTATTTTAGTGGATGGCCCATGCATTCTCACCGCGATGCTGTGGAGATTCAGGCTGATGAGCCTCCTGCACCGTGTGCTTTACCATAGACTGTGCTCCTGAGCCAGCTGTGCGGCGGATGTGAGCTTTGGACAGGAGAGAAAGCCCTGGCTCTCCCAATAAGTAAACACCTGGGGGGGCTGGAGAGATGGCTCAGAGGTTAAGAGCATTGCCTGCTCTTCCAAAGGTCCTGAGTTCAATTCCCAGCAACCACATGGTGGCTCACAACCATCTGTAATGAGGTCTGGTGCCCTTTTCTGGCCAGCAGGCATACATACAGACAGAATATTGTATACATAATCAATAAATAAATATTATAAAAAAAAAAAAGTAAACACCTGGGTTCTTGTTCTGAAGAAAACACATGGACGTAAGTTATTAATAAAGCAGTTGCTAACTTTTTGCACGAAGTTTAGTGTGTTAAAAACTAATTAGAAAATACACTTGTGGTTTAGTTGGTTATACTGTGGACTGAACTAAAGTATTACTAATTTGTTCCGTTTTTTTTTTTGAAATGAGATCTCACTGTGGAACTCTGGCTGGCCTGTAACTCCCTGTGTAGATCAGGCTGTCCTCGAACTCACAGAGATCCTCCTGCCTCTGCTTCCTGAAATTATCCTGCCTTTAATTGAGTAGGTTTATGTGTGTGGCCCAGAGAGTTTGCACTTAACTGATTATTTAATTAGTGACATAGAAAAAGTATTTCCAATTTATTACCATTTTCAATAAATAAATACAGTATGAAAAGTTGTCCTATTTTTTCAATCCTAAAGCATTTATTGTATTAAAACTTGGCTCACAGGCCTGAGTTTATTCTTATTAGCCTTCTTGAGACAGGGTCTCACTATGTAGCTCTGGCTGTCCTGGAACTCAATATATAGAGCACCCTGACCTTGAATTCAAAGAGATACACCTGCTTCTGCCTCCTGAATGCTGGGATTAGAGGCGTGCGTCATTATGGCTAGTGGACCTGATTTTAAAACCTATCTGTATTTCAATAGTATATGAATTTTATATCAGTTCTGCATCTTTCTTAATTAACTATTGAATCACCCAAACTTTGAGAGAATGTAGCCTGAGAGGGTTTGTAAGTTATAGAATTGTACGTTGTTTTCCTTGTCTCCATTGGTGTTTTAGTGAGTTCATTTGAGCAGTTACAGCAAACTACGAAAGTGTATGCTGGAGAAAGGAAAGACAAATGGAAGAGGAAGCAGGGACCGGGAAGAAGGAAACAAGACCTGTCTAGTAAAGCCCAGCATCTGTGAGCCCATTTCACTTTGGGAGGAGAACACCTTTCTGAGGACAAAGCAAAATCATGATTGGAACTTAGAAATCTATAAAATTCAAAAAGAGACACCATCAGAGCTTAATCATCACTTGATAATGCTATTTGGAAATAATTTATTTAGATTTCATGGCTCAGTGACTCAAAATAGAGAAAACAGACCTATGACCTACTTATATCCATGCCTACCTCTGGTCCACGTTGTCTTTATCTACTTAGCAACCCCATAGACACATTGGTATGTGTGAATAGAATAGGCACTTAGTATGCCATATGTCAGTTTTAATCCTTATATCTTAAATATAATTAGACAACTGCAAAGTAGAGATGTAGAAACAAATTTTTATTTAGATATGTGGCTGGATCTGCCTCTCATGATGCAGGGTGAATTCACAGAGAGCCCTTGTGTTTTCTCGCTTTTGCCTCTGCTCTTTCTAGGCTAAAGGGCCCTGTGGAGCAGAGAGCAGAATCAGGAGATTGCAGGCATTTAGACTTGTAGTCTTCTGCGGTACACCCTCCTCAGCCTTAAATCCATAGAAGAAAGTGCCCAGCTCACCAACGACATGCAATTTTAGATGAAGTCCTTTTTCCTGCACAAGGATTTAATACTTGTAAATGTGGTCATGGTGGTGTCCTCATTGTTTAAAGCTTTCGTTTCTTCCTAAGAGAGCTAGATAGACTCCATAAAGTGATCTTTGTTTATAGAAAAGTGCATTCGTGCCAGGTGATGGTGGTGCATGACTTTAATCCCAGCACTTGCGAGGCCACCCTGGTCTGCAAGAGCTAGTTCCAGGACAGGCTGCAAAGCTATAGAGAAAGCCTGTCTTGAAAACAACAACAACAACAAAGAAAAGTGCGTTCATGTCATCGACATTTGAAAAATCAAAAATATAAAAATCAGGGTACATTTGTGTGGTGGATTGAATAAACCTGCCCCTCAAGCTCACATATTTGAATGATTAGACACCAGGAAGTAGAATTGAAAAGATTGGAAGGATTAGGAGGTGTGGGCTTGTTGAAGGAAGTGTGTCACTGGGGTGGGCTTTGAGGTTTGAAAAGCCCAAGCCAGTCCCAGTTTCTTTCTCTTTCTCCTGGCCTGCAGATCAGGATATAAAACTCTTCTCCAGCTATTTCTCCAGCACCCTATGTGCCACCATACTCCCCATCATGATGATAATGAACCAACCTCTGAAACTGTAAACAAGCCCTCAGTTAAATGCTTTTGTTTATTAAATTTACCTTGGTCATGGTATCTCTTCACAGAAATAGAACAGTGTCTAAGACAATTCTCAAAAAGTTGCACTGAGACCAGGTTAGTTTTGTTAACAACACACAGCCTAGAATCACTTGGGAAGACATACTTAGTGACAGGGTGTCTACGTTGTGTTGGCCTATAGGTGTGTCTGTCCGGCATTGTCTTTAGTTAATTGACACAGAAAAACATAGTCCACTGCCGGCTACCCTTGCCCTAAGCAGGGATCCTGAACTGGATAAAAGCAGAGAACTGGAGCTGGACATGCGCTAGCAATCAGGCAGCATACACGCATGCCTTTCTTTGCTCATATTTTTTGGTATGATTGAGATTAGCTGTTTGAAGCTTGTGACTTGGCTTTCCCACAGGGATGGTGTAACCTGACATTTTAAGCTGAAATAAACCCCTTTTCTTCTGTGTTGCTTTGGTCCAGCGTGTTTTATCTCAGAAATGGAAGTGAAACTGAGACAGTGAGGTTAATAGTTCCAGGCGCAGATTCTTCCTGCAGTAGCTGGGTGGCCCCTAACCGCCATGCCACTATTTCAGTTGTGGACACGTCTTCCCCGGGAGGTCAGTGTTCGTTGCTGGGTAATATGGCTGATGACTTTTCCCCCTTTTGCCCTGCATGTGTGGAATCCTTTGAGTATATTCCCAGAAGTGATAGAGATGGAGTATTTGGCTGTTCTAATTTTTAGTGCTTTGAGGCACCTCCACATTTTTCCAGAGTGGCTGTGTCACCAACAGTGTATAAACACCCCCTTTCCCTGTGTCCTCGGCAGCATTTGTCATTGTTTGTTTTCTTGGTGATCATCTTTCTGACTGGGTCATACAGAATCTGAACATGGTTTTAATTTGCATTTCTCTGATAGCTATTGAAATAGAAAACTTTTTTTGTTTGTTGTTTGTTTATGGTTTGTTTGTTGGTATTCTTCTTTTGTTGTTTGATTCTCTGACCCATTTTTAAATTATTTTTTTTTCTTGATGCTTAGTTTTCTAGTTCTTTGTATGATGTAGGTGGGTCATCTGTCTATGTGTTACTTTCATTGGTTAATAAAGAAACTGCCTTGGCTTTTTGATAGGGCAGGGTTTAGATAGGTGAAGTAGACAGAACAGAATGCTGGGAGAAAGACACAAAGTCAGGCAGACGCCATAATTCCCCTTCCTGAGACGGACACTGGCTAGACTCATGCTGGTAAGCCACGACCTCGTGATGACATACAGATTATTAGAGCTATATTAAAAGAATATGCAAGAGTTAGCCAAGAAGAGGCTAGATATAATGGGCCAGGCAGTGTTTAAAAGAATACCGTTTCCCTTTAATCCCAGCACTCGGGAGGCAGAGGCAGGCGGATCTCTGTGAGTTCGAGACCAGTCTGGTCTACAAGAGCTAGTTCCAGGACAGGGCTCCAAAACCACAGAGAAACGCTGTCTCGAAAAACCAAAAAAAAAAAAAAAAAAAAAAAAGAATACCGTTTCTGTGTAATTATTTCAGGTGTAAACTAGCGAGAGAGCCGGGCAGCAGGAACGCAGCCTGCTGCTCCTTCTACATTTGTATATTCTAGATATTAATCCTCTGTTGGATGTGCAGATGGCAGAGGTTTGTCCTCATTCGGTGGGCTGTCTCTTTACTTGACATTACTTTCATTTCCTATACAAAAGCCTTTTAACTTCATGAAATTCCATTTGATGATTATCAGCCTTATTTATTGAAGATTGGAACCCTATTCAAAACATCCTTACCTATGCCTGTGTCATAGAATGTATTTCCCATATTTTCTCTGGCAGTTTCAGAGTTTCTTCTCTTTATCCATGGTCTTTGATTCATCTAGAGTTGAGTCTGGTGCAGGTAAGAGATAAGACTCTATTAGACACACTTTCCCTGAAACTTTTCTCCAATGACTTTCTTTTTTCACATACATATATATTGTAAAAATTCGGGTGTGTGGCTTTTTATCTGGGCCCTCTGTTCTATTCCATGAATCTACATGTCTGTTTTTATGTCATTGTGGCACTGTTTTGAATGTGATGGATGTGTAGTATGGTCAGGGATGGTGATAAGTTCCACAATATTCCTTTTACCCAGAACTGCTTTGGCTATTTGGGTCTGTTATGCTCCCATATAAAGTTTAAGATTGTTTTTCGTTTGTTTGTTTCTATTTCTTTGAGGAATTTTGATTGTAGTTTGTCTGGGGTTACACTTAATTAGAAAGTTGCTTTTGGTACAAAGCCATTTTCACAGTATTAGTCTTGTTAATTCATGACCATGTGAGGTATTTCATTCTTCTGGTGTCTTCCTTAAGTGATTTACTAAAGAGATATTTCAGAAGGTCTAGATTAGGTTTGTTTCAACTGATGTGTTTAGTTAGTTGCTGGTGTTATTTTGAGTCCATAGTGAATGGGATTGCTGCCTTGACTTCTTTCTCAGTGTATTTGTCTAAGAAAGCTGCAGATTTTTGGATGTTAATTTTGTATCCTGCCATTTTGCTGGACATGTTAAATTATTTATTTTATTCAGCTGCTTTGCCTGTAGTCACACTTACAATCATTGTTTTGAGTTTTCTGCCTGAGATTTCAACTAATGCACTCTCTTTTGAGATAGAGTCTTGTTATGTAGCCTAGGCTAGCCTGGAACTCACTATGCAAACCAGCCTGGCCTCAACCCAACTGCCTCTTGCTTCTAGAGTGCTAGGATTAAAGAAAGGCATGTTCCACTATGGCCAATCTAACACCCTCACAGTGCTGTAGAGCTGATAGTTTTTGGAGACGTTGTGTTTGTGTATGTGTGTATGTGTTTCATATATTATTGGATTGATATATATATATCATATATATATATATATATATATATATATATATATATATATAGAGAGAGAGAGAGAGAGAGAGAGAGAGAGAGAGAGAATATTCACAGCTTTTAAATAATATTTAGTTTAATAGAGTGAAGTATGTAGTTCAGGGCTCAGGGTCCCTGGTGTGAACTCTGTCATTTCCTGAGTAGAATATTGACGGCAGCACATGTAAAGCTGCTGGGTATCACCACTGCGTAATTCTGTGCTTGCCAGTTAGCAGCAGAGACCCCTACACTTCAGTATCTAATAGACGGTAGCCAGAGAAGGTGTGGAGCACAGTCGGGTTTCCGTTACTAAGAACAGGATTGGGAAGAAAGTAGGACCAGGAAGGATAGGAGAAGAATTAGATCTTCTCTGAGAAACAACTTTTAATTTCAGGGAGATAAAGTATCTGGATGGGGAAGTTGGGCTATTGGTAGGGACCACAGATTTTTAGAGATTAATGCTATGGATGGTTACAAGTACGAAGTAAGAGGAGTCAGGGATGAGGATGAGAGAGAAGGGAAGACGTAGGATGAAGAGAGGGAGTTTATTTGGTGTGCTGAAGAGACAGTGAAGAAGCCTTAGAGTGGGGAAACATAAACAGCGGTCCTAAAACCTGAGCGGTCTACAGAGCACAAGACATGCGCAAGAGGGGAAATTAAATCGGAACAAGAAACGAAGAGGAGTGACTGTTGGCACAGCTGCGCTGAGGTGAAAGGTGAAGTTCTCAGGCCCTGCTAGCCACGCAGCATGCTGCTGGGGCAGGGTGGGGGCCTGGTCTCTGTAGCCTCCTTGTTCCCTGGGGCTCTGGCAGGTGGGAGAGGCGAGGTTGTGAGGATTTTCCTGGCAGTTCGCTGGGGCCCATGCCTCTGGCCTCCTGTAGGTCTGGTATATGTGAGGAACATCACTGCCCTTGCCAAAAGGAAAGAAAAAAAAATCCTGATTTCTTTTAATGAGGTCAAGAATGGAAAGACAAAAATAGGGCTTTAAACTTCACTCTGAGTTATTTGACCTGTGTCGTTGGGGACCGCTTGTACCCGGAGGTTGCAGATGACTTGGGTGAGTGACTCTCCACCTCTCCCCGCCACTCACAAACTGAGTGGCTTTCTCCTGCCTCAGTGGGCAGTGTCGCATTTGCCTACCTGTTCCATATGTCCTGGAAGATGCCCTGAATGTCGTCCTTCAGGATGAAGTCTTGACTTGTTTCTGGAAAACATGTGCCGTGTCCCTCTTGAGTCTTGTGCCACATGTTTTCTCCTGGCATGGAGTTTGCCCCCAGCCTGGGATGAAATGCCCTGTGAGAATAATTGCCTACTCCAATTGTGTGTGTGTGTGTGACATACAATCTTGCTCATGTATTCTTGGGCAGGCCTGTCACTTATTGCCAAGACTAGCCTCAAATTCATAGCAATCCTCCTGCCTCAGTCTTCCACATATTGCTATGATAGGTATGAGCTACCGTGCCCAGTTCTAGTGTTCGTGTTAAGTAGAAATGCCTCCGGCCAGGTAGGAGAGACTCCTGAAGAAACACTGCACACACTCGCCTGAACCAGGACTCAGGCCGTTAAACCCAACCCTGTTCTTGCCGTCAAGTGTTTCTGGGAGAAGCTCTTGTCCTTGTCTTCAGAGTTTATGTGAGTTAAAGGGCTCTATTAATGTAGAGACATTCGAATGAGGTCTAGAATGTTAAAAGCAGACACTCTGTGGAAACATGACCCTGACCTCTTTACCCAGAATTTATATTCCAAATAAGCAAGTGTGAGACACTAAAATCCTTTGAAACACTCATTAAATATTTCATCTGCTTTTCCCCATCTCCCTCACTCCCACTCTGACTCAGCAGAAGGCCAGCATTCCTGGGTTGGTCATCTCAATATATTTATTTTAAAACTTTCTCCACAACATGCAGAAACTCTCTGAGTCAGCCATTTAATCCAAGCACTGGGTCACTTGATTAATTGCTCAGTGTACCCACATCGCTCCTATTAATTATGCCCCATTGTTCTGCTGTCTCCTCTCCTTTCTGGAATGTTCCAGGCCACAGGCCTATAGGTCTCTAGTAGCGGAGGTCTGGCCAGCACCCACCACCAAAGTGGCACCAACTCCAACCCTCTGTATAGAATGTTGCTCTAGCATGTGCCAAGGCGTGAGTTTGTTCTCCCGGGGCTCGTGATTTAAAGGACTGGACTCAGTGTGGCCCTGAGAGAGGAGGCAGGCTGCTGAGATACAAGGCCTAATGGAGGTTCTTAGGACTTGGGGGGTGGGTGCCCAGGAAAGGGATTAAAGTTACCCTGGTGGGACTCCTGAGCTGCTGTGAGAATGCCTTGACCCCTTTCTGGCTCCTTATCTAGAAATACAATCCCTTCTTCCATGTATCCTCCCCCTGCTGTTGGTGCTGTCCACCATGGGCTCTCTCCAGAGCCAGGCTGGGTCTTGTGTGTTCTTTGTGCCTCCAGAGCTATGAGCTAAACAAACCTTTGTGTGTGAATTTAGTGGCGGAGGCAGGGGATATACGACTATATGTGTGTGAGTGTGGTGTGTGTTGTACACACTTGCCTTTTTTCTTCCCAGCTTCATTTTGCTATAGCAACAGAAAAATAAGCAAATGCAGCATATCTGGTTCCTCTGTGGGATGGTGGCCTCTGGAAGGAAGGGAGGGGCAGATCTAAACCCTTGTACCCCTGTAATTCCTTTGAGGGGAAAAAAGGAAATGTCGTTAGCATGATAACTTGTGTTCAGTGTTTAGTAAGGGCCATCCCAATAAAACACTGTGGCATAGAGAATATTCAGTATCTTTTTTGCCAGTGGGGGAGTGGTGCAGGAGAATTGTCTGTATTCTGTCAACCTTGTTTTAAATAAATGCTGATTGGCCAGGCAGGAAGTATAGGCAGGTCAACCAGACAGGAAGTAGAGGTGGGGCGATGAGAACAGAAGAATGCTGGGAAGGAGGAAGCCCATTCCTCCGGAGTCCAGCCCAGACCACCGAAGAAGCAAGATGTGAGCTTCCCCGCTGAGAAAGGTACCGAGCCATGTGGCTAACATAGATAAGAATAATGGGTTGATATAAGCTTTAAGAGTTAGCAAAAAGTCTGAGCTAATGGGCCAATCAGTTTTATAACTTATGGAGATCTCTGTGTAATTTTCTTTGGGACTTGCCGGCTAAGAACGCTCAGGTTTTAGGACTGCTGTTTATGTTTCCCCACTAATAAACTCCAAGGCATTCTTCACTGTCTCTTCAACACACCAAATAAACTCCCTCTCTTCATCCTACATCTTCCCTTCTCTCTCATCCTCATCCCTGACTCCTCTTTCTTCGTACTTGTAACCATCCATAGTATTAATCTCTAAAAATCTATGGTCCCTACCAATAGCCCAACTTCCCCATCCAGATACTTTATCTCCCTGAAATTAAAAGTTGTTTCTCAGACAGAAACCCCAACAAGCCGGCCCTCATGTTACAGGGGAGAAAATCTAAGACCTCTGAAAACCTATCTACTGATTTTCACAAAGTAGTTTGAACATAGGCAGTTTGATTTGAGACTGAAAATTTTTAATCACCAGACAGTGTGCCTGGGGAATGGTGATAAGTGAGTTAATCATGACGTCACCTTAAAGGGAAGGTCTGATTTGTCTCTGGGGAACAACATGCAAGAATGATTTTAGAGCGGCTTGTAGAATTGCATCTGGTGGAGGGAAGAAAGCAGAGTTCAGGCAGTGCATAGAACCGGGGAAAGCACAGAGGCCAACACTAGACTGAGGGTCCACAGCAGTGACCAGGCAAGGTGTGGAGAATAAAGGAGAGAGGTGCCCTGGTTATCTGTCAGCTTGGCAGACACCCTAGGCATAGCTGGGAAGAGGGACTCTCGACTGAGAAATTGTTCCCATCAGACTGGTATGTGCGGCATTTCCAGAAGTAATGGTTGATGTAGGAGGGACAGTCCACTGTGGGCAGTGCCACCCCTAGGCTAGTGGTTTCAGTTACTCTAAGTAAACTGAGCAAGCCATGATTGCCTGCCAGTAAGCACCATTGCATTCCTCCGTAGTCTCTGCTGCAGTTTCTGCCTCCAAGTTCTTGCTTGCATTCCTGGCCTGCCCTCCCTTCATGGTGGACTGTAAACTGTAGCGTGAAATAAGCACTCCCCCTGCTGCTCTGGGCATGGCTTTATCACAGCAATGGGTACCAAACTAGGATAGAGGGAAAGGTATGGATGAGGCAAGACATCTCTGAACCATCCTAAAACATCATACGAACAGTTCCAGCCAGAGGAGACATAGATTTCTATTTCTAATGACATACAGAAAAATTAATCAGCCAGAACAGATGAATTAGTAACCATCACTTCAAGAAGAAGCTCCAAGTGAACCTCAGCTTTCTGACTTAAGGAAAGAACATCCTTGTACTGAAAGCAACAGCATGCATTTAAAAAGAAAACAGCCTTCCAGCGTGTGTTGAGAGACTCAAACTCAAATTTTAATCCTCATAAATCCCATGTCCAGGAAATGGCTTAAAGCAAATAACACAAAATTCAACTGAACACGTTGGTGAGATTGAAGTTCTGTGCAAACGGCTAGCCACCTGGGTCCTCCCTGAAGTGACCATTTCAGACCAAATGGGATGTGATTGGCCTGCCCTAGCCTATAGAAATTGGGTGTTCCTGCTCTCTGCCTCCTAGGCAACAGCTTCTTCTTCCAGAACTGCCAGCCCAAAAGATTGTATTATTTTGGCAAATGATGAGATACCAAGAGCTATCTTGGAACAGATACTGGAGTGGGATACGTGCCAGAAACCCACCCAAATGACCTGGAAAAAATACTGCTTCATTTCTTGCTACCAACCTTCTGTGTGCATTGTCCTCAGCTCACTTTAGCATCCTACACGCCACACAACTGCATACTTGACACCCTTCCCCACCTATTGAGCTTTGGCCCTATAGTTTGGATATAGAATTACTTTTCGCTGGGTGGTAGTGACTCACGCCTTTAATCTCAGAACTCGGGAAGCAGAAGCAGGTGGATATCTGTGAATTCGAGGCCAGCCTGGTCTACAAAGCGAGTTCCAACACAGCCAGGACTGTTACACAGAGAAACCCTGTCCAGTGGCTTTTGTGTAATAGATAATGCTTATAAAGAAAACCATATACTTATCAATTAATTTTTAGGAATTTCAGATTTCTACTCTGTAATGAATGCTCTCTTGACTTTTAGGAGAATAGAAAGCAGAAAAATTACAAATTGAGAAAAACCTCTTTAGAATATTAGCTTTGTTTAGATCTTTTATTCTTGCTTTATATTTGCATTGAAAACAGCATCATTCTTTTCTTTCGTCTTTTTTAAAACTACTATGTTGAAATTTTAAATTATTTTATGATTTAGAGCATTCAGCATTCATGTGTTTCTTGTTTTGTATCTACAAATCAAATGATTACAGTATGGGAAACTTGTATGTTAGTACTTAAAATTGTGTGAAATTTAAAAAAATAAGGTATGAAAAAGTGAGCCCCTCATGGAGCTGAGGCAAAAGTATAAATTTATAGTCAGCCTGGGCTAAATTGGGAAACCTTATCTTAAGGTGAAGTCAAATGAGTCAGCCAGTAAACTAAGTTATCGCATGATTGGTGGGAAATGGAGAAAACATTGGAAGTGATAGCATAAGGTGAAGGTGTGTGCTCCTGGGTGGCTGCGGCGAAGTGAGTTATTAGGACTCCAAACGTGATATAAATAC
The DNA here is from genome assembly GCF_950005125.1 of Chionomys nivalis. Classification (NCBI taxonomy): domain Eukaryota; kingdom Metazoa; phylum Chordata; class Mammalia; order Rodentia; family Cricetidae; genus Chionomys; species Chionomys nivalis. The sequence goes on from NC_080110.1 coordinate 34,746,097, forward strand.
ATGAAAAAATATGGCAGATAAAAAAAGCAGAACAATTTACTTGATTATGATGGTCATAGCTCAGACTCATGTTAGAGAAGCATACTCGAAGGGAAGGCGGTATGTCGCAATGGTGGTCGGCCCTCTTTTCTCATGTCCCTCAACACATTTCATCATTTTCAGCATGAAAACAGAAGAAAGCCCTGGAAATGTTCATTTTGAGTTTGTGCTTGATGTGTCTGAAATATCAAAGTTCAGAGTTTAGAATTTACCCCTGGGTTCATATTGGAGGCATTTAACAAGTGTTAACTAAATTTCTCTCCCCTTGGATCAGACTCCCAGAACTCTGTCAAAACATCAGAAGACTGAGCATCATTTTAACTCCTGTAAGCGTAGTTTGGGAAGAAGTGGTCTTTTCTAACTGTTTCTAGGGGGCTCTGAGCAATCGAGGGGCTCTCCTCCTCTATGGAAAAGTAACCTTAACCACCTTCACTCAAATAGCAGAAACACCATCTTACCCTTGGGAAGTATAATGTGTTAGAATTTATCTTATACAGAAGGAACAGCCACTCCCTCCTTAAGATCTGTGTCTTTTGTTTTTTTTTTTTTTATCTAGGCAATAGTTCTTGCTCAAGTGTCCAGGGTCTGTTCAATTTTCGTTTTTAGTGAAACAGGACCCAGGTGCATGACACCCTACTGAATTTTGATGACCTTCAACATCCAGAAATGTTCTAAAAGCTCATTATTTTATGTGCTAGCTAAGCAATAAGAAGCTTGTCAGTCTAGGGTTCCTAGATTCTGTGGTGCTCCAGCTGCTGTTCTGATTGAAGAAGGGATGCTGTAGGTGTCTGGAGTACTATGTAGAGGGAATCATTACTTCGGTTGTGACAGTGGTCAGCGGGAACCGTGTTTTGACTGGAGTAAGGGAGGGTAAGATGAAGTGACCCTTGTAAGGTTTCCATGCCGTGAGAGCAGGAGCAGTGCCTGCAGCCTTCTCGTTAGCTAGTGATGTTGTTCCGGCCTGTGTATCTCTAAATACAAAGATATGGATTCGTGTTTCTTACAAGTCACATAAACTAGTGCTGTTCAAAGCAGCCAGCTCCTTGCCGATCCCTAAAGACATAGGAATGGTGGTGAACCCCAGAGCGCTGCCTCATGAGGCTGAAGGAGCATGATGGGGGGTGGGGGTTTGAGGTCAACATTGACTATATAACAAGACTTTGTCTCCTAAAGAAGAAATGCATGATGGTAGGAAGAGAATGATGAATTGTGAGTTAGCCCGCTAGGTCGGGACAGGTTTAGATCTTAGCTCAGTGAGTGAATAGAAACCATGCTACTGTGTTCTGGGGATAGCTCCCTGCTGAAAGCAGTGCTCTGCCAACTTGCCACCATCGCTAAAATTACCACTGAAGACAGGTCCTTAAAGGTCTCGTTCATAGAATGAATAGGTCATGTCACAGTTTTCTGGTATACGCTTTATTAATTCATCCATTGTCACTAGCAGCAGGACCCCCAAGGGTACAGAGCTTAGGAAGCTAAGTTGAGTCCGTGTCCATGATGAGGCGGTAGGGAAAACGCGTGCTGGAACACAGTACTTAGGGGCCTTTCAAAGTTAACAGCCATCTGGGGAAACTAAAAACCCAGGGCCATGGGGAGTGGCATCAGCATCAAATCAGACAGTTTCTAGGAAGCACCTCTTACGTGGAGGTCAATGGACTTTAAATCAAAGAGTTGCCCTTCATCGTATAGATCACAAACTGAGACAGGGAGCCAAAGTCTCTGAGGAGTCAGAATGGGTTCTCTGACTCTTGAGCCCTTCCTTTTAAGCATTTGACATATTGCCTCCTAGAAAACACACACACACACACACACACGGGGCGGGGGGGGGGTCTCATGAAAGGTAAAATTAAAATGCAAGTGTAGCCCTGGTTTCTTCTACCCCATCACCTGAAATCTTGTACAATGTGCCAAGAGCCACCCTGCTTGTTCTAGGATGCGTAGCCAAGGGTTACGTGGATGACCCATAGAGCCTCAAGCTAAGCTTTTACTCTGACCTTAAATATACTGGTGTGAGATTAATTGAACCGGTGGGATTTTTTTTTCTGTTATTGTTTGGAAATCTTAGCCAAGATATATTTTCTTTTTGGACTTGCTACTAGAAACGTGGGTAACTGAGCAGGACTCCTTGGTGGCCTTTGATCCCATTAGAGAGTTTAAATTGATGGCCCAGTTCTTTGGATGAAACCTGATATTAAAAAAACACCAAGCTGAAGTCACAGGAGATTGTAGTATAATGCGTACATTTGGAGTCCCAGCTTGGGGCATAGAGTTCCGGGCTATATTAGCCCGCATGTACGTTCCCTTTTACTCAGGAGTGACTGTTAGTCTCCTCATATTTATTTAACAAAAGAATATTTAAAATTCCTAAATCCAATTTAGAGACTTAGACCTTGTCAGAATCTGGCATATGCAACGCTGTCCAGGAGCCCAAGGAAACCCAGTGATGAACGCCGCTGGTGAATCTGAATGTCTCAACATTGTGTGACTCTGATGTTTTCTTCCCATGGCATTTGATCACCCATGAATCTTCATTTCAGCAGTTTAGTCTTTGCTTCTTCCTGAGACCTAAACCAATAACCTCCCCAAAATAGGCAGATCCGATTTGATCTGAGTCCCAGTTTCTTAAGACCATGGTCATCTCCCCTCCGTGGCGGTCTGCAGGTGGTCTTGGTAGCTATAGCAACTGCTTCACTCCCCTCAGACATAGCAGTTCAGGTTGCCCTTGTGATCATCAAGGGCTTTCCTCAGAGTTTCCTGTGCACCTAGCCAAGACGGCCAGGTTGGGTGAGATTGATTAGGAGCCATCTTAAAGCCTATGTCCTAGGTACCCACTCATAGGTGGCATGGGAAACTGTACAACCCAGTGTGAACAGCAGTGGCTCCTGGTACCATCTCACACTATAGATGGAGCCAACCACACTCTGCATTCTCTATAGATGACTACGGAATGAACCCAAAACAGATAAACACGGCTGGCTCTGGTTCCTATAAAATAAATCAGCTTGAAGGAAAACAATATGCAAATATCCCACCATCAAACTCTGGATAGGTGGAGAGAGGAGTTGACTCTGATGTTTGGTCTTCATAAAAAATGAGGCAGATGTAGCAGTGTGTGGACCTTATGTGAACTTGCTGTCGGGCAGCTTCAGAAGTGTTTTCTTAAATTGTAGTGACCCCGAACAGTTCATTTCCTCTAACTTTGCTGTTTGGGTCATCGCCACCGTAGAATGCAGTGTGATTACAGTAGGAAAGCTGATTGCTCAAGCTCACCCTTTCTTTGCAGCTTGCTCTCCACTTATTTTCCTGTTGGTGTGTGTAGGGTGTTGTGGGGTGCGCATGTGCCATGCTGCACGTGTGGTCAGAGGAAGGGTTTGTAAAGTCAGTTTTCTCCCTCCTCCTTCATGTGGGCAAACCTTAGGCTTATGGCGCAAGTGCCATCTTGCTGGCCTATGGTTTTTGATTAAGACAGTGGCTCAGGCTGGCCTGAAACTCCCTGTCCCCCTCCCTCAGCCTGCCTAATGCCAGGATTATTATAGGCACCGCCATGCCTGGCCTGCCGCTCACCTTCAAAGCAAGCATGATGCTTCACCTTGTGCACACATTACCCACTCTCCCACAGGGTCTGACATGACTGCAGGGGGAGCCACCCTGGCTGCCCCTCCACCTGTCCCTGCACATCATACAGAGACTGTCGGCCATGCTCCTCCATATGAGAAACGGCTTTAGGGCTGAAAGTGTTTTGTGATATTAAGGACACACCAGTTTTCTATTATGTATGGCTTCCTATTATGTCTTATACATCCATCAATCTTCAGTTAGTGGTCTTTAAAATATGTGAACTTTAAGAACAAAATTTCTCATATCGTAATGTTTTTCTCCTTTTTCTTCTTTGTAGAGCAAGGAGATTGCATTCCAACTGCACGAGGACTTGATGAAGGTTCTTAATGAGCTCTACACGGTACGTACATAGTCTGTCTTCGCTTGTGGGCTTCTGCTTTGCTGGTCTGTGGGAGCTGCTTGTTTTACAACTCCCTCCAAGTGTTGATGATCTTTTGAAAACCTGGAATAATGAGGTAGCCGTGAGCTCAGCACATTCCTCCGCCAGTCACCCCACATTTGCAGACCGTATGAGTGTGTACACACGTAGCATGCACACACGTGGCTAAGAAAACAGAATATAGAGGCTCAATTAGACATGTTTTTACTGGTTGGATGAAATGGGACCTGCTTTCAATTTTTGAATATTGCATTTAAAATTGCCATTCTTAGATGCAAGTTGAGGCTTGCTTTATTTTTTTATTTATTTTTTTTTTTTTTGGTGTTTTTCGAGACAGGGTTTCTCTGTGGTTTTGGAGCCTGTCCTGGAACTAGCTCTTGTAGACCAGGCTGGTCTCGAACTCACAGAGATCCGCCTGCCTCCGCCTCCCAAGTGCTGGGATTAAAGGCGTGCGCCACCACCGCCCGGCTTGAGGCTTGCTTTATTATAGGTGCTTTTGTGTCTGCCTTTCTCTTACTTGTTTGGATCTTGCAGGGTTGGGGTGACCCTTGAGCCACTTGCGTCCCAGGCACTTGCTGTATCCTAGGCCTTTCTTTTTCCTTCTCTTCTGTGCCCCTCCTCCATTTCAGTTCAATTGGTTATTTGGTAATGGCACCACACAAAGATTATTGGGGTTTTGTTTGGGGTTTTTTTTTTTTGCATGATAATATCCTTATGTCTTTATAATAAATTGTTTTATTTGACTTACATTTAATTTAGGGTACTTAAAGGAATAATTTAGTAATAATACTTAAGGTAATAATAATACAATAATTACTTTATTTGAGTTACATTTCACTTAGGGTACGTATATCATTATAAGAAATTAAATAATATAGAACCGCTTTATTTTTTAAGCTACTAATATTTTTCTTAATTTACAATTATTTGTTCCTAAAAAGACAAGTGTGTACAATGTAATTTGATAAATTACATTTCTTTAATGCTTACTGATTAGGGGACTTTTTTTTAACTAATTAAGCTTTTAAAAAATAAATAATATTTTTATGAAATTCACTAAGGTTTTTTTCTTCAGATTTATTTTTATTTGTGTATACATGTGTCCCTCTGAGCACATATTATATATGTACCTGTGCCAGGCAAGTCTAGAAAAGGGGTCAGGTCCCTCAGCTGAAGTTGCAGGCAGTTGTGAGCTGCATTGTGGACCTGGGAACTGAATTCGGGTCCTCTGGAAGAGCGACAATCACTCTTAATTTCTGAGCCATCTCCCGGACTCTTTTCTAAAATTTTTTTTTGGGGGAGGGGTGGGTTTTCAAGATTGGGTTTCTCTGTAGCTTTGGAGCCTGTCCTAGAACTCTTTGTAGACCAGGTTGGCCCAAAACTTGGAGATCCACCTGCCTCTGAGTGCTGGAATTGAAGGCATGTGTCACTACTGCCCGGCTGATTTTTGTATATAGATGATATTGGGGAGTTGTTGTATTTTCTGTGAACATAATTACTATGTTTTTATAGAGCACATTTGCTGCATTTTTATTTTGAATTGAATAGATGATTTCTGTATGTTAATTTCTCCTTCAGAAACTTTGATCTACATGCAACTCGCAAAACTTCCATGTCAGCAGACCTAGCTGTATACCTGGAGTCACATTTAATGTCATCACCAGATAGATCCAAGAGAAGCCTATTGAGCGACTTGGAGATGTAGTGGGGGTGTGGGGGTGTAACTTCTCCAGTGTCTCCTTCTGTCTACTGGGCTTGAGTATTTAGCAGGCCCTGGGAGTTAGATCAAGGCTGCTGACACAGGCCCTCAGAACTCTAATCAACATCAATCTGAAGTCTGAAGGTCCTAGGAAAGGTGACTAGGAACTGGATGGCCTTGTCAGTCATTTAACCCCTCGGAGTCAGTGGAGGAATTAAGAGATAGAGGGGAAAGGCAATGGCGTATCATCTGTCGATCTTTTTGAACTCCTAGAAATAAAATTCACTTTGAAGAGCATGCTCAGTGAAGACCAGAGATCACCTTCTTCCTCCTCCCACCCATCCCTCACATATGCACACTGCACCACACACACACACACACATATACAGACTCACACCCAGACACACCCAGACACACACACACAGAGACTGACACACACACATACACACAGGTACAGATTCCCACACAGATACACTCACACAGGTACAGACACACACACAGACACATACACACAGGCATATACATACATATACAGATACACACACACGGAAACACACACAGGCATATACATACATACACAGATACACACACACGGAAACACACACAGTCACACACACATACTCCATACACTTACTTTTAAGGGAGCTATTGCTTGGCCTCTTCCTACACTTTATACTATAAACACACAAATCCTGACTTGTCCAAATGAAATCTATTTTTCATATTCAATTCATATTAAGAAAGAATGAAAGCTTAGGATAGTTAAACAGTGGACCATTGGTTTAATGATTATGGTTTAACCGCTGACCAGTATTTGCTCAGGAACAAATAACTGTCTGGTATCTTATGTAGAATTTTGAACAGCTGATAACGTTATACTGGTCACTAAAGTCAGGGTATAAAGTACATAACCCCAGGGAATTTGGTTGTTGTTTAATTTCCTAGTCAAACAAATTCATTTCTCCTTTGCTCACAAACCCTTGAAACTCCCTGGGAGTTGGAGTGAGCATTTGGGAAATGTATTAACTTATTTGTGAGTAGGTGGGAAATGTGTTAACTTATTTGTGAGGAGACTGTTTTAAGCTGCAGTCAGGCTCCTAGCGGGCGACAGTCTCAGCATGTGCCCTGGCTCTGACCTGTTGCTCCCATCACGCTTGCTGATTACTCAGACATTCCAGGAGGCTTTGGCTCATAGCGTGTAGCCGCTCGGGGAAACAGAGAAGGATGCTTTATCATCACCCACCCGTTAGACAGAGCTGAATCTAATCCCACACATCCCTAAGGTTGTATGGGATGCCATAGCATACAATATAAAGCTCTGATCAATGGATAACAGGCAAGCTATGTAGTGCATAGAACATGGATCCCTGGAGTTCTAAACAGGAGAGAGGAGATTTTGTTGAAAGACTAACTTCTGAGAGAGGTGTCCTTAGCATCTTGTCGCTGTGCTGACAGACACCTGAGAGAAACAATTCAAAGGGTGGGAGGATTATTCTGGCTCATTGTTTCCCTTGAGTTCGTGGTTGCATGGCTCCATTGCTGTGAGCCTTGGGCAAGAGCAGAGCTGGCCTTTAGCCTGGTTGCTGGGATGCAGAGAAGGGAGCTCCTGCCCGCACAAGTGAGCTTCCTCTTCCTTCCTCTTTCCGTCCCACAATTTGTTCTGTCACATGACTGCCACCCACAGTTGGGTAAGCATTCCCACCTGCCTTAGTCATCTCTGGACACACCCTCATCCGCACAGCCAAGGGTTTCCTTTGCTGATCTTCTAGGCACTCTTCAGTCCCTTCAAGCTGTCAGTCAAGATTGAACCATTTTAGGAGGAGGGGTCTTGAAGATGTGCAAGCTGTGTTTGTCCCATCTTGCCTTTATCTGCAAAAACACGGACTCAAAGTGGGTTCAAGCCTCTAGTTTGATTTTTAGACTCCATGAGGGACAAGCCAAAGCCCTCAGTTTGGCCTTGAGTAACAGAGATGCCAGAAATAATAGCAGGAATGCATTAGAAGTTTATGCTTTCTCCTAAGAGTTTAAAGATTGCAGCACAGGGCTGATATCCAGAAAACCCTTCGGGAACCAGGCTGCTTCTAATCTGTTGTTCAGAGAAACTCTATTGCAGCATCTGTCCTTGGAGCTGCAGATAAGTTACAGGAACTCTAGCCTCTGTGTTCCTGGAAACAGAACCGAGAGAGGGAAGCGCAGGCCCCCAGCTATCAGGAAGACCTGGTAGAAACACTACATTATGTTTTCACGCGTCTCTCTTTGGCTAGAACTCAGAATGGTCCCTGGGAGCCTCAAGGACATCTGGCAATTGCAGTCTCTCGCTAGCCAGTTTATTGCTAACCTTTGTCTGTGTCTTTGTTTTACGGGGATTTTGTTCACTTGGAAGAAAAAGGAAGTTACTCATAGCTGGTCATACCTCCCAAAGTGCTAACATTTATTGCAGACTTACAGTGTAGGTACCTGTAATTGTGCTAGCATGATCTCCTCAGCATTGCTGGGGTGGTTATCTCATTATCCCGATTCTGTAGTTGTGGAACCCAAGGGCGTAGAGAGGCTTGCCCTGGCTTGCCTAGTCTCCAGTGAAGTAGGAACTCAAGCCACATCTGGCTCCGGAGCCTTTGCTGCCTCTTTGTCTCTGTTGCTATAGTCTAGGGAATCATTCTGAAAACAGATAACTAAATGTTATTGTCTCCCCCAAATAAGGATAAATTAATTTATCACCTGCCCATTTGTACTTTTTTTTATGAATCAGTAGAAATTAATGTTGCTTTAATTAAAAATGTAAGGGGAAAACTGAACATATGTCAGGATGGCAAACTGTACTGCTTAGAAATGTTCATCTAAATAGTGAACAGACGGAACTTAGTGGACCGGAAAGTAAGAGGGTAAACCAGGAGCCTCAAACTCTGTATCTGTGTCTCGGCTGCTAATGTACTTCCCAAGTTGAGCATCTGACTACAGATAAAGGTCAGAATCAACAATGTTGTTGATAGTGGGGTCAGGAAACAAGCAGTAGTGTGTCATGATGAAACAGCAAAGACCAGCCAGGCTGTCAACAGACTTGTGCTGGGACCCCAGCTCCGGTCCTTGCTCTTTATATAGTCCTGAGAAAGCAATTCACCTCTCTGAACACACAACCAGTGGGGCGGTGAAGCTGCATGTGTGAGTGAGTGTGTATGAGTGTGTGTGTGTGAGAGAGAGAGTGCGTGTGTGAGTGTGTGTATGAGTGTGTGTGTGAGAGAGAGTGCATGTGTGAGTGTGTGCATGAGCGTGTGTGTGAGAGTGTGTATGTGTGTGTGCGTATGTATGTGCATGTGTCTATGCACACATGCAAAGTAATCTGGAGACAAGATCTCATGTAGCCCAGGTTGGCGTCAAACTCGTTCTACAGTAGAGGTTGAGACCTTGAATACCTAATAGAAAACAGGAGTGTTATCACCTTCCAAGTGCTGGGATAACAGGTGTGTGTGTCACAAGCTCAGCTTGGTTGACGGTCACAACTGTGGAGAATGAAAACATCCCAGGATCTTCAGCTAGAGAACTGGAGACACCGGAGCATCAGTGGTATAGTTTCTAGTCTGAGTCCAAATGCCTGAGAAAACCTAGAGGGCGGGCCCTGGAGGTCCAATCAGATTCCAAGTGTGAGGACAGAGTTCAGTGCCTCAGCCTCAGGCTGCCACACAGCAAGTAGATTGACCATCTCCCAGTCTTCCCATTCAGTGCAAACCACGGATGGATTGTGTAAGACCTAGATGTGATGGGGAGAGCAATCTGTTCTATACAATGTTCTGGCTAAAGGGATAATTTCAACTAGAAACATAGACCTACAGTGATGTTTAGCAAAATAACCAGGTAGCCTGTGACTTTGTCAGGTTGGCACTTAAAATTAGCCACCATAGCATCTAACAAAGCTTCGGAGAAGCAGGGGCGATGGGTGGCTATTAAATCACAGCCCTACCACCTTTGCCTCAGTTTCTCATCTGCAGCAGCAATCACAATAACACCCAACTCTTAGACTTACTCTAAGGAGTGAGTGTTACTAAGACAATTATTCATTCAAGACTTTTTGACCGTTTTCCTGTGCCAGGCACAGTTCCATACCCTGGAGAGAGAGCCAGGAATGTAAACAGACCAAGTTCTAGTGCGAAGATAGAAACAGCAAAGACAGATGCATGTATGATATGGTGGCTGAGGTACCAAGAGCATGAAAGTATTCAGGACTGCGGTAAACACCTGCCTGTTAGTGTTGCCCTCACCGTTGTTCTCTTGGTCATCAGTAGGGTATGGATGGTAACCCGTCCTTGTCTGCCTCGCGGATTAGATATAGAGATCAGGGACAATGTTGCCGGTATCGTGGGTGTTTTTATACGTATGCAAATTGTCTTCCTTCTTCATATTGTTTGGGGCCAGGTCAGGTTTTGGAATATTCAAAGCACTTAAGCTCCAAAGAGTTTCAAAGTGTAGAATTTTTTAAATATCAGGCTAACACACTAAATGTGGGTGTTCCAGATTTAACTGGTTTTGGGGGGTTTTATTTTGTTTTAGAGTGAATTTTGTTAAAAACAAAAAACGAGGTAATTTGTGGTGGCGCACACCTCTAATCCCAGCACTCATGAGACAGAGGCAGGCGGATCTCTGTGAGTTTGAGACCAGCCTCGTCTACAGAGCAAGTTCCAGCATAGCCAGGACTGTTTCACAGAGAGACCCTCCACCCCCGGCCAAAAAAAAAAAAAAAAAAAGAAAAGAAAACTAAATGAGTAATAACAGAATTGTGCTAGGGAATTGGGCGAGGGAACCTTTGACCCAGAGTTAGAGGGAGCATTCAACCCAGATAGCCTTCAATCTACCCCATAAGGGCTTTGTCCCAATACCAAAGCCTCGAAAGGTGAAATTATATGTTATAAACTTATGATTTATAATGATTTGTCTTCTGTTAATGTTCCTTTACCTCCCATAGGCTCTGTGGCATTTTACGGGTTTATGTGAACTAATTCTAACAGAGATGAACACAAGCATCAGGATAAATACACATGAACCTGGTGGTTAATTTGTATCATTGATCCCGCTCACTTTGTGTATCAGTGGCCTGTGCGTGAGTAGCCGTGCTCCAGAAGTAATCCACCCTCAAGTTCTGTTGAATCGCCAGGAAGAGAACTGAGCAAACGAGGTGTTACCCAGCCTGAGTTCAGTCAGACTCATCACGATGCTGATTTCACATAGCAGTCCCATGACGACGCGGGCAGACCGAGGCTCAGTTTTACAAGGAGGGACTGAGACTGAATAATTAGCTCGGGTCACACAGACAGTAAATGACTCATCTAAAATCTAATCCCAGCTCTTTCTCCAAAACCCATCAAACCCCACTGGACCACTCTGCCTTAGGGAGGATGCCAAGAGAAGCAGAGAGAGAAACTCTGTGTGTGTGTGTGTGCGTGCGCGCACGCATGCGTGCGCTTGCACATTTGTGTCTGACCGACCTGAAGAACAGAGGAATTCAGAGGCAAAACATTTTTTTCCTTTTAAAACCTTGATAGAGCTTCTAAAACTATTACCTACTGAGCTGGTAGATAAATTCCTTTGTCTGTTCAACTTTAGTGTTAGTGTGTTTCCACTTAGGGAACCTTAAAAACATTGCCTTTCATTTCGCTTGGGCATGGTACTGTCCATGCTGTCTGTCAAATGCGTGTTTGTTCAGACAATGATTATTGCTGAGATCCACTGTCTTGATCCATTCACCTCTGTTTCTTCCTTCTCCGAATCCTTTTTGTCCAGAAACATAAATGGCAGATAGACACTGTCCTAGACAGCATCCCAGAGGCTCTCAGGAACTCACACAGGGAGTAGCTGTTAGAGACACTTATGAGAACAGTGTCCACCCTGGCCTTCACATGTGTTTGAAGCACATAGCCCTTGAAAAATGTTAAAATACAAAGACTCATCATTGTGTTATCAGGAATAAGGAAGATGGTGCTGTTATGTTGAGCCTTTGGAAATTTGGCCTCAGAACTGTAAAAGGAAGCTTCCCATTGGTTTTATAAGCTTACAAACCTGGAGCCAACAGACTCCTGAGGAAGCATGCCCCAGGCAATGTTAGAGGTTCCCAAAAAGATTTTTTTTCAGCGAGCCTCAAAGAACTTTTTTTTCCCCATGAAGTGTTTCTTTTACCTCCGGGCATTTTGAATACTTGGAATAGATTTCTATAATGAAAATGGAAATTCATTCCTTTGAGACGAACTACAAAAAAAGGGCTGAGCCCCGGAGTAAAACCCTGAACAGATGGAAATAAGGAGAAAGGAATATATCAAAATCTCCCACCTGGAAACCCCCGTTGGAATACTACATTTCCAGTGAAGGGACCTGGAAAGATTTTCCCAAGCAGCCTGTTTAGAGATCATGGACAACAAACTCTTTCTGATGTGTCTCTCCCTAGCTTTGTTACTTGAGTGGAAACAGAAAGGCGTTGGTATGATACGGTTTTCTGTCAACAACTCCAGAGTTGACTTTCCGGGGAGGTGAGCAATATAAAGTTCACATTTCAAGGATCCCGGATGCCTGTGTGGGAACGGCTCTACAGAGGTCCTATTTAGGGCCCTCTGCGAGCTAATGATGCTCAGTCCCCGCTTCATTCCTGCTGAGATTTTTCATGTATTAATATGATTTGAAAATGGCTTTTGGTTGGTGCTTCTCAACCACAGATACACAGACACAGCTGTGGCAGTCTGCGTGAGCAATATGAACTTGCTTTCCCCAAATACTGGCTTGGAAGTGAAAAAGAAAGTACATATTTTCCTAAAAAAAAATTTAAACACTAAAAAAAGTTTCATAATTAGGATATTTGCCACCAACAAAGTATTTTACCCAAACCATTATATTCTGAAACATAGAATCATGGCTTTTAAATTATTAGAATCCATTAATGACCGCCATCTTAGCTGGATTTATTTTTATTGGGTACCTAAGCTGTTGAGCTTGGCTTGCCATTGTTCTCCAAACATATATATATATATATATATATATATATATATATATATATATATATATAATTATAGCTGAACTTTTCTCTGGGCCACCAGCTCACAAATAACAGCATGGAGACTTCTGATTAATTATGAAAGCTTGGACTTAGCTTTATCTCAACTAGCTCTTATAACTTAAATTAACTTGCATCTGTTAATCTACATTCTGCCACATGATTCAGATACTTCTCCTCTGTTCTGTATGTCTGACTTGTTTCACGTCTCGCTGGTATCTCTGCCTCTCTTCTTCCCAGAGTCCTCTCTCTCCTCGGAAATCACACCTATTCCTTCCTGCCTAGCTATTGGCCATTCAGCCCTTTATTTGACCAATCACAGTGACACATCTTCACACAGTGTAGATAAACATTCTGAAACATAGAACAAACCCTTTTCTTCGATTGTTTATCTGAAAAAATGGACAAGAAAGGATTCTCAGTAGAAAGAAAACAACTCGCCAGACAGTGGTGGCACAAGCCTTTAATCCCAGCACTTGGGGGGCAGAGGCAGGCAGATCTCTGTGAGAGTGATGCCAACCTAGTCTACAAGATCTAGTTCCAGGACAGGCTCCAAAGCTACACAGAGAAATCCTGTCTAAAAAAAAAAAAAAAAAAAAAAAAAAAAAAAAGAACAAGAAAGAAAGAAAGAACAAATCAAGATCTAAGTCAATTGCCTCTGGTGAGCCATTTCAACCTACCTAAGTGCACCTGGTTTCTGACCCACGTGACATTCTGGATTTAGTGTGTCTTAGGCTAATAGAACTTGAGTACTAAATTGATCTCTAGAAATGACCGACTGAATCTGCTCATTTTGGAAGTGGTCCACCAAACCCAGGTGATTGCTCACTCAAGCCCCAGAACTAATTCACGGCCAGGCTGGAAATGAAATCGGGGCTTGAATTCCGACTAACGCATAGCTTCCTGTGAGGCGTGGGCCTGTCTCAGAGCAGGAGAGACTGGGCCAGCTCAGAGGCTTGCTGAGTGGCAGCTATTCACCGCACCATTGTAATAGCAGGTAGTCTTCCTCCTGGCTCTGGTCGGAACCATTTACATAATTAGTTCTTTAAACTCTTGTGGCAGGCAGCCAAGGCAGAGAGACAGAAGTACTTTGCCCAAGATGACAGGAAGTCTCAGAGCAGACTGACTGCCCATTTAGACCACATGCCGTACCTTTTCATAAGCGATGATACAGCCAAGCAGGCCATCACAGTTGACCACCACATCCACGTGGAGTCAACCAACCATGGACCAAAAACGGTCCAGAACCTGGCATCTCTACTGGACATTTATGGACCTTGTGTTCTTGTCACAGTTCTCTGAGTAACAGTGTAGTACCCATGTACCCAACATTTGCTTTGCACTGGATAGTGGAAATGATCTAGAGGTGACTTAAAATACGTGGGAGGGGATACAAAGATTCTGTGTGAGTGCTATGCCCTTTAAAGTAAAGGACTTGAGCATCCAGATTTTGTGAGGCATTGTGGAACCTGTCCCCTGGAGATGCTGAAGGACACCTGTAGCACAGTTTCTAATTGGTCTTAATAAAGACCCAGAGTCAGATATTAGGGGTGAAAGCTGTAAGATCAGAGAAGCAGAGCAGCCAGCCACTAGTTCTTACCCCTACGAAATCCTCAGAAGCAAGGGATCATGATCCTGGCTCTAACAATCCCCAGACTGAATGCCTTGAGCTCCTATCTCCTCCCGCCTTATATTCCTCTCTCTACCCAGCCTTATCCCTTCCTATCTCTACCTCCCTAGTGCTGGGATTAAAGGTATGTGACTCCCAAGTACTGGCATTAAAGGTGTGAGCCACTACCGCCTGGCTCTGTTTCTCTTTTAGACTGGATCAATCTTGTATAGCACAGGGTGGCCTTGAACTCACAGAGAATGTCTACCTCTGCCTCTCCTGTTCTGGAATTAAAGGTGTACGCCACCACTACCTGGCCTCTTTGGCTAACTAGTGACTTCACTTCGCACTCTGATCTTCAGACAGACTTTGTGAGATCACAAACCAACATTTCACCACAGACTACCATTTTATACCGAAAGATGGGCGATGCTCACAGAGCTCGGTGATACAAAGAAAGGCCTGTAGTGAGGACTAAGAAGAGCCACAGTCATTTATTAATGGGGGAGATAAGATACAGTAGCCTTTGAAGGGAGCAGCAGGGTCAAAGCACAGAGTTAGGAAGTTCCATGCGTGGGATCCGCCCCCCAGTCACATCTGGGAAGGTCAGTGGCTGGACGGTTTCAAGACAGTTACTAAAAGGAGATTGTACAACAAACAAAACTAGAGGGGAGGTCTGGGAAAAATGGCTCAGTGGGGAAAGTGGTTGCCACACAGGCATGAAGGCCTGAATGTGGTCTCCCAGCACCCACATGAGACACCAAGCACAGAGCCCTCTGCCTGTTCTAGCTCTGAGCAGAGGAGTCAGGAGGCCTAGGGCTTGCTGAGCCACCAACCTCATAAATATTCCTGTTGGGGATTCAGTAAGAGAACCTGAGGGGGGGGGAGAGAGAGAACTGGCACTTGCCCCTGGCCTCCACACACATGCACTTGCACACACATGTGCACATCCACGTGAGCACACACACATATAGAATTTTAAAACAAAGAATGGTTAAGTTCCAATCAAAAGCAGGATGAAAACTCAGAAGTTTTTCTTGCTCAGACTAACAAAGGACTGTGCTTTCTTCTTTCCTTTTGTCTTCTATATTCAGTTTGAGATTTGGGGAAGAGGTGTCAAATTTCAGACTATTGTTCATTAAAAGAAAAGGATTCCCTCGTGGCATTTCCATTTTAGTTAAAGTCGCAGTGCTGGGGTGACTTCCAGATCCCCAAGTGTTTTGTGTGCTCAGTCAAGCATCTCGTCTCTAACCCTTCCTCACTCAGATGCCTGGCACACCCACGCAGCAGGGGAGGCCTGAGAGCTGGCTGTGAGCTGTATAAGTGGCAGGCGACGCTGAGATTCTAGTGTATTTGGTGGCCTCCCATCATACATTTGCTTTGCTTTTCATCATCTCCAGCTGCACAAAAACGCATTGCTCGTTTGTTTCCCTCCCGCCCCCACTGTTGGGGGGGGGGCTGGTGGAGGTATCTTCCCTCTACAAATAGGTTGAGCTTGTGTTCTAGTGCCTCTGAGAGCCTCAGGTGAAAACCCTTCTCGATGCATGAACTTTCTGAATGGCTCTCCCTTTTATTACTGACTTAGTCCACTGACTTGTGAGGCAAGGGTTAAGTCTCTCTGTAGGCCAGTTACTTTGATCCATAAAACAAAACAACACAACAACAGAAAGATCTCTTTGCTCCCCAGCCTCCCCCAGGTGTGTAGGGAGATATAAGTGAGCCTTGCCTGGGTTAGGGCTCTGTGGAACTGTAATATAGGTACTGTGACTGAGTTTGTTCAGCCTGCTGTAACAAGACCCTAGTGACTCAGAAACGACAGAAATTTATTTCTCACAGCTTGGGGGCTGAGGACAGTACAAGATCATGACAGACACAGGCTTCACTGTCTGGCTACTGCCTCCTGGCTTTTCTAGCTCAGAGCTCCTCTCTGTTTCCTCACGTGGTGGGAAGGGCCAGTCTAAAACCTCTTTAGTAGGCAGCGATTCATTTATGACAGCCCCGCCCCCATGACCACTTAATCGCTCCAGATTGTCCACCTAATCCCATGACCCGTGGGAGTAGGGTTCTAAAATCTGAGTTTCCAGGAGGTCAACAGTCAGGCCCAGCAGATAGGAAAGGAAGGTGAAATGTTTTATTAATCACAATAACAATTTATTAAGCATCCACTATGCTGGCTACAATTTTGAGAGCTTTGGGCTGTATTTTCTCATTTTGTAGCTACAACAGCCTTCTCTCTATCTTATTCCTGGGATAGAGGTGCCAAAGCTAAGAGGCAAGACTAAGCTTTGGACTTGGCAGCCTGTTTCCTGAGCTTGATTACCTAAGTCACTCAGAAATAAAAGGCACTGTCTTTAGGACACTGTGCTTGTTTTTACAGAGGCTTCTGTCTTAAGGTTTCGATTGCTACAATGAAGCACCAGGCCCAAAAGGCAAGTTGGGGAGGAAAGGGTTCATTAGGCTTACACTTCAGCATTGCTGTTCATCACCAAAGGAAGTCAGGACAGGAACTCAAACAAGGCAGGATTCCAGAGGCAGGAGCTGATGCAGAGGCGGTGGAGGGAAGCTGCTTACTGGCTTGTTACCCTGGCCTGCTCAGCTCACCTTACAGAACCCAGGCCCACCAACCCAGCGATGGCACCACCCTCCATGGGCTGGACCCTCCCCCACTGATCACTAATTGAGAAAATGCCTACAGCTGGATCTCATGGAGCCATTTCCTCAGCTGACACTCCTTCCTCTCTGATGGCTCTAGCTTGTGTCAAGTTGACACACAAAAGCAGCTAGCACAGTATCTTTACTGTAAGTCCATGCAAAGAGGCTGTGGTTTGTAATATCTCTGGGCGTAGAAAATGTAAGTATTTGTCATCCGTCCAAAACCCCAGAATCTGTGCCCAAAGTCAGTTAAATGGAAGGTACTCAAAGTGTTACTCCCTCAGTCAGCTCTAGACCTGTTACAGGGTTGTCTTTGTCGCCTGCATGCCGTATGCACAGACTGGCTTGCAGGGGAGGGCTCTCAGCAAACTTGGAAGTCCTGGGAGCAATGGTGGCTGCTCAGTCCTGATGGTGCTGAAGCAGGCTGGTGGGATATTCCTGTATGGTGTTAGGTGCTGGGCTTCATAGATGCCAACCTTCCAGAGACCTCCCGAAGACAGCCAGCACCTTCCTCTAGTGATACTGGTGGGAAGGACATTCCACAGAGAAGGGACGTGTGAGAGAAAGCACACTGCCCCGGAAGGGAACTCCATGCCCCTATGGCATTGTAAGGATGTCGGCCAGTTTGTGATTTAAAAATGAATGTTGAATAAGCTGGACTTTTAAAGAAATCTAGCCCCACCCCTTTGTTCATCTGCGGTGAAATACATAAGAAGCAAGATAGGAAAATGATCTTGGAGAGTGTACTAGGTAAAAGTTTATTGGCATTTCATATGAGAAGTCTCTGATAGTTCTAAAGTAAGTACCTCTTTTAGCATTATACTCACTAAATTATTGTATCGAATTTATTAAAAAATTACCTTATGTGCTAAAAAAACCAGCAGAAGCAGAATAATACATCACATGTTGTCATATATTTGCTACATAACATATGTCACATGATGAAGTAATATATTAATGAAGTCTTTGGACAAGGATACTCTGGTAACAGAAGGGGGCGGGAGCAGTCTTTGCCGAGTCTGCTTGCTCATCAGGAGTCCCTTGGAGATGAACAGAGCCAGTAACACTTGGCCATGACTCCAAGCTTTAAATTAGAAATTGCCTCCAAAAGCTGTTGAAAAAGCTCAGGTTAAGATTAATTTGTACAGTTTTCCCTCATTACAAATAGAAACATTTGCTTTTTAATGAGGCATAAAATAATTTATCCTTCATAAGCCAAATTACCCATTTTCCACTAAACGGTTTTATTAAAGTAGCAAAGTCTTATAAACCAATTGTAATTAATATTAACACTTTGAAATTATTGTTCAGTTTAGCATTCTGAACATGACAAACGCTCCCCTTGAACTCAAACGTAGAAGTCGAAACAGAAGCCCATTGCATCTCTGTATATCAGCCCCGCACTGCTAAAGAATTCTGGGCTTTCCTTCCTAATGAGTCCTTGATGATTGATCAATAATCAGTTTGGGAGCTAATTAAAGTCACTAGGATGATAGATATCCCCGAGTAAGGTTCATCAATACAGCAATGAGCAAGACAGCCTGCAGGGAGGAGGCATTGCTCATTTCTGGGTGTGTTCCGTGAGACGAAACAGATGAGATGAGTTACCAGAACCCTCAGAGGGTTCTAAAGAAACCCCGTACCCCCGGCAGTGTGGTGGTCTGCTGCAGGCTCAAGTCAGCAGAGATGGGGCAATAATTAGTATATTGTTACCCCAACTTTTCTTTGGGACTAAAATTTATCCATCATCTACCCTGATGATAAAAAACAATAACTTGCTTTTAGCTACTGGGAAGTATTTGTTTATTGTCCTGGCTGGGCTGAGAACATCCCTGTAGGCTCAGATGTATGAACACTTGGTCCCCAGGGGGTGCTCTGTTCAGGGAGGTTTAGGGGTGCAGCCTTGTTGGGGGAAGTATGTCCCTGGAGATGGGCTTGAAGAGTTTGAAGACAACACACCACTTCAGTTCCCTCTACCTGCTTCTTGTTTGGGAGCGAGATGTGACCTGTCAGTGTCTCAGCATCTCCTCCTGACACCATCCTGCCTGCTGGCTGCCACACTTGCCCTGCGTGATGAACTCTATCCCTCGGAACCCTAGCCCAAATAAACTCTCCCATGAGCGTCCCTGGTCATGGTGTTTTATCACCTCCGTACAGTGTGTGGTTGTCACTGTTTGGAGTTCTGGACTCAAGTCCAGCCGCATTTAGTGTTAGAAAGACCTAACAGATTGTTTGGACCACCCAGGCCTACAGAAGGGGAAGCTATGAGCCAGCCCAGCCCTACAAAGCTGTGCCCAGGGCACAAACTGCACACAAGGGGCAGAGAGCACGCCCACCCTGGAGTATCTGAGACTCCTGAAGCCCCTTCAGGAGCACGGTTCCCGGGCATGGGGAAGAAAGCATCCAGTCTCTATCAGGGGGGAATAAATACAAGCCTGACCATGATTTTCATACTCCGGGAATCTCTGCCTTACAATGACTTCACTTATAATTTTTTATAATTTATTTAATTTTATGTGTATTGGTGTGAGGGTGTCAGATTCCCTGGAACTTAAGTTACAGACAGTTGTGAGCTGCCCTGTGGGTGCTGGGAATTGAACCTGGGTCCTCAGGAAGAACAGCCTCTTAACCGCTGAGTCATGTCTCCAGCTTCTCACTTGCAGTTTTTTACCTGTAGGATTGTAGGAGTAACTGCTGGAACCAGCAATATGTGAGGGAATAGTGACCCAAACGAAGTCATTCAGTCTATCCAGAGGAAAAGTGTTCTGACCAGCTTTATTTATCAAGTTAACACAGCCTAGTGATGTCTAAGGGGAAGTCTCCAGGAACTTGCTAGATGACATAGACCTATGGGAGCCTGCGTGGACTGTCCTGAGTACTGGCTGATGCCGGAGGGCCCAGCCTACTGTGGGCAGTAGCATCCCTAGACAGACAGTCCTGGGCTGTATAAGAAACCTAAGTTAGCGTAAACGTGTAACCAAGCCTGCCAGTGAACCAGCAACGCCATGTTCCCCATGATTTCTGCTTCAGGTTCCTGCCTTGTATTCCTGCCTTGACCGCCCTTCAGTGATGGACTGTGACCTGGAAGTAGAAGATTAATAAAACCTTTCTTCCCCTAAAATGATTTTTGGCCTTACTGTTTAATCACCATAGAACGGAGGCTGGGACAGACAATATCCAGTTCTCTGCGATATCTTGTGTTTTCAACACCTTTTAAGATTTGGCTTTCTCTTCTCATCCTGTCGTATCATCAAAGCATCTGTCTGTCTGTCCCTTGACCTTGAATTATAAAATCAAGCTTTGTGTTAGATGAATTTTGCCTGAGGGTAGAGTAATGTGCTAACCACATTTAAGGGACCGGATAAACGTTCTGGCATCCACTAGGTCAAGTTTATTAAATGCGTTTAGACTTAGGGTATTTTATCGGCAAAATGAGCCTATTGGGGTGGAGCCACCCTTAGGTTGAGGAGAGCGTCACTGCTCCCTAGTATCATCCTCTGTTACCTCTAAGCGTCCCCTCATTCTCCTTACGTTGGTGCTCAGCCTTTCTAACTGTAACCCATAAATACAGCTCCTCCTGTTGTGGTGGCCCCCAACTATATAATTTCATTGCTCTTTCATAACTGTAATTTTGCTACTGTTATGAATCATAATGTAAATATCTGATATGCGACCCCTGAAGGGGTCGTGACCCACAGATTGAGAACCACTGTTAGACGCTCTGATTACAGTTCCTTCCCACAGAGCCTTCTGCACCAGAAGTGACTGTGATTGGCTTCCTTCCACGTTTGTGCCTCCGCACCACACTTTACCTTTCTTTTCTTTTCTTTTTTTTTTTTTTGGTTTTTCGAAACAGGGTTTCTCTGTGGTTTTGGAGCCTGTCCTGGAACTAACTCTTATAGACCAGGCTGGTCTCGAACTCACAGAGATCCGCCTGCCTCTGCCTCCCGAGTGCTGGGATTAAAGGCGTGCGCCACCATCGCCCGGCTCACACTTTACCTTTCTTCAGCAAAGGGTCTGCGATAGTTTGATCTGATGAGCCCTCTAACTTTGGTCCTCTAGGGAGACCTCGTGTGGTCCTCTCTCATAGATGAGGCCCCCGCCAGAGTCACGAAGGCTAAAGTTAGGAGCAGTTTTGTAGCCTCACCCGTACCAAGCCCACAACTGCTGTTCCATAGGTCAGTGCTTTCCATTAAAAACGCTGCCTGTGTAATTACTCCCGAAATGAAGTCCTTAATGGTACACTGAGCCAAAGGTAATTATTTTCATAATTTTTATAATCCTTATAACTCCTTTTGCATGTGGGCTCTCTGTCTTTACCTATATTCTCTTTCTTCTCTGCATCTCCATCACCCTGTCCTTTGGTAGGTTGACCGTCCCTCGCCAGCAGGGTCTAGAGTACCAGACAGTGTCTTTTGTTCAAAGCATTTGTGTGAATTCTAAGTACAATTTGATGATAAATTCAGACTGCCCTGCTGAGACCGAGCCAGTGGAGCCAGGGTGCACGGCATGTTTTCGCTGAGAAGCCAGCTTCGCAGACAGTCTTTCAACTATTGCTTGTTCAACATGATTGTTCCTTTTTGTCCGTTCATTAGCTCAAAAGAGTAAAATTGCTAACATTTCTTAGCATGCACTTAGTGAAGCCACTTCTCACCCCACTCCTTTTGCCCCTTTAGAAATGATCGCCCCCCTCCCCCACCTCAATTGCAGAGAAGTCATCACATAGTATTAAAATGAGTCATCTTATGACACTTTCCTCAAATATCAGCAGCTGGCATCTATCTTGCGGGTGTTCTCTCGGCTTTTTTCCGTGCCGTTTATTAGTTAATACCCGGAACCCTCCCACAGCCCCGTCCAGGCAACGGCATTGCAATTTTATTTAATGGTGAAGAGATTGGGGCACCAGTTAGATTATTTAGGGACAGAAAGAAAACCTTTCAGCCCTCCCCTCCCGAAGTCTAATGATCCGAATCTAGAAAGCAAGCATACGGCAAGCAAATTAGCAGAAGAGCAGGTACACTAGAGCCACTCAGAAGGTTCAAGTTTGAAACTTCAGCGACGTCTTAGGGGAGAGGGAACCGAGGTCTGTGTGCAGTAGGTAGTTTCTGGAGGAGATGAATGAGCCCGCAGAAGAGATAACAGTCCGGGACAAAGTTCACCTGCACGCTGGTGTAATGTTTGACTTTCAGGCCCTTCTTTGGCGTTAGGAATTTTATCTTGTTGGTTCATGAAATAACAAGAAGATAAAAGGCAAGTGTGTTCCCTTTTGGTGGGTCCAATCTTGAGACAGAAGACTCCCCAGGAAAGGCTGCCCCTGAAGTTGTTTCTCTAGGTAGCTGTACTCTGTTGGAAATCTAAGTGGCATTGGTGTGCCATTTATTCTGAGGAATGGTCTTGCCCAAGATCACACAGCATGTAAGTATAGGAGCAGATTTGAACTCAGGTAGTTTATCTTATGATTCTGCACTCATAGCCAAGTGACTTCCACAAAATTTACTCAGAAAATGCTGTTTTGCAAATTGATTTTGTTAATCTCAAAAGAGGCACACAGGTCCAGGGAAGGAAGATGGGTTTATGAAAGCTCACCATGACAGCCCTGCTGACCAACTGTTTGTGACTTAGCCACCAGCTACTTGTCTGCCTTGGTGCCCCAAATGACAATGGGTCTAGGGTTCTCAACCTTCCTAATGCTGCGACCTTTTAACATAGTTCCTTATGTTGTGGTGACCCCCAACTGTAAAGTCATTTTTGTTGCTACTTCTTAACTATAATATTGCTACTGTTATGAATTGTAATATAAACATCTGTGTTTTCTGATGGTCTTAGCCGACTCCCCCCGCCAATTGAGAACCACTGGTATAGGGAGAATTGAATGGGACATAGGGCTGGAATGTGGAGAGCTGCCTTCTCCTCATTTTATATTCTTAATATAAATGAAACATTTTCCACTCACTTTTCTTTCTGTGTTTCTGGAGTTAAATATAAACTAATTTAAAAGACCCCTGAGAATCAGCCGGCCCTAACATCCACACGGTCCGCTCACACCTGTACATGTGACAGACCCCTGTTTGCTTTGCAGTGTGGGTCAGCTTGCCTGTCCCTGCCCCATTGGGTCCTGTCTGGCCTCAAACCTAACATAGCCCTGGAAAGTGGGCGTTCAGTAGCTGTGAGGTGGATGACTACAAGTGTCGAGGACCAGGGTAGGGCACGGGGATTAGAAAAAGAGTAGACAAAGATACAGGCGAGAATAATAAAACAGAAAACATTGGATAGTATCGGGAAGGAGTTCCAGGGGATACTGAAATCCGCCCCATTTAATTTTCTATACACTTTTATACCCCAATACAACAGGGAAGAAGACAAAAGGCTTCTGTAACATGATACAAAGGACAAACTAAGAGTTACTTGCTTCACTATGTTGAGTCATCGAGCCATTAACTCATGAGAGAGAAACATTCTGTTGTTTAGGCAGTGAACCCACCCTAGACCAAGTATCCTGAAGGCAGCCACTCCCATGGTCAAACCTCCTATTTCAAAAGAAGGAGCAGAAGTATGCTTGACTATCCCGACCATTGGTCAGAGTGGAGTGGATCTATCTGTATGGAGGACCATCTTAATGTCAGAGAGACCAAGTAATCACACCCTAGGTCAGGGTGTGTAGCCATTCTTGTCAACAATTTTGAACAAGCTAAAACTCTGACCTTCAGACAAGGTGGAAATAAGCTCACATTTTTGGACCTCCACATACAAGCCAATGTATTCTGACAACCCCCAACAACAACAACAACAACAAAAAACTAGTCTAATGTCCTCTTAGTTTTATAGCTAACTTATCATATGTTGAACAGGGAGCTAACTGTGGGGTTTACACTCTTGAGGGGCTGGAAGCTTCTATGAATTCACATGTTTTGTGAACATGTAGCTGTGTATACAGTCAACTCCTAGAGCTTCCTCACTGGTGTGTGTGCATGTATGAGTTTTGAAGAGGTTTTTGCGGCCGGGCGGTGGTGGCGCACGCCTTTAATCCCAGCACTCGGGAGGCAGAGGCAGGCGGATCTCTGTGAGTTCGAGACCAGCCTGGTCTACAGAGCTAGTTCCAGGACAGGCTCCAAAGCCACAGAGAAACCCTGCCTCGAAAAACCAAAAAAAAAAAAAAAAAAAAAAAAAAATATATATATATATATATATTAAAAAAAAAAAAAAAGAAGAAGAGGTTTTTGCTAGCCTGCCTGTCAGCATGAAACAGTAAGAAACGCCTCTGCTGATCTATTTTTGCTGTGCCTCCAATTTCTCAGCTGCCTCTAAGATACGGTGGCCTGTGCTCTCTGCTTCAAGGCTGGACCATGGGCCAAAGCCTGCACTTTTCCCTCTCCATCAGTGGTTCTCAACCTTCCTCGTTCTGTGACCCTTTACACAGTCCCTCGTGTTGCGGTGACCCCCAACCTTAAATGATAACATTGCTACTTGATAACCATAATTTTGCTACTGTTATGAACTGTAATGTAAATCTCTGATATACAAGGATATCTGATGTGTGCCCCCCCCCCCCAAGGAGTCACGACCCACAGGTTGGGAACCTCTGACCTACATCTTGCCTTAGAAACTCTAAGGAAGGAGGGTTACCTACAATGACAGGATAGGCTAGACTGGTGTGGGGTGGGGTGGGGTGGGGTGGGGTGGGGTGGGGTGGGATGGGATAGACAGGACAGGATAGAATAGGATAGGCTAGGAAAGAATCTAATTAAGGATGAACAGGGCTCAAGGAGCTTGAAGAGCCTGCCCAGTTGGGCAGTGGTAGCACTAGAACTCAGCTGTGTTTCTTCACCAAGGCTGGCCCTAGTTACCAAAGAGCAAGAAGGCTAGAGATGTCAGGAGGAAAGATCATGGCCCACAGTAGCCCAAGTGCTCCTTTAAAAGGGAATGCTGTCACCCTGGTTTCCAATAAGTCTTTGGCATCCACAGCATGGCTAAGTGGAGGCCAAACTCAGAAGGATAGGCTGAAGTTCTCAAAACCCCTGGAGGGACCAGGCTCCCCATGCTGCAGTTTCTGGTATGACTGGGGTGTCTCAGTGGCCTGTCCTCTCCTCGAATCTTAACGCATCCTGGGAAGCAACAATGATGGACTTCCAGGCTGCGTTCCCAGCCTGCTGGTCCCGATAGGATGATGACCTGCAGAAACTCACTTATAATTGGAGCCGTGTATGTGTCTGTGTGTGTGTGTGTGAGTGTGTGTGTGTGTGAGAAAGAGAGAGAGTGTATGTGTGTACACAAGTGTTGTGTGTATGTGAACGTGTGTGAGTGTGTGTGAATATGTGTGTTTTATGTGAGGGTGTATGCGAATGTATATTGTGGTGTGTGTGCATGCATGCATGTGTGTGAATGTGTGCGTGTGTGTGTACATGCGCTTTTATAAAAAGACTTCTCTCTTAAATGGTTGACACAGAATGCTGAAGTGTCTCTCAGAACTTGTAGTGGCCGATGGCTAGTAAGGCGGCAGGCTGTGGAGTTAGGAAATCCTGTCAGGAACATTCTTGACATCACCTTCTTCCCCTGCCAAACCAGTGTGCATTTTATTCAGAGGGGCCCAAAATTCCCATGCTAATTGTGGGGTTTGAATAAGAAATGTCCCTCGTAGGTGCAGGCGTTCAATCACTCGATGGCTTTCTTTGGAGAGGCCATGCAGAGATGCTCTCTTGCCAGAGGAAGTACAGTACTGGCAGTTAGCTTCGCGAGTTTGAAGCTTCGGACCACATGCACAAACTGCCTGCCTCCCCGTTCTCCACCACTAACCCCCCCCCCACACACACACACAACATACCCTGCTCTGGTCTGTGCTTGAGGTTAAAGTCGTCATCCTGCCACCATGCATGCTTGGCTAGCTGGTGTGTCTCTCCCCACTGCCATAGACTCTTATCTCTCTGGAACCCTAAATAAAATTAAACTTTTTCCCACAATGCACTTTCAATCGCGGTGTTTTGCCGCAGCAACAGAAAAGGAACTAGCTCTGTATTTCACAGATGGTTTTGAACTATTTATTTGTCTTAACCCTCTTCTAATCTCAGGTGTTTAATAGTGTGCTCATTTGGATGCCAGGGACGAAAAGGTGCCAGGCATTTAGTGAGTGTTTGTTAAATGTAAGAGCACGCCGTGACATGAGCTCTCATCCTTCACTGCCTCTCATCAAGCGTCTCTTATCTACATTGTAGCTGAAGTAGAATTGAGGCTCTGAAGGCACAGAGAACTCTCTTGTCGGTGTCCTGGCTGATTTTACAAGATAAGCCGTGATACTGGGTGGCACATGGAACTCTGTGACTCATGATTGGCAGCGTGGGTGCCATTAATAAGTCAAGAGAGTTGAAAGAAACAGGAAACAGGATTTAAGCTCACCTTAGGGGATAGGAGGAAAATAGAAATACCTCTCAAAGAGTGACTAGAAGAATTAGCAAAGCACTTAGATTCCCTGGTGTCTAGCAGGCAGTAAGCATTTTATAGTGCTTAGTAGGCTACATACATATATGTGTATATGTGCCTATCAGACCTGATGGTGTAACCATAGATATACACATATAATATATACTCTGTGAAGTTTAGTGATTCCACACACAATGTGGAATCAACAATAACTCTGTAAGGTGAGCAGGAGGGCATTTAATCGTCACTACCCTGAGCAATTGGTGATCCGTTCTTCCAATCCGCATCTCTAACATCTGCGCCAGAGTCCAAAGGTAGAAACTGCGGCTTTGGTCCACTGATCTCCATTGTGCACACCGCTTTCAGATGCATAATAACCTCTCTTATAGAATATTAAAGTGTAGCACAGGTATTTTAGAATTTATGCCTTAAAGTACAAGGCTGGTGTCAGTTAAATGTCATGGGCCTTTCAATAAGAAAAAAAATCAACAGTATCTGTGCAAAGCTTATGATGTAATATTTCCCAGGCTCACAAAAATATACACAGTGTGGGCCTGGGGAGATGGCTCAGTCGCTAAGGTCTAAGGAAAAATATCCCTAGGACCCACATAAAAGCTCAGGTGTGATACCTGCACCTGTAACCTCGACACTGTGGGAGAGTGGAGACAGGAGGATCACTGGGGCTTGAGCCCCCGGCCCAGTTCCGGGTTCCCTGTGAGCCCCTGTCTCAAGGAAGTGAGGAGAGAAGAAGTAAAAGAGGGTGCTGTGTGCCATCCTCTGGTCTCCACAAGTGCAAATACACGTGCCACACGCGCGCACACAGCAGACACACACTCATACACAGAAATATAGTAACAAAAACTGGTTCTCACTCAGAAGCGCTTTCTGCTGGACTGTATTTTTTCCTGCAGTTCGGGGATGATAACTTGAGGACACTGACTGGGAATTATGCATGAAAAAAGAATTCAAGTTGGGAAATGTGCCCTGAGACTACATTTAAATAGCTAGATGCCCACGGGGTCATTTGGTATGCAAAGGATATGTTTGCATTAGCCGAAGGAAAGGCTGATGTGTTTCTTGCAATACCTTCCAACTACACCTTAAAATATAAAAGTTCTTTTTTTTCTCTGAGAAACGGGATGGCTGTGTGCCGTTTTAACGACAAACACCTTTGCCTTCTGTCAGCTTACATTTTAAATCGTACAGTTCAGACTTGTGTTCATTATCTGCAATTAGAATTCTCAACAGGCTTTGAGAATTTTTTTTTCCTCCCCGTCTTTTTTTAAAAATTCATTCACCCTAACACTTACCACTTTCGAGGAGAGTGGAAATCCTGAGTCAAACCAGGAAACCAAACCAAGTTGATTATTGAACTAAGTAAAGGTAGCCCCAGGCCATCATACTAAACCTCTGTTGTGGTGAGACACACTCCCCACCCCCCATTCACGCTGTCTTACAATAGTTCAGGCTCAAGTGTGCTCCTTTTAACACACCATGCTAGAAGCAGACTCAGTGTGCTTACTTATGCACTAGGCTTAGTGTGTGCAAATTAAATGTGCTTCATCTAGCCCTCAGTAGGCAAGTAACCCAAGACTTCAGAAGACGGGTCTCTTTCTCCGTGGGGTATTAAAAAGAAATTTACAGGCGCAGCGCTGTCTGGGCTTCCTTTTCATCCAGCGGGGGTGGACGTTGTTGTTTCTAACCTTGTGTTAGCAGGCAAAGTGGAGAGCCAGGCAGCTCTGAGAGTGGTGTACATGTGTGGAGTTATTCTTTCCCTGTCATTTTAAGATGTGACTGGGGCCGGAATGGTATGTGGGTTTGCTCCAGGCAGGGAACATAAACAGAGCCCAGCCTTGAATGGCAAGGTGTGTAGTAGATTCACTGACTCCGCTGTTTGCCCAGCTGCAGGCTTATTCCTTTTCATCCCCCAGCTGCCCAGCTGCTTCCTGATGCTGTTTTCTTTGCTTTTAAACTAGAGTGGGCAACCAGACTTCCTCCAGGTCCAGTAATTACTATAAACAGACGACTTTCCGAGGGCACAGAGCTGTACAGACGTTGCTGCTGCTTGGTACTTACGCCTTCCTCTGGTTTCCTTGGTACTGACTTTGCACGCTTTAAAGAGATGAGCACAGTTGATGAAAGCAAGCCTCTCCAGAAGCCCCGATTTAACTCCTCCAGTCATCCTGAGAGTGCGCTGTTGGGCCCCAATGAAGTGTTCGCTTCTTCCCTTTTCTGCTGGCCTAGAGAAACAGCAGTTTTGCACGACTCCACTTAAATGAGTTCATTTCTTCTAATGATACATCCAGGTCCCAATCTATTTTAAAACTCATCTCTCCAAATGAGAAAAGGAAAGTTTATTGCTTTAAAACATTACTTGTACCTTAACTTCTTAACAACTACACCTTAGTTCCAAAATCGAATCTGGATAACTTGGTTATTTGCGGGTGAAATAAAATCTGCCTTCTGGGTTTCATTGGAGCATCACGCCTAACGTGGATGGTTTCTCATAATTGTGCACAAAATCCATTTAACCCTGAATGTAGCATTAAAATTATATGGGGAAGCTGTCATTCCAGGTAAAATCTCTTAAACCTTAGGTGGTGACCACTAAGACTGGAGAGATGGCTCAGCAGTTGGCAGCACTGACCCAAGTTCAGTTTCAGCACCCATGAAAGGCAGCTTACACCTGCTCATAGCTCCAGTTCCAGGGAGATCCGATGCCTCTAGCCTCCTGGGCAGCCGCAAGACACAATACATAACAGCTGAAAGAGTAATGCCTGCCTTTATTATCCAGGAAGATACTTATCAAATATCTGGGCTAGTTATTTGTAATACTTTGAGAGATTATAAAAACAGCTTGGTTTTATTTCTTTAATTAAAGAGTATAAACTTAGCAATGCATTTAAAAATCACACAAAAATATGTGCATTTTTTTCTTTTTTTTTTTTTTTTTTTTTTTGGTTTTTCGAGACAGGGTTTCTCTGTGGTTTTGGAGCCTGTCCTGGAACCAGCTCTTGTAGACTAGGCTGGTCTCGAACTCACAGAGATCCGCCTGCCTCTGCCTCCTGAGTGCTGGGATTAAAGGCGTGCGCCACCACCGCCCAGCCTTGTGCATTTTTTTCTAACACTACAGTTTTACCTTGAAAAAAATTGTCCTAGGTGACACAGTGTGTTCATGAACAACATCTTTGTAGCAATAACATACCCAAAGTTTTTAATAATTGTAGATTTAGTATGTGAGTTTGTCATATCCATAGGAAAGATGTCTATAAAAATCATTTTATTTATTCCTAAATTTTACTAACATACTAGTAGTATGTGTTGTTCCTAGTAAAAGAAGAGGTGCACACGAAGGGGTTTAGGACAACCCAATCCTGGCATGAGCACAGCAGCACGTTAGTCAAGTGTGGTGCAGGTGCTTGGAAACTCTGTACAGCCTTAAACATACATTTTAAAAGAACATTTGATGATTCACATGGAAGTGGTTCAGTCAGAAAAGACCCGAGTTCAGGCCCCCAGAACCCATGTACAGTTTAAGAGGCTGCCCGTGGAAGGGGGTGACTGGAATCCCAGCGCCATGAAAATTAGTGACAGGAGGAGCCCTAAAACTCATTGGTCAGTCAGCCTGGCCAAATCACGGAATTTCAGATTTGGTAAGAGCCCATGTCTCAGAAGAATAAGGGCAGGAAGCATGTGAGGAAAAAGCACCCAACCCTGGCCTCTACACACACACACACACACATGCACGCATGCATGCATGCCTACACACATGCCCACACCCGTTCTAGCAAATACTACACCACAATATATTTATTTTAAAACACCTTAAAATTATATTATTGATTGATCCCAAATTTTAATTGGAGAAATAATACTTGGTATTTTATGTATGTTTGTGGGAAAAAGACTTAACTATATGCCGGATCTTTACAGCATTGTTATTGTTTTCTGTTCATTTGGTAATCTCCTTTCTGTATCATTTATTTTTCTACACTGAATATAAAGTATTACTTTGTGATCAGAAAATCCATTTTTATTCTAAACCTTGTATTCATATTTATGTTGGCATTTTGACAAATACATTTTGTTCAGGAAAAGTCCCTAAGTAAGGACTGTACTAATGCGGAGCTCCAGTTAGGCAAAACTTATCCATGAATAGAATAGATAGATGGCTTGGGCCGCCAGTTCATAGCACAGAGGAGATTGGGGAGTACGCAGGAGATTGGGGAGCACGCTTTCGCGCGTAAGAGAACTTTGCACATATTGAAAACATGCGTAAGCCTCTGTAAATCATTTTTCATAAGAGCCTATCCGCTGAGCACTTCCTCCCATCAGGTGAATTTGCATATTTCTTTGGTTTATACGGAAACAGGAGCCAAAACTCACCTGTCTTACTACATCTGACTTTCCCGTCTCCTGTTGGAAGGTGGTATTTTTACATGCACACTTCACAGCAGTCCTGTTCGCTGAGAACGCTGCAGACATCTCCTAACAGTCTGGGTCACTCTTCCCAGGTGATGAAGACGTACCACATGTACCACGCCGAGAGCATCAGTGCAGAGAGCAAGCTGAAGGAAGCCGAGAAGCAAGAGGAGAAGCAGATTGGGAGGTCCGGAGACCCCGTCTTCCACCTCAGACTAGAAGAGCGGCACCAGAGGCGCAGCTCCGTGAAGAAAATTGAAAAGATGAAGGAAAAGGTAGGTTTAAAAC
The DNA here is from genome assembly GCF_950005125.1 of Chionomys nivalis. Taxonomy (NCBI): domain Eukaryota; kingdom Metazoa; phylum Chordata; class Mammalia; order Rodentia; family Cricetidae; genus Chionomys; species Chionomys nivalis. The sequence goes on from NC_080110.1 coordinate 34,777,241, forward strand.
TCCATCGCAGAGCCCTGGCTCCTCATATGGGGAGTCAAGACAGTCCTAAAAACCCTGATCCGCCAGCAATAGACACACATGGTGAATTACTTTGAAAAGACATGCATTTCCTCCCATGGGAGTGATGACTGTTTAAGACACATAAAATTATGTCATAACAGCTGGACATCATTTCGTGGTGAATGCCAAGTATGGAGGACAAATCTGGAGAACTGGAATATTGACAGAGAGAATTCAGTGAAAGTGGGCCTGGAGCCCAAACCCATTGCCATTATTCCCAGAGCCAGGGAGCTTTAGTTTGTTACTGAAATCACATTCAGAATGCACTTTCCACAAAGGACCTGGGGATCATTCTTATATGTGGAATAAATTGCTTAGATTCATGAAAATGCACATGTATTTCTCTCTTATTAAAATGACTTCGCTTTCGTTCCTGATGCCTGTGTCTTCTTTGTTACCAGAGACAAGCAAAATATTCAGAAAATAAGCTGAAATCGATTAAAGCGAGGAACGAGTATCTCCTGACACTTGAAGCCACCAATGCCTCGGTGTTCAAGTATTACATTCACGATCTTTCAGACTTAATCGATGTAAGTACTTGACGGTTTATATACAGAAAGTATCATTCATTAATGAGAAAATGCCATTATTTATTAGAATAATACAGTTTATGAAGTGCTCAGAAAAAAAGTAATTCCGACCTAGCCACACAAGATACTTTGACAGGATTAGTTGTAAGATGCATATCAGAAAGCGTAATTGCAAACTAAATCTGATAAAAGCAAATTGTTATCCTGGTGGACTCAACCAGAAAGGATAGAATACAGTTTTCAAGTTATGCCATAACACCGCTCTGTTTGCATCAACTCAAACTAACTCACTGGGACAGGGGCTATTGCTCATGGAAAGACCATTACCCTCACGAGTATGGAGCCCTGAGTTTGGTCCCCAGCACTGCAGAAAACAAAACAAACCCCAAAAAGCTCCAAGAAGCCACAACCCACATGTAGTCTTTACTATCTGAAATCCAGTGTGTATTCATTTTGATTTTTATGTGCGTGATTGTCTTTGCCTGGAGATGTATGTGTGCAGCATGGGCGTGCCTGGTGCCCTCAAAGACTAAGCTGATTTTGAAGAGACAAAAACTTTCCACGTGTAGCAAAGAATTTCTCTTTTGCCTACAAGTAGCAAGCCCGCACCAAGCACTTCTTTGCTGGGTTGGTTTGGGGTTATTGCTTTGTCGGTGCTAGGGAACCAACCCAAGGCCTCACACCTGGCTGCAGCCCAGACCCTTGATACTGACATTCATAAGTATATGCATAGATAAATAAATATAAGTATAGGTAGGTACATACATATTTGTAAACACATGCTAAGGTTTCCAGGGCCTTGCACATGTTACACGCTCATGAGCTAAGTGCTGAGTGCTGAAGCCAGTTGTGCTAAGTGTTTAGTCTACAGCGATAGTGCTGACTGGGACTAAAGAGCTGTATATAACCTCCCTCAAACATTATCCTGGACCCTGGAGTTTCATCAGTGAACAACACAAAGTTTTTATCATTGTGCTCTTTACATATGTGTTGAGAGACAAACTCTAAATTGATGTGTGTGTGTGTGTGTGTGTGTGTGTGTGTGTGTACATTTAAAGGAGTACTGGTGGTATTTTAAAGCTAGCCAGTACTAGTGCACACCTTTAGTCCCAGTATTAGGGAGGCAGAGGCAGGCGGGTCTCTGTGAATTTGAGACTAGCTTAGGCTACATAATGAGTTCCTGGCCAGTCAGGGTAACATAGTGAGACCCTGTCTCAAATCAACCAAGCAAAAAGAAATGTAAGATATTGCCATGAGTGTTCTTTTCTGCTGGGAAAGGCCTGATACTTGAACCAAGACGTAAGCTGGGAGCTGCACAGCACCCAATTCCAGGATGGAATTCCCCACAGCCGCACTGGCTGGGTGAGAGATACAGAGGCAGAAGTGTGTTCTGAAGGCAGACATGCCACTGTCTGCAAGCACAAGGTGCTCATGGGATATGAAAGTGGATGGTCTGGTTGGAGCAGAGTGAATGAAAATGAAGTGTTTGGAGTGAGGGCCGCATGCACTGACCACAGCCATTGAGACAGTGAAGGGTCTGGACTGTGCGCTCAGTGTGGTAAGGAGCCAGCCAAGGGTTTGAGGAGAGAAATGACTTCACCTGGTGAATATTTTGAAGATTCTGCAAACTTCATGGAAAGAAGACTGAAGGGTTTGGCTGCCTGGTCATCAGGGAATGGCACTATTTGAAAAGATTAGAAGGACAAGGAAGTGTGGCCTTCTTGGAGTAGACGTGGCCTGGTTGGAGAAAGTGTGTCACAAAGGGTGGACTTTGAGGTTTCAAAAAGCCCATGTCAGTCCCAGGTCCTCTCCCTCCGACTGCAGATCAGGATGTAGCTTCCAGCAACTTCTCTAGCATGCTGTCTGTCAGATGATAATGGAAACTGTAGCACGCCCCTAATGAAATGCTTTCTTTTGGAGGAGTTGCCTTGGTCATGGTGTCTCTTCACAGCAACAGAGCAGTGACCGAGACAGCTAACCAGCAGGACCCAGGGTTCTTCCTCCCCAGTGCTGAAATTGCAAGCACACACTGCTGTGTCTGCCGTTTTTTGGGGGGTTCTGGATACCCCAAACACTGGTGCTTCATATGCCTAATGGGCCATCTCCCAGGCCCTAAACAGATGTTTTTCATCCCCAGATGCACTTGACTCTGCTCTAAATAGACAATGGTTAAATGTGCCTAGCGATTTAGTCTTTTCAGAAGTTTTAAAGATCAACCTTAAATTAAAAACGTGAACAGTTCCCAAAAGTCGTGACTGAACCATGAAGTTTGAAAGAAGCGGCATGGAATCGGTTTGCTGGCAGAATCTGCCGGAACCGAAGGCCCTGAGATGAAAGGAAACCATTTTCCCTGGTTTGCTTTTTTTCAGGCAGTGTGAAAGTGGATATCCTAAAGTGGCTGCTTATTTTCTGGGATCCCATTTTGCATATATAGTAGTGATCTGAAAACCCATTTGCTTGGCCCTTCCTGGTGGAATAGAAACAGCTTGGTTATTATCCCAAGGTTCCTCAAATCCTTTATGCTGTGTGAGTTGATTTACCGATGTACATTTCATTCTGAGCTATCTGATATTAATGGAGACACCCGTCTCCAGTGAGAGGAAGTCAAGACTGTGTCTTTAACATGCCATTGAAATGACATGAAAGTCACTAAATGAACCTCAATAGTCACAGCTTCAGAAAGTCAGAGAATTGAGGAGGGGGCCTTTTAATAAAAATCTTCAGTTCTCTCATCTCACCTCCATATCCAACAAATTTGCTATGGTGGATGATCATAAACAGGTCTATTCATATGACAGAAAGTCAAGGATTTTCCATAGGATATGTATTTTAAATTATTTTATTAGTTCAGGGCCAGCACATGTAGACTCTAGAAAACTTAAGATGTTTCAAGCCATGATGAAAGCACCATGCTAATACAACTGAGATTATCAGTGATGAGGCTCAGACTTGCTGTACCCCCTACGCACACACACTTACATGCACAAACATGTGTACGCACATACACGCACACATGTGCATGCACACATACATACACACTAGACAAGGAAGTCTTGGAGTCATATTTTACATACATACACCATTTACATACATACACCATTTACATACATACACCATTTACATACACACACCGTTTACATACATACACCGTTTACATACATACACCATTTACATACATACACCATTTAGCCGGCTTTTTTTCCATTAGTGGCCTGGGAAGCTGCATTCCCATTTCTCACTCTAAATTGTGCTTCATAGCCGCTTTGTCTGGATCACACCAGACTGAGCGCGGTGTAGGACACTTCCCTGGGCCGTGTAGACGTTAATTCTCTTCTTGACAAAACCCTTGTTGAAGAGACAAGCACATATTCCTTCACATGCCCCAGCTTCCGGATTTGTCTCATCACATCTCTCTTGGGTGCTTTTTTTGTGTTTTTCTGCCCCCTACAAAATGAACTTTAGATGAAGGCTCCGTGAAGTCAAGTCGGCCACTCCACGGTAGACGCCATCATAGATGGTGTGACTACATCTTGCTCAGCAACTGGAGTTTAACTCCCCGAGAGCAGTGCACACATTGGCTTAATGTGTCATGGCTCCGATTCCCCCATCATGGAGTTAAGTGTTTTCCCTCTTAACAGATAAAAAGATGTCAAAGTCTCTTTGGTTTGGAGTTTGGTGAGATGTAGTAGTTTGGAACCTTGGCAACACCTGAGCTATAATTTACTCTTGGTTAGCAAAACCCTTGTTTAGGCTGTAAATTAAAGGAAAGTCAAGGGTTTGTTTTCTGATATAATTGAAGCACAAGATTAATCGATTTGCATATGTACCAATGATGCCTTAACTAATTCAATATCCTCCTTTTAACTAACTACTAAGGCTAGAAACTTTAATAATTAATTTAACACTTTCATAGACCTATTCAAATCTTTTTTATTTATTTGGAGATTTTTGGATACTTAAAAGTTATTTAATGATGCTAATGTTTCTATATTGAATGAATAAAGCCTTTATTTACCAATACTTGACGAGGTAAATTTGATCTTTCTCTTTCAGAAATGTGTAACAGAGTAGAAAAATCTCATACTTTAAAAAATAAATGGGTCATAGAGCCCTACTAGGATTTCAGTCAGTCTTAAGGCTTTGATTGTGCTTTTTGAGATCAATGGATTCTTTTTATAATTTATTAAGTGTTGTAGGTAAATGGATGTCTTTGTGCAAATTTAAAGTATTAACTCCCATAACTCAACTTTTTGATATGCAAGATAGTGTGACAAAGAATATGATAGCTTGGCTATTATCCGAGCATCTAGTTGTGGTTGTTGTTGTTTGTGGGGCTTGAAAATAGATGAATGCTAAGTACAGACAATGGGTAGACATCTCTGGCTCCAGGCCCACTCTGGAGGGGTGTGTGGACAAAGCAAGCATGACCTTACAAGTGATGACGTCAGCTCTTAACAGCAGTCACGCGAAAGGAAGAACACAGTCCTTTCATTTTTGCTTGTGACATTTTTAGTCTTCTGCAGTGCACAGTGCTGTTTCCTGCCCAGGGAAAGGCAGAGAGGGATCGTGACTAGGAGGGATAGTGTCAGGAACTTCCTAGATAGCAGCAATCCTTGTTTGAGATTTATTTATTTTATGCATCTGACTGATTTGCCTGAATGTTTGTATGTGTACTGCAGACACGCCTGGTGCCCACAAAGATTAGAAGAGGGTGCTGTATCCCCTAGAGCTGAGCATGGGATGGTTGTGGATCCCATGTGGAAAGTGGGAATGGAACCCAGGTCCTTGTGTGTGTTTGTGTTCATTGATGTTTTGCCTACATGTATGTCTACATGAGGGTGTTAGAAACCCTAGAACTGGAGTTATAGACAGTGAGTTGCCATGTGGTTGCTGGTAATTGATCCTAGGCCCCCTAGAAGAGCATCCACTGTTCTCAACTGCTGAGCTGTCTCTCCAGCACCTCCACCTTACATGTATCTTATGGCAAAAGAAATTGGTTGTTTTAGAAAATGAGGGCATATACATGAATATAGATTCTTTTTTTATTTTCACAAGAAGAAGGTTTTATGTCCTTTATCATTTCTATGTCTAATATTAAGGGCAAAAGACCCGACAGTTTATTCTGTAAAAATGAAATCAAGATCTTTTACAACCAGAAAACAAATTCTGCAGGCCATATTTCTCACTGAATGCTGAGTTTCCAGCGATTTTCTTGCTGAAAGATTTCTGTTTTACGTGTTTGCATGTAGTGGTGATTGGTGTTTAGGGTGTGTATGTGCACATGAGGGCATCTAGGTGTGGTGTGTTGTGGTGCGTGTGTGGAAGTCAGACAGTGGCCTTGGGTACTGATGCTCCATTTCCATGTTTGAAACAAGAGTATTTCATTCCCGGCTGCATTTGTCAGGCTCAGTGGTCCATGGGCTTCTGGGGATTTTCCTGTCTCTACGTTTCATCTCACCTTAGAAGCCCGGCGATTACAGATGTGCTCATCACTATACCTGGCATTGTGTGGGCCTTAGGGATTCAAGCTCAGTTCCTTAGATCCGAGCAGCAAGCCCCTTACTTAATTAGAACCTTCTCACCAAGAATGCAGTTTGGCTGGCCTGGAACTTGCTGTGAAGACCAGGTTGACCTTGAACTCACAAGATCCACCTGCCTCTGCCTCCAGAATACTAGAATTAAAGGTGTGTACCACAGTGCACAGTTAAGTACTCAATAGTAGGACTCCCTAATCTATTGTCAAATCCACCATTCTGTAAACTTGTAGTGATGAGGCAAGCAGGCCTACTTTTCATTCCGCCTGGCTCCCACATAACTAGATTTACACCCAAAATAACAACGCACAAATTGTATTCATTTAAACACTTCCTGGCCCATTATCTCTAGCCTCTTCTTGGCTAACTCTCACATCTTAATTAACCCATTTCTAATAAATCTGTGTAGCACCACGAGGCTGTGGCTTACAGGGAAAGATCCTAACCTACGTACATCTCGGGCCAGAGATTCATGGCGTCTGCCACACTGCCTTCTTCCTCCCAGCATTCTGTTCTGTCTACTCCACCCACCTAAGGGCTGGCCTATCAAAAGGCCAAGGCAGCTTCTTTATTTAACCAATGAAAGTAACACATAGACAGAAGACCCTCCTACATCATTATCTTACCATTCTTAAAACAATAACTGGGTCTAAGACTTTGTTTCTGATACGACTGCCTCTTTCCACACAGATCCACACTTCTAAGGTGCACCCAGAGAAACTAAGTCTTCAATGACAAAATGCTATTGGTCCCTTGTCACCAAGTATGTCCCCGGTGATATTTATTTGTCACTCCTGCAGTATAGTTCTGTTTCTATCTTCCCCCTCGAAGGCTGCAGCCCCCTTGGAGGCTTGAAGGCTAAGCCTTTTTCGTGGGGTACTTCCAGGAGATAATCTCCTACTCTAGCCAATTTTCTCCCTACAGATATCTGTCACACACGCTTTCCTGGCCATTTATACAGAATGAGACAGAAATTAGATTGCAGCGCTGAGCCCCTGCTGCCTTTGGTTATCATTTCTGAATAATCAGTTATGCTAAAGCTTTTAGCCTTATCTTTTTGTCTCTTGGGACCTACACTTCATTAAAAAGCAACTTATTCAGTTTCCTTAATTAGTCAGATTTCCCCCCATGCACAGTGGTATTGAGAGTCATCTGTGAAAACCTGCCAGAAAGAGATACTGTATTTCCCCATTAGATCTGAACTCTCATTAGAAAGATTACAGAGATCGTGTTCAGTGAGTTGGCATATCATATCGATCATATAGACTAATTTTGGCATGGTTTTAATCCGTTGTGATTTTTAATGGGTATTTTAAAACAGAAATGAGTTAGATAACTGAAGAAATGGACATTTAAAGTTTCTTCCAATGGAAATGTCAGGCATAAGCCCCTGAAACGAGGACTAGGTGTTTTGGGTTTTGTTTTGTTTTCTTTTCTTTTTCTAGTCTCCAGTGATTTCTTGACCATATTCCTCTGGACCTCTGAATGTCAAAAGCCTCTGAAGGGTGGCCCCAGATTTCTGCCTTTTGCTTTTGCTTAGGCACCATTTGATGGCCGTTAGGTTCTTATCATTACCTGTGTGTATCAACTTTCCTGCCAGCAATCTGTGCAATTGTGTAGGCATTCTGAATAGGCCTAACTCCCTAAGCAACATTAATATCTATTTCTTTTCCCCTCTTGTAGTGAAGAGGCTGCGGGCTGCGTTCCTGCCACCCAGCTCCCGGCCCGCCTGGCTAGCTTATGCCCTGAAATAACAATACACAAATTGTATTCATTTAAACACTGCCTGGCCCATTAGCTCTAGCCTCTTACTGGCTAATTCTCATATCTTGCTTTAACCCATATTTAGTAATCTGTGTAGTACCATGAGGTGGTGGCTTACCGGGAAAGATTCAGCATGTCTGACCCGGCGGCTGGCTCCATGGCATCTGACCTCACTGCCTTCTTCCTTCCAGAATTCAGTTCTGTCTACTCCACCCACCTAAGGGCTGGCCTATCAAAGGCCAAGGCAGTTTCTTTATTAACCAATGAAAGTAACACATAGACAGATGACCCTCCTACATCATTCTCTATACAGACAACTCTCTTCTTACCAATTTTTCATGCCCCAAGAAAGGCTACCACTTTCCACCCGGGCCCACAGGCTGACACCCAGTTTCCTGATTCCTCCCATACCATGCATCAGCAAATCCCATCAACTCTTCCTCCTGAAGGTCCCAACCCTTGGTACCACTTCTTATGACACTCTTGGCCTCCTAGGCAGAGACTTGCATCACCTGTCTTCATTGCTTCCTGTACCTTCCAGAAATGTACCCCACAACCCGCCTCATGTCTTCTAAATCTCTCTTCTCTTCCCAGAGTACTAAATATCAGAAATCAGACATGGCTGTCATATTCGAAATTCTCCAAGCCTCCTATATCCTTAGAACAAGAGCCAAATATTCACAGTTACCCATTATGAGTTGGCACCCGCGTGCCTCCCATCCTGTCCCCCAGTTCCGTCTACATACTGCCTCTACTTACTATGCCTCAGCTGTGCTCGCCCATCTGTTCCACGGAACCATGTGCACTTCCTTTTTGGGGCCTTTGTGCTTTGCTGCAGAACTTTACAAGGCTGAGTCCCCCTCTTGAGCGTATCACACATTCACGCCCTAAATAAAAGGCCATCAACCTTCCCTCCAGATTCATGCTGCTCCCCTGACTGGCAGTACTTCTCTGAGCTTGCCGTGTTTGATCTCTCTCCTTTCTCTTGACTTCGTCTGCATTAGTTACAAAGGTGTTGTTTTTTCCCTGAGAAAATGAGCCTGGCGAATGGGAGAGCATCAGGTAACGGATGATTATGAAGCTGTTCATTAGCCAGACCTATCAGCGACAATATTGATCCTGCTTCCTGCTTTGTATCCATTCCTGTTACAGAGATGTATCCTTGGTTGGGACCTTCTCCTTGCTCAGGGGAAAACTCCAAACTTGCCTTTTATTAAGTGTTTAGCTATAGTTGGTAAAGTAGCAACAGGAATTGAATAGCCAGCTTTCTGTGGATGCTCAGAAACCCCGACATGAAAATGGGTGTGTAAAATGTGCTTGTGGGAATTCGGGTATCTGACTTGATGCTATGCTTATTTCTCACAAAAATCTATTTATGGTTTCTGGGTTAGAGTAATAAACAGTTAGAGAAGAAAATAGCGGAGTGCAGGAGGCAGCCACCCCGAGGCAGGCCGCCCTCTTCACCTGACGAGTAATACAGGAGCCCTGGACTCACCTCCTTCCAGTCCTCTCAAAGCCACTCGTGGGTAGATGAAAACTGCTTTTTTTAGAATCCTGGTGTCCTTGGCTTGGCCTACTTATCAAAAAGACTCAAAATAAAGCGTAGGAAAAGTCTTTATCCAATATCCATGGCAGAGGTGACAGTCAAAGGCACCTGTCACACCTGCGGTCAGCAGCTCTCCTGGGGAGCCTGCGCCCACCCTAGGGTGTGGATTGCTGCTCTTCTCTCTTTCCCTACCACAGCGCTCACATGTCGGTCTGTAGGGAATCTTAATAAAGTTAACTGTGCTTCCTTAGAAATGAAAGCCAGAGGTAGGAATGAATCAGGTGAAAATGACCACTGGTGTCTCTCAGGCAGAAGCCAGAATACAGGAGTGCAGGGAGGGGAGTGCAGGAGTGGGGGAGGGGAGTGGGGGAGGGGAGTACAGGAGTGAGGGAGGGGAGTGCAGAAGTGGGGGAGGGGAGGGGAGGAGTGGAGGGAGGGGAGTAAAGTGTGAAGGGAGTCGGGGAGGGGAGTGCAGGAGTGGAGGGAGGGGAGGGGAATGCAGGAGTGAGTGAGGGGAGCATGGGAGGGAGGGGAGCACGGGAGTGAGGGAGGGGAGCAGAGGAATGAGGGAGGGGAGTACAGGAGTGAGGGAGGGGAGCACAGGAGTGAAGGAGGGAGGCCCTTCTGCAGAAAACAGGGAAGCCTTGTTCCCTGCTCAAGACCCATGGCTGCCGGAGTCACCAGGTTGGAGCTTGATGTCATTCCCTTTGTTCTCCAAGAATGCCCTGCAGATGTCATTGGCTCTGACTTGGGGACATGGGAATGTCAGGCTTCTTTCCATTCTGGGCTCCTGGTTTCATGGAGTCTGTGCTAAGTGGGTACAGAGAGGAAGGGAGGGACAGGCTTTCTGAGGAGCTGGGGTACACTTCACACCTGGTATAATATCACCCTGGAAGCTTCAGCTGGCTCTCAGTGTTTGGGACAAAACAAAGTGATTGCACTTGTCACTGTCCTTAGTGTTTAGGTCTCTCTCATCTTCCATCTGATATTGGTGGCAAGTCTTTGGGCTGAGGAAGGCACCCTGCTTTTATTGGACTAACACCTAGGAGGCTTCACCTTGGCAGTTATTGGGATTTTTTTTTCCTTTTAATGCACACTTTTGAGTCTAACAGTCTTTCCTTCTCTCAATTTTTGGTTCACAATTTTATGTACCTATCTAGAGTTCTTTCTTCATCTGCCAGAATAACAGTGATTTGTTTGAATGAAATAGTTTATTGGTTTCCTGTGTGTTTCCATCATTAAATGTGCTTGGACTACCACAAGCTCTTTGTACAGACGCCTTTCAGATCTCATTAATATTTCATGAGCCCCACAGAATTACTTGAGACCTTCTTTAACCAAATATCTTCAGCCCTAATATATCCAATGTTATTTCAAGTTCTAGTCTAGAAAAAAGGAGACTTCTATGGCTGGGCTTGCTCTCAGGGGACCTCAAAGAGCTTTTTTTTTTCTCTCTGTTTCTTTTTTTTTTCTATGTTCAAGATGCTTGAGAAACCTAGAATTCGGAAATACTACATAACAGGCATAATAAAATCATGCCAACTAAGTGACTTTCCACGGATGAGCACTATGGGGGTTCGAGAAGATGACTGTCCATCAAAAGCCTCCTGGATGTAGGAAGGCAAGCCAGAAGTGCCTCACGGCAGCTAAGCCTCATGGCCGCTCCACCAGCTCCTTAGGAAGCCATGGTGAAACCAGGTCTCACACGGACAGAATCTACATGGCTACACTGGAGATAGGAAACACACGGGGTACTTTAGTCATTTCGTGCAGTGAACTGGTCGAGTCGGGGAATAACAGAAACTTAATAGGTGTTCTTCAAAACACCAGGTCAGTTGGGGTTAGAAATCTTTTGGCCCCCTCCCTCTTATTTCCCCTCTTTCTTTTTCTCCCTCCCCCTTCCTTCCCACAGCCTACCTTCTACCTCCTCCATCCTTCCATCCCTCCTTTTCTTCTCCCTTCCTTCTTTCCCCTTTTCCTTCCGTCACTCATCCTTCCCCTTGTTTTAAGGAATGCAGGTTGTGTAAGGAATAAAAAGCCGTTCTCCATTGCTTCCTTCTCTTCCCGCTTGTTTTATTAACTCTCCCATCCAGATCAATACTTATAAAGTAAAACAGCAGGTCTTCTTGCTTCCTTATAATCAGGTAGAAGAATCTGTCTTCTTTTTGAATCGTGGACTCTTTAGGCGCTAGTTCCTGTTAGAGAAATGAGGCCCATTTCCTTTACAAACCCGTGTCTTTATAAAACAAGATGTTATTGAAAGATAGAATGATTTTTCAATCCCTTTGATGTACGCAAAACTGTAGGGAGCCATTGTGGATCGAGAGAAGCAAAAGGAATGAAAGAAGCCTTTATCCATTTGAGACTAGAATTTCCAAATAAACCCAAATGAATCCTTCTCTCTGTCTTTGGGTGCAGCTGATTTCACTGGAGACAGTGATGGTGGACCAACTGCTACGTTTCACAATTGTGGTGTTTGCCATTGTGATATCATAGCCGTTTCTGATTTTGTAAGGCATATTTAATCAAATCCTCTCGTCAGGTTGGGGAAGCAGCACCCCCCCCCCAAAGGGCAGAGTCACATGACCCTGTCACTGGAGTGCTGGGGGGTGGGGAGTGTCACCAGTGTTTTAATCATTCAACTATGCAGCCTTCTTAAATTTCAGATTCCAAATAAATAGGTCAGGGGCGGGACCAGATAGCCTGCATTTTTAAAGGATTTCTAAGTATGTTTTCTATGTGATTTTATAGGGATGTGTGTGGGCGCACAGGCCATAGCAAGCATGTGGAGGTCAGAGACTAGCCCGTGGAAGTCGGTTCTATCCTTGCCCCGTGTGAGGGTCCGGGGGATCAAACTTAGATCTTCAGGCTTGGCAGCAAGCCCCCATACCTGCTGAGTCATGTCGCAGGCCCAATATTCTGCACTTCTAACAAGCCCCTTGTGAAGCTATTACTGCTGACCACATTTTGAGTAACAGGATGTCACAGTAACTTTGTCTTAAAGCCCCCGTTTTAACAATATGGAAATTGAAAGTGAAGGGACAAGATTGGGTTGCAGTCCCTGGGAAATGCACCTAGGGCCTTGGGTGTGCTACACAAGCACCCGCCACTGAGCTCTGCCTCCAGCCTGGCATTTGGTGTTTCTAAGTGCATGTAATTCAGTATGTCCCTTTGCGCAGGCTGGTTGATCTCCGTAGCCTGGAGGAGCTGCTGCCTATGCCAGGCTGCTTCCCGTATGCTCCCATCCTGCTATCTTAGCAGCAAACTAATGAACAGCTTCCGTTCCGGTTCCTTGAGGATGGAACTGTTTCTCTGTGTCCCGGCCTCAATGTGCCTGGAGCCCAGCATAGTCCCTGGCACATGGCCGATTAATGATTTGAACTGAATCAAGCTGAGTTGATTGACTTCATTAGAGCAACATGGAGATGACCTGGTTTTGTCTATTTAAAACTGTGTGTTTCTTCTTTAAGGAATTTATCCTTTTTTTTTTTTTTTTTTTTTTTTAATGTAACACATTCTGTTGTCAGTAACTGCTGGCTCACTTCCAGTCTTCCATACTTCTTTTCAATCACATTTGCTTAAGATGCATGAAGGTTGAACAACGGTACAGAATAAAGGTAGTAAAGACTCAGGGGCGGGGGTACCTCAAAGCTCTTTCCTTAAAATAAATGACTTTTATTTTTAATTATGTTTCTGCATCTGTGTGGAGTGTGCGTGTGCGTGCAGGTGCCGTGGAGGCCTGGGGCGCGGAATTCACCGGGAGCTGAAGTTCTAGGCGGATGCGAACCACCCACATAGATGCTGGGACTTGAACCCCAATCCTCTGTGCAAACAGTAGATGCTCCTAACCACTGAACCACCTCTCCAGCCCTCTCAACACTCTTTAGTTCCAAGGAATATGTTCTGCCTGTAATAAAAGGACATTAGCAACCATTGCTTATTTAAGAATTTTCTGCGGGGATTTAAGGGAAAGCATTTCTGAATGTTTTGACAGACTCAAGCCTGTTCCCTTCTATAATGCTGATTAGTCTCAAGTCGTCAATAAAATATGCAAATCTGGAGTCTCACTTAGCATTTTTTTGTCTCCTAGAAGGATTTGAATAAATTGCTGTATCAGTCCCAGCACTGAGTGAATGAAACTTGGGTTCTATTCTTCATTGTTTCTTTCAGTCTCGGCTTCTGCCATTACAGTTTTGAAAGCTTTATTATGTGTAACGCACATGCCACTCCGCTCACGCATGGCCTACTGCTGGCATTTAGCACATTCAGAGAGCTGTGGACCCATCACTACAATGAATTCTAGAACATTTTTATTACCACCTAAAGACTTCCTGCACCCCTCAGCAGTCGCCCCCAGCACTGGGCAGCCGCCAGTGTATCTTCTGTCTCTAGCTGTCTCTGTCCTTCACTGCATATAAATGAGTTCATACGGTGCATAGTTCTTTGTGACTAACGTCACTTAGGGAGCATAAGATTTTTAAAGTTCATCCATGTTGTAACATGGATTTATATTTTGTTCCTTTCTTTTTTCTTTTTGTAGCTTTTTTTTTTAATATCGTTCCTTTCCATGGCTAAATACTACTCGAGGGTATGGCTATATGACAATCAATAATCTCTTCACTGAGTAGTAGACATTTACATTGTTTCTAGTTGTTGTATTAAAGCTGCTGTAAATACTCAGGCGCAAGTGATTTTCATTTTTCTGGCATCTGTACCTTGGGAGAAATTTCTGAGTTATGAGCATGTGTGTGGGCATGCAAGCATGTGTATGTGCATACGTGTATATTGTATGTGCATGTAGAAGTCATAGGGAGACCTTACCTGTCACTCTCCACCCAATTCCTTTGACCCAGGGTCTCTGCAGAATGCAGAGCTAGCTGACCCTTGCAAGTGTTCTGTCTCTACACACTCATAGTGCAAGGGTCACAGGTGTGCACGGCCACTCTCTGGTTTTCACATGTGCCGGGGTGTGAAGTCGGGTCCCTATACTTACGCGGACAAATGTAGCTACCCACCGAGCCACCTCCCCAGTCCAGAGTCTTGGAATAGCAGTGTGTTTAACCTTTTGAGAAACTGTTAACAAAGAGACTTACAACTTCCCTCTCCCGCAAACAGTGTTAGGGTTCCTGTTTATTCCAGCACATGCTGGCATCTACCATTCTGAATCTCCATGCTGATGTGTATGAGTTAGCTCCTCATTTTTGTTTTATGTATGTGGGTGGTTTTGCCCTGATGTATGTCTGTATACCATGTGTATGCAGTACCCACAGAGGCCAGAAGAGGGTATCAGATCCCCTGGACTGGAGTTAACAAACAGTTGTGAGCCACCACTTGTGTGCCCCAAATCAAACCCAGGCCCTTTGGGAGAGCAACAAGTGCTAATAATTGCAAGCCATCACCAGCCTCCTCTAACTATCTTTTTCTCTGTTTCCCCCTAACCAGTGATCGCCAGCATCTTCTGATATCCTTTTGACCATTTCTCTTCCATCTTCCTGGTCTCTATTCAGAGACCCCACCTTTCTTCTGCTTGGACAATTTGAATTGTTGAGTTGCGGGAGCTCTTTATATATTTAGACTCACGTTCCTTTACAAACATCTTTCTCACTCTGGTTTGTCCCTCCAATTTTATAGTGTCTTTTAAATCTTGAAAGGTATGAATGATGAATGTAATTGAGATTAATTTTTCTTTGGTTGCTCATGGGCATTTGATGTCATAGCCAAGAAACCTGTGTCTAATGCAATGTCATGATCTTCTGAGTCTCATGCTCATAGGCCACACATCTGGGCCTTTAATTGGTTTTGAACTAACATTTCTATCTGTGTTCTTGTGTATTCTCAAGTGCTGTGATCTTGGCTACCATGCAAGTCTGAACAGAGCCCTCAGAACGTACCTCTCGGCAGAGTACAACCTTGAAACCTCCAGACACGAAGGCTTGGACATTATCGAAAATGCTGTTGACAATTTAGAGCCAAGGAGCGACAAGCAGAGATTCATGGAGATGTACCCTGCTGCCTTCTGTCCACCAATGAAGTTTGAGTTTCAGCCTCATATGGGTGATGAGGTCAGTAACCGACTGTTTTGTAAGAGCCAGTTGTCTCTTTGTCACTTATTATGTCACATATTCTCCTTTTGAGACAGCGCCTCATATAGGCCGGATGGCCTCAGACTCACACTGTAGCCTTGGCTAGCCCTGAACTCTTGATCCTCCATCTCCCAGCTGCTGAGGCTGTATATAAGCTACCTCACTGAGCTGCCTTGAAAGGGTTTTAAGATGTAGTTGTGTGTGTGTGCACGCGTGTGCATGCGTGCATGTGTACATATGTATGTGTGCTTGCATGTGTGGTATGTGTGTGTATGTTTGTGTGTATGCATGTGTGTGTATATATGCGTGTGTGTGTGTAGTGTACACCTGAAGGCAACGCCCACAGAAGTAAGAAGAGGACATCAGATCCCTTAGAGCTGAAGTTACCAAGAGCTGTGGGTGCTGGGAACCGAACATGGGTCCTCCGCTAGAGCGGCATAGGCTAGAGCGGCATAGGCTTCAGTCACTGAGCCATCTCTCCAGCCTCTGCCATGCATTCTGTTTATGAATGTAAGCTTCTATCCTGATTTAAAAAAAAAAAAGAAGAAAGAAACAAAGAAAGAAAGCCATTTTAACTGATCATAAATTAAAACAACATACATTATCTATGAACAGATGAAAAGAAGAAACCAGGGGAAAATCTTATAGAGCATATTATCAGTGATAGATAGAGAGATAAGTAATAGATAAGTAGAGAGATTGCTTGATTATATATAGATAATTGATATATTATAGATCTATGAATAGGTAAATAGATATAGATAAATATAAATATGTCTGTACCTACTGTGTTTCTAATAAGTTTTATTTTTATTTAGTAAATTGCTTGATAAAAAATGATGAGTCCAGATCAAACATCCTTAATCCCAAAATTCGAAAAAGATGATACAAGTCTGCTCCAAAGCTTCAGGGTTTGGAACATTTTGCATTGAGGATTTTCAGATTAGGGACACTCGGCTGCTAAAGGCTGTGTTAGTATCCCCAAATTCACGGACCTCTGAAATCTGCAGCCTTTTCTATAGGTGCAGTTCTCCTACCAATATGAGATTTTCATTTGTTATTAAGGCAGTATCTTGCCTTGAACTCGTCATCCTCCTGCCTCAGCCTTTAGAGCGCTGAGATCACAGGTCTGTGTCAGCACACCCAGTATCACACATACATGTGTCAACACACAGGTATCAAACACACACATGTCAACAAGCTAAGTATCCTACCCATCACTGTCTTTCCAAAGTCAAATAGTTGCTGTTTTTGTTTTCCACTGTGGCTATACTAACATGGGATGGTAAAAGGCACAGACAGGCTTCAGTCAGAAGAGTTTCTTTACTGTTAACAGGGCGGGCCTGTTCCCTTTCTTATGGCCATCTCTGCTAGGGAGCAGTAACCTCTAATGTTCTGTTGCCCCATGAGAAGGATCCTTCATCAGCCAGGACAATTTCTGTGGCCAGGAGGATGAAAAGGAAGTGTTTATTTCATGCACAATCTTAATGATGCTTTCATTTTGACCAAATCCATCATTGAAATCTTGGCCAAAATATCTCCTTCCAATACCAAAGATAATTTACCTTGTGACGTCTGTGGTGAGTCATATGATTTAACCGATGCTGGCTAGTAGCCATGATTGAAAGATACTTTAGGGGAAAAGGCACTTTTGGGAACGTTCTGTATCCGTATACATTGTATCTCTTCAGTCTGGCAGCAGCCCAGGATTAGGAGTCTCGTCGTCCCTTCTTGTAGAGCAGGAAATTGAAATCGCACAGGTAGAAGGCAGGGCGGCATACAGGCACAGCTTCCTGGCTGCAGAGCCCACGCCTAGCCAACAAGCTCTGTGACTCTCGGACCCTCCTTTCTGCCCATGCAGTCCACCTGGACCACCCTCTGCCCTCTGCCCTGTGGTCATTAGGAGTCTGTTAGCTGCCAGCATTGGTGCTCGGTCTCAGGCCCTGCTGCTCTCAGGGCAGAGCTTCTGCACCATTGCCTTCCCCTAGACTGTCAGACCATAGCTGTTCACTACCCATGTCTAAGACTATTCAAAAGCGGCGCTTTACGGTGGCTGTTGAAAGGGATGGTAGTGTATGCCAGTCCCAGCACCCAGGAAGCAGAAATGGAAAGATTTTAAGTTTAAGGCCAGCCCAGGCTACGTAATAATAAATAATCTGTCCCAATAAAGTAACGTTCTGACTGGAAAAGTTGGAATAAGAGTGTTCCTACGACTCCTGTATGTGGCGTTTAAGTATGAGACCTGTGGGCTCGATGGGCAGCCATCCCCAGAACCCAGATAAAAAGTCAGGCCTTGCCGGGTGGTGGTGGCGCACGCCTTTAATCCCAGCACTCGGGAGGCAGAGACAGGCGGATCTCTGTGAGTTTGAGACCAGCCTGGTCTACAAGAGCTAGTTCCAGGACAGGCTCCAAAACCACAGAGAAACCCTGTCTCAAAAAACCAAAAAAAAAAAAAAAAAAAAAAAAAAAAAAAAAAGTCAGGCCTCACAGACCTGTAACCCCAAGGCCAAGGGTGAAACAGGGTGGGTGGACGTCTAGATAGGTCCAAGGGGCTTCCCGGCCAGCCGGTCAGCCTAGCTGACATGTTTATGCTCTAGGTTTTGAGAGACCGTCTCAAACACCCTGGAAAGCAATAGATGAAGACACCCCAAAGTTTACTGCTGGCCTCCATGTACACACAAACAAGCAAGCACATGCATACACAGACACATGTTCACACCTACACCCAACAGATGATACCCATGCTTTTGAGGCTGCTGCTGGTGCCTGTCATAACTGCTTCCTGCTTCTGCGTCAGGTATGTCAGGTCAGCGCGCAGCAGCCAGTCCAGGCAGAGCTCATGCTCCGGAACCAGCAGCTCCAGTCCCGACTGGCCACACTCAAGATCGAGAATGAGGAGGTGAGTGTGCTCCCCAGGAGGAAGAGGTGAGGGTGCTCCCTGGGAGGAAGAGGTGAGGGTGTTCCCTGGGAGGAGGTGAGGGTGCTCTCTGGGAGGAGGTGAGCATGCTCCCTGGGGGAACGTGAGGGTGCTCCCTGGGAGGAGATGAGGGTGCTCCCTGGGAGGAGGTGAGCATGCTCCCTGGGAGAAAGAGGTGAGGGTGCTCCCTGGGAGGAGGTGAGCATGCTCCCTGGGAGAAAGAGGTGAGGGTGCTCCCTGGGAAAAAGAGGTGAGTGTGCTTTCTGGGAGGTTAGCATGATCCCTGGGAGGAGGTGAGGGTGCTCCCTGGGAGGAGATGAGGTGCTCCCTGGGAGGAGATGAGCGTGCTCTCTGACCCACTGGGATCTGAGCTAACACCTAAGCTGGAAGACATTCTCACACGGCCTCAGCATCACTGTCATTCTGAAGGTCTCCTCACTGTGCCTTCACTATCAGGGTTCCCACAGTCTCTTCACAGAGGATCAATGCAAGGCTTCTGATGTCTCTGTAAATAAACACTTTGCCAGAGTTGGCTTCATGTGGCTGTAAACTTAGTTCGTCTTCTTAAGCTATACTTCATCTTGAGAACAGCTCCCTGAATTATCTACCTCATTGCATATGTCCAAAAATACAGTCATGTGTAAAATGCAAGTTAATTTGATCTTATTTTCTAAAATTAGAAATCCTCCCACCCCCTGCTTATGTCTTTCCACAGTTCCTAAATTTTTGGTTGTAATAAGTGCAAAAAATACACTTCTGAAATAGTGGGATCGAAAATGATAATTTGCTGACATATTTAAAAGCATAGACTATAAAATGTGAATTGTTATTATATCATGAGGCTGGAACACAATTGCACAATTCAGATGCTCATTTTTCCGTCGACTGTATCAGGCTCTCCTAATGTAAAGACAGGAAGCACAGATGTTTTTTGTTATTCAAGACTCTCAATGGTGATTTATAGGAACCCAGAATTGGCCTCTGACATTATTGGGTTTGTGATATGGGGTGCTGGTAAGGTTTAGGGCATAGCTCCAGAGCTCCAGGATCCTACTGCTTGCCATGTCCTCAGCAGCGTCCTCATCCAGTGATGGAAGATTAGCTCTTCAATGGCTGGGCTTAAGTCTGGGCCAACCATTGCATCCAGGAAATGGAACTCTCTAATTGGCCAGACTTGATGCTGTCCTGTGATTGACAGCCCCGATAGAAGTTATCCAGAAACAGATAACTTCTGGAATGTAGAATGTGCTATAAAGAACAAACTCAGACCAACAAAGTCTATCACTGGAGCAGGGTTGTAGCTCCCTGGTGGAGTGTTTGCTTGCACATCACTCTCCAGTGCCAGACGGATGATGTGGGGTGACCCCAGCATTCAGGAGACAGAGGCAAGAGGATCAGAAGTTCAAGGTCTTCCTTGGGCTTCATATTGAGTTTGAGGCCAGCCTGGGATTTGTTAGCCCTGTGTTAAAAAAGAAAGAAAGGGAGAAACCCAAAGAATAAGGGGCAGGGCAGTTTGCAAAGTGGTGATAGAGGATTTCTTGTGCTGCCATGGGAACCAGAGTTCAGATCCCAGCACCCACATGGGAGAGGGGGTCACAAGTGCCAGTAATGCCAGCTCGAGAATCCAGCACCTTCTTCTGGCGCCTCCATGGGCACCTGCACACATCCTTGCATGTATACTCACCAAAATAAATAAGCACACAAACAGATAAATGATAAGTAAATAAATAGTTAAAATTGGAAAAATAAATAATAAAGCAGATTCTCACAGTTCCCTTAAGTATCCTGCTCAGCTTTCATCTCACTAGGATGATTGCGGGCTGGAGAGATGACTGAGCTGTTAGGAGCTCTCATTGCTCTTCCAGGGAATCCCAGTTCATTCTGGTACCCATGCTGGGTGGATTATCACTGCCTGCAACTCCAGGGACCCAGTGGTCTGTTGTGGGTGCCCTGGACAGACAGACAGACACCGACCCACATATACTTCAAAACAAAATTTAAAGAACAATGTGTCTCTACACAATTGCAATTTGATCAAAACTTACTGTTGAATATTTTGGTTTGGTTTGGTTGTTGGTTTTTTTGTTTGTTTGTTTGTTTGTTTGTTTGGCTTCCATTCTTACTAGAGAAACCAAACCAGCCCTTACTCAAGATGCAACCTGAGTTATTTCTAGTAAAACAGTGGTTATCCATCAACAGGTGGGTCACGACCCCCCCCCGGATTCAACTGGCCCTTTCACGACGGTCA
Organism: Chionomys nivalis; assembly: GCF_950005125.1. Lineage (NCBI taxonomy): Eukaryota > Metazoa > Chordata > Mammalia > Rodentia > Cricetidae > Chionomys > Chionomys nivalis. The sequence continues at coordinate 34,797,923 of NC_080110.1, forward strand.
CCTATGGCCATCTGAAAACACAAACATTTATGTTATGATTCATAACAGCAGCAAAATTACAGGTATGAAGTAGCAATGAAAATAATTTTATGGTTAGGGGTCACCACAACATGAGGAACTGTTTTAAAGGGTTGCAGTGTTAGGAAGACGAGAACCTCTGGTGTAGTTAGTTCATAAATGAGGCTTCATAAAAGACCCCATTACTGTCCTGGAAGGCTACAGCTTAGCTAGGTACTGAGACACTCACTAGCCTACTACAAGGTGCTGGCTCCTAGTGGATCCACTGTTTACATCTGGGAACTTTCAGTGATTTGTTTTATTTTGTCCTGTTTTGTGTTTTGTTTTCATATCTTCCTGCTCTTTTACTTGGAAAATACTTTCTAAACCCCAGGAAAATCCGTATTATTTATACACAGAGTAGAAGCTGGCAGGCTACAGGCTTGTTTTATTTGGCTTTGAAGTTTTCAGTTGTTTAAAAAAAAAAAAACAAATCAGCCAGGCAGTGATGGTGCATGCCTTTTATCCCAACACTCCAGAGGCAGAGACAAGTGGATCTCTGAGTTCAAGGCCAGCCTGGTCGGTAGAGCAAGTTCCAGGATAGCCAAGGTTACAGAGAGAAGCCCTGTCTCAGAAAAGAAAAGAAAAAATCAGAAAATCTGGCCAAAAGAGAAGTGGGGCGCCTCATTCCACTTTGTCCTCTCATTCAACCCCCAATTCTGCGTCTGGCTGCTACACAGTTTGAGCCTGTGACCCTTAATATAGACCGCATTAGGCATGGGGAAGAGACGCGCAGCCTCACGTGCTAGAAGAGGCAGGTGGCTTCTTTCCACTGCCACCCTTTAAAGGCTCCAGAGCCAAAGAACGGGAAAGCGAGGGCGGCCAGCACGGCAGTCTCTGGTTTGCTGGGCACTGTGAGGAAGTGGGCGTCCCCATAAGGAATGACTGGACTGGGTTCTTGGTTCCGATTTCCAGTGGTACGGAGGGAGGAGAGGATTTCTTCGGTAGACACAGAGGCCTGGCATTATCAAGCAGTTTGGTTCTCCCTCAGGGTGAGTTGGTGATGGAGCTGACATCATAGAAAACACGTTGAGGAGTTGTGTCCTTTGCCCCTTTCACCCCTGAACGTTGTGGAGCAGGTGTGACGTTCCAGGTGGTTTTCCCGGTGTGAGGGATGGAGATGATTCTATCCTGGTCAGCCTTGATTACCAGGAGAGGCAAAGAGAGGAAGTGGTTTTCCTGGGAACAACCTCGCTGATTTGGAGAACCCTTGTGGCTCCCTCTTTACCCTAAATAAGGAATTTGCCTCTGTCTTCCTCTGATAAGAGAAGGGAGGTAAAACCGGCAAGTGGATATCCAATCCAAAACCTACAGGGAACAGAACATACAGTGATTCGCTTGTCTGTGCAGATGGTAAGCCCAGACCTTGGTGGGAAACTTTAGCTAACCGCATAGAGTTGTGAATTCCTGTGACAAGATCACTCCTGAAGAACGTTGATTGTGGAGACTGTGCAGTTAAATAGTGTGGACCTTTGCCACATGAGGTAACCCTAGGAAGGGAATTTTTAGACTAACCTGTGGAGACCCTTTATGGCCCAGGGACAAATTGTCTTTGCTCTACACCACTTCATTTTAAAAACTCAGTTGCTTTCATTTAAAAACTGGAAGTTGTGTTGAGCATGATGACAGCACACCTGTGATCCAGCGCTTGGGAGGCTGAGGCAGGAGATTGACTGTGAATGCAAGACCAGCCTGGAATACAGATGAGATGCAGTCAGGAAGAGATAAAACAAAGACAGGAAGTTTTGCATAGAGTCATCAGTATCCCAAAACCTTGGAAGACCTGGCACATTGGGGCCACAGTGAGGCCACACTACCGCAGGACAACCTCGGGAAGGGCCTTCATGTGCCCTCACCTCAGCCTCAGCACTTCCTGGTTTCTGAGTTCTCACTGCCCTCTCTCCTCATTTCCACTGTTATTTTTTATTTTTACAATGTCCACCCTAATGAGAAGCAAGCAAGAAGCAAGAGAATTTTGTTAAAAAAATGTCCTTGGCTGACAGGAAAGGCTTGGAAAGGGATGAGTTACATTGTATCGGATGGAAGCCCCTGTCATTTAACTGTTTACTTCTTAAGTTTTCAGTCCCTTGGCCACATCCCCTGGAATCCTCACTGGAGACCAGTGGTTCTCAAACTTCCTAATGCTACAGCCCTTTAATACAGTTCATGGTGTGGTGACCCCCAACTATAAAATTATTTCATTGCTACTTTATAACTGTAGTGTTACTGCTGTTATGAATCATAATTTAAATATCTGATATACAGGTTATCTGATATTCACAGAATGAGAACTATGTAGTATAAACATTTCAAAACCCTTTCCCACCTACACCAACCTGTGACGTCATTTCCCTCATTTCCATCTTAAGAATATTTGCCTGGGGTCATTTTCAAAGCTAGCCGCTGGTATAATTCCTCCTGGAGTATAACCCCCCTTCCTTGCTTAGCATCCCTCATACCGTGCGCTCCTGAAGAAAGAGGGCATTGAGGGGTTGGGAGATGACGCCATGGGTAAACATTTGCTGTCCAAGTGTGAGGACCGGGGTTCGAGTCCCCACAACCCACAAAAGACTAGACACGGTAGCACAGTGTTCCTACTCAAGGGAGGACATGGGAAGGGGAGAATCTCTGGAAACTCATGAGCCAACTAGTTGGGCATATGTCGTAGTGACCAGGACATCTCAAACAAGGCAGAAAGTGGAGATGGGCACCCAAAGTAGTCATCTGACCGCTACACGTGTCATGGCGCATGCGCACCTTCACTCACAGATATGAACACACACAACATACACACATACACACACACACAAACTTTTTAGTGGTGGAAAATGAGAGCTTCTTGGAAGTAGAATGGCGCTGCCTCTCATTGTGCTGGCTTTAAGAACGCTGTCGTTTTCACACCTTTGTCCCAGTGTTTGGTATGGAAAATGGAGCCTTCACTTTTGTGCCGTCAGGACCTTGTTCTAGTAGAACAAAGCAGCCAGACTGTCTGAGACGCTGGGAGGGTGTCTGCCCACCTGAGGGGAAGAGGAGCAGCGGCCTGGGTGTTAGCTGCGCTAAGATCCCCGCGTGGAGCAGCGGCCTGGGTGTTAGCTGCGCTAAGATCCCCGCGTGGAGCAGTGGCCTGGATGTTAGCCGCGCTAAGATCCCCACGTGGAATTCCGTGGCACTGCTTCAAATCTCCGACCAGCAGCTTGCTAAGGAGAATTTCATGAACTTACAAAGACATTTACCTTAGACAAGGTATGTTCAACCATAGCGAGCAAGATTTTAGGCAAGCTGAAACAACTTTAATGACACGTAAAGATATTTCCATTGTAAATCCTTCCTTCATGATAAAATATCTCTCTCTCTCTCTCTCTCTCTCTCTCTCTCTCTCTCCACACACACACACACACACACCAAAAAAGTGGTTTTTTTCCACTCACATTATCAATGACTGCAACAAAACCCCAAGTTGTATAAACCCATGACTGAGCCCTCCATGGGAATCTTCGGTTTCTTTTCAAACTTGATCTAAGAATTGGAGCAGGTAACCTACCTAGTTCTATCTTTGCTTCAGATCTCTGTCTTCTCTGTGGCTTTTGTCACCAGCCTGCAGCATCTCCAGCTGGCCTGCAGCTTTCCAATACGGAGCTGACAGTGACAGCCTCGGTAAATGACAGCTGCCATCTGGCTCTTATGCGACGGTGTCTTGCAGACAAAACTGAGAACAGTCTTCCACTGAAAACACACATACATTGTGGTTGTTTCGAATAAGTTTTAGCTCCCAGAAGGGAGGACACAAATTCACAAGAACCCACGGGGGAGATGAGGAGAGTTTCTAGAAGATGAATACAGGCACACAGCCCTGGGGGATGGCAGAGCTCAGAGGGGCTGGGCGGAGCTGTCACAGGCTGCTGCTCTGGGCAACAATGCTGTTGCCATCCTTGGGCTAAGCTCTTATCACTGCTGAGACTGAATTTTTTTTTTTCGAGACAGGGTTTCTCCATAGCTTTTTGGTTCCTGTCCTGGAACTAGCTCTTGTAGACCAGGCTGGCCTCGAACTCACAGAGATCTGCCTGCCCCTGCCTCCCGAGTGCTGGGATTAAAGGCATGCGCCACCACCGCCCGGCTGAGACTGAATTTTTATGTTGTTTAAAGATTTATTTATCACATACACAATATTATCCTGCATGCCAGAAGAGGGCATCATATCACATTAGAGGTGGCTGTGAGCCCCCATGTAGGTGCTGGGAATTGAACTCAGGACCTCTCAAAGAGCAGGCAGCACTCTTGACCCCTGGGCTATCTCTCCGTCCCCAAGAATAATTTAAAAAAAAATAATCAAGTGGCCCCAGTGTTTATAAATACAACCTCAGATGCTGGCCAATAGAGGATCAATGGGGCCCTGTCTGTGATGGTTCTGGAACAACCACCACCCCTCAACTAAGACCAGGTAGAGGCAACAAAGGCAACGTGCTTTTCAGCTCTGTAATACCTATCCAGCTCAGACAGTTTCACGGGGATCGGTTCCACTGTTCAGGGAAGAGGAGAGAAGGAAGGCCAGGGCAGGATGCTGCCTCTGCTCTCTACCCTGGCCACCTACGGCCTGTACTGACATAGTTTCCATAGCCTCGGCATAAACCCAATCTCTGTGTGTGCGCATGTGTGTATGGATCCTTTTAAATGGTTTTAAATCCTTGGGAAACGATACAGCGGTGTAACAGAAATACAGATGGTGTGCCTGTGAAGTATCTGAATGGGGAGACCACCGTGGCAAAGAGATGGGTCAATTCCCCTTGGGTGTGGAGGTCTCCATCTAAAACACAGTTCAAGGCCTCATGCCGTCAGAGAAAATAGGATATGTTCCAGCAACGGGTTGTTCAGAATGAGACCTCATGTAAAGAAAAGAGTTTTAAAGATGCCATCAAATTAAAGGCTGATCATTGGGGTGGGCCCTAGTCCAGCGTGGCCGAGATCCCTGTGAAAAGGGAGAACTGGAGCCCAGGGACTCAAAGAGAAGCCAACAAGAATGCCCTGAGACAGATCCTGCCCTCCCAAGCTTGAGGGGAGCTAACCTGGAAGCCCACATTTGACCTTGGACCTCCAGCCTCCATGACTGGGGTGACAGTTTGCCCAAGCAAGCTCATAGAGTGCATTTGGAGCCGGAGACTACCAAAGGGCCTTCCAGGTTCTTTCCAAAGACTGTCCTAAGGACAGAACAACCGAGAGCCAATATGTGTAAATCTCACAGAAAGGACTTTTGATGGCTCAGAGTAAGAGTGCCGCTGCACAGGGATGCAGACCTGAGTTCAAATCCCCAGCGCCCACATCGTGAAATCAGAGCATGGTAACACAGGTGTGTAACTCCAGCACAGGCGGATGGAGACAACCATCTGGCCAGCCTCGCCAACAGAGTGAGCTCCCAGTTCAGCAAGGACCCTGTCTCAAGGCAGAAAATACAGGAAGACAGTCAGCGTCCTCTTCTGGCCCCCATACATTGACTTATAGACATGGCATACACACCCCGAACGTGCAATGCACACATGCATACACATGCACACATACAAACGCACTAATAATGATAATGATAATCATGTTTCTAATCCCGCAGGAGTTACCTCTCCCCCACCACTCATTTTTATCCACAGCCTTGAGGATAAAAATGTGTTTTTCATGTGTTCCTTGTCAATTATTTGGCATTCGCTTCTACCGAACCCACCCGTGTTTCCCTGCAGCCAATGGGGAGTCAGTATGAACACTGTTAGCCGTAGTATCTTCTTTTTGGTGAATCCCCTCTGCGACCTATTATCACGCTTGTATGTCAGAGCTGCTGTCATTTGGAGCATCCCAAGGGATGAGACAGAGTCCCAGCCATGGTGTCTTATTTTTCCTGGCAACTCCAGATTTAACTGTGACACTGTTTCTGAGGAGGAAGTTGTCACACAGAGGAAAACAGATGATTTGGTTCTTTGTGCGTACGATCCGTTTGGGTGCATTTGCTAAACACTGCTACCCCTGGGTATCTTATCCACCGGAACATGCTTCTAGTGAGATGTTGTTTTATAGCTAGCTATCTTACTGTCTCAGTGAGCATACTTTAATTAACAGATTCCAACCCACTGACAGGTCATCTAGGGCAAACTACAGACGTGGATTTTAATTTTCACTCATGGTGATTTTTGTTTGTTTAGTTTTGGGGTCAGACCTTCTTGGGATGTTGGGGGAGTTTCCTGTCTTCTTGTTTTCGGCAGTTGGCACTGGGAACTTGCGATTTAAGTAGAAACTATCAACACTCCCTCCTAACTCACTTTCTCCTTTCGGTCTGCTAGCGTCTTAGCATTTCTCTGTAGCTTTGGAAGTTGTGCTTCACCTTACACTGATATTTCTGGTAATTTTTTTTTACACTTAAGAAATTTCCTTAAAAAAAAATGAACTTGAATTGAATTTGAAAAGCTTGAATGCTTTTCAGATGTCCGTAGAGGTTTCACTTCAGGTGTTTCTCCCCAGCTCTGCAATCATGACTTCTGCCCCAAGTTAAGATCTCCTGGCTTGTTTCTTCCTTTCGTCTTTTCATTTTACTGCTCATTGGCCCCAGTATATTTTAAAAGCAGGAACCTGAGCCGACACACCAGTTCTTCCAGCTCCTCCCGGTTGCGGTTGCGGTGGCCCCTGTTGCCCATCCGTTGGCTGCACTGTGCCGGGGACTTGATTAGCATGTCGCTCTGAAAGCTGTATTCTCTCATGAAGATGCTTGCTGTGGCTCCGAGAGGCCAAGCTTGCTTGCTCCCTTCCATCTTCTGTCTTGAGTCCTTTTTGACCGGTGCCTACTTCTTGACCCCACACAACTCCCATAGTGCCTTGCCTGAGAGAACAGCGCAGACTCTCATACATCTTGGTAAAATAGCAGGAGTTTCCATGAGTAAAGAGGGGGTGCCACTTATCTAATAGTGTTTCAGTCAACTAACAGATTTCCATTTCCTAATAAACTCAGGGAACTAAAAAAATATATCTGCCTTCAGTAACCATCACTTTATTTATGCATAGATACCTTAAATCATATTTAAAAGTATGCTTTAATTTAGAAATATGGTTTATTTCTCCTTCTCTTAATTCTGTGGAGGCTCTCACAGGTCCAGCGATGGTGCTTGTCACTGTCAGAGCTGCGTTTTTGGTGCCCATGAGCATTCCTTCACTCTTTTTCAGGTGTGGTACTGTTAAAGCATGCGCATTGTGCCCATTTCAGAAATGTCTCCACAGGTAACAGGAACACATTGGCCCGACCTAAGGCAGTGAGTCTCCTAACCTTCATGGGCAGAGGGGGACAGTCGTGGCCTGTGAAGCTGCTGCCAGTAGTAATGGGCACTTACACCAATGTTCAAATGTGCTTTTTCCCAGAAAGAGCTACTCTCCACATAATGCATACTCCAGGAAATCTAAAAACAAAATCTATTACATTCTCTGCAAATTTTTTTTTTTTTTTTTTTTTTTTTGGATTTTTCGAGACAGGGTTTCTCTGTAGCTTTTGGGGCCTGTCCTGGAACTAGCTCTTGTAGACCAGGCTGGCCTCGAACTCACAGAGATCCGCCTGCCTCTGCCTCCCGAGTACTGGGATTAAAGGCATGCGCCACCACCGCCCAGCTCTCTGCAAATTTTTATTTTGAGACAAGTTCTGTCCTAGAACTCGCTCTGTAGACCAGGCTGGCCTCGAACTCATGGAGATCCACCTGCCTCTGCCTACCGAGTGCTGGGACTAAAGATGTGAGCCAGGCATTCTCTGCATCTTTTTAAGAAGTCCCATAGCATGATCATTTTTCAGTATCCAGACTAGTACTGATTGATTGCTCTGATTTTCTAGCCATGCAATATGTTTTTCCTGCTCTCTCTCTTTGTATGTGTGTGCACACACACACACACATGTGCACACCATTGCACACTTGTGGAGGTCAGAGGATAGCGAACAATAGTCGATTGTCTCCTCCAGCCAAGTAGCTCCCAAGGATCCAATTCATGCCATTAGGCATGACAGCAAGCACCTTGACCCACTGAGTCTCAACGGCCTTGGGTTTTATTGTCATTTTATGTAATTAAAAAGATTTCCACTTCTTAGTGTGATGGTGTGGATCACTCAGCCAATTCTTGCATTCATGTTTTATTGTCCAGGACAAAGTACATGGCAAAGCATGAAGCCCATGACACAAGAGCCAGAGCCTCCCAAAAGGAAGTGTGTCCAGTATTTTGAGCTGTAATAAAATCTACAAATTCTAAGCTACAGGTGTCCTGTAAGCTTGGAAAAACAAACTTTGTTTTTGGAGGCTGATGAGATTAGTTTAGACCTCAACTCTAGACATCTGTGTAGAGATGTCTAACAAGGGCCAACAAGGTGACTCAGTAAGTAGGGACACTTGCCACCAAGCCTAAAGACCTAGGTTTGATCTCTGGAACCTACACAGTGGAAAGAAAGATCTGACTACCAAAAGTTGTTCCCTGACATTCACATGCGTCCTGTGGCATGGGTCTTCCCACACATATACACACAATAAATAAAATAAATGTAAGGGACATTAAAAATTTTTACATGTGTAAGAAAGATAATTATCAAGTACAAGAAGTGTATCTAATTTGGAAAAGCCACTGGTGATAGCCAGAAGAAATAGTAAATCCCAGAGACAGACCACAGAAGCTACCAGCAGTGGAATTACCAGAAACACGCTACAGAAGAACTGCTTCCTGGACTCAAGGAGATGAAAACCAGCTTAGATTTCAGCAGAGAAAACAAGCAGTGAGATAAGAGATCGGGAAATAACCTCATAGACATTGAAGAGCTAAGAATGACAGGAAAACCACTTCAAAGTGGTGGGTGGTTAGTAGATTAGACACAGCCGAAGAGTGAATTGCCAAAAGGGACATCTCAGAGGGGAAATCATCATCCTATCAGTAAAATCAAAAGAATTGAAAATACAGAAGAAAAGAAAAGGATTACGAGGCAAAGAGAACACAGTGTGCTGTTGTAACTGGCCTCTTAGAAACCGAGGGAGTGGCTTAAAAGACAAGGAGAAAAGCCAGAAGTTAAGCAGATCACTCAGGATCTGTCTTTAAAATCTGTATGTGGGGCTGAGTCTGACAACCTGAGCTCCTCCCTGGGACACACATGGAAGGAGAGGACAGAGTCTCTCAAGTTGTCCGCTGTCCTCACAGTCCCACTGTAAAACACGTGCATTCACACACGCACACACACACACATACATACACACACACAAATGAAACAGATAGGCATGTATGTACGAGTACCTAAATATGGTGAAAGTATAGAAGCCAAAGATGGATAGGAGGCTTTAAAGGAAGATGGCGGGGAGAAAGATTTCATTCAAAGCAATGAGAGACTAAAGGTAAAAGTTTTACTCAGCAAGAACATGGAAGCCACAAAAAGTACAATAGCACGTTCCATACTGAAGAATAACTGTCTAACAGTTCTTCATATGTGAAGAGAGATAAAAGACTTTCAAGTAGATAAAATAGACTGAACTAAAAGAATTTAAAAGTGGTTACTTTTAAAATATAAGCAACGGAGATCAAAGAACCTATTAAATACATGGATAAATCGAGATGAATATATAAAAGTAATAGTGTCTCAGTTAAGTGTGTATAACTATATATCTAATTTCCTATGACAATGCATTATAAAATAGTATCTGAATTAGGAGAGGCCAGTGGAGCTAAACTCTAGACTCTATATTAGATGGCGAAAAGAAAACCTGTTAATTCACAGTAGATTTGACCAGCACAGACTATGCAATCTTTGATAAACAAAAAGCGAATATTAAGGTGAGGCTAAGAGATAAATTTCAAAGCACTAGGAAGTGGGATTAAGTAGCTTTGTGACCATGGGATGAGGAAATGTTTCATAAGTACGGCACAGCAAGCTCTAGTCCTAAAGGAAAGAACTGAAAAAAATAATTGTATCAAAAGGGTCAGGAGGTCGACGCAGCAGCTAAAGGCACGTACCGCAGAAGCCTGGGGTCCTGAGCTCAAGCCTGGGAACCCTGTAAAAGTGACTCCACAGAGTTGTCTGTAGTAGGGAGCTGCGGGCCTCTTCCCACAGCCCGGCTCATGGTTGCCTGGCTAGCTTATGCCCCAAAATAATGACACACAAACTGTATTCTTTTGAACACTGCTTGGCCCATTTCTATTCATGTGTGTAGCACCCCAAGGAGCGCTTACCGGGAAGATTCTAGCCTACGTCCATCCTGGGTCGGAGCTTTATCACGTCTGCCGGGGAGAGGGGAGCATGGCGTCTGCTCCAGAGAGCAGAGCTGTCGAGTCTGAGCTCACTTCCTCTTCCTCCCAGCATTCTATTCTGTTTACTCCACCTATCTAAATTCTGCCCTATCAGATGGGCCAAGGCAGTTTCTTTATTAGCCAATGACCTTCCTCCATCAGTTGTCCTCTGACCTCCAGTCAAGTGCTGCGGCATGTGCACACACACGTGTAGACACACGTACACACACACATGTACACACACACTAAAAAATATATAAAAATAAAAGTAGAAGCTGTATTCATCTAGACAGTAACGGAGCTGAAGCCAAGAGTGGGAAAATAATTAGTAACATGAATAACAAGACTCAGAGCCCAGCAGAGTATTGACTGTCAAGGTCTCAACGAAGTGTTCACAGGAGAGATTCTGGGTACCGCCGAAGACCACTGCACACCAGCACAGTGCCCTAGATTGGAAGGACTGACAGTGCCAACTGTCGACAAGGATGCGGAGTGATGGGAATCGTCCACCAGGCTGGTGGGGATATACATAGCATCATTTTAGAGAACAACCCGCCATTTTCCATATACAGCAATTCCGTCCATGTATGCGTAGCCCGTTAAAATTATGTTCATGAATTGTAGTTAATTCATAAAAGACCCAAAAAGTTAATCATCTATCAATCACGGGGGCTGGGGAGTGGGCGCAGATTTATCCTGGCAATAAATGTCAAGTAGTGAAATACTTGAGAATTTGTTATGAGAAATGGATCTCTTTGGAACTGAGCAAAAGAAATCAGATTTAAAGATATAAGCTGTAGTGTTCTGTCTGTGTAAAACACCACCAAAATATTAGAAATCAGGGGAGGGTTTGATGTGTGGCTTTGGGGTAAGATGTTTGCTCATAGCACATATAAGCTTGGTTCCCAAATTTAAAAAAAAAAAAAAAAGACAGGAAGCAAGGCAGGAGGGAGGGTAGTAGATTGAGAAGAAGAAAGGTGTGGGGTTTATTAGAAGGACAGTGAGGGTGTTCATAAAGTACACTTTGGGTCTGAGCGGTGTTTGTACAGGTGTGTCTGCTTGGAGATTATTTCTCAGGCTGTACACTTATGGTCTGTGCATTCTTTCTGTTTGCGGGTTTACTTTAATTAAAAGGTAATAGTAAACAGAAATGAAATTGGGAGTCTCCAGAAGTCTGTGAGATTTATAAGGGCACAGACTGGTGACCTGAGGTCCGGTTGGCCTGCCTCCCTTCCTCCACCCACCGCACTCTGAAGTAATCTCTCCCCAGGGACTGACGCTGGCTGAGAAACGTGAGGCTCACAGAGCAATATGCTAATGAGAGAAATGTTTTTCTGTGCCCAGGTCAAGAAAACGACCGAAGCCACCCTTCAGACCATCCAAGATATGGTCACTATCGAAGACTACGATGTGTCCGAGTGCTTCCAGCACAGCCGGTCCACGGAGTCCGTCAAGTCCACCGTGTCTGAAACCTACCTGAGTAAACCCAGCATCGCCAAGAGACGCGCTAACCAGCAAGAAACGGAGCATTTCTACTTCATGGTGCGCCCGCCCCCCAGCCCCTCCCGCTCCCCAGCCCTTCCCGCTCCCCAACCCCCCCCCCCCCCCCGACAGAGCCCAGGGCCTCGCTTGCCTCGGGCACCTCTGCCGTGATGCCACAGTCTCCTGGAGGCCTTGATTTAAAAATATGTTCACCTGCACACCCTCACAGTTCCAGACTGAGCCGGTCTGGGTGCACACTAGAGACCACACTTGGAGTAGCAGAAGTCTAGGACACAAAGCAGCTACACTTTAGCGCCCCTCTGGGAAGGCCTGGACACTGGATGGGTTTAAGTTCTTACCTCTCCTTTTGCAGAAACTCCGAGAGTTCTTGGAAGGCAGTAATCTCATCACAAAGCTTCAGGCTAAGCATGACTTGCTGCAGAGGACTCTTGGAGAAGGTCAGTCACTAGGAGCAAACGGGGAAATGATTTGGCCTGTGTGTTGTGTGTTGTGTGATGAGTGTTCTTTGAAGAGTGTGAAGTGTATGTGTGTGCGTGTGCGCGTGCGCGCACACGCACACACCTTCAACTTATGTACATTTAGATTCAGTTGACCTGTCTCACTGATAATTGTGTTCTTCTCTGAAGCCATTTTAAGCTTAGAGGTAAATCCAAGCAAGAGTATCTCTGGTGTGGAGGTTCCTTTAGGGAGGGACCCACACCCACTGACCCCAGTCTCTGCTTGCTCTACCTGGGGTGGGGAGGTCTCTGCCCTCCAGTCTCACCCCTGTCCATTTGCATGGGCTAATAACTGTCCCATCTGTGCCTTTTGGGATTGTAGAAACCAGTTTGTCCGGTCTGGGCGATTTTCTTTTTCTTCCCGTAGGCATTGTTGGTAGTTGAGAAATGATCTAATGTGATCTAATGGTATATGTATATTCCTATGTGTGTGGTCAGAAACACAATAGCACTGGTTCTAACAAAGCATTCTCGGAGCTATGCATTGTTCTGAATTATAGTCTGAACTGGGTACTGTGAGCTTCCTCATCTCTACAAATGAGGAAACTGGGGTAGGGTGTACTACACGCTAAGCAGACTATATAAACACCATTGCTTCCCCTTTTTGCCTTCATAAAATGTAGAAAGGAAAAACAAACATATTCAGGCAAAGCCCTACCTTAGTTAAGTGTCTGGGGTCTAAAGCTTTAGTTCTTTTTATTCACACTAGATCCTGGTGGGCACTGGAAAAAGGACAAGAGAAACTAGAGGATGGGGTGTGGGAATGACTGAATTCAACAGAGACTCCCAGGGCTAGAAAGGCCTTTCAGCCATTATGAGCACTTGCTTGGCTCTGAGTTGGGTTTCCAGTGCCCACATGGTGGCTTGCTCCAGTTCCTGGGGATCTGGTGCCCTCTTCTGGCCTCTTCAAGCAACACACACACACACACACACATGCACAGTGCATTTACATACATACAGTCTTACACATAAAAAAATAAATCTTTAAAAAAGAATTTTCTGTCTTATACCTGAGTTATGTATGCCTCCTACATTCTGGAACCCTCCTTGCCCACAAGGCAGTGTATCTACCATTTTACCTTGTGGTTTGCTTCAAAGGAGTTATCCTCCTCAGGGAATGGCCACAGGCAAAGGCTACCATGCATAATCTCCGTTCCCAGGGTCTGGGTTGAAAGTCAGTCATACCTAAGAAAAAAGTTTTGTTTTAGCTATTAAAAAGCATCCAAGAAAAATAAAATAACCAAATGTGTCAACTTTTGTTAAAATCTGAACCAAAAGGCAAAACTTAAAACTTATGAAGGTCATTTCAAGCATAATGGAAAATGAATATAATCTATATGTTAAGTATTACTGACTTAATTTTCCTATGTATTATAATGATGCTGTGGTCATAAAGAGAATGTTCTTATTCTTGAGAGAGAAAAAAAAAACAAGAAACAAAAAATATTGTCCATAACTTACTTCCCCATGGAAGTAAGTTCAGGATTTTTAAAAGGAGACAGACAGACAGACAGACAGACAGACAATTATGAAATCTAAGTGCAGATGATCGGTGTATTCCTTGTACTGTTCTTTGATCTCCTCTGTAGGTTTAAACTTTTTTGTAAACCTTTTTATCTCTGAATAGTTTTCTTGTATAATCATGTCCTAGTTTTGTGGGGTTTTTTTTCCTTTTCTCTTATAATGAATTCCCTTTTTCCTCTCATTTTTTCACAAGTACCCAGTATTTCACACAGTACCCTCAAGGTCCCTTGCTGCCCCCAGAGCATAACATTCTCCTCAGGGCAGGGAAAGGCTGATAGCCAGGACTGAGAGCCCCTGTGGACACCGCGAGATCAAGGGACCCGAGTTGTGCGCCTACTCGTCCTTGGCACCGTGCACAGTCGAGGGTTACTGTGGCTTGGAGCAACATTCTGCAGTTTTTATGGTAGTCATTCAGCATGAATTCTTTTCTGTCTCCTAGAGAGAAAAGCCCCACTGGTTAATGTTAATCTCCATGTCATTCTTGGATCAGCCTACATTTTGGCCTTGTAGGCTGAGACCGTTTGCCAAAGGCTGTCCTTAGCCACACTCCGTAAAGCTGTCATACCTTGTGAATGCTAAGACAGGATTCCTTTGTCTGGGAATTTCTTTCAGTGGGCTCCTGTGTCCCCTGTGTGATACTCAGTTAAGTCTGTGAAAGGGACCTGGATGGTTTTCATCAGGGTACTATGCACTAACTCGGTACAGACCTCTTCTGCTCTTGGGCCAATAATTTGTGCCAGCTTGACATCAGCTGCTGGTCACTCACGGATGCGTAGTTTGAGCCTCCAAGAGAAACTGAGCAGAAGACACACACACATACACACACACACACATACACCCCTCCTTTAAAAAGGTTCAACCCATGTAAGCCTGCTAACTTTCCATGCAAGCCCTGTTCCTGTTAATAGACAGACTAGGAAGGCTAAGGGTGCCTGTCCCATGGAAAACTGTCTAACAGTGAGGCCTTAGGAAGGAATCCAAGTGCCATCTGGTTAAATAAGGTTAGTAGTCCCAGATTAAGTGGCGTGTTTGGGGACTGGCTTGACACTTCAGATAGGAATACCTCTGAATTCTCCCAGACTTGCTGCTGCAAAAACTGCCTTCCTAGTAAAACCAAATAGCCCAGCCCTGGGATTTAGCAGCTGATCGTCCACAGACGAAACTCTAGCTGCAGACATGTGTTTGGCCTGTCTTGCTGCCGGCTCTTGGCAGGCTACCAGTGGCCCAGTCAGTTCTTTGATTTACAACCCAGCGAAGCAACTGAATCAGCTCCTAAGGCACCATTCTCCAGACTCAGACTCCCAGGACTTTATAAACCGCCAAAATAGAAAGAAGAAACAACGTGGGTATGGAAGCCACGCTCGTCTCCCCCCCCCCCAGCCCAACAAGCCTGCTAGATCTTTTAGGGAGATCGTTTCTTTTTTGAATGGAAGTTGAGTCGGCCACAGTAAATGAGATCTATATCTATAAAACTGGGACATAGAAAATTTTTTTTGTCTAATAATGAGCTTTCGTGTTCACATCAGGTTCTTTCTTTGTGTGAGGTATTCAGAGGTAAGAGGGGTAGAAATATCTGTACAGCTAAACAGAAAAATGTGCCGGTGGGAGCCCATCTCTGCATTATATTGTTTCTTCTCCTAGACATGCCACTTTTGACAAAGGAATTAAATAGGTTATCTTGGAATAATCCATTGTCTGCCTTTGAGTAGGAGTACAAATATTCTTTCAAAAGAGGATCGGATTGTGAATAATAACGTCTCCTTACTGAAGCGCCCAGTAGTCAGAGTTAGGAAGGAAAGCGGCTGGAAAGTTGGCTCACCAGCCTTTCCTTGGAGGGGGCAAACCAAAGGTCCAGTTCCAGCTAGGCATGTTGTAATAGGATTCTCTAAGTCTTTTTTCTCTTAGACCTCAAGTTGCCCCCAACCATCATTTTGAATAAAATATATTTAAGTGTGAAAGATAATTTACTTCAGAATTATGAAATAAAATGTAAGAGGATTAAAAGAAGCCCGTTATCCCAGATTGCAGTCCCATCACTTGAAGGCAGAGGCAGGAGGATGGAAAGTTCAAGGTGAGCCTGGGCCAATCTCTACCCCAGTAACAATACCCCACGCCTGCCTCCCTCCCCGAATAGGTAGTCCAAGGGGCTGTTTGTACCAAGACAAAAACTTAATCCTGATCTTTTTCTCCCTCCAAGTGGCTTAATTGGGGACTGTAGTTTTTAATAATTAAATAAACTTCCAAAGAAATCTAATCCTCAGAGCACCGGAAGCTTTGGCATTTCTTTAGGAAGGCGAGTCGTCCTTGCTTGTGTGTTATTGATCTGTTAATGATGACACAGATTAAAAACTAAATCCCCTTTCTCCGTGGAGATGCACATGGGACTGGTACCCGGAAAAGCCGTCGATGTGGCCCTGCAGTTACGCTGTGACTCCACGGCGCTGCTCTCAGTTCGTTATTCCAAATGGATTCTGTGTACATTTTGTCAGCCATAGGTGGGAGGAACAAAATAATAGAACTTGTCTTATCATTTATCCTTTTCTCAGTCGAGGAAATAATTGGTTGGGATAGTTGAGCAAAAATATCAAAGTTTCCAGGTTATGAAATATTTCACTTCTCCTAATCATCAGTGTCTTTAATATCGGGCCACGTGAAGGTGATTAGGCCGTGCTCCTCAACTTAAATGTGTAGCTATTTAGTAATTTGCACAGTCACATGTCTGTGTCATTTTTAATTTAATTTATTATTTTGTATCTTATTTTAGCCATACCAGGCAGGTCAAAGTATAAGCTGGGGTCCATTCCTTCCTTCTAGGATTGCTCACAAGTGTTGTCTGGGTTTAAGTGCAGATGTGCATGTATATGTTCTTGTTCATGTGGATATGTGCACATGTCCACATGCATGTATGTCCACATGCCTGTGGAGGCCTCAGAGGTCACACAGAATATCTTTTTGGTTCTTTGAGACAGGGTTTCATTGTAGCTTTAGAGCCTGTCCTGGAACTAGCTCTTGTAGACCAGGCTGGTCTCAAACTCACAGAGATCCGCCTGCCTCTGCCTCCCAAGTGCTGTGATTAAAGGCGTGCGCCACCACTGCCCAGCTCAGAATATCTTTCTTGATCACTCACCACTTATGTTTTTCAAACAGGATCTCTCACTGAAGCAGGCACTCACCAATGGGCTAGGTTAGCTGGCCAATGAGCTCCACGGATCCTCCTGTCTCTACCCTATCGAGCACTGGATTAGAGTCATGTGCCAGCATGTTTAGTTTTTACATAGTCATTGGGATCTGAACTCAGGTTCTCATGCTTACATGGCAGGCACATCACCTACTGAGCCATCTTCCCAATGCCAAAACGTATGTGCTGTGTGTGTGTGTGTGTGTGTGTGCGCACGCATGTGTGTGCATTTGTGCTGTGTGCGTGTGCATGTGTGCACATGTGTGCTTGTGTGCTGTGTGTGTGTGCATGTATGTGCTGTGTGTGTGTGTTAGGGATGAGCATTGAACTCACAGCCTCCCGAATGTTCAGCAAGTTCTCTACCACTGAGCTTCATCCCCACCCCAACCGCTACATTTTTTAAGGTACTGTATGTAGTACACTGTTCAGGATTTCAGATCTGTAATTAAAATAAACCTCAACCTAGTGCCAGGCCCATGCCACCCTAACACAGACTGGGTCAGGTCATGTTCTTGTGTGCTCCATCTCTTTTGTAAAGTAAGAAAAATAATAGAAGCTACTTCATAAAAGTTATGAAAACTATGAGTTAGCATATTTAATATAAAGTGCTCAGGCCAGGTAGGGAAACACAAATACTGCCAGTCCCCAGGGGCTAAAGCGGAACATTCAGGAGTGCTAGGCTACTGCATACCAAAGTTACCTAATGTCACTCTGTCTCAAAATTAGTAAGGAAATATATAGTGCTTCACACACTGGAGAGAACCTGTTGCTTATCTTCTGCTTAGGACATTTATTCAGATAGTTTCTGGTCTGTTTTTACTACTGTAGCACACCGATGTCATGATAAAGCTTTGAACCTAGCAATACAATACAGACAAGCCAGATATGTCTGTCCCCTCAATCCTGGAATCATCCTACTGATTCATCCTAGGTGATCTCAGCCAGCTCCTATGGCCTCAGCCCAACCAAAATGACAGATACTCTCAGGCTTGTCTGTCATCTGCTCAAATCCAGTCTAGCCCAGTTTCCCATGGCATTTCCATTAGGATGTCCATAAGGTGCCATCTACCACGCTCCGCTCACTGCAGCTCTGGCTAGAATCTGATCTTGCCACAACTTGTATTGGCTCAGATCTAACTGGAGAAAGGGGTCCCCTGAGAGTATCTGTTGGCCCCTATTTAACCAACACACATCAAGTCTTTCGTGTTACTAGTTATAGAGGGGCTCGGCAGTGGCCAAGGAGTGTTCGCTGACCACTCGCACCAGCCTGTTGTCCAGTCGGCCTTGTCTTGTGGCCTGAATGAATCACTGTGTTGTGCGATGGGCAGGGCTCACCTGCCTGTGCTCCAGGGTGGCCTTTCTCTGCCAGCTGTAGTTTCAGACTCCTTCAGAACCATCTCATCGGTCTGCAAACAAACCAGCTGAATGGTTCCACTCTCGCACACCTTGCCACAGTCCCACTCTGAGTGCAGGATGAGCAACAGCAGTTGTAGACATTTGCACACTTGAAATGCGTACAGGCCCTGAGCGTGCTAGAATGATTCAGCCCTATTGTTTACAACAAGAAGGTCATATGCGATGTATGAGAAGCAGCTGGCGGTTTAGATACAGAACTCTAGGAAAGACTTTTCGCTCTCAAGGTGATAGATTGCAGAATAATTTAATGCCTTTGTATGTTGTCTACGTCCCTTCAGAACAGGGAACACAAGTTCCCTCCCAGTGCCCTGATTTCATACCACAGAGAGAAGACCAACCTAGTCTATGGGAAACCGTGTTCGCCCAACCCTATTTGCTCGTCTGTCAATCAAAAGAGAGCAAATAACTATCACTAGCATGGAACTTTTGGAATATGTGTGGTGTGTTTTTTGTTTAAACTTAGTCAAACAGATATTGCTCTTCTTTTTTAAAAAAAGAAAGAAAATGCCTCAAATTGCCAAATGAAACATGTTTCTCTAGCCCATAGAATTTGTTAAATTTTGGATTGAGATTTTATGAAAATAATGGCCTTGAATTATTTGTGATCATATGCTAGTTACATCTTTTCTACCAAGAGATCTGTAACTCGTTATTAACTCGGTGTCCTGAGATAAAGGACCGACGCTACACATGATTATCAAATCGAACCCACTGATTCCACTCAGGTTACTTATTTTATTTTATTTTTTGACAGGTCATAGAGCTGAATATATGACTACAAGGTATGAAGATACTTGATCATAATCTGTGGTCTGTCTCACTTTCTTTTCTCTTAAGCAAGAGCAATTGATAACTACAGAAGATCATCCGGGCATGGGGCATGACGAAGCCAGCACCTTGAGGTGCTTGGGTTCTCACCAGGTGACATGTGCTAAGGTTGTCCTTGGCGGAATCACAAAACTCCTTAGTAAGCAGTTGCACTAGAGTTGGGTGGGCTTCATTTATCTCATCCTAAACACATGAGCTTTTTGGATAGACTGTCGACACATTGATGATAATTTAGTTGATGAGTAATATGGGGTGTGGACCGACTGTATCAGTAAATGGAATCATCTACCTCACCAGTTCCTACTCCACTTGATGCTGCCTAAAAATTACAGATAGATTGAAATTTTTTTGGAATTTTAGATCTCTATCCACTTTTGGATCTGATATAAAATGTGAATTCTAACACATAGCACCTTTTACACACCCTTCCTCCCTCTGCCCCTTCACCCATCCATATAGGACGGTAAAGCTTCTTGCCGGAACATTTGGAAGCAGTTCTGGTCTGAGTTGGGGAATGTTCGTGGCAACATTTGTTTCTGAATGGTGTCTTTTGTACAGCAGACAGACAGACACACATGTTTGAGGCTGAGTCCTGGACGAGGCAAGAGGCACGGGAAGGTCTCTAACAGATCTTCTAGCTTCTGTATCTGATGCTTTGGTGCCCTAGGGTTTTGTTAACACCAGGGACCATCAATGGCCAGTTTGCAGATTCCCAGGGATGGTCAGAACCATGTCCCAAATGTAACTTGCCTATGCAGGTTAGCCAATCCGGAGTCTGTCTTAATTGCTTCTTTTACACGAGGCGACAGGCCCACCTGCCTGGACCCTCCATGGCAGAGTTCCAGGACACACCTGTGTCTCTGAGTGCTGTAACGTAGCCCTGTCTCTTCATGGACAGTCATCTCTTGATAATATAAAAATCATCATTAGAAATCATACATAGGATAATGAGAAGTGACGTCATCAGGTAGAGCTGATGAAACATTTGGCAGCCTGTTGTTGGGCTTCCTCATGGCTACCACAGTCCTTCCTTCATGCGCAGCTTGGAATTTAGTGTATAAAAATATCCCAGAAATGTTAGCTGTGGAAGGACAAGGTGTGCCGTCTCGGAGAGGGCTCCACACATTTCTGTGTTTTAGCAAAGGCTCCTTTTCAGCTCCAGGGCTCAGCAGGACTTCAGATGCTGCTGGCTGTATGCTCCATTAGTCACGGCCCTTCTGCTGGGAGCCTGAGGGTTTAGCCATGAGAGCCTGTACCAGCGGGTCTCTCATACACGTGTTGATTGCTGTGGTAATAGTTAATGAAGCTCTTCAGGGTCTCACAGAAATTCTTGAGACTTTCTTTCTAACCTGGGCTTTCCGAACTGAAGCCAAATGAACTTAAAAGGACATTAGTCCAAAGGACAGCTTCACAAAGGGCGAACACAGTCTGTGGCATGGCAGGCCTTCTCCTGCCCACCTTGCAGAGGCTGACCAGAACAGATGTGGAAATTGAGTCTGGTCATTTTGGGGCCTTAGCTTCCTCATTCTGAAGTAGTGCAGGGTGATCGATCGATGCAGGATTTGGCACCCAGGATGTGTGTAAGCCTGAAAGAGCATGTGTGCCAAGTCTGAAAGCTTATCCACCAAAGCCAACAGGCAGGAGAGTCCAGAGCCGCACAGAGAGGTGCGATCTACTGCCCCAGGGATATGTGGGCCAGGGCATCCTGCTTTCTACCGAAACAGTACCTCATGTAAGTCTGGACCTCACACTCCTAAACCACATTGACCTGTTTCATGAAAATGTTTACATAAAAATCAAACCCCGTTAATGCATGAGGGATGCTGGGCAGATGCGACATTACCTGGACTGGAGAATTACGAACTAACTAAAAACATTTAAATCCTCATTTGGAAACCTCTCAAAATCCGATTACTATTATTTTTGGTGTGTAATTCCATAAACCAAACAAAAACCTGGCCTTATAACATTTGACTAGATAGCTCACAATAGCAGTTTAGAATACCTGCCATTTTTCAGTATGGTACACAAAACAAAATGGCCAGTTCCAGCACACAGGAACACTGTAGTCTTCTAATACATACATCAAATCAAGTGGAAGGGAAAGGATGGGAGTGTTTTCTCCTGGGCTGGGGTGGGGAAGGAATCCACGATCCCCTGGCTTTGTTATTTTGATATGACCTAAGGGTATTTCATTTATTGTCTGATTTCTGCCATGCTCAGTAATTATATTCCCTTCCCTTAGGCCTCCAAACGTACCCCCTAAGCCCCAGAAACACAGGAAGTCCAGGCCCCGCTCCCAGTATAATGCTAAGTTGTTTAATGGGGATTTGGAGACATTCGTCAAGGTACTGCATCAGTCACCAGTGGCTGACCTCCCTGCTTCTCACTATAATGGTCTCAGCCTCCCGTGAATGAGGCAGGTCATTATGTACAAGTCTGTCCTGGGGCTCTTTGCTTCCCCCAGAAAATCAATATAATATTTCCTGAAGTCAGAAAAGAGAGAATATTTGGATTGAGAATCTTCTGAAGAAAAAAATAAATGTGGGTGTTATCATATGGTGATATCATATCATATCAAAGAAAAAGCCCATTTTTTTTTCCTTTTTCCAAGCCAAAATTTGCAGGAAAAGGGAAAAGACAAACTTGATTAAATATTTTCTCTTTACTTGTGCAAATGAGACGGCCCACTGTATATGTTTTTTTTAAAAAAAAATCCGTTTTAGCCTCTCTCTGAAGCAAGGCACGATTCTAGCTTTCTCATGACTTAAGGAATTCATTATATTGGATAAATTTTGTACAGCCCTGAAGTCTGTATCTTGTACCTCTGCTGTGTTTACTCTCTGCCTTCTTTCTCATCCTGTATTTCTGATAATGCTTCTAGCCGGGGACGAAGGAATTCTCACGCGAGACATCAGGTATTGTGCCAGAGGGAAGCAGGGGTCTCTATGCGCTGGCATCATTTGCGAGTCCTACCCATGCTTGGCTTTAATTGGAGTTTTTACGGTCTTTAAAAGAAAAATGTTTGCAGTTGGAAATTAGACAGTTTATAAATAGGCTTTACTTAGAAAAACCCGTGGGAAGTAGACACTAATTGAAGAGGAATAAGCCTCACCAATAAGAGTGCATGAATCCATTTTTACCTGATGCCTTCAGCAAATGCATGCAGTTTGTGTTAGGAAAAGCCAGTGTTAAATATCAAATACATATTTAATATTTAATTGTGGAGTCTTATGTAAATTGCATGAAAAAGAGACTTTCCCATTAGAGATAACATTTCGTGAAATGGGCTACAGTGTTTTTGAAAACTAACTATAATAGAAAAATGACATTTTAAATGTATGATACAGTCCATAATTTCTATGTTATAGACATCTTAGCTTCCTTAAAGATAGATCTATTTATTAAATCCGTGCACTAACAATTTAAAAGATTGCATTAATGCATGTGTGTGCTTCATACATGACACTTAAATACATCCATACTTGTGTGCATACAGAGGGAGAAATTAGAAACCTCTGGAAGCCTTGAAAGTGAGCCCTAACCCTGGGATTAAGTGAAAGACCACTGAACAACCTAAATCGCAATCACAAAGCCGTTGCCTTGAGCCTTAAGCTCCTATTGACTCTAATTTAATATAAATTATTGTCAAATTTCACTTGCTATCTAGTTTCCCACCCCATAGCTTATAGACAGAAGCTAGTTAAACAGAATGCGGGAAGCAATCAAAGGAAGACAGCAAGCTATGCCATTGATGGCCTGGCACAGGGAGAAGGCAGAAAAGCCAGCGAGGCAAAGGAACCGTTCTGCTCCCTTTGCTGCTGTGGTGCAGGAACAGCTGCTTAAGACGCTACAAACAGTAGGGATTTTAATAATTCTCCACTAAAAACTGTCAGCTAAAGGCAAGCAAACTGAGGGACTAGAGAAAGACTAAGGGCGTTGTCGTGAAAAATCCGTTGTGTGTGCTGTGCAGATGGAACACTAAAGAGTCTCTGGCACCCAGGCAACCGAGAGGTGCTGAGGTCTCTCTCTACTTCTAGAAAGTGAGTCTGAGCTCTCCTAAATTGCACCAAGAAACAACAAGAGCAAAACCGTCTTCCCACAGGGAAACTGAGACACAGAGAGATGGTTGAATGGTAGTAGCTGGAAAGTAGCCCATAATTTCACTCCTTGTTAAATATTTTCAACCCAAACAGCTGGCATCTATGAGATTAAAATGCTCATTATATTTTGATTACAAAGTGCACTCTATCTAAATGAGATACTGATCTTTGGGAAGAAATCAGCCATCATCTAAGGGACTGTGAGGACAAGAATGGTTCATATAATGCCATGAAGATGCGAACTCACTGAGTGCAAACAATTTTCTTTTAATCTTTTATTCTCTGTCTTCATGCTAAGTTCAGCAGAGATATAAACTAATCTTCTTTTTCATCACTCACACTTAAAAACTATTTGTCGCTCTTTTAAATTGCAGTGTGACATGAGTTGTTTGTAAAATGTTACTTCCATTAAGCCATGCTTGTGTCTTACAGAAAAAGATCCCTTCACGTACTCAGTAGATTTTGATGTGATCACATCACTGTTCATGAGCCAACTAGCCTTCACTAAAATGTGTTTTCCTTTTTAAGGCTCTTCTTTAAGGAATTCATAAAAACGTATGCTCCTAAAACAAATTAACTCATTAGAGAAACCTAATACAGTCTCCAGAAGTAATTGAAACATTAAGTGGCTTATACACTGATTGCCTTAAAGCTTGACAATAAAACTGTGTCTTAAGAAGCACGTTGCCCACTCTGGAGACAACGAAGACAGGGAGAAGAGTTTGGGCCGCCAAGAGGCATCATTCCCAGTCTCTCCTTCCCAACTGGACTGGGAAAGTTAACGGTCCAAATTGTCCTAGTATGTTAAGACCAAGTTCTTAACGTTTTGGAACAAAACTCCTCAGGAGTGTATGCCCAATGTCAGCTGATCCTTTTCAAGTCCTGAGTTTCCTGGAGAGATCTAATTCCTAAAAGATGGGTCTTAAAGGCCATGTGAAGCGACACCATCCCTGGTCATCCTTTGTAACTCTCAGAGTGCATGCCATCAGAGCATGTTTACCTGGCTTCTGTGGCCCCTCAGCTCATTTGACATCCTATACATGTGGCTTTTAAATCATTTCCAGCATTTTCTTAGTAGAGGATGGCGACCATTTTACAAGGTCTTGAACCAAGAAGGCCAACGCAGTCTTCCTTGTCTTCATCCTTAAGACGGGCTAAGTTTATAAGGCTCAGTAAGTTCTGATGCAGACTAAGTAAATACAGCAGGCTTTAGAGACTGCCATGGCCCCGTGGTGTGGGCTTAGCGATGTGGTGGGGAGGGTCCTAAGAATCCTGAACCAGCCAATCAGACAGAGGCACTGCAGTTGAGCCACAGGATTTCTTCTGACATACTCCACGCTGATCACTTTGAGTGATAACCTCTCAAAAGGAGCCGCTCATTTCAGCAGAAACACCTAAGTTAGGTTTGGGCCTTGTTGCTCTTGTGTGAGGCGATGGTATTATCCACTCTCGCCTCCCAGTGTGAGTTAGCTTCTTAGCTTTTCTAGGAGAGCATATGTTAAATGTATTTAATTTAGCCTGCTTCAGAACTGAAATACACCTTTGTCTACACATCTGTTTTGTCATCCTTTCTGTTGTTCTTCATTCTTTCAGGAGGATTTGGGGTTGGGGGTATTTGGAAGCGATCACCTGACTAGGGCAAGGCACTCTAACGACTAAACTATGAGGCTATTTCCGTGTGACTCGCCCCTCTCTGACATTTCCCGGTGTCCGTCTCTCCCCAGGACTCAGGCCAGCTTATCCCTCTTATCGTGGAAAGCTGCATTCGCTTCATTAATCTTTATGGTAAGCAGTCTTCACCGTGGAATCCTCATTTTAAAGCAAGTCGTGGGTTTGTTTCCGTAAGCATATTTGTTGCTGAAATTTTATTCTTGCGGGGGGGGGGGGGTTGTAGGGCAGGAGAGAGTTTCTCTTGCTCTCCCTTCTGTTGCCCGGAAGTCTTCAGCAGGGGTTGCTCACGTTGTCCCTTCGGGGTTGTAGGGCAGGAGAGAGTTTCTCTTGCTCTCCCTTCTGTTGCCCGGAAGTCTTCAGCAGGGGTTGCTCACGTTGTCCCTTCGGGGTTGTAGGGCAGGAGAGAGTTTCTCTTGCTCTCCCTTCTGTTGCCCGGAAGTCTTCAGCAGGGGTTGCTCACGTTGTCCCTTCGGGGTTGTAGGGCAGGAGAGAGTTTCTCTTGCTCTCCCTTCTGTTGCCCGGAAGTCTTCAGCAGGGGTTGCTCACGTTGTCCCTTCGGGGTTGTAGGGCAGGAGAGAGTTTCTCTTGCTCTCCCTTCTGTTGCCCGGAAGTCTTCAGCAGGGGTTGCTCACATTGTCCCTTCTGTCACCCCGTAGGTCTTCAGCATCAGGGGATTTTCAGAGTGTCTGGTTCCCAGGTGGAAGTGAACGATATCAAAAATTCCTTCGAGAGAGGTAACTGGATGTCTCTCCCCATAAGTAAAACGTGTTGAAAAACCTCTCTTCTGTTTTCTGCCCTGCACACTCAACTTTGAGCGGCCCCCCAAGCCTCCATCTTGCACGGGCTTCGTTGTGGGAGCTGGGGATGAGTTATTTCTGTGAAAAGCAGAAAAGCCTATGAGCTTGGTCCCTGGGTTTAGGATTCACATTGACTGGTCATGGCATGGGTCAAGGTGGCACCTGGCAGGGTTCTAGAAGGGGTTCTAGACTCAGCCTACATGTGGGGTGGGACATCTTCCCACTTCCGGTCTCTGCCAGTGGCCCTCTCCGTCCTCCTACCCTCTTGCCTGGCTCCCTTCCTGTGGCCTGGGTCCGTGCCTTCTTTATGCTCATGATTGGCTGAGACACAAGTTGGGCTAAACTGTTAATGAGTGTGTTATAATTCTCAAAACCATACACCAACCTAGTGTCGGGAAGACCCAGAACCGAATCAAAGTCTCTTTTATTGCTGATGGTGGGATTTGGCCAAGGTATTCCAGTCTTAATTTTACCTGTTTCCTCATATGCAAAACCCCAGGGTTATTACGTGGTATACATCTGACCTATGAAAAAAGCTGACCCTTTAATGATGCTGTTGGGTTTTTTTGTTTGTTTGGTTTTTCGAGACAGGGTTTCTCTGTAGCTTTGGAGCCTGTCCTGGAACTAGCTCTTGTAGACCAGGCTGGCCTCGAACTCACGAGATCCACCTTCCTCTGCCTCCCAAGTGCTGGGATTAAAGGTGTGTTAGTTATTAACACTTGCCAACTATCATGATTTGCATCGCATCTACTTCTGGATTTATCTGTGCCTTCCCTCTGCTCGGCAGTCAGTCAGAGCAGAAATGCCGAGTGGTGACGGCACGGAGTTTTCTGCCATCTCCCTGTGTGTCCTGTTGTCTCTGACCTAGTGTTGCCATAGAGACCTTTGAAGTTGGCCACCTTGGTTGAAGAGGTAAACTTGGCACCACAATGTCCTTTTCTGGTTTCCAAGTCTCCGACCAATACAAGTGGGGCAGACCAGTCTCCCATCAGCAGCTAAGCACGCCACGCCTCCTACCTGTGGTGAGGGCCAGTGGAAGTGGCTAAGCCCACACAGAGCTCTTTGTGGCCACCACAGACAAATGAATACTTTGTTATTTAACCTTGGAAATTCCTCTTGATTATGAATACCTAAGTGAGATTTTTCTCTCAAAGGGCAAAACAAATAATAATAGTAAATAATAATAATAATAGTGATTCTGCTGAGTTCGCGCTCAGCAATTTTCTGCCCTATAAAACAGGGAAGGGAAGCAGGAGGCCCCCGAGAATAAGCTCCCCCAAAGGCAAGCCTGTGTTAGGTGTAATGACTGTTCTGTGAGCTGTGGGAAGGAAGACCAGGCCTGCCGGTGCACAGTGGAGTTCGATGTACGGCTCTGTGCCATGCTGTGCTCTGAAGGAATCCGATTCATATTCCTTCCCAGGGAGGGAGGGTAAGGAGCCAGATATTATCTTAGACCCATTTGCCCTAAAGGAAACTAAAGTCCTGGGAATGAGTAAGGGTTTATTTGTCAAGTCTCCTCCCCTGGCCCCAGAGTCTCCCACTGTTGAAGGCGGCTTTCAAATATGCCATCAGCCCACCATGCCACCTCCACGAACAGCTGCTGTCTTAGTGCGGGTGTCCGCAGCCCATGTCGGGTACTTCTGGAAAATGTTGCTGACCCGCGTTGCATAGCCAGACCAACCTCAACTGTATCACTCTCCCAGACAAGTAAGAAATGCTGAATGTAGTTTTTCCTAGTTCACGTCAACCTAAGCTTACTGGATTTAGCTTTATAAAAAAGATGCTGGGTAAAATTATAAACCCTACAATGTTTTATTTTAAGATTTGGGCAAGTTCTAAGGGAGTGTTTGGTAGCATAAGGCTTTTTTAAGCTTTATTTTAGCCAACTATTTTTAGGTTAATCATGGGGTAAGATATCTAAACCAATTATTTCAATTTTAGTACCATGTAATCTTTCAGAGAACATAATTAAAAGACTCATATGTCCCTGTGTGTGTGTATGTGTACACTCGGATTTTTGTTGAGAGAAAAAAAAAGAGTGCTGTGTATATAACAAATTCTCTTTTAGGTGAAAATCCTTTGGCCGATGACCAGAGCAACCACGACATTAACTCTGTGGCCGGAGTCCTGAAGCTCTACTTCCGGGGGCTGGAAAACCCCCTCTTTCCCAAGGAAAGGTTTAATGACCTGATTTCTTGTATCAGTAAGTGAGCCTTCCCCTCTTCCATTTTCCTCATTCTTTCCTCAATGGAATTCTTTTCCTCACCAACTTCCTGGAAAGGCAACTACCCTCGTTCACCTATCCCGACCCCAAGCCCCATTTATTCCACCACCACCAACCTCCTGAGGCCATTTGTTTCCTTCTCAGTCCAATGTGAGTCACCTTCATCCTGAGCTGGGTGGACTTTGTTTCTGGACACCCAGGGGCTTCATGGATCTGGAAACTGATCTCTTGGTCGCCAAAAAAATGAAAGAAAAAAAAAAAACAAAACAAAAAATGTGCCAGGTGCCAGGAAAACAATATAAGCTTGGAAATGTAGCCTTTTCCGTCTTGATTTTCTCAATTGATGTTGAAAGATCTTTTAATAGTCCTTCAAGGAATTAGGTAACATGAGATGAAAGGCCATTTTTATAGCACGCGAACACCAAGTGGAAATTATCTGTCTGTCGCAGGGATCCTGAGCCTATAGGCAGATGTGTGCCATGAGTGTGAGGCTGGTGGTTAGTCACCAGCAAAACACTGGTGGTTTTTCCTTCAGTGGGGGATTTGACACTTCACAGAGGACACTGAAAATCACAAAAACACAGCAGCAAGCCTCAGTTAGAACCGCTGTCAGACGTCCTGAGTCTGTAAATGCAGAACCGCTCTCCGTCCGTGTCCCCCCCTAGAAGTCCAGCTGACCTCGACCACGGACAGTTTCCTGAGAATCACATTTCACTCTTAAGAATAAAACCTCCCCACCCCTAGTCCCGCCCCACCCCATCCCCAAATCAGACGCCCCCTGAATTAACAGGTTTCTTGACCTCTGCTCTAAGGCCCGTTCCCCCTCCCCTTGGTTCCCTCACTATCACTGCAAGTGAGCTCCAATTCCAGGTGTGCTCCTCCCTTCCCTCCCCGCCCTTCCATCTTGTTCACAGATTCAAACAGGTGAATCCAGTCACTGTCCACTACGGCTGAAAGCCTATTTCCTGTGTCCCACATAAAAACATCCTTCCTGAGCCGGGCGGTGGTGGCGCACGCCTTTAATCCCAGCACTTGGGAGGCAGAGGCAGGCGGATCTCTGTGAGTTCGAGACCAGCCTGGTCTACAAGAGCTAATTCCAGGACAAGCTCCAAAAAAAACCACAGAGAAACCCTGTCTCGAAAAACCAGAAAAAAACAAAAACAAAAACATCCTTCCTGATAAGGCCAAGTCAGTGAAGTGACTCGATCCTGTATCCTGTCTTCTCTGGGAGCCGGACTCTGTTTCTACTGCCTCGCCTCACCTGCCCGACTCTTTCTAACTGTTGAAACATGCAGGGTGGCTCACCAAACAGCATACGCACCACACCTCCATGCCTTTGCCCAGGCTGTTCCCCTGCTAACCTTGATAGCCACTGCTACCCGCTGTGAAGGCTTTGCCAACCTGGCATTTTTCCAAGAATGCCAGCCATCCTCCTTCTCACCCCACATGGGGTTAGTTAGTCACCTTCCCCTTTACCGGTATTCTACTGTATATATCTGTTTTAGGGTTTCTGTTACTATTATAAAACACCATAGCCAAAAGCAACCTGGAGAGCAAAGAGCTTATTTCCTCTTGTACTTCCAGGTTAACAGGCCAGAGCTGACGGAAGTCAGGGCAAAAATCCAGAGGCAGGAGCTGATGCTGCAAAGGCCAGTGGGAAGCAGTGCTTACCGGCTTTTTCCCTATGGCTCGCGCAACCTTTCACCTAGGATCAGCTACCCTAGGGTAGCACCGCCTCCAGTGAGCTGGGGCCCTCTCACGTCAATTACTAATCAATAAAATGACCCGAGGGCTTTCCTACAGGCCAGTCTAGTAGGGACACCTTCTTAGTTGAGGTTCTGTCTTCCCAATGACTATATCAAGCTCACAAAATAAACCAGAATAACATTTGCATCCGTTTCTTTCTCTTTTCTTCTCTTATTCCCATTGTCCACACTGTACTTCTATAAATCTGTCTCTGTCTCCTCCCACAAGACAATGTCTTTAGGGTCGAGGTCAAGCAGCCAGGCCTTGCACAGGCAGCCTGGGCTCACATCTCAGCTCACCACAGGCTCTCCATCTCTGTGACGGTAGAAAGTCCGTAAGCCTGCCTCGCCGTTGTCTCTCATTGGTGCAGTGAGCAGAGCCTTATTTGGTACACCACAGGGCTGTAAGAACTCAATGTGTAATACATTCAGATCCCAGGAAGCGTGCACCTTCACAATGCGGTGCCCGTGGCTGGCTGTGCAGCTGGGGAGGGCTGCTGAGACGTTCAGGTTTGTAGCCCACACTTGCCACGGTTAATTCTCAGTACACAGTAAGTGTTGAGTCCATTGTTATTGGTAAAGCTGAAATGAAAAGAAGCACAAGTTAGCACCGGAAGTCCCCTTGCTGGCATCAGCGAAGTCCTGGCTCTCAGTGTATGACAGACTCAGCTGTCAGACTCCACAGACATTCCAGGTAGATACCCTGTGTGGAATTTGGATGGGTGAGTGGTATGAACATCCCATGGTTTTTTCATAGCCTGAGTCCTTGCAGTGACTGCCGGCCCAGCTGGTCATGTCGAGAAAGTTCCTCACGTCTGTACCAGAGAAGCTAAGTCTGGTCACCTGTGTCTTTCTGTGGTTTCCTGAGGATATATATCATGTCAATCAAATGCAACAGCTGGACAAAGACCATGGGGCTGCATGGCCAGTTAACATCATTGAGTCATTTGACGCTTTCAGGGTGAGAAGCAGCATTCCATTGTTGGTATTAATAATTGAGGTCACCTGATCAGGAAGATTTAGGCTCAAATCCTGGCTTTGCGAGCTTTCTAAAGTTGGGCCAAGGTTAATGCTTAATCTTAATAACTAACTTGTTTCTTCAGTTTCATAGAGTCTATGTGAAGAAAAAATTAGACAACTCAGGTAAAGTGTTTAACGTGGTGCGTAGACAAAGTAAGCCTCTATCGGTGTCACCAGTCCTCATTTCTGTGACAGCTGTGCCTCAGGGAAGCCCAGGTCACACATGCCAGTACCTGATACAGCCACTTACCAGTCTGTTCTGCCAGATGTCTGTCTCTGGCATAATTTCTTCAGGTGCCTGTAGAAATGAAGTTGCTCTGTCCAAAACATTAACTTGGTTCCAACTCAAGGTTTTTCAGCAAATTGAGCTTACCAAAATATGCAGACTAAGACGGAGAAAATGAGAAGTATATGGAATTCTTTGTGTGTGCGTGTATGTGTGTTTATATAAGTATATGTGTATGTGTTTGTGTGCATGTGTGTGTGTGATGGTAGGGCACGCATGTCATGGTGTACATGTGAGACCAGAGGACAGCCTTCAGGTGTCAGTTATCTCTTCCACTGGGGAATCCAGAGATCCAGTTCAGGTTGTCAGACTTGCAATCTACCCATCTCCCTGGTGGTCAGTGGACTTTTTGCTTTGTTTTGTTTTGTTTCCAGTACTGAGGTTCAAACCCAGGCCTTGCGTTCCACCAGTGAGCTGCATCCCCATTCCAAGAACCACGTCTTACAGAAGACTCAGGAAGTGTTAGGGTTGCATACATCTGGGTGCATTTGCAGCCCGGGGTTTAACTGTTTAGTCGAGCTGCGAACTCCCATATGTGCCGAGCAGTCTCCCTCAGTCATGGTTTCCTAATAAGTCTGATTATTTTTAGTGGACAGCTCTTCAGCATGGAAGGACTTTCAAGGACGCATGTTTGAATCTCTCCTTATGTAACATCCCCTTTATATAACAAGCCCCTTTTCTTCCGATCACTAGCCTCTTTAAAAGGAGAAGACTCTGGCTAATATTGACTGATCTCTAGATCAACACTTGTTCTTACCAACATGACCGTGGTATGTTGGCTTAAATGTGAGAGTAGCATGCCACTCTGATGTCGTATTCATCAATGCTCAAATTTTGGTGTTGCCGCTGTTGCTGTTTGTGAGACAGACAGACAGACAGATCGAACCATGAAGCATATATGTATGGAGTACAGCTTTCAGGACTTGGCCCTCTCCTTCCCCTCCACTGAAGCAGGATCTCTCTAGTTGACTCTTTGCTATGTACTCCAGGCCCACTCTTCTGCCAGCTTTGGGGCTGCCTTCCTTCTCGGCCTCCCATCTCCCCCCATAAGGTAATGGGATTACAGGTTCTCGCCACTGTAGCCAGACTTCTAGACTTTAACTCAGACCCAGAGGTTGAACTCGGGACATCTGACTTCAAAACACAGAGCTTTCTGATGACTCCAGGACTCGATTCTTGCATTCAAGAAAGTTAAACTCTAGCAAGAAAGAGAATAAATACGGTTATGGATGTCTACAACATAAGCTAGTGTTGCTGGGGATGCTGAGAGCAAAAGTTTCAGAGGGGAGAAATCTCGGGGTCATAGGCCGTTTTTACCTGTGACATTTTGAGTCACAGTGATTGGTTTGATTTTTCCTACTACGGTCATTTCATATGACAGTTCACACGGGAAGGTCTCCCTTTCATTCTTCCTCGGAGCTTATGTAGGTTCCTGAAACACCAATCGCTTTCTGCTTACCTATTTTTGGATTGTTTGAAAGAATCCTGCGTGTGTGCTTGAGTTGCTATCCTGCCTCTCTCTGTGTCTCTGCAGAGCCTCCTGGGAAGCTTAGACACATGTAGTAGAGGGGGAAGGGGTGTAGCAGCATTCTCTGTGGGTAACGTACGCGAGCCATTCCCCAGCTCGCTGGAAACCTCCTCTAAAGGATGGTTTACCCAGATGAGCACATGATGAAATCAGATTAAATATACATTGGAAAATGACGGGCCTCATTGCTTCTCAGTTTCTCACCCAAACAATTTTATTTTTGCTTCTTTCAACTGGCTGCTTTCTGAATGGCTCTGAGTGCCCTAGGTCCCACCTGCGGTCTGGGCAGCATGGCTCTGGATTCCTGAGGTATACAGCCAAGCAATTATTCAAGGAAGACGTGGATTTTTTTTTTTTTTTGCCCCAGCCTGGTTGTGGGCCCAGACGAAACATTTGCACTTCAATTTGCATAACGTATCTCATTTAGGTGACTTCTTAGACATGAGAAAACATTTTTGTAGCAGCAGATATTTTTCCTGTCATAGAAATAATTCTAAAAATACACAAAAAGCACACAGGACAAAATACTGTCGTTTCCTTCTCCCCCACCCCCGTAAGCCAGCACCCAAAGAGAAGCAGTGATGTGTTCATTCTGAGCATTTGTGCATCCGTGTGCACACAGTGCTTTTGAAGCCAGCGTGGAAGTACGCTGTCCTTACTGCTTGTGTGTTCCTCCTCCTTATCATCTACAGGAAACAGTAACCCTGTGACCTCGCTGTAATTAATCACCCAGCTTTAACAATTCTTGCTGCTCGGTGGGTCTAGCTCCGCTGGCCTCAGCTGTCTTCCCTGTGACATAACAGCATGTATGGTGTGTATGCATCTCTGGGAGATGAGAAATTCTTTTTCCATCAGTGTTCTTATCACAAAACAGTGGGGGATCGTTTCAAAGTGGTTGGAAATGGCTTAGAAGCACATAGAACAAAATAATAATCCCACGGCCCAGAGTTAAACAGCAGCATGAAAACCACTGAGAAACAATGTGTGTGTGATAAACATGATGTGTGTTAACACATGAGATTACCCTGATACCACTGTTACACCCTAAAATCAGCAATTCCTCGGAGCCATCAAGTAGGCAGTCCGTGCTTTTTACAACTAGCTAATATGCAATTAATCTACAGTCACTGTAGGAAATTATTAAATAAGAACATCCATTGGTCCTCTACATGGGGAGAATGGCAGCTCCTCTCCGATTCTGCACATAGTACCGACATACATGATGCATCCTTTCCAAACTGTAGTAGTTCTTATAGTGTATAGTTCATCCACCGGAGAGCACAGGGCACAGCGTTTTAGTCTGCTCAGTTTTAGACAAACATTATCATGATTGATTTTAGGACATTTTCATTATCCCAGAAAAAAAATCCCAATTGACAAACCCTAGCAATCACTTTTTATTCAACTGTAGCCATAACCACTCCCAGCCCTCGCAGCCACAAGTCCGTTCTCTTTCTCTATAGATGTGCCTTTTCTGGTTGTTGCACATAAATGGACTCATACACCTTTGGTGTCTGTAACTGGGTCTTTGTCTTAGCATGTATCATAATCAGATACTCACCCTATGTTACTGGAAAATAATAACTCATTGTATGAGCAATTCTGCATGCTTTCCATAAGAATTCATCATACCATGTAACAGCTAATCAGTATGCAGTTTCTTTTCAAAATGATGAAAATATTCTAAACTTGATAGAGATGACATGTAACACTGGAATATTAAGTTCATTAAATTTATTTTTTAAATGGGTATTATATGATGTATGGATTGTAACCTAATAATGCTGTTAGAAGTTACATTATATCATGATCTGCTACCTTTGTGAGTCTATACTTTTAATATGGTTTTTACTCGTCATATGATGGCTTTTATTTTATGTAACAAATCCTACTTTTACACATTTGTATTGGGTCTGGAGAGTTAGGAACATACAAAATACTATGTTGTTTTTCTTTGTATATGTATCTGTTGTCCACTCTTGGTTCTTTCATGGCAAAAAGCCTTTGAAGTCTTTTATTATTATTATGTGTCTGTCTGTCTGTCTGTATCTATGTATGTAAGTGCAGGTGCCCATAGAAGCTAGTGCCCCACCCCCTCCCTCAGAGCAAGATTGAGCTACCTAAGAATTGAACCCAGGTCCTCTGCGAGAGCAGCAAGTGTCCTTATCCACTGAGCCATCCTTCCAGCCCTCAAGCTTTTTTTTTTTTTTTTTTTTTTTTTTTTGGTTTTTCGAGACAGGGTTTCTCTGTGGTTTTGGAGCCTGTCCTGGAACTAGCTCTTGTAGACCAGGCTGGTCTCGAACTCACAGAGATCCACCTGCCTCTGCCTCCCGAGTGCTGGGATTAAAGGCGTGCGCCACCATCGCTCGGCTCTGCCCTCAAGCTTTTGAACTCTTCCAGACATTGTATGTTATGGCTGTTGTAAAATGTCTGCTTTTCCTGACGTACCCCATGGCTTTCTTTGATTCTCCATTTCTATTTGATGTCACAGAATTGTGTTCTTCAGAGCTCCTTGATCTCTGAAAATGCTTAATAGCTGCGTGTATGCAATAGGTGAAGATGTCTAAGGCTTTCTAAGTGAAGGCTCAGCTTCTCTCCTGTGCTCAGTGTGAGTCAGCTGATCCAGGATTATTTTTTGTTGTTTAGATAAAAGGCCGCTGCTGAACGAGAGGAGAAGGCAGCAGTTTCACATGCAGAAGTCAGCCCAACATCTGTTTACACCATGTGCCTTCTCTCTTCCCTTGCAAACTAGCGGTCACTCAGGAGACGGCGAGGCGAAACCCTTCTGTGTGAATTAGCACACACCTCCGCTGTCTCTTTCCCTTCTATCCATACGAGCAACTGATTCATACCTTGCTATTGGTAACCTCATCTTGCAGGCTGATGGTTGGTCTCTGGGGCTCAGAAATACATGCGTGCATGTGCCTGCTTTTCGAATTCCTTCCTGTGGCCACCGAAAGCTTTCCTTCCCTTGTCTTCATGCCTAAGGAGAAATTTCTGCCTTGTGGTTTATTATTTGTGTCCTGGCAGATAAATATTTTAACAAGAGTGCCACCAAAGAAGTAATGCGAGGGGACAGTGGCCATTTGGGCTTGATGTTGTTTCCTCAAGTCGCTCCAGTTTGGGGCATTTTTCACACACATGCTCATAAGAGCTGTCACCCTACTGTGAAGCTGGGAGACTGGCATGAGATCCCTGAATCGCTAGGAAGAGATCATAAGTTCACCTTGGGGCTTTGCATGTATGACCAAGATTAGATGCATGCCACTTTTACCTAACTGCGTGATGTCTTCTATTGTGGGAACAAAACCCAGCTTAAAAGAAATCCAAATGAAGTCTGATTTTCCTGCCACCTCCTGGGTGGAGAATAAACGATCCGTCTTTCTGTCCAGTACAACTGAAGGACCATGAATTGCCAACTAGAAGCACGCGTTAATCAGTGTGTTGGTGACAGTCACAAACTCGGCCCTGCTAACTGCACTCAGAAGAGGAAGTGGGCTGTTGGTAGCAGAGCTAAGCTCCTGTAGGCTGCACACACATCCTCCTGTGCAGCCCACCAGGAAGCACCAAGGCATCCATTGTAGGACCCAGGCCTGGGTGCAGAAGCATTCGCAGCAGCTCCCAGGCCGCCAGCAGTGTTTCTTTTCACCCTGATGTACATGTGCTGTAGTTTTTGTCGTCTTTTCAGAGTCTCTCTTTTAGCCCCATTATTTCTAAGTCTTGCATTTGCACCCCATGGGCTCCCCAGTTAGCCCTCTTTTATGGTGAAATCCACGACCAAATTCACCATCTTTGGGTGTGCGGTAAAATAAATGTATTCGCAGCACTGTGAACCCCACTGTCGTTGTTTATTTCTAGAATGTTTTCTTCTTCCCAAACAGAAACTTGGAAGCCATCAGACAACAGCTGTCCCTTTCTTCTCTTCCCCAGGCCTTGTAGCTCAGCTTTATATAATATAGGTGACTCATGTAAATGGTATCCTTTAATAACTGTCCCTTTGTGGATGGATTGCTTTGCTTAGAGTGGCATCCTCATGGTTCATCCGTGGAATAGCCTTCCTCTTTATGGCTGAGTAATTTTCCAGTGCATGACTATGCCACATTATACTTATCCATCCAGTGGTCTACCGATATCTGAGTTGTTCCCACTTTTGAGCTATTATAAATAGTGTCGCTGTGAATTTCATGTACAAACTGCCTTCCAGGAAAAAAGAGACTGAGTTTAGAACAGAGTGATGAAGAGGGTCTTAATCCATGCAAGAGGTTCATAACATAAGACTAACGAATGCCTCCGGAGGCTGTGACCTCACCTTGCTTCACCTCTGGAGTGGCATTCCCTTTATGAGATAGCACAGACATTAAAGATAATTATACAGGCCAGGCTGTGGTGGCACACACCTTTAATCCCAGCACTTGGGAGGCAGAGGCAGGCAGATCTCTGAGTTTGAAGCCAGCCTGGTCTACAAGAGCAAGTTCCAGGACAATCAGGGCTGGTACACAGAGAAACCCTGTCTCGGGTGGGGTGGGGGGGCTAATTATACGTGACGGCCTTTGTATTATTTCCTTTCTTTTTTTTTTGTTTTTTGTTTTTTTTATTATTATTAATTAATTTATTTAATTATTAAAGATTTCTGCCTCTTCCCCGCCACCACCTCCCATTACCCCCCCTCCCCCAATCAAGTCTTCCTCCCTCCTCAGCCCAAAGAGCAAGCAGGTTTCCCTGCCCTGTGGGAGGTCCAAGGACCACCCACCTCCATCCAGGTCTATTAAGGTGAGCATCCAAACTACCTAGGCTCCCACAAAGCCATTACGTGCAATAGGAACAAGAACCCATTGCCATTGTTCTTCAGTTCTCAGTAGTCCTCATTGTCCGTATGTTCAGCGAGACCGGTTTTGTCCCATGCTTTTTCAGACCCCGGCCCTGATAGAACATCCCCATTGCCTCAGTGTGTGGGTGCACCCCTCGTGGTCCTGAGTTCCTTGCTCATGCTCTCTCTCCTTCTGCTCCTCCTTTGGATCATGAGACTTCAGATCTGCTGGAGAGGTTGTGGAGAAAGGGGCACACTCATCCATTGCTGGTGGGAATGCAAACTGGTGCAACCACTTTGGAAAGCAGTGTTATTTCCTTTCTGACCCTTGTTTTCAGCTCTCATCTAGACCCCCAAAAAATGCTTTAAATTGCTAAATTTCTGTCTCATACGTTCAGTCTTAATGTCGAAAAGAAAATTAGCTTGGAGACTCAAAAGATTTAGCTCTTGTAACCCACAAAATCCTCAATAGAAAGTGGCCCACGGTTTTTCCCGGTTTCATCAGAACCTGCAGGTGCTTTTCTGTGTCGCCAGCAAAGGGAACAGCAGTGAGACAGTTTATCTTTGCAATGTATTATCCCCATGGGTATAGTAAACCTTGTAGCAGGTTTAGGGCATGAACATAAAGTCATTTAATCCAAGTTTTCTTTTTTTTAAGTTGATTTATTTGCATTTTATGTGCATTGGTGTTTTGTCATAGGCGTCATGTCCCCAGGAGCTGGAGTTACAGACAATTGTGGGCTGACATGTGGGTGATGGGAATTGAACCTGGAGCCTCTGGATGAGCAATCAGTGCTCTTAACTGCTGAGCCATCTCCCCAGCCTCCTTAAAGTTTTCTAATGGGTAGTGGGGAAGTGCTGCTAAATTCCAGTTGTTTTATTTTTGTTATTTATATGTACGTGCGTGTGCCTGCATAAATGTATGTACACCACATGCATGCAGGAGCCCAGAGAGGTTGGAAGAGTGCATCAGACCTCCTAGGACAGGGGTCACAGGCAGTGTGTGCTGGAAGCCAAATCTGGATCCTCTGCAAGAGCTCCCAAACTACTGAGCTGCCTCTCCGGCCCTCGATGTTAATTTTTAAGAACTGAGCATAATGTATATAATTTACTATTGGGGGGGAGGTGTTGTTCTTTTTAACAGAAAGCAGCAACAACCTTAGACTCTTTAAACTGCTCGATGATAAGCCTTCAGCCAGCTAATCCCTGACATACCCCCCCCCCCCCCCCCCCCGCAGCATCCGCACTGCTCTGGATACACGGTTCCCCACTTAAGAGTCTCCGTGCTCACAGACAGCATCACTTCAAGTATTTAGTTCCCAGGTTCCACTCCAGGTTGTGGTAGGAGGTAAACTGCCTATTCTTGGCTTCTGTTTTGATCTCACTGGGACTACACTGAGTGGCAATACTGACAACTTAATTATTTCATTCTTGAGGCCTGAATTTATATACCTGCTTAAAATCTAAAAATAATAAGTAGGTCATACTTTTTTCCTTCCAGAAGAAATATTTAAGACCACTGCTTGGACAATGAATATGTATTTATATTCAGTAGGTGTTGCCTCCCCCACCCCAATTCATGGTGGATTTTTTTTACCCATTTCAAAATACATTACACATAAGAAAGTGAACTATCCATATCCAATTCATGATAACTACACTCACACTATTAGTTATTGATTGGGGTTAAAAGGATGAAAGTGTTATAGGAATGTTAACCATATGATGATACTGTCACATTCCGGTAGAAGGTTTCTGAACTCCTGTTTCCTAGGAGATGAGCAGGCTTCATTCCAGCTGGGCATCCTCAGTGGCAGAGCCGGAATGTCCATTCCCACTCACCCTGATAAGTTACGTGCTGTGTGGTTGAGCAAAAAATAGTCATATATTTTTTATACCTTTTCAGCTGCATGGAGGGTAAAACAAAATGCCCACTTGGATAGTAGATAGAAAGCAGCTTGAGTCAGCACTCAGAATTCTGGGAAAATGAGCTTCGTACGAGTAATCAGGGCCACGGTTTCCAACCCTGGCTGCGTGAAAGAATCCCAGTGCTTTTGATCCCCTCCCCATGTGACCTCAAGTCAAGGTTGAGCACCACAAGTTAAGAGGAACTAGATAGGAGAGCGTCATAGTCATCCGAGTGAGACGTGGTGAAACCTACAGGGACGTGAGCAGTGAGATCTTCGGTGATGGGCCCACCAGAGACAGAGCGAAGCACGTGGGCCAGCAGCTCAGGACAGGGTCTGATTTATCGGTACCTCCAGAACAGTCATGGAGCAACCATAATGCAAAATCATAGGAAAGCTTCAAAACTATTTCAAAACACTGAGATAGATACATTGCTATGTATCTGTATATAGATATATATGTATGTGTTGACATATAGATATATATGTTGGTATATCTAGATGGATAGATAATACATTAATATATGTATGTGTTTGTGTGTATATATCTATATATGGATCTATATGTATCGATATATATTCATACATCGATACATATAGATGGATAGAGACATACATTGGTGTGTGTATGTTTGTGTGCATATATCTATATATGTTTATATATAAACATATGTTAATATATATGGATAGATAGGTATGTAGATAGACAGACAGATAGGCATTAATATTGCTATATCTCAGAAAACTAGCTTAGTTCACAAAGAGCAAGAAGGCATTGGGACCATATGAGCAGCAAAATATAGCACTCACACAGGGAGAGAAGCTGCTTCTGAATGTA
Source organism: Chionomys nivalis (assembly GCF_950005125.1). Classification (NCBI taxonomy): domain Eukaryota; kingdom Metazoa; phylum Chordata; class Mammalia; order Rodentia; family Cricetidae; genus Chionomys; species Chionomys nivalis. The sequence goes on from NC_080110.1 coordinate 34,838,112, forward strand.
TAAAGAACTCAAGGCCAAGACTGTGGCAATCACATAAAGCAAACCAGTGTGGTACACACCTGCTACCCCGACCCTTGTGAAGCGAAGACCAAAGGGTTTTGAGTTTAAGGTCATCGGGGGTACATGAGACCCTCTCTCAAAAACTGGGTAGAGAAAGAGAGAGGAAGGCGGGTAAGGGCAGCAAATTCAGGGAAAACAGCAGATGCTGGTGGGTCAGAGAAAGCACCACCCCCCGAGATGGTGGCACACAAGTGACTGCTTCCTGTGATGGTCAAGGTGGTACTGCTGTCTGGGTGTGTCCCTGAAAGGGGCCCTGCAATGATCTGCTCTAAATGTGACCCGGAGGGCCTCTGACCGTGTCCCCTTCTGTCCTGCAGGAATAGATAATCTCTATGAGAGAGCGCTTCACATCCGCAAACTGCTCCTGACCTTGCCCAGGTCGGTCCTTATCGTGATGAGATATCTGTTTGCCTTCCTCAATCAGTAAGTACCCCCATGTCCTGTCAACATGCCATCTGCGGAAGCCTGTGTTCTGTGTTCTTGAGTGCTATGCAATGTGCGTGGAGTCCCATCCATCAGCAGAATCAAGGGGAGTGATTGAATGTAAGCTGAGGGCACATTTTTTACCTCGGGAGATCAAGGCCTTTTTATGATACATGAAAAGTCTGGAGAAACCGTGGCTGCCCGTAAATGCAAAATATCCAGAACACTGCTATAAATAACACTTTCCAGTGAAATATGTGTTTTTTTCCAACTTCCATGCGGAGCCCATGTCATTAATGTTTTTGTCAAAATGATGTGAACAACCTTCTCCTAGCCAAAAAAAAAAAAAAAATTAATGTAGCCAGGATAGAGGAGGAATATAGATGGCTTAGACATCAATCCAAAAGCAGAATTTTCACACATTCGCTGTATTGAGTCCTTGTCAAGAAGAAAGTATTTGTCTTGCAGTCGCTACTGTGTTGAAACAGGAATCCGAAGAAAGCACTATATTGTTTTCAAAACTTTACTCTTGATTGGGCAGCTTGGTTTTCAGTGATGTTGCTTGCTGAGCGGGTTCCACTGTAGGCTCATCTCCCTCAGAGCCATCTAAACATCGTTTTGCTTTGCCAGGTTTCAGTTAAGCAGCTAGAAGGTCATGACTCCAGAGTCAACTGCTAAGTGAGCAGAGAGTGATGTGTTCTCAACCTAGTACGGGTTCTCCCTTCTTCAAATCGGGATTTTTTTTTCCACCTGTGATTCAATGGCGTTTCGCCTTCACAGAAGCCACAGAGACTCTTGACAACCCTGCTAGCTAGTTCTAAAATCAAACCCACTCAGATTGGCCACAAGAGCCATGGAGTATACACTAGGGAATCGCATACAGGGAGAATGGAGCGAGGCTCTGCGGCTCACCCTAGGGTACCTAAAACATTCCCAAAGGATGGTAGGAAACCATCTGGAGAGAAGAGCTACCTGAAAATTGATATAACCTGTGTCTACCCTTGATTAAGCTTGGTCACCCAAGCAGCTATCAGAGCCCAGGATTGCCTTGAAAATGCGTGCTTCCCCTCCCTCGACTGATGTGTACCCCCAGGGGGCCGGCAGTGCTGTTCTGTGAGTTTTTCTGACACTCCAGAGCAAAACTTTTTTTTTTTTTTTTTAAGATTTATTTATTTTTATTCCTTCCATGTGTGCCTGCAGGCCAGAAGAGGGCACCAGATCTCATTATACATGGCTGTGAGCCACCATGTGGTTGCTGGGAATTGAACTCAGGACCTCTGGAAGAACAGTCAGTGCTCCTAACCGCTGAGCCATCTCTCCAGCCCCCTCCAGAGCAAAACTTATGACCCACAATGACCTAGGAAAGCAGTATTCCAACCAAGAAAGTTCTTGAGGCCTGAATGCAACTCTTGGTGAAGCTCAATTGAATGGCAAATGTCTCCTGAGTCGGGCAGCTGGCACTGTTTGTTGGTTCTGCTCACAGATGCCTGCACTTGCCCCTAAGGACAGATGAGGGCCCCCACCTCAGCCCAGGGATCAACTGTTCTTTTCTTCTGTAAAATCAAAACTTGGAAATCACAGGTTTTTAACTCAAGTTTATATTCTTCAAGCCCAGACTAAAATAAAGACCTAGAAAAATGAAGCCTTACTCTTCCCACTGAACTCAGGTGTGAGTTTTGAAAATTTAACAGCTTTTATTCTGAATCTCGCTTCTTCCCCTGACCCTGTGTTTCAAGGTGATCTGTCACTCAGTTGCCTGGTGACAATGTGAAGGTTTTTTTTATTGTATATTTGAGAAATGGCAGAGGGAAGGGCATATGGTAGCCGTGGGGATCATTCTTTGCGTTTTCCTCTCTCTCCACTATCTTCTCTCCACTAAGGACTGAAGTGTCACGTCGGGTGGTGTCATAGATTCTTTGTGTCTGTCACCATCTCACAAAGGCAGCTGAGTCTCCTTTTTCCTTCCACTTGTCATCTGCTCACCTGCATTTTATAGTTCCTTTTGTGGGTGACATTCTATACACTGAGAGATAATGCCTCTAAACTCTCCAAAGAATTGCAAATTCCCTGTGTGTTAGAGGCCAGACATTAAAGAGCTGGCTGGCTGGGAGTCGCTTTTGAAATAGCTATAATATTTCATAAAAATATATCATAAATATCTGTAATACTGAGTTTAGACATTAGTCTCAGACACCCAGCAATGTCCCCAGAGCTTTCGTATCTTAGATGGAACAATAAGAGAATTAAGGATTTGCCCTTTGTCTTGTTCCTTTCAGCATCTTTTGTGGCATAAGGGGCACACACACAGAAGGTTATCAACTCACAGTGTTCCTCACCTCCTCAAAAAAGTTTTTTAAAAAAAGATGGTTGGGCTTTTATTCTAGTTTTTAAAACAAAAATTTTTACAAGATTTCTAAGGGGGGGGGGAGGTTGAAAACTAAAATACCTTTGAGAGGTGAGGCAGATGTAAAGACATGACCGTATGGCTTTATGGAAATTGGACAGCAGAGCGCAGAGCCACTAGAGCCACATTTGTGAACCTCCACCGTAATGTTTACGGGTGAAACGCTCTTCTTGGTCCTTATCTCTGTTACAGCTGATGTTTTAGACTCAGGACTTTAGGAAACGCCTCTCCCTCACACAAAGAGGATGTTTGTTCCCCTCATTTCCTACCTAGTGGGTCGTAGTCATCTTACTCTGTTTGGGGTTCGATTAGGTGGATATCATTTTTCCTCTAAGGACTTAAAAAAATAACTTGTTTAATCCATGTTTTCAAAATATGAGGTAAGGGTGCTGGAGGGATGGCTCGGTCATGAAGATTGCCCTGCTCTTCCGTAGGATGTGAGTTCAGATCCCAGCACCCACATCTGGTGACTCAACACAACCACCTGTAACTCCAGCTCCAGGGGACCTGACATGCCCGTAGGCCCTCCATAGGCCACCTGCACAGTCATGTGTGCACATACACAAACACACACACACGCAAATGCACACACATACACACACAAATGCATAACACACTTTTTTTAGTAAAATAAATTCAAAATACAAAGTATCCTATTAAGCATTCTCTTTCCCCAGCTCCTCTTTGACAAGTTCTTCTTGCTTCTGTCTGCAGCCTTTCCCAGTACAGCGACGAGAACATGATGGACCCTTACAATCTGGCCATCTGCTTCGGCCCAACGCTGATGCCTGTTCCAGAAATACAGGACCAAGTATCTTGCCAGGCACACGTGAACGAAATCGTGAAGACCATCATCATCCATCATGAGACCATCTTCCCAGATGCTAAAGAGCTGGATGGCCCCGTGTATGAGAAGTGTATGGCTGGGGGCGACTACTGGTGAGTCCACAACAGAGTCCTCCCTCTCAGGGACACATCGCTACCGACTGGATGATGGGCTGAGGGGTTTAATATCCTTGCTGCTGAATCATGACCTGAGTTCAGATCCTCAGCACCTGCATTAAAGTTAGGTACAGCATTGTGTCTGTAACTCCAGCATTGGGGCGCAAAAGCAGAGGGTGCTGGGAGCTCACTGGCTGTCCAGCTTCTCCAGACAGCGAACTCCAGGTTCAGTTAGAGACCCTGTTTCAAAACATAAGGGCGGCCAGGCGGTGGTGGCGCACGCCTTTAATCCCAGCACTCGGGAGGCAGAGGCAGGTGGATCTCTGTGACTTCGAGACCAGCCTGGTCTACAAGAGCTAGTTCCAGGACAGGCTCCAAAACCACAGAGAAACCCTGTCTCAAAAAACCAAAAAAAAAAAAAAAAAAAAAAAAAAAACATAAGGACGGAAACAGTAGAGGAAGACACTGGTCACAGGCTCTAGCTTCTCCGTGCACACACATGAGCCACTACACCAGCATACACCACACATACACACACACACACACACAAGGCTCTAGCTTCTTTCTCTGTGCACACATGAGCCACTACACCAGCATAAGCATGCATACACCATATGTACATACACATACACAAAATAAAATAAAACGAATTGCCCATAAGCTATATCAATGCTTTAATTTTTTTTTTTAAAGAATAAACAGCAACAATAGCATTTAAGTTAGAACAGTGAAATCCATGGCAATGGGGGCTTTATTCTGGAAGCATACTGTCAGACTTTTGTAGATAAGTTTGACCTATTTGGGCCTCTGTAAAGAATAAGGGCTTTGTTTTTTTGTGTTTTTTTTAAGAGTTTGTTTAGCTGGGCGGCGGTGGTGCACGCCTTTAATCCCAGCACTCGGGAGGCAGAGGCTGGCGGATCTCTATGAGTTCGAGGCCAGCCTGGTCTACAAGAGCTAGTTCCAGGACAGGAACCAAAAGCTACGGAGAAACCCTGTCTCAAAAAAATCCAAAAAAAAAAAAAAGAGTTTGTTTATATAAGGGTGTGCTTAGCCGTGTACTGGCCTGCCTGGTCTACATAGAGAGTTCCAGGACAGGCAGGGCAGCATAGAGAAATCTGTCTCAGAGAGAGACACAGTGACAAAGCCTAGGAATGTTGATGCCAGAGAGAGACAGAGACAGAGAGAGAGATTTAGAGATTAATTTTTAGTACTATACTAAATCAAGAAACAATGACTAACTGAATTAACAGACTTCATTTCCATTCTTGGGTTTTATTTGGGTCTGGGTTTTGGTTTCACAGTGCCAGGGATCAAACACTTGTGTGTGCATGGCCTAATCTGTGTCCCCAGCCTAATCAGATAGGTTGATTACAGGACAAATATCTTGATACTCTCTTTTCATGGGAGCTCCATCAATCAAATACATTTTTATTCTTATTTATTTTCATTTTCACTTTTACAAATAAGTATTATAGTGGTATGGGTTATTATGAACAAGTGTATAGTAATATGTTTTGAGACTAAAAATTTTTAACATGGTGTCACTTCCCAGCCAAGTACGTGAGTGAGAGTGGAGTCAATTGAATAACCCTAAAAGGCAGAAATCTTAAAATCTGTGCTTGGTATTTGATTGTTGATATGTGTGTTTCAGTCATTTTTCTATAAATTATAAATAACAAAAGAAGGCTCCAGCCTTGAGGCCCTCTGCTATGCCGGCTATCAGGGCACTTGTTTATCAGTGATTTATTTATCATGAATACTCTTCAAAATAAGAGGTCAATGAGTACACCTAAAGGTTAATATTTAGTATTGATAGTATTTGATAGTAACTGGGAACAGCCCAGGGATCTTGGTCTATTCCCCGTTACTGTGACATCATTTAGAAAGAAGGGAACTTCTCAGTTACAGAGGCTGGGAGGTCTCATAGGGAGACCTTCCTGTTCCCTAACAAGGTAGACAGTATCGAATGGTGAGGACGAGAACAGAGCATGCTCAGAACTCTGTGACCCTGCCATGACCTCAGCGCCCTTGAATTTCCCCACTTGGGCCCACTTGAGAATATCCATGTGGGAACTGGGGTTCCAATTCTAATGCATGACTTTTGAAGGACTCAGTGGAATCATCATAACAGCGATACATCTGGTTCCAAACACGTGAGTCCTCCCAGGGTAGCTCTGAAGGAGACACGCCTACATTCTTTATTCTGCGCCCTTCTCAGGAGACCACTGAGTCCCATTCCCTTACCCAGACTGCGGAGATGTGGAACAAGTACCTAAGAGATAAGAAAATAACAGAAAATGCTTCTTTCCCCCCACTTAAGTCATATGCAGTGTGGTGGTTAAGAAAACTGGGTGTTAAAAAAAATTAAAGCCAGGCGGTAATGGCACACGCCTTTGATCCCAGCACTTGGGAGGCAGAGGCAGGTGGATCTCTGTGAGTTTGAGGCCAGCCTGGTCTACAAGAGCTACAGAAAAACCCTGTCAGAAACCAAAAAAAAAAAAAAAGGAAAGAAAATTGGGTGTTGCTATTTCCAGAAGTACTGCTTTCATAATTAGAGCCAAGCACGCTGTACTCCAGTTCTGTGCCGTAGCGGCAATGTTACACACGACATTCAGTTCAGCAATATTGACAGGCATGTGTATGACAGGTGCCAACTAAAGTCTTCCTCTGGGAGAGTAAGTGAACGAATCCAATCATGCCGAGACACATCGCTTCATTTTCAGTCTTATTTACTTTGAGGCCGGTGTGGGGGCTATGCTCGGCACTTCCCCTGGTGTAGGCTTGTTGTCAGTACGATCTGCTGCCGCCTTCTCTGTTGTGTCAAAAAGACAAGGTGTGTGGATACCCAGTGTGTGCGGACTGGATCCAGAGCATGTTTGCTGCTGCTTTTGCCAAAACGGCCTTTGTAATGGCCTTGTAGCTGGTAGCATGGACTAGAGAATGTTCTGTTTACAGTGTTTCCATGGGAACCTTGTGCATGTTATACACGTGTGTGTTACACAGTGTTTCCATGGGAACCTGTGTGCATGTTATACATGTGCATGTTATACACGTGTGTGTTACAGTGTTTCCATGGGAACCTGTGTGTGTGTTATACTTGTGTGTGAGAAGGACCGCAGGTGTCTAGTTCCATCTCACTTTACCTCACTCCTGATACAGGTCTCTCTGTCCTGGAGCTAGGATGGTGGTCAGCCCCATCTGGCTTCCTGGCACTGGGCTGTAGGAACACACAGCCTTGGTGGGTGCTGAGGATTCAAACTCAGGTCCTCATGCTTAGGCAGCAAGCACTTTTACCCACTAGACCATCTCCCCAGTCCAGCGCCACTCTTTCTAAACACAAAATCAGGAATATAGCAGTTTCCCCTGTTCCCAGTACTGTGAAGGAGGTTTTAGAGTAACACTGCGCTGGTATTCGTGGACAGTACCTTTTATTAGCAAACATTGGAAGGCAAATAATGGTAGCGATGTTAAAGTTGCAAAGCAGGATAGTAAACGTCGTGATTCTCATTCAGAAATGAAATGATTGCATGTGAACTGGTAACAGAAAAGATGCGACAATCACCTCACAGACGCCGAAGGACTCTCAATTTATATGTAGGTAAAGTGATGAACTTGCAAAAACTTCCCAGTGTGTTGAGCAATAAGCAAACATATTCTACCTGAAATCAACTAATCTGTATTTATTTAAGTAGAAATTATTTGTAATACTTTTGGTTTTCTGTAAGTAAACTTCTATGTAATAGTATTGTAAAAGATGGATGCACACATACACATGTACACATACATCCTACACATACATACATGCATCTACACATGCACAAATACACATTGCACACACATATATACACACACATGCATGTATATACATATGCATGCATCTGTACATGTACGCATATACACATGTATACTCACATACATACATGCACACAAATACATGCACATCCACATGTACATACACATGTGCATACACATATGTATACATACAAAAAAGTTTTAGTTACTTTTCCTGTTGCTGTGGTAAAATACAGACAAAAGCAACTTGAGGGTAAAAGGGTTTGTTCTGTCTCACAATTCTGGGGTGTTGATCGTAGCAGCAGAGGCTCAGTTCTGGGGTACAATCCATCATGGCAGCAGAGGCACAGTTCTGGGGTACAGTCCATCGATCACGGCTGCAGAGGCATAGTTCCGAGGTGTAGTCCATCATGGCAGCAGAGGTGTGAGCCAGCTGCTAGGAACACATCAGCACTCAGGAAGCCTTAAAGGGACTACCATCCTCCTTTTCTGCCATCCAGGACCCCACTCTTAGGGTGGGTCTTCCCACCTGACCTCGCCTAACCAGAGAGTTCCTCACACAGGCTTGCCCAAAGTCCAGTGGCTTAGGTTATTCTAGAGCTCACCAACGTCGATGCTGACTGTTACGATACCTGTCATACACATACGTGTCCGCATGCGCATCCACAGAGCCAGGTGATAATTAATGGAGGCTCTGGCATTCTGTGGTCGGATTATCTGGGTGTGTTTCTGCACTAGAAGTCTTGTGTTTTCCTTGCTGTCTTAATTACTCATTTACTTAATTACTCACTCTGGTTTCATATGCATTTTTGCCCAACAGCGACAGCCCATACAGTGAGCATGGCACACTGGAGGAAGTGGACCAAGACGCCGGCACCGAGCCCCACACCAGTGAAGACGGTAAGTCCCCCCTGGGGCTGCCGTGGGTTGCTTTTGTTTTTTGTCGGAACAGTAGAGTTCTCAGGCTTCCCTTATTTGATTTAGTGCGATTCAGCTTGGTATTCTTTTTTTTTCTCGTGTTGTTGTATATCAGAACTGGTTCTGTGCCTTCCAAATGTCTTCTCTGCTCTTATCTTTTTGTGTACTTGTTTGAAGGCAGGAGGGTTTTATCAGTCTTCCGTGTTTTGTTTTTCATGCTGGGTCAATGTTAAGAAATCCTTCTAACCCCTGAGCGAATGAATACAGTCCTTGCCTTTCATAGTGACAGACCTCCCTCCTCATGGAGTTTAAATACACCATACACGTTCTTGTGACCATAGGCCGGCACTGCACACCAGATCTCTAGGGCATGTCCACCTTGCCTGACGGAAACTGTGTTCCTACCGAAAGGTGACTCCCTGCCTCACCTTCCCCACCTCCCCCCAGCCCTTGGCAACCTCCATGCCCTTTGACTCTATGAATTCAACCCCTTTAGGCTCTCGATATAAGCGGAGCCTTGCAGTAGACTAGCTTACAGCTTACTTCAGGTCCCCCATGTTGCCACATGTTGGAGTACTTTCTTCTTCAAAAAGCCTGCCCAGCATTCTCTGCGTGTCTATTTCACACTCTCTTTATCCATCCTTCTTATGGGAACTGTCTCCACGTCTTCCTTCTGGTGACAAGTGCTGCAGGGACCTCTTTGGGATTCCAGTTTCAGCTCTTTTGGATGAGCATCTGAATTCTAGATCGTATAATCGCTCTGATTTTTAAGGACCTGCTTCCCATTCCATGTTCCGTAGCATCCGTACCATTTGTGTAGACCCACCGACAGGATGAAGTGCAGAAGGTTCGCCTGCCTCCAGCCCTTGACAATGTTGTCTTTAGCAGGGAGCCCTCCTCACAGCATCGGGAGTAACTCACTGTGGTTCTGATTTTCCCATCCTTGGTGATAATGGTGTTAACTATTTGCTGTGTCCACTATGGACTTGTATTCTAACTCCTTCAAAAACTGGTTTTTCATGTAGTTCTTATTCTTATGGAGGTCATGCTACGAGGTAGGGGTCATTTACTTTTCCTGCACGTGGAGACATAGCTGTCACACCTGTCCCCATGCCAGCTGGTCTTTCACAGCATTATAAACCAGGTGCCTTCTATGTGTGAAGGCTCCTCCTGGGTTCTGTCCTTCCCACCTGCCTACCTCGACCACTGTCTTCACGTGAGACCTTTTAATTAACCGGAACAGAAAGCAGAGCAAGATCTCAGGCTTTGTCCTTTTTACTGCTCTTGATCTTTTCCCATTCTACTTAAATTTTAGGCTCTGTTTTTCAAGCATTTAAAAAGGGTTTAATATCCAAACCCTGCAGAGAGGCGAGCCACAGCGGCCCTTGTTTTACAGATGTTGACACGGAGAGAACTGCTGTTCTACACTCTTTATAGCTCAGCCCATGAGCAGATTTCCAATTGTTTGGTATCTCCAAATTAACCCCGATATGTTCTTTTAAGAGACCATTTCTTTTTCTGACTTTTACAGTTGAGTGCTTAGCCCTAATTTTTAATACTTTCTCTGTGGTGCTAAGGTTGGGCCCATGACTTTTCTGCATGTGAAAAAAGTGTTCGATCACCAGTCTTTGAGTTTTTCTTGTTGTTTTGTTGTTGTTGTTGAGACAGGCTCTTGCCAGGCAATGATGGTGCAAGCCATTATTAATCCCAGAACTCGACAGGCAGAGGTAGACGGATCTCTGTGAGTTCAAGGCCAACCTGGTCTACAGAGCGAGTTCCAGGACAGCTAGGGCTACACAGAGAAACTCTAACTCAAAACAAAATGAAATGAAACGAAGGGCAGAGTGTTTCTGTATGGTACAGACCTACTATAAACTTAAACTCCTCCCAGTCTGCCTTGGAGAGCTGGGATTGTCGGCATTACCGCTGTGTCCTTAAATGCATAATGTGAATTTTCTAAGAGCCTCTCAAGCTGTTCAGTTCTCCTTTTACCCACTGAACTCTTACTTCTGTTTTTATTCCTTTGCAGTCTACCTGATGTACTTAACACATCTGCTGCTTGGTCATTGGGGGTTTTGTTTTGTTTTGTGTGGTTTTTTTTTTCTGTTTTAACTCCTGGATCTTTACTCCTAAATATCGGATTTTTCCACTATTTCACATTACATGTCTGATAATTCTGACACATTTTCTGAACCTTCTGTTAGCGCTCACTTATTAGGTCTTGTTTTCTAGCATGCATGTAAATTTTTGATGTGTGTCTTAGAACCTCATGAAGATAGCCTCCTCTGATGAATCCTTCATCTATTCCTCCCAGAGGCACAGCAGCCTATAATATGACGTCCATTTTTAGCTTGAAGGCTTTCACATCCCAGGTATTATGAATTTCCAAACTAGCCTAAGGACCACAGCACACTTGGGAGTCTCAGAGATGGTGTGTACCAAAGCCTTGAGACGGTTCTTCCCTGAGGATGATGGGGCAGAGCTGTACAGTTAGGGAGATGATAATGGCCTGCAGAAAGAGTCGCAAGACAGTGGGGTTCCAGGTTGTCACCCTGAAGTTTGCTAGGACATGAAGAGGACAGCTCTTTTGGTAGGGCAGGAGGACACCCAGGCTGCCCATGTCAAGCAGATCCTAGTCTTGACTTCCTTGAAGACCAACAGAGATCTACACGTGATGACTCACATGTCCAGTCACATCCCTGGTTCTCATTCTGGCCTTTGATTCTCCCACCTGACTGAAGGCTTAGGATTGTAACTGTAAAAGCTGGAGTTTTAGCAGGAGAGTAACTAGGACCTTTAGTGCTGTGTTGATTATCTGCTGAGAATGAAAGAATTTTTTCATTGTGTTCCTTTTTATTGAAAATGAATTTTTTCATACAGTGTATCTGATCATGGTTTCCCCTCCCTGCTCTCCTCTCCATCCTCACCTTCCCTCTCTGTGCCTTTGTGTGTCTCATTAGAAGACAAAACAAAACAAAAAAAAAGTCAAAGCATGAGAAACACATACACAAAACCCATAAAAACATAAAATTGGAAACCATAGTATATAAACAAAAAAACAGCAAGGTAAAAATGCCCAAACAAAGCAATAGGAAACAAAAGGAACCCCCAAAAACCCCACTGAGTTTTATTTTGTGTTCGCTATCTACTGCAAGGCATGAATCTTGCCCTTAAGTGTGGTTTGTACGCCCAGTGAGACTCTTGGGGAAAACTAATTCTTCCCTTGTAATTATCGATTGGAGATAGGTTCTGGGTGAGGAATGGGGCTTGTGCCCACTTCCCCTCTCATCTGCCCTGGACCTCTGCGTGCTGCCACAGTCTCTATGAGTTCCTTTGTGTGTGTCCGTCCTGTTGTGTCCAGAAGACGCTGATTTCCTAGTGTCCTCCATCCCCCCGTCCCCGTCCTCCCCCCCCCCCCCCCCCCCGGCTCTTACACCCTTTCCATTTCCGCTTCTGAAGGGTTCACAAGTGCCGAGGAGAGGGATTTGATGGAGACATCGCATTTAGGGACGAGTGCTCAAGGTTTCTCAGATATCATCTGGCAGTATCTCTGGGGTCCCTGTTTCTGTTCTCATCCCCTGCAGGAGGAAGCTTCTCTGAGGATGGCCGAGCACGGCCCTGATCTGTGGGTGCAGCAGAATTGTCATTATGAGCGATTTTACTCCTCCATTCCTTCAGGAGAGCAGTAGTGTTTGGTTGGCCCTCAGGTCCATTTCCCTTGTCCAGTTTCAGGCTCTCTGGCCACCGGAGCAGTGTCAGACCCAAGTCCGTCTCATGGAGTGGGCCATAAACCTTTGCTCCTTTTGAAAGTGGGATGAAATGGCATTTTCTGATCATTCTTTCTAGTGAGAGCTCGTATTTCTAAGATGTTTCTGAACATTTCCGAGCCCCTACCTCTGATACCATCCTTTTCCTTGCTAGGTTTATCTGTTTCTCTCTCTGTTCATTCCTTTTTTCTCCTGCTGACCTCAGAATGTTCCTTTGCTTTCTATTGTGGAGGAAAAGTGTAGGCAAAGCCCATTCTCCTCTCTCCCCACCTACCAGTTCCACTTCACCACACCTGTCAAATGTCTGCCCCTTGACTACAAGAGAGAGTCCTTATTGCGCACGCAACAGTGTAGATCTCATTTTGATGACGGCCACCACTTTTGCAAGAAGGAAAAGCATTGCTCTCAAAGAACACGTTCTTACCCACGGCCACACCCTTCCAAGTTCGTAGCTGAATTAACTGAATCTTAGCTAAATGAATGGCCTTTTTGACCGCCAGACAGTGTGTTTTCTTTTCTCTATCATGGTATCACTACAGAGACCAAGTTCTGTTTTCAAGACAGGCTGTCAGCCGGGCGGTGGTGGCGCACGCCTTTAATCCCAGCACTCGGGAGGCAGAGGCAGGCGGATCTCTGTGAGTTCGAGACCAGCCTGGTCTACAAGAGCTAGTTCCAGGACAGGCTCCAAAACCACAGAGAAACCCTGTCTCGAAAAACCAAAAAAAAAAAAAAAAAAAGACAGGCTGTCACAGAACAAAGCTCACCTCCACAAGGGCGATAGATGACAAATCTAGAAGGACGCGTATTAGGGATAATGAAGTTCCCAAGAGAAGGTGCACCATTATTATATCACACTAAACTTCCAACAGGAACATTGGACTTGGTAGCACCAGATCGTCCAGGCAGCCACTCCACTGAGTTCGCTTCCCCTTTGCCCGGTTAGCAGAGCCTTGCAGAACCACTAAGTAATGACGTTACACCCTTGCTATTATTGGTATTGATGTCAGCAGTAGCAGCATTCTGAGAAGTCTCCACAGGACCCGAAAGGACCAGAAGATTCTCCATATGAAAGCGCCATGGCCCCCCATGCCCTGGGATTGATTTGCCATGCAATGCCCAGACAAAGATGACTGTAAATAGCGTATTGATTGGCACTTGACTGTGAAATGGCTCCCAGGAGAGGACAAAGAGTCAAAATAATGAAATTGCTGAAAATTACTTGTTGATACACTAGGGTCACCAGTAAAATGGTCTTCTGACACTTGCGGTCATTCTTGCACAACCTGCCCCACAGTTCAGTAAGTTTAGTGAAGCTGATTATGTGAAAAAGCCATGATAAAAAGATGTGACGATCACAGTCATAATTCTGAAATTATTTGTGTATGCAATGTATATTTTGTTCTCAGTAGCCTTTGACCAGCATTAACATCGTAACACTGTATGCACAGAAGAGACAAACTGAGTCCCTTTTCCTTTCTCCTTGCCACACTGTGCATAGATTATATATCCTGTCCTCCAATGATAGCTTTTCATTTTTTAATTAAGAATATAAATATAAGGGTATGTTGACACAAGAGTTGGCAAATCCTGTGTGGTGAAGTTACTTTTAATAAATTAGCATGTCTTCACTCCGTGAACAGATTTGTTTCCATCCCCCCGGGGAAAACTGGGTGTGGATTTTCGTATCTCATCATCCCAGATCAACCAGGATTGATGCTTTCTCTGGAAATTAGGAACAAAGGGCCATTCCATCTAAATGGGAAGTCCTCTCCTCTCCAGGGCCATTCTGTTGAAATGGGAAGTCCTCTCCTCTCCAATATTAAATATTTAATATTGCTCCCACTCCTGTAGGTTTAATAAGGCGTGACTTGAGGTGATGAGCTGTTTACTTTTCTCTACAACTTGAGGAAGGAGGAGTTTGTTTTAACTCATAGTTCAGGAGATGTGGTCCATCGTGGTGGGGAAGACAGGGCAGCAGCATGAGTGACAGGCATCTGGTTACCCTGGTATTCAGGGAGGCAGCATGAGTGACAGGTGTCTGGTTACTCTGGTATTCAGGTATCAGGGAATTTTACTATAATTTCACCTACCTCTACCTCCCTAGCCCTGCCCCATCAATATCTGCCAGGCAGGTACCATATCCAGAAACTTCTTCCATTAAAGAAAGAACAGTGTCCCAAAACAGTGACACCCAACTATGGACTAACCATTAAAACTATGGGCCATAGGGACATTTCACAATCAACCCTAAGCAGGAACATCTGATATAAAAGTTTTACCCAGTTACTAAAAAGACTTATATTGTTGTTCTGAATGCTCTTATACCTTTTTCCACGCAAGGCCTAGTGTTATGAGAATTGTGATATAATATTCACCTCAAGCATGGTCTTGAGATGATTTGCTGTAGTTGACCCAAACCCTTGACATGAAGGTTTTCGGTGTTCATTGGTGTCCTTGCTTCTGCCTTATATGTCCCAGAGAATTTTGAATTTGTCAAGTGAGAGAGAAGCCTGGCTTTCTTTATTCCAAGATTTTTCACATTGTATAACTGACGCTGCGGCGAACACAGGGATGAATGAGCTTTTTCAAAGGAGTAGATTCGTTATCACGATAAATAGAAAGCTATTTCCTGGACTGTTGAGAGATGGAAGGCTTTCCTCCACCACGTTGCCTGCATATTCTAGGATGTTTTGAAACTAACGCATGCCCAGGTTTTAGCAAATGAGGCATCACTCCTTACACAGACGCTCCTATAAGCATATGTTCTGAAAACATAGACTCCTTGCATTCATTACACAGATGCTCCTGTAAGCTTGTATTCTATAAGCATACACTCCTTACATTTTTCATTTCCACTTATTATTTTATATTATATTATATTATATATATTTATTATTTTATATTATATTTCATTAGACAGCCACTCCCGTTTGTTGGACAGCAGGGACAAGAACGAGGGGCTGGTGGGAGAGGAGGAGGAAGGCTGTGAATGGAGGACATTTCTGAAGTAGGATAGATCACAAAGCACCCTTTTTAGGGATTTAATTTAGTGGGGTTTGTCCTCCTTTCCTCTTAATATTTAATCACAAGTCAGAACTGTCTTCTAGTCCTAAGCCCAAAGTGTTATGGTTTCCCCTACACCAAGATTTCAGATTTGTTTGCAGTGGTAAGAAAGAACACAGAGAGATATGTATATGCGTCTCTCAGTCTCCCCCACTGGTAATATCCTATATGCATACCTGTGATAAAATGCCACAGCCAGAAAGCTGATGTCAACATAGGTCATTGACCATATTCGTATTGCACCTGTGTGGGGGTTCACTTAGTGCTGTCGTCTATCACATGTGCAGATTTATGTGACCACAATCACAGGCAACATAAAGAAGGCTTACATTAACAGGAAACGTGTGCTCCCCTTTATAGCCACAACCACTTCCTCCATCACCTCAGCTACCGCAGCCCATGGCAGCCACTAGTCGACTGCATCTCTGCCATTATGTCATTTGCGTGAATGGTACTGTACAACCTGCACTCTTTTGAGCTCTAACTTTTTAAATTTATCATAGTCTCTCCCACCAATATGTCTTATCCCCAGCAAACAGTTTTTGGATCTGATCTGTCACTTCGAGTAGAGGGTCATCTACCGTATGAATGTTTCATAATTAACTCTAAAATTTTTATGAAGCGAAAGAAAGTTTTCCTGAGCTTTGATGTTGATTTTGAGATGTCATATCTCCCCCCCCAAAAGGAGTCCATGAGGAGAATAAATTTATTTGAATAGCATTTATCATGTTGATTTTGTGTATCTTTTTAAAACTAATAAAGCCTGCTTGCCGGAATCGTGTTTTCTTCCGTTGTAAATGCCACTAACATGTTGCAGAGATGCTCCATCAATGTCAAAGGAAGGTTAGAACAACTGGAGAATCTTACAGCCAAGGAGAGGCTTGTATATCATCCTGCAAAGTCAGAATCTTTTTATTATACTCTCATTGTATCTCAAATAAGGAGTTGAGGAAATTAAGATCCAGTGCACAATTTTTCTTTGCCTGGAAAACTGAAACTGATGACAGCTAGAGGTCTCTCCCCCTCCCCTCCCCCTTCCTCTCCCCCCTCCCCCTCCCTCTCCCTCTCCCCCGTCCCCCTCTCCCCCCTCTCTCTCTCCTCTCTCCTCTCTCTCTCCCTCTCTCTCTCCCCCTCCCCCTCCCCCTCTCCCTCCCCCCCCCCCCCTCTCTCTCTCTCTCTCTCTCTCGCCTGTTGCCTCTTATTGCCTCTCGTTTGATGGCTGCGCCATTCAGCCTGTTTGTAAAGCCTCGTGTTGCCCACTCAGAGAATGTGTCTTGCCTTCCTGACTTCCCCGTCCCTCTGCATTTTCTGTCGTTTTTCTGTAGAGTGTGAGCCAATTGAAGCAATCGCCAAGTTTGACTATGTCGGGCGGTCTGCTCGAGAGCTGTCCTTCAAGAAGGGTGCGTCCCTCCTGCTGTATCACCGTGCCTCTGAGGACTGGTGGGAAGGCAGACACAACGGCATTGATGGTCTTGTCCCTCATCAGTACATCGTGGTGCAGGACATGTGAGTAGTCACAGCTTTTCAGTGGTCAGAGTAAAGGTTTTTGCCGGAAGGGAAAAAGCTAGGAATTCAGTCCAGGGTCTTACATATGCTAAGTGTTCAGTTGCTGAGCTACAGCCCACTAGCTCCCGGATAGTATTCTTAAGTTGACTTGAACAATATAATAATGATAATGATAATAATAATAATATCAAACTACACTGGGCAGTTTTTCACCTTCCTGGTAACTTTAATGCAAAATGATTAAATAATCACTGTGTATAGCTTATTTGGTAGATTTCTCTCTTGTCCTTGAAAATCTACTCTCAAGTTGGCAAAGCTTTAGGAAATGTACTCAAAGAAACCAAGATAGAACCAGTCAGCTGTTAGACTGCTTTGCCTAGCACGCACAAAGCCATGGATCCCATCTTCAGCATGCACCCACGAGCCAGGCGTGGGAGTGATGCTGCAATCCCAGACCTCAGGATTATCCTGCGTGCTAGCTGCTGATGGCTTAGAACCAGCAACTGTTCATTTACCAAACTGGAGCAAGAGCTAGTGGGAGACATCTTTTGATGGTGTCTCAGAAGGCTAGCCTCTGCAGAAAGCGACTTTTGACAGTAGTGTGGCCGCGGTGATGGTTCTCTTGCTATCTGGCTGTTTCAACCACCACCTCTCATCCTGCCCGAACCCAAAAGGGAGGCTGCAGGCTTACAGTTGTAGGGAATCATCTCAGTCATCGAGGCTTTTGTTGATGCTCTCAGTTTCACCAATGAGAAAGCTCTAAAACTTCCAGCCTGTTTAAAGACGTGAGGAGGAGGAGGTGGCATAAGTGAAGAAACAGCTTACAAACAGTGGGTGAGTGGGGCCCTGTTTCCTGAGTGTGCCGTTTCACTCTTCATTACCAACTCTAAGTAACTGTTCAGGAAAAAGAGAAATACACTCTATAAAGTGAGTAGACATACTTAGTGATGTACACAGCTTTAGAAACAAGAAAGTGTGTATATGGCAAATGATTAAACATGTGTATCTAAATTACTAAACAGAGAAGCCCATTATCCGTAGTGTACATACTGTATATATGCACACTCACACACAAAGGAGAACGTGAATGATCACACACTAGCTCAGAATTGAGTATAATCAGGGGGATCTTTATTTGGGGGGACTCATAGATCACAGCCCTCTGCATGAACAGGGAACAGGAACCGAATCCAGAATCCAAGTGAGATAGGAGACAGATGAGAGAGAGAGAGAGAAAGAGAGAGAGAGCAACCTGGTCCAGACTCTCAAAGGTCATTTCATTGGTTGAAGGAGGTTCCCCAGCACCTCCTGGCCCCATTTGTCTAAATAAGAACATTCCAAACCCAAATATAAACTATATACAGTTAGAACAGATATTAAATATAAAAAATAGAATTATTACTAGCATAAACAATATTAAGCAAGAAACATATGTTAAATGTTTTAATAATTATTTTATCTTAAGGAGTCTAAGTATTGTATTAGAAATGACTTGGCTAAGTCATAAGAGGCAAGTAACTATGACTATCTAGTCTTTAACCCCATCAAAGGCCTGAGAAGGGAGATATTACTTGAGTAGGCAGGAAGTGCCATCAAGCAGCTTTTAAAATGTGCAGTAAATAACAGAGACAACTGGCTACCTGGGCAGTCACACATGCACACGCGCACACACACGCGCACACACACACACACACACACACACACACACGGCGCACTAGACACAGGAGCAAAGTACTGAAGGCTATTTCCTATGATCCTAACCACAGTTGCCTCTTGGTGTAATAGGGGGTTTTTGCTGTTTTCAAAACTATGAGTTCTGACTGTCCTGGAACTAGCTTTATAGAGCAGGTTGGCCTTGAACTTACAGAGATCCACCTGCCTCTGCCTCCCAAGTACTGGGATTAAAGGCATGAGCTGCCACACCTGACTGGTATAGTATGTTATAGATGATTATTATGTACTCTTTTATATGCCTGAAATTTCCTTGCACCATAATTATATTTAGGGTGAAAACCTACTTTAGGGTGATAAAAGACAGTCAAGTTTAAGAGCACGTGCCGCTCTTGCTGCTCTTGCAGAAGACTTGAGTTTAGTTCCCAGCACCCAGGTTTGGTGCCTCACAAACACCCGTACCTCAGCTCTGAGGGTAGGGTACCCTCTTCTGGCTTCTGTAGCATCTGCACTCACATGCATATTCCTCCCCTCCCCCACATACACACACACACACACACACACACACACACACACACACACC
Source organism: Chionomys nivalis (assembly GCF_950005125.1). Classification (NCBI taxonomy): domain Eukaryota; kingdom Metazoa; phylum Chordata; class Mammalia; order Rodentia; family Cricetidae; genus Chionomys; species Chionomys nivalis. Next base: position 34,857,241 of record NC_080110.1, read on the forward strand.
AAACCTACAAAACAAGGAAAGCGAAGTTAATAAAAGGCTTACATAAATGCCATCCCTGTTCCTGCTCATCAAGCCAAAGGCTTTCTCACTTGCTTCCCGTTGTTTCAGGGATGATACATTTTCAGACACTCTGAGCCAAAAAGCTGACAGTGAAGCCAGCAGCGGGCCAGTCACTGAAGACAAGTCTTCATCCAAGGACATGAACTCTCCAACTGACCGCCATTCTGACAGCTATTTAGCCAGGTAAGTGACATTTGGTCATCAGCTCCTAACCCTCCTCCTTCAGGGGCTATGAGGAGCAATCATACGCTCACCCTTGAAGTATTACCCAGTGTCATAAGATTTTTCTCTTTTCTTTTCTCCTTCGGCGAATGTCTAGGCAAAGAAAAAGAGGAGAGCCACCCCCTCCAGGAAGACGTCCTGGCAGGACTAGTGATGGCCATTGTCCCCTCCATCCCCCACATGCTCTTTCCAACTCCTCAATTGATCTGGGGTCCCCGAACCTAGCCAGTCACCCCAGGGGCCTGTTGCAAAATCGTGGCCTCAATAATGACAGCCCTGAGCGACGGCGACGGCCGGGCCATGGCAGCCTGACCAACATCAGCCGCCATGATTCCCTCAAGAAGATTGATAGCCCTCCTATCAGGAGGTCTACATCATCAGGACAATACACAGGCTTCAATGACCACAAGCCACTGGACCCAGAGACAATTGCTCAGGTATAGTGCTTTTAACTGGATGTTGTATTTTAAGTGCTCAGCTATGATGAAGATATGAAAGATTTAAGATCTGTAAACTATCTTTTCATATGGGAATAGCCAGAGAAAACAAAGGAAATAGTCTCATGGACTAATGCTTGGCCATGAATGTCCTGATGATCCATTTGCTGCTGGAAGATTGATTCTAGGCATATTAGATTCATATTGATTAAGTAGATGTGTCAGAAACTGAGAAGCCAGAACATTCATACGCATCAGTGGTGAATAGCCAGGAAAATATGGAATGAAGAAGGACCTGCTAATAGAGCCCAATAGTTCTAAAGCTTGCAAAACAGATAGTTATAACAGGGCAGAAAGCCCAGAAACAAAATAAATTATTTATTAAAACCAAAGATGACACTTTCAACTTGGCAACTGATAGATTAGTCAATAAATAATGTAATCAATAATGGTTAACCATTTAAAGACCCAGAATGCTGGGTCCTGTGTGCCTCTTGTCTTGCCTTCCCAGCACTGACTCCATAGAGGGGCTCTGTTGTTTGTCTCTAATGATCAGAATCGAAAAAGCAGAGGTAAACAGTCTGGATGGGTTTGCCCGATCCACCAACGAGCCTCTGGTTCAGACGCTGTCTGTGTCTAGCAGCAGAGAAAGTGAGTTCTGCGCTGGACAGTGATCTCAGCTGTGCCCCAGCTCTCTGAAGCTTTAGCACAGTGGATCAAGAGGAGAGTGAATGAGAAGCAAAGAAGAAAATGGATTAGTCAAAGAAAAAAATGTCACCCAGGAATCCTTGTGCCCCATTCCTGAAACTTTCTGCATGTCCTAGTGATAAATAGTTCTGGGTGGCAGCGTGAGCTATGTGAGTAGTCTAATGCATTTGTAAACAAGTAAATGAACTTGAGGGATGGAGCAGTTTCTCAGCCAAAATCAAAAAGGCTTTGACCTTTGAGGTTTTCTATTTAGAGGGTTATGCAAAGGCTTTTTGAGACCTTTTAGAACTAGTTCCATTTGATTGTAGCCAAAAGTCATGATTTGAGAAACCCTTAATGTCGCTGCTGTAATAAGGAGATGAAATGTGATTTGTTTGGAGACATATTTAGAAAAAGGTTAAAAGACATAAACTGTTTAACCCTTTGGCTGCCATAACCAGGAATGCCTTTTATTATAAATCATAAAGATGAAAAGTCAACAGATAATCCAGCTTCTATCCATTCTGCCCGGTGCAAATAATTGGTTCTCACATTTTTATCCATCTGTTTCACGGTAAAGTGAGTCACATAGGAAGGCAATTGTCTGAAATGTGAGCTTCATGTCACCCTCATCAAAATGGCTTCTAGCTCTGTCCTTTGTCTATCCATCTCCAGCCTTCAAAAATTCCCACGCTACCAAAGGAGCATGTCATAGTGACGTTTATACAAAACCGTGCAAGTCCTGTTATTAGCAAGTCAGTGGGGTCCTTGAGTAGAGGAAGAGTGTGCTGTCCACAGATGTCATCGTACCATGATTGGCTTTACTCTTTATTGGATACTGTACTTTAATTTCATGTCCTTGCTTATTCATAAAGCAAATGCTTATTGAGCACTGGCTATGCCAGCATCTGTGAAAGGCTTTATTTGTTTTCTTTCTTTGTTTTTTTTTTTTTTTGGTTTTTGAGACAGGGTTTCTCTGTGGTTTTGGAGCCTGTCCTGGAACTAGCTCTGTAGACCAGGCTGGTCTCGAACTCACAGAGATCCACCTGCCTCTGCCTCCCGAGTGCTGGGATTAAAGGCGTGCGGCACTCCTGCCAGGCTATGAAAGACCTTCTTGAACAGGTTAGATGCCACTGTTTTCTCAGGGTGCTGGTAATACAGCAGGGGACAAGGAGTAAAGATTGTGGTCCAGGCACATGGCAGGAGTCCTGGGGATAAAGGGAAGAAGAACATGGCCATTTTTTTTCACCCCATCATCAACACTGCCTGTTTTGAACTTTTAGTTTAAATAAAAGTCATAAATTTTGCTATCTTAACCATCTTTAAGTGTGGATACTTCAATAGAGGCTATTTCTGTTGTCAAGAAATGACTCCCCAGAACTTCACACAAGTGATACTTTCTATGCATTAGACAACAGTCCCCAAGTCCTCCTTCCCACAGCAGCTGGAATCCACCATCCTACTTTCCATTCGTGTGGATCTGACTACTCCACAACCTTGTATGTGTAGAATCAGACAATATTTACATTGTTGTGACTGTTTCATTCCATATAACACAAGGTCCTCAAGGTACACACATACTGTTGCATTTGCCAAGATTCCTTTCAATTCTGAATGGTACTCCATTTTTATGAATATATATATATATATATAATTTTACAAGCATTATTATCTTAATGATAAAAGCATGTATTCTATTATCAGTTCTTCAATGAGGCACACTTTGCCCTTTGAAATTTGTACAATTCTCCCTTTATATCTGAACTGGATTAATGATATATTTGATAACAAAAGTGATAAATATAAGGAAATCAGTATTTTTAAAAAAATTAAATTCATTTAGTTGTTTTCTTTATCAATATAATGACTTTACATATTTATAGGATGCAGTATAATAATTTGATATACATATGTGTAGCTATCAAATCGGCCTTAGATATTTCCCCTTTGTAAGCCATGTAACTAATTATAAACTATAGTTGCCCTGCTGTGCTGTTGAGCACTAGAGCTACTTCATATGAATGTTAGTTAATAACTATGCAAAAAGATTGAAATGTTGTTATACCCACATGTAAACTTTCCATCAATTCAGCGGTTAAAAGTGTGAATTGGCATAGCAGTACTGATTTCGTTAGCTTATATATTCTGCGAAAGATGCTCCTTCTGGAGCTGTGATTTTTCTCAAGGATGGACAGCCCTTGTTGCAGTTGAAGGGCGATTCACATAATGATAGCCCTAGAGAATTTTACCACCATGCAAAAAGTATTTCATGTTTCTATATTGTCGGCCTAAATGACAATCAGAGACGTTTTTCAGAGAACAAAGGTGGTCATTTGGGAATGGCACGGACATTGCTTGGGAATGTGTTGCTGTCGAAGAAGTGGAAACACAGAAGCATTCTAAAGCTGGAGGAAGATTACACTATTTTGAAAGAGTAGTCCTTGACTAGAAGGACTAATAAATGACAAGACTGGCATCCATCCAAGGCTGGAGGACAGACAGTTGCTAGGGAGATGTCCATGCTGGAGCGATGTCCTTGCAGAAGTAATTTCCGTGTGAGAGTGCAGTGGCCTTTGCCAAGGTTATAGGTCTGGCAGGGTTTTTGAGTGGAGTTTTGCTTTCTCTTCTTCAATCGAGCACACATGCATATACTTAAGCATGACAAGTGTACTCCATTTTGATCCTCAAATTTTTCATAATATGAGAAAGATGATAAAATAGGAAAGTAGGGTTACCTGTCAGTTATTCCCCCCCCCCCCAAAGAGAGGAAACCATGATAAAGAATAGCCAGCCCTAATCCATCCAACTGGAATGACCAAGGAAGTGTACCTACTCCTCGGGGGAGTGGCAGGAACTCTATAGATTTTTTTTTTCTTTAACTCTATAGATTTTTAAGTCTAAAGCCAAGACAGCGTTACAGAGGGCAAGTGAGACTCACTGCCTCTCCAACTCTGGCTTAGTATTATCTTTCTGTGATGAAACACCATAATGAAAAGCAACCTGGGGAGGAAAGAATTTATCTTATGTTACAGCTTTTAGTCCAACATCCTGGGAAGTCAGGGCAAGAGCTCAAGTGACAGGACCAAGCGCAGCGGCCCTGGCGGAGTGCAGTTCACTGGCTTGCTGCACCTGCCTAGGGGTATGCATCCACCTGGTCAGGCCTCTCCTCCATCAATTACTGTTTAAGGCAATGCAGCGCTAGCTTTCCCACCGGCCAGGCCAGTGGAGGTGTCTTCTCAACTGCGGTTCCCTCTTCCACAATTACTCTAGCCTGGGTCAAGTTGATAAAAACTAGCCAGCGCATCCTATCTCCCCTGGCGATGGGTTCGGAGCCGAGATGGGATTCTCATGAGAGAAGGGAAGTTGATGTGAGTAGCATTGGTCCTGCATATGACTGCCTGGGAGAGTCGCATGGTCCTTACAGCCTCCGGCGTGGTAGGGAGGATTTCCCAGAATTCATAGAGCTGTACTCGCACAGAATAGTAGTTGGGACATAGTCATGAGGACCAGCTCCAGTTTTGAGCTGGACCCTCCTGCTAGAGTGTTTTCTCTAACGCCCGCTGACCACACAGTAGCTCTCTTTCTGTGTCTCTACTACTGTCTACTGTGTTCACCCAACTGGCTGCAGCACCATACCCCTGGCTGCTCAGAGCCGAGGACCAGTAGACAGCAAGGCAGCAGCCTGACGTCCTCATTAGTCCACCTCACACACAGCATATAGGACACACACACATGTCATACGGGTCTATAGACAACCAGGCACAGTTCTGCTTCCCAGCCTCTGTGAGAACCATGCCCAATAACCAGGTGGCAGCCCAACCTACCAAAAGGTCAGGCAGATAGCTTCAGCCACAGTGCCTGCATATGCCTAGGTAGTGCCCGTCTCCAGCAAAACTGTCATACCAGTGTAGGCATAGACACCTACATCCTGGGCCAATGATGCCATCATGGACATCTCTGACAAGGATATAGATAGTGTACACAGTAGTCAGGCTACTGAGTCCATCTAGAATCCATGGTAACAACATCCAACAACAGGCGTTAGGCCTCTCTGAAATGAATAAGTAACCTATAAAATTTGGAAATGTAAATATTGCAATAGCTGTAGAAATATCAACAAAGGAAACCAACAAAATATGAAGAAAATAGGTTTTCTCACAGTAACACTGGTTAGCAGACCCCAAAGAAAAGGAAATTTACAGCCTTGAAAACAAACTCAAAATAATGTTAGAATTAAGTGAGAACAAATGACAAAACTCAACAAAGAGATAGAAATCCTGAAACAAAACCCAAACAAAAATCTTACACCTCATGAATTCAATAAGTTCAATATATATATATGTTTGAGAACCACAATACAAGACTACACTGGAGTCCCAGAATAAATTCCAGGAATTCAAGATGGGGATTCTGAATGAACCCAGTCAAGGCAAAACAACAAACAGAAAATAACGATAAGTTTTTAAAAAGTAAATTAAGCCAAGTGGTGGTGACACATGCCATTAATCCCAGCACTTGGGAAGCAGAGGCAGGTGGATTTCTGTGAGTTCAAGGCCAGCCAGCCTTGTCTATAAGAACTAGTTCCAGGACAGTTAGGACTGTTATACAGAGAAACCCTGTCATGAAAAAAAACCAACCAAACAAACAAACAAAAAAGTAAATTACTAGGTTTTCTGCCTCCCCATAATAAGTTTCTAAGCCAATGATGCAGTAAGACAGATCAAGCCAAATTGAAGAAGTATATATAACAACAGATTTATTGGAGCAACTCCCCATGGGTTCTCTGGTCCCAGAGATTGGAGCCAGAGGCGTTGCTCCCCAAATGAAAATAGGGAGATTTTATGGGTTGTGATTACGGTCCACCACAAGCTGGGTTTGTGCCCAAGTAAGGTAAAAATTGAGCGGTTAAGCAGGGAGTTGGGCGACTGGCAACTTCATGGGAGGCAGCTACTGCCAAGAATTGGGTTTGGGAACTGGGCCTTTTGTGCCTTCCCTTTGTCCAGAGACTCTGAGTGGATAGGTTTTGGTGAGAGAGAGAGAGAGAGAGAGAGAGAGAGAGAGAGAGAGAGAGAGAGAGAGAGAGAGAGGAAGGAGGGAGGGAGGGAGGGAGGGAGGGAGGGAGGGAGAGAGAGAGAGAGAGAGAGAGACTAGAATGGGGCTTTCTGAATCATGCCATGCAGGGGCAAGCTGGAGGTTCCTAATAGTGGCACCATTTTCTTCCAAACCACCACAAATATTTACTATTAAATACTTAAACATCATTAATTTTGGAAAATAATTTGAATGCTCCCAACACAAAGAAGCAATAAGCATATGAGGCAATGGATATACATCATAACCTAGACTGGTCACTACACACATATGTGTGTGTGATGTGTATATAAACATAACCTAGACTGGTCACTACACACGTGTGTGTGTGATGTATATATAAACATCACACAGAACTCCCTAAATATGTGCACATTTCTGGCTAATTTTTTTATATTTTAGTAATTCTGGTTATTATAAACATGGTTTTTACTTTTACATATATCTCAAGAGGGTCTGGGGAGAAGACTCATTTGGTTAAGTTCTTGATGCACAACCATGAGGAAGGATGTTCCATTCTCAGAACCAACAGTAAAAACCAGAGTGCGGTGCCATGCACTCATAAACTGGCCCTGAGGAGGAAGAGACAAGCAGACCCCTGGGTCTGCTTGCCAGGCAGTGAGATCCAGCACAGTGAGGCACTCCTTACTTGAAAGAAAAATGGAGAGCACCTGATGACAGACACCTGAGGTTGACCTCGGGTCTGCACATGCACACAGGTGCACGTGTGCACACACACACAAGATGGAATAGAATTCCGATCAATACTACACAAGTTATAAGAGACCTCGATAGGTTGCCTGCTACCTCAGAATGACAATTGCCTTATCTATGGCTTTTTGTGCATTGCTTCTAAGTATCACTTAGAATCAAACCAAATGCACAAGGCAATGGTGCCTACACTCTATGGACAGACTGTAAAGTTCAAATATGCGTGTTCTTTACTGGTCTGTTCACTTTGTTCCTGTAATTACGAGCCTGTCTTTTCCTCATTTTTCCTGATAGGATATCGAAGAGACCATGAACACTGCGTTGAATGAACTCCGGGAACTGGAAAGACAGAGCACGGTGAAGCATGCCCCCGATGTCGTGCTGGACACCTTGGAGCAAGTGAAAAACTCACCCACCCCTGCAACCTCCATGGAATCTCTAAGCCCCCTGCACAACGTCACCCTCAGGAGCTCAGAGCCTCAGATTCGCCGGAGCACGAGCTCGTCCAGTGATACAATGAGTACTTTCAAGCCAATGGTGGCGCCCAGGATGGGCGTGCAGCTGAAGCCCCCAGCCCTTAGGCCAAAGCCTGCTGTTCTTCCAAAAACAAACCCAACTGTAGGGCCCGCCGCACCTTCCCAGGGTCCCGCAGACAAGTCTTGCACGATGTAGAAACCAAGGTCCTGAGGGGAGGGAGTCTGAAGATGAAGATGGATTAGTGACAGTGGTCCGTGATGTTCCTCAGTCTTGCGCCTATAACTGGAGATCTTTTTGACTTTTCTATGTCGTCGAATGTAATGGTGTCGGGGACTAGCTACATTAACGTGGGCATTTGTATTTTGTAACCTTTTTTAATAACTGGACATATGTCATTTTAAAGACAATAGAAACTCTCTTAGACTTACTTGAAAATCCAATGCTGCAGCCCTTGTCACGAAGGCGACACCTTGCCCCCTGCGGTATATGGCTTTGGATTGTGTGGCCCAGGTGAGTGGCCTGCGAGAAAGAGAACCCGAGTTCCAGGTCTTACTGGAGAATCACCCGCCATGGTCTGTGACATATGCGGGAAGAGCCATTGTCTAGAAACCAACACCGAGCATCCAGAGTGGGATCCAGCACCTGTTACAAGTCACAGAGGGGCTTCAGTGAGACTTTCAGTCCATGGCTTGCAAGGGCTCCATGATGGCCCCTTCCATAAATGTCATTTCCCTGGATCTGGGTTAAGAACTCAATGGAAGAAGGTAGAAAACCCTCAACTGTTGCTTGAACTGAACCTGGAAAGGCAGGGGAGACAGTGTCTCCAGAGCTGTTGGCATTGCTCCTTCCGAGAACGCGATCAGGCCCTGGAGATGTCCAATCCCACCACCTCCATTTGCAAAGGGCTAGAGCAGTTGAATATTGAGGACTTTCCGGTTACAGCACAAACTCCTACAAAGTTGTTCGATAACTGCCTGAGAAATATTTCTCCCTTCCTTCAAACCCCATGCTCTCCTTCATGGCAATGGAAACAGACAGACAGGAAATTGATTCACGGATGTTGTCACCTAATTACCTTGCTTCCTTTAGGCCACAAAGGCCCAATGGTCCCAAATCCTAAACCCCCAGCTCTGATGCCCACATCTCTTTGAACCAAGCCAGATCTGGCCACGGTACTGAGTGAGAACCCTGCCGGGCCACCATGGGAAGATGACCCTGTGGTGCCGGGATGGCCTCTTCCCAGTTTTGTACCTCAGAATCATGACTTCTGTTCTTGTCCTGTTCGTGTTTGGTTTGTTGTTTTGGAATTTTGCCTGTGACCTCTACAGAACTCATCTAGTCAAATGGACTCCATTAGGAACTTCTTTCCTGGCATTTTAGCGCATAGCCATTTTTCTTTATCATATATTTACTATATTTTTCCTCTAGCTTAAAAAAAGAAGGCAGATTGTGTGTTTGTTTAGTACTGGGATTAAACCGGAGGCCTCTTGCATGCTAAGCACACACTTTACCCCCGAGTTCTATCCACCCCTCACGCCCAGATCGTCCTGAACACAACTGTTTTTACTAAGGTACAGATCGCCCCTCTAGCCACAGCCGCTGGTGTCCACATTAGCACGCACTTCCTGATGAAGCCAGCAGATGGCTCAGAACAAGCCCCTTTGGACACACCATTAATCACCTTTTAGGTTTAATCTCAGACTGGCGTGCCCACCTCAGAGTGGCACGGTGTTGACAATAATTCACGCAGGAACCAAGTAAGAGCTGTACTAAAATCAAGATCGTGAGTGACTGCTACCTCAGTTTGCCCATCTAATCATTCCTTTGCAGAAAAACAATATGGATGAAATAGTCCCTTTCTAAGTCACTCCTCGCATCTTACAACCACCCCGAGGTAATTCCCAGGATGGTAAGATTTTGAACCTCAGAATTGCCAGTGGTGGTGGTGGTGGTGCACACCTTAAATCCAGTACTCGGAGGCAGGGACAGGCAGATCTCTTGAGTTCAAAGCTAGCCTGGTCTACAGGATGAATTATTCCAGTACAGCCAGAACTACACAGAGAAAAATAATTCAAAATCTTTAGAACCATTCTTTTTGGCCATTTTGTAAAAGAAACCATAGAGACCCAGCCAGGATTGAGGTTTGCTAGACACTGAGCCTTTTAAACATCCCACCTCTGGTTTCCTTGGGAGTTCATCGTCTCCTCAATGAACCCGCCATTTACTAGAAATCAATATCAATTCTTCAAACCATGTTTCTTCTTTGATGGAAGATGCTAACAGAAGGTGTAAGAAGCTAGCAGCTTTAGGAGCTATTTGTAAATATCTTTCCTAAACTTGAATTTTAGTTTTTACCATCTTCCTCTTCCAAACAGCTCTCTGGCAATCCTCCCCACACACCCCACCCCTGCTGCAACCCCACTGCTGCCTTCTGTGTGTCCATCTATGCCTTTCTGTCCCCCAGGTCAGGCCTTTGCTGCCTTGAAAGAGAAAGGACATGCTTTTGCAAGTCCCTTGGGATCTCAGGCCTGGGCCTCCAGGGAATGGCTCCTAGTTCCCTCCCATCAGTCACTCACCTTTTCCTCCCTCTTCTCTCCTGTAGTCCCGGTGATGGTTCCAGATGTCCCCAGACAAGCAGTCACCTTTCCTTCCTTTGCCTAGTGAGGGACCAACAGTTTTATACCTTCACGTCTGGCGAGGGCACTCTTGGAGCCATGCACAGAATGGTTTAAGATAAGATGTCCCCTGCATGGAGGATCCTAAGCAGTCACTAGAGCTCACTAAAGGCTGCAGCAGCTGAGGCAGGTCGCCCTGGCAGGGTTCAAGGTGGAGCGCACAGAGGAAAGGGACAAGGAAGGAAATGCATGGACCCTGAGGTCCTCCGTCCTCTCCCAGACCTTAGCGTCCATATGCAGTTCAGGGAGGGGGTCGTTTGGTGAGCAGATTGTAGTCCACAACACCGCCTGACTCCACGTACACAAAATAGCCATAGTTATTAGGACTGTGTGCTTTGTCCCGTCCGTAGAACCCTGGTGCCAATTTGCAAAGCCCTTTGCTGTGAGTTGGGGTTTGAGGGATGGATTGGATAGGAACCGAGTGCACATTTTTTAAAGAGTGTCCCAATAAAATGTCAAACTGTTGAGGACACTCTGGGGCTCAAGTTCTTGCTGCAGGTCAACATCATTGTTCACCAGTCTTGTGTTCATAAAGACATCAGCTAACTGTGGTGCTCTGGGAGCCATCCGTGGAATACTTCACAATGAGGTCCCACTTATTCTGCTACCATAGTCATGAATGGATAAAGAACTCCAGAGTCAGGTGGTCTCTGAGTTTTCTTTATACATTTGCCACTTCCAGAAAGGCTTTTTGATTTAATTAAGAAGGGGGAAAGAAAGTTGGGTTGTTGGTGGTGGTCTCAGCATTTAGGAATGGCTCAGCCTCTGATGTCTACAAACTGAAGGAACCATGATCCGACATCTGAGATCCAACAGTAAAGAGACTGTCCCTCCATTGAGAGCTCAGATTTGGGTTGATCCTTATTCCTGACCATAGCAGCAAAGACCATAAATGCAGGAAATGCATTTGGGATGCCATATCCACCATCTGCCACTGAGACCTCAGGAACCAGAGAGCCCAGAGCTGAGAGCTCTAGCCATGTACAAATAGAACCCTCCTATTTCAGACCCCCACCCCCGAGCTGAAAGCCCCCCTCAAGCTCCAGCTGGGCTGGAGTACCAGGCTTGCATTGGGATGACTTCAGCACAGATAGTAAAGCCAGAGACTAAGCCTAGCTTTCGCTCATCCTACTATACTTTATTTAAAAAACAAAATGTCTCAGTGGTATAATCAAAATGGGTACCTGTATCTTTAAATTATATAGGGAATTTTGTATGTTTAAATAATTGTACTGGGTTCCATAATGCTTACCTTAGAAACTAGTAAAAGAAAACTCTATAAACTGCGCATCTGTGAATGCCCCTTCCGAGCGTGCTCATCTAAGTTCGTGTGTAGTGTGATGGTTGCTGTAGATATTTAACATGTAGTAGATGGCCCTGTTAACAGGAGACTGCTCTTCCCCTGCGTTCTTACTGGTGACTCCTGCCCACGTAATTGAAATCAGTGTTGTCCTTTCCTGTCGGTTTGGTCAGTTGCAGTACTGGTTGCTTCCTGCTTGTGACAGTGACCTACCTGTGTCAGTGTACATCGGCAGTATGTACATGTGAAAGTGCCTTCCTATCTTAGAGGAGCTTAGCCTTGCTCTTGTACTGTCGCCCACAGTGTCCCGCCCGCCGGAGTGTTCTCTGGCTCCTTCCGCTTGATCCCGCCTCTCCACCGGCCCCACTTCCGTTTCTTCCTGCGCCTCAGCGCTCAGTCGTGTGCGTCTTGCATCCGTGTGGATTATCAGACTGTCTCGTTGCCCTCATAGACGTGACCGTGCCTTTCTCGCCCCTCAGTGACTCCCTGCCACCCGTCCCATGCGTCCCACTGTGTCCCACTCACACTGCTACCTGCCATCCCGTCCCTAGCTCTATACTGACTCTCCAATGCATCCCTCCTCTCCGAGGTGAAGAGAAGAGGGTGCTTTTACAGTCCTGGAAGAAAAGAAATGTTTTGTTAATCTGTCGTGACAACGCACTTTTCTGTATAGTACTGTACTTCTTGGCATGTACCATTACAGGCTTCAGTATACGGTCGGGTTTGTTCTTCGAGGTGTAGCTTTATAATAAATATGATAGTTCTGGCCACCTTTGCTTGCCATTTGCTGTGACTCTGAAGTTTTTGTGTGATGATACGATGGCCCAGAGAGGGACCTTGGCGGACCAAGGGGCCACAGGGATGGGTAGGAGAAGAGAGAGGGGAGGGGGGGAGAGAAGTACAGAGAGAGGAAGAGGAAGAAGAGAGAGAAATAGGCAGAGTTCTGCCTTTTAAAGATGCAGGGTACTGCCCGCCCTGTACGGGGGTGATGTACTCTGTGGGGTCCAGGGTACTGCCCGCCCTTATGGGAGTGATGCACTCTGTGGGGTCCAGGGTACTGCTGCCCTGCACGGGGGGGGGGGGGGGGGGGGGAGTATTTCACTCTGTTCCCCAGAGATGTATTTAATGGGTTGCATTGAAAATGGGAAACATCAAGCTTTTTCTGTTTTGTTTGAAATAGGTTCGCACATGCAGCCCTGGCTGTTCCTGGAACTTACTATGTAGAACAGGCTGGCTTCAACTCCCAGAGATCTATCTCCCTCTGCCAAGATTAAAGGCAAGCACCACCCATGCCTGGCTCTCTTAAAAGGTTTTTGCTTCATTTTCATTTTTGGTCATGCATTTGAAAGCGAGGCCTCCTATACAGAGGCTCATCCGACAAGCTGCGGTTTTTCAAAGTCAATGGCTTGGGGACACCTGTGTAGGGAAAAACAGGCATTGAGTCTGATCCTCACAAATCCCTTCCCACTGTAAATTCTGTCAAGCTGATATTCATTTCATTTTATTATACCGAAGTAGAATTTTCACCACTGACTGTTTAGATTTGCCCATGTATCAACACTTTAATATCAAGCACAAAAGCTAACTCTTCAGTTCAAACTGAACCAGTCATATATCAGATTTAAAACTGTTAAATCTGCTTTTAAAATAGCATCAGCGAGGTGGTGGTGGTGCACGCCTTTAATCCCAGCACTCAGGAGGCAGAGGCATGCAGATCTCTGTGAGTTCGAGCCCAGCCTAGCCTACAGAAGGAGTTCCAGGATGGCTAGCCAGAGCTACACAGAGAAACCCTGTCTCGGAAAACAAACAGACGTAATTAAAATTAATTTTTGATTGAAGTATGAAATATGTACAGAAAAAAGTATAAAACATATACAGAAAAAAAGGTACCAATCATTAGTATAATGGTTTTTACAAAAAACCACTATAGCTGAGGGGGTACGTAGTTTGGTGGTAAAGCTTGCACTTAGCGTGCAAAAGCATTCAAACCCAACCACCAAAAAAGCGAAAGTGTTTACCACCCAGACCAAGAAATAGAACCCTCACCATAGCCCGAGTGCTGAGGAATCACGCCATAGCTGATTCAGCCAGTGTGACTGCCTACATGTGGGCCCATGCGGTTCTTGTATCTGGTTCTTTTTGTTGAATCTTATGCTGGGAGCTGGAGAATCAGCTCTGTGGTGTATCTACCAACAAGTACAAGCCTGTGTCCAGTTTCCGTGTCGGGAAAATCATCCGAGAGTTAACCTAGAAATTCTTCCATTTTTATTGCTACACAGAATTATATCACAGGCGGGTTTCCTAATTGAACTTTGGCTTTATATGCAAAAGTTACTAAACCTAGAGAGATTTATGAAAAATTAGACAACCCCACCAGTTAGAATTGTTTCCCAGACCCTGATGGGAGGGTGTCAGATGGCCCACGCAAAGCTGAGTTTCTTCGCATCTGAAGACAAAAACTCGCCCTACACGTCATTGAAACTAGCGTGGGATCCACCTCTTGGTGCTACTGCTGGGTGCTTTTCTTCGGTACCCACGCTCCTCGCAGAAAGTTAGACTCACAGGCTACTCACCAGAAATGAATGTCCAAACAAGACTGGAAGATTGTTCCAGAAAATCACCCCGTTCTGCATCATTGCCTCAGGCTGCCACAACTGGCTACACCTACCCATTTCTGCCTCCCTCACTCTGGCATCGGTGGGTCACCCACAGTGTGCCTGAACCCACCAAGATTATACTTAAAGTAGTTGGGATCCCTAAGAACGAAATTTCCCCAGGTTTTATTTGGGAGTGTTAAAAATACCCCCAAAAGCCTGAGACTATTTGGCCAATTCTGTTCCAAGGGTCGTCCGTCTCCAGTTGTTCGTTTGGTTTTAGGTTTTGTTATGTTGGCTTTTTTAAGACAGGGTCTTGCTATGTAGCATGAGCTGGTCTGGTATGCTGGCTTTTTTAAGACAGGGTCTTACAATGTAGCATGAGCTGGCCTGGTATGTTGTTTTTTTAAGACAGGGTCTTGCTATATAGCATGAGCTGACCTGGTATGTGGCTTTTTTAAGACAGGGTCTTGCTATGTAGCATGAACTGGCCTGGTATGTTGTTTTTTTAAGACAGGGTCTTGCTATGTAGCATAAGCAGGCCTTAAGCTTGCGATCGTGCCTCAGCCTTCCACCTACTGGGCTAAAGATGTGACCCACCACACCTGGCTCTTCGATCCATTCTTGGATTTCAGAGGAAAACTTTGGGAACTAAGCACCACGAAGTTCAGTTCCTCTGTAGTCTCTCTTTAAATAGCAGACAGAAAGCCTGGCTTTTTTTTTCATTCCTTATATTTTATTTTTTTATTTATTAAAAAATTCCACCTCCTCCCATTTCCACCCCCTCCCCCCTTCCTCTCCCCCACCCTCTCCAGTCCTAAGAGAAGTCAGGGTACCCTGCCCTGTGGGAAGTCCAAGGTCCTCCCCCCTCCATCCAGGTCTAGGAAGGTGAGCATCCAAACAGACTAGGCTCCCAAAAAGCCAGTATATGCGGTAGAATCAAAACCCAGTGTCTTTATCATTGACTTCTGAGTCAGCCCCCATTGTCAGCCACATTCAGAGAGACGGTTTAATCACATGCTCGTCCAGCTGGCCTTGGTGAGCTCCCATTAGATCAGTAACACCGTCTCAGTGGGTGGACGCACCCCTCACAGTCCTGACTTACTTGCTCATCTTCTCCCTCCTTCTGCTCTTCATCGGGACCTTGGGAGCTCAGTCCAGTGCTCCAGTGTGAGTCTCTTTCTCTATCTCCATCCATCGCCGAATGAAGGTTCTATGGTGATATGCAAGATATTCATCAGTGTGGCTATGGAAGAAGGCCAGTTCAGGCACTGTCTCCTTTGATGCCCAAGGATCTAGCTGGGGACATCCCCTTGGACACCTGGGAACCCCTCTAGAGCCAAGTCTCTTGCCAACCCTATAATGGCTCCCTTAATTAAGATATCTTCTTCCCTGCTCCCATATCCACTCTTCCTCCATCTCAACCATTCCACCCTCCCAACCTCTCCCCGATTCCCACTTCTCCCTTCTCTTTCCCCTTCTCCCCTTCCCCTCACCCCACCCCCACCCCCATGCTCCCAACTTTTGCCAGGCGATCTTGTCTACTTCCAATTTCCAGGAGGATAAATATATATTTTTCTTTGGGTTCACCTTATTATTTAGCTTCTCTAGGATCACAAACTATAGGCTCAATGTCCTTTGTTTATGGCTAGAATCCACTAATGAGTGAGTACATACCATATTCATCTTTTTAGGTCTGGGTTATCTCACTCAGCAAAGTGAAAATAGATCCATATCTATCACCATGCACAAAACTCAGTCCAAATAGATTAAAGATCTCAATATAAATCTGACCACACTGAACCTGATAGAAGAGAAAGTGGGAAGTAGTCTGCAACACATGGGCACAGGCGACCACTTTCTACATATAACCCCAGTAGCACAGACAATAAGAGCAACAATGAATAAATGGGACCTCCTGAAACTGAGAAGCTTCTGTAAAGCAAAGGACACTGTCACTAAGACAAAAAGGCAGCCCACTGAATGGGAGATCTTCACCAACCCTGCAACAGACAAAGGCCTGATCTCCAAAATATATAAAGAACTCAAGAAACTAGACGTTAAAATTCTGAATAACCCAATTTAAAAAATGGGGTACTGAACTGAACAGAGAATTCTCAACAGAAGAAGTTCAAATGGCCAAAAGATACTTAAGGTCATGTTCAACTTCCTAAGCGATCAGGGAAATGCAAATCAAAACAACTTTGAGATACCTCTTACACCTGTCAGAATGGCTAAAATCAAAAACACCAATGATAACCTATGCTGGAGAGGATGTGGAGTAACGGGAACACTCATCCATTGCTGGTGGGAATACAAACTTGTACAACCACTTTGGAAATCAGTGTGGCAGTTTCTCTGGAAATTGGGAATCAATCTACCTCAGGATCCAGCAATTCCACTCTTGGGAATATACCCAAGAGATGCCCAATCATACTACAGAAGCATTTATTCAACTATGTTCATAGCAGCATTATTTGTAATAGCCAGAACCTGGAAACAACCTACGTGCCCCTCAATGGAACAATGGATAAAGAAAGTGTGGCACATATACACATTAGAGTTCTACTCAGCGATAAAAATCATCTTGAATTTTGCATGTAAATGGATGAAGGCCTGCTTTTAGACTAGAAAACCAGCCGTTCTGTGACCTTCAATGCCTGTTCTCCAGCAAAGACTGAACCTAGAGTAAGTGAGTGAGTGAGTGAGTGTTTGTGTGTGTGTGTAGGAATATGGGAGGAGGTGAGAGACCACACCCCCTAGAGTATGCCTTGTTTAGTATAGATACCTTGTTCAACATAAATTCTCTGATCTTTTGATGGAGGAAGGTCATTGGTTAAAAAATAAAGAAACTGCTTGGCCCTCATAGGTTAGAACATAGGTGGGTGGAGTAAACAGAACAGAATGCTGGGAGGAAGAGGAAGTGAGCTCAGACGCCATGCTCCCCTCTCCCCAGCAGACACGATGAAGCAAGCCGCCAGGTCAGACATGCCGAATCTTTCCCGGTAGACTGGTGCTACATAGATTATTAGAGATGGGTTGATCAGTTAGAGAATTAGCCAGTAAGGGCTAGAGCTAATGGGCCAAGCAGTGTTTAAAAGAATACAATTTGTGAGTCGTTATTTTGGGGCATAAGCTAGCCAGGCAACCAGGAGCTGGGGCGGCAGGAACACAGCCCGCAGCTCCCACTACAATCTTTTTTTTTTCCTTCCTGATAGAAGGTCCTAAATGTCCCCACCCATCTCACTCTGGGATTACAGGCATGCACCACCACCACCTCTGGTTCACTCAGTGCGAGGCATCTAATGCAGGACTCCCTGCATGCTACACAAGCACTCTGCCAGTAAACTCTATCCTCGCCCCTCCCCCTCCCATCTCCCTTAATGTGCACAGCCAAGTGTGCACATCCCTTTCTTACTTGCCTTGATGTACTAAATCTTGCCTGAGTCTTGCTGTTGTTTGGGCTGAACAGCAGGAAACAGGGATTTTCTGCGGGCATCTTCAGCTTGACAGACTCCCTCCCCCCGCAAGAAAAAACCTATTTCCCTTCATTACAAGCACACCCTCCTCCCCTTTACCCAAGCTCTGTACTTCTCATTTACCTCAACTATCATGGTGGTCCATCAGCCCTCCTTTGGAGCAGTTGCCCCTCTGGAGCCTTGTGTACCAACCTCAGTACCCCTCCAAATAGGATGTCTATGGCAGGTGAGGATCTGAGGGTAAAAAAATTAACTCAAGTACATTACTGCTACATGTGCTTCCTTCCTTTTTCCATGAAGAAACAAAGAAGAGGAAGAGGAGGGTATAATGGTCTGCTCTGTCCCTTTAAGAGACAAGCCATGCCCACTTCCTCCCCCATCCACCAAGACAAACTGATCTTCTGCTTCCAGCCTGAGTCCCTTCCTTTCCTTCCTTTTCTGCCTCCCTTTCTGAGAGGCAGCTTCTGTCTCTCCCTTCTCTCCACTTCTCCCCTTCCCCTTCTGTTTCTCTCTCTCTCTCTCTCTCTCTCTCTCTCTCTCTCTCTCTCTCTCTCTCTCTCTCTCTCTCTCTCTCTGCCTCTCTCTTTGCTCTTCTCCCCTTCTCCCCTTTCCTTCCATAACCCACTAAATAAATATCCAACCTCACTCTGCATGGCATGCCTATCCCTCTGTCTCTCACCCATTGTGTGACTCCCTGCCTGGGACCAGTCACCTTTGGAGACCTGTGGCATGGTCTTGTGGTGTGCCCATCCATCTGTCTCTCCTCTTGGGACTGGCTGTCCCATTGAGGTCTCTTACCCACCACACTGCTCCCTGCCTAGGACTTGTGACCCACTGCAGCCACTCAGGGAACTGCATCATCCCTGCCTGGGACTGGCTGCTCTCCCGACCCACTGCTGGCTGCCTGCCGCCACTTCAGGGACCTCTTGTGCGAGGTCTTGGGACCGCTGCCCACTGCAGCCACTCAGGGACCTGCTGCATTTTACTTAAACCATAACAGAGGGGAAGAAGAAGTAGAATAAGGAGTGTTCTCCATGAGGTTTCTAGTTTTTACAGGCATAGTTGGAAAATTTCATAGTTGGTAAGGACAATGATAATATGCATATTAAAATCACAAAGAGGGCAGGTAGAACCTGACAAAGCTGTGCTTCAGAACAGGTGACACCACCACCAGGGAAGACCCAGTATCCAAGGGGAAGCACCTGACATTCCAAACCATTCGGTAAAGTCACTAAACATCCCCAAATCCTGGATTCCCCCAATTCCCTCTTCCAGTCTTTTTTGTGATAACCAGCTTTGGGGGACACCCAGAATTGTTTGTTAGCAAAGGTGGGGCACACTACCCTCAGTGAATTTTCCAAAAGACAAGTGTTCCCACAGCTCTGCAAAATGGATTGCTCCATGTGGACGTGGACTTACACACTTCCCCTGGATCTGCCCATTGGTCTGTCATCTGTACATTTATTCTATAGTCTTGTGGGCTTCAACATCTCCCCTTCTTTTGTTTAGTAAATGCAGCAAGTGTATATCTCTCTGGGTAACGAATAATTTTTTAAAATTAATAGCCAATATATATTGATGGCAAGCTGAGAACTAGTTTGGCCATCTTGCAGATGAAGTGTATATGATTTTAAAATATCTTATCTACAGTGAAACAGAAGAGTAATATAAAAATCTGTAGTAGTTAGTATGACATGATGTGGTTGTGTCTAAAAGTTGTAGGTTTGAGGTAGAAAAGGAAAGGAGTCTTAGTTTAAAATGTTAGTTTTATCTATCAACCTTCGATTAATAGACTGTGTATTGATGAAGTATTGTTAGATAGACTTTACCTAGTTAGTGGTGTGCATCTGTAGGACCAAGGCCGCAGTTGAAGTAGACCTCATAAGTTAAATTTGTAATGAAGGCAGTAACAAACCATTTTAGCTATGAGAGGGCAGTATCTTCATAGAAGAACAATTGTCAGAAATACATAAGGAGATTGTCTGATAACATATACATTACAGGATTATGGGCAGACTCTACAATGAACCATTTTTTTAAAGTTAGTCCAGTCCTTTGGGCTATAGGTCAACACGGCAGAAAGATGATGCAGGGGGTGGAAGTCTCTCATGCCATACCACACTCACATCAATGCCATACCACGCTCACACCAATACCATGCCACGCTCACACCAATGTCACGCCACACTCACACAAATGCTATACCACACTCACATCAATGCCATCAGAGAGGTCACTGGTAGCCACAGAGGGAGCAGGATATGCTGAAGAACAGGTAAAGCCACAAGCCACATGGCAGAACGGAGATTGATTTAAGTTGTAAGAACTAGTTAGTAATAAGCCTGAGCTATCAACTGAGCATTTATAAATAATATAACCCTCAGTGTGGTAATTTGGAAGCAGCTGCTGGGATGAGCAAACCCCGCCCACAGTTCTACTTGGAGAAGGAGTTGCTATAATCTAGTTTGTTAGAGTGGAAGTGAGCATGTGACTATGAGAATCTCGAAAGCACAGGCAGTCCCAGGGATGGGAAATGGTCAAGCCACAGCCATGGTACACAGGTGGGTACAGGCTGAGGTTGGAAGGAAGTAGTTAGACCATCTTAGGAAATAGGAAGCAAACAGGTCACCTGCTTCCTCTTGGAAGGGATGCAGCCTAGATTAGTATAGCTTGAAACAAAACCTAGACTTTAGCGTACTCAAAACTGGTCTGTCATATCTGGGAACAGCTTTCTGCCTGAGTAGTATAGAAGAATTGTCAAACACCAGAAACTCTTTCAGAAGAGAATCACGTAGTTCTGTCCCCTTCCTAGAGAGAAGAGGAAGCAGGCCTGCAGGAAACTTGAGGAGACTGAAAACTGCAGGCCCTTTCCACCTTGTCTGCCGGTCAGAGAGTGTGGAGATTGACAAGCGTAGTTGCGTGCCCCAACTTAGGATGTGACTGCTTGGCTCTTGTGAAATTAAGATAAGCCCATGCCATCCTGACAGGTGATCAGCATATGCGGTTGTACTTCTACTCCTTCTTTGGTAACTATGAGGTCACCTGGGGAAGGGGGGTCTTCAGCACACATGACCTAGAGCACATTTACTACCTAGATGACAGGATGCTGATGATTTGATGTCTCAGAGTGATAAAGCAATTGGCTGTGTGAGTTATCCTTTGTATCAGGTTAATAAAGTCTTTTGTTACCCCCCCCCCACATATATGTTGGGTATAAAAGCTGTGGAAAAATAAATGCAGGTGAATTTCAGGATTTCAGTAATCACTGGAATACCCTCCTGGTATTATTCTATGGTCCTGTCTTGTTATTTTATGTGTCTTTATAATCTTTATAATCCCATGCCCCTACCCTGGCAAAAGGATTTTGTCGAGGCCGGTCCTCAACAGAAACTCGGGTCTTTAAGCAGCAGAAGGACACAACCCATGTTAGTGTGAAGGAGCCAAGGGCTGTACCAGTCTGCCGTGCCCAGCTTAGGCTGTGTCAGCCTTGCCTTTGGAACTAATAAAGAAGCGCCTTCCGTTGTAAAAAAAGAGTGGGAGTGTGCAGCACACACTTTCAATCCCAGTACTGGGAGGCAGAGGCAGGAGGATCTCTATGAGTGGAGGCCAGCCTGGCTGACATAGTGAATTCCAGAACAGTCAGGGCCTCAAAGCAAAACAAGAATGGAAATGTGTGAGTGACGGGGTGTATTAAGGTTCATCACTAGGCAGGCAAGCACGGTACATGAACGGAGAAAAGGTATCCGATTACGTGTTCCCAGAATCACCTGTGAACTCTCTAAGGATGATTTCATTTTTTAAAAAAAAATTATTTCAAAATAAAATTCATAGAATCTAAGTGCAGGCCATACATTTTGAAGGCCAGTGAAATTGAGAACTATATGTAGAATGAAGGTAAAGGTTATATCAAACAATCCCCAGAAAGATCTAGACAGGGAAAAGTATTGGCCACAATGAAGACAAGTGTTACCGCCACTTGAGTAACCCTTATGACATTCTTAGAGTGACTGAGTGCCAACTTCCAACTGCCAAGCGCAGTGAAGTCTGCTACGATGGGCCAGCCCTCTTGGTTGTCAACTTGGCTGGCCCTTGAATCAACTAGGAGAAATGCTGCTGGGCAGGTGTGGAGTTTACCTGGGAAGGATGAACTGAGAGGCATCCCCTCCCCCCCCCACCTTCCATCAGTAGCCTGTATCCTGTGAGGTCCGGCCAAGGGAAAGCCATTCTTGCCTGCCTGTCTTCGTTCCCTGCTGGCATCTACATTGTTGCTCACCTCAGAACTCTGAGTTTCTTCTGCTTTCTTACACGGGTTTACACACTGATGGATCTCTAGTTGTGTAGTTCCTGACCTTTGATGGCTGTGTCCAAAGCATGGAACTGGAGAGAGTCCCTGTCCCCAAAGCAGACATGGGGGCTAAGGTGGGCGCACGCTCTGAAACAGGCAAATCTGCACAAAGACACAGGCTCATAAGTGAAGATGACTGAATTGCCTAAACAGTTTCTCTGCCAGTCTTAAGACTAATGCCTGCCCCGTAACTTGGCCTCCCCTTCACACCTAGTGGTTGACAATTATTTCCCAGTCCAAGAAGCAGAACAAATGAGATTATTTTCTCATTTGCAGATATGCTAGGGAGAGCTCTGGAGAGCTGACTTAAAATTTAATGCGATTTTAAACTATGCAAAGTACACCATTACCTTATTAATGTTCTCTGTCCCTTTGTCTTTTTGTCATGGGCATAGGGAACAAAAGAACCATGTCTGTTCAAGTCAACCTAAGCACAGCCGTATACCTGAAAAGCCATGCCTTCTTCCTAAGGAATCTGGAACCCGGGAAATCAGTGTGAAAACCCCAGGCTTCAGCTTCTGCACACATTGAGAAGCACTGCCTTCCTGGTGGTTCTGGGCCTTGCTGTTCAATACGGACATCCTTTTCCCTTTTAACAGATGCACAGGGCGTGGCTCAGTGTGTGCTGAGCTCTTCCACTTTAGCAGGGTCTGCTTGCTCTCAAGTCCACATCTGTCTGACATCTCTGCTAGGAAGACGCTTTAGGGTGGAGAACTGTCTACCCCAAGGAACAAGGACAATTAAGACAAATGAAGGACAAGCACATCACCTCACTCGCTCCCATGACACTGCTGGAACTGTTAAATGCAAATGAGCCTAAAATTAAATATACCTTTAGATTCAGTCGTTACATCCTGGTGTACCCCTTCTAGCTCATGACTGCTTTCTTCTAGTACTGAAGATTGCTGGCCATCATTTTCCCCTCTGCGTTTTGTTTTGTATTATATTTGTGTTTTTATTGTTGTTCTTGGTTTTTGAGGACTGATCAAAAATTACTACCTTTGCCAAAAATAAGGAAAATAAAGCTTTATTTTAATGTTTGGATGAGAGAGAGAGAGAGAGAGAGAGAGAGAGAGAGAGAGAGAGAGAGAGAGAGAGAGAATCTCTGGTGTGGAAGACATGGCAGATGCTCCACTCACTGAAGGAAGGCCTTTGGAGAAGACTTCCTGGAAAACCCACTCCCTGCTCCACTCCGGGGTCCCTTCGTGCCCCACCCCCAATCTCTGCCATTTACAGAACTTTACAGAACTAGTGGAACGGCAGCCCTGATTTCCTAGGGCCACTCACAAGATGGGCATTTTTAGAACGGCCTGTATTTCTGCTTAAATCACAATTTGATTCTAATTAAAGTTAATGTTGGTGCTCTGGTTTTCTTTGCAGGAGAAAAGCGCTGGGCAGGAGAGAGCCCTTGCTTCTAGCAAAGGCTTTCATGCTGAGCTAAAGAAAAAGAAGAGGCCCAGCAGGACTGCTCTGGAGGGGAAAGCACTCGCTGTGCTGCAGGCCTGACAGCCAGAGCTCCATCCCTGGAACACATGGTGAAGGGAGACAACCAACTCTAGAAAGCCTCCCACCTCCACGTGCACGTGCTGGCCTGCATACACACACACACACAAACACAAATGCATGCACCAGCATGTGCACACTAGCATTCACACACGCACACAAATACACACACATGCTAATGCATGCAGTGGCATGTATATACCTGCATTCTCTCTGCTTCTCTCTCTTACACACACACACACACAAATGCATGCATTGGTATGTACACACCTGCATACACACACGCACACAAATATACACACATGATAATGCATGCAGTGGCATGTATACACCTGCATTCTCTCTGCTTCTCTCTCTTACACACACACACACACACACACACACAAATGCATGCATTGGTATGTGCACACCTGCATACACACACACTCAAATGCCATGCATTGCCATGTGCACACTTGCGCACACACACACACTAATGCATGTATTGGCATGTGTACATTTGCATTCTCTCTGTCTCTGTCTTTCTCTAACACACACACATACAAACTCATGTTGTGGGATGTTTGATAACACTGTGTAAAGATGTCTCTTTCACCTCATCTATCTAAGGCACCCTCTGATTGGTTTAATAAAGATCTGAACAGCCAATAGCTAGGCAGAAAAGGAAAGGCAGGACTTCTGGGCAGAGACAGGAACTCTGGGCAGGAATCTGGGGCAGGGGGATTCACCAGTCAGACATGGAGGAAGTTGGAAGTACTGTACTGAGGAAAGGCCATGTGGCAGAAAGTAGATTAATATAATTGGGTAAATATTGTAGATTATAATAAAATAGTCCAACACTAGTTCAGAATGGAGTATAATAAAGGTTTCTTCATTTAGGGTAGACTCAATAATCAGCAGTCCTCTACATGAGTGGCAGCAGCCAAAAGGCTGTGCACATTTTTTTGTATCTGTATGTATTGTACATGTGGCCATGCCCAGAGTGGGCCAGCATCTTAAGAGCTATAGACTGAGGAGTTTCCATAACACCTCCCCATTTGGTTTAAATAAAAGATTTCTAAACCTAATACAAAATTATATACAATAAAAACAAATATCAAGTATAAAAATTAGAATTACAACCAGCATAAATAATATCAAGCAAGAAACATATGCTAAATGTTTTAACAGTTATTCAATTCTAAGGCATCTAAGTCTTGTATTAGAAGTGGCTTGGCTAAGTTATGAGAGGAAAGTCACTTCAACTATCTAGTCTTCAAATCTATCCAAGACCTGAGAAGGAAAATAATATTATTTGGGTAAATAGGAAGTGCAATCAAGCAACTTCCAAAATGTGCGATAAATGATGGAGACAACTGGCTACCTGGGTAATCACCCAAAGTCTCATTTGCAACATTGGAGCAACCAACTTTGGCTAAGGCCTAGAGTAACTGACAGACCATTTTCAGAGGCAGGAAAATTTTCAGAATCATCTTACCCTGTTCCGGCAAGGTTTGGCAGTCTTTCCCCCCACCGCATATCCTGCTTGTCCAGTATGGACACTGTGCATTTTTCAGTGGCTGAGGTATGGGCAGATTTTTGCCCAAGGGCCAGTTTTGCCAAGAAGAAAGCAAGCTCCAAGTGGAGTGTCTTCGGTGCCCAACATTCTCTCAGGAATAGATTGGTGCTGCCAGGAGCAATTATATCTCAAGTCAACAGAACCCTAAGTTATTTAAATGCCGTGTTCTACAGTTCTTCAAGTAGTTGAAGATTACCGATATATGCAGAATACAATCTCTATGTATCTAAAGAACCTGATTAGTCTGGCTATAAATATGACAAATATGGATGACTATTGACCTATAATTTTTTATCATTCTTCTTTAATGGTGTTTAGCCTGTACATATAACTGTGTGAGGGTGTTAGATCCACTAGAACTGAACTTACAGACAGTTGTGAGCTGCCATGTAGTTGCCAGGAATTGAACCCGGGTCCTCTGGAAGAGCAGCCAGTGCTCTTAACCACTGAGCCATCTCTCCAGCCCCCAGCCTATAATTTTTAATACCTATATAGCTTAAAACTAAGGCTTTATATTAGAATATTTGATAATCCTTAAACAACTATGCAGCAAATGAGGACAATGACCTCAAAATGTAAACAATGCATACATATCTTGATTGGAGGTAGAAATGTATAGTGCAATATGACAAATATATCCTAAAATTGCATCAATATACAAAATATCTTAAGCAGAGGTAGAAACATTCATGCATACAGTCTGACAAAATAAATTGCATAGGTGTACAAACATTGCAAACAAATGGGAGCATATTCGATATAACAAATATGATTTGAATTTGTATCAATATACAAGAATGTTTACCAATATAAATTTTCTATGAATAATAGCTCACAAGTATTCACTCTATTGTTCACTATTATTATTAGTGTGAGTAAGCTCACACTAATCTACCTATTATCTCATCTAGTTTTTTTTTCAAAAGAGATCCCTGAGCCTACATAATTTTTACCCCAACTCCCAACAATGTACCACTTATAATCAACCCCTAAGAGATGTCCCTAACCTAAGGACAAATTTTGTTGGGAGAGGGGACATAGTCTTCCATAATTACTTCTAGCTGTCATGGGGGTGATGTTATTTCTATGGGATCCTGTAAAAACTAAAATGATTAGTTTTAAGATTGCTGTCTGGTATAATTGCAAATAGTCTCTGAATAGTCGGTAGGGCTTTTTTGAAGTTCTGGCCAGAACAATGTAAGAAGGTACACCATTTTAGCTAGCCAAGTTGGAATCATCTTAAGCAGCTGATAACCAAAACAGATCTTATAGTAGCACTATCAGCATCATGATGTCATACCAACCAGGTGGAATTGTTGCTATGGGGCCCCATCTTCTTCTTGGAAACTTTAAAGATTACTGTAGGAAATTTGATTGTTAATTGTGGAAAACTTAAACATTATTTATATAGACATATATTTAACAAAAGGTATAAGAGAGACAGAAATAGGTATAGGGAGAAGTAAAATGTTTCTTAATTTTTTTTTGTCCCATACCTGATGGCTCCTGATATGAGACAGAAACTCTGAATTTTTCTTTTAACTACGTGCTTGAATTTAGAGAAGGACAGAGCCATTGTCCAACTCCAAACCCAGCTTTAATTTTTAAGTGAGTCACAAATTTTATTATACTGAGAAATACATTCAGGTATTGAAAATACATTTCAGGTAATGAAATTTTACCCTGCAGATTTCTCTTTGCTTGGTAATTCTTTCTAGATAGTTATGTTTTTTCTTTAGGCATCTAGAGGTCCAAGGTCTCTCGACTTTTTGAAGATGGGTTTTCCCTGAAAAGATAAGAACGGAACCCTTCCCCAACCCTTATGAGGCTTCCTTACCACCTGTATGATTGTCTCCTCTGTAGATGAGCTGTCATTCTCTTTTTAAAGAGGTTTCTCTTTTTTAAACCAAATCTTTATTAATTTTGATGGTATTAATAGCTTTTTTTTCTCCTGTGGAAAAAGAACAAAACCCCCTCCCCAACATAGCATATCTCCTGGTTTTCATTTTGAGGTCAACACATCTTTGAAATACACAGGCTGGTTTAATTTAGAAGTTTTTTCTATTATTCAATGTCTCACTGTTGCTGTTGTCTTTTTTTATTAGCATTAAAAAAAATTAAGGTTAACAAAGCATTATGTAATCTATTTGGGGGATTTGTTTTATCCTTTTCTGTTTGTTTAACATATCCTTTATATAGTTTGATTTGATCTTTTTATAACTGCCTGACCTGTAGGATTGTTTGGTATACCTGTAATATGCATATAAAGCATATATGTGTAATATGCATATTACATAAGCAAAACGCTGTTTCATTTCCTTAAAGATATATGCTGGACCATCGTCTGTCTTTATTTCTGCAGGTATACTCATGATGGCCGTAGCTTCTAATAAATGCATGATTACTGAATCACCCTTTTTTTTTTTTTTTTTTTTTGGAGCTGAAAACAATTGCCCACTGAAAACCTGAATAGATGTCAATAGTGTGGTCACATATTTTAATTTTTAAAATTTGTCAAAGTGGAACATATCTATCTGCCAAATTTCACTCCTTTGAGTACCCTTTGGGTTACTCACTATAGATAATAGTGTTTGGTTATAGAAAGCAAAAAGGATATCTCTTTATAATCTCCTTAGCTTGTTGTCACGTATTAGAAAACTCTTTCTTTAAACCTTTGCTATTGACATGGTGTTTTTTACGAAATTTTGAGGCCTTCAGCACATTTCCAATCAATAGTTGATCAATTTCTGCATTACCTTGTTCTAGAGGACCTGGCAGACCTGTATGGGATCGGATATGTGTTATGTATTTGGGACAAAGTCTGTTCCAAATTATATCTTGAACCTGAATAAATAATGAAGTCAATTCTGTATCATCTGGTATAAATTCAGTGGTTTCAATATGCAAGACAGCTCTTTCTGTATGTTGTGAATCAGTAACCATATTGAGAGATTCCTTCAAATCCCTTAGCAGCATGAGAATAGCATATAATTCTGACTTTTGGACATAATTATAAGGGCTTTGTTTCACTTTACTTAAATCTTCTGATTTGTAATCTGCCTTTCCTCATTTATTGCATCAGTATAGAATGCAGGGGCATCAGTCATTGGTGTGTCATGTATAATATGGGGAAGTATCCAAGTAGTTATCTTTATAAGGTTAATTTATTGCTTTTGAGATAATTGCTATTAATCTTTCCTAAAAAAAATTAGTAGAAGCTCTTTGCCAGTGTTCATAGTCTTTCCATAATTTTTTAATTTCATCAATAGTCACACTATAATCTCTGCTGGGTCTATTCTTGCTAGTTGATAAAGTCTCAGTTTTCATTTTATAATTAATTTAGAGACCTTTTTCACATAAGTTTTTAATTTTTTACTTGGCTTATGTGGTAAAAAGATCCATTCTAAGATAATATCTTCCCTCTGCATTAAAATTCTTGTAGGGAAAATTCTGGAGGGCAATATGACTAGGATGTAGTAAGAGTCGGATACACCCAATCCATATATTCCTCCTGTAATTTCTCTTCAACCACAGTTAATTCTTTCTCAGCTTCAGCTGTTATTCCCTGGGACTATTTAAGTCTTTATTTCCATCTAAGGTTTTGTTTAAATGCATTATTAGATCAGGTATTATCCCAACAACTGGTTGTAGACTGGAAATGTCTCCTAACAATCTTTGAAAGTCATTAAAAATCCACAATCAGTCTCTCCTAATTTGTGCTTTTTGTGTTCTAATTTTCTGTAAACCTATTTTATAACCAAGGTAATTGATAGAATCTTTCTTTGTATTTTTTCAGAAGTAATTTGTAATTCCGATTTAGGCAAAACTTGATTTACTTCTTCAAACATTCTTTCTAAAGTGTCTACAGTTGAAGCAGATAGCAAAATGTCATCCATGTAATGGTAAATTATAGACTTAGGGAATTGCTTACATATTATTTCCAATGGCTGACTTACAAAGTATTGGCACAGGGTGGGGCTACTGAGCAGTCCCTGTGAGAAAATAGTTCATTGACATCTCCTAGGAGGCTGAGAATTATTATAAGTAGGCACTGTGAAGGCAAATTTTTCTCTGTCCTTTTCTTATAAAGGTAAAGTAAAGAAACAATCTTTTAAATCAATAACTATAAGAGGCTATCCTTTAGGTAATAGGGAAGGCAAAGGAATTCCAGATTGAGCCCATAAATTGAATTGCCTTGTTGACAGCTCTTAGATCTACCACCATTCTCCATCTTCCAGATTTCTTTTTAACAACAAATATGTGGTTTTGTACAGCCTGAATGGCTGGTGACCATTTTTTATGGTACTTTATAATATCCTTTTTAGAAACATGAGTTGGTTTATGTCCCCCATTTTGGGGACTGCAGGAATGTTAATCCTGCATGTTGGGCACTATTCTGTTGTCAATTATAATAAAGCAGTCCCACACTAGCTCAGAATGGAGTATAATAAAGGTCTCTCTTTTTTTTTATTTATTAAAGATTTCTGCCTCCTCCCCACCACCGCCTCCCATGTCCCTCCCCCTCCCCCGATCAAGTCCCCCTCCCTTGTCATCCCTAAGAGCAATCAGGGTTCCCTGCCCTGTGGGAAGTCCAAGGACCACCCACCTCCATCCAGGTCTAGTAAGGTGAGCATCCAAACTGCCTAGGCTCCCACAAAGCCAGTATGTGCAGTAGGATCAAAAACCCATTGCCATTGTTCTTGAGTTCTCAGTAGTCCTCATTGTCCGCTATGTTCAGCGAGTCTGGTTTTATCCCATGCTTTTTCAGACCCAGGCCAGCTGGCCTTGGTGAGTTCCCAATAGAACATCCCCATTGCCTCAGTGTGTGGGTGCACCCCTCGCGGTCCTGAGTTCCTTACTCGTGCTCTCTCTCCTTCTGCTCCTGATTTGGACCTTGAGATTTCAGTCCGGTGCTCCAATGTGGGTCTCTGTCTCTGTCTCCTTTCATCGCCTGATGAAGGTTAATATTCAGGAGGATGCCTATATGTTTTTCTTTGGGTTCACCTTCTTATTTAGCTTCTCTAGGATCACGAATTATAGGCTCAATGTCCTTTATTTATGGCTAGAAACCAAATATGAGTGAGTACATCCCCTGTTCCTCTTTTTGGGTCTGGCTCACCTCACTCAGGATAGTGTTTTCTATTTCCGTCCATTTGCATGCAAAATTCAGGAAGCCATTGTTTTTTACTGCTGAGTAGTACTCTAATATGTATATATTCCATACTTTCTTCATCCATTCTTCCATTGAAGGGCATCTAGGTTGTTTCCAGGTTCTGGCTATTACAAACAACGCTGCTATGAATATAGTTGAGCATATACTTTTGTTGTATGATAGGGCATTTCTTGGGTATATTCCCAAGAGTGGTATTGCTGGGTCCAGGGGTAGGTTGATCCCGAATTTCCTGAGAAACCGCCACACTGCTTTCCAAAGTGGTTGCACAAGTTTGCATTCCCACCAGCAATGGATGAGTGTACCCCTTTCTCCACAACCTCTCCAGCAAAAGCTATCATTGGTGTTTTTTATTTTAGCCATTCTGACAGGTGTAAGATGGTATCTTAAAGTTGTCTTGATTTGCGTTTCCCTGATCGCTAAGGAAGTTGAGCATGACCTTAAATGTCTTTTGGCCATTCGAACTTCTTCTGTTGAGAATTCTCTGTTCAGCTCAGTGCCCCATTTTTTAATTGGGTTGATTAGCCATTTACGGTCTAGTTTCTTGAGTTCTTTATATATTTTGGAGATCAGACCTTTGTCAGTTGCAGAGTTGGCGGTTAACATCAAAGTCCAACTTTTAAAAGTTTCAGTCTTCAACATTTTTCATACTTTAAAAGTCGAAGGTCTCTATAAAATACAGTAGTGCATTCATGGTGGTGCACGCTATTAATCCCAGCACTGTGGAGGCGGAGGCAGTTGGATCTTTGTGAGTTCAAGATTAGCCTACAAAACAAGTTCCGCCGGGCGATGGTGGCGCACGCCTTTAATCCCAGCACTCGGGAGGCAGGGGCAGGCGGATGTCTGTGAGTTCGAGACCAGCCTGGGCTACAAGAGCTAGTTCCAGGACAGGCTCCAAAGCCACAGAGAAACCCTGTTTTGAAAAACCAAAAATAAAAAAACAAGTTCCAAGCCATGCAGGGCTCCATGGAGACGTCCTGCTTCCAAAAGAAAACAAAACACAGTCTCTTAACTATGGGATCCTATAAAATCAAAAATAAGCTACATTCTTTCTCATTCCAAAATGGGAAAAATAAGGGCACAGTTACAACCAAATCAAAGTGAAACCAAAATCTAGTAATGTAAATCTCTAAATGTCTGGCATCATGGACTCACCTGTGATCTCCTGGGCTCCATAGGGCTTGGACAGTCACACCTCTCTGACATCTTTGATACCACTCACACCTTGCCCAGAAGATTTAGGCTGATCCCACTGTCCTTGGCAGTTATCTCATGGTCCAGGCATCACTATGCTGGGACTTTCACTGCATCTGAGCCTGTGCCCTCACCAGTTACCTCCCCCGACTTCTTCAGGGGCTTTGACCATGCCACATGGTACCAACCTCACTTTGTCTCCATGACCCCTTCCATCCCAGGGTTTCCACTGCAACTGCATGTTCACCAACAGCCTCCCCTGGCCTCTCAGAGGGCTAAGCCTCATCTGCTCTCCATGACTCTCCCATTCCTTCAAAACCACTACCATGTGGGAGATCCTTACCACATCGTGGGAGATTCTTACACATTGCCAAATTTGGCATCAACTTGAGAAATAGCCTTGATCACATCTGGACTACCACTTCTGTGCACTGACCCTGTGGAAATGCTCCCCAAATGATTTTATCTCAGGGTTACTGGTCTCCTATAATCACAGCTAATTTTTCAGACCCATCTGACCAGCACCTACTGTGTCCCAAAAAAGCATGGTTTCACTTCCGCAGATGCTTGATTCAAACTATCACACAAACGGCCCTGATGGAGTCTATGAGGGACTCCCAGACTTGGCTCTGAAACCTCACAAGCCAGGCACCCGTGTCTGCATTGATCTCAGCTCTTTTCCCTTCTCAGTCCCACAGAACAGCTCACTAAGTTCTCAGAATTCAGCCACCTTTCGAGCCCAAACTTCCAATTCTTTCCATAATTCTTCACAAAACAGCACAACAGGCCTGTCACAGCAACACCAAATTCTGGCCTAGTTTTTTTTTCTGTGACTTTGACAGAAGACAAAACAAAACCAACACAAGGGAGGAAAGGGCTTATTCTGCTCCTACTTCCACCTCACAGTCCTTCGTTGTGGGATGCGGAGGCGGGAACTGAAGCAGAGATGGTGGAGGAGCGCTACGTACCGCTCACTCCCTCTAGCTAGCTCAGTCACCTTTCTTCTACAGTAGCTCAGGTGTAGCACTGCCCCTTACGGGCCCAGTCCATGCTATGTCAGTTAGCAATGCAGTAAGTGCCCCACAGATGTGCCCGGAGGCCAAACTCATGGAGGCAGCTCCCCAACTGAGGTTCCCTCCTCTCAGGTATATCAAGTTGACCAGTAAGATTAACTTTCACAAATAGCCTATAAGAATTCCCACAGAAGCCGGGCGGTGGTGGCGCACGCCTTTAATCCCAGCACTCGGGAGGCAGAGGCAGGCAGATCTCTGGGAGTTCGAGGCCAGCCTGGTCTACAAGAGCTAGTTCCAGGACAGGCTCCAAAACCACAGAAAAACCCTGTCTCAAAAAACCAAAAAAGAATTCCCACAGAAGCCAGGCAGTGGTGGCGCACGCCTTTAATCCCAGCACTCGGGAGGCAGAGGCAGGTGGATTTCTGTGAGTTCAAGGCCAACCTGGTCTACAAGAGCTAGTTCCAGGACAGCTAGGACTGTTACACAGAGAAACCTTGTCTCGGAGGGGAGAAAACAGCCATTCTAGATCACCCCGCAAACTGGTGGTGGCAGCGTAACTGATGGATTTGTGGTTTCTAGGTGGGTGGAAAGCCTGGAACACAACACTCCACTTTGACCAGATAATATCTTTATCTCCCTGGTACCTTATCTCCTTCATGAGAACAGAGCAGAGTCATGCAGAGGTCAGTGGCTGACCGCTGCCTTTGAAACCCATCTACCTCTGCTTCTCAGTTGACAAAGGAAGTTATTGTAATAAGGCCTAAACGGATTAGCAAGAAATTGCTTTTGCTCAGGAACGTCAGCCTTGCTGCCTTATGTCGTCGGAAACACTAGAAATCTAGGCGTTCACGTAGATTTGCTGTCATTTCTGCCTGCCACAGCCCTTAGAGCAGTGGTTCTCCAGCCTTCCTAATCCTGCGACTCTCTAACAGAGCAACTCATGTTGTGGTGATCCCCAGCCATAAAATTATTTTCACTGCTGCTTAATAATTGTGGTATTTCTACTGTTATTAATCATAATATAAAATATCTGATTGCAGGATATCTGAAATGTGACCCCCCAAAGGGGTCATGACCCCCAGACTGAGAATCACCACCTTAGAGGGACATGACCTTCCGCTAAGAGGCAGTCTTGAAGTATGCCTGAAGTATGCCTTTTCTCACATCTGCTCATACTAACTTCATTTAATAACACTCTGCTTTCCTCTGATTCCTCCAATGTCCATCTTACTAGGCCAAGAAAACTCAATTGAGCTCTTAAATCCATTAAGAAATTCCTTAGGGAAGCAGTTCTCAAAGTACAGCCTGTGACCCTTTTGTCAAATCTCTATCTCCAAATATAATATAATATATATGTATATATATACATACATTTACATTACAATTTATAACAGTAGCAAAATTACATGTATGAAGTAGTAACAAAAATAATTTTATGACTTGGGGGAGTCACCACAAGATGAGGAACTGTATTAAAGGGTCCCAGCATTAGAAAGGTTGAAAACCACTTTCTTAGGGACTGGGGATGGCTCAACAGTCAAACACACTTGTTCTCACAGACAGCAGAGTGTAATTCCCAGAACTCATATTGGGTGGCTGACAACTGCCTCAACTCCAGTTCTAGGGCATCTGATGCCCTCTTCTGGCCTCCTTGGGCACTGGCATACATTTGGCATACACACAGAAGTATACACATATGAACAATTAAAAATAAACATAAATATTTAGAAAAAAAATTCAAACATAAATCTTTAAAACCAAGTGGCCTCACACTCTCGGTGACTACTTGGGTATCCTCTTGTTGTACAGAGAATGTAAAGTCTTTCCTCTCATTGCATGAAGCCTGCCACCATTTCTTTCAAGCCCTAGACAGAGAGATGATAGAAACAATTGACGAAGATATGGTGTCGCAGTGTGTTGTGGGTTATAATGTGTCCCCACTAATGGCTTATCCCAAAATCTTAAGGATGCCACCTCAGAATGTGACCGTGTTCGGAGAAAAGGGTTTTAAAGACATGATTAAGTTAAAACAAGATCATTAGGGTAGCCCTAATCCTGTCTGATTGGTTGGTTTCCTATTAAAAGAATACTGGAGATACACAGCAGATGCCAGGATCTAAGTATACAGAATGGTGCATACCCACAGACAGGGAGGAAGCATAGGAGACATCAGAACTGCCCACGGTACGATGCACAGCTTCCAGCCTCGGAATGGCGAGAACGTGTATGTCTGCTGCTTATGGCATCACCTGCGGTGCCTCATCATGGCAGCCCTAGACAGGGACACGGACTAGAAGGAAAATTCCAGACAAATGTCTAGCCATGCCCTGTAAGGGACAGGAAGCCCTAAAGTCACACCTGAGTATGGACAGAGCAGGAATTGATTCAAAAGATGTCCTGGGTCTTCACAGGCCCTCGTGTGAATTGGTATGCCTGAATTAGTACAGAGCTACAAATCTAGGAAATTCTCTTAAGAGAATCTCCAGGACTTTGCCAGCACAGTGCACTTTGGGAATTGCTATTATTACTAACATGTAAACTCCTATGGTAGCAGATCCATTCAACAAAAACACACCAAGATGTTTTTCCCCCAGAACTCAACAGTACACCAAAAGTAATCTAGAAAAAACAGGTGAGATGTTTAATGCCTATAATCCTAGCACTCAGGAGGCAGGGGCAGGAGGATGGCTGTGAGTAGGAGATCAGTCTGGACTACATGCTGAGTTCCATGTCAGTGGGTTACAGAATGAAACCTCATCTCAATAAATACTAAGAAACTTGAGCTCCATATATTTGAATTTTTCCAATATATTTTTATCTAAATTTCCTTTATTCTCATTTATGTGTATGCATATGTCTGTGTATGTGTCACATGTGTGTGGATGTCCGAGGAGGACAGGAGAGGACATCAGACTCTGTGGATCTGGAGTTACAAGTGGTTATGTGTCACCCAATGTGGGTGCGGGGAACCACATTGTTGTGCCCTGGAAGAGCAGCAAACACTCAACAGCTGAGCCATTTCTCCAGTCCCTAAATTTTCTAATGAGACCCAGATTTAACAAAACTCTTATGATTACTATTCTCTATTCAAGACCTAAAAACGAACAGCTGCATTGATTTCTTGGGCACAACCAAGAAAAGGGTCAACCAAGGCGGCGTCCATGTGAACAACGAGCACCTGCCCCTGGCGAACCCACGCAGCGAGGACTCAGCAGCAAGAGCTTTGAATCAGCATGAGGAGGGGAGGGAGCCGAGCTCCCACTTCTCAAAGGCTCTCCTCAAAGAATGACCCCAATAAACACGTGAATGGCGGCAAGTCTCTCTATCATTGTAGCCTGTTCCGTTTATTCTGACCTGCTCTATTTCACACCAGAAAAACTTTGGAGCCGTCTAATACAGTTTGGCAGAAATATTTCCTGGGGGAATAAAAAGAAACGCAGCTGTTGTGATATCATTCTTTCTTTAATATAAGCTATCAAAGATTGGAAGGGGGAGGGAGGGAGGGTCTACTCTCATCAGGGAGTTGGAAAGATTTAAACCAGGAGAGCCAAGAGTAAGAAAAGACCGTGCTAAAGCCTGAGATGTATGCAAAGTCGAGAAAAATAGACCCACCACAAGGCCCTGTGCAGCTCCGCAAGCCTTAAGGGAAGAAAGACAGGGCTTAATGAATCTACCTCATCGAAAGAAGGTCCCCCAAATTTCCATTCCGTTGCCATGACAACTAGTACTCCATCATTGCCATAGTAACCAGCTGAAAAGCATTAGTCTAAAAACAAGCTGTCTGATTGGGTGGCTGTCAGAATCCATTAGCCATCACACAACACCGAGAAGGCTGCTCTGCCACCATCACCCTGGCCTGTTTCTAGCTTCCAGTGACTCAGTTTTCCCAGGAGCTTCCCGCAGAACTACATGCTGGGAGGAGAACCCATTTCAACAAGTGTCTAATAATTGCACCTCAATGAATTCAAGACGATTTGTTGTCTACTATCCGAGATAGGCAGTACTGTAACGAGCCACACCCTCTCTGATGCTCTTCCGCAATAACATCAAGGCACATTCCTCGCAGCTAAAGCCACTTACTGGTCACCGACAGAGAGCTGCTGTCTTTGCGAGGCGATGTACCAACAAGCTGAATGAAGGGGAAATTTGAAGGTTATATGAAGTTTGCATGAAGACATAAACTGGCATTTACAACATTAAAATGCCGCTTTCAGATTCATTTATTTATGTGTCTGAGTGTTTTGCATGCATGCATGTACATGCACCACAAGCATGCCTGGTGACCTCAAAGACCAGAAGAGGTCATCAGATCCCTTGGAACTGGTGTCAGGGATGGCTGTGAACCATTATGTGTGTACTGGCACCAAACCATGTCCTCTGCATGAGCAACAAGTGCTCTTAGCCACTGAATCATGCTTCCAGCCCCAATGTCAAATTTTATTTTTTGAAACAGGTTCTCACTACGCAGCCTGGGCTGGCCCAGAGCTTGCTATGTGGTGTGGGACAATGGTCTGTATTCTGTCAATTATATTTTAAATAAACCCTGATTGGCCAGTAGCCAGGCAGGAAGTATAGGCGGGACAACCAGACAGGAAGTAGAGGCAGGTCAAGGAAAACAGGAAAATTGTGGGAAAAAGGAAGTCCTAGTCCACAGTCATGACCCAGTCACAGAAGAAGCCACTGACTAAGGTACTGAGCCACGTGGATAACATAGACAAGAATAATGGGCTAGTATAAGTTCTAAGAGTTAATAAGAAGCCCGAGCTAATGAACCAATCAGTTTATAACTAATGAAGACCTCTGTGTGATTTCTTTGGAACTTAACAATTGTGAGAACCAGGCAGGACAGAAACCTCTGACAACAGCTATGTAGACCAGGCTTGCCCCAGACTCAGAGATCCACTTGTCTCTGCTTCCTGGGTGCTGGAATTAAAGGTGTGCCTGACCATGCCAGGCCTCAGTGTCTTATTTTAAAACCTGTGCTTGCTTAAAGCTGTTGCGCTTTTTAAAGACATTTTCCCCACCTGATAGTTTTCCTTGGTACTTGCTCAAAGCAAACAGTCCTTGTATTCATAGACATTCCTAGAATGGTCCTAGACGCAGAGATGCCTAGAATGCCCCGCTCCCATCCCAAGCCCCGCCCCCATCCTCAACCCTTCCTTTAGTTGGTAACACTTTTAATCAGATGTTTTAAATGCCCAGCTGTGGGCTCTCAGGAAATACCAATAGAGAAGCCACCGGCGGGCAGCACCAGCACCTCTAAAGTAATGGAACTAAAATGCAGCCTGGTACAAGGATGAGGACAGGAAGGGGTCTTGCCTTGACACTGCTCTTCAGATCACCCACAATGAAGTGTTTGCAAGGCTTTTATGAATTCAGCAAACATTTCATAACTCTGGCTGTAAGTGCTCAGTGTGCGTACATAGATGGATGACAGCAAGGCTTCCCTTCACAGTTTATATGGGCTGAGTAGGTCCTGAATGCCTGTATTCAAGAATGGGGCCGTTCTGTCATACAATGGAAATAGTGGGGTGCACTGACCCCATGCAGAATTTGGTGCTGTTCCAGGTTCTGTGCTAACAGCACCAATGTCAGCAAAAACAGGCTGAGACACTGGAAGCTTACAAGACAGAGGGGAAGTAACTTGGGGATAAATGTCCATCCACTCATAATCAAAATGGAGGCTTTGATGCAAAGCCTGAAGGCCCCTTGTCTAAAGCATCTGGACAATGCTGGGAAGGAGCAGGCTGGAGAACCCTGACAAATGATGGCTGAGATTAAGGAGGCAGGGGAAAGGCTGATGGAGGTGGGTCTTGTATTAATCTGTTGCTTTCATTGGTTAATTAATAAAGAAACTGCCTAGGCCCACTTGATTGACCAACCCTTAGGTGGGTGAAGTAAACAGAAGAGAATGCTGGGAGAAAGAAGCCGAGTGAGTGAGTCGCCATGATTCTCCCACTCCAGACAGACGCAGGTTAAGATCTTTTCTGGTAAGACAGCTCGTGGTGCTACACAGAATATTAGAAATGGGTTAGATCAATATGTAAGAGCTAGCCAATAAGAGGCTGGAACTAATGGGCCAGGCAGTGTTTAAAAGAATACAGTTTCCGTGTAATTATTTTGGGCATAAGCCATGTGGGCGGCCGGGTGCCGGGGACGCAGCCCCGCAGCTCCTATTACAACAGAGTGGCACCCAACGTGCTAATGAACTCCACGTAAAACCTGAGAGGGCTTAAAAAGGAGAGAGAGAAAATTCAAGACAGTTTTTTGCTGTTTGTGGGTTGCGTCCCGCAAAGAAATTGTCCTGACTCAGCAGCAGGAAAAAAACTGGCTGTTTTAAAATGCCAGCTTTCTGCACTGTGCTGCCATTGCGATCTCTGTCTGGCTCCTGCAGGAGAAAGAGTCTTTGAATGGAGCATTTGGAGTAAAGTGCTATGACTTGCTTGATGGCAATGTGGACTGCTGTGTGCCTGGAACTGTGTGTGGCTCAGGGGCACCAAATTGCTCTGAGGCAGGAGCGGCTCAGCTCCACCTTGCTGAACTGTGCTGGTCTCAGGCAGGAACTACCATAATTACCGTAATAACAGCGCAGTTAAGGTTTGGACTGAGCAGGACACAGGCAGTGCCGTATTATCTGTACATGGTGCAACTTAAGTTTTTAAGAAGTGCTTAACATTTTAAGAAATGCTCCTGGATAGTAAAAAAATTACAGATTCACAATAGAACTGATTCAGACACTGTTGGATGAATGTACGTAGGCTTGAGAGAGAGAAAAAATATATATAAAGAATAAAGTTAATGTCTTAAAAAAGGGTAAGGTCTTTAAAGAGACAGAGTACAGATAGTTATAGATTAAAAGAAATAAAGAAAAATAAGCCATGTAAAAATGGAAAATTCACAGAGAATCTGGATTCTTTGTATTATTGTGTTTTCTTTAAAATTTTTGACTGTAAAGGAGCTAAGTGCAGAGAGACATTTCATTATATGGGCTGCCAAGCTAAACCAGAATGGATATAAGGGTATTATGATTTCAGAATATGGGTCTAAGGATATGATGCTTTGGAGAGGGTCTTCTTTTGTTTTCACAGAGGATGAGACTCTGTGGATTGCGTCTATCCCAATATGGTATGATACACCACGCCCTCCTGAAAGATTGCTGTGAACACCTTCAGAAAATTACTTCACTCAACTGCCGACTGAGATGACCCTGACACACAGGTTACACCATGGAAGATCTGAATACAGCACCCCCATTCAGCAGGAAGCAGTTTGGAGAGAAAAAATTGCGCCCATATTCCCAAATATTGTTTATCAATGTTCTTTTACATTTAAAGGGGGATATGATATAGATATGAATAATTTGCATTGGTATGGATTTTAAGGTCAATTTTGTTATATGTATATGTATTTCTGATCTTGATTAAGGTATTGTGATTGTGTAGTTCATTTAAAAATGTAATGTATAATTAGGAAATATAGGTTGCTAATGGATAATCATAAATAATAGTCAAGCTTGTAGTCACGTTAGTTAGATTTTCTAGATATATAGAGATATATTTCAATTAGGCATTCTTCATATCTTTCAAAGACTACAGAACATGGCATTTAATGTTTTAATAATTTAGGGTTTTTCATGACAATGAGACATGTCTGCTCTTGGCAGCACCAATCTACTTCAAGAGGATGATGGGCACCGAAGAGGCTCCTTAAGGAGTTTGATAGCCATTTGGGCATGAAACTGCTCATGCCTGGACTGTTGCATAAACTGGACACAAAGAACCCACAGAAAAAGGACTGCTGAACTTGCCTAAAGGTGAGATGATCTTTCAGGGTTCCTGACTCATGAAAGAGTCTGCGAGACATTCTGCAGGACACAGCAGAAAATGACTGAACTGTCTTTGGAATTTCCTGCTTCATGAAAATGTCTGCTGGATACTATGGGCCTGAAGGCTGAAGATGGATGCCCCAATGGTACAGAGGAACTTTGGGTGACTGTCCAGGCAATGAGATGTCTCTGTCATTTCTAGAGTTTTGGATCTCTTGTTTGCTTAGGTAATATTATATCCTTCTGGAGTCTTTGATGGAGTTGAAGAATGGTTAGTTATAGTTATAGTTTTCCTTAGTTATGATAAAAGATAAAATAGATATAAATATTGTAACTGTAATTCTTGCTTGATAACTGTTTTGCTATATGTAATCTTACTATGTTAAAGTGAAAGCCTTTCTTTTTTGTTTAAACAGAAAAAGGGGAAATGATGGAGGTGGGTCTTGTATTTATCTGTTGCTTTCATTGGTTAATTAATAAAGAAACTGCCTAGGCCCATTTGATAGACCAACCCTTAGGTGGGTGGAGTAAACAGAAGAGAATGCTGGGAGAAAGAAGCCGAGTGAGTGAGTCGCCATGATTCTCCCACTCCAGACAGACGCAGGTTAAGATCTTTCCTGGTAAGACAGCTCGTGGTGCTACACAGAATATTAGAAATGGGTTAGATCAATATGTAAGAGCTAGCCAATAAGAGGCTGGAACTAATGGGCCAGGCAGTGTTTAAAAGAATACAGTTTCCGTGTAATTATTTTGGGCATAAGCCATGTGGGCGGCCGGGTGCCGGGGACGCAGCCCCGCAGCTCCTATTACAACAAAAGGCAGAGTGGTTATGATAGAAGATGGTGGGCTGCGGGTCCTGCCTACAAAATCCGGAACTGCTTCAGTGCGTAGCGTCAAGGTGCGTGAGTCACATCCTCAACTTTAAGAATCAGTTCCCTAGGTTTAAGGGTCTCAGCCTGAGACTTGTGAACTTCAGTGAGGAAAAACTGTAGCCTGGGGGACAGAGAGATAGCTGCTCTTCTAGAGAGCCATTCCAAGCAGCCACGTGGCAGCTCACAACCGTCTGTGACTCTGGTTCCAGGGGAGCGGACAGCCTCTTGAGTCCTCCACTGGCACCAGACATGCACATGCAGGTGCAGACATGCCTGCAGGCAGAACATTCATATACATATAATTTTTTGAAAATTAAACGAAAAACCTACAGCCTCATTTTCCTTTACCACTCACAAAAATTTAGTACATTCTTCTATTGCAGAAGGCAGTACAAATATGATAATTATTAAGACCAAGTGTTACATCTTGATGGCCACTGCATTAAGGCCACTCACTACTTTAACCCCAGCACCCAAGATGCAGAGGCGGGAGGATCAATGTGAGTTCAAAGCCAGCCTAGTCTACATAGCAAGTTGCAGGCTAGCCAGAGGTACACCTGAGACCCTGTCTCAGAAACAAACACATGAGGTATTACAGATTTCAGAATACTTTAACAGGGACAGCGAGTTGACCAGCTGTAAAGGCGCCTGCTCCCAAGACTGGCAACTTGAGTTGATCCTTGGGCCCACATAGTGTATAGAGAAATGATTCCTGAAAGGGGTGTGCACATGCATGTGTGTGTGTGTGTGTGTGCGCGCGCACATGTGTGTGTGAGAGAGAGAGCATGTAGAGAGAGGATGTAAATTTTAAGTAGATAAAATATTTTTATAATTATATGTCATAGGTTTTAGTGTAAAGAATATATGTCTAGTCT
Organism: Chionomys nivalis; assembly: GCF_950005125.1. Lineage (NCBI taxonomy): Eukaryota > Metazoa > Chordata > Mammalia > Rodentia > Cricetidae > Chionomys > Chionomys nivalis. Next base: position 34,899,329 of record NC_080110.1, read on the forward strand.
AGAAGGATTCCAAAGAAGACTGAGCAAAGGCTTAGAGATGGGAAAATACAGAATAAGGCAAGAGTTCAGTTTGACAGAAACCTGCGATAAAGCAAGGAAACTGATCTTCGAAGTGGACCCTTCCCAGTAGGCTCTGCAGAACTGCTGACTCGGGAATTTCTTTTTTTAGAAAAAAAAACACAAAAAACAAAGTAGACATATAAATCACTAGGGTTGGAGAAATGGCTCAGTATTAAGACATATAGATTACTTTGTCAGGGTAGGAAAAGCCGCTGAAATTCAAAGAAACAGAAAGCAAGAGACCAGATAGAAGACAAGATTTCTAAGAAAGTTGAATGGACAAAATCTCAGCAGTTGGGGCTGAGGAGATGGCTCAGTGGTGAAGGCCATTTGTGACTTGCTCTCGGAGAGGACCAGAGTTCAGAGTTCAGCACCTATGCCTGGAACTCCAGCTCCAGGGCATCTGGGATCTGCCCCCTGCTCTGGCCTCCACAGACCCCTGCACTCACGTGCACAAACCCACACCTGTGCACATCATTTTCAAAGTTAAAAAGTTAAAGAGACCCTGCTGAGGATTTGCCGTTGAGAAAGAAGAATCAAAATGACTACAAAGCTTCAGGGGTCCCCACGGAAAAACAGGAAGGAGGTCAGCTGAAACGGTTTTTTGGGGGAGCATAGAGTTGAAAACACCCCAATGTGGCTGCAGCAAAGACAAACGTCCCTGCGGAGGGGTGTCCCCACAATGGGGTGGGGGGCAGTTATCCTGAAGGCCCCTTGGGGGTTCCAATGAACCCCTGCAATTACAGTAGAAAACTCTGTGCTCACGGATATTGGGGATGAGATGTACACTTTCAATACAAACTCGATGCATATGGATTCCCACCTCTGTCTTGAAGACATGCTCTATGTTTGCCCCTCCAAGTGCCACAAGCCAGGTGCCCCAGTCACTTTTCAATGGGAAAAAATACTTATTTGGGTTCACAGTTTCAGAGATTTTCGTCCATGGTCGGCCGTTTCCATTGTTTTGAGGCCAGAAAATTAAAGCTGTTTCTAACTCTGTGGCCATAAAAAGCAGAGAGAAATGGCAGGAACCCACTGTTGCCCTCAAGTACTGGCCCCATGACCTAGCTTGCTCTAAGTCTCTCTTCCTATTTCGGCCACCATAGGCTGAACGCCAAAACCATCTACCTTCGTTAAGAGCCGAACAGTAGAAGGTAAACCCTCGCATCTGAAAACTGGAAGGAACACGCATCTCAAACCAAAAACGTCCGCGGACTGAAGAGGGGCGACTGCAGTATCCCAGATGGCCGAGTCTGCAGAGGGTTAACTACACAGGTACCAGCTCAGGAGACAGTTTAGTCTTGGTTATAACTCCAGGCATGGTGGCACGTTCCTTTAATCCTAGCACACCGGAGGACACTGGGTAAGACAATGGGACTGGAGAAAGGGCTCAGCAATTAAGAGCATTCGTTGCTCTTGCAGAGGATCCAGGTCGGGTTCCTAGCTCCCACGTGGTGGTTCACAAGCACCTGTCACTCCAGTCTGACATCCTCTTCTCACCTCTGAATGGGCCGGAAATGAACGTGGCGCGCACACATCACCAGAAACCCTGTAACGTTCAGTAGAAATCACAGCCCTGTTTCTTGTTCATTTCTTGGGCCAGTTGACTGAATATCTGTTTCTACAAGGATGGTCCAGAAATCCCCACAAGAAACAGTGAAAATGGCCATTTTAAAGTAACTGCGGTTCAGCTGGCGTTTCTGCTGTCTAGTGGGTGGGAGCTGGGTTGCTTTTATAGCGCCCTCTACTGGAAACCACCAATATACTCTTATTCTCAGGCTCACTAAAAGATTCACAATTAAATTTCTTAATTAATTAATTAATTTTAATGAGTTTGACTGCTTAAAGAGGTCGTCTACCCCTAAGAGAGGGGGGAGGAGAAGAGGGAGAAGGACAAGGAGAGAAGGAGGAAAGGAAGAAGAAAGAAGGAAGGAAGGAGGAGGAAAAAGAAAGAAGGGGGAGGAGGAGAAGAAACACTACCAATCTCCAAAATACAAACAAAATACAAAAAACCCTCCCCCCACAGGTTTCTCTGTGTAGTCCTGGCTGTCCTAGAACTTGCTTTGTAGACCAGGCTGGCTTTGAACTCACAGAGATCGGTCTGCCTCTGCCTTCCAAGAGCAGAGATTAAAGGCGTGCGCCACCACCCACTAGCTGCTCTGGAAGTACAACCCTTGGCCTGCAATCTCAGTAACTGAAACCTTGCTGGAGATACACACTGTAGGCTCTCCACATCCACTGAGTTACTCTCACGTTGTCTCTGCCCACAGGGGATTCTGATAGACAGTGAACCAGTTATCCACAGGCAGGTTTCTTGGAACCTGAGAGTCACAGCTCGGGCAAAATGTGAAGGGAAGATTTAAGTGTAACAAGTCTGAGATCTGTTTCTTGCTGTAGTGGTTACAGGCCCTTCTAGCATCTGTCTGTCTGTCTGGCGGGCTGGCTGGCTGGCTGCCAGAGGGCTGGGAGCAAGCTCTGTGTACTGATAGTCCCCAGCGTTAGCACAATTACTGTGTGAACGAGCGGCTAGCTGGGTGAACACTGGAACACTGCAAAGGAGCAGTTCACACCCCCTTCTGCTTCTGCTTTGGGCACAGCTAACACCGAGCCTAGAGAGCCACTGAGACCAGTGTGAGCCTAGAGGGATTGGAGTGTCCCTCACGGACACAGGTCAACCAGCTGCACGCCTCAATCTCAGATCAAATCAGACTTTCAAACATAACTGCATTCGGGAACCACGCTACAATTTCCAGACCAACAAAAATGCACAGTTATCCTTAGGGACAAAGTTAGCGAAAGGACTGTCTTCCTCCTGCTGGCAGGTCCCACTCTTTCTCTGCACTCAGGCCGCACTCGGGGCACATAACTTACAAATACAGGTTAGTGGTTAGTCACCTACCAATCAAAGTTGTGGCCATATTAGGTATGTTTTAAAGGTTAAGCAGAGATATATTTTAGATAGATGTTCTTCATACACTACAGAGAACAACAGTATATGACTATTTTTTAAATAATGTAAGGCTTTCATGACAGTGAGGAGCCGTGAAGCGTGCGCTCCAAGGCGGTTGCCACCAGGACCCACTCTGAGCCACTATTCAGAGCCCCTGCTCATGTGGAGGAGAAGGTTACCAAAAAGGGCCACCTATTTGCCTCCCTCTGTTCTTCAGCATTGATATCTTACACATATTGTATGGTTTTCAACTTAAAGCACCCCCAAAACAGGCCGTGTCATCCAAACCAGATTGAGTAACCAGGCGGATAAGTCACGGTGCGTCCATTAACGACACCGCGTGGGGTTGCACAATACCAAGGGAAGTCTCCACAACAGAGGAGCTCATCCAGTCCGTTTCTTCTGACTCATTTCCTCTGGAGAACTTACTCAGAATAAATCAGGCATGGGGCCACAGAATAATTACATTGGTAACAGGAAGCCAGCAGAAAAGTAAAAGAGGAACAGCAAAATCACTCTGCTTACCGGGCTTCTGCAGAGGGTTAGTCGCCCAGTGTGGCTTTTAAGTTCTCATTTAGAAAGGAAGGGAGGAAGCTCGGTTCCTTAAGACTTTAAAGGGGGGAAAAAATCAGAGACTAATTTAATGCTCTTATACACTAATTAGAAAAAAAAACCCACTAGCCAGGCGGTGGTGATGCATGCCTTTAAACCCAGTACTCAGGAGGCAGAGGCAGGCAGATATCTGTGAGTTCGAGGCCAGCTTGGTCCACAGAGTGAGTTTCAGGACAGCCAAGGCTGTTACATAGAGAAACCTTGTCTCAAAAGAAAGAAAGAAAAAAAAACTAAAAAAGAAAAGAAAAAATAGACTAAACATAATCTGATGTGGGAATCCCCTTAGTATGCTATGAATATGTTTTATTGCCATTGGTTAATAAAGAAGCTACTTCAGGACAGAAATGTAGAGAGAGAGTAGGCAGAGTCAGAGAGATGCCACATAGCCGCCAGCACACCAGTACTGATAAACCACAAGCCTCATGGTAAAATATAAAATAATAGAAATGGGTTAAGATATAGGAGCTAGCTAGGAACGCGCTTAAATGATTGAACAAGCAGTGTTTCAATTAATACAGTTTCTGTGTGATTATTTTGGGGTCTGGGCAGCCAGAAAGGAACAAGCAGCTTCCGTCTACAATAATCTTTAATTTTTAAAAAATATATCACAAAAATACACTGTTTTAGTTTGCTTTCTATTGCTGTGATAAACACTGTGGCCAAAAGCAATCTGGAAAGGAAAGGGTTTACTTGAACTTACGGTGCCAGTCCATCATCGAGGGAAGTCAGGATCAGAGCTTGAGGCGGGAATGGAAGTGGAGACCATGCAGGAATGTTGCTCACTGCTGGCTTTCAGGCTTGCCTTCAGTCACATATCTAAGGCCTACGTACCTAGGGATGGTACTGCCTACAGTGGTCTGGGCTCTCCTACATCATCAGGAATTAAGAAATACCCCACAGATATGCCCACAAGCCGATCTGATGGGGGCAGTTCCTTAGCTTCCCAGGTGTGTCAAGTTGGCAGCGTGTCACAGCTTGGAAAGATTTTTATCTGAATTAGATTTTGCAGCTAACTTTATCTGTTAGATACAGTCCTGCTTTGCTGTAGCTGTCTAAAGGGTGTGGACTCATGACAGGTGGGACACCATTACACTCACCCCAATAGGGTCGACATGAACCTTTTCCCGTTTTCTTGCCTTACTGAAAATGACCTACTAGTTGAGAAAATAAAACCAAAATAAAAAATGGTTAGTGTTGGATGTGGCTTTCCTCAAGCTGGAGCGAATCACTGGGGCATGCTCTGGCTCCCAAAACACAAGGTGAAGAAGGAAAGGAGCAAAAGTAGATCCGTGGAACACAGCAGGAGGGACGGGAAAGGAGGGGAGAGAGGAAACGCAAGGGAAACAGACAGACAACAGCAAAGGGGGAGGGGGGGAACAGCCAGGAGCAAGAAGGGAAAGTCATAATATTTACACAGACTATCTTGTGTCAAGATGGAAAATGGCTCTGTTTTGTTTCAAATCTAAAGTTAAGCCTAAAATGGAAAAAAAAAAAAACCCTGAGGAATGCTCAGAACGGGAGAAATAGTCTTCCTTGGGGAAGAGCCCAGGTGGTCATCCTACACAAGAGCTCAGTCCTGAAAGCATACAGGTAATATTATAGGGACTGAGCAGGTTGTATTTATATATTTAGGAGCGTGTGTGTGTGTGTGTGTGTAACACCAACTAAAAAAGTTACCATGGATGTGAGAGAGGGCAAAGAGGGTACATAAGAGGAAGGAAGACAGCGAAGAGAAATTCTTTATTATAATTCCAAAAATTTTTAAAAATTAAAAACTGAAAAATCCCTTACAAGCGTAAAGATCTTTTCCTTAAAACAATTCACAGGTCTCTAAACATGCTAAGAACTATTTTTAAGACTGCTTTAGGACAGGAGCTACAGTGTCAGCGACTCAGTCCTCCCTACAATGCGGAACTAGGCTCGCTCTCCGGCACCAGTAAGGTAAAACAGGGGCTGGGGACATAACACTGAGATTCTGCATTTGCCCAGCGCCCATAAGGCCTTGAGTCTGATTGCAAGCAGTGCCAAAAGGGGGTACAAAAGTAAAAACAGGGCCTTGGGAGCTCAGTCCAGTGCTCCAATGTGGGTCTCTGTCTCTATCTCCATCCATCGCCAGATGAAGGTTCTATGGTGATATGCAAGATATTCATCAGTGTGGCTATGGGAGAAGGCCCATGAAGAGCAGGAGGGAGAACATGAGCAAGGAAGTCAGGACCGCGAGGGGTGTGTCCACCCACAGAGACGGTGGGACTGATCTAATGGGAGCTCACCAAGGCCAGCTGGACTGGGACTGAACGAGCATGTGATCAGACCGGACTCTCTGAATGTGGCTGACAATGAGGGCGGACTGAGAAGTCAATGATAATGACACCGAGTTTTGATTCTACTGCATGTACTGGCTTTTTGGGAGCCTAGTCTGTTTGGATGCTCACCTTTCTAGACCTGGATGGAGGGGGGAGGGCCTTGGACTTCCCACAGGACAGGGCACCCTGACTGCTCTTCAGACTGGAGAGGGAGGGGGAGAGGGAGGGAGGAGTGGTAGGGAAATGGGAGGATGGGAAGGGGTGGAAATTTATTTAATAAATAAAAAAAAACTGAAAGAAAAAAATGTAAGGCAAAAGAAATACAAAGATGTAACATTCAAAAACAAAAAAAGTGAAACAGTCAGAAATCAAATTGACTACATTCCAAGGTAACCCAATAGTTTAAGATGGTGGACATATATATTCCAGCTAATAAATTATAAATAATGAGAACATCCACACTTTGTAACCTCTGTCATTCAACCTATGTAGGAAGTAAGACACAGACACAGTCACAGAGAACAATTTGAGTACACTTCTGTGTTACTGACAGAGCAGCCCAATAAAAGGGCAGTGGTGTAGATTTGAAATGCCACTATCAACCAACCATAAAAAACTAGGAACCACAAGCTATGAAGATTTGGATACACTGAGTGTCATTTAGGCATTCATCTGTCTATCATGGAGTGCAGGGGTTCCTCAGGCTCGATGAGAAGGAAGAGAACATGAGAATTTGCATTTAAGTCAGGGAAGAGTGGTTCCCCTTTTATTCATACCGTTTTCCCGTCCATTTCCAAAACAACGTCACATACACGGTCTTCTCACCCCACCCGAACCCTGGGAAAAGGCAGCCTATGTTTTCTTGACCCCACTTTACAAAGTTGTTGAGGCTGACACACCAAAGTAGCAGACTCCCATGCTGCGGGCTAGACTTTAGCATATATATGTTAGATATATTATAATTATCTAACTAGGGGAGTGAGCAGGAGGGGAAGTCCCTTTTTTTTGTTGCTGTTTTGTTTTCTCGAAAGGTAAATTTTCCAGTATACAAAGAGCCTTGGTTCCCCAGTTAACAATCTGGCTTCATTTGAACATTTTCTCCCAAAAGACATGGTCAGAAACTAGGCTGGACCCCATAGAGGACAAAGCCAAAGCCATTAAGGAAGGTCACCTTAAAACATGACACTCCTCATCTGGACCTCCGGGCAAACTCAGTGTTGGACACATTTCCAGTTACCCAGAATTCATCAGGCTGTGGTTTAGAAGTAACAGTCAGAGAGGCAGGTCAGGGAAAATGTGCGCCCTTCCTCTGCGATCGGCAAAGCAGCCACTACAGACCACCTCGGTCCTGCTTCCAGAGGGCGATCCCAGGAACACATCACTTCTTATCTTGACTTGAAGCAACATATAGGCAGCTTGTATCTGTGTGTATACGTGTGTCACCGCTCCCCTGGAGGCCCCCGTCTTGCCTCTGGTCACCACGACAGTGTAGCGCTTTCTCCTGCCATGACTTTTCAGCTGCAGTCTGGCTCAGACCCGTGCTCCCCGGTGCCCAGGAATGTTAAAAGACTTCAGACCTACCTTGGGAAGCAGAGCAGGAAGAGGAGCATGCAGATTTATCCCCAGAGGCCATGCCTGTCAAACAAGTCAAAAAGTTGGCTCCCCAGAAGCACAAGAGCTTGGCTAAGGGGAAAATAAATGCTAGAAGAAAGAGAGGAGGCAGCAGGGAGGCCCAACCTGCAGGATGAGAAGCCCTGGAAGGGGAAACCAACACACAGATCTAAGAATCCGGTATCGATGAAATGAAGAGCTCACCTTGGCATCTCCTGTGCCCAAGGGAGGATGCCCACCAGCTGTGCGCTGGTCCAGGTGTCTATACCTGAGTCTAAATGTAAACTGCTGCGGGGACCCCACAGGAGCCCACAACCCTGCCCTCCTATCTCAGGAGGCTCTTGGAGAAGAACCCTTCAAACATGTACAATAAAATTTGCTTGATCAGAAAATATATAGAGAGATATATAATTATAAAACTTTATTGAGGAGCTTCAAAATTAAAGCATCAGTACTCTTCTTTGAGGGTCCTCCTATACTTCCTGACAGCACACAGGGACTTAGGAGTCTGTGCTATCTCATTAATATTCATATCTGCTTTCTGTTCTTTGTAAATACCTCTTGTATTACTCAAAAATATGCTTAAAAATAAATATACAATTCAAATATGTATACATTTGACAATTTTAAGTATGATATATATGTCTGTGTGTTTTATTTACATTCCTCCATGATCCACTGAAGTCTTTATTTTTTTAGGTACCTAGGGAGCCATATCATTAAGGCTAATGGTGGTTTTATCCAGAAAAAAAAAATACATACCAAGAGTTATTTTTCAGGTTTTCAGTAAAACACAAAAGGAAGGAAAATAATTTGGCTCTTAATTCCAAATGCTTTCAATTTTTAAATGTAAGGTTACTATTATAAACGTTGTCTGTATTTGTATAGAACCTGGAGAAAATGCAAACTTTAAACTTTCTGTTTAAAGAAAACTGGCTTAATTAGCTTATGCGCAAAGGGGAGATCCAGAACACTAGCCAGTGACTCTCCCACGGGAGCCAGCGCTCGCCCGGGCCTGGGAGGCTCCACGGCTGCTGATGAGGTCATCGTGCTGTGGCCACCCCTTAGGACAGTGGCTCCACACGATCACGGCGAAAGCCTTGCTCTGAAGGACATTTGCGCAGCTCTGAAGGACACAGCTCAAGGTGACAGCTCGATTCTTGGTGGTTTCTTTTCCTTCTGAATCAATAAGCTAGAAATGATCCCACGCGGCTCTGTCCGCTTCCCTGTGACACGCACAGGGAGTGCACAGAGCAGCCTGTCCCCAGATGCGTGGCACTGCATCTATCATAATCGCAGAAGGCAATAAACCAAGTCCAGATGTGCTGATGGGCTGACTGGACTGGACCATGAAGACAACTGATTTGTAGCAAGCACAAAGTATCAGGACCATCATTTTGATTTTATAAAAGCTGTGCTATGCGAGAAACTAAAACATGGCTACAAACACATGGCTGCGAGCTTTCTAAACCTGAGAGTAAGCAGACATGAGCAAACACAGTTCGGTGAAGCAGCAGCATCAAGCGGGTAAACCGGGGTGGAGAAACCCCGCACGATGGCTTGGCTGACTCCAAACAGTAACACCAAACATTCTAAAGATAAGAAGAAGAGTGTGGCAGTCACCTGAAAAGAGCCTGTGACTGGTTATTGCCATAAGGGTCAGTACCAACCAACCAATCATCTCCACTGACCTGGTAGGAATTCCTCACCCAGATTCTAATTACAGTATAATACTAATTAGATTACTTGTAAAACTGGTAATATGGGCATTGATGAAACTGAAAAAGTCCCATCTGGTGTCTGATCCTGGCTGCTCTTGAGGGACACAGAGAGAATATGCTGAGAAGTACGTTAGGGCACAATGTTCAGAATAATAACAAAAAATCTAGAGAGATACACGAAAGATCGTCAACTATTCCAGCTACACGAGAGACAGGAAAACCAGGACATGGGGATACACAGTAGCCATGGCACTTCCTAGACGACTCTTTGGAGATTCCATTCTTGGTCTTCATTGCTTCTGAAGTGTGCAACATGATTAGGGAGGAGCTGCCTTTAGCTCAGTTTGGAAAGAAGCATGAGTGAATGTAAGTTCTAGTCATAAACCACTGCTGCCCCTCAGAGCAACTAAGAACACTGTATCCAGTCTTGAGAATCCTTGAGCTAGCTCCTGCTAACCTTTGGATCCAGGTTTCAGACTCGCAAACACCTTGGGGTTCTTAAGGGCAAGGGAGAGTTCATTGAGGAAGGAAATAAAATGGGAGTCTCTCTCGGATTTCTTTGACTCAAAAATGACAACGATGGTGAAGTGAGGCTCTGGGCGGGTCAGGAAGTAGGTGCTCTGGACTTTGTCGTCATAGAAGTGGACCACTTTCTCCAAGCTGTTCAGGTCGGATGTCCGGTCTGTCATGATCATGATGACATTGGGCCAGTGCATGACAGGCCTGTCACTGGGCAGAGACACTACGGCTGGGTACTGGTCCACTCCCTTAGGGGCCTCTCGGTAGGAATGTGGGTGATGGTAGCCATGACCCTGAAAGCTCTCTGAGCCTCGGTTGTCAAAAATTAAGGACACATTGGCAGCATCGTATTTCCTGATGAAACTGGAGATCTTTCCAAAGAGGTCTGGGTTAGCCTTTGCCGTCAGCGCTTTCATTTCTGAAGCGGTCGTCTGTCGGCTCAGTGCCTCGTGGAAGTAAAAGCTAAACTTGGCCAGGAGCATGGTTTTGAGTTTCATCAGCCAAAGGAAGAGGTGTGGGGGCTGAACGGCCTTCTGCGACTGCCCTCCGAATAGGTGCTTCTTGGTCTCCCGCTGCTTCTCAAATGTCTGGCCCCAGCTCTGCAGCTTCGTGTGAGCGTTGTGCAAGGTCACCAGGGAAGGCAGGAACTTCCACTCAGAGATCTGGGCCTGTGCCCTCAGGAGATGGCTCAGCACACCCACTTCCAGCTGGAAACTGCTTTCCAGAGGGCTAAGGATAGGGTGGTGAAATCTAGAGGGGAGGGGATGGAAAGAAATCAGTAGCAATGTTACTTCACAGGGAGAAACCTTCAAAAATAACAAAACAGCAAGACCATAAACCCAGACTAGACCAACAGACAAATGACACTACACTCAGGGGCAGCCTGGGCTCAGAGGGCCTAGGGTCGGTGAGTTTGTTTGCTGTTGTTTTTAGAACTCGGACATAACTTGGGCATTTCATCTTACTCTCCTAAGAAAATACCCTTTATTTTGTGGTTTTTCTTTTTAATGAAAGTAACTAATTTCTTTCCAAATAAGGAGAAATTACTTTGGCTGTAATATTTTATTTACTCTGAGAACTGTATGACTAACACTATCATCAAAACAAGGTATCCTCTTTTTGGGGTGTGCAACTAAAAACAATACTAAGGCCCCTGTCATCCACAGATAAACTATTTTACTGTCCACAGACCCACTTTACAGATGAACCTCTATCTGAAACTCAATAGATACGGGCATTTAAAGGAACACACATTTACCAGACAACTGTCATTCATTGGACTCCCAAATTCCCTTCAGAGTTAACCCTGATTCAAAACAAAATGGGCGGCCACGGGGAATAAAGCACAATGGGATGTGTGCACTGAAAAGCAGAAAGGACAGTTAACTGGGCAAAAGGAGACATCTAGAACGAGGGAGGGGCACAGGCAGTGGGAAGGGTAACAAGTTCAAACAAGAAGAGTGACTCCTACGTAAGAAGATGCCATGATGAAACCCATTATTTTGTTATCAAACCTAAAAAATTAATTAAAAAAAAAAAGGTGGTCACAAATGAAGATCTAAAATCTTTTAAAAATCACTTTCCTCAAATCCACAGAAGGTATTTAAGATCTGGAGTGTTCTGGTCCTCATTCAAATTGAGTCACAAATTGAGTCCTAGCTACCATGAAATGACGAGAGTACACCATTTCGGGGGCTGCAGAGCCGGTCGGAGGGGAAGAGCACAGAGTGTTCTTGTAGAAGACTTGAGTTCAGGTCCCGACACCCACATCAGCAGCCTCACAACCACCTGTAACTAACTCCAGCCCCAGTGGATCAGATGCCCTCTTCTGGCCTCCTCTGGCACTGCACTCACATGCACACACCCTCCCCACACATTACATATAATGTAAAATAAATAAATTCCCACCTATACAAAGTCTCTTAAAACTTCCTCACCATGTGCTGCAGTGACACTTTATACTGTGACCAAGTACTGAGTACTGCACACGTGTAAATTTATTCCTTGCTGTGCAGTGTATCGTGATATTCTGTAATGTATATATCATATGTCACATTTCTAGTTAGTAAATGAATTTACGAATGTAGACCATCAACTGCCATCTGTAAACACTGTTCCACTTCACAATAATATTGGACGAGGGGCAACAAGATGTGGGAGGGCCTTAATTTTTCAGCAGAGGAGAATGGGCAACTTGAAAATGCTGAGGCAAGTGAGAACCCAGCCCTTCCTCACCAGCGTTTCTCTCTTCCTCCCAGGTCTCCTCTGCAGGGTCACACACTTAGAGAAATCTGCTCCCAAGCCAGGGTAGGCCCCAGCCCTAGACACTCTCTTTTTTTAGATTTATTTATTTAATTTTATGTGTGTTGTCTGCATTTGTGTGTGCCCCACCTGTATGCTCTGTGTCTATGGTGGTCAGAAGACAGTGTCAGACTCCCTGAGTCTGGTACAAGATGAGCCCAGGTCCTCTGCAAGAGCAGTAAGCGCTTGTAGCTACTAAGCCATTCTCTAGCTCCTCAGCCAGATTTCTTATGTAGCCAGAGCTCACTTACTTAGGCGTGGTTCTGCCCACAGTCAGTTGTGACAATATCCCACAGACATGCTGACATGCCAAACTGACCTGGACATGCCCCAATTCAGACCCCTCAGAAGACTCTGGGCTGATCTAACAGGACAGCATTGGCAGACAATCCTATGCAGATGTTCCTAGACTTGTAACCCCGTCAGCCCATCTACCTTTAAAATAGTGCAAGTCAAAATATGTTTGATGCCCCTAGCCTACCAACCATCGTAGTTAGAGAAATCTGCTCCCAAGCCAGGGTAGGCCCCAGCCCTAGCCACTCTCTTTTTTTAGATTTATTTATTTAATTTTATGTGTGTTGTCTGCATTTGTGTGTGCCCCACCTGTATGCTCTGTGTCTATGCAAGAACTATAGCATCTGCTGCCACACCCCATGACAGCTTGGCTAGCTGACAGTGAGGTTGCCCAATGTCACTAGAGTACTCTACCTGGGAAACAATCAAAGTTCAAAATTCCAAGCACAGTTTCTACTGAATGTTCATCACTTTTTCAGCATTGACAAAAAAATCATGAGTCAGGAATCACCTCTGATCTTCCTACCGCTTGCCCCTAGAAATCACATTTATAGCCCATGCTCTGCTTCAAAGAACATGAATTCTCACTACAAACCTCAGAGAGTGTAAACAAGCGCGTCCATGACACCACAGAAGCACAATGTTCAACACTTACTAAGATGCATGTGAACAGCAAAGCTAGTTTTCAACCTCCAGGAAAGCGAGCATTCATACCATCGCCCATCTGCCCAATGCAGATGGGAGCTTTATGATGCACTGTTTCCCAGCTTCCTCTCTGCCTCGCAGCTACTCCCAGCTCAGTGGCTGTGATCCACAAACATACACCTAAGTCAAGGTAGTGAGCTTGGAAGTGTCTGAGACAGGAGACCGCCAACAGCTTGTGGAGAACATTGGCTCTAAGAGCATGGGAGGAGGAGAGAGAACAGAGGGAGGGCAGGCAAGCAGGAAACCAGGGTCCAAAGCAGAGAAAGGTGCAGAATAGACATTTGTGCTAATGAAAAGCAAAACTCTAGAAATGCTACTTCCGTACTCTACAGACCTACAATGTGGAGTTCCTTCCAAAAGTATGCTGATTGCATCTATGACAGTCAAAAGTAAAACAATAAAATCAATCTGCAGAAATACACACTTAAAAATGATGAAAATGGGAAATTTTATGTTGTGTCCATGTTACTACAACAGAAGAAATCTGCAGCCCTTTCTCATTTAAAGCCACTAGTTTGCTGCTACTTAGCCAGCACCGAGGGTGTTCTAGTCTCCCTGGTCCATAGATCCTGTTCCTAGTTCCATAGGAGACAGTAATGAACATAGACATGGTAAAGTTTACCTTATGTTAGACACAGTAAGAGGCTAATAATTAATAATGAGTTAATTATTAATTATTAACAATTAGCAATTATTAACAGTATAGAATCATTATTAAAATGATGCTCTCTCTCTCTCTCTGATCTAGGTGTTCAGCAGCTTATATAATACGGACCTACTGGACAAGGACCACATCCACAGGGTGGCCCAGTGTGATTTCATCGCATGACGCACACACTTTGTGTGTGTTCACGTGTATACATGTTTGCGTGCAAATACACATGTGTGAACACTGAATGTAGAGGTCAGAACACAGGCTTGGGTGTCATCCTTCAGGAACATGGCCTCCCTGTTTTTAGAGAGATGAGAGGAGTATCTCAGTAGCCTAGAGGTAGCCAAGCAGGCCAGGCTAGGCCAGTCAGCCACAGGGATCTGCCTGTCTCCATCTCCTCAGCAGTGGGATTCCAAGTGCACATGCCACTGTGCCTGAGTGTTTTTTTTATGTGGGTTCTGGAAATGGAACTCAGGTCCTCTGCAAGCACTGGACTGAATGAATTATCTCTCCAGCCCAGGCATACAATTTAAAACTTGTTAATTTCTTGACTTGCTGAATTTCAGCTAGTGGATGACCATGAGAACTGCTCAAGACGGACTACTGTGCAAAGGTGGGGTCGGAGGGCTGCCCTGTAAGACCTTCCGTAGTGAGAGGTGGTATTTATAACACACGCTGCAGAAACTCACACATTTAATATGAGAGACACAAAATACAGGGGACTGTTAGCCAGCCTTACGGAAGGAAAGAACACTGCCACATGCTTGAGGCATGCACACCAGGCCAAATCACGCCAGTATGCAAGTTCCTCGGAACAAACTAATAGACCTACTAAATGATCAACCAAGTCAGAGCAACCAACACCTATCTGTGAGGGGCCTGGGACATCTGCACGGGAATGTGTATAATACGTGCTGGAAGAAAACCAGTGTGAAATGTCCTGAGAATGAACACTATTATGATGATGTATGGTTCTTAGAAGACGAGAAGCTGAGGATTTAGAAAGGTGATGTTACGATACTAGTATCTTCCAAACAATAGTAAAGTTTTTGCTATTGTTATACACAGGGAGAAAGTCAGCATAGCAAATATTAGCAAAATGTGAAGTTGAATGAAGGATACCTGTGTGTTCACTGCAGACTTTTGTGTGTGTGTGTGTGTGTGTGTATGTGTGTGTGAGTGTGTGTGCACCATGTCTATTTGGGAGCCCACAGAGGCCAAAAGAGGGCATTAGATCCCCCTGGAATTGGAATCACAAAGGTTCTGAACCAACATGTGGGCTCTGAGTCATCCCTCCGGTCCTTGGTTGTTTTTTGTTTTTTAACAGCTTTGTTGGTCTTTAATTTATGTCCATAAATGTACTATAATTCACCCTTTAAGAAAATGATTCAATGTTTTGGTATACCCAAGAAACTGCAAGCATCACCATGTCAGTTCTTCTGTGTCTTTACACAATGGGACTGCTGGTCATATGATCATATGTTCATCACACTCTGTTTGTACTTTTTCTTTTCAAGATTTATTTTATTTTTGATCATAAGATTGACGGAAAGGGTGCCCATACTCAAGCATGGGACCACACAGAGGCCAGAGGTATCAGATCCCTTGGAGCTAGAGTTACAAGTTGTAGTGGTTTGAATGACAATGACCCCAGAGGCTCACAGGGAGTGGCACTATTAGGAGGTATGGCCTTGTTAGAGGAAGTGTGTCACTGGGAGGTGGGTTTTGCAGCTTGGGGAGCTCAAGCCAGGCCCAGTGCCTCTCTCTCTTCCTGCTGCCTGTGGATCCAGATATAGAACTCTTAGCTCTTTCTTCAGTACCATGTCTGTCTACATCCTGCCATGATGAAATGGACTAAGCCTCTGAACTGTAAGCCAGCCCCAATTAAACGTTTTCCTTTAAAAAGAACGGTCACGGTGTCTCTTCACAGCAACAGAACTCTGACTGAGACACAGGTGGCTGTGAACCACCCATTCCATAACCTGGCATTACAGTGATCAGCCTAAGATGAAGATGAGAACAAAACACTGGGGCTGAAAACTAAGCTCAGGTCTTGTGAGAGCAGCTCATAACCGCTGAGTCCTCTATCTGGCTTCTGCAATTAACTTCAGGGCTGGAGAGTTGGCTCACAGGTTAAGAGCACTGGCTTCTCTGCCACAGGACCCAAGTTCAATACCCAAGTTCAAATAATCAGATACTCTGCTTTGATCTCCTGGCCACCCAGACGTAAATAATCACACAAAAACTACATTAATTACAACACTATTTGGTCAACAGCACAGGCATATTTCTACCTAGCTAGCTAGCTCTTATATCTTAAATTAAAACATTTCTATTAGTCTATGTCCCGCCATGTGGCCATGGCATTTCCTCATTTTCTACATGTCTTGTTTTCTAGGCGGCTGGCAGGTGACTGACCTGACTCCACATTCTTTCCTCCATCTCTGCTTGGATTTCCTATCTTGCTATATTCTGCCCTGCTATAAGCCACAGCAGGTACTTTATTACCCGATGGTAATAAGACATATTCACAGCACACAGAAAGGAAGCCCACATCAAGTACCCACATGGTGGCTCACAACTGTCTGTAACTCCAGTTGCATGAAATTCATACCCTCTTCTCGCCCCTGCAGGCACCAGGCATGCACATGGTGTACATGCATACTGCAGGCAAAGCACCTCTAACACATAAAAAAAAATCCAGGAACTAAGCACATAGGCATATACCCCAATCTTAGCACTAGGAGGGCTGAGGTAAGGCTGAAGTAAGAGGATGGAGATTTTAAGGCTAGCCTTGACTATACAGTTTACATAGTGAAATTCTGCCTCGAATATAACACACACACACAGAGGGTTATGTCGGTAATCTTAGCACTTGGAAGCCTGAGGCAGGATTCATATGAGTGTGGAGAGAAGCTGTGGTGCAGGAGGTCCTTCTGTATTTGTGTTGCTTTCATTGGTTTATAAAGAAACTGCCTTGGGCCTGGCAATAGGGCAGATCTTATGTAGGCGGGGAGACAGAACTGAATTCTGCCTGTTGAATCTCACTTGAAAACCAACTACTGACACTTTGACCTGAGATTCAGCTTGGTACCTTTCTTCTAAAGCCCTCCAGTCCCTCTCTACGTGTCCATCCTGTCTGTGATGCCATCACAGGGCACAGGGACCTCCAGGTCCTCTGTGGCAGGAACCACTCGGCACTCCTACCGTCTGGCTGCCAAGACTGCTCCCTTCTTTTTAGCATCCTATTCCCGTTGCCCTACAGTCACGTGGAGCACCCACCACATGCTGGGCACCCACCCCAGCAGCCTGCCCACTGCCCCTTCCTACTGTGATGATATCCTTGCTAACCCACTACACCCTGGTGGCACAGTAATTAGCCTAAGATAGAGATGAGAACACGGCATTCCCCTGTTCACAACCTTTCATGGTTTCCACTATTAACCAAATTGGGCAAACGTTCATGCTGAACACAACTCTTTACTAATTTGCTCAGTGGCTTCAACTGAGTAGCTGCCGGACAGTGGCTACTGCTTTAGGATTTCAAGCAGGTGGCATCTTGTTCAAACCAATCTGAATTAATACACCCTAATGTGTAACATCCTTCCAAGGACGTCTTTCTAATCCGAGTAGTAGCTACTGTGCTGGGCTCCAAGGAAGCCAAAATAAAACTAGGCCCTCCACTTTGGTGATGTTCTTAAATTCCTACGATTATTGTTTCCAGGCCAAGCAGTGTGCAGCATGTCACAAACAGCTCCATTTCTTTGTAAGGAGCAAGTTTCTTCAAATAGAAACAGTTTCCAGGCGAGGAAAAAAAAAAAAAAGCTAAATTGGCCTAAAAATAATTTTTTTTCTTTTCTTTTTTCCTAAAAATAATTTCTTACCTATTCCAAAGAACTAAAGTTTGTCCTTAAACAGCAATGCATGCCTTCAGTAAGAGTTGAAACCAAAGCCACAACAGAAGAAGATAGAAGTTCATAGTAAGAAGTGCATAGTAAGGACCACAGAAGAGTAACAGGGAGAACTCCCAGGTTATTACCCTGAAAAGAGCACTTACTGGACTAGTAGCCGCTCAATCACATTGCTCTCCATACGTGTGTGTGTGTGTGTGTGTGTGTGTGTGTGTGTGTGTGTATGTGTAGAGGTGCATGTGCCTCCGTGCAAAAGCCAGAGACAACTTCGGGTGCCCTGCTCTATCACTCTCTGCCTAGACCTGGACACGGGATCTCTTGCTGAACATCAGCAGTCTTCCTGTCTACGACAGCCATAGCACTGGTGTACAGTACATGCAGTGGGTCCCAGCTGTCTACATGGGCGCTAGTGATCAGAACCGGCGCTCTTACCCATGGAGCCATTTCTCCGGCCCCAAAGTAACCGTTCTACTGTGAGAATTCTGTATTTCCTGGAAACATACAGAGGGAGCTGTTCAGCATGGTTAACTGAACCCCAAAGTGCCAAACGGCTGCCTGCTGTTTAAGGAGCACATAGAAATGGGGTACAGGGACCTTCCTGAGACTGGAGAGATGGCTCGGAGGTTAGGAGCACCGACTGCTCTTCCAGAAGTCCTGAGTTCAATTCCCAGCACCCACATGGTGGCTCACAACCATCTGCAATGAGATCTGATGCTCTCTTCGGGTGTGCAGGCAAAACATGCAGACAGAACACTGTATATATAATATACAAATAAATGTTTTGAAAAAAAGAGTGAGGGAAAACTCAGAGGCTGTGGGATCACAGACTCTCACTCTCCACACTCACCTGGAGCTGTACTTCTTGAGGATCGTATCCAAAATGCCGACCAGCTCTTCTGTGTTGATGAACTTCTGCGTGCTGAGGGCGTACATCTTCTCATAGAAGTCTGCGATCTCCATCCGGGCCTGAACAAAGAAACAGAGCTGCTCTGACAGGTGGGGCAGCAGCTCCTCCACATGAGGAGCCGTTCCACCCGGGGCACCTCGGCCTGTGGCCACCTTCTTCAGCTCGTTATGCAGTGACGTGTAGATGGTGCGGATGGAGTCCTTCCTGCTGAAGAACGACTGGCCCCCTGGGAAGCAGACAGCAGAAGCACAGGACAGGTGAGGAAGGGAGTGGAAGGACCTGGCACCTCCCAGGCCCCACATGGAAAGGACTAGAACCTGTGGAGCTCAGCGAGCTTGGACTGAGGATTGGGGCACGGACATCCAAGTCAGCACCTCACTGAGGAACAAGTCAAAAATGAGCACTTGCTACAAATTCATCTCACTATGTATCAACTCTCCTCTACTCCACTCCACGGACATTCAAAACCTCTTTGGAAATCATTACCCTGAATCTTTTCTTAAAAAGCTCTCCTTTTTTATAGATACTTTTTTAAAAAGGAGAACACACAGGGATTATCAAACACTTCCATTAGGACTGGTAGCCCAGAGCACACTGTTTCCTCTTCAGAGGTGCAATTATCTTGAATCTTATCTTTCAGGCTGTGCCAGGAAATGAGAATGAATGCTCACACATCTTTTTAAAAAAGAACACACACTGGGATCTCGGGGCAGGGGACTGCAGCGCTCTTGACAAGTTTGACAATGCAGGCTTCAGAATAAGCACCACACTATGAATTATTAAGGCCAAGAACCAATTATAAGTAACCGCTGCTCTGCCGCCAAGGAAACCTGCGCAGGCATCAGAGAGGCTACATTGTTGCTGATGGTTGAAAGGGACCAAACAGCAGAGGCATCGCTTACCTACTTGTGACTTTGTATATAACTAACTATGTTTCTAATCACGGGTATCTTCTTAAGCATTAGATCCCCCATCAAAGAGCCAGAAGCCAGACTAGTAGAATGAAAAGAAACAGGGAGAGCTGACAGCTGCAATCTCTGCAAATGCACAAAAACCTCAGAGACTTTTGTTACGTTCAGAGCACTTTTGTGAAATGAATTTATTGATAGATATATTAAGATTGAAAGTTAACTATTAAGGAATTTGAAAAATATCCTCTTAATAATTTATTTCAGAATTTTTTTTTTACTTCGCTTCTTGGCTTATGTCTCAAGAAACGAACCTTACACCCTTTGTTACCCAGATAATCCATCCAGGTTTTAACACCAAAAGTCTGATCTCCTGGAAAGCCTTCATCCAGATGTTTTGTTGATCTTGTTATTGTCCAAGCTGGAACTGAACCGACTGACACCATGACACAGGGCGCAGCTCCACATCTAAAGGCCCCCTATCTGGGAGCTCTACTTCATTCCGATCCCTAAATTACTAATTCTATAGAAATATTTTCTCTCATTAGCATGGGGTATGGCTACACTAACAGCAGGGATAGTTCTCAGAAGTCTGTCCTCCGTGTCTGTATTCTGATTTTGTAGTGATCGGTATAGAACAGTCCTCTGTGCCCACATCTAGAACAAACTTCCCCTACATTAGGAAGTAGTAAAAATGTCAAACAGAGATGGTTATGACAGCATACACCTATAACCTCAGAGCTCAAGAGACAGAGGCAAGAGGATCCAAAATTCAAAGATCCTCAGCCACAAAGTGAGTTCCAGGTCAGACTGCACAATGGGAGACTCTCTGAAAATGAAACTGCAGTATCAGAAAGCATTATGCAAAAGCCAAAAGCTTTACAAATCTAAAGGACAACTTCAAGTCCTCACTGCCAAACTTAAATGCTGTGTGATATTCAAACCACCTAGCTGTTCTGAGCTTTAAATGCTGTTACTGTCACCGTAAAACCAGAATTGTTGAAAAAACAGAAGAGGCAGCACTTTGAACAGGCCTGGAAGGAAGAATATACTCAGTCTTGCTGGTCCTTTCTTTCCACTTTATAATTGAGCTTGGGAAATTCTACGGTAAATTACTATTTAACAGGCAGATAAGTGACCTTGACTCTACACCCGCTGTTTTTTTTAACAAAAAAAAAAAAAAAAAAAAGGTGGTCATAGCAAAAACTTGAACTTTGCACCAAAAAAGTAAAGCCTACCCTCATCTGATCACAGGGAAACAGAAATACAGCATAAATGCAAACAATACCTTTCCAGGTCTACCTACACCAGTCACCAGCAGGGAAATACTCCAATTCCAGCTCTTTTCTCAAAGCTTTCGGCAAAACAACCCCATCTCTTCACTCCCTACCCTCTAATACCCAATGAGGACTAGCCTTCCTTCGTCCTGGGGAGCAACAGAAACACCCAACTCATTTACCTTTCTAGTACTTAAATTTATAAATTATGATGTTTCAGGTTTTTCTTCCAGAATGTTCTAGTTATCAACGGCCATTATTTTTTCCAAGATTTCAACCTTTTATCTCATATGAAATTTAAAGCATAAAGAACATGTTAACCATGCTGGGCGGTGGTGGCGCACACCTTTAATTACAGCACTCAGGAGGCAGAGGCAAGTGGATCTGTGTGAGTTTGAGGCCAGCCTGGTCTACAGAGTGAGTTCCAGGACGGGCTCCAGAGCTACAAGTTTTTTGAGAAACCCTGTCTCAAAAAAGAAAAGAAAGAGAAAGAAAGAAAGAAAGAAAGAAAGAAAGAAAGAAAGAAAGAAAGAAAGAAAAGAAAGAAGAAAACCATGTTAAGCATCCTGAGCATTGTCAAATTTTGTTAAACTTCTTTTAAACACCCATTCTCGAGTGGCAGGGAGGTAGACAGTCTCAATCCTTTACTATGTCCACTCAGCACATTTTAATCACTGTTCTTTTCCCAAAATTTTTCTGGCCTCAAAGCAAAGATAAGAGTCATGCCCAGTTTTTCAGGACTGATCCACGACAGTGACAGAAGACTCCCCTCAGATCTGTCCTTTGGTTAAAGGCCCATGCTTGCATTTTAAATCAGGACCAGCAGCTGGAGCTTCAGACAGAGGTCAAAGACTTTTTTATTTTTTTGCAGGTGAGGTCTCACTTTGTAGTCCAAGCTGACCTTGAATTCCCCATACTCCTGCCTCAGAGTGCAGGGATTACAAGCACGTTGTACCTCGACACCGGTTTAGACTCACTTGCTATTCGCTAACCCAGTAGATCTTACAGAAAGAATGAAGAGGTAAGATACATCAACCACCTTGCTATAGTGATCGCTTCATAAGGTATATCAAGACATCAAGTTAGAGAGCCTGAGAATATACAATTTTAATTTGTCTATTATACCTTCAAAAAAAATTTAAAGACTTTCCAGGCCATGCTTCTTTTCGTTTTGTCTTTTGAGGCAGGGTCTCACTATGCAACCCCAGGTGGCTTGGAACTTTAAATGAGGTGGCCTCAAACTCACCTGTGCCTGACTCCTGAGGGCGTATTAAAGACATGTATCACCACCATTCCCAAACCATGTTTCAGATTTTTAGAGTGTGCATAACTGTTTCACTTCGCTTAACAAAGAAAACCATATGAACTGCAAAGCGATTACAGAACATGGTACTGCTTTAAATAACATCTTTTCCATTCTCTGATCATCATAAAGTCCAATCGCAATCACATTTGCATCACTATATAAACACAAACATGTTAAATTTTAAATTTTGAAACAACTATCACCTGAGTGTGTAAGTTAGGAAGGATTTAAACATGACATTTTCAGAACATTACTAGATGAGCCCTAGAGCCCGCAGGCATGTTTCACAGTGTGAACTGGTATGTAGTCAGTCAACCTCAAGCCAGGTCCCTGTGGCTCACCTACAAGACAGCTGAGGTTCAAGCAGAACTCAGCACTTTACACAATAAGGGTCACTTCATGGCAGCCAAGCCAATGACAGTAAAGGACTTCTAAATGTTCAGAGCCGAAGTGCCCAGGTCTCTTTACACAGAAACCTGGTGAATATGATTTAAACTTAGTGCATATTTTATTTATTTGTTTCTTTTTGCTGGAATCCACAAATGGACTTCAGGAAACCCAGTTGTTCTCTTATTCTGATTATGTACACATAAGACATACATATATTTGGGGGGCGTAACTTGGCAACTTTCAATACGTTCGTATGGATGACCTCAAACAACAATAAAAAGTTAAGAATCGTGGTATTTGAGTCAATATTCACTTTTTATAGGTAGGGAAGCCTAAAACAACCCAAACTGCCCAAATATTATGTACCCTTCAGTGTTACAGCAAAATACATATATCATATACATACACGAAAATAAAGTATATGAATTATAATACATGTGCAAGTTTTAAATGAATTATATGTATACATCTGATCTGATAACTCGAGGCAGATGTTCAGGTTTGAGATCTATCACCTACAGCTATAAATGCATGCACAATTCACTACACTGTAGAAAACTGAATTGTAACACTGAATACCAACCGCACATTTATGTGAGGTAACACTGTAAGAGAGAAAACTAGAGAGGGTGAAATCTCCGGGCACTTTTTGCCAATAAATTATCACACTAAGTTACAAGTTATCTGAAAAGCTATGTAAATTATAATCTCAGGAAGCCCTTTTCCTTGAGTGCTTACCAAGCGTTCAGTTGAGATCCCTGGCAACAGAAAGGGATTAACTTTCACCTTAGTAATCTTTTATGGCGTGGATGTGTGCCTTCCATTCATGAAAGGACCTTGAACTTTTAATAAGTAACAGGTCAAAAAGAAGCCAAAGTACTAAATCTAGCCCAATTCTCTGGAAGTTGGCTATCATTTTCCATTATTATTATAAATAATACTTTGAATGCATAGCCCTTGGCTTTTATGTATTACTTCCTTATCAACTGATACCAATTGTTTCTTGGGATAATCAGTTAAGACTTCCTGCCGTCTTATTTTCAGGATTAAGATTTACTTGAGGACGAGCAGTGTTTCCTGCACAGGATCCACTTCCTCCTTCATTTACTAAATATGCACAGAGGTACTACGAAGAGGGGACAAAACGCCATCTGTGTAAGAGGCCAGACAAAAGTATTTATTAACATAACTAGGTACCATGGCCCGGATTTACTCCTCAGTCCAGTGTCACTAGTTAGAACGGGGGACGCAGAACTTGGTTAACTTGTCATTTATGAAACCGATCCATGCACGCACGGTTCAATAAACCCAAGGGGTTTGGGGGGAATGTCTAGCAAATAGCATCCGCCCTGTCCACCGAGGCGGCATGGCGGCGCAGGGCGGTGGGCGGGGCTTGCGGCAGCCGCGGGAAGGGGGAGGGGACGGTGGGAGGAGACCTGGGCAGAGCGGAGGCCGCCGCTGGGAGTGACAGGACACCCAGGCCGCGGCCGACCGGAGAGCGCACCCCCTTTCCTTCCTCCTCAAGGGGCGGGGGCGGGGCGGAGGTACCTAGTTTCTGCCCCAGGTAGGTGAGGCTGTGATAGACCTTCTCGGCCGCGGCCAGATGCGCCAAGGCCGCCAGCAGCGACAGCCAGCTGCCCCCCGCGCTCTTGTTGGCCTCTCGTTCCTTCTCCACATTGTCCTTGGCCTTGTCGTAAGAGAAGATGCCCAGGTGAGAGAAGAACGTCTCCAGCACCGCCTGTTCCACCGGCACCGGGGCGGCTAGCGGGATAGACTCCCCCATGCGACCTGCGCGCCAGCTCCACCCACGTGGCTCCGCTCACACTTCCGGGTTCCGAGGGGACGCGCCTGCGCAGTCGCGTACGCGCGCGCGCCGGGGGCGGGGCCGGCGAGCTGCACGGCGGCGGGTAGCTCCGGGACCTCGCGGAGGGCGTGGCGGAGGCGGAGGGTGGAGGAGGTTCCCTAGCTTGGCAGACAGAGACCCGCTACAGAGCCCGAGGCTGGTCACCTCCAGGCCCCGTGAGGTCTCCTGCACCCCTGTCCCCCTTGAGACCCTTTAGCGCGGATGGCGTCACGCGTGTTTGACGTCAGCTCTTGCGTGGACGTCAGAATCCGAGGCCTGATCAGCGTTTACACCGATAGAGGTTGTTAGGTGGAAGCCTGACTGTTGATGACTAGTCGCCTGGTTTTCATCCCTACACACGCTAACACCTGTCCATGTCAGGTCTGTCTGTGTGGGTCTGCCTCCAGGGCTACACGGCACTCTTCACCTTGCCCAACCCTCTCAATGTGAAACTTCTGGTGGGGTCCTCAGAGTCAAGGATAAATTCACATAAACCGGTGCAATTTGTCGTGCAGGTTCTTCACAAGTTCACATGACATATAAGGACCTGCAGCTCAGTTCACATATGTTTGTGTCTGCTATCTTGAAATGCTGCCTATGACCCACTCAGTGTTTTTT
Source organism: Chionomys nivalis (assembly GCF_950005125.1). Lineage (NCBI taxonomy): Eukaryota > Metazoa > Chordata > Mammalia > Rodentia > Cricetidae > Chionomys > Chionomys nivalis. The sequence continues at coordinate 34,924,217 of NC_080110.1, forward strand.
TTTCTTTGCATATTTTGCGTTTTAAATATACGTGCTTATTTTACACAAGTCACACTGAGTGTAGGTGTGTGTGTGTGTGTGTGTTTATATGTCTCTTTCCCATCAGTGATGAGGCTGACTTGGGCAGAGAATAGAGGCTACCTGCCATTGTAATTGTTCGTAATGGAAACTGAGATGTTTGTTGGACAATTGAAAGAACTGCCTGTCTTCGGGTTTTCTCCCCAAACTACAGCTGTTATGTCATCACTACCTATGTTTTTTTTAATATTATTATTAATAACAATTATTAATTATTTTCATTTTCTTTGTGTTTGTTTTGGCTACTTGAGGCACGGTCACACTGTAGCCCTGACTGGCCTGGAAATCTCTTTGTAGACCAGACTGGCCTTGAACTCACAGAGATTGGCTTGCTCTTCCTTAGACCTGCAGGGATTAAAGGCTTGGCCACCATACCCAGCTCATTGGTACCTTTTAACCAGTAACTAATCTAGTTTCAGAGATCGTGCATTTGTTTTCTGCCCTCAAGAATGTACTTGGAGCCGGGCGGTGGTGGCGCACGCCTTTAATCCCAGCACTCGGGAGGCAGAGGCAGGCAGATCTCTGTGAGTTCGAGACCAGCCTGGTCTACAAGAGCTAGTTCCAGGACAGGCTCCAAAACCACAGAGAAACCCTGTCTCGAAAAAAACCAAAAAAGAATGTACTTGGATAAGTTCAAGCCTTTTAATTGTCTATAAGGCAGGACTTTATGCTTGACAAGGGTAGCTATGGTTAAGCGAGGAACAATCATTTTTTGAGGACTCAGGGAAGCTTCCTAAGAATGTGCTATTCATGAAGAATGAATGAAAATTAAAAATCAGAGTGTGGTACTGACACCCATGCCAACAGACAATGACAGTGTTCGTTCCCAGCATTACTCAAGAACACAAGAAGTCCTTAGGTCAGTGGTTCTCAACCTGTGGGTCACAACCCCTTTGGGCGTCAAGAATGACCCTTTCATAGGGGTCACATATCAAATGTCCTGCATATCAGATATTTACATTACAATTCATAACAGTAACAAAATTACAGTTGTGAAGTAGCAACGAAATAATTTTATGGTTGAAGTCATCACAACATGAGGAACTGTACTATAGGGTCGCAGCCTTAGGAAGGTTGAGAACCACTGCCTAGACGATAAAGACAACGTTATAGTCACTGGGGGAAAGAAACTTAGGGAATAGTGAAGGAGATATGATTAAATGGGAAGGACTGTCGACTGCTTCCTGTGACAAAGTGTACATTTAAAAATCATAAATAGGAAAAGTAAGCATGACTAGGTCTAAAGAAAGAAAAATTTGCAACTATAAATACATTGGAATAACTTATAAAGAATCAAATTGACTTGCGGTATAGAAAAGTTAATATATTGATATCAAATGCACAAACTAGTGAGCTTCACGCTGACATTTCGTGCATGCATATATCGTGCGTTGGCCGTGTCCACCTCGCCTTTCCTCTCTCTTGCCCTCCCCTCTCTAACCCCCTCCCTTTGCACCCTTCCACCCCTAACGGTCCCTCTTCTCACCCTGAGACAAACAATTTGCAGGATATGCCAGACAAAGGGCTAATGTTTTAAGTTTTAGTGGCCTGAGACCGCTCTCTAGCCAGTAAAAAGAAGAGGCGTTAGATGCCCACGCAGGTAGGAGCACTGGCTGCCAAACCTGAGGCCCTGAGGCCCTGAGGCCCTGATTTGGATCCTAGGAGCCTACCTTACCTGTTACAAAGAAAGTACTTAGTCCCACAAGTTGTCGTCTGATTTCCACCTGAGCACACACGTACACCCACACACAAAACAAATACATGTTTGGAAGGCTAGGAACGTGCTCACTTAAGAGAAATAGCTGCCAAGGCTGTGGGCAAAGTCATCCCAGAGCTGAACGGGAAGCTCACGGGCATGGCCTTCCGTGTTCCTACCCCCAACGTGTCCGTCGTCGATCTGACATGCCGCCTGGAGAAAGCTGCCAAGTATGACGACATCAAGAAGGTGGTGAAGCAGGCATCCGAGGGCCCACTAAAGGGCATCCTGGGCTACACTGAGGACCAGGTTGTCTCCTGTGACTTTAACAGTGACTCCCACTCTTCCACCTTCGATGCTGGGGCTGGCATTGCTCTCAATGACAACTTTGTAAAGCTCATTTCCTGGTACGACAATGAATTTGGCTACAGCAACAGAGTGGTGGACCTCATGGCCTACATGGCCTCCAAGGAGTAAGAAGCCCACCCTGGACCACCCATCCCAGCAAGGACACAGCAAGAGAGGCCCTCGGCTGCTGAGCAGTCCCTGTCCTAACTAACCCTTGACACTGAGCATCTCCCTCACAGTTTCCATCCCAGACCCCCAGAATAGCAGGAGGGGCTTAGGGAGCCCTACTCTCTTGAATACCATCAATAAAGTTCATTGCACCCCTAAAAAAAAAAAAAAAAAAAAAAAAAAAACACAATTTTTATGCCCAGCTTCACCCGTCAAAGAAATCCAGGCTAAACTACTATATTCATTTGTGGCCTATAAAATTAATAAATGAACCTCCTTTTTGATGAAGGGTCTATGTAGACAAAGTTGGTCTTGAATAATCCTATGACTCAGCTATGTTCATAGCAGCATTATTTGTAATAGGCAGAGCCTGGAAACAACCTAGATGCCCCTCAACCGAAGAATGGATAAAGAAAATGTGATACATTTACACAATGGAGTACTACTCAGTAGTAAAAAACAATGATATCTTGAAATTTGCATGCAAATGGATGGTACTAGGGGAAAAAAAACATCTTGAGTGAGGTAACCCAGAAAGACAAACATAGTATGTATTTACTCATAAGTGGATATTAGACATAAAGCAAAGGACAACCATCCTGTAGTCCATGACCCCATATAAGTTAGGTAGCAAAGAAAACCCTGAGAGAGACAGACATAGATCCCCCTGGGAAAAGGAAATGGACAAGATCTCCTGAGAAAATTGGGAGCGTGAGGATGGGGGAGAAGGCAGGACAGAAGGGGAGGAGGAAAGGAGAAGGGGAAGTGGGAGGAGAACATGAGGAACCTGAATGGTTGTGATGGGGGAAGGACAAAGAGGGAGAGCAAGGAAAGAGATATCTTGATCAAGGGAGCCCTTATGGGGCTAGCAAGAAACCTGGCACTAGGGAAATTCCCAGGAACCCACAAGGATGACCCCAGCTAAGACCCTAAGCAATAGAGGAGAGGGTGCCTGTACTGTCCTTCCTCTGTAATCAACTTAATGACTACCTTAATTGTCATCATAGAACCTTCATCCAGTAACTGATGGAAGCAGATGCAGAGGTCCACCGCGAAGCACTGGGCTGAGCTCCCAAAGTCCAGTTGAAGAGAGGGAGGAGCAATAATATGAGCAAAGAGGTCAAGACCACAGTGGGGATACCCACTAAAACAGCTTACCTGAGCTAATGGGAGCTCACCGACTCCACGGTGACAGTGGAGGAGCCTGCACAGGATCAAGCTAGGCCTCCTGAATGTGGGAGACAGCTGTATGGCTGGGGCAGACTGTGGGGCCATTGGCAGTGCAGCCTGGATTTATCCCTACTGCTTGAACTGTCATTTTGGAGCCCATTCTCTTGCTCAGCCTAGATATAGTGGGGAGGGCCTTGGTCCAGCCTCAAAGCCATGTGCTAGACTTTGTTGACTCCCCATGGGAAGCCTTACCCTCTCTGAGCAGTGGATGGGGGCTGGTGGGGATGGTGGAGGGAGTGGAATGAGGGGAGGGAGTGGGAACTGGGATTGATATGTAATATTTCAATTAAATAATGAAAAAATCCCCATCTTTGTTCTTTAAAAATATTTTGAATTTTATTTATTTGTGTGTGTGTGTGTGTATGAAAGAGAGAGAGAGAGAGGGAGGGAGGGAGGGAGGGAGGGAGGGAGGGAGAGAGAGAGCGAGAGAGAGAGAGAGAGAGAGAGAGAGAGAGAGAGAGAGAGAGAGAGAGAGAAAACGGGCAGAACCAGTGAGTAGACTCACTCACATCTTTGTCCCACCTCGTCATCCCAAGCTGAGAGCTGGCCCTGAGTTGCTCTTGCCCAATCAGAGAATAACCACACACTGAACACGCCTCCCTCAATTCATCTTCTTCATTTGCAGGTCATTGGTCAAATGACCTTTCTTGCTTTCAGGGCTAGGTGTGTTTAATTTGCCACGGGCCCTCATCCTTGCTGCCTATGGAAAGCTTCACTGTGTAATAGGGGCAGTCTCAAAAAATATCTTGACTGAATCTATGTTCTGTAAAGTTGGGGTTGGCCAGCTCTCCTTGCTTTGTGAGAATGTTATAAGAAAATTCATAGACTTAATGATAAGTTAATGACATATTAAACATTAAAGTAAGGCAAGAAGTTACCCTTATTGATTGCACATTTGGCCCATAAACCAAATATTCTAATGTCATCAATAAATGTTAAATATATACTGCTGCATATAAAATAACCCCAAAATTTAATGACTAAAGACAATAAAAAATATTTATTATCTCTCACAATTTTAGTGAATCGGGGAAATTAAGATTGGCTCCATTTAGCAGCTCTGACTCAGCCCCTTTTGTCCTTTATTCCCCTCTGTATGCTATGAATACCATTAGTTAATAAAAAAAAACTGTCTTAAGGCCTGTGTTAGGATAGAGCTAGGCAGGGAATATTCAACTGAATGCTGGGAGAAAGAAGGCTGGATCAGGGAGAAGCCAGGTAGCCCCGAGAAAAGCCATGTAGTCCTGCCGGAGACACCAGAACTTTACCCTATAAGCCATAACCTCGTGGTGATACACAGATTAATAGAAATGGGTTAAATTAATATGTAAGAGTTAGCCAATAAGAATGTAGAGCTAATGGGTCAAGCAGTGATTTAATTAATATAGTTTCTGTGTGGTTATTTCAGGAGCCTGGGCGGCAGGAAACAAACAAGCAGACTCTTAGAACAGTTGGGTGTTGGCACAAGTCAGCTGAGAACCTGAGTGGAGATGGAGAATCTCCTTCCAAAGTAACAGCCACATGCTGGTGGGTTAGCACAGACTGTCACCACAGGGGCCTCTCCACAGAGCTGCCTGAATCCCTTCAGGGCATGGCAACTGACTCATCCTGGAGCAAGTGATTGATACAGTAGACCAAGGCGTGAGTCACAGTGCTTCGTATCAACATATTTAGGGCCAGCCTGAATTTAAGCTGCGCAAGGATCATTGGGGTCATCCTGGAGACTGGCTGGCTGAAATGGCTATGTGTTAACATAGAGAATTACCAGTCATCTTAAACATATCACAAGATAGAAGCCCCTAATGGCCTCTGCGGTGTTGCTTTATTGCTAAAAATGTTGCTTTTGCATTTCAACAAAATCTCTCCTGCTAAGTCTAAAAGAACAATTCGGCTCAGAAGTGTTGACTCACTGTTGCCCCTTACGGGATTCTGAGAATTCCACTAGGGATAGGGAGTGCAGTGCCCTAACCGCTTTATGCAGAGAGAATCGTTTTGCTGGAAAGGGACATTAAAAGTGGGGTTAGTCAGACTCCCAGCATGGCTACAGGAACCCCCCCACCTCCAGGTCCACACCTATCAGAGGAATTATCGACAGTTGATGGCGCTGACAAATGGACCGTTCTTCTCTGAGAATGTGGCTCCTGGGAGGCTGCTCAGGTTCCAGTGTACACATCATGCACGCATGGGCAGCACTAACCCGACCCAATAGTTATAACTTAAAAAGATATAAAATTGGGAGGGCAATGGAGTATTGGGTACTTTTGGGAGCTGGAGGTAGGCAGTGGTGGATGGATAAGACCAGCATACACTGTATTAATATAGAAACTTTCAATTAATAAAAGTATTAATTTTTAAATGGGGTTAGACATTCAGTCTTTGGCTTGAGGAGCATAACATGATTTTATAATTGCATGATTATATATTTCATTATGATTTAAATTTTATGGCATTTGGGTTTACTTACCTTTTCTGATCAGTTTCAGAAGAGAATACCATCAATAGTGAGACTGTGGTTGATGCAGCCCTGTGACATACCAAGTGCTTCAGGCTTCACTAATACTCCTCCAAGTCAATACGGGTGTGGTCAGTGCCCTCTGAATTCGGGGGAAATGGAGACTCTGAAAATGTAAATACCTTGTCCAAAGTGCACAAAGAAAAGAACTGGGAAGCTGAGAGTACAAATGGAGACCAGTCTCTCCAGCTAGATGTGGTGGCCCACCGCTGAAACCCAGCACCCAGCAGAGGCAGGATGCCGGCTCTGAGCTTGCCCTACAGGGAGCCTCAACCTCAGCAGTAAGAGACTTTCAGATTGTCAATTCCAGCCTTTTTAGGTTGTCTGTGCTAGCATCTCTCTTATTGTACTGGGAGTGTGGTTGAAACATTTTTGTCAAGAAGCCTTCCCTGGGGGGCTGGAGAGATGGCTCAGCGGTTAAGAGCACTGCGTGCTCTTCCAGAGGTCCTGAGTTCAATTCCCAGCAACCACATGGTGGCTCACAACCATCTGTAATGGGGTCTGGTGCCCTCTTCTGGCCTGCATACATACAGACAGAATATTGTATACATAATAAATAAATAAAATTAAAAAAAAAAAAAGCCTTCCCTGGCTTATGAGCAGGGACCAAACACTTCATGTACAACAGCTTCTTCTGTTGCCCCTTCAGGTAGTTCACTGAAGTTATTACCCAGTTGGTGATGAATTAGATAGCTCTTTGGCACCTAACTTCCAACTGAACTCCTTCTACTTTTCTATGTAAATAAATTAGCATCTGTTTAACAACACACACACAGTCTTTTATGTTTAATTAGCTCTTCCAATTTTGTTTTCCTACACATCTAATTATATTGAGCCTTTGGAGTCAAGACTGGGGAATTACAAAGTCATGGGCTGAGGAACTAATCCCAATTCAAGAAATTCAGCTCTCTTCTCGGCCCATTACCAAGCACTGATTTTCAGCTGCATTGCCCCGGGTAAGCAGCCAGTGACCAGGGGTGGTTGTTTGTCTAAGCAAACTGTCTTAGTTAGGGTTACTATTTCTGTAAGGAAACACCATGACCAAAAGCGAGACGGAGAAGACAGGGTTTATTTGGCTTACTCATCTACATCTAGATCTAAAGGAAGTCAGGGCAAGAACCTGGAGGCATGCCTGGCAGTGGTGCACTCGGGAGGCAGAGACAGGTGGATCTCGGTGAGTTCAAGACCAGCCTGGTCTACAGAGAGACTTCCAGGAGAGGCTGAAAATGCTACAGAGAAACTCAGTCTTGAAAAACAAAACAAAACAAGGAAAAAAGGAAAAGAACCTGGAGGCAGGAACTGATGCAGAAGCCATGGAGGGGTGCTGTTTACTGGCTTTCTTCACTAGGCTTGCTCAGCCTGGTTTCTTATAGAACCCAGGACCACCTGCCCAGGGATGACACCACCCACAACAGGCCAGGCCCTCCCCATCAATCACTAGTTAAGAAAATGGCCTTCCAAAAGCTACGGAGAAACCCTGTCTCGAAAAATAAAAAAAAAAAAAAATTAAAAAAAAATTTAAAAAAAAAAAGAAAAGAAAAGAAAAGAAAAAAGAAAAAGAAAATGGCCTTATATACTTGCTTACAGCCCCATCTTATAGAGGCATTTTATAATTGAAATTGCCTCCTCTCTGATGACTTTAGCTTGTGTCAAGTTGCCAAAAAAAAAAAAAAACTATCGAGCACAGACACTAATGAAAATTAGAATTTTCCTCACTCATTTGTAATTTTCACATTTTTCTTTTTAAAATTATATGTAGTCAATACATTTGCCTCTGGGTATTTTGTATTTATAATTCTAAATGTAATGTAGAAGGAGCAAAGCTCAATAGTAGAACATTTGTCTAATGTTCAGGGTCTGGGTGCATCCCCAACACTAAAAGCAAATAAAAAGCTGCACACGATGTATCATAGGTAAATTTATTGGGTACTTAAAAAATTCAATGAGCTTGCAAGATCATTAGAAAGCCAAAGGCATTCTTTAACAGACCCTGAGTCCGGACTCCTGGAACAAGTCCCCAGGGGAGCTGCTACCTAGTAACTAGGCTAGCAGGCAAAGAGGGGCAGCCACAAGGCTCTTCAGTTCAAGGACTACTCCAAGGGTAATGGAGTCAGTGCTGTCCTCCACCTAACATTCAACACCCACAGAGTTGGTTCCCAGACGCTGCAGTGCTCCTACAGGGAAGTCGAATGTGCCCAACCTACAGTTCTGCCTGTGGAGACAAAACAGATGGCAGTGATCTGAGATCCACCGTCAAGTGCATCTAATTGCAGAAGCTGAACTCATCTGATGATGGAAGACGCGGTTCCTCCTTTTCTTTTTTCCTTTAATAATGTGTAGCTTAAGAAAGCAGCCAGAAGATCGGAATGGACGCTGACAGCCGGGGCCAGTTCAGAGTACCAACACAACTGAGTTGTAGCTGTATGTTCTTTTCATCCGTGACTTTCTTTGTCCCTTTGAGAAAGGTCCCCTCTTACTCCCTTTCCTCCTTCCATCTTTTTACTGACTTGGTTGCCAAGCTTCTGCAGCTCTGACTCTAGCCTTCTGCAGCCTGTCATTCCTTCTCACCTGAGCCTTGGTTCTTGCTATCCCATAAGACTGCTTCCTGACCTGGGCAAGCTGTGCAAGGAGAAGCTCAGTCTTATTCATTGTTGTCTAGGTAATTGGTACATATTGAGAATGGTAAATAGTTCTGATATTACAATCTACCTGTGCTGGCTAGTTATAGGAGAACTTAGATGTCATCAGCTGAAGACATCTGAAAGGAGGGAGTCTCGATTAAGACAATATTTCCATAGATGAGCCTATAGGCAGCTCTATAGGACATTTTCTTATTTAGTGATTGTTGTAGGCGAGCCCAGTCCATTGTGGGTTGTGTCATCCCTGGGCTGGTGGCCCTGGGTTCTATAAGAAAGCAGGCTGAGCAAGCCATGAGGAGCAAGCCAGTAAGCAGCACCCCTCCATGGCCTCTACATCAGCTCCTGCCTCCAGGTTCCTGCCCTGCTCAAGTTCTTGTCCTGACTTTCTTTGATGATGAACAGTGCTGTGGAAGTGTGAGCAAAACAAACCCTTTCCTCCCCGAATTGTTTTTAGCCATTGTGTTTCATCACAGCAGTAGTAACCCTGACGAGGACAATAGCTAGGCTATCCAGCTCTGTCACAGAGTCACTCTGTGACCCTGGAGAAACGCCAACCCTTCTAAGGCTCATCTTCTCAGAGAACAACCCTCAGCTGTGTGAATTTGACTTCATTTCTATTTTCATGACCTACATCTATTTTCCTGAAAATGTTATAATTTTGTTTTTCTTTATGGCCATATATGAATATATATGTGTATATACATATCATAATATATTCCTTGCCTGTTTCCATCTGTTGATGGATATCTTGGCCGGTTCCATTTTTAGCCACTGTGGCCATCACAAGAGTCAGCACCTGTGTGTGGATCTCTGTGGCACACTGACCGAGAGTCCTCTATACACCTTTGTACACTGTCTTTGTTTCCTTTAGGAACCTCCACACTGTCTTCCATGTGGCTGGAGCAGTTAGAATCTCACAAACACGGCTAAGGGTTCTTTCCATCATAGCCACTCTGACTGGGCTGAGAGAAAAATCTCAACATTTAAATGTACATTTCCCTGGTGGCTTAAGAGATAGAACATTTTTTCAAATACTGATTGATTTTTTTTTCCTCTGAGACCTGCCTATCTGGTTGAATGGCCCTTTGGTTAGATGAACGGTTCGCTGGGTTTTGTGTCTTTGTTTTTATTTTAGTCTTCTTCATATAGTTTAGGTATTATCTATCCCCTGTCTGATTTCTCGCTAGTAGTTTTTATCCTGTCCTCTAAGCCACCTCTTCACTGTGGTGATTGTTACCAGGACAGAGGCGTCTTCATATTTTATTAAATCTCATTAGTCAGTTCCTGGGACTGTTTTCTGTGCTGCTGGGTTCGTTTCCAGAAAGTCCTGCCTGTTCCCATTTTGAAGAACTTTCTTTACGTCTTCCTCTTGAGGCTTGCGAGTTCCGAGTCTTACATGGAGATCTCTAACTTGAGAACCGTGCCTCCAATTCCGTCCCTCTCCGTGTGGAAATCCAGCTTCCCAGCACTGTTTGTTGACAAGACTGTTTTTCTTCCAAAGCATTTTTTTTTTCTTTTTGACAATTGTGTCAAAACTTAGGAGTCTGTACCTGTGAGGATTTATTTCTGGGTCCCCTATTCTATGCTGTCGTTCTATATTCTGTAGTATCTATGTTTTGTTTTTATTTGTTTGTTTTATTTTTGAGATAAGGTCTCACTCTGTAGTCTAGATTGGCCTAAAATTATGTGGCCCAGTCTTCACCTGTCGTTGCGGCAATCCTCCTGCCTCAGTTACCTACATGCTGGATTTACAGGTGTAAGGCAGTGTGCCTGGCAGATTCCTCACATCTTCTATGGTACTCTGTATAGAATATAACAAGGTCACAGTGTGTGTGTGTGTCATTATATAAATATACATGAACATCTGGCCAAGGAAAAATATCTTCCTTCACAAGAATCTGTAGTTTTTGTCATGTGTTACCTTCCTTTGGGGAAACAAACAAAACCCTCAAACAAAACCACCAAGAAACCAGCTCCAACCAGTTCCTTCAGTACCTTCATCACAGACACAGGCATATTTTTAAAACCCAAAGAATTACTCTGTGACTGAAGGCAGAAAGGCTTCTTGGGTGAAAATTATGCCAAGAGCATGTAAAAGGGCTTCAGCCTGTAGAGATAGACTCAGCAGGAGTTTCCTGCAGAACCAGTTCTTATCCTCATCCTGAGCTCCTTCAGAGCGATTGGAGAGTTCCTGAATTATCCCAAACTGTCATAAATTTGCAAAGGAGACGCTCAGTAGTGCGATCAGCCCCAGACTGTGCAGGGTTAGTGTGCATGTGTCCACACGCTCTAAGCCAAGAACATGAACGCAGAGTGTTGCATGGTCCATGAACCGGATGTAAGAGCCATTCTTCTCTGCTTCTGATGTAGCTCTCAGTGATGGAGTTTGCTTAGCAGGGGGAAGGCCTCGAGTTCAGTCTACATCTCTACATAACAATGCAATAAAAAGTGCCATTTTCTTTACTGTGAAAGCATTATTTATATATTAAAATACGGGGAGGTCTGTAACCTGTTCAGATGTGCATCTTTGCATTTCTTAGTAGCTATCGCCATGGTAACAAGGCAGTTTGACAAGGATACCTTCCCAGCATAGAAGACACAAAGTAGAGAAGTGAACAGCCAGTCGTGAACTGTTGGTCCTATATCATTAGCTGTCATTCTCCAACACTCCTTCTTACGCCACTGTGAACAGCGAGAGTCATCTGAGCCAAAACTTGGCTTTTAAAAATGCTTCCTTGTTGTGGAATATTACTTGAACTATGTAAAGATGTGTTATATTTGCTTATGTTGTGGACTATCACTTTACCTACGTAAGGGTGTGTTACATTTGTTTATTGAAGGGTCTAAAAATAAGGGTCCAAGAATAAGGGTCCATTAATATATATAAAAATGTAGATTCCAAAAATAAGAATGTAGGAATAAAGAAATATAAAGTTGTAAGCCTAGGAGAATGAGAACAGACTGTCAGCAGTTTTCTCAGCAGCTTGAGGATTAACTATTAACAGTGGGTTATTCCGCTTTACAACCCATACCTCTGTTTACAAAGCCAAAGCATCTCTCTGCAAACTGAGAGTCTAACATCCCCGCCATCCTTGATTAGCACGGATATGAGCTGATTTAAGTTTTAGGAGATAGATACTTAACCTCTGGGTTACACACTATCCCTGCTATGGGAAACAGGCAGCATCAAAGGGCACAGGGCTTCAGTAAACACCACCTGGAAGTAACAAGGAAGATAAAAAATTAAGAACAAACACTACTTTAACTGAAGAACTCTGTTAATGAAGATTATAAAGTAAAGCAATCTGTATCTGAGTTTCACCTTGAGATTGTAAAAATTCCTTTGTTCAGACCTAATGCCTGGTGCCCCTAGTATAAAAAGGTGGATTCAGAAACCGGCCTTTGTCACGGCCTTACAGAATCCATCTCTGACTGTGGTCTCAGCTAGCTGATAAGCTTTTTGTGCCCCATGGAGACTTTTTATTTTATTTCTTATTTTTTCCTGGATTCTGGTTTCTGGAATAAAGTTTGCTTCTGGTTTATTAGACTTTGCTGGTCTGTCTCCATCTTTGCACAACCCCCCCGCCCCCACAACCCAACATTTATGTTGCAAAATATTACTTTATTTATGTAAAAGTCTGTTACTTTTGTTTATGCTGCATTTGTGTAAGTAAGTAGGGATGTGTTGCTGTTGCACCCTGCCTGCCTAAGGCACCTGATTGGTCTAATAAAAAGCTGAACAGTCAATAGCTAGGCAGAGGAGGGACAGGCGGGACTGGCGGGCAGAGAGATTTAAGTAAGAAGAAGAATCTAGGCGAGAGAGAGAGAGAGAGAGAGAGAGAGAGAGAGAGAGAGAGAATAAGAGAGAAAGAAAGGGAGATGCCTGGGCCAGCCGGGCAGCCATCAGACAGACAAACACAGAGAAAGCAGGAAAAGTAGAACGTACAGAATGAAGGAAACATAAATGAAGAGAAATGGGTTAAATTAAGTTATGAGGCCGAGCATTTATAACTAATATTGTCTCCATGTCTTTACTTGGGAATTGGTTGTCAGCCCAAAGAAGGCCTGCTACAGTCAGTACATTTAACTAGGGGTCAGACCACAGCTGTTTTCCTAGGCAGGCAAGCCCGTATGGATTTCAGGCTGAGGGCCTACGAGAATGAATGAATCTGATCAGAAACTAAACGATTAGGAAGCTAACACCCGAGCGGCAAGTAGGAGAGTCGGTGCTTCCCATTCGTCAGCCAGACCCAGAACTCTGTGTCAGGCTTTGTGATAATGGATTCATTTATCGTCCCCAGAGTGTTCGGTGTTGGCCCAGGCACAAGGAGTTCCACGAGGTCATCAAACTGAGGAAGCCTGGCCTGCCCCAGCCTCTGCCTTCCACCCTAGTAACACTTTCGCCTGGGGTGTGTGCTTTTTCATTTTTCTGGAGCTGATGCTCATCACACCCTCCCGGATGCGTTCTCCTGTTTTACTTTAATCGTCTGCAGTATAACTGCCCTGCACCCCACTTCTACCTCTAACATTCTGTTACTTCGCATTTCTTTTTAAAAAGAACTTCAATACAGACACAGCCTCTTGAGTAGCCCGCAAGGCCGTCTTCGCCACTTTAAATCTGGGTTCTTCCATCTCTGCTGCCCCTCGGGGCCTGCCACAGCCCGGCTGGTAGGCTGACATTCTAGCCAAGCTCAAGGCTGAGCGCAGCTGCAAGGATTTGGCTTTGGAATTTCTGAGCCGCAGCCGAAGCTTCGGCTGCCGAAGACCAAATTTGGCCTGTCTAGTGCATCAGCCACCAAGATCATTGCTAAATTTCCACCCTCTCTGGGGCAAAATGAGCCTGCCCAGTCTCTCGCAGAATGAATCACAGAAGTCGCTGTCTCTCAGACAAGAAGGGGTCAGGTCCTCGGAAACCTGCTAAGGAATCTGACCTAGTTCGTTGAAACAAGAATCTAATTTGAACATGAAATTGCTGACAGATGTGTCCCTATCATCCTCAGAATCCTTCCTGAACCCCTGCAAGAAAAGGAGGAAGTCTGTTTCCTTGTGTGCACACACATTCACCATGGATAAGGTTGACCAAGTCAGTATGAAAGTTGGGACATAAATCCATAATGTGACTTAATTTTACCGCAGGGATGTTGGGCTTCTGGTTGGAGATGTCCGGGGACAAGTACGGAAAGTAGAGCTCTCAGGCATCTCTTGTGGGTTCTCCCTCACTCATGCCGGGTCCAGAGCCAGGCACAGATGTTCTGTGGATATCTGTTGGGTGAAAGAATGAATGAAAAGCTCATCACGGTCTAACCGTGTTCCCTTCCAGTTGTGGTTCCCTGCTGCCTTCCTTCCCAAACGCATCAATTTATATCTCAGCCTAACAACCGTTGTTTCCTAAAAACCGCTTTGCCTTAGCTGTCCTGGTACCCACTACCTCGAATGTTCTTTCCTCTCACCCCAGGGCCTAGACTGTGAATGCGTGAGTGTGCGTGGTTTTTGAATAAGAACAGCCCCCATATGCTCATATATCATGATGGGCTTCTCTAACAGGCCCGAGCATTGCAAACGCGGCTCGCTAGCAGGTCTTGCCCACCCTCTCCTCTTTCCGTTGCTAAACCGTTAAATTACATTCCTAAAGCCAGTCAACAACGCCTGCTCCCTTATTTGGTCACTTCCTTACGCCTGACTAAAACACCAAGGTCAGGCAATCAAAATTCATTATTTGGCTACACTGCCTAGCAGTTTCAACCAGGACTTGCCAACTCATCCTGCCCCCGTTTTTCTCCTTAAAACCCACTCCTGCAGAGCCTCCTGCTGCTGTCTTTGCCCAATCCAGAGCCAAGTGAGACCCCCACCTCTATGCCCACCCCTACCTGCCTGTGCCTCTGGGGTAATAAATCTCCTTTGTGCCAGGATTTGGTATCTGGGTGTGTCCTGTGCCAACTCTGAGGCTCCTTCACATTTGAATGCTTAGTCACCAAGGAGAGGCTCTGTAGGCAGACTGCAAGCACCTCTGTTCTGCTGGCTGCTTCCCAGCAGAAAATATAATATTAATTATATAACATATAGTATTAATTGATAATATTAATCAAATATTATAACATATTGTTGTTCCTTTGGAGACAAGGCCACACATGCGCAGAAAATACAGTCTCCAAGTGGACTACAAACCCCAAAATGCCCAGAGCCCTTTAAAAATGGGCGTTCCAACCCGCCCGCCCCTCTCTCTCCCCTCTCTCTCTCTCCTTCTCTCTCGCGCTCTCCCCTCCTCTTTCCCTTTCGTCTCTTCACTCCCGTTCCTTGTATGTTACCCTCCCCCATTAAAGTTTATCCACGTGGGACCCCGCGTGTCTTGTCTCTCCTTCCCCAACCCCGCGCGTCTCGTGTCTCCCCCTCCCGAACAACACCCCCCCCCCGCATAATAAAAAATAATAACATTGGTGCCGTCTGCTCGGGGACCTTCTCGCCCCGGGGCCCTCACCTGAGGCCTCGGCTCTGGGTTTTGGCGCCTCCTGGAGCTCGGGGCCTCCCCCGGGACAAGGTCCGAACCGGACAACCTGCGACCACTCCACGTGTTCCAGCCATCTCGACACGGCCCTCCCTCTCCAACCGTCAGCGGCTAATTCGTGAGTTTACCTGGGCTGGCTAACCATCCCCTCTCACCTGGAGGAGGCCGGCCGAGCTCCCGGCTTCCTCTGGCGTGTCCTGGGTGTGGTTGCTAACCCCCCCTCTTCCCCCGACCTTCCGCCCTAGGCTAGACCTGTTTTTATCCGCACCCAAAAGCCCGGGGCTTTTGGTTCTCTGTCCTCTGTTTCATTCCTTTTCTTTCTTCTTCTTCATCGTGACCGCCGCTACGGTGCGGCCCCGACCTTGGCTGAATTCGACTCAGCCAAGGTCCTACCACCCCCCCTGTGAAATCGGACGCCTTTTCACAGGGCCTGGGTGTTCTTCGGCTGCAACGGGCAGCCTTCGGGCGTAACTGTCCCCTCCTAGCCTAGACCCCCGTCTCCCGTCGAAAACTAGGACTGGGTCAGCTAGCCCATAGCACGGTCCCCTGGGTACTCTGACGCCTGTGTCCAGAGCAACTGTGTTCGGGGCATCTTCGGGTGCCTTCTGCGGATATTTTCACGGTTCTAGCCATGGGCGCTAAGTCTTCAAAACCAATTCCCCCTTCCTCTCCTCTGGGACAGCTGTTGGAAGCTCTACAGCCCCACGTCTTAATTCCTTCTGTTATCCTTCTACTGTCTCTCAGTGCTCACCTGCTCACATGTTCTTAGCAATGCCGCCCCACCCGGAACCTTCTGCTCCTGCTATGGACCCCGCGGACGAACCTCCACCTCCCCGGCCTCGCGGGGCTACTCCTTCCCGTTCTGCCAGATCTAACGATGGTTCTTCCATTCCCCTTTCCTCCAAAGTTTCTTTTAGGCACAGAAAATCCTCCTCCAGGTCACCTAACCGTTCTCCGTCTAGTTCCCCAACAGGCTCCCGTTCTGGATCTACAGGGATTTCGCCCAGTTCCTCCGAGGAGGCTTCCACCCGCCCCCGCCCATCACGGGAGCGGCTGGAAGATTCTCCCCACCCCCACCGCAGGTCGCAGGGGCGGGGTGGAGGCTTCCACCCGCCCCCGCCGATCCCGGGAGCGGCTGGAAAATTCTCCCCACCCCCACCACAGGTCGCATGGGGGGGTGGAGGCTTCCACCCACCCCCACCGCAGGACATGCAGACAGTCGGAAACGTCTTCGGATTCTTCCCCATCCCCCTCCCGCCCCGTCCCTCGGCCGCGATCTTCCAAAGCACCTCTGGGCTCCACTCCCGCCCGCCGCCTCGCTCACTCCCTGAGGACATCAGGTTC
Organism: Chionomys nivalis; assembly: GCF_950005125.1. Lineage (NCBI taxonomy): Eukaryota > Metazoa > Chordata > Mammalia > Rodentia > Cricetidae > Chionomys > Chionomys nivalis. Next base: position 34,940,734 of record NC_080110.1, read on the forward strand.
CTAAAGGCTACCACTGCCTCCTGTGAGATCTGCCAAAAGTCAGATCCCAGGACCAAATATCGTAGCTTTCCTTTCCCTACTCACCAAGCCAGGGGCTCCCTTCCGGGAACTGACTGGCAGCTGGATTTTACTCATATGCCCACAGTTAAAAAAATTAAATATCTCCTGGTGTTGGTGGATACAATGTCTGGGTGGGTTGAAGCTTTCCCCACCTCTAACAAGAGAGCCCAGACAGTTTCTGATATCCTCCTCCGAGAAATTGTTCCGCGGTTCGGGCTCCCAACTTCTCTTCAGTCAGATAACGGCCCAGAGTTTACTTCCCAGATTTCTCAGAATCTGTCTAGGGCACTTGGAATCCCCTGGAATTTTCATATACCATACCACCCCCAGTCTTCAGGTAAGGTAGAACGGACTAACCGCTCTTTAAAGGATGCCCTCGTTAAGATGTCACAAGAACTTCACCTCGACTGGCTGCCAAGCTCGAGGAAATTCCTCACTGGATTCACCTGTCACATCTGAAACCGTTCATCCCTACAGCTCAGAACAATCCTCCTTACACGGTAACTCAGACGGGACCATGTTCCCTCAAGTTCCAAAGGACAACAGGTCCAACCCCCTCTACTCCAGCCTAAGGAAAACAACGGTCTCATTTTTCATTTTTTCCTCCTGTGCTAATACACCCTCCCTTTTCTAAATTCCTAAATAACCATCCAGTTGTCTCTACAGGAATCATCATCAAACACAGAGCCAAGAGGTTCAGGTGATAAGCAAATGCTTAACCAAGTTCCTGACATAACAGGTTTGTCACTGACTGCAGCAGTGACCCCTGAAATGTTAAGGAATATATGATTAAAATCTATTTCTTTTAAGACATTTTCTTTAAGCTCCAAGACACCAGCCTGACCCACCTGGACAAAGCAGACACAAGCAAAACGGAATAAGTATCATCCAATTAACGGAATAAGTATCATTTACCTTTTTTATTCTTATTCTTAACCCCTGGCCTCCTGAAGCCCACCCCCTCCACCCCAACCCCCTCCACCCCAAATCTCCCCTCTAACTTTTTTTCTCTCTACTAATGCGACTTTTGCTTTCCAGCATCCTAACGGTGACCCAGCCACTCAAGAGCCAGACAGATACAATCTCCAGGCAGATGCGATCTCCAGACAGATGCGATTTCTTCAATCAGCCACTTGATGCCAGCGGACAAAACATCGATAGGACATCATCAGGACAATAGGACGCTCCCCGGACCCCTCGACGCCCAAAGTCAGCAGGAAGCAGTCATGAGAGACCGGGCTACGCCCCTATTCCCTACCCGTTAAGACCCTCAACCCCCCCCTCAATTTTTTTTTTAATAAAACCAAAAGGGTGGAATGTTGTTCCTTTGGAGACAAGGCCACACATGCGCAGAAAATACAGTCTCCAAGTGGACTACAAACCCCAAAATGCCCAGAGCCCTTTAAAAATGGGCGTTCCAACCCGCCCGCCCCTCTCTCTCCCCTCTCTCTCTCTCCTTCTCTCTCGCGCTCTCCCCTCCTCTTTCCCTTTCGTCTCTTCACTCCCGTTCCTTGTATGTTACCCTCCCCCATTAAAGTTTATCCACGTGGGACCCCGCGTGTCTTGTCTCTCCTTCCCCAACCCCGCGCGTCTCGTGTCTCCCCCTCCCGAACAACACCCCCTAATAAAAAATAATAACACATATAACATTAATTATAAGTGTTCTGCTGATAGTTCAGGTTTATTGCTAACTAACTCTTACAACTTAAATTAACCCCGTTTCTATTCATCTATGTGCTGCCCTGAGGCTCATGGCTTTTATCTCTTCTGTGTTATGCCCAAATCCGCAGGGTCCCCACAAAAGCGAACAAAGGGGACCAAGTCCCATATGTAAAAGCAAAGAGCTCTTATTTTAATCAGTTTGCAAACTTGGTCTCTCTGCATGTCCAGCGTACTGGAATATCCAGAGAGCCCTGAGTTCAATTAGAACTGGGTTTTTATAGTAGTAAAGGTGGGGGTGAGGGGTTTCTGAGGTTCAGAGCCTCTGATTGGCTGACATCTGTCTAGGGGTGTCCTGTTGAGGTATACTGGCAGGTGATCCTTTCTTCAGCTGTTGGAATTCCAGGCATTTCCTTTGAATGATCTGCTGTTGGGTTGGGGTCAGGCAATCTCCCCTGTGGTTCCTCTTGCAGCCAGGCATTGTCTCAGGGTAAATTACTGAGACTCCAGACTCCATTTAAATTCATTGATGGCCAGAGTCCCAGGTGATAATGGTTGGAAGTAAAGAACTTCCTTTGGGTGACCTGCCCAGACTTAGATTATCATGGCTGGCCCCCACATTCTCTGCCTGTCCTGCTTCCTCTCCAGCTGGCTTGAGACTCTTCTTACTCCACCCTCCTTCTTCCCAGAACTCCCTCTGCCCTGAAAATCCTGCCTAGCCATTGGCCAATCAACTTGTTATTAACAATGAGAGCAACACATTTTCACAGTGTACAGAGGATTATTCCACAGCAAGGCCCTACGTAGAAGAACTAGGTGGTATGGACATATTAAAGCAGGTGTGGTCTTGCTGGAGTAGGTGTGTCCCTGGGGCTGGGTTTTGAGGTTTCAGAAGCCCAAGTCAAGTCTAGCGTCACTCTGCTGCCTGTGGATCCAGAGACAGAACTCTCAGCTACCTCTCCAGGACCATGTTTTCTTACATGCTGACATGCCCCCTGCCATCATGACGATGGACTAAACCTCTGAACTGTAAGCCAGCCCCAAATAAATGTTTTCTTTTATGAGTTGCCGTGGTCATGGTGTCTCCTCACAGCAATGGAACACTGACTAAGACGGCCTGTTTTAAGCCTCATTGGCAGTGTGACCTCCTTGTGAACATGTTTCTGACTGAAAGAGATATGAATGCCTCCTTCTTAGTGTATAATGCTGAAATCTGGCCACTATCTCATAGCAGTTATTACATGTTTATTATGAAAGACCTGGATAAATCCAGGTATCCCCAAAGAAAGCCCTGGATAAATCCAGGTCCATCTCCCCCTCCCCCCAGCAGGAAGAAAATAGCCAAAAATCTAAGCAGGAAGAGAAGAATCAGAAATCCAGGATTAGCCAGTTCAGTGACTGTTTCAGGAACTAGCTGAAGATAAAGCTAGATTGTAATCTTGAGAATAATCTTGAGAAACAGGGAGTTCCCCCTTGTGATTATCATTGGTATTTTTGGAATAATGTGTTTGAGGAACTAGCTGATTATGACCTTGAGTGATCTTGAGAGGCGGGGAGTTGTCCCCTTGTGATTTTCTGTGACACCCTCCCTGCCCCTTTCGGATTACTGGGCTGTGGTTTCTTCCTATAAAAACCCCTTTTCTTGGTCACTGGGGTCGAACTCTTCCCCTGCGTGGGTTCTGAGTCTCGGCCCCAGTGCACTGGTTCCCGTCTCATCGATTAAAGCCTTGTGTGATTGCAGCAAGGATGGTCTCTCGTGAGTTACTGGGAGGGTCCTGTTATCCCGAGACTTGAGTGAGAGTCTCCCCACACCGGGGGTCTTTCAGTTACACACGTCACTTTACAGTTCAGTCACTTTGTGACTAACTTCTTCCCCTCGGGACACTGTGAGCTTCCTGAAGCAGGCAATAGGCCTGCTCTCTCTACACTTAGTGCTCCATAAGTAGCTATGGGAGCACTCATATCCATCTATGACCCAGCAAGTACACGCTGGCTCCTATTTTATGTTAGAACCCTAAGCGTTGTTTTCATAGGTAGATGTTATTTAAGCTCCAGAATTGGATTGGAAATAAGACTTTGTCAACGTTTTCTTTCCAATTAACTCTGTGGAAGATGGCACGCTTGCTCATCAGGACGCTCCCTCTGGGCTGTGAATGATCTCAGATTTTCTTCTTTAGTAGCATCATTAGCCCCATTAAAATTCTTACTTTGTGCACCTCAGAGAAAAATCTCAGGATGTTTTCTTAAGTATGGATGATTCATTAAATTTGGAATTTTCTGAATATTCAGCCCTGTCAATCTTTCCCACATTACAAAAGGTGGGCATTTCCATTTATTCACCATTTACATATGAACATACATACAAAGTCTGCCAGACTCTTAGGGCTGTGTTTTCTGCATGATGATACAGCTCTTTCTAGAAATCCTTCTGCCTGACGTTGATAAAACCAAAGAGTCTTTTTTTTTTTTTCGAGACAGGGTTTCTCTGTGGTTTTGGTTCCTATCCTGGAACTAGCTCTTGTAGACCAGGCTGGTCTCGAACTCACAGAGATCCGCCTGCCTCTGCCTCCCGAGTGCTGGGATTAAAGGCGTGCACCACCACCGCCCGGCAAAACCAAAGAGTCTTGTCTGGTTTTTCCTTTTCTTAGTTAGCTAGCACTACCTGGGCCATACACACACTCACGCATGCATGCACGCATGCACACACACATGCACACAGAGAGATGGGACACAAAATACCATAGAATTCAGAGCCTAGATGAGTTACTGAAAAGCAGGAAAATCACAGCTTCTTTCTTAAATGGCCTAGCACTCTGTAAGAGTTCCTGTTTTGGAATCAGAGTCTCGTGTATTCCAGACTGGTCTTGTGTGGTTGAGGATGACTTTGAACCTCTGATCCTCTGGCCTCCACCACTGACTGCTAAGAGCACACACCACCTAGATGAGTTTATGGGGATCAAAACCAGGTCTTCTTGCAAACTAGAAAAGCTCTCTACACACTGAGCCGTACATCCCCAGCCCTTCCATGGCTAATCTTGATTGTCAGCTTGACAAGATCTGGGATCCACTAAGCAGTTTGTCATGGTTAACTTTACTAGTCAACTCGAAATACCTGGGGAAAGGGAACTCCAGTTGAAGAATTGCCGGCCACAGATGGCATGGGGGATGTGTCTTTGGGACATTTTCCTGGCTGATGACTGATGTAAAAGAGCCCCATTCATTGTGGGCAGTAGTATCTCTATGTAAGTATATAAGAAAGCAGGCTGAGCATGAGCCGGAGGAAAGCAAGCCAGCAAGCAGCTGCTCCTCCATTGCCTCTGCTTCAGCTCCTGCCTCCGGGTTCCTGACTCCGGATTCCTGCCTCCGGGTTCCTGCCTCCGGGTTCCTGCCTCCAGGTTCCTGCCTAGCTTCCCTTTGATGGTGGACTGTAAGGTGAAAGATAAAATAAACCCTTTCCTCCCCACATTGCTTTTGACTGAAGCATTTGTTGCAGCAATGGGAAGCAAACCAGGTCAGCAACACGTCTCTGGAAGGTCTGGAAGGTCGTTTCTAGGAAGGATGAACTAAGTGATGATTTTCTAATGACCCAGGTGTAAAGAGAGAAAAAGAAAAGCAGAGATTCTTCACCTGCCCACCTTCACCTCTTGCTGGTGTGCGCATATATCTATTGCTGCTGCTGCTGCTGCTGCTGCTGCTGCTGCTGCTGCTGCTGCTGCTGCCAGGCTGACACCACACTCTATTTTCTTTGGCCTTCTAACATGAACTGAAAACAAATGGCTTTCCAGAGATCCACGAGGCCTTCAGTACAGCTAGCCTCACAAACTGAGCTGCAGAACCTCAGGGTTCTCAGCCTCTCTAATATTCAGAGAGTCATTGTTGGCCTACCCAGCTCCTATTAAACATGGCAATCTCAAAAATCCTATAGGTTTAGATGTAGCGTTAGGTAGTTTGAATTGTCAACTTGATACAATCTAGAATTAACTTGGAAAGGGGTCAGTGAGGTGGGCCTGCAGGGGAACTTTTTTAAAATTGTGTTACATGAGGTGGGAACACCTACTCTGAATCTGGGTAGAGCAGAACCAGTTTGTGAGTCAGGGCCTCAGCTGAATGAAAAGGAGGGAGTCCGCGGGGCACAAGCCCTGCTGCATTCCTTCTTCTGCTCCCGGTGGTGATGTACTGGGCGGGCTGTTCCTCCATGACCTCCCCTCAAGGACGGACTGTCACCTGGGATTGCGAGCTTAATTCAACACTGTCTTAGTTACCTTTCTATTGCTCTAAAGAGACACCTGCCAGGGACCAGCCACAACAAAAATACCTCTCACCAGGGTAAAGCCGTGGGGATTAGAAATATAGTAAAAATATGAAGACGCAAATGGAAATAATAAAATAATAAAGCAAAGAAATATATAGGATAGTATCAGGAGGGAATTTTCATGAGTATTGAAAATTCTCCCACATTTAATCTCCAACTGCTTAGAATGCCCTTTGTTATAATTCAGCCATAATAAGGCTGACACTTCCAGGTTCCAGGGCCACGCATGTGCGGACAAGCCTCAGGCACGACCCACCTTTGGCTCATAATTTCAGGTCTCCACAGACACCATGACCAAGGCAACTTACAAAAGAAAGCATGTCATTTGGGGTTCATGGTTCCATGACCATCACGGTGGGAAAGTGTGGCAGCAGGCAAGCAGACATGAGACTAACTGAGAGTGCACGTCTGATCCACAGGTATGAGGAGAGAGAGAGAGAGAGAGAGAGAGAGAGAGAGAGAGAGAGAGAGAGCACTAACTGGAATGGCACGAACTTTTGAAACCTCAAAACCCACCCCCAATATACAACTCCCTCAACATGGCCATATCTCCTAATCCTTCTCAAACAGTCTCGGCAACTGGCAAAACCAAGGATTCAAACCTATGAGACTACAGGGCTATTCTCATTCAAAACACCATGAATTCTTTCTCCACCAAGCTGCTTTGAAGATGGTATTACTTGTTTAAAGGGAATTTGTTGTAGGAGGCTGCTTGTTCGTTCCCGGCCGCCCAGACTTGAAATAACCACTCAGAAACCATATTATTTAAATCACTGCTTGGCCAATCACTTAAGTGTATTGCTATCTAGCTCTTACATCTATAATTAAGCCATTTCCATTATTTTATATTTTACCATGACGCTCATGGTCTACTGGTAAGGTTACACAGCTGGCAGCTCACGTCTTTCCCATCTGGTGGCTACATGGTGTCTCCTGACTCTGCTTTCTTCCTCCCAGCATTCAGCTCAGTCTTCCCCACCTAGCTCTATTCTACCCTATCACAGGCCAAAACAGCTTCTTTATTCATTAACCAATAAAAACAACACATATTTAAAAGGACTTCCCACACCAGGAATTTATGAAGGCTCATGGTTCTGGTCCAAGGTCAACATCCCATCTGGTGATGACCTTCTAGAATGCAGAATCCCAAAATGGAATTGGGTACCTACTGCATAGCAGGAGACCCAGGGAGTGTGTGCACATGTGTATTGGTTGGCCTCTCCCTGTTAAGACAGTATGGAGTCACGGGGGCTCTAGTCTAGTGGTTAATCCTAATCTTGCTTTCAAACACTTTAATTGAATTAAGTTTTAATCTCAGTACCTAATGATGGAGATTAAACTGTAACAAGAGTTTCAGAGAAGACAAACCATATTCAAACCATTCCAGAGAGCTCACTCTCAATACCTTGTGGGATAGAAGGAACCGACTGTGTGACCTCTACGAGACACCAGGGTGGGCTGTGGCAAGAAATAGAAGTGTTGCTTATAAGTCAGGGTGACGGTATTCTGTTAACAGTGTCCCAAACATGGAGAGACACTAATGAAGGAGTCTAGACTGAGATTGGCAAAATGACTGCTTGTCTCGGACTAAGTCAAGGCCCTCACAACCTAGTGACAATGTACCAACTGGATATAACAGTGTCAGGGGTATCAGAATGTGTAGGCTAAGTTCCTGGCTTTTATCGGAGCCACCAGGTCGATGATTCTTTACTATTGCATCTGCCCCTCAGCTCTAGGATATGCAAGTCCCCTCAATAGTAGACCCAAGGGAGAAAGCCCTTCTGGACACAGCCATCAAGATAAACGACCGAATCTATTAGAAAGCTTGAGAAAGTTCATCTGTTATCGCCTACAAATGTGTCCACAACAAAGACTGGCAAACTCCCGGCAAAAGGACCAACTGTTTCATGCCTTGGGTTGTTTTGTAAGAGCTTCATAAGATTGTGCAATCATCAGTTTCATAACATTGCATCACACACCCTGGAACCCCACAACCATAGTGGCCACCCTTCCCCAGTCCCACACGGCCCTAGGCAACTGGTTATCTACTTTTTATCTTTATGGATTCACTTTCTTGGGTTATTTTATATAGTCTGTGACTTTCTGTGGCTGACTTCTTTCATTCAGCATGTTTTCAGGATGCACCATGCTGTAGAGAGTCAACATTTCATTCCTTTCTGTACGCCAAATATCAATCCATCATATAAATAATAGCTCATTTCCTTTATCCAGTTATCAGCTTACGCACCTGTGGGTTCTTTTTATTTGGGGTGAGTGGGAATAATGTTGCTATGGATATTCGTGGGCAAGCTTTCGTGTGCATCTCTCACCTCTACCCCTAGGAGGGAAGCTGTTGAATACTTGCTAACTCTGTACCTCACCATTTGAGAATCTTCCAAACCGTTTTTAAGCATCTGTGACATTTTCCATTCTTACCAGTAATGTAAATGGTTCTATTTTGTGTGTGTGTGTGTGTGTGTGTGATTACTGATAGCTTTTGTTATTATCTGTCTTTTTCAATAGAGCCAACTAAAGGGGTAAGAGATGTGTCTCATTGCTATTGTTTGAATCTTAAATGTTCTCCAAGGGTCCATATGGCCTTAATCTTCAGCATGGTGTATTGTGTATTAAGAAAATAGGGCTTGGTAAGACATCTTGCAGCCATGGGAGGTGCACCCTTAAAAGGCATCGCACGATCTGGGCACCCCTCATTGTCATTTTCTTCCTGGCATGAGGTGGACTTCACTTCATGCCTCCAGCATGGCATGATGCCTCACTACATGCCTGAAGCAATGGGGTCAACCAAGCCAGGACTAGTACCTCCAAAACCGTGAGCTGACTTATTCTGTCATGATGATGCTTTCTTTCTGTATGGAGTGATACCAAGACAATTTTAGATTATCCAAGGGAAAACAATTAACACTTTTAAAAGTTTATTTGTTGTTAAAAATCCAAAAATAAATTTATTGTTAAATGTCTAACTATGTACTTACACACACACACACACACACACACACACACACATATATATATATATATATATATATATATATATATATATATATAAATTCTATGAGTTCTCAAATATTGTTTAGGATAAAGCTAAGTTGATAATTTAGAAAATTGCTGAAGTAAATAGGTTAGAAAATATTAAAGAATTGAATGATATGGCAAGAATTTTGAATGTTATGCTCAACTAATTTACCATAGAAAATGTACTAGAACATTTGTCCTCGACAAGAGAGACTTGGTTTTATTTATTTTTGTATCCCCCAACCATCCAACAAACTCACAATCGACGCTTATTGAAGTGATTTTTCTCTGGGGCGGAAAAAAAGTATTTTTAGAAAGACCTTTCAAACTCATGATTAACCTTTGGGGCTTCAGACAGACAACTTAATATTATCCCCACCACTTGTTAGCTCTGAGAACAGATGGTGAAGCTCCACTTTTTGACATGTCCACTGTGAGAAGTTGCCCCAGTTGGGACTTAATATAAAGTTATGCTAATAATACAAACCTCTGAAGGAAGGAGGGTGAGGCTGCCAGGATACGCTTGTTCAACAAAATGATCCCAGTTTGCTTCAGTCTGGGTGATGCTTTGATTCTTGGATCTGATCCGGTTCTCTCTCTCTCACGCACACACACATACATACACACATAAACACACACATATGCACACATATATACACACAATACATACACACATATACATACATACCACATACATACACACATATACACCCCCACACACTTGCTATCAAAATACTTCATTTTTTTAAAAAAGAGAAACCATTCTCAGTCTTCTAAAAAAAAATCACTGTTTTATACCATCTTTCTCTTTCACACTGCACTATCTGAAGTCATCTTGGCAGCTGGGCTCAGTCTTGAAACCTGGCATTCATTGAAGACTTGTGTTGTTGTGTAGCAACGCCATCCACAGCGTCAGCCAGTTGTGTCATATGGTTACAAAACTGTCCTCATCTTCCAGATCCTCTCTTCTAGACCCTTCCAGACGTTTGCTCCTCCTACCCTGGAATGACCCTACATTCTCTCAGACAAAATCAGAGCCTGATTAAAATGACGTCTTCCGCTTTATTTCCTTTCTCATAGCTGGGGTTTAGAGTAGTGTTTGGTGATGCGAAGAACAGGGGAATGCACTCAAGTCTAGGACACAATGAATGATCAGATCAACATGTCTGAATCTGGTGTGATACCCGGAGTCTCTCTCCTGTGAACTAGCTGTATTCTCTGAGGAAAGTCTGCATGGCTCCATCACTCCCTTCTGTGACGACACAGGTCTTTCTTGATCTTAAAAGCTTCGGACCAAATGCTGGGTGGTGGTGTTGCAAGCCTTTAATCCCAGTAACCAGGAGGCAGAGGCAGAGGCAGGTGAATCTCTGTGAGTTCGAGGCTACCCTGATCTACAGACCGAGTTCCAGGACAGACAGGACAATTACACAGAGAACACAGAGAAACCCTGTCTCAACAAAACAAAACAAAACAAGTCTTGGGCCAGAATTCATTCATGACTAAGGAATAACACCTTACATACATTTGATGATACTGAAAGAGAGCGCCAAGAGACAAGGCCTAAGCCAGACCCACACAAGCCAGCCATCCTGTTGGATCACCATGCCTCAAACATGAATCTCCCTCCTGCTATTGATAGAGACTCAAGTGATGATTCCTGGATCACAACCTGAAAGCCTGAGGGGATTGTTTTGATTTTGTTTGTCTGAGGCAAGGTCTCACTACTGGCCTCAAATTCGTGAAATAATCCGCATGATCCTAACCTTCTGATCCTCCTGCCTCTAACTCCTGAGTGCTGGGATTGTTGGTATATACCACCATACCCAGTCTTGGGTGGTGTTGAGGACTGAACCCAGGAATCTGTGAATGCTAGGTGAGCACCCTACCAACTGAGCTACGTTCTCAGCCCATATGCAACGATCATATGACCTGGCTATGTGCCCCAAAGAATTGAAAACAAGACTTCAAAAAACTTACTACAAAACGTTTGTACATGTAGAAAAATGTATCAGCATTCACAGTACTCAGCTGGTGGAAACAACTAAATTATCTTTCAAAGGATGAATAAGAGAATGTATACAGACATATACATATATGCCATAAACATACAGCAGAATATTGTTCAGCATTTAAAAAAGAAGGGAATGCTACTAGGTGCTACAGTATGGATTTTGAGATTATTATGCCAAGTAAAATAAACTAGTGTCAAAACAACAAAGACTGCATGATTCCACTTACATAAGCTCATTAGTAACTTTCTAAAGAAACACTTTAGAAAAGGCTCAGCCAGTCTGTGATGCACACCTTTAATCCCAGCACTTGGGAGGCAGAAGCAGGCAGATCTCTGAGTTCAATGCCATCTTGGTCTGCAGAGTGAGTACCACTGTCCTAGTGGTACTCAGACAACCCTGTCTCAAAGAAACCTGAATGGGGTATTTTTAGCATATAGTTTGAAGGAATAGGTCGTCATGGAAACAAGCTTCAGTTGCTCATCTTATCATCTCTCCCGTCAGGCATCAGTGAGCAGTAAATGCTTACACTCAGTTCACTTTCTCCCGTGAGCACCAGGACCTCCACCCAGGGAATGTGGGCTGATGCTCTCACCTCAGTTTATCTAATCAAGATAGTTCTCCATGGGCATTCAAGATCTTATCAAGTTGACAACTGAGATCAACCATCGCAACTTCACTTAACTCAATACATCTCTTAAAATCATAACCTCCCACTCCTTGTCCCCAAAGTCTTGGGTTTGTCTCCTGATGCAAATTGTGATCCAGTTTCAAAAGTCTCATCATCTTGATCAGTAAAGAAACTAAAATGGTCAAATTAGACTATGTCGGCCAGGGCAGGAGATTAGTTGCTGTTTGGTCATACAAGATGAAATGTTGTAGGGGACATGTGCACAAGTTAACAATAGAAAAACTCTTCAGCATTTGCCAAGGGTGAATGAACACATTTTATCGTATATGTTTGAGGTATATACATTGTATCATATATGTCTGAGGTATATACATTGTATTAAAAGAAGCATATAAAATAAATTCCATAGTAAATCAAACTAACCTGCTTAAGATGGTGTTTTTTATGATTTAAAAATTGCTCTGCTGTGGGACAATGGCCTGTACCCTGTCAATTGTATTTTAATAAAACGCTGATTGGCCAGTAGCCGGGCAGAAAGTATAGGTGGGGCGACCAGGCAGGAAGTAAAGGCAGGGCAATGAGAACAGGAGAATTCTGGGAAAAGGAAAGACTCAGTCTGCAGTCATCATCCAGACGCAGAGGATGTAAGATGTGGCACCTCTCCGAAAACATACCAAGCCACGTGGCTAACACAGACAAAAATAATGGGTTAATGTAAGATGTAAGAATTCATTAATAAGAAGCCTGAGCTACTAGGCTAACCAGTTTATAATTAATGTAGGCCTCTGTGTGTTTATTCAGTACTAAAGCAATGTGGGACCTGGTGGGGCAGAAACCACAGTCAACCTTGCTCTATTGTTAGACCATAATTTTGCCCTGATTTCTTTTCCTTCCTAACCCACCTGTGCCCTCTGCTGGCTATAGCTGCTAATGGAAGCAAAATGCCATGTTCCTTTAGTAAGTCCCAAGACCTTAGGCACAAATGACTCCTTGATGGAATTACCTTTCAGACCATAAAACTCAACAGGTAGACAGCACCGCCTGCCAAAACAAGAACAAAAACCTAATCCATCAAAGTCCATAGTTCTGGGAAAGTCCCTAAATGTATTAACCTTGATTTTTGGCTTCTGAAGTTCCACTCTGACTAACTGCTCTTGCTAACTGAAGTATGACAATCCAGAATACAGTTTTTATACTTAAAAACTCGCCCTGAGAAAGACTCAGGGCTGCACTGGAATCTGAAACACCAGGCTGCATTTGGATTATAAAGACTTTCTATTGACTTAAACCTGTGTCTGAGCAGTCTTTTCTGGCAGATAACCTATAACAATAGCTGACGTGGGAAGTCCTTCTGTATGTGCGTTGCTTTTATTGGTTAATGAGTAAAGAAACTGCTTTGAGCCTACAGCAGGGCAGAACAGAGCTAGGCAAGGAAAACTAAACTGAATACTGGGAGAAAGAATATGGAGTCAGAAGTCATGTAGCCCCCCTGCCCCGAGACAAACACCAGAGGGAACCTTGCTGGTAAGCCACAGCCGTGTGGCAATACACAGATTAAGAGAAATGGGTTAAATTAGATGTAAGAGTTAACCAATAAGAAGCTAGAGCTAATAGGCCAAGTAGTGATTTAATTAATACAGTTTCTGTGTGATTATTTTGGGGCTGAGCAAGCAGGAACAAACAAGTTCTCTCCCACTACAAATAACCGTATCATTCCCAAGTGTGTTTGCACGTCAGCACTACAGAGGGCAGCGGGATTCCCTGCAGTGAGCAGTGGCAGATAGTGCAGGATGGCCCATCAAAACCCATTAAGCAGTACTCAAATGTTACTGTTCTTAAGGTTATTTTCAGGACTGGGGATCAAACCCAAGGCCTTGGGCTTGCTAGGCTAGTAGTCAACCACTGAGCTATGTTCCCAGCCCTTGAGGTAGGTTTGATAGCAATACCATATCACTTGCTTTAACTCCCCCCCTCCGCTGCTCTCCTTGCTAGCAATAATGACCGTATCTGCAGTCACTGCTACCACCAAGGTGAATCTGCCCTCATCACCCCAGAAGTAGAAAGAATGGAGGCAGTTGGTGGGGGTGGAGGAAGCCAAGAGGCCCTCTGCCTTTTCCAGAATCTTGGGCAGTCATTTAGCCAGCCATGCCTTCTTTTCTCTTTATCACCCATTGTCCCCTGACCTTTCCATAATCAAACACAATTTCCTATAAGCAACAAGCGAGGAAAGGGATACCAGAGGTGGAAAGGGGAAGGAAAATCTTTCAATGTAAAGTTTCCTCACATCAAGAAGTTCCCAGGGAGCTGGAGAGATGGCTCAGCGGTTAAGAGCATTGCCTGCTCTTCCAACGGTCCTGAGTTCAATTCCCAGCAACCACATGGTGGCTCACAACCATCTGTAATGAGGACTTGTGCCCTCTTCTGGCCTTCAGGCATACATGCACAAAGAATATATTTTTTTCTTTTTTTTTTGGATTTTTCGAGACAGGGTTTCTCCGTAGCTTTTGGTTCCTGTCCTGGAGCTAGCTCTTCTAGACCAGGCTGGCCTCGAACTCCCAGAGATCCGCCTGCCTCTGCCTCCCGAGTGCTGGGATTAAAGGCGTGCGCCACCACCGCCCGGCTCAGAAAGAATATTATATACATAATAAATAAATAAATATTTAAAAAAAAAAAGAAGTTCCCAGACCTATGGCCAATAAACACCCAACTGTTGGGAACTGCAGACCCTCAGACCTTAAATTTTCTGTGACCCCTTGCCTTCCAGGGTAAACAGTTTGTTTTCCTGTGTTTGCAGCTACTCTGAGCATGGGACCCTCATGAGTTCCTGATGGCAGGGGAGTGGTTTCTGGTGGACTTGCAGCTGAAAAGTCCCAACAGCTAGGGAGTGGCCATTAGTCAAGGAGAATCCTATATAAACTGCCCTGAAATATAATAAAAGGGGCATTCTTGTTTCAAGGATGACCCGTGTCTCTGTCTGTGTGTGTGTGTGTGTGTGTGTGTTTGAATCTCCAGCCCCTTGCCTGACTTGTGAACCATCCCTGTTCAGGCGGTACAGTACAGGTGGATTGTATACTCAACAACACCTGTCCCCAGCTTTGTAACACTTTCCCACAAGTGCCTTCTAGAAGCTGGAATGTGAAGCTTCTAGTGAAGAGGCAATTTAGTTGACCTGGTGGGCACTGGCTGCTAATGTGGTCAGCTATCACTCATAATGTGGTTTCTGGGCCCCTTTCTGTTAAGGGGCAGTTATGACACCGATTCCAGTATCTAAACATTTTTAAAATCAAGGGACAATTGATTTTAAAGCCATGTAAAGATGTTATCAAATCTACCCAAACAATAAAAGGAGATCTTGTGATTTTAGTAACTTAGGAAGAAGCTGGGGGAGCATGTGGGGAGCTTGTTGGGGAGCTTGTGGCCAGCTGAAGCCCTTGGGTTGGTTAGTGTGGCCTGGTGGTGGTGAATTGTTTAATTTGGAATTACTATAACATTGCTAGAAGGTTTACTTCTGAGGAGCAACAGATGAAGTTGTTCATGACTGTTTTGTCTATTGCTATGTAATAAATCACTTACAGGCTTAAAACCACACTTCGCTGTGTCTCAGAATTCTATGAATTGGCCAAACAGTCTACAGGTCTCTTTTGAGGCTATCACAAGCTGATACAGTATTCTTGCTGGTCTCTGCCCATGGCACCATCTTCCATCTTTCTTTCTTTCTTTCTTTCTTTCTTTCTTTCTTTCTTTCTTTCTTTCTTTCTTTCTTTCTTTCTTTCTTTCTTTCTTCTTCTTCTTCTTCTTCTTCTTCTTCTTCTTCTTCTTCTTCTTCTTCTTCTTCTTCTTCTTCTTCTTCTTCTTCTTCTATATCTATAGTTATTTAATATGTATACAACATTCTGCCTCCATGTATGCCTGCATGCCAGAAGAGGGCACCAGATCTTGTTACAGATGGTTGTGAGCCACCATGTGGTTGCTGGGAATTGAACTCAGTACCTCTGGAAGAACAGCCAGTGCTCTTAACCACTGAGACATCTCTCCAGCCCCCTCTTCCATCTTTCTTGCATGGTGACTCATACTCTAAAAGGCAGAGGCAGCAGCTGAGAGACTTTAAAAACTAGACTGGGGAGGGAGGCTGTAGAGATGGCTCAGGGGTTAGGAGCACCAGCTGGTCTCACAGAGGACCCAAGTTCAATTCTCAGCACCCACATGGTGGCTCACAATCACCTGCACCTCCAGGGACACCCAGCAGCTCCTTCTGTCCTCCTCAAGTACTGT
Organism: Chionomys nivalis; assembly: GCF_950005125.1. Lineage (NCBI taxonomy): Eukaryota > Metazoa > Chordata > Mammalia > Rodentia > Cricetidae > Chionomys > Chionomys nivalis. The sequence continues at coordinate 34,956,710 of NC_080110.1, forward strand.
ACTTGTATGCACAGACATAAACAGAGAGGCACATTAAAAAACAAAACAAACAACCCCCCTAGGCTCTGCAGTCATGAACATCACTTCTCCAAGTAATTAGTCAAAATATCACAGGTTCATCCCCCCAAAATATATAGAGTCCAACTCTTTTTTTCCCGGTGTTTGTGTGCATGTGTGTGTATATGTGTGTGGTGTGTTGTGTAGTGTGCACACATACATACAGGCACACTCACTCATGCGCATGAATGGAGACCAAAGGAGGATGTCTGGTATTCTGCTCCGTTACCCTTGACCTTATTCCCTTGAGACAGGGTCTCTCGCTGAACCTGGAGATAGACTGGCAGCCAGGATGCCTCAGAAATCCTCCATTACCCAATATAAAAAAGCCAGCATGGTTGTGCATATGTCTGTAACCTGTCTTTTCATATGGGTGATGGAGAATTGAACTCAGGTCCTCATGCTTGCGCACCAAATACTTAACCCACTGAGCCATCTCCCCAGCCCCAAGCTCCAGCCCTTGGAGCAGGGAGCAGCGAGTAACTGTAGAGACTGGTGACATTATTTTGGTCACTGTTGGAGCACATATATTACACTGATCTTAGATACCAACTATAATGAAATGTTGGGTCATTAATTAATCCTCTGTCTAATTAGTGTTTTCTTATTTCATTCATTCTACTCAGGGAAGGCAGGGCAAGCCGGGCAATGTTGTAGGCATTGGGAACGTATGAAAGAGTGGAGGAGAGTCTGACCCTCGTGAGTTTAAATTCTTATATCGTAAAGAACAGACAAAGTGATAAACTATGTTGAAATGCAATGTAGTGGCTGGGAGGCACTTTAGAGTGAACAAAGTCCTCTTTGAAGTGGCATTTGAAGGCCAAGGGACAAGTTTGTTGGCACAGATTCCCAGGGGTGGAAAGAGCTTGGGGTGTTCATCTGAAGGACCAGAAAAGAAGGGAACAGGGAGGGAGAATGATATGGATTGTCAGAGGCAGTCAGCTGACCAGGCTTCCAAAGGCAGTAAAGGCCATGCAGGGATTTTGACTTATTCTTGAGCAGTAGAAACTAACATATGGGTTTTTAATCAGAAATTTTACTGATTCCTTGCTGGTCAGTTGACTCCACTTCCACTCCAGAGAGTAGATTCCAGGGCTTAGGAATGTAAGCTGGATGGGGGCTCGGTGGTTAAGAGCACTGATTGCTCTTCCAGAGCACCTGGGTTCAATTCCCAGGATCCACAGGGCAGCTCACAACTGTCTGTAACTCCAAGATCCGACACCCTCACACAGACATGCATGCAAGCAAAACACCAATGCGCATGAAATAAAAATAAATTATATATATTAAAAAATGAATGTAAAGCCGGGCGGTGGTGGCACACGCCTTTAATCCCAGCACTCGGGAGGCAGAGGCAGGCGGATCTCTGTGAGTTCGAGGCCAGCCTGGTCTAGAAGAGCTAGTTCCAGGAAAGGAACCAAAAAAGCGACGGAGAAACCCTGTCTCGAAAATAAAAAATAAATAAATAAATAAATAAATAAATAAATAAATAAATAAATAAATAAATAAAAATGTAAACTGGTACAAATGAGAGTGGTGACCCCAGTTGAGATGTCAGCAGGTCAGGAATGTGTTCTGAAGGAACTATCCTAACTGCTGCTGCGGCTGGATTGCATTAAGGAAAACATCTCTCAGGGACTTCTGAAGACTGAGGTGAGGTGAATGGGAGAAGGGGAAATACTGATAGAGGAAAGATTTTTATTTTTGGATAAAGTCTGCTATGCCTGCTCAACAATTTGTAATTGAGCTTCACGACTTGATTCACAGTTTATCCGAACCTGTGTGAGAATAAGCTGTTACAAGTGCTATACAACCTGGAAAATTAGAATAAGTTATATACATTTAAACACAAAGACCCTAAGCAAGTTAGCATTTCCATTAATATAATAACCTCCATCTTTTAGGGTTTTCTACTTCTATATGGGATTGAAGCTCTCAACAATTTTGGACCTCCAAATGGCAAGGCCTTGTGTTTCAGAATACAAACTAACCACAGAAATGGATACTTGAGTGAACACCCATACCTACAGAGACTCTTTAAAGGGTTTCATATTGTTTTAGTACTGATTTTATAGAGTCTCTGAAGGAGTTTAGCCTACCAAGACCTTTCATCGGGTGAGTAGATAGACAGCTCTGTTCAGAGCAGCTGGACTCCAGCACAAGTTACGGGACCCCGATTTTTAGCCAAGGACTCAAGCCGCCTTCGCCACAAGGAACGAACACTTCCGATCCAAGACACATAGAGAAACACGGGAGTGCACGGTTTGATTGGATGGAGAAACACACTGCACCATTTCAGAGTGTTAAGTCTCATACACAGAGACGTGCCAGGGATGGGTCAGTGGTTAAAAGCTCTTAAAAGCTGTTCTTCCAGAGAACCAGAGTTCAGTTTCCAGCACTCACACCAGGCAGCTTACAACTCTGTGACCCCAGCTCCAAGGGATCCAATGCTACCCTCTCTGGTCTCTACAGACCCACACATAAAAATCAGTGTTGTGTTCAGAGGCAGGTGTGGCTCCACGCTTGCCGTGCCAGCTCTTGGGAGATGGAGACAGGAGGATCAGGAGTTCAAAGTCATTCGTGGCCACAGAGAGCGCTCAAGGCCCGCCCGGCTATGTGGGACCCTGTTCGAGTAAACGAACAGAAGTGTTCTTTGCGGGCGGAGCGAGCAGCTGGAGACCATCCAGCCTCATCCTGCTGCACAGCAGAGGAATAGAAGGAGCCAGACAAGGCCGAGGAAGAGGACCTGCAGGCTGAAGTCAAATAGCTGGTTATGGGGTCAGAACCAGGAATGCGCTTTGCTGGTGTTCGGGCATCTGTACTGGCCTGCCCTTGCGGTCCCGACAGGATTCGTCCTCAGGTGCAGACACCAAGAGCACTTCCGGTGCGCGTTTGCTACGTTCCCTTTTTCTAAAAGGTGAACCTTGCCCGCCTCCCATCAATTTCTCTGTCTCTCTCTTCTCTTCTGCTGCTCCTGGCCCCAGAGGCTGAGACCCCCCCCCATCCTCCATTTTTCCATTCCCCTTCTTCCAATAAAAACCCCTCCACGTGAGCTGTCACATGGCATCTTTCTCTTTTCAAATTATAATAAGATTCCTGAATGAAGGCTTCATTTCTTACTTTTTTTTTTTGCAAAAGCACAATACCTAAGACTTTTAAAAAGTCAAAATAAAAAACTAAACCTCACACAAATAAAACTAACAATTTATTATAAATAATCTGCAAACAAAAATATTTTTATCAATGTGTCAAAACATTATTTTGAACGGAACAGTATACCAGGATTTTGCAAGTTGAAAACTCGGTACCGCCTTTGTGTGTTTCCGAAAAGTCTTCCAATGGTTCTGCCTCTGTGTATTAAATATTGTGCTGGCAATAAAACAAGCACATAAGAGCTTGTAGATGATGGGAACCTGTGAGGCAGGCAAATTAAGTCATTACCGAAGCTGCAAGGACGACCTGTGGGGAGCGGAGCGAAATGAGGAGGAGGCTGCTACCGCTGGGAGCAGGGGCACACAGCCTTGTTACATCGAAGGGACGAAACAAGTAAGAAGGTTCCCTCCTCACCCACCCACAGCCTCTCAGCGGAGCAATGTGGGAAGCTCAAAGTGTCTCTGTGTGCACATTTTAAACACAAAGTCTCATAATTAAAAGACAATTTTTTTTGAATTGCTGCACATTGAACCCAGGGCCTCCCACACATTAGGCAAGTGCCCTTATATTGGCAGCTAGAAGTCTATGTTTACATAGAATGTTTACAAAACTGTAGAAGTATTAAATCTAAGAAATGTCTTAGACCATCAATTAAAAGTCATACAAATGTTATAATATAAAAATGGTCACTGTAAAATAATTTATTTAAATATTGCTGGACAAATTAATGACAAGATCCTAAGTCCCCTCAACAGGGTCCCCAGCTGTGGTTCCACTGCCCACTGCAGGCAGAGCTGCCCAAGGAGTGCTTTCTTTGGAGGCAGACTTTCCTCAAGCCGTCACATGCTGAACAGTTCTGGTGTTCTCAGACATCCAAACACAACAGCGCATGGGGAGTGTTTGGGACGCACTTAATGTATGGCCACAATGTGCGGCCGAGGGGTTTCATAAGTGGTTGCGAGAGTTGTCAAGTTCTAGAGTAGCTTCCCTTCCACAGGGCCCCACAGGACGGCTCAGACTGCCCCCCAGGCAGGAAGCAGGCTATGCCAAAGCAAGTCGGGCCGGGTTCCCTTGTCTTTTGTGTGCCTGTGGCTGCTCTCCTGCCCATTGCCGCCTGGATACTTTTGCCATAAGAACATTTCCAGGTGGAGGAGAAGGTGCTGTGCCATTGCGGGGCACTTCTATTGGGCTCACTGTGTAGTTTGTACTTCCCACAACCATCTTGCTGTGGGTGTTCTGGTGGCTTCTACCAAGCACTCTTATCGCACCAATGGATCTATTGTGCGCACTCAGTCTCTATGTTTCTGTGCCCTGTATTGGGTTCATGTCTGTAAGAAATCTTTCATTATGGAGGGCACACCACTCTACATAAAGACAGAGTTGTAGTGCTTAGGTTTTTGTTACATTTTTCCTGTGCTGGTGCTGAACCCACATCTCCACAGATGCTAGGCAAGGAGGATGCTACCATGGAGCTGTATGATCTCAGCCTAGTCATGGTTGCTTAGAAAGTAAGACCTCCTAGAGAGGGGCTAATGGACATTTAACTAAAATCTTTACAAGACCCGGGGAGAGCGAGATATTGAATAAATCAAAAGGCTGTTTCTCATAAAGATTGACTTCAATGAACACTTTATACTTTATCTCCTCTAAAATTTTCCATATTGTTTCTGTTCAATCAACTGTAGAACTTCATGGCAGAGTTGAGTGGTGGGATCCGTAATAGGGTACCATCCAGGGAGCCTCTTTTCCAAGGCTGGCACGTGAATGAAGTACCTGCAACCACAGAGAAACAAAACATCTGTAAAAATGAGGATTTTCACATCAGTCCATCCAGTGTGTTCACACTCACTGCCCAAGGTTGGGGATAGGGATGGGGAGTCTTTGCCATGAGACTCAGCGTGTCAGACTTCCAATCTCCTGACTCAGCGTTTCAGACTTCCAATCTCCTGACTCAGGACTCAGAAGATCTCCACTGTGTGCACTTCAGTGAGCACAAGCAGTGTGTGCACTTCGGTGAGCATAGGCAGTGTGTGCACTTCAGTGAGCACAGGCAGTGTGTGCACTTCAGTGAGCACAGGTACTTTACTTGAGAAAGGAACTCATAATGCATCCGCCATGTAGGCAGTGACCAAGAAAGATAAGACTGTCCTCAACAATGTGTGAGCATTCTGATGCTGGATTCCTCAGACAGTGCACAGAAAAGAGTAAGGCACGGAGGTCAAGCCAAGACAACCCATCAGGACCAGTCAAGAGGAATGAGCAGGGCTTATGTCCCTCATCCTCTACAAGCAGAGGCTTCTACATAAGAATATATAGACAGCCTTCAGCCATCTCTTTGGGTAGCATCAAATGGTTCTCAGCCCCCAGTGAATAATAGAATCACCTGGGGGAGCTTTTTGTTTTGTTTTGTTTTGATTTTTGGTTTCTCTGTGGCTTTGGAGCCTGTCCTGGAACTAGCTCTGTAGATCAGGCTGGTCTCGAACTCACAGAGATCCGCCTGCCTCTGCCTCCCAAGTGCTGGGATTAAAGGCATGTGCCACCATCGCCCGGCCTGGGGGAGCTTTAAAAACTGTCACTGCTCAGACCACGCTTCCAGGTGAACCAAAACAGGACCACAGCTGGACTGATGTTATTCATAACTACCCAGATGACTGCAATGCAAGGTAAATGGAAAAACCACTAGATTAAAACAGAAACTACAAAGCTGAATGTCCACAAGAAATGTAAGCTAGTGGGGTGGGAGGAGTAAGCAGAGGATGGGGGTTGGAGGGAGGGTGGTAGCCAAAGGGCGCACAATCCTCCTGACAGAGCCTGCTGGGAGCTCCAGTCAGCTATTGCTATCCAGGAGTATGGCACCACTTTTGCCAGTTGTCCTGGTAGTTTCTCAAGTTTATAACTATAGCTTTTATAATTAGGCTGGGCATGATGACACATGCCTATGATTACAGCACTCAAGCTAGAGCAAGAGGCTTGCAATGAGTTCAAAGCCAACTTAAGCTACATAGTGAATTCCAGACTGGCCTGGGCTACACCACAAGACCGTGTCTCCAAATGGGAAAAACAAGTTGGGGTGGGGAGTTTTTCTTCATGCTACAACATGAACAAACCTTGGAAATATAATGAATGGAAGATCTGAGACCAAAGGTTGTCAGGAAGAGCGTGTAGGTGAGTGGTTGCCAGCAGCAGAGAAGGGGAGGGATGTGTCTACTTAACGGGTACTTTCAGATAATGACAACGTTCTGCAGTTCAGTGATGATGGTTGCAAAATATTGTGAAACGTATTCAAAGCGGCCAAATTATATGCTCTAAAGGGGTAAATTTCACGCTATGTCAGTTTTTCCTAATGAGAAGGAAAAAGAAGTTAGGAACCAGGAGAGGGAGGGTGCTGGGGCCGATTTGTGGGATCAGCTTGGAGCCAAATAAATCCTTTTATGGTATCCATAGTGGACCTTCTGGTGTGATGCCACATGCAGGAAACACAGAGTCTACACAGAGGGCTGACTTTACCCCTTCTGAGGTCAATATAAAGCCATAATGTAAGCCTACACATCTTTTGATGTCTCCCTCTGAATCACGCTGGCTGCACCCTTCTCATTTATGGCAAAAACTACCTTAGTTTTCTTGAATACATGTTTGACAGGGGTGTAGTGCCAAGTGCACTTGGCCTTGCTAGCAGTGGAGAAGAAGTGGAACCCGGAGGGACAGCAGAGCAGGCTGCCAGACGGACAGAACCAAACCTGGCTACTTCTGCTTACTGTTTTGTTACTGGGGATAATAAAGAGTAAATGAAACAAATCAACAACAGACTCCTCAGTGTTTGTTTACTGTTCCCCTTTACTGACTGGTCCCCCTAACGTGCATGCAGCAGCTGACTTGAACCTTCTGGTTCATAATTTATCATCCCCTTTCTCTAGGGTTTGTTACCCCAAAACAAGTTATGCTTCTGTGCAGTGCAGGCCGCGCACAGCAAGGCGACGAGTGGCAAGTAGTTTCTGGACTGGACACTCCTCAGATGGCATTCTGAGACCTGTACACAATGTCACCTTACCTGTGGCCAAATAAAGGACTGCTAAAAACAGAAGTGGAATTTTCCATCGCCCTTTACCTAACGATCAGGTCCTGTCGTAAGCATCCGTGAAAAGGAGCCATGAGCATTTCGGTTTGGCCGTGCTTTTTCCTCACCTGAACTCTTCGCTGTGGTCGTTCCTGATGTACTCGGCCAGAGTCTTGCTGTACTGCAGGCAGCTCTTGAGGATGTAAAATTGCTGGTACAACAGAACCGCTTGGCAGGGACTCAGCAGCTGGAGCGAGGCTGAAAGCCCGCTCACCACCCGCTTCACAATACTGGCCACAAAAGCCATCTAGATGAGGAGAAGGCAGTTACGCGTGGGCAGGGTGCCACCCACATGCATCCCACTTCAGCTGTTAGCCTCATTGATAAGTCTAGGCTGATGCCCTTGCCACCCTTCCTCCCAGGCTTCTGGGCTAGTTCCCACTGACATGCTCTCAGTACCAGATCACGGACCCACCAGTGACTACACTTTTAATTTCTTTAGCATTTTGATATTTTTGTTTTATTTTTTAAATTACATTTTTTTTAATTATTTGGGGGTGGCATGCTATGCATGCTTGCCAAAGTGTGCATGCAGAAGCTGGCTGACAGCATGCTTAAGTCAGTTCTCTCCTACGTATGAGTCCCGGGGATTCAACTCAGGTTGGCAGCAAGTGCTTCTTACCCGCTGAGCCATCTCTTCAATTCACGGCACCTTGGTTTTACTAGGTAAGATAATCAGGGTTGGCTGAACAAGTAGGTATATCCGATGACCCCACCCCCTCAGGAGTTTCCTGTTTAGAGCTGGCTTAACACCATTCACGTGTCCGTGTCCCCTTGCCTCAGGGCACCCTTCATCCTGCCGGGCTTCATGGTCACACACTGGCCTTGTATTGGACTTGTTCCTTTAAAGACTGAGTGAGGAACTTCCCCATTGTTTGAGACCCTTAGACCTCAGTCAGATATAGAGCCTATGACCGCTGCATAAGATAAGTAGGGGTCTTTCATATCGTGCACACAAATATGAAGAAGTAAACACTATGGTGTGTGTTCCTTGAGTAGACCTGAGCCCGGCCGAGCTCTGTGCACTGCTGAAGGAGCCAACACCGTGTCTTCATCACTTTGGCCAGTAGGCTATTCTATTGATATTGTACGCTGCGGCCCTGGCCAGCTTTGCATAATCGTGCCGTAGGGATCCGACAAGAGAATATGGGTTCTTCAGGACAGCCTCTGAAAAAGTAGTTCACAGCTGGGAACGGGTCAACAGCCATACGCTCATGTGTGGAAAAAGAAAACATTCTTCATGACAAGTGCCCCTCTTGCTGTGTGTGTGTGTGTGTGTGTGTGTGTGATATTTGTATACGTGCCCATGCACACATGTGCATGTGGGTGTGCAGGCCACTACACGTGTGTGGAACTCAGAAGACCACACTGGGATCAGGGCACACACTCAGGTTCTTAGGCTTGTCAACAATCAACTCTACCCACCGAGCCGTCTCACCAGCCCCAAGCGCTGCCTTTTGAAGAGATTTCCAGTAAACCACACGTTGATTAGATGAACGCATGAATGAGTAAAGGGAAACCGAGCTTGGGGAAGTGGGGAGAGACGGAGGGTGGAGGCTTCACAAAAATCAGTTCATGCGATATTTTGTAGAGCATCTGGCACTCTAGACATATCGCTGTCCTCGTGTCCCGTGGAGAAAGCCATTGTCGCAGTCATATGACAGACTACATCTATAACAAACCTCAAATTACCAGAGCTCGGTAGGGAACAGAAAAGCTCTGTGGCTTGTTCACACTGCACAGCCCTTACAGGTCGGTAGGGTGCCCTGTTCCCCGTCACTCGGGAGCACCAGTGAGCACCAGTGGAGCACTCGCCAGCATTCCAGAGTGACCCAAGGAAGCAGGCTGGACAAGCTCTTACAACTTCTGCCCAGAAGCGACTCAGGCCAAAGTAATCGAGTGAAGAGCGATGCCCACTCCTACCTTGTGCCTAGTGGAAAGTGTGCCAGAAGACATACATAGCCACTGATAGCTATCATAGGACAGAACCAGGCGACAACAGAAGCCAATGCAAACTGCAACAGTGACAAACTCATGGGGCGGAGACCCAGGCTACGGTGTCTACTGTGACTGCATCTGGGATCTGACCCAGTTAGAAGGTTGGAGACCTGCCTTCCCGCTCCAGGAATTGGCGCTGAGGACTCACAGATGAGTGGGGGTTAACCAGGTGGGAAAGGAGAGAGGAGAGGATTTCTGACCCAGACGCCACAGCTCATGTTTCCATGTGTTAGAAAATTAGTTCCCAAAGGGAAGCTGCGAGCAAGTGAGGCTTTACAAGTGATTGTTAGGTCATGGGCTCTTGCCCTCGAGAATGGAATAACGCAGCTGTGCACATGGAGAGCCAGTGAGAGAACGTGTTGTCTCAAGAGGTTGTTTATAAAAGTGACTTCAGCAAAACCAAACACCAACCAGACGGAGGCAGGAGGATGGTGACCGGAGGCCAGCCTCAGCAGCATAGCAAGACACCTCAAAAATACCGAAATGACTTTGCCTCACACCCCACTGTGCTCTCTGACCCTTCGGCCTTCAGACACGGAGAGACACAGCAAGATCCTCTCGAGATACGGTTCTTATATCTTGAAGCAGCCAGCCTCCAAAACGGTGAGCCAAATGAACCTCTGCTCTGTATAAATTACCCACTCCGCTACAACAAAGACCAACACAGAGGGAGAAGGAGGGCTGGCCCTTGAGCTGAGAGATGCCATGGCAGGATGAGGAAGGACCAGTTGAGGCAGCAAAGCTCTAAGATGCCGGCCCTGCAGGCCTGGGAAGGAGGTTGGCAAAGGGAAAAGCTGCTGAGAGATCATCTAGCTAATAGAAAGGCACGGCAATCACATTTTTGTGCTAAATAGCTCCCTCTGGCGGCAACCTAGTAAAATGACAGACCATTTGGACATGAATGGAATCTTAAAAGAGATCAGAGTTGGGACCAGAATGCAGGGGTAGAGAGCACAGCCAATCCCAAGAGTTCTGTTCATGTTTCTACTTATGGCAAATGTCAATCTTTTCACTTAAATTCTAACATTTCATTTATTATACATACCTTCAACGTTTTGGGTTTTTTGATTTAATAAAAATAAAGCTAATCTTTAGCAATAATTTAATACCTTTAATATATTTAATTCAAATATAAAAACATTTTCTTTTTATTAAATAATAAAATCATCAAGTTTATCTTTTGCTTCTGCTCTGGTAAATCACAGGACAATGTCTGTGTTTAATGAAGCACAAAGCATCCGGTAAGTCGGGCCTTTTACTGCTCAATACTCACTGTGGGAGGACAGCTCTGTAGAAAGGACATCATCCAGGTAATAGCAAACTTTGTGGATCCCAATCCAAGATTTCCCTAGAGACTCAAGGAAACAAGTTACAGTCATCATGTCTAAATCACAGCTAAGAATTCTCACTCCCAAATGTGTTTGTACCCTAATCAATCAAATCTTTCAAATCAGTTACTGTAAAATCACCTAGAATAGCACTGAAGAGCAAAGGTAGCATCACTGAGGCCAACCAGTTTTAGAGACCATCCCCCAAAATGTTGCTCTGTTAAATGTTATAACATAATCAAGTTAGAATTAAAATTAAAATGCACGCTGTACCTGCTGAAAGACAAGAAGAATCTCATAGAGCAGGGCTGTAGCCGTATCTGTATACTCCAGGGTGAGCTTCTGTAACTAGAAGTTTCAATAATCATCAGTGCACTGCCACAGGCTGAACCAGTCATCAGTGTGCTGCCACAGGCTGAACCAGTCATCAGTGCGCTGCTATAGGCTGAGTCAGTCATCAGTGCGCTGCTATAGGCTGAACCAGTCATCAGTGCGCTGCTATAGGCTGAGTCAGTCATCAGTGCGCTGCTATAGGCTGAGTCAGCCATCAATGCACTGCTATAGGCTGAGCCAGCCATCAGTGCGCTGCCACAGGCTGAGTCAGTCATCAGTGCGCTGCCACAGGCTGAGTCAGTCATCAATGCGCTGCCACAGGCTGAGTCAGTCATCAGTGCGCTGCTATAGGCTGAGTCAGTCATCAATGTGCTGCCACAGGCTGAGCCAGCCGTCAGTGCGCTGCCACAGGCTGAGCCAGTCATCAGTGCGCTGCCACAGGCTGAGTCAGCCATCAGTGTGCTGCCACAGGCTGAGTCAGTCATCAGTGCGCTGCTATAGGCTGAGTCAGTCATCAATGTGCTGCCACAGGCTGAGCCAGCCGTCAGTGCGCTGCCACAGGCTGAGCCAGCCGTCAGTGTGCTGCCACAGGCTGAGTCAGTCATCAGTGTGCTGCTATAGGCTGAGTCAGTCATCAGTGTGCTGCCACAGGCTGAGTCAGTCATCAATGCGCTGCTATAGGCTGAGTCAGTCATCAATGCGCTGCCACAGGCTGAGCCAGTCATCAGTGTGCTGCCACAGGCTGAGCCAGTCATCAGTGCGCTGCTATAGGCTGAGTCAGTCATCAGTGCGCTGCTATAGGCTGAGTCAGCCATCAGTGCACTGCCACAGGCTGAGTCAGCCGTCAGTGCACTGCCACAGGCTGAGCCAGCCATCAGTGTGCTGCCACAGGCTGAGTCAGTCATCAATGTGCTGCCTTTACCTCTCAAGTGCTGGATTTCCAGGTATGTGTCACCACACTATGTATGTGTGGTATGTATGTAAGAAACCACTGCACACGGTACCATACCATGAATATAGCAGCTCTACTTGTGCGCATTTCACTTCTCACCGAGTCTCCAGTCTACTCATTCGCTCAACCATCTCAAGGTGTGTATCCGGTGTCCCCATGCAGGCACGGCACGCCTCACCGACACCTGTCCCACTCAACAGTTCATGAACTATTCTGATGGTGAATGTTTGTGAATTTGTGGAAACTGTGTAAATGTGCTTTGTTTAGTCTTTGGACCTCTGCCTAGCATTGTTTGCTCCTAACAGGCAATCAGTGAATGATGCTGAGGGGATACACCTTCTAACACAGCTCCAGCTGCGGGCTGAAGAACCGGCAAACCATATCCCACCCTTAAAAACAATGAATTGATGGTGAGCTGGTATCTTCTCTTGGAAATACACATTCTATACAGTTCGGTATTTCTAATGATTTCTTAAAATAGTAGAAAAGAGGTGGCTCTTACTGAGTGAGCACTACTCACTTATTAGGAGAAAATACAGTTCAAGTAGATCTTAAAATTTGGAAGACATTCTTTAGGAGTTCTGTTTGTTTGTTTGTTTTTTGGTCAAATTTCTACTATGGTATTTGAATAATATACAGAGAGACATTTGGGCAGATGCAGGACATTTTTAAATAGTATTATTTTCCTTAGTTTTTATACCTGAAAACACAAAATAGATACACTAATATTGGCCAAATAGCTAAGATTTCAGGTCACTAACAAAGCACATTTCTGTATTCTACAGCATCATGTTCCGTGTTAAGATGTAAGGAATAAGAGCCCCTGCAGTTACATTCAGTCGACCCCCAAATTCTCATCTCACCTGAGCATCAAAAGACATTTCGGCTGTAGCTGAGTCAGACTGTGGCTGGGTGTTAGACGGGGAGCAAGACTTTGGAACCGCAGGCTTGCTAATTAAAATTACTAAGAGATTAAACAGTGTTCCCCTAAAAAAAAAGAAAGAAAGGAAGGAAGAAAGAAAGAAAGAAAAAACATTAACGGATAAAGTTCTTAAAGGAAAGCAGTGAGGTCAAACTTAGAGACTTTGTTTTTCCTTTTTAATTTTTTGAAACAGAGTGTTGCTGTGTAGCCCTTGCTTTGTAAACCAGGCTGTGCTCCAACTCACAGAGATCCCCCTGCCTCTGCCTCCCAGTGCTAGGATGAAAGGCCTGCGCCACTGCCACCTGGCTATATCTATAGATTATTGGTTCTAAGCAACACGGCAGACAAAATAGATGCTAAAGTAGAAGTAAGTAACTGGTTAAGTAAGTTCATTAGAACCATAAATACAGGAACAACTCCGAAAGAGAAAAAGAGATGAAGCGGCAAGTGTTGGGAAGCACTGGAGGGCCGGCAAGTAGATGGTGTCATAGAAGCGGGAGGGTGGTATAAACCAGACAGATGAAAAGGGAAGCCGAGAGCAGGTTACCATGGGGATAGAGTAAGACGCTGGACCAGAAGACTGCCATCTAAGATCCCCTTGGGCAGTGTTTCGCCGCAAATTACACATTCGTATTTATGCACACACAGTATATGTAGTTCAAATATTTAATGATTTAAATATACTGAGTACTGGGGACAGAGGGATGGCTCCGCAGTTAAGAGCATGTATTGCCCTTGTGGAGATCCCAGGTTTGATTCCCAGCATCCAGATGGTGACTCATGACCGTCTGTAGCTCCCATTCCAGGGGCTCCCAGGACGCCTGAATTCCTGTGTACTTACCACACATATACACATAACTGAAAGATGGACATTAGATCTCTTCACTACAGGACTTCTCAGACGCCTTGCTTTGTCAATGGAAAGCATGTATCTCTGGGGCAACAAAAAGTACTACTTTTTAAATTAAAAAAATAAAAATTCCATATATTTTAATGTGTTTTGATGATTCAGCAATGCATTGCCACATACATCTACCATATTTTATAGTGTATATGCATATATGTGGGTCTGTGAGGCCAGATCAACCTCGGGTTTTGCTGCTCCAAAACCATCCACTGTTTCTGGAGACAGTCTCTCACGAGGATCTGGTTCACCAATTAGGCTATTCAGATTGACCAGCAATCCCCAGACTATCCAAAACCTAGTGTTGGTTTTGTGAACAATGCTACCATGCCTGGCTTGTCACATGGCTGCTGGGGATTGAACTCTGGTCCTCATGCTCACAGGGAAGCACTGTCTACTGAGCAGTGAGGCGCCTGAGCGGATGTTCAACGAGCGGATGACGTTCCAAGTGAGTGTGCATTGTTGACATGGGCATGACCAGGTCAAGGATCAGTGCCTCGGGACCAGGGGAAAATAGCAAAACTAGGGAGCACAGATTTCCCTCCGCAGGGATGTTTACAGCCTGAGACTGCTCTACCTACAGAGACCTCCAACAGAAACTAGCTAACTCCTCACCTATGCCGTACATAATAACCTTGATGAGGTTATGGGCTGTTGAGCATGATAGGTGCTCTCCATCACAGACAGCACAGGTCCTGACCCCAGCTTTTCTGTATTCCCTTGCTGCCTCCTCAGTCAGGTCAAGTCCCAGTAGCACCAGACAGGCACTGAGCTACATTCCCAACCAACAATGTGAAATACTTCTTAAGCACCATTAGCGAGTTAAAAGCTAAACATTAGTTAATAAAAGCAGTTTAAAGCTGAGGGCCTTCCTTTCAAATGCACTGTAACTGTCCACTAACAAACAAATCACATACGTGTTACTACATGGTTGACAGTACATGGGAGCTAATTACTTAACAGTAAGAAAAGGTCACAATTCAAATTATGCATCCTAAAGAGTTGAGTCTAAGATTGTCTTCAAATGCCAAGTGCAATCACGTGTGGCTGAAATGGGGCTGAAAGCAGGCCACTGGACGATGAGCTAAACCGAGCCCAGGACCACACTTCTGTACTCCTCATTAGTGGGGTGACCGAGGGAGGCGGATCACTTGGATCTGGAAATCCAAAACCATCTTGGGCAGCACAGTAAGATGTCACTGAAAAATTAAAAAGTTGTGAAAAGAAGCTGGGCAGTCACTTGGGCAGAAGCAGGGGGCTTACAAAGTTCAAGGTCACTTCAGCTGTAGTGTCAGGACCAATCCAAACTCCATGAGACCCTGTCTTAAAGAAGCAAAAAATCAAAGAAAGGAAAGACATAAAGAGTTGGGGGCAGGGGAGGAAGGAGGAGGAAGAGCAGCTGACAAATAGGACATGTACAGGAGAGACATAAAGAGGTGGGGGCGAGGAGGGGAGGAAGAGCAGCTGACAATAGGAGATGTACAGGAGCTCTGGGACATAGCAGCAGTAAAGCAGGCTAATGGCGGGACCACACGGACATTCTCTATAGCACTCTCCATAATGAAAATAGGAACACTATAAGCTTCTTCGGCCTTTCACATTATTTAAAAGATAATCAGGGAACCAGGGTCATCTGTGAGAACAGGCCTGAGCCAGTGACCTCTGCTGGAGCAGGCCCGAGGCAGTAACCTCCACAGGAACAGGTACAAGGGAGTAACCGCTGAGGGAGCAGGCTCCAGTGAGAGACCTCTGCAGGACGAGGCCCAAGTCAGGGACATCTGTAAGAACAGGCCTGAGCCAGCGACCTCTGCTGCAGTAGGCCCGAGGTAGCAATCTCCACAGCATCAGGCCTTAGCCAGTAACCTTGGGCGGGAGCAGGCCCAATGCAACTACCTCCATAGGAGCAAGTCCAAGGCAGCCACCTCAGCAGAAGCAGCCCCAAGCAAGCAACCTCTGTGGGAACAGGCCCAAACTATCCCTGAGATTGCAGAGCCACTCCTGGGAGTGCTGAGCGACCTCCAGGAACACTGAGTGACCTCCAGGGTAACTGCAACATAGCCCTGACTGCACCACGAGAAGTAACCATCTGAGCCTTGGATCCACTGGCACCTGGAAGACTGATCACCAGAGATACAGACAGCCCCAACTACACCAATCAAAGGAAGAGATGGGTAGACAAGGCAAGAGCACGCTCAACATCACAAAGAGCAATACAACACCAATAGTGGCTAGTGGCTGTACAACAGCTAGACTTCAACAATCAAATATAGATGAAGCAGAAGAAAATGGACTTAAGAAATTACTTTAGGAGAATGTTTGAGGTCCTTAAAGAGGAAATGAAAAATTCCCTAAAGAAATGGAAGAAAAGACAAATAAAAATTGGAAGGAATCAACAAATCCTTTAAAGAAAACCAAGAAAAAGTAATCAAACATGAAAGAAATGACTCAACACTTGAAAACTGAAATAGAGACATAAAGAAAACACAAGCCAAGGGAATTATAGAAATGGAAATTATGAGAAAACAATCAGGAACCACAAATGCAAGCATTAAAAACAGAATACAAGAGATGGAAGAGAAAATCTCAAGCATTGAAGATACAATAGAGGAAATAAACTCATCAGTCAAAGAAAACATTAAATCTAACAAAAGCTCAACACAAAATATCCAGGATATATGGGACACCATGAAAAGACTAAACCTAAGAAAAATAGGGATAGAAGAAGAAGTCCAACTCAAGGCCAGATGTGGTGGCGCACACCTTTAATCCCAGCACTGGGGGGCAGAGGCAGGTGGATCTCTGTGAGTTCGAGGCCATCCTGGTCTACAAGAGGTAGTTCCAGGACAGGCTCCAAAGCTGCAGAGAAACCCTGTCTCGAAAAAAAAAAAATCCCACTCAAAAGCACAGAAAATATATTCAACAAAATCATAGGAGAAAACTTTCTTAACCTAAAGAAAGATATACATATGAAGATACAAGAAGCTTACAGAACACCAAATAGAATTGATCAAAAAAAGTCCCCTTGCCACATAATAACCAAAACACTAAACATATAGAATAAAGAAAGAATATTAAGAGCTGAAAAAAAAAAGGCCAAGTAATATAGAAAGGCAGACCTATCAGAATTACATCTGACTTTTCATTGGAGACAATGAAAGCCAGAAGGTCTTGGTCAAGCATTCTACAGACATTAAGAGATCACAGATGCAAGCACAGACTACTATACCCAGCAAAAATTTCAATTACCATAGATGGACAAAACAAGATATTCCTTGACAGAACCAGATTTAACCAATACCTAGCCACAAACCCAGCCCTACACAAAGTAGTAGAAGGAAAAGTCCAACCCAAGGGAGTTAGCTCCATCCACAAAAACACAGACAATAGATGATCTCACAGCAGAAAATCCCAAAGAAGGGAAAAATACACACAATAACATCACCAACAATGAAACCTAAAATAACAGAAGCTACCAATCACTGGTCATTAATATCCTTTAATATAAACAGACTCAACTCACCTATAAAAAGACACAGGATAACAGACTGGATACAAAAACAGAATCCATCCTTCTGTTGCATATAAGAAACACACCTCAACCTCAAAGACAGACATCACCTCAGAGAAAAGGGTTGGGAAAAATTTTTCCAATCAAATGGACTTAAGAAACAAGCTGGTATAGCTATCCTAATATATAACAAAATAGGCTTCAAATTAAAATCAATCAAAAGAGACAAAGAGAACATTTCATATTAGTCACAGGAAAACTCCATCAAGAGGAAATCTGAATACTTAACATCTATGCCCCAAATACAAGGACACCCTCATATGTAAAAGAAACACTTCTAAAGCTTAAATCATACATTAACCCCACACACACTAATAGTGGGAGACTTCAACACTCCACTCTCACCACTGGACAGGCCTATCAGACAGAAAATTAGCAGAGAAATAACGAAACTAACAGGTGTTATGACTCAAATGAACTTAACAGACATCAAAGAATATTCCATCCAAACAGAAAAGAATATACCTTCTTCTCAGCACCTCATAAAACTTTCTCAAAAATTGACCACATACTAGGTAACAAAACCTCAACATATACAAAAAATTGGAATAACCACATGTATCTTATCAGATCACTGTGACTTAAAATTAGAATTCAACAGCCACACTAATTCCAGAAAGTCCACAAACACATGGAAATTAAACAATGCTCACCTGAATCACCAATGTGTCAAGGAAGAAATAAAGGAAGAAATTAAAGACTTCCTAAAATTCAATAAAAATGACCACACAACATACTCAAATTTATGGGACACAATAAAAGCAGTGTTAAGAAGAAACTTCATAGCACTAAATGCATACATAAAGAAGCTGGAAAAATCCCACACTAATGAGTTAACAGAACACTTGAAAACTTTAGAACAAAAAGAAGCAAACTCACCCAGGAGGACTAGATGGCGGGAAATAATCAAATTGAGAGCTGAAATCAGCAAAAATAGAAACAAAGAAAACAATACAAAGAATCAATGAGACAAAGAATTGGTTCTTCAAGAAATTCAACAAATAGACAAACCTTTATCCAAACTAACCAAAAGGCAGAGAGAGAACATTCAAATTAACAAAATCAAAAACGAAAAGGGGGACATAACAACAGAAATGGAGGAAATCCAGAGAATCATTGGGCCATATTTCAAAAACCTGTACTCCACAAATTTGGAAAACTTAAAGGAAAAGGACAATTTTCTGGATAAATATCATTTACCAAAATTAAATCAAGACCAGATAAGCAAATTAAATAGACCTAACTGCTAAAGAAATAGAAATAGTCATCAAAAGTATCCCAACCCAAAAAAGTCCAGGGCCAGATGGTTTCAGCTCAGAATTCTACAAGATGTTCAAAGAAGAACTAATACCAATACTCCTCAGATTGATCCACATAATAGAAACAAAAGAAACATTGCCAAACTCTTTTTTTATGAGGCTACAATTATCCTGCTACTCAAACCACAGAAAGACATTACTAAGAAAGAGAATTACAGACCAATCTCACTCATGAACATTGATGCAAAAATACTCAATAAAATACTGGCAAACCAAATCCAAGAACACATCAGAAAAATCATCCACCATGATCAAGTCAGCTTCATCCCAGAGATGCAGGGATGGTTCAACATACAAAAATATGTCAATGTAATCCACCATATAAACAAACTGAAAAAAATGAACCACATGATCATCTCATTAGATGCTAAAAAAGCCTTTAACGAAATACAACATCCCTTCATGATAAAGGTCTTAGACAGAGCAGGGATTCAAGGAACATATCTAAACATAATTAAGGCAATATACAGCAAGCCAACAGCCAACATCAAACTAAATGGAAAGAAACTTAAAGAGATCCCACTAAAATCAGGAACAAGACAAGGTTGTCCACTCTCTCCATATATATTCAATATAGTTCTTGAGGTTCTAGCGAGAGCAATAAGACACCAAAAGGAGATCAAGCGGATACAAATTGGAAAAGAAGAAGTCAAACTCTCACTATTTGCTGATGATCTGATAGTTTACATAAGTGACCCCAAAAGTTCTACCAAGGAACTTCTACAACTCTTAAACACCTTCAGTAATGTAGCAGGATACAAAATTAACTTTAAAAAAAAATCAGTAGCCCTCTTGTACACAGATGATAAAAGGGCTGGGAAAGAAATCAGAGAAACATCATCCTTCACAGCCACAAATAGCATAAAATATCTTGGAGTAACTCTAATCAAACAAGTAGAAGACCTGTGTGACAAGAACTTTAAATCTTTGAAGAAAGAATTGAAGAAGACACCAGAACAGAAAGTGGAAAGAAAAAAAAAAAAAAAAAAAAGAAAGTGGAAAGATCTCCCATGCTCTTGAGTAGGTAGAATTAACATAGCAAAAATGCCAATCTTGCCAAAAACAATCTACAGATTCAATGCAATGCCCAGCAAAATTCTTCACAGAACTCAAAAGACCAATACTCAACTTCATATGAAAAAGCAAAAAACCCAGAATAGCCAAAACAATCCTGTACAATAAAGGAACTTCTGGAGGCATCACAATCCCTGACTTCAAACTCTACTACAGAGCTACAGTACTGAAAACAGCCTGGTATTGGCATAAAAAGAGATAGGAGGACCAATGGAAACAAATTGAAGACCCAGATATCAATCCTTTAAACACCTGATTTTTGACAAAGAAGCAAAAAAGATAAAATGGAAAAAAGAAAGCATATTCAACAATTGGTGATGACATAACTGGATATCAACAAGTAGAAGAATGAAAATAGATCAATATCTATCTGTCATCATGCACAAAAGTCAAGTCCAAATGGATCAAAGACCTCAACATAAAACCAACCACACTGAACCTCATAGAAGAGAAAGTGGGAACACTTTCTACAACACATGGGCACAGGAGATCACTTCCTACGTATAACCCCAGCAGCACAGACACTAAGGGCATCATTGAATAAATGGGACCTCCTGAAACTGAGAAGCTTCTGTAAAGCAAAGGACACTGTCACTAAGACAAAAAGGCAACCTACTGACTGGGAGAAGATCTTCACCAACCCTGCAACAGACAAAGGTCTGATCTCCAAAATATATAAAGAACTCAAGAAACTAGACTTTAAAATGCTAATAAACCCAATTAAAAAATGGGGCACTGAATTGAACAGAGAATTCTCAACAGAAGAAGTTCAAATGGCCAAAAGACATTTAAGGTCATGCTCAACCTCCTTAGCGATCAGGGAAATGCAAATCAAAACAACTTTGAGATACCATCTTACACCTGTCAGAATGGCTAAAATAAAAAACACCAATGATAGCCTTTGCTGGAGAAGTTGTGGAGGAAGGAGTACCCTCATCCATTGCTGGTGGGAATGTAAACTTGTGCAACCACTTTGGAAATCAGTGTGGCGATTTCTCAGGAAATTTGGGATTAACCTACCCCAGGACCCAGCAATACCACTCTTGGGAATATACCCAAGAGATGCCCTATCATATTACAAAAGCATTTGTTCAACTATGTTCATAGCAGCATTATTTGTAATAGCCAGAACCTGAAAACAACCTAGATGCCCTTCAATGGAAGAATGGATGAAGAAAGTGTGGAATATATACATATTAGAGTACTACTCAGCGGTAAAAAACAATGACATCTTAAATTTTGCATGCAAATGGATGGAAACAGAAAACACTATCCTGAGTGAGGTAACCCAGACCCAAAAAGATCAACATTGATGTACTCATTCATAATTGGTTTCTAGCCATAAATAAAGGACATTGAGCCTACAATTTGTGATCCTAGAGAAGCTAAATAAGAAGGTGAACCCAAAGAAAAACATATAGTCATCCTCCTGGCTATGGGAAGTAGACAAGATTGCCGGGCAAAAATTGGGAACTTGGGGGTGGGGTGGGATGGGGGTAAGGGGAAATGGGGAGAGAAAAATGAGAAGGGGAGGATGGGGGGAGCTTGGGGGAATAGGATGGTTGGGATAAAGGAAGGGTGGATATGAGACCAGGGAAGTATATATCCTAATTAAGGGAGCCATCTTAGGGTTGGCAAGAGACTTGACTCTAGAGGGGATCGCAGGTGTCCAGGGAGATGTCCCCAGCTAGTTCCTTGGGCAACTCAGGAAAGGGAACCTGAAATGGCCCTATTCTATAGCCATACTGATGATTTCTTGCATATCACCATAGAACCTTCATCTGGCGATGGATGGAGATAGAGACAGAGACCCACATTGGAGCATCGGACTGAACTCCCAAGGTCCAAATGAGGAGCAGGAGAGAGAAGATGAGCAAGGAAGTCAGGACCGCGAGGGGTGCACCCACCCACTCTGACAGTGGGGCTGATCTATTGGGAGCTCACCAAGGCCAGCTGGACTGGGACTGAAAAAGCATGGGATAAAACCAGACTCTCTGAACATGGCAGTCAATGAGGGCTGATGAGAAGCCAAGGACAATGGCACTGGGTTTTGATCCTACTGCATGAACTGGCTTTGTGGGAGCCTAGCCTGTTTGGATGCTCACCTTCCTAGACCTGGATGGAGGGGGAAGGACCTTGGACTTCCCACAGGGCAGGGAACCCTGACTGCTCTTCAGACTGGAGAGGGAGGGGGAAAGGAGTGGGGGGAGGGGGAGAGGGGTAGGGGAGAGGGAGAGGAGTGGAGGGAGGGGGAGAGGAGTGGGAGGAAAATGGGAGGCAGGGAGGAGGCAGAAATTTTTTCAATAAAAAAATAAATAAATATATAAACTTAAAACATCCATAACATGGGCTACCTATATGTAACCTTTTAATAACTTTTAAAAAAAAATATTTATTTATTATGTATACAGTATTCTGTCTACATGTATGTCTGCACAGGCCAGAAGAGGGCACCAGACCTCATTACAGATGGTTGTGAGCCACCATGTGGTTGCTGGGAATTGAACTTAGGACCTTTGGAAGAGCAGGCAATGCTCTTAACCGCTGAGCCATCTCTCCAGCCCCCTTTTAATAACTTTTAAAACAGTTTTTAAAATTGACAGAAAAACATGCAAACAACTCATAAACCATGAAACTACACAAATGCAAATTGCTGTGTTTGCTTTATCTTGTGCTCTGTTTCTTTAATTTATATGCACAGACAAGTCAGGATTTTTTTGTTGGTGCCTCAATACCACCTAGCATATTTATAAACAGTATTTAATAGATTTCTACTATGGAAGTGGGCAGATGTTAGAGAAAATCATTTAAATAATTTCTCTCATTCTGAAACAATTCGTTCCAGTATGTATACCTTTGTGC
Organism: Chionomys nivalis; assembly: GCF_950005125.1. Taxonomy (NCBI): domain Eukaryota; kingdom Metazoa; phylum Chordata; class Mammalia; order Rodentia; family Cricetidae; genus Chionomys; species Chionomys nivalis. Next base: position 34,979,294 of record NC_080110.1, read on the forward strand.
AAAATTACAATGTAAGTAGTTAGGAAATAACAAAGAATGTCCCTGTATATCATGTGTATAAAATCATATATGAGACAGAGGGATGGTATAGAATGTAACTGCAGAACCAGAAGGGTGCATAACAATGTCCATAATAACAATGTCCTTCTGTCCCTACTACTATGAAAGAACGTTTTTTCTTTAATTCATAAATGCACCTCCCTGAGCGCTAATGAAAGTGGAATGTGCCCAGTGAGGGGAGAAGAGAGCTGAAATTGAAAACCAGGACCAATGATACACACTGAATGAACTGATCTGATGATATCAAGTGATGCTTTTGAAAAATTCTTGTTTTTTAATGGTCCATTAATAGTTTCTATTTGAGGCTTAGAAAAAAATAAAACAGCAGAAAAACAGGTTTGGAATTTTAAGGGGTGATGATTTACATGCTAAGCAAAAGCATCTTGTTTTGTGGTTTTATTTAAAAACATGTTTTTGTTTTGTTTTGTTTTACAGAAATGTGGGTATATTATCAGCCAGTATTCGAGGCATTATCATGTGTTTGAGTCTGCTCAGTCATTTCTCACCTATATTTCTGTAATATTTGACTATATTCTTGTATTGCAGGCTGGATTGAGTATCATATTGCTTGAGATCTTAATAATTTTGAGGTCATTTTTTTTTCTTCAGAATCATTTTGAATACTTTTATCTTGTGGAATATTCTGCCCAATGTAGCATCCTCCAATATTAACAATGGGAAATGTTTTGAAAGCCTGTGATGGGGAACTGTCTCTGATATCCTCTCATTGCACAAACCTTTGGGGTGTCTCTCCTCACAGGCCACCCTAAAAAGTGGCTATGAGCATTATTTCACTTGTACAAATTAGCAAAGTGAAGGATATATATATATACCTTTATTTCATCTCCTCAATTATATGTTATCTGCTATTCCCTCAGTTAAATAAAAAGAAGAATTAATGAAGGTTACTATTGCATTCAAAGAGTTAACACCTTTTTAAAACAGCCTTCATTACAGTGTGATTTCAGGACAATAATATCACTTCTGGGGGCTCTTGAGATATGTTTCTTTGTCATCAGTTCTGGAAATCTACAACATAGCAAGAAGAGTGTTGAAATATTTCTAAGATACTTTTGGTGAAACATGAAACTCGATAAAATGAAATAAATATGCATGAAAAATATGAATATCACTAGATATCAGAGTTAACTTATTAATTTTTAACGTATATTTGTAATATCTATTTATCTACTTATATCTATATCATCTATATCTTATCTATATATATTGGTTTAATAAAATGCTGATTGACCAAAAAAAAACCCAAAAAACAAATAATCCAATAAAAAATAGGGTACAGACCCAAACAGAGAACTCTCAACAGAAGAATCTAAAATGACTGAAAGACACTTAAGGAAATGCTCAACATCCTTAGCCATCAGAGAAATGTAAATCAAAACAACTCTGAGATTCCATCTTACACCTGTAAGAATGGCCAAGATCAAAAACACTGATGAAAACTTATGCTAGAGAGGTTGTGGGGTAAAGAGAACACTTCTTCATTGCAGATGGGAGTGCAAACTGGTACGGTCACTTTGGAAATCAATATGGCAATTTCTCAGAAAATTAGGAAACAACCTACCTCAAGACTCAGCAATACCACTTTCGGGTATATACCCAAAGGATCTTCAATTGTACCTCAAGGGTATGTATTCAACTATGTTCATAGCAGCATTGTTTATGGAAACAACCTAAATGCCCCTCAACTGAAGAATGGACAAGGAAAATGTGGTACATTTACACAATAGAATACTACACAGTAGAAAAAAATAATGATATCTTGAAATTTGTGGGCAAATGAATGGATCTAGAAAACATCATACAGAGTGAGGTAACTCACACCCAGAAAGACAATTATCATATGTACTCTCTCATAAGTGATTTTTAGACATAAGGCAAAGAAAAACCAGCCTACAAACCACAATCCCAGAGAACTTAGACAACAATGAGGACACTAAAAAAGACACATGGATCTAATGTACATGGGAAGTAGAGAAAGACAAGATCTCCTAAGTAAATTGGGAGCATAGGGACCATGGGAGAGGACAAAAAGGGAGGGGAAAGGAAGGGAGGGGAGCAGAGAAAAATATATAGCTTTTTAAAACCGAAACAATAAAAAAGATGATCAGAAGCCCATAGTCAACCAAAATCCTAGAAAAATAGTTTACCTGCTTTCCAACTCAAAAAGCTAGTCCGATTCTTAAAATGCAGTGTATTTCTAAACACATACACGATGTAGTATAGATCATTCATAGTATCTACTGTTTCATTTGTGCTGTTCAAAATGGCTGGTCTTGGAGCAGGGAGTGTAATTCGATTGGCAAAGTGCCTTTTTATCACAGGCCCTGGGTGTGACCATCAGCACTGAGTAAACTGGGCTTTAAGGCAGTGTCTACAGTCTGAGCCCTAGAGGGCATGGAGACAGGAGGGCCATTTGACAGCTGTCCTCAGCTACATGGTGTCACACCAGTGTAGGCACGTGAGAAAAATCATAAACTCACTTCTGTGACTTTCCCGATCAAAAGAATGATCCTTTTTTTATTTCTGTTACTCCTCCGTGAGCTTGTGTTGGTTGGTGTGTGTTGTACGTGCACTAGTGTGTTTGGGTGTGTTCCTGTGTTCCTGCATGTGGTGGGCAGAGGAGGGAGTCAGCTGTCTTATGGTCTACCACCTTCTCTCTTACTCCTTCAAACATGGTCTCTCACGGAACTTGGAGCTGGGCTGACTGTCGACAGCAACCTTCCCTTCTCTCTTCCTACCCCGCCCCACCTTGCACTGGGGTGACAGGGAAGCAGAGCCGGAATTTTTATGTCAGTTCTGGGGATTTGTACCCAGGTTCCCACACTGTCCCAGCAAGCACTCTTATCCAGTAAGCATCACCTCAGCTCCCAGAACATCCTTTTCAAAGCTTTCTCTAGATGTGGCGTTTGGAATGGCACTCTGTTCTCTGCTCTATTCAATTATAGCCTTTATTTTCACTAACAGTCTCTTTTCAGATCTAAGAAAAAGAACTCTAAAGTTCCAGGTCACTTGCTGTGATAATATAGAAATCCGACTACGATAATACCAAAATACAAAAGAACATGGCTCATTTCACTACTGCAGCAAGGTGGGTTGTTGAACTAACGAAGTTTCCAGTCTGGGAAACAGAAAGAGGAAATGAAAAATTAACACTCCTTCTTTATTTCCTCAAATGGAATTTAATTTGAAATCCACCCCTTCTAACAACTGACTTAATTTAAAACTCTCTGGGACAACGGTTCTGGTCAAACCGTAGCTTCATCCAGAATAGAGACTCCGAGGATTGACAACAGACTTAAAAACCATCCCAACAATTGAATGGGTTTATTTTTCAGAGTGTTATTATTATTATTATTTATAACATATGGATTTTAAATATATTATACTCTATTTTAGAATACAGATGTTGGAGGTCAAATGGTCTGTGATATTGTGGAAGCTGGCAATCTAATATGGTCTCCAACACTCCTATCCCAGAGGAGCATCCAGATCCTACATGACCCCCTCTCCTACGTGTGGGCATGACCTGTGAGTGTACGTGGCTATCACTTGTGACTGTGCTATAGTAAGACCTACCATTAGTTGATGTTTTGGTCAGTCCAGCAGAATGAGTCCGGATGGGAGTGATCCAGTCAGCAGAAGCCTGCAGAAGTGGGCCTTCCCGAAACTCACAGACAGAGCCTGCCAACTATGGCTGCCCTCTCAGCCACCACTTCCCTGAGTTGAGGGGGGAACTGAATCCAGTCAAAACGACAAAGGAAATGTTTGAACACAGGAGCCCAGGACCCCGCTAACTGCTCAGAGTCCTTATTCACAGAGATGTGACAGAAGACTCGTTTAACTCGCTACGCTTCTGCAATTTGTTACATGGCAATGGATTTAATACCATCACATTACACCCTTGTTCTCAAGGTAATCCTATGCATATCAAAAGTGCCCAAAATTAATATTATCACCACACTCTACTGTAGGTATTGAACACATATTCTGAAGGTTAGCTAGGAAAAGAACTAGTCATGTCCGGGAAAAAGGTTTGCTAAAGCTGATAGGGTCAAACCAAGGTAGAACAATTAAAGGCCTTTTTTTAAAAAAAAAAAAAAAAAAAATAGGACAGAGAAAAGCAGAAACCAATAGAATGTAAGCACGAGTGTTACAGGCCTTGCTTAATCATGAGGACAATGGCAGTATGAAAAAAAATGGCAGGCAGGGGCTGGAGAGAGAGCTCAGCAGTGAAGAGCCTACTGCTCTTGGAGAGGACCTGGGCTGGGTTCCCAGCACCCATGTCAGTCAGATCACAACCGCGTAGAACTCCAGTTCTCAGAGACCAGATGCTCTCTCTCTGGCTCTGTGGGCTACTGCAATATACACACATAAACTCACACATAGGCACAGATACAAAATAGTAAATCAATCTTTAAAAGCCAGAAAAACACACAGTAGGCTCTGCCAGGCAAGCCCCACTCCTTCACACTCCGTGGGCACCCGGTTCCTCTGGGATCTGACTTCTCTGAGCCACCAAATCAGTGTTCCTCTCTCATCAGAGAAGCTTCTTTTTACAGGCGACGGTAGCCAATACAGAGACCCCCAACTGCTCAACCTGCAGGTGAGGGAGACTGTGGAGTGCTTGGCCCTAAGTGGGCATCTATCCGCAATCACGCCTGCTCCTTCCACGGTTCAAGGATCATTGCAGAAGAGGGGGCAGAAAGAGGCAAACGCTGGGAAGAGAGGCTTCAAAACTGTTTTTTTTTTTTTTTTCTGGACACGGCAGAGCCACCACACACATGAACTGAGGGCAGCTGGGGCTGCTGCACAGGACCTGCATAAGAACGAGCCAATCAAAACCCAACAAGGACGGAGGAGGGCTCGCCAAGCTCCACCCAGGTGAGGCATTCTTGCAGCTGATGGTGAGTGGGGGAGGGAGGTTTCAGTTTTCTTCCGGATGTGGCCATGATAGGCCCATGCTCCAGTGGATGGCCCTATACTCTTGCATATATATACCAACAGCACCAATCAGACTCAGCGGTTTAAAATAAAAGAGCTCAGGAAAGCCGGGCGGTGGTGGTGCACGCCTTTAATCCCAGCACTCAGGAGGCAGAGGCAGGCAGATCTCTGTGAGTTCGAAGCCAACCTGGTCTACAAGAGCTAATTCCAGGACAGGCTCCAAAGCCACAGAGAAACCCTGTCTCGAAAAATAAAAAAAAAAAAAAAGAGCTCAGGAAGTTATGAGGGAGATGGGGGTGGGGACATGAGAGGCATTGGGAAGGACTGATCAAAATACACTGTATATGGTATGAGCGAATAAATAAACTGTTTTTAACATGGCAGAATAACAAAGAAGGAGGAAGCTGGGACCTGGAAGACCCCGTTGAGGAAAGTCTCACTACCTGCTCAAGACCGCTATGTGAGAAGGTTTACGTTTCTGCATACTTTTGGAGACGTATTTCTTATTTATTCTTCTAATGGTTTCATGAATGTTTTAATGAGTTTTAGCCATTTTCACTCCCCATTCCCTTCTCTCAGTCCCTTCTCTGGCTCCCTTCACTCCCGTCCCTTGCTCCCCTCCCACGCTAAAACCCTTTCCCCAACAAATTCCTCTCTACCTTCACGTCATTGTACATGTGTGCATGTGTGCATGCGTGTGTTTGTGCGTGCCTGTGTGAGTGCGTGTTTGTGTGTGTGCGAGCGCACGTGTGTGCATATTCACTGAGTTGAATATGGTTGTTTGCATACGCAAGGAGGAGAGTTTTTTACTGGGTCAAGGGAAACTTATCAGTTAGGCCACATTTGAAGTATCTTTCCTCAGCATTTCACCCTCCACATTAATAAAACTTACAAGTCATTCATGAAAGTCACAGATACAGTCGTGTGCAATATGACAATGCTACTGTCATCAGTGACAGCATGGTATGGTGTAGATGGTCTCATAAAATTATAATGCTTAATTATACTTCTTAATTATAATGCTTAACTTCCCACTCCTGGGGCTTAAGAGGCAGCTTAGCAGCTAAGGTGCTCACTGCTCTGGTTGAGGACCCTTGCTCAGTTCCCAACATCCACATGCTGCTCATAGCTGACTGGAACTTCAGTTTCAGGGGATCCAGTGCCCTCTTATGACCTCAAAGGGCTCCTGCACACCTGTGATGCACATATGCACAATCAGGTGCACACATACACACATATACATTAAAAAAAAACAGTTAATCACCGGGCAGTGGTGATGCACACCTTTAATTCTACAACTTAGGAGACAGAGGCAGATGGATCTCTGAGCTCAAGGTCAGCCTGACCTATAGAGATAGTTCCAAGATGGCCAGGGCTACACAGAGAAACCCTGACTCAATATTTATATATGTACATGTGAAAATATAACTAATTACATATATAGTTATATAATATTATATAATATGTAATTAAGAATATATTATGTAATATAATTAACAATATATAAGATATATTAATTTTTTAAACCTTCCTAATGCATGGCAGAACTACAGCCATCCTAGCCCTGTCCTTCCTACACAGCATTGTGCACATGGCAGCAGGGCTATTGATAAACACGCTGTGCTGCACGTCTAATAAAAATATAGCACAACATTATGTTAGTACATAATGCTTGGTTTTTCTAACAGTGGTGTTACGGGTTCAGGGATTCACTACTATGCCTTCAGTCATTATTTTAGAGTGTGTGTCTACATGTGTAACACAAAAGAGTATGCTGGGGCAGGAGAGAGACCTCAGCATTTAGAAGCATCGGCTGCTCTTCCAGAGAGATGCAGGTTCAATTCTCAGCATCCACAGGGTGGCTGCTTACAGTTGTCTGTAACTCTGGTCCCAGGAGATCTGATACCCTCTTTTGGCCTCTGCCAGTACTGTGCACACATGGACGCCGACATATATGCAGGCAAGCAAACCACTCAAGATAAAATGGAAATGAAGAGTTTACAAAGTGACGCCAATGACAGCCTTCATATAGCTCATGCATCTGCTTACTGAAATCACTTGCATCATGTTCTCTTGGCTCGACTGAATCACTTGTTTAATATATGAAGGCCTTAGGGGCAATATGCAGTATGGTATGAATATATGTACATATATATACATCCTATATATTTTATATTGTGTGCATAGATATATATGTGTGTTATATATACATATGCACATATATTAAATATATTACACCATATAGCCTAGGTGTCTAGTAGGCTGTACCATCTAAATTTCTGTAAATAGACATATTCCCATGGTTATGTAGCCCATAACTATGAATAAAAATATGACCTCAGTAACTCTTGCTTTAGCAAATACAATTTTCTGCTGTGGATGAATTCTAATGGAGACTCTGTTTCCCACGCCTTTGCTGTATGATGGGTCATTTAGTCTGCTTCAAGTCGACTGAGCTATAACAAAAGGTTAGTAAGCTAAGAATATCTCTGTGCCCTTACAGATGCAGAAGGACAGAAAGAATTCAGCAAGCATCAGTTAATCTACACAGCTCAGAAGGACATGGAGAGAGAGACGTAAAATACAACGGGTTGAACAGAGAAGTTAGAGAGTATGGATCAAGAACAGAGTCCTGAGGGGGGCTGGAGAGATGGTTCAGTGGTTAAGAGCACTGGCTGCTCTTCCAGAGGACCTGAGTTCAATTCCCGACAACCACATGGTGGCTCACAACCATCTGTAATGAGGTCTGGTGTCCTCTTCTGGCTTGCAGACATACATGCAGACAGAATATTGTATACATAATAAATAAATAAATTTTTTTTTCTTTTTTCGAGACAGGGTTTCTCTGTAGCTTTGGTGCCTGTCCCGGAACTAGCTCTGGTAGAGGGGAATTCTGAGTGCTTAAGAGAAAACCCCAAGAAGACAAGAGTCTTGTGACCTCAGTTTCTTCAAAAACACAGATGTTGGTGGAACGTGCTTTTGTGCCCCCCAGGGAGTAGCAGAGAGAAGTGAATTCACTTCATGTGCCACCGAGGAAAAACGTTTTTGCCACGCGCAGCTTGTCCCTGTGATTGTTCACTTTCCTCAGGTGACTTTTCTTAACCCTCAGAGTGAAAACTACCTGATGCTCTGCCTTAAGCTGGCTATGGCCTGAGACCTTAGTCGATTCATTGTAGGCCCCACTCTTCCCAGTTGATGTGCCAATCAGAGCAATGGCAGAGGCTACATCATCCCAAAGTCTTCTTAAAATACAAAACAACAACAACAACAACACACACACACCCTTACTTCTTAGCTGCCAGTGTGCTCAACCGTGATGATTCAATTTCTGTTTCTCTGAACATCAGTCCTAGGGTCCGTATAATTCCAATACATGCCCTAGGAAATAAGAGAAAACACAAGCAATGAAAATGGCATGGTTCCCCAAGGTCGGAATCCCACAAAAGCAGTAAGCCTTGAGAGAACTGCTTTCAGATGTTCATTAGCCCAAAGAACATGAAATTCAGCATGTCTGATTGCCAGCACTGGCTATGCACCTCGTCTGGGGCTGCTACACAGGAGACGATCAGAAGGTGCCTACTGACTAAGAGCTTCATGTCAGGGTCAAGGCACAGGCCTAAGCATTTTTGAATGTATATTTTTCCCATGGTCTATTTTCAAGTATTTGCATGTGTATACCTGAGTGTAGGCTTGTGCCCATGAGTGCAGGTGCCCGCAGAGGCCAGGAGCATTGGATCCCTGGAGCTGGAGTTACAGGCGTGGGAGTTCCCAGATGCGGGAGCTGAGAATTGAACTTGGGTCCTCTGTAGGAGCAGGTTGTGCTCTTAGCCACAGAGCCGCATCTCCAGCCTCTAATGTTCATTTTTCAGTAGGTAAATATGTCCGTCTCAAGGTAGCTATTTCCCCGTTTTGGGGCAGTCACTATTACTAATTTCTTGTGTGTATGCACTAAAATTTTTAAATCCACGTGAGAGCATGGCATGGCGCAGAATCCAGGGTCCTAACATTTGGGAAGACGAGGCTTGAGACTAGCCCGTCTACATAGTAAGTTCTAGGGTGGTTCAGATTGCAAGACCTGATTCAAAAAAATTAAATAACAATAAAGAAAAACTTTGAAATTTAAAATCTATGTGAAACAAAAGTTGATGCACTGCTATCATTAATAGTGCATATATTTTGTCTAGTATCTTCCATTATCTTTAACACCTTACAACGCTAGTTCTCAACCTTCCATGTGGAATCCTTCAATATAGCTCCTCGTGTGCGGTGACCCCCAACCAAAAACCTATTTCATTACCACTTCATAACTATAATTTTGCTACTGTTATGAATTATAGTGTAAATATCTGGTATGCAGCCCCAAAGAAGTCCCACCCACAGGTTGAGAACCTCTGCCTTACAGGACTAATACCGATTGTGCAGTTGGTACTTACACCAGCTCACTGGCCCTTTGGCTTTTATTTTGAAGTGCAGTCTTATCCCGAGACTCTGGCAAATACTCATGAAGTTTGTTCACTAGGAAGTAGAAAAGCTCACTGGTCTGCAAGAGCAGGGGAGGAAATAATGAAGACGCCAGTTGTTAAAGCTCCATCCACACAGAAAAGGACGACGAAAACGTCTCTTCGGTTCAGGAAGAGACTTACAACAGTTTCTTTAACACGAGCGGAATTCGAATGGAAAACATACTTTTTCGCTCAGGGCCATCCAGGTGGGACATCAAGAGCTAGGGGACTTCAGTTCGTCCTGGCCCAGGCATTGATGACGTCATCCAGGAGTAAGTGGGAGGTCATTGTAAGGCCATGAATAGAGCTGAACATTAGACCAAATGTGTTGTGTAATAATGCTGTGATAATAGCCAATAAAAGCAGTGGGGAGCAGACGAACACTTCTGATGCTGCGTTTGAAATACAGATTGTCATTTTTATCCAAACAAAAACTTAGGTTTAAGAAATCGCGTTTCTGTGTTCCTATTCAAGTTCACAAGCTAAGTGTGAAAACTAGTGCCGTATATAAAACCAGGCAAGTCGATACAAGAAGTGTGCAAATCGCTCCTTTCTCATCCTGTTGTTCACTGTTTCCCTGGGCCTGTGGCGACTAGTGACAACTTACACTATTTAGGTGGTGGCATGTAATGGCCCGGGAGGTCAGAAGAGGGTGTCAGATTCCCGGAATGTGAAAACACAGTGCCTGTGAGCCGCCCCATGTGGGTGCCGGGATCTGAACTCCAGACTTCTGCAAGATCAGTGTTCTCTCTTAACTGCCGCACCATCTCTCCTGCCCCACAAGGCTGATTTTTAAAGAAGCAATGGAGATGTAAATCTTGATTTTCTTGCCCAGAACCGAAAATTGGAAGTACGACTATTCTTCCCGCTTCTGTGTGAGCTCCAGGGGGACGTCGCCCAGGCTCTGGTAAAGCCAGGGCTTTAGCTGGGGCCACGAAGTATAATCTTTTAAATAGAAAAGTTAATACTCCTAAAAGGATTTGAGAATATTGTCTTCCTTAGCCATAGATGCTAACTTTGTGTAAATGAACTTTGCATTGTGGCAAAGAGAGACGGCAAAGATAAAACTCCGGGATATCCATGTATTTGTACGGTCAGGACCATAAAGGAGCCACGGAAGCATGCAAAGACTTAAAACAGAGATCTGGCCATGTGTCCTCTCTCCACTCAACCCTTCCACATTCCACAAGCAGAATTTCAAGTCTCTTTAGGCCAGCTACCGGCACTATGCTGAAGACTGGCTAGGATTTTCAAGTGTGAGACATGAAATGGGTGGTTTTAGTCCTAACTTTTCACAAGAGAGTAAGAGTTTAATAAAAACTGCTTCCAACATGGCATATACATGCATTGTATTGGGCCCAAGCATGCTTTGGTAGGCACCTGAGCCAACCACTAGTGTGACCATGCTTGATTCTTGAGGGTAGGAACCCTGTCTTAACCCCACTCCCATGTCTAACGCCTGTGACCTTGTCTCACACTGATTAGGAATATAATAAATGTTTGCTGTGTTATTAAAATGCTGTGGGCGATGCTGGAAATTGACATTGCTCATTATGGTAGCCACCAGACATGGGGGCTATTTAAATTAACTAAAGTTAAAATTCCACTACCTCTGTCCTTGGCCACCTCCAAGTGCAGATGGTGTCTACTGAACTGGGCCCCACAGACTATAAATAGCAAAGAGTCATATGCACAGACTAGGTCCAGAAATCAAAAGGAGCAAGGTACCTGGCTCCTCATTGGGGAAAACAGGGAAGAGAACAATGGCGATTGAGCAGAGCCTTGAAGACAGATAGGCCTTTACTGAGGGGGAAGAATGGAAGACACGTACTACAAAAAGCAAAGAAGAGGAAAGGATGGGACCGGAGAATACTACCTGGTGTTCAAGTCATCACACCCAGCTCAGGGTAGCCGTGGCACACACACACCTTTAATTCCAGCACTAGGGAGGCAGAGGCAGGCGGATCTCTGTGAGCTCAAGGCCAGCCTGGTCTACAAAGCTAGTTCCAGTACAGGATCTGATCCAAAGCTACACAGAGAAACCCTGTCTCAAAAAACAAAAAGCAAAGCAAAACAAACAAAAGAATAGGTGGAGAGATGAAGGTTGGTTTGGATGAGTTCAGCCTGTCCTCACCCTTTCTCTGCCAACCTTCCGCTCCACGACAGCGCCACCTACTGATCAGGCCTGCTTTAAAACTGGAGGTGTTTAAAAGGTCAGGCCAGCACTGCCAACAGCCACAGGTGTTCTCCTATCCAACCCCAGGCAGCATGCGTCTTCCTACTTAAAACCCCACTTCAAATCCTGCGTTCCAGTTGTCCTAGCAGGCTTCTCTGGGCTCTGCCGTGCTCTTCGAGCGTCTGGTTCTACATCTGACAATCTTCTGTGTCATTCCCTGGAGAACCTGCTTCTGCACCCTCGCCAAGTGGGACCTCAAGGTGCTAAGTGATTACTCAATGCTCAAGGGTGATCTCACGGGGCACTGCTTCCATCTCAGTGTGCCCACTCCTCTTTCGAGGTGACTCTCACGCTTGGGCTCCAACCCTTCCTAGGAGAAGCGACGGCTGGATCAGTTCCCTGATCACTTCCCCTACCCAGATCATGGCTCCCACTGATTACCCTGCCCTGCTAAAAGCAAAGGCCCTTTTAAATACTATAGTCATGTGTTTGTGTTTCATAAGGAAGTCTACAGAAGGTCTTTGAGCAAACAAATCTATACGATTAGGATAGATTAAATTGACAGCACACAGGCGGGGGTGTCTGTAGTTTCCTTGGGTAGGAGAAAATCCAATTCCCTTAGCCTTTCTGTATGAATTCCATTTTCATAATCAACATCCTTGGTTATTTCAGTGCCTTGTGTCCACCTCTGTATTTTCCCACAACCCTGTGAAGTCCTAGAGTCAAAGTGTGCACGGCGTGTTCCTAATAGGATCTATGACTCTTGACCATTTTAGAGTGCAGCGCAATCCCCTTGCCCTGTTGCCGCAAACTGACTTGCTATTCTCTGTAGCTGTTCTTTCATATCATTAGGGTAGTTGGCCACCTTGAGTTGCCTGAGGCTGTCCCAGCTAACCCATGTCCCAGGGACATCCTTAGAGCCACCTACACTGAGACAGCAGGCTGCTCTCCTCTGGAAAACCAAGATGGCTAGTCCCCTGCATACACAGCACCTCACAGTGAAGTCACGTTCGCCTCTTGAACGGCTGAGTGTTTGTGTAATTCATAGCTGTTCATTGAGAAGGCGGGGGTGACATGTGTGTCCAGGGGCTCTGCAGTGGCCTCATGCACACCCACCATTTATCGCTGTGGCGTCTTGACACCTTCCAACCATAACTGAGAACGAAGCATGTTTAACTTACCATGTGAGAATCAAGCTACCAGGGTTCCCTGGGGATCACATTTTTAAAAAAAAATACCAATCCTGTACTTAAAAGCATTTTTAAAATATGTATTCCCACTAAAGGAGAACTTGTTAAACTCTCCTTTTCCTCCATCACACAGGCCAAAGCTTCCCTCTCCTTGGACAATACCAGCGCAGCCTGCTTCGGTTACTTTGTCCAGGGGCTCCATTTCATGCCATTGTCTCCCATATGCATACATATTATCAATTATCTCACAAAACTTTAAATATTAAAACACGACTACATTAAATATAATCGCCATTTTTAAAATACAGCATCAGAATACCACTTGCATTTCTACTTTGATTTGCGCTTAAATTTGGTAACCAGATAAAATAAGTTTTAAAGATGAAGAACAAGATACTTACTTTCCAGAAAAGTCTTTTCAGGATAAAATTTCTCTGGGCTGCTATTCTGAGTTCCGTAATTAAACTCAGGATCTTTCTCAGAGTGTTGTCCTGAAGAAAGAGTTCAGATTTCAGCTGACTGAAGCGCTTAATTTTCTCCTCGGATCTACGGAAACACACACAAAGATTCAGGTAAAACATAAGAAATGGCAGTTCCCAAATATCACAGTTATTGACAAGTCTATAAAAGTTTGAGGCTGGTAGAATCTGAGGTGAACTTTGAACTTCTAGACTTAGAAAAGAAGCAGGGAAACCCCACCCCCACAAAATGGTGCCTATCACTCCCTAACTCACTTTCGCCCTGCTCTTGACCAGCTGGCACGCACGCTCTTGCTGTCTCTGGCAAACCCTTCAATGGGGGTTCATTTATATCATTAGCACAGTCCCGGAGCCCTGGGTAAAATTATTTGTTTAATATTTTCCTTCCATCAATTCTTTCGCTAAGTAAGTGTATTTATAAAGAAATTTCCATATCATTACTTGACAGGGAAACCAGGACCGCTTGGCACAAGTGGCCGGCAGCTGTAAACGCGGCGTGCAGGCTACACACACTCTGACGTCTGTGTTTGACAGGCTGCCGCTCGGCAGAAAGCACGGAGTGTCAAGCTAAGAAGTGCTTGCTGACAGTAAGAACTGCTCTTCCACCATGGAGATGGAAGTTCCCTCCCTCTGCATGGGTGCCACCAGAAATCATCTCCATCCTTGACCCTATAGGTCTCCACTCTCTAGGAAACAGGCATTGAAAGACCAAGAGTTCTCCTCAGAGAAGACAGCTATGGCTGAGTTCCAGCTTAAAATTTCAGTTTTGCCATTTGATTAAACAGTTACAGGAGTGAATTTTGCAGATGGTATCATGTTCAAATATGAAAAGTTGGACAACCCTGTCTTAGATCTTTCCCTGATAGTGCAGTGCAGCCTATTTTCCATTGAAGTTCTATTTATTTTTGTTATTTTTAAGTGTGTGTGTGTGTGCATGTGTGTGTGAGGGTGTACACGTGAGTGAAGGTGCCCTGGAGGTCAGAGGCATCAGATCCCCTGGAGATGGAGGGGACAGGCCACTGTGAACAGCCCCGTGTGAGTTCTCAGAGCTGAACTGGCGTCTGCTACAAGAACAGTCTAGACCTTTAATCCCTAGTCCATCTCTCCAGACCACCCGCATTGCAGTATACTTTATTACAGTAATCTCATTTTACCTATCGTAATTATTTGTGCCCCTCAGCTGAATTTTGGCAACTTGAACAAAAATTGTTGTCTTCAGAGGAGACAGGGGGATGACCCAGCAGGGTAAGGCATTGGGGAGAAGCAGACGCAGCCTGTGTTCAATCCTGAGGCCTCATAGCGAAGGAGAGCACTGACTCTTGAGAGTTGTCTTCTAAGCCAGGCGTGGCGGTGCATGCCTTTAACTCCAGCACTCAAGAGGCAGAGGCAGGAGGATCTCTGTGTTTGAGGCCAGCCTGGACTACAGAGTAAGTTCCAGGACAGCCAAGGGCTGTTACACAGAGAAACCCTGTCTCAAAAAACAAACAAAAAGTTGTCTCTGTCTTCCACATACATGCCATGGCAAGTGAATGCAACACACACACACAACATACACACAACACACACATACACATACATACACACACATACACACAATACACACAATACACACAATACACACACAACACACACATACAACACACATACAAAACACACACACACAATTCTTTTTAAAATGGAACTCATATGGCTCTGTGTTTAGACATCGCAATTGGCACTAGAAGGGGCACTCACTGGTTGTGTGGCAAGCTCCAGGCTGGGGCTTTTCAGAGACCCGTTCCTCATTGGTGGAGCTCCTACTGCCCTGCACAGACTGGCTGGGAAACCTCGTAGCTTTAGTATAGAAGGAAGAGAAGGGAAGAACCCGTCCAAGCTCTACAGGTAATTTCCTGGAATATCTATGTGTAAACTATCGTCAGGAAGAACAGTTCGTGTTCCCTACAGATTAGTGGACTCAATACTCTTGACTTCAGGTAAAAACAACTTTACCACCTCCTGCAGAAACCTGGATACAGCCATTTACCCCACTACTATATGCAATGTTGACCCTGCCCCTGCCTGCCTCTTTCCTTAAAAAGTGCCTGATGCTCTCCTCAAGGCAACCAACGAGCCTTCCTTATTAAACTCAACTTCTGAAAGAAGAGATGGAGTCCTTCCCAGTGGGAAAGCTAGAGAAAAGATTATCAATATCATTTCAGCAATAGCAATCCTACAGGCAGGAAACCAATGATTGGGAGCATGAGGGCTGAGGCCAGATCCTAGAGGGGCTCTGTTATGAAGTTGGATAACAACTATAGGGACGCTGACAGCCTCTCTGGACCCAGTTGTCAAGTCTGTACAGTGGAATGATAGCCACTGGCCTATGATGCTTCAGTGACCACCTTCCCTGCTACAAGTGTTTAATACATGGTTGTCTCTAAATAAAACTGAAACAAGTTTGAGGTCCTGTTTCCCTATTCATCCACTTCTGATTCCTGTATTTCAATTTCAAAGACTATAAAATCTTTATACTCTCTTGAGAACTCCAGAAACAACATAAGTAAAGTTTCCACAAATATAGAGTACATTTTACTATAGAATGAGCCTCAACTACCATTTAAATAAAGTGCCAGGGGGTGGAGAGGTGGCTCAGTAGTTAGGAGCACTGGCTGCTCTTCCAGAGGCTCCAGGGTTAATAGTCAGCACCCACACGCTGGTTCACAACTGTCTCTGCCTCCAGTTCCCGAGGACCCAACACCCCCTCCTCTGCTTTGATCCACTGAGGATTGCAGTAAATTTATTCTTTCTTCAAAAGTTGCAAAAAGAAATATGCCAATTTTCTAATTCTATGAAATCTGCATTCATTGGATTGCAGTAAAAGATAATTTGCCATCACCAGCTAGGGCCACTTGGTAACCCAGAAGTGGTACAGGAAAGGCACCATTCCCACCACCTGTTAGCTGTTTACAGAGAAAGGAGCTGGTGCCCAGTGTCCTCAAGTTCACTGTGTTTTATCTCTGCACGCGAGGGGGGGGGGAAGCACCTTCTATGATGCCCATCACATATCTGCTCACTGTGTTTCAGGCACCCTAGTCCTGGGTCCTCTGGCACTCAACTTGAGTCAATGAATACAGGTTTGCAGACCTAAAATTTATGGCAGATGTTGAAGTAGGGGTATAAATATGGCAGTCAATCACATACAACACACACACACACACATACACACATGCATAAGCACACACACTGTGCGCAAGTGCTTGCATACACACCACACACATGCATGAGCCCACGCATGCACTCATGCACACACTCATGCACACACACACAAGAATGCACACACATGCACACACATACACATGCATGCATGCACACTCACACATACACACATGTGTGCACACTGCCACACACGCGAGTGTTGCACACAGAGACATGTGCACGCACACACGCATATGCATTCACTCACACACGTACACATGCACACATGCATAATTCACACACATGCACAGCATAGAAGAAGAGACGAGCAGAGCAAAGTCTCCCATGGGTCTATCACACATTGCCCCTTACCTGTATGGCTTTGGAGTCCCGCTGACGAGATTGTCTTCACTGGACCATAGGGGATCTTGTGAAAGAGTAGCTCTCTGAATGAGGAAGAGAGCGGGGACTGTCGGAACATTTGTCTACCAAAAATAATCTCTAGTTCTGATCGATGTCATATACCCACTCCCTAATCCTGCCTATGGCATTCCATGTGCGTCACTTTTGTGACCCATTCTGATATCTGAGAGCAGCACAAGGAACTCTTTCAGGATTACTAAAGATTTCAGTGTAACAGTTTTCATGCTCAAGTCTGCTGCACACGTGTTAAAACTGGAACAATGCAGTGACTGGCATGGCCTTTGCTCAAGGAGAACATGCACATTTTGTTTTTCTGTTACTGTTGCTGCTTTGAGACAGGGTCTCGCTTTGTAGCTCTGGGCTGGAACTCACAATGCAGACCAAGGCTGAACACAAATCTTCAAAGATCTTCCTGCCTCGGTCTCCCAAATGCTGGGGTTAAAGGCACATGCTACCAGGCCTAGCCAAAGTCTATATTTTATAAATGACTTACCAAGTTCGGTCATAAGTTTTATGCCTGCAAACACAAGTATTCTTGTAGCAGGCTCAGGCTTAGTTCCTATCAACACATGGCTGCCTGTAACTCCAGTTCCAGGGACCCCAAAGCCCTTTCCTGATCTCTTAGAATTCCTGTACACATGGAGTACCCAAACAGACACTCAGACATTAATAAATAAAGGAAAATATTTATATAGATTGCAAAATTTAAAAGTTAATTAAGTTCTGATTTTTAAAATTAGAATTTATGAGATTTTTCTTTTAGTAGACTAATTTTCCTCTCTTTAGGATTTGTTTGCATTTTTAACTTGGAGAAAACTTTTTAAAAATGTTTAGAGAGGAATTTTAGATATTTTGATCCTTGTGAAATGTACTGTTAGGAAAAAAACTTAGTTGCCTTGTATTTCACTTTTCTAAGCCACTTATAAAACTCCTTTTTAATTAATTTGTTCTGTACAAAATGTTTCATAGTTATTAAAATTTTGTTGGAAGAATATTAACAAAAATTAGTAATCACCAAAGATAACTCTCTCTCTTTATATATATATATATATATATATATATTTTAAGATTTATTTATGTATTTTATGTATATGAATCAGATCCCATGATAGATGGTTGGGAGCCACTATGGTTCCTGGGAATTGAACTCAGGACCTCTGGAAGAGCAGCAAGTGCTCTTAGTCTCTGAGCTATCTCTCCAGGCCCCTCAAATATATTTTGGGTGAGTATTTTTTTTGTTGCTGCTGTGTCTTTGTTTCTTTGAGATGGGGTCTTACCATGTAACTTTGCTGTCCTGGGGCAGGCTATGTAGACCAGATTGACCCTGAGTTCACAGAGATCTGCCTGAGTCTCCTGAGTGCTTGGACTCAATCACGCATCCTCTGCGAGCTAGTAAATTATATAAACCAATCCTAATGTAGCTAAGGCTCCTAAGCTGAGAGCAGGATGTAGTTCAGCCATCAAGCGCATGCCTGCCATTGTTTTATCACCAAACGTGAGAGTTCTGACTTAAAGTTCTCCACCAAAAAAGTTGCCGTGTGATAGTGAAGAAAGAGCTGAAATTTTTGTGCTTCAGTAGCCTTGTTTTAGATGGCATGGTGGCTTATGCCTATAATCTCGGGACTTGGAAGGCTAAGACAGAAGTATTACTGCAAATTCAAGGCTGGTCTGTCTTACAGAGTGAGCACAAGGAGAAAAAGAAAGAAAAAAGCGATGAAAGAAGGGAGAGAGGGAGGGAGAGAGGGAGGGAGGGAAGGAGGGAGGGAGAGAGGGAAGGAGAGGAGGGAGGAGAAGGGAAGGAGAAGAGGGGAGAGAGAAGAGAAAGAAAAAGGAAAACAGAGCCTTAGACAGCAATAAAGATAATTCTCACAATTGCTGTTAGACTAGTGCAATAAGGAAATACAAGAACAGGGGCCTTGAAGATGGCTCAGTGGGTGACGAACTTGTTCCCCCAGCCTGAGTTCAGTCTTCAGAACCTATGTAAAGATGGAGGAGAAAAACAACTCCACGAAGCTGTCCTCCACACGTGCGCTTCTCCGGTATCGCACACTTGCATGAATACAATAATAACAAAGATTTTAAAGAGTGAATACAGGAATATATTGACAATGTTGAATTTTATCTGAGTCTGTGTCACCCAGCTAACTGCAACCCCCCTGGAAAGGCTCCATCATGACTGTCCTTCCTTCCTTGCCACCTGACAAACCCAGGGTCTTCTTCCTTCCCTGAGATACTATTCTCTCTCTCTCTCTCTCTCTCTCTCTCTCTCTCTCTCTCTCTCTCTCTCTCTCTCTTTCTCTCTCTAATATGAATGACTGTTTTGCCTGAATGTATGTATGTGTGCCACATACATGCCTGGTTCCCAAGGAGGTCAGAATAAAAAGGCATCAGGTTCCCTGGAACTGGAGCTACCGATGGCTATGAGCCGCCATGTGGGTGCAGGGAATCAATCCCAGCCCTCCGCAGGAGCAGCTCCATCCCTCAAGACATTCATTAATAAGCAAGCATCTCCTTATTGCAAACACCTGGATAAAATCTTTCCTTACTAGTTTGGTGTATTCCTATCTATCACAATGATCTTAAATTTCAAGGCTAAATCCCCAAACAGAGAGAGAGAACAGCAAAGCCTGCTTGCCGCCCCCTCCCCCAACCCTCCACACTGAGGTTATCTTGTGAGGGCACTTACTATAATGTAGTTGTTCCACGAGCTCTTTAAGTGCAGAAATATCGATGAGGTTTCAGAAATAATATACAGATGAAGCTCCGCCTCCTCCTTCTCTAGACTGGAGCTGCCCTGTGAAGGCGGACCTGGGAGAGAATTTCCTAAGCGCAGATCATTCCTGCTCCTATCAAGCCTGACAAGGATTTCATTTGGGGAGTCTTTGTGACTTGGAAGCTCCTGCTCTTCTGCGCCTGACGCAAAAGGCAGCCAGCAGGCAGCCTGGCCTGGAGATGTCGTAGACTGGCAACTCCTACAGGGAGCAGGCAAAGGCCGAGGGGCACCGTGGCCAGGAAAGCACAGCTGGTTGAGGTCTGAAGGACAGGGCGTTGAGTCCTTGAATGGCGTGCTGCTCTCCTCGTGGGACCTGTGAGCAAAACGAGTATTAAACATGATACTTAGAATTTAACAGTGAGGAACCAAGAGAATCCAGGGCCAGTTTCAGCAGTCCGTGACTCTGAAAGCAACTGTATCATGTCAGTGCAATGCTAATCATGAGAGGGGAGGGACCAGACCTCATTTGCTGCTATGGTTTGAATCTGAATTGTCATGTTGAGTGCCTACTTCCCAGCTGTGGCATCATTTTTGAAGGCTGTAGAGCCTTTCGGCCATGCGGCCTGGTTGGCAGAAGTAGGTCACAGAGGTAGGGCCTCTGAACGCCATACCTGGCCTTGGCTCTGGCCTGCTTCTCTGTTCCCTGGTTTACCACAATGTGAACAGACCCCAAAACACACTGCTACTGCCAAAGAATTTGCCATGCCTTTTCCTCCATGGTGGGCCGAAACTTCTAAAACCATGAGGCATAACAAATCCTTCTTCCTTCTGACATTCCTGTCAAGCATTTTGTCAAAGCTATGGAAACAGTAAACAATACACTTGCTACTGCTACTGCCTAATGGAAACGGTGTGGCTGTCTCTTAGTGTGCTCTTTCACTTTAATATATACACACATACATACATACATACATACATACAATCCTACCAATGTCATACTATTGCTGTGAAGAGACACCATGATCACAGCAACTCTTAAAAAGAAAAAATTTTAACTGGGGTGGCTCATTTACAGTTCTGAGGTTTAGTTCATTATCATCACGGCAGCAAGCAAGGCAGCGTGCAGGCAGACATGGTGCTGCAGAAGGAGCTGAGACTTCTTACATCTTGACTCACAGGCAACAGGAAGTGGTCTGAGACACTGGGCAGTATTTTGAGCATAGGAGACCTCAAAGCCCCCCTCCACAGTGACACACCTCCTCAACAAGGCCACACCTCCTCAACAAGGCCACACCTCCTCCAACAAGGCCGCACCTCCTCCAACAAGGCCACACCTCCTTCAACAAGGCCACACCTCCTAACAGTGCCACTCCTTTTGAGGATCATCATCTTTCAAAGCACCACACCTACAAAGAAGCCCTTTATTAAATTTCAGGTTTTGTTATTATTTTTGTTTTTGAGTCAGGGTCTCACTATGTAACACTGGCTGGTCTGGAGCTGGCTACTGGACCTTGAACTCACTGGGATCCACCTGCCTCTGCACCACCACACCCTGCGCTGGCATTTTTTATGCTGGACACTCTGGGCCTTCTTGGAGTCTCAATACTTGCACTGAAAGGACTTTTTCATTTTAGTTCAACCTGATTGTTCTTTCCTTATAACACTTACTGGATCCTGTAAGGGAAAAAATGCAGAGAGACACAAGGAGGGTTCTCTGTTTTAATGCTTTCTTTAACTCGTGGTCTTCTGCTTTCCGAGTGTTGTCTAACAGTCTCAGTCCCTTTCCTCGCAGCCAGTGTCCCACCCTTACCTTCTGCACTCTTGACCCTACCCCAACTTCTGTACTCTGCCACAGAGCAAATAAGCTAGAATCCGAGATGCAGAGTCACAGCATGGAAAGTCATCCTGTGAGGCCCGGAGGCCCAGCTCTCCCACACACATGGCGGCATGCTCTCTGCTAAGCACTGGAGGGCGCTGTGTTGGACTACTGTTGTAGGAGGCTGCTTGTTCATTCCCGGCTGCTCAGACCCGAAATAATTACTCAGAAACTATATTATTTGCAATACTGTTTGGCCATAGCTTAAGCATATTACTAACTAGATCTTACATCTAGAATTAACCCATTTCCATTATTTCATATTTTACCATGAGGCTGGCAAGGTTCCCCTCTGGCAGTTACATGGCGTCTCCAACTTTGCCTACCTTCTCTCTCTCTCTCTCTCTCTCTCTCTCTCTCTCTCTCTCTCTCTCTCTCTCTCTCTCTCTCTCTCTCTCTCTCTCCAGCCTGGCTACATTCTGTTAAGCCATTGGCCAAAAGCAGCTTCTTTATTAACCAATAAAAGCAACACATATACAGAAGGACCTCCCACACCAGACAATCCTATGTGAGGGTTCAGTGATTTGTGCTAAGTGCCTTGAAACCAAACTCAACCTCACTCAGCATCGGGAGGACAGCCTTCCACTCTGACTCTCCATAGATGCTGTGGAGACCAATGTGGTCTTTGTTTTCTGTTTCTGCTTTCTTTGGTCTATTTCCACCTTAAAGTTCATCTTTTTCTACTCTGTTCATCAGAATACTTTTACTTCATAGATTAAGGTAGTGGTTAATTCTAGAATCACAAATAAAAGTCAGCTAGATCTTTAAACTTTGGGGGGCTGGGAAGATGGCTCAGTGGCTGTTAAGAGCTACTGTTGCTCTTACAGAAGACCAGAGTTTTGATCCCAGTACTCACACTGGATGTCTTACAACCACCTGTAATTCCAGCTCAATGATCCTTTTCAACAATGCCTTTTAGTGTCCTCAGACACTTGCACATACATAGGTATACACATACCAACACATACAAATACAAATAAAAAAATTTTTTTTTTTTTGGTTTTTTTTGAGACAGGGTTTCTCTGTAGCTTTGGTGCCTGTCCTGGAACTAGCTCTTGTAGACCAGGCTGGCCTCGAACTCCCAGAGATCCGCCTGCCTCTGCTTCCCGAGTGCTGGGATTAAAGGCGTGCGCCACCACCGCCCGGCACAAATAAAAATTTTTATGTGGTAATTTTGGTATTTGACATTTTAATTGGCTCTGAACCCCTAATTTGAAAAGAGGAATGATGGCTGCACCAACTGCAAAGGTTTCTATAAGGAATAGATATGAAAAGACCTTCAAAGTGTTTGAGACACTGGAACTCTAAGTACCAACTATTAACATCTTCAATTAATGGCTTATGTTTTATAGCCTTTCTCTTTTGTAGGATTAGAACCTCCAAAAACCTGGAAAGGTACTTTTTAAAATTTGTTCTTAGGTTGGGGTCTTTTTCAGGGGTATTTTATCTTAATATCTATTTACATCAGTGTTTTGCCTGCATGTCTATCTGAGCACCACATATGTGCCTCATGTAGTCCAGAAGAGTCATCAGATCCTTTGGAATTGGAGTTCTAGACAGTTCTGAGCTGCCATGTAGGAGTTGGGAATGAAACCTGTGTCCTCTGCAAGAGCAGTCAGGGCTCTCAACTGCTGAACCATCTCCCCAGCCCATGTCTTAGGTCAATTTTAAACAAACAACATCCATTCTTATCTTCACAGTACTATTGACCGTTCTAAGTTCCAGCCACTGGCTCACTCTCCGCACCTCAACATCTGTGCCTACAGCTGAAATGTCACTTGTCTAAAATTTAGGTAGCAGCTGCTTTAACTCAGTAACAACATCTACATGGCGGTTATGAAACGGTCGCAAAGTTTCACTTGGGTAACACTGCAGCACGGTAAACACTGAGGTGTGCACAAGGCATTGAGTTTCAGAGTGAGGTTTAAGCAGCTGCCGGGAACATGCACCGAGATGAGCAAACACTGCTGAGGGCTTGGCATTCCCATAGTGACCGGATTCCAACGCTTACTGAGTCTTTGTCTCCTGAATTTATGCACTGCCACAATACTATGGAAATTCAGTGTCTATGAAAGGTGGGGGAAGCCCCATCCTTCTCCAAAATGCCTGCCATCACTGGGAATTCTTAGAATAAAGAGAAGGACCTATGACCATCGAGGAAGAAGGGAGACGATGTGGTCATCCTTTCTACTGTCGCCATTCCTGTTTTTACTTATGTATGTGTACGTACACGTGTGTGCAGGTCTCCACAGAGGCCCTAGGGTGGTACTGGAACCATGGGAGCTGGAGTCACACGTGGTTGAGGGTCACCCAACATCAATGCTGGAAACCAAACTCCAGTTTTCTGCAAGAGCAGCAAGCCTTCTTACCCACTGAGCCGTTTTTCCAGCCCCCCTATCGTTGTTTATTTCCGTGAGCTCTGCCCTAGTAACATTATTGCCTTCTTTCTTGCTTTGTAGTATTTGTTCAGTTTAAGGAGGATGTGCTTGCGATGGAGTCTTGGGAAGGAAGTATGGATACAGTCGAAGGAAGGTAGAACATCTCTGTCCTCATGGGGTTTGAGCCATGGATGTCAAGTTCCTCCGTGGAGCTGCAATGTCAAGATGCCCCATCTATGGGAGACATACAGTCACTTAAGTCTGAAGGACACATCCAAAGCCTATGTGTGTGAAACCTACAGACTGTATCGCCGCTACTACATCACACGAGATCATGTGTCACCCATCATACTTTCCACATTTAGGGAACCTGCCTTTAAATGTGTGGGCCACATGATGCAATTCACATGCCTTCCTCTTACAGATACTGCACGGACTTGCTCCAATGGCATCTCTAGAAACGGCGACTGGGAGGGTGAGTGCTCTAAACTAAGCTGCTAAACAAGTCAAGATTCCATTAATAATGGGAGAGATTTGTTTTCATTCCCCTGACTCCCAGGTTTACAGAACTCTTTACCAGGCCAGAAGACACTTTTCCTAAAACAAAAGGGGGGGGGCAAGGAGATGGTGCAAAGAAGGTAAGAATGCTTGCTGCATATGCATGGGAGGTGGAGGAACAGGAGGATCTCTGAGGACCTCAGGAGGTGGGGGACAGAGACAGGAGGATCCCCAGAACCTCAGGAGGTGGGGGACAGAGACAGGAGGATCCCCAGAACCTCAGGAGGTGGGAGACAGGGACAGGAGGATCCCCAGAACCTCAGGAGGTGGGGGACAGGGAACAGGAGGATCCCCAGAACCTCAGGAGGTGGGGGACAGGGACAGGAGGATCCCCAGAACCTCAGGAGGTGGGAAACAGGGACAGGAGGATCCCCAGAACCTCAGGAGCAGGGAACAGAGAAGAGGATCCCCAGAACCTCAGGAGCAGGGGACAAAGAGGATCCCCAGACCCTCAGGAGGTGGGGGACAGGGACAGGAGGATCCCTAAGGCTTGCAGGCTAGCTATGCGAGACCCTGTTTCAGAGGGGGACATCTGACATCGTCCTCTGGCCTCCACACTTGCAAGGGCACACTCCCACAAAAACATAAACTCGCTCATACACAAGTATGAACGTTTTTAAAAAACTAAGATAACTCCCTGTACTTTCTTTCTTAAGATCTACAAAAACATGGAAATATCCACTAACGAAGTTATCCCAAGGAGAGAGAAACCTTTGTCAGAGTTCAGTTTTCCATCCCCTAGGCCTTGAAAGCCCATTGTTTACTGCTGTCCCGAAGCAATGGCATTTCTCTAAGTCTGATGTCCCAAGATAGCAGCGTCCTATCTAATTAGGCTCCGGCCTGCTTCTAAGAGGCGCTGAGAAGTTCTGCACCTGCGCACATCCTTCGGCCCTCTAATTAGTGTTTCCACCCAGCCTGCCTTTCGCTTCGGCTCCTAGTTCTGATGTCTAATTACGGAGCCGACACTGCGAGAACACGCTCAGAACAGAGACAACTGTGTCTGTCCCCATGCCCTTTATGTAGAGACTCCCGATTCTGCGTGTCAACACACAAGCTGTCGTGTTTCCAGAGCCTCTATCCCCACGCCAGGCTGGGTATTTTCAGTCAGCTGCCCCGATGCGATAGTTACAAACCTTCCCTGGGATTTTAATGTAAAAATGAGAATCGGCTTTTGTCCAGTAGTGGGAGCTGGACAATGTGAGTTTCAAACATGGCTGCCCCAGGAAGGATACAGGACTCAGGGAGAGAAAAGGAAGCTGTCTGACAAACATCAGAGCAGAGTCCTGTGCCCCACATACCCAGAGCCACCTGGGCCAACCCATGGCTCTTTCCTCTCCTTTCCTGTATCACTCGGGTTCAATTCTAGCCCTGGCTGATTGTGCTCAGCACTGTTCATCCAAGAGAGAACACGAAGACAATAACTAGGCTACGTGTGATTAGAGCAACAGATGAGAGAAGGCTACCCCTGTGAATGAGTGTGGAACTCTCCGAATGACCCTGTTATTTCAACAAACTCCTTTTTAAAGTCTAAGCTCTATGTGCCAGTCTCAACAGGTTCTCTCTTCAGTGTCTAGACCATGATAACCATTCGTCATTCTACCTTCTTTTGTTTCTGTGTTTTTGAAACAGGGTTTGTGTCACCCTGGCTGTCCTGAAACTCTGTAGACCAGGCTGGCCTCGAACTCCCAGAGATCCACCTGTCTCTGCCTCCCAAGTGCTAGGGTTAAAGGTGTGCGCTGCTACCTCCCAGCCCAGTCATTCATCATTCTCAATAGGGGGAAACGACGAGAGTATTTGTCAGAGAGCTTTAGAAATCTGGAAACTAGCATAAGCCAAAATGTGCTATGGTGACTGTTGACTCTAAAAGCACATCAACGGCTTTGGCCATACCTGCCTCTACCTGCATCTCTTCAAGCCTCGAAGTCATGCTCAAATATTCATTCGGTGCCTTGCTTCCTCCATAAACTCAGCAACCATGGTCTTCACAGCGGCAGTGCAAGCTCACACCACATGGCATAGGTCAAATCAGTTCCCGCAAACCTAAGCCACACAAGTCCTGCTAAGCCTTATGTATGGAGCACAATCACGCACTCGAGAAACATTAAGCACCTTCTGCCTGGGGATGTAGCTTGGTGACAGAGGGCTTGCTTAAGAACGAGTACGAGCCTGGGTGTGATGCCCAGCACCACCACAGAGAGAGACGAAAGTGCTGTATTGTAAGCATGTAGCAAACACAATATGATTTCAGCAAACAAGAGCAAGCGGTCTGCCCTGGGGAGCTGGCAGTCTAGAGGGAAGACAGGCAAGGCACAACAGCGTGTGATTGTAACTGGTGGAATAAACCAGATAAAGGGAACCTATGTGTGTTTAAGTATTTGTTTGCTTTGTTTCTCCTGTTTGTTTTGTTGACAGTATGCTTGAACCAAGTCATCGGACAAGATTTTTCTGAGATTGCAGTATTTTGTTTTTGTTTTTATTTTTTGTGAGAAGGTTTCTCAGTAGCTATGGAGCCAGTCCTGGAAGTCACTGGGCTGGCCTCGAACTCACAGAGATCCACCTGCCTCTGCCTCCCGAGTGCTGGGATTAAAGGTGTGCGCCACCACCGCCTGGCAAGGGTTAAAGCAGGAGGTGTGTGCTGCCCCTGAACCAGTTGGAGAAGTGACGAAGGACAAAGCTGGCGCTCTAAGCTATAGGCAGAGAGTTCAGGGACATCTACGCAGTAGAAGGTTTTGCTTCCGGTGCAGTGGATGGAAGCCACCAAAGCATTTTATTCAAGAAACAAATGTTGTGAAAAGGTCACTTGGGCTTTGGGCAGGAGCCATTCAGGCAAAGGGGGTGTTACTGAGAATGGAGTTGGGATGGTCACAAGTTTGGCAGTGCTGGTGGGAGATCCCCAGGCTTGTGCCAGGGTAGCTACAATGAGGAAAGAGAAGCTGGTGGCGAGGGGTATGGCTCAGTGGTTGTGTTTATCTGTCAGGCACAAGGTGCTGGGTTCCATCCTCAGGGGGCGGGGATCAGAAGGAGAGGTAGAAATGGGGGGGGTGTACAGTCAAGGAGATTGACATAACTGTGGATACACAGCACAGTAATTGCCCAGCCTTGGCAGTTCACTGACAGAATACCTCAGGGAGTCAGCAAAAGCAGACTGCTGAGCCCCACAGCCAAAGCAGAGGATTCAGTAGCCTGGGACGGAGACTCAGGTACACAGCCAGGCTTAGAAAATTACAGGGTTTTGCTCTTATTCCAGGTCAGCTTTGTTTGACACTCCAGCTGACCCAGGCTGTCTCCTCACATGGCCTGGCCAAGCACACACTTGGCAAGCAGCAATGCCACCTTGGGAAGTTAGTCCCAGATTCTGACATACTAATGACCAAGCCAACCTCAACAGCAGGGCTCAGCAGGAGTGCTTCGGGGAAACCAGCTCTTCAATTCGACTGGCAAACCTTGACCTTGCCCTGGATGCTTAGCGCCATTATCAGGACAATATATGCCCTGTGAACTTTTTGTAACAGACTCAACAGCACTGGTGACTGGGGCCTTCTGCACTTCAGGGTGGTCTTCATTAACATGAAATTGGAACACTGACTCAACCTGGAGAGGCAGCTCTCCCAAGCAGATGTCAGTGGAGAGGGTATCAACACACCCTCACTGTCTAGGATCTCCAGCAGTCCTCCCTGGCTGAGCCAGGGCAAATAAACACACAGTCTTAGTAAAGGAGTAAAGCTGCTGCCCAGGAGATCCACTGTGGTGTCCACAAAAGCCAGCACACTCTCTGTAAGGACAGCAAGAATGTTTAGCAAGAAAGGCTAGGGAGAGGACACAGTGCTGTCACGAATTTTTCTTGTTGGACGTTCTTGGATGGCCAGTCCTCAAATAATGACATGGAGACTTATTACTAATTATGAGAGCTTGGCTTTTTATCGTAGGCTTGTTCCCGGTTAGGTCTTATAACTTAAATTAACCTGTTTCTATTAATCTACATTCTGCCATGTGGCTTTTTAACTCTCCTGCATTCTGCGTGTCTGACTTCTTCAGTGTCTCGCGGGCATGTCCCACATGCCTGGACTCTAACCCTGAGTTCTCTCTCCCCAGAAGTCCTGCCTCTTCTTTCCTGCCTAGTTACTGGTTGTTCAGCCTTTTTATTTGTTTATTTGATTTTTGTTTTTCTTTTCTTTTCTTATATTTATTTATTTATTATGTATACAATATTCTGTCTGTGTGTATGTCTGCAGGCCAGAAGAGGGCGCCAGACATCATTACAGATGGTTGTGAGCCACCATGTGATTGCCGGGAATTGAACTCAGGACCTTTGGAAGAGCAGGCAATGCTCTTAACCACTGAGCCATCTCTCCAGCCCGATTTTTGTTTTTCGAGACAGGGTTTCTCTGTAGTTTTTGGAGTCTGTCCTGGAACTAGTTCTTGTAGACCAGGCTGGCCTCAAACTCATGGAGATCCACCTTCCTCTACCTCCCAAGTACTGGGATTAAAGGTGTGTGCTGCCACACTGAGCCAAGTAACTTTTTAAAAACTTCACTATTTTGTGTGTGGGTGTTTTGCCTGCATGTGAGTCTGTGCACTATGTGTGTGTCTGGTGCCCGCAGTTCAGAAAAGGATGTCCAGTAACTCTTAACCACTGAGCCATCTCTCCAACTTTTTTTTTTTTTTTAAGAAAGTCTCACTGTGTTCTTGAATCTAAACTTGAATTCCTGGACTCAGTTGATCTTTAGCCTCCAGTAGCTGAGACTTTAGGTGTGTACCATCGCACCTAAATTTAGAGACTCTGGCCTCCAAATAAATCATTTTAAGCCAAACTCTATTAGTTAAATAGATAATGTGCTCCCAACAAGAAAAAAAAATTAGACAGGTTAGGAGGTGTGCTGTTGTTGGAGGAAATGTGTCACTGGAGGTGGGCTTTGAGGTTTTAGAAGTCCAAACCAGGTCCAGTCTCTCTCTCTCTCTCTCTCCCCCCCCCCCCCAGCAGGCCCGAGCCAGGCAAATGGCACTAACAGGTATCCTCCTCCCCTTGCTAAAGACCATTAGACCACATTCCTAAAGCTAGCCACCAAAGACTATTCCCTTATTTGGCCACTGACTCATTACTGAGACAAAACACCAGGGTTCAACAATCAAAATTCATTATTTGGCTAACATGTCCAGCTAGGACTTACCAACTCACCCTAGCACAGACTCCCCTGGTTTCTCCTTAAAAACCCACTCCTGCGGGGGGGGGGGGGGGGAGCTGCTTTTCCTGCAAAAAACAAACAAACCTGCTTTTCCTGAAAAACAAACACAAAACACCCACTTTGTTTTCCTGCTTGCTTGCTGTCCGCCTCTGCAGCCTGCCCCACCCCAACCTGTCCCTCTGGGGTAATGAATCTCCTTTGTGCTCAGAATTTGGTGTCTGGGGGTGTCTTGAGGAGGACCTCCCTTACAGTTATGTCATTTCATGAACTTATTCCTAAGAACACTTTAAGTGCTAAAATTATCTTGGGTAAATTGGTCTCTGCACAGCCCTAAATTCCGATACAGTGGGACCTTTAGATAAAGGCTAACTCCCTGACTCTTTAACTGTTATTTTTCCACTTCTGGAAACAATGCTTGCTTCATATATACTCAACATTGTGGTTTTCTGCTCTTAAAAACTCAAACCAACTGGAGGCCAGTCCTGTTTTATCTGCTAATACAGTCCCGCCCGTGGAGGCCTCTGGGGGCTTTTCTCCTCAGGTGCCCAGAACGTCCCTTCCTGTGGCCCACAGATCTGGGGGAGACCTCTCGCTCTTTCCCCAGCACATGACTGCCTCTGTACCACCATGCTTCCCACTGTGCTGATAACGGGCTAAACATCTTAACCTGTAAGCTCGCCCCAGCTAGATGCGGCCTTTGACACGAGTTCTCATGGTCATGATGTCTCTGCACAGCAATAGAACATTGACTAAGGCACTAAGTTTGGGTTTTGGTCATGGTATTTCATCACTGCAATGTAACTGACCTGAAACGGAAGAATACTTGGAGACCCTGTGGTTCAACCCAAGACAGAAAGTGAAAAGAGGCAGAGCTTGGAGTTGGAGGATCGCACCCCGCACCCTCCCACCCACCACCTATCCTCCACCTCCATCCCCACCCCCCACTCCCCTACACCCTCACACCCCCAACCCCCATCCCCACACCCCTCACACCCCTACCCCTATTCTCACCCCCTCACTCCACCACACCCTCCCACCCCCACCCCCTGTCCCAACCCCCCATCCCTACTCTCCCCACTCTCACCCCCTCACCCCCATCCCCACTCCCCACCCCCTCACACCTCCACCCTTGCACTCCCCCTGCCCCCTCACACCCTCACCCCTATCCTCACCCCCTCACTCCACCACACCCTCCCACCCTCACCCCCCACTCCCTCACATCTCCACCCCTGCACTCCCCCATCCCCTCACCCCCACCCCTACCCCCACACCTCCACCCGCACCCCCTGTCCCCACCCCCATCCCTACTCCCCCCACTCTCACCTCCTCACCCCCACACCCTTCACACCCTCACCCCTATCCTCACCCCCACCTCACCCCTCACACCCCCATACTCCCCCTTCCTCTCCCCCTCCCCCTCACATCTCCACCCCTGCACTCCCCCCACCCCTATCCTCACCCCCTCACTCCACCACACCCTCCCACCCCCACCCCCTGCCCTCACCCCCATCCCTACTCCCCCCACTCCCACCCCCTCACCTCCCACTCCACCCCCTCGCACCTCCACCCCTGCACTCCCCCGCCCCTTCACACCCCCACACCCTGCTCTGTAGCACCTGTCCTGCAGACCACAGTCTTCCAACACTCCCCAGGCGGGAAGTCACGTGGTCTCTCCGGGATTTTGTGCTGATGTGGTAATGTGAACTTCTCCTCCTACCACATGCCCATCTGTCTCTGCACACACAGCTCCTAGCACCCAGCACTCCCCTTTCTTCTGGTGCAGACTCCATTGTGTGGTAGTTTTATACTTCAGGTTATGAGAGGAGAATATCTCCTTAAAATTTATACTGACTTCCAGTGAAGTCAGCATCTGATGTCCTCTCCTAACCTTCACGAAAACACACAGGGAGACACACAAACACACAAAACAAAATACAACAAATCTTAAGGAAGGCCTTCCAAAATGCGTGCCCAATTTCCCTTCGCGTTCTATTTTGAGGCTTGCTCATGCCGTGTATTCATTTTTTAATCATTGTCATAAATACTATGCCCAAAAGGGACTAAGAGGAAAGGGCTTGTTCAAAGTCACCAGCGGGCACTGGGAAGTGTGGGAGGAGGCTGAAAGAGAAACCATGGGAATGTTGCTTACAGAATAACTTCATCTGGCTTGCTCAGCCAGCTTTCCTGCACAGCCCAGGCCTGCCTATCTGCCTAGGGATGGTACCACCCACAGTGGAGTGGGCTCTCCTGCAGCAAGTAGCAACCAAGAAATTGCCCCTTCAGACATGCCCACGGGCCCATCTCATGGGGGCGGTTCTTGAACTGAGGTCTCTTTCCTGATGTGTCAGGTAGACAGTCAAGGTGAGTCACCACAGCCTGATTCGCGTTCTGTATATTATCTGCCCGTCTTCACGTCTGCTCTCCGTGATGGCTCCATCCCCTTACGAACTATCCTGTCACCAACTGTCACCTGGAAGCCTGACCTCTCCACAACTTATTTCCCTCTCTTTAAGTCTCTTAGGCAAATTCTGTCAACTCACCTGGAGCACGTAGTGTATTTACCATGACGTAACTTCCAGGTTAGATTCTCAAGGACACAAACTCTGCCTCACTCGCCTTCAGCCATCACAGGGCTCAGGGCGTGGCCCACTTGGAAGAGTGCTTGTCTCAAACACACAAAGTCCTAGGTTAAGGTTATCCCTAGTTCCATAGTGAGTTAGAGGCTAGCCTAGGCTATCTAAGACCCTGTCTCAAAAAGAAAAAGCAAAACCAAGAAATGTTACAAGTCCTAACATTTTGCTCTACAAAGAGATCAAGGTTAATAATTATTTTTAATTCAACTTTAATCTATTAAAGTGATATTGTGGTATGTATATATTCCATGAAAATGAAAAATATAATATCATATAGTGTTATTTTAATTAACTGGGTTTTAATTTGGAAAAGATTTTTTCAAAATACTTTTTTTCATTGCTACATATATGATAGACACAGATGAATCTAAAGCAAGTACTAGAAAAATATATTTTTTTAAATTGGGGGCCAGTGAGATGGCTCAGCAGTGCAGATGACCTAAATTTAATCCCCAGAACCCACAATGTAGGAGAGAACCTACCCTCTGGCCTCCACATGCACACTGTGGTACATTCTCATGTACACTCG
The DNA here is from genome assembly GCF_950005125.1 of Chionomys nivalis. Classification (NCBI taxonomy): domain Eukaryota; kingdom Metazoa; phylum Chordata; class Mammalia; order Rodentia; family Cricetidae; genus Chionomys; species Chionomys nivalis. The sequence continues at coordinate 35,012,130 of NC_080110.1, forward strand.
CATGCACACACTCGCATGCACACACTCGCATGCACACACAGGCACACACACCACACATGCAATATGTAAAAACGTATTTTTAAAACAAACCAAACTGCAACATAAGTTTTGATCAGCAAGATAAAATAATCTTACCTGAGAGAGGATTTGTTCGGGCTCCTAGGATCTTTTCTTCTCCAAAAAGTAGGTCCATTATTATCTTGCTTGACTTAAAAACAAAAAAGTGATGTGGTCATTAACTAAATAATTTGAGTTTATGAGGACCTAGTGTCATCAAGGGTAGTGACACAGCAGTCTAGTGCCACTGCCACTGCCTCTTTCTGTCGGCTTGAAGTCTTCATTTGTAATGGGGACCCGGAAGTGAAGTAAGACTGCTTCTATGGTGGTGAAATGTCTGATCTCCTAGACACCACATACCTGAGGCTGTGGGTACAGGCAAGAATGACAAAATCCTGAAGCCATCCCACTCTCCAGAGAGCAATGGCTCAGACACCAAGTCTTTGGTCAGCCAGCCCGGTGGATTCTGGACAGAATGTTCATAGTGCTACCCAGCTGAAAACATTTTTCAGAGAACTGGGAGATGGCTCAGTCAGAAAAGTGCCTGCTCCACAAAAACCTGATAGGACCCCCAGCACCCTTGTAAAAGCTGGGGATATGGCATGTGTCTGTGGCCCCAGCACTGGGATGGGAGTTGTGGGCAGGATCCCTGGAGCCCATCGGCTAGGCAGCTTAGCTGCATCAGTGAACTCCAGGTTCAGTAAGAGACACTGTCTCAAAAAATAAGTTGGAGAGAAACCAAGGAAAGCACCGGATATAGATCTCTGGCCTCAACACAGAAACATGTACATATACCACACACACAGACTTGTATGAAAAAGTCCCAATACATGCACACTAAAGACATTCTTTAGATGGAACTTTGCAATGTTTTGACTGTCAACTTGACACATATAGAATCACCTAGAAGAAAGTCTCAGTGAGGGGCTTTTTAGGTCAAGTCGACCTGTAAGAATGTCTTGGGAAATTATCTTGTTACCATACCTGAAGTGGGAAGACAGTCCCTATAGTCAGACATTTCGCCGGGCGGTGGTGGCGCACGCCTTTAATCCCAGCACTCGGGAGGCAGAGGCAGGCGGATCTCTGGGAGTTTGAGGCCAGCCTGGTCTACAAGAGCTAGTTCCAGGACAGGAACCAAAAGCTACGGAGAAACCCTGTCTCGAAAAAAAATCCAAAAACAAAAACAAAACAAAAAAAACAGACATTTCTCTGCTGCCTTCATGTTCACAAATACCTGGCAGTTGCTTCCCAGATAATTGACTCGGAGGCTTAATATAAATTATAAACGCTCAGCCAATAGCTCAGGCTAATTACTAACTAGCTCTTACATTTTAAATGAACCCATATTTCTTATTTACTCTCTGCCATGTAGTAGTACCTTTATTAGCATGACACATTCATCTCTTGCTCCCTCTGTGTCTGCTGGCAACTCCTCTCATTTCATCCTTCTTCCCATCATCCTTAGTTTGGTTGCTCTGCCTATACTTCCTGCCTTGGCTACAGGCCAATCAGTGTTTTATTAAATCAATTCAAGTGACAAATCTTCACAGTGTACAAGAGGATCATTCCACAGCAGTTTCCACTGTGCGCAGTATCAATCCCTGATTTGGGTCCTAGACTAAAACACAGAAAAACTAATCCAGGCATGGGCACACATGCACCTATCTTCTCTCTGCTCTTGCCTGTGGCTGTGACTATCTGCTTTGAGTTCCTGTCATCACTTTCCCACAGAGATGGACTGTAACCTGAAACTGTATGACAAATGAGCCCTTCCCCTTAAGCCCTTCCTGTCATTTTAAATTATCACAGAAATCAGAGCAGACTACAGAAGAGCAAATGTGCTTTCTCCATTGCAAGAGAAAGAAATCCTCTTCCTGTGAAGATGTTTGAGCAGAATTATGTAAAAACTTCCCACCAAACCTGAACCTCCCCAGAACCTTGTTCTAGTTTTAGACCTTCCCTACCTCATTAGCTTTAGGAAATGTTCTATGTTTTAACTTACATAAACATATGTGCATGTGCATGTGTGCATGTATGTAATTTTTGGCTCCATTTTTTTGGTCTTATTTTACTGTGTAGCCTTGCTGGCTTTGAACTTGCTATGTAGACCAGGCTGGCCTTGAACTTGCATTGATCATCCTACCTCTGCCTCCCAAGTGCTGGGTCACAGACATGTGCTACCACACTGGCTGCATTTTTCCTTCTTCCTTCCTTCCTTCTTTTTTTTTTTTTTTTTTTTGTTTCTGTTTTGTTTTGTTGTTTGCTTTTGGTTTTATTTTCTTTTTTTAAAAAACTAATTTATTCAAATTTCTCCTTTGGACATTGGTGTGACGATGTCATATCTTAGAACTGGAGTTACAGACAGTTGTAAGCTGCCATGTGGGCGCTAGGAATTGAAAACAGGTCCTCTGGAAGAGCAGTCAGTGCCCTTAACCACTGAGCCATCTCTCCAGCCCACGCTTTTGTTTTTGAGACAGAGTTTCATATAGCTGAGGCCTGCCTCAAACTCACTATGCAGACAAAGGTGACCTTTAACTCCTGACCTTCCTGCCTCCACCCCCAGGTGCTCGGATCACAAGCAAGTGCCACACACCATGTTCCGTTCCATTTTCTTAAATCATATTCATTCTGCTTTGGGAGTGAGTCTGGATTTTTTTTTTTTTTTTGAAGTCTCTAAGATGTCATCTGTGGTTTTAGAGCTATGACAGAGACCGCTAGTCACATGCTTAAACCCAAATCAAAACTTAAGTTACTCAACAACATTCATGTTCGATGTTTTAGGCCAAACGTGTTAGCCATAATTCCACCTGATGTAAATATGTCCATGACGGTAGTAAGTGTTGCTGCTGGTGCTGTTCTAGAATGTACCTGAAACTAAGTAATCTTGGTCCACTCTCTCCCAGCACTTCAGAAGAGTTCATCCTCACCACTCGGTTACCAGGGGTTTTGCTCCTGTAGAGTTTGCTATAGCTGGGGCTGCAATGTCTCCCAAGGGCTTACTCCCAAGTCTGCATCACCACTGGAAGGTGGTAGAATGTTCACAAGGTGGGGACTGGGAAGAAATAAACGAAAGCATACCCATGAAGGGGATATTGGAACTGAATCCCTTCCTCCCTTGCTCTGCCCTTCTGAACTGACCTGAACTTGTTCTATCAAGCTTCCTTCCACCCTATGCTGCCATGCCAAGGCCCAAACACCAGGATGTGCTGACCATGAACTGAAAGTATGTGCCTAACTGCCTTCCCTTTGGGTCCCTTTATCTCAGATGCTGGCTCAGTAAAGCAAAGTTGGTGAGCCACGTTTAATAGCCACTCCGCATCTAAATACAGAAAATCCAAAATACTGATTGTGGCCCACATAAGAATACATGCATTCTCATGAGAAAAAAAAAAACTGCTTTTTCTCTGTAGCCCTTGAAAAAGCTGGACCTAACAACTGTATCTGATGATGTAAACCAAGTATTTTTACTGCAGATGATCTGGACTCTGAGTTTCCTTTGTTCAGATAATCAAGGTGACTGGAGAGTGGACAACCTTGACACATGATAAAAATATTCCCTGGGCTTTCACCCATGAGGTTAGCAGTCAGTGCTAATAATTATCTTTATTTAACTACTCAGTAGCTAATGCTTGCTGCTTCTCTTGGCATGACATCATCCTCAACATTAAAGACTATGGTAATAGCTATTTTCACACAGCTGGTCAGACAAGCGTGAGTCCACCCCTTCCTGTAGGACCACATAACAGAGCAGCTAAGAGGTAAACCACAGGGTCCTACAGGAGGCGAACCCGGGGTCCTACAGGAAGTGAACCCGGGGTCCTACAGGAAGTGAACCATGGGGTCCTACAGGAGATGAACCACAGGGTCCTACATATATAGGAATACCCTAGTCAAACAGTGTACAGGACAACAGAAAACACAAAGCACCCAACATCATCATGATGGGAAGAATGAATGCTCTTATCTTATAATGTGTATCGTTTCTTCTTGTGGTGGTGGTAGGATTGTGTTTCAAAGAACATCTGCACAAACATGTCAAATGGGGCCAGGAATGGTGGTGTGCCTCTAATCCCAGCACTCAGGAGGGAGAGGCAGGTAGATCTCTGTGCATTCAAGGCCAGCTTGCAGAAAAATGTGTCTGGTAAAATCTTTGGGGTGAAGGTAAAGAGCAGAGAGAAGGGACTCTGTGACTAGTCACAAATATGTACATAACATAATTTCTTCACTGTTTAATATCATTTGCAAAGTTTCTAGCCACTGTAATTTCATAAACTTCAACCCAATTCAGTATGTTCTTTTAATATATTTTCACGGTCCTATCCATGTTGAAAAGGAGCCAAGGAAACTAGGCTTGCAGGCAGGCTGAATATGCATTTAAGGCCAGCAATACCAGTTCGCTACCCTAATTAGTGCAACAAGAGACTTGGTGAGCAACCAGGGATTTCATAACCCTGCTAATTGTGCCTGGGACAAACAGTTTCCATGCGGTAGCTACCCATGTGCAGAGGTGCTTGTCCATTAAAGGGGAAAAACATGACATGACTTCCTTCCACTGGGTAGCTGACTCTGGAAGGCTCTCGTTCTGACTTGGAGCCTAGCGGACAGTAAATGGGTGCTCAAAGAAGGGGTTACCCACGGGCCACCTCGGACTGTCATTTCCCAGTTCCCATTCTTTGCTAAGGATGCAATCATTTTGATTGTTTGTTTGTTTGTTTGTTTATGTGCATAAGTGCATTGCACCACCTCTGTGTCTGGTGCCCATGGAGGGCAGAGGAGGGCATCGAATCATTTGGAACCAGAGTTACGGATGGCTGTGAGCCACCTGTGGGTGCTGGGATCTGAACCGAGGTCCTCTGTAAGAGCAGCTAGTTCTCTCAACCACAGACCTGAGCTATGCAGAAAAAGAGAGAGAGAGAGAGACCTGCATCTCTCTATGGTCACTCTGTGAGCCTCATTTGATTCTCCATCCTCCACATTCCCCCAGGTAACGTGTGACCACTGCAGCCCTTCCTTCAGCAAGAACCCTGTTTGGCCAGATTCGCTGAGCACCCATGACTCGATGCTGCTTCTTAGTTTTCTATCCAGTGGCCCCACCCTGCTTCCTGGTTGTCAATCCCCCTTGCCCACACCACAGCCAGAGTCATTCATATTCCCCATCCTGGATACTAAGATCTCTGTTTCCAAGGGTCTAATACAGCTCATTCTACCTCTTTAACTACAACCAGGGATGCAGCAACAGCAATTTTTCTCTTTTGTTTCTCTACTGCTTGGCTTGAGTTTACAATCCTCCTGCCTCAGCCTTCCAAGTGCTGAGATTGCAGGTGTGTGCCACCACATCCAGTTCCAAATTTTTTTTTTTGAAGAACAAATGTTTTTAAATGATCATCCCTTCCTAGTAGGAGGCCTAAGGCTCGCCGATGGGTACTCTAGACCCAGGTGCATGAGCCTTCTCTTTACCTGCTATACTTCTTCACTAGAAAAATTCTTTTAATTCATGGGTGTTACAAGGTAGGGGAACCTTGTCTCAAAAAAAAGAAAAAAGAAAAAAAAAAGCAGCTGAGTTCTTCTAACGTCATGCACTACATACCTTTCCTGTTAGCCTTGCTGTGGTGAAAGGAAGATAGGAATTTCCCGACACCTTTGGATTTTCCACACGCTTTTTTCAAAACGGTTGAAGAATAGACAATACGAATGTGTTGGTTGATCTCTCTATCAGGTGAATTCAAAAATTCTGGGTAATCGTCGATCTGAAAAAGAATTTGCTCTCATTGAACAGAACGCCTGCTTATTTGGGGAAAATAAATCCTGTACACTAAGGGTGAGTTTCACGTGAGTTGTTTCCGTAATTTCCCACTGGGGTACGTTTTCTCTTCTTGTTCTCAATTCTTTCTCTAATTGTTCTAGCTCCTATGAAAAGTACAACAGGCAACAGAGGCCAAGAAACCATTTATACAATAAAAAGCAAAGGTGTTCTTGTTAAAACACATTCCTTTTTTTTTATATAAACCTCATTGTTTATAATTATGTGTGTGCCTGTCTGTCTGACTGACTGTGTGTATCTCCACTTCGTGTATGTGTGTATGCACCTCCACTTTGTGGTTTTTAAGGTGTGTGTATGAGTCTGTGTGTCTGTATGTATCTCTCTGTGTGGGAGGGGAGTGCCTGTGTGTGTATATCTGCGGGTATACATGTCCCTGTGGATGTGTGTCTGTGTGTCTGTGTGTGGAAGTTGTATCTGTTGGTATGTTTGTATCTGTGACTGTGTATGTATCTCTGTGGGTATGTATGTGTGTGTGTGTATGGTGTGGGAGTTGTATCTGTGAGCATGTTTGCATCTGTGAGTGTGTATGTGTCTGTGAATGTCTGTGGGTGTGTGCATAAGTTAAAAGACAACTTTTGGGAGTCGCTTCTCTCCTTTCATGGTGGGATCTCGGAGTGAAACTCCGGCTGTCAGGCTCACACAGTAAATACTTTTACCCACTAAGCCATCTCTCCAGCCCTTCAACTTAATTTTGAAAATAGATTCTTGGGACAAAACTGTTTCAAAACTGTAAGCTCGATTGGTAAAACAGGCTTCTCTGTGCAGGAGGCAGTGTACTGTGATGGTTTCCAGGCAGTCTGTGAACCCAGACTCTGGGTTTGAGGCATTAGAAATTGTTCTTTTTCCCACAAGGTGCTCTGCTTCCTATTAAAAAAAAAAAAAGAAAAAGAAAAGAAGAAAGTCCATTTCACTAAGGCTACCAACCCAGAGCAGTGAGTCCCTGACTAGAGGGCAGGCCTCAAGGTCCCGCCAGGGAAAGCGGGCCCCTGCTGCTGGGGCTGCAGTCTCTGCTGTGATCTGCTGGCCCTGCTCTGCCTGCGCCCTACTTCCCTTAGTCCCTGGCTCATTGGGGCATCCAGGAGTTCCTGTGTAGGTGCCGAGAAGTTTCATCGGGACGGGTGAGTGTGTGCTACCCTGGGGCGGACTGTCCCGGTAGAGAGCACAAACCCCCCTCCCCCAGCTCCTGCTGCAGGGCTTTCTCTCCTTCACACCCGCCCCCACCCCCACCCCCAAGCCTGCCTTGTCTGCAAGGTCCTTAGCTGTGGAACAGTTTCCTGCCATTTCACCAAGGCTACCAACCCAGAGCAGTGAGTCCCTGACTAGAGGGCAGGCCTCAAGGTCCCGCCAGGGAAAGCGGGCCCCTGCTGCTGGGGCTGCAGACTCTGCTGTGATCTGCTGGCCCTGCTCTGCCTGCGCCCTACTTCCCTTAGTCCCTGGCTCATTGGGGCATCCAGGAGTTCCTGTGTAGGTGCCGAGAAGTTTCATCGGGATGGGTGAGTGTGTGCTATCCTGGGGCGGAAGGTCCCGGTAGAGAGCACAAACGCCCCTCCCCCAGCTCCTGCTGCAAGGCTTTCTCTCCTACACACCCGCCCCCACCCCCAAGCCTGCCTTGTCTGCAAGGTCCTTAGCTGTGGAACAGTTTCCTGCCATTTCACTAAGGCTACCAACCCAGAGCAGAGAGTCCCTGACTAGAGGGCAGGCCTCAAGGTCCCGCCAGGGAAAGCGGGCCCCTGCTGCTGGGGCTGCAGTCTCTGCTGTGATCTGCTGGCCCTGCTCTGCCTGCGCCCTACTTCCCTTAGTCCCTGGCTCATTGGGGCATCCAGGAGTTCCTGTGTAGGTGCCGAGAAGTTTCATCGGGACGGGTGAGTGTGTGCTACCCTGGGGCGGACTGTCCCGGTAGAGAGCACAAACCCCCCTCCCCCAGCTCCTGCTGCAGGGCTTTCTCTCCTTCACACCCGCCCCCACCCCCACCCCCAAGCCTGCCTTGTCTGCAAGGTCCTTAGCTGTGGAACAGTTTCCTGCCATTTCACCAAGGCTACCAACCCAGAGCAGTGAGTCCCTGACTAGAGGGCAGGCCTCAAGGTCCCGCCAGGGAAAGCGGGCCCCTGCTGCTGGGGCTGCAGACTCTGCTGTGATCTGCTGGCCCTGCTCTGCCTGCGCCCTACATCCCTTAGTCCCTGGCTCATTGGGGCATCCAGGAGTTCCTGTGTAGGTGCCGAGAAGTTTCATCAGGACGGGTGAGTGTATACTATCCTGGGGCGGAAGGTCCCCGTAGAGAGCACAAACGCCCCTACACTAAGGCTACCCAACCAGAGCAGTGAGTGCCCACCTAGCAGGCAGGCCTCAGCAACCCCCAAAAGGGAGCGCAGGCACCTCCAGCTTGCACTGCAGTGTCGCCTGAGTTCTACTGGACCCCGCCCGACCTCTTGCATTCGGCCTTCTTTACGCTGGTCATTGGAATACCACGCATCCATGTTTTGGTGTTGAGGAGTTCATCTGGAAGGGAACGGTTCCTGCCCCTACACTGAGGAGATACACCTAGAGAGTTAGTCACAGCAAAGACTGGTCCAAGACATCAGGCTTCTCCTGGCTCCATTTGAAGGAAAAGATGGGCAGGCGCCAATGCAAGAATTCCCCCAACAACTTGAAAGGCAACGTGACATCACCAGGATCCAGGAATCCCGAAATGAGAAGTCTACACCCTAATCCAGAAGAATTAGAAGAATTCGACTCAAAAGTGAATTTTATGAAAATAATAGAGGACCTTAAACAGGAGGTGAAAAACTGCCACAACCAATTAGAGATTACAAACAAAAAGGTAGAGGAAATGAATAAATATCTCAAAGATACCCAAGAAAACCAAGAGAAACAAGAAAAAGTAATCAAACAGGTAAGGGAAACGGTTCAAGACTTGAAGAATGAAGTGGAAGTAATAAAGAAAACACAAACCGAGGGAAGGATGGAGATGGAAAATTTGAATAAACGAACAGGAACTACAGAGACAAGTACCACCAACAGATTACAAGAGATAGAAGAAAGAATCTCAGACACTGAAGATACCATAGAGAAAATAAACACTCTCATCAAAGAAAACAACATAACCAACAAATTCTCATCACAAAACATTCAGGAAATCTGGGACACAATAAAAAGACCAAACCTAAGAATAATAGGGATAGAAGAAGGAGAAGAAGTACAGCTCAATGGTCCAGAAAATATATTCAATAAAATTATAGAAGAAAACTTTCCCAACCTTAAGAAAGATATTCCTTTGAAGGTCCAAGAAGCATACAGAACACCAAATCGACTGGATCAAAAAAAAAAACATCTCCTCGTCATATAATAATCAAAACACAAAACATACAGAATAAAGAAAGAATATTAAGAGCTGCAAAGGAAAAAGGTCAAGTTACCTACAAAGGTAAACCTATCAGACTTACACCTGATTTCTCTATGGAAACCATGAAAGTCAGAAGGTCCTGGATAGATATACTGCAGAAACTACGAGACCATGGATGCAAGCCCAGACTACTATACCCAGCCAAGCTTTCGTTCACTATAAATGGAGAAAACAAAGTTTTCCAGGATAAAAACAAATTTAAACAATACGTAGCCACAAATCCAGCCCTTCAGAAAGTAATTGAAAGAAAATCACAAACCAAGGAGTCCAACAATGCCCACAATAACTCAGACATCTAATGACCCTTCACCAGCACAACTTGAAGAAGGGAAACACACAAACTCTACTACCAAAGGAAAGAAAGAAAGAAAGGAAAAATGGCCAGAGTTAACAACCACTGGTCATTAATATCACTTAATATCAATGGACTCAACTCACCTATAAAGAGGCACAGGCTAAGAGATTGGATACGAAAACAGGATCCAACATTCTGCTGCTTACAAGAAACACACCTCAACCACAAAGACAGACATCTACTCAGAGTAAAGGGCTGGGAAAAGGTTTATCAAGCAAACGGACCTAAGAAACAAGCAGGTGTGGCCATACTAATTTCTAAGAAAGTTGACTTCAAACTAAAATCAATCAAAAGAGATGGAGATGGACATTTTTTACTCATAACAGGAACAATTCACCAGGATGAAATCTCAATCCTGAATATATATGCCCCTAATATAAAAGCACCCACTTATGTAAAAGAAACGTTACTAAAACTCAAGGCAGTCATCAAACCACACACACTAATAGTAGGAGATTTCAACACTCCTCTCTCACCAATGGACAGGTCAATCAGACAGAAACCTAACAGAGAAATAAGAGGATTAAGGGAGGTAATGAATCAAATGGACTTAACAGACATCTATAGAACATTCCACCCAAATAGGAAAGAATATACCTTCTTCTCTGCAGCTCATGGAACCTTCTCGAAAATAGACCACATACTCGGTAACAAAGCAAACTTACACAGTTACAAAAAAATATCGGTAACCACCTGTGTCTTATCAGATCACCATGGATTAAAGTTAGAATTCAACAACAATGCTATACCCAGAAAGCCTATGAACTCATGGAAACTGGACAGTCAACTACTGAACCACACCTGGATCAAGGAAGAAATAAAGAAAGAAATTAAAGTCTTTCTTGAATTCAATGAAAACGAAGACTCAACATACTCAAACCTATGGGACACTATGAAAGCAGTGCTAAGAGGAAAGTTCATAGCATTAAGTGCCCACTTAAAGAAAACGGAGAAAGCACACATTGGAGACTTAATAGCCCACCTGAAAGCTTTAGAAAAAAAAGAAGCAGACTCACCTAGGAGAAGTAGAAGACTGGAAATAATCAAATTGAGGGCTGAAATCAACAAAATAGAAACACAGAAAACAATCCAAAGAATCAATGAAACAAAAAGCTGGTTCATGGAGAAAATCAATAAGATTGATAAACCCCTATCCAAACTAATCAAACGGCGGAGAGAGAATACGCAAATTAACAAAATCAGAAATGAAAAGGGAGACATAACCACAGACTCAGAGGAAATTCAGAGAATCATTAGATCTTACTACAAAAACCTGTATGCCACAAAATTGGAAAATGTTATAGAAATGGACACTTTTTTAGATAAGTACCATATACCAAAGTTAAACCAGGACCAGGTGAACAATCTAAATAGACCTGTTAGTCGCGAAGAATTAGAAGCTGTTATAAAAAACCTCCCCACCAAAAAAAGCCCAGGTCCAGACGGCTTCAATGCAGAATTCTACCAGAACTTCCAAGAAGACCTAATACCTATACTCCTTAATGTATTTCACAATATTGAAACAGAGAAGTCATTGCCAAATTCCTTTTATGAAGCTGAAGTTACTCTGATACCAAAACCACACAAAGACACAACCAAGAAAGAGAACTACAGGCCAATCTCACTCATGAACATCGACGCAAAAATACTCAATAAAATACTGGCAAACCGAATCCAAGAACACATTAGAAAAATTATCCATTATGATCAAGTAGGCTTCATCCCAGAGATGCAGGGCTGGTTCAACATACGAAAATCTATCAATGTAATCCATCATATAAATAAACTGAAAGTAAAAAACCATATGATCATTTCATTAGATGCTGAAAAAGCATTTGACAAAATTCAACATCCCTTTATGATAAAGGTCTTAGAGAGATTAGGAATACAAGGGTCGTTCCTAACTATAATAAAAGCTATTTATAGCAAGCCGTCAGCTAACATCAAATTAAATGGAGAGAAACTCAAAGCTATTCCACTAAAATCAGGAACACGACAAGGTTGTCCACTCTCTCCATACCTCTTTAATATAGTGCTTGAAATTCTAGCAATAGCAATAAGACAACATAAGGGGATCAAAGGGATTCAAATCGGAAAGGAAGAACTTAAACTTTCATTATTTGCAGACGATATGATAGTGTACATAAGCGACCCCAAAAACTCCAGCAAAGAACTCCTTCAGCTGATAAACACCTTTAGTAGCGTTGCAGGATACAAGATCAATTCCAAAAAATCAGTTGCCCTCCTATACACAAAGGATAAGGAAGCAGAGATGGAAATCAGAGAAGCATCACCCTTCACGATAGCCACAAATAGCATAAAATATCTTGGGGTAACCCTAACCAAGGAAGTAAAGGATCTATTTGACAAGAACTTTAAGTCAATGAAGAAAGAAATTGAGGAGGATACCAGAAAATGGAAGGATCTCCCTTGCTCTTGGATTGGGAGGATCAACATAGTAAAAACGGCAATTCTACCAAGGGCAATTTATAGATTCAATGCAATCCCCATTAAAATCCCATCAAAATTCTTCACAGATCTTGAGAGGACAATAATCAACTTTATATGGAGAAACAAAAAACCCAGGATAGCCAAAACAATCTTATATAATAAAGGATCGTCTGGAGGCATTACCATCCCTGACCTCAAACTCTATTACAGAGCCTCAGTATTGAAAACAGCTTGGTATTGGCATAAAAACAGAGAAGTCGATCAATGGAACCGAGTAGAAGACCCTGATTTTAACCCACAAACTTATGAACACCTAATTTTTGATAAAGGAGCTAAAAGTATTCAATGGAAAAAAGAGAGCATCTTCAACAAATGGTGCTGGCAGAACTGGTTGTCAACGTGTAGAAGAATGAAAATAGATCCATATCTATCACCATGCACAAAACTCAAGTCCAAATGGATTAAAGACCTCAATATTAGTCTGAACACACTGAACCTGATAGAAGAAAAAGTGGGAAGTACTCTACAACATATGGGTACAGGAGATCACTTCCTACGTTTATCCCCAGCAGCACAGACATTAAGGGCAACATTGAATAAATGGGACCTCCTGAAACTGAGTAGCTTCTGTAAAGCAAAGGACACTGTCACTAAGACAAAAAGGCAACCCACTGACTGGGAGAAGATCTTCACCAACCCTGCAACAGACAAAGGTCTGATCACCAAAATATATAAAGAACTCAAGAAACTAAACTTTAAAATGCTAATGAACCCAATAAAAAAATGGGGCACTGAACTGAACAGAGAATTCTCAACAGAAGAAATTCAAATGGCCAAAAGACACTTAAGGTCATGCTCAACCTCCTTAGCGATAAGGGAAATGCAAATTAAAACAACTTTGAGATACCATCTTACACCTGTCAGAATGGCTAAAATCAAAAACACCAATGATAGCCTTTGCTGGCGAGGTTGTGGAGAAAGAGGCACACTCATTCATTGCTGGTGGGAATGCAAACTTGTGCAACCACTTTGGAAATCAGTGTGGCGATTTCTCAGGAAATTTGGGATCAACCTACCCCAAGATCCAGTAATACCACTATTGGGAATATACCCAAGAGATGCTACATCAAATGACAAAAGTATCTGTTCAACTATGTTCATAGCAGCATTGTTTGTAATAGCCAAAACCTGGAAACAACCTAGATGCCCTTCAATGGAGGAATGGATGAAGAAAGTGTGGAATATATACATATTAGAGTACTACTCAGCAGTAAAAAACAATGACTTCTCGAATTTTGTGTGCAAATGGATGGAAATAGAAAACACTATCCTGAGTGAGGTATCCCAGACCCAAAAAGAGGAACATGGGATGTACTCACTCATAATCGGTTTCTAGCCATAAATAAAAAACATTAAGCATATAATGTGTGATCCTATAGAAGTTAAATAAGAAAGTGAACCCAAAGAAAATCATATAGTCATCCACATGGAGAGGGGGAAGTAGACAAGATTGCAGGGCAAAAACTGGGAACTTGCGGGAGAGGTGGCATGGGGCTAAGGGGAAATGGGATGAGAAACACGAAAAGGGGAGGATGGGAGGAGCTCGGGGGATTGGGATGGTTGGGATATAGGAAGGATGGATACGGGAGCAGCGAAGTATATATCCTATCTAAGGGAGCCATCTTAGGGTTGGCAAGAGACTTGACTCTTGAGGGGTTCGCAGGTGTCCAGGATTATGTCCCCAGCTGGTACCTTGGGCAACTAAGGAGAGGGAACCTGAAATGACCCTATCCTATACTGATGAATATCTTGCATATCACCTTAGAACCTTCATCTGGCGATGGATCGAGGTAGAGACAGAGTCTCAATTTGGAGTAACGGTCTGAGCTCTTAAGGTCCAAATGAGGAGCAGAAGGAGGGAGAACATGAGCAAAAAATCAGGACCACGAGGGATGCACCCACCCACTGTGACAGTGGAACCGATTTATTGGGAGCCCACCAAGGCCAGCTGGTCTGGGACTGAATAAGCATGGGTTGATTCCGGACTCTCTGAGCATGGCAGTCAATGAAGGCTGATGAGAAGCCAAGGACAATGGCACTAGGTTTCGATCCTAATACATGAACTGGCTTTGTGGGAGCTTAGCCTGTTTGGACGCTCACCTTTCTGGATGTAGATAGAAGGACCTTGGTCTTCCCGCAGGGCACGGAATTTGGACTGCTCTTCAGTATCGAGAGGGAGGGGGAATGGAGTTGGGGGAGGAGAAGAGGAGTGGGGATAGGGGGAGGGAAGTGGGGGGAGGGGGCAATATTTGGGAGGAGGGGAGGGAAATGGGAAACGGGGAGCAGGTGGAAATTTTAATTAAAAAAGAAATAAATAAAAAATATAAAAGAAAAAAAAATAAATAAAAAAAATACAAGTAACCTAAAAAAAAAAAAAAGAAAAGAAAAGAAAAGAAAAGAAGAAAGTCTCACTATATCCTTTTGGAACTTATATTTATTAATCTACTTCCTCTTAATGACCTGCAGCAAATGTCTGTGATTGGAAAATCAAGGATGAAGCCAGATCACCATTAGAGACATGCCCAAACCATCCATTCAGAACTCAGGGGCTTCTGCTACAGACTTCTCTAGACCCAAGAATTTGGATAAAATTTTTCCTGAAGGCACGCAGTTTCATTTTTCTCTCTTCACAAATATAGAAAGGAAATAGCAGGGGCTGAAGAGATGGCTCAGAGGTTAAGAGCACTTGCTGCTCTCACAGAGGACCTGAGTTCAGTTCCCTGCACCCACAAAGGCACTTGGAACAATGCATGACTGCAGTTCCAGGGTATCCATGCCTTCCTCTGACCTCTATGGGCACCAGGAATGCAAGTGGCAACATACATATATAAAATAAAATAAACACATGCACAAAACTTAAAGATCTAACAAAATTTTATAGATTTAAAAATTAAATATAAATAACTTAGAGTATTGAAGAGAGGAAAATAAACCAATGAAAAGTTACCAGGCTCCACTCAAATTCAATTTATAAAAATTATAATGTTTAGGAGCCAGGCAGGCAGCACAGGCCATAATTCCAGTACTTGAAGGTAGAGGAAGGTGATCAAGAATTCAAGGACAGCCTCAGCTATTTAGTGAGTTCAAGGCTAGTCAGGGCTAAGGAAGACCCTGTTTCAAAATACAAAACGTTACTTCCCATGTATGCCCATAGCAGAGCGCTTGCCTGGCCTTTGTCAGGCTCCAAATGCAAACTTGGGGACTGGAAAAAGTGGAGCCTGAGTGCTGTGGGAGCCGAGCACAGACTTGCCCCCTTTCCTCCGCCAAACCTGCCTCCTGCAGTTTTGCTTTGCAGGGAATGAAGAGAAAAGGAAAGCATCGGAGGCCTCAGTAAAGAAGCAATCAGGCGCTTTCAGAATGTGGAAGCATTTGTAGGATAGGACACACCCCTGTAAACCTGCTGCCAGAAAGGTAGAGGATCCCAGGAGCTCATTAAGTCAATTTAGTCAAATCTGTGAGCTCCAGGCTCAGCACAGAGCAATCAACTCAATTTCTTTCATTTGTTTGCGTTTGGTTTTTTGTTTGTTTTTTGAGATAAGGTTTCTCTGTGTAGCCCTGGCTGTTCTGAAACTCACTCCATGACCAGGCTGGCCTCAAACTCATAGAGATCCTCCTGGCTCTGCCTCCCAAGTGCTGGGGTTAAAGGCCACCATCACCCAACAACATCAACTTCTTGCCTCCACACACATGTGCACACATTGTACCCATATATACCTATGCACACACCCACAAACACATGTGCGCACATTGTACCCATATACACCTATGCACACACCCACAAACACATGTGGACATGTTTTACCCCTACACACCTATGCACATACCCACACAAACACATGTGTGCACATTGTACCCCTACACACCTATGCACATACCCACACAAACACATGTGTGCACATTGTACCCCTACACACCTATGCACATACCCACACAAACACATGTGGACACGTTGTACCCCTAAACACCTATGCTCATACCCACAAACACATGTATACATCACATAGGAGGGAGGGAGGGAGCCAGCATGCTTCCTGGTCATATTCTAGTTTAAACAAACCCCCTGTAGAAACATTCTGAAACACAAAGGCCATAGGCCATCCCTGAAGGGCGGCCCTTCTTAATTCTGCTGACTGGGGCTTACAGTGTAAAGTGTCAGCATGAAATGCTCTCCTTCTGAAACACACACACTTTTATTCTGTTTGGAAAAGTCACTTTGTCCTTTGAGTTCTTCACCTCCTGATACTTCTTAACAGAATGTCACTTCCTCTTCTGGACTCCTGTAACACCCTATTTTGATGTGGGAGTGATTTTTTTTAATCTGTTGTTTTCATTGGTTAATTAATAAAGAAACTGCCTAGGTCCATTTGATAGGCCAACCCTTAGGTGGGTGGAGTAAACAGAACAGAATGCTGGGAAAAAGAAGCCGAGTCAGTGAGTCGCCATGATTCTCCCACTCCAGACAGATGTAGGTTAAGATCTTTCCTGGCTAGTTCCAGGATAGGCTCCAAAACCACAGAGAAACCCTGTCTCGAAAAACCAAAAAAAAAAAAAAAAAGATCTTTCCTGGTAAGCCAGCTCGCGGTGCTACACAGAATATTAGAAATGGGTTAGATCAATATGTAAGAGCTAGCCAATAAGAGGCTGGAGCTAATGGGCCAGGCAGTGTTCAAAAAAATACAGTTCCCGTGTAATTATTTCGGGTAAAGCCATGCGGGCGGCCGGGTGGCTGGACGCAGCCCTGCCGCTCCCACTCTAACACTATTTAGTACATGTTTTCACATCTCATTTTAAATAACTGGTTATAACTGGTTTTCTTCTTTTTTATTAATTTTTATTTACTTTACATACCAACCACAGTTTCCCTTCCATCTGTTTCCCACCTGCTCCCTACACCCCGCCACCACCATCCACTCCTCAGAAAGGGTAAGGCCTCCCTCGGAGTTAACAAAGCATGGCATTTCAAGTTGAGGCAGGACCCCTCCCCTCATCAAGGCTGAGTATGGCATCCCACCATCGGGAACAGCCAGCAGACAGATCCTGGTTCTACTCCTGGGGGTCCCACAAACAGACCAAGCAACACAACTGTCACCCACATGCAGAGGGCCTAGTTTGATCCAATGTGGGCTCCCCAGCTGTCGGTCTGGAGTCCATGAGCTCCTATGAGCTCAGGTCAGTTGTCCCTGTGGGTTTCCCCATCATAATCTTGACCCCCCCCCCTTGCTCATATGATCCCTCCGCCCTCTCTTCAACTGGACTTCAGGGGCTTGGCCCAGTGCTTAGCTGTGGATCTCTGCACTGCTTCCATCAGTTACTGGATGAAGGTTCTAGGATGACAAAGTAGTCATCAATCTGGTTATAGGGAAAGGCCTGACTAAGCTATTAAGAATCTATGTGTTTATATCAGTTTTATCATATTTATATAGACAACTGGTATTGACTTATTAACATAAAAGAATTGCTTTCACAGTGCACGGAGCACATTTTCTTGATTGTGAGCAAGTCAATCCACAAAGACCTGATCCAGCCAGGTGGTGGGGGCACAAGTCTTTAATCCCAGGAGAGGTAGGTGGATCTCTGTGAGTTCAAGGCCAGCCAGGTCTACAAAGCAAGTTCCTGGACAGTCTGGACTGTTTCATAGAGAAACTGATTCCTTCAAAGTAGTTTCCTAGCCTTGTCTTAGATTTCTATCAGATTTTAATACTGGAAAAAAAATTCTCTTAACTTTTGGCAGTTAACTATCAATTTTCTAATTTGTTTAATTCATCATATGTACTTTCTTTTTGTTTTGTTTTTTGTTTTTCTTTTTGTTTTTATCTTTTTTTATTTATTAAAAATTTCCACCTCCTCCCCTCCTCCCATTTACCTCCCCCTCCCTTTCCAGACCTAAGAGAAGTCAGGGTTCCCTGCCCTATGGGAAACCCAAGGTCCTCCCCACTCTATCCAGGTCTAGGAAGGTGAGCATCCAAACAGACTAGGCTCCCACAAAGCCAGTTCATGCAGTAGAATCAAAACCCAGTGCCATTGTCCTTGGCTTCTCAGTCAGCCCTCATTGTCAGCCACATTCAGAGAGTCCGGTTTGATCACATGCTTGTTCAGTCCCAGTCCAGCTAGCCTTCGTGAGCTCCCATTAGATCACTCCCACTGTCTCCATGGGTGGACGCACCCCTCACGGTCCTGACTTCCTTGCTCATGTTCTCCCTCTTTCTACTCTTCATTTGGACCTTGGGAGCTCAGTCTAATGCTCCAATGTGGGTGTTTTTTGTTTTTCGATACAGGGTTTCTCTGTGGCTTTGGAGCCTGTCCTGGAACTTGCTTTGTAGACCAGGCTGGCTTCGAACTCACAGAGATCCGCCTGCCTCTGCCTCCCAAGTGCTGGGATTAAAGGCTTGCGCCACCACTGCCTGGCTACTGCTTTTTTTTGTTTGTTTGTTTTTGTTTTTGTTTTTGTTTTTCGATACAGGGTTTCTCTGTAGCTTTGGAGCCTGTCCTGGAACTAGCTCTTGTAGACCAGGCTGGCCTCGAACTCTCAGAGATCCGCCTGCCTCTGCCTCCCGAGTGCTGGGATTAAAGGTGCTGGCTACTGCTTTTTATTGTACTTATTTGAGTTGAATTTATTATGTCTGTGCATATATTCATATGGGAATATTACTGTGTCCCAGCCTTTATGTGGAGATCAGAGAACATTCTGTAGTTCATTTTCTCCTTGTACTATTAGGGTCCCACCAGGTCAACAGGCTGGGTAAGAAATGACTTCATGGGCTGGAGAGATGGCTCAGAGGGTAAGAGCACTGGCTGCTCTTCCAGAGGTCCCGAGTTCAATTCCCAGCAACCACATGGTAGCTCACAATCATTTGTAATGAGACTTGGTGTCTTCCTTGCCAGCAGTACATTGTATGCTCAATAAATGAATAAATATTTAAAAAAAAAAAAAAAGAAATGACTTCATCTGCTGGGCAGTCTAGCCAAGCCCAGACATTATACTCCTTATTCTGTATCTGTGCTTGTCTTGACAATTTGATAGCGTGTCACTAATGTAGCTGACACTGGACCTCATATTCTGTCTCAGCCTCCTGCGTACTGAACTACAAGCACATACCATTCCACAAGCTTTATATTTAAACAAATATACTTTATTTATTTTATCTGGATGAGTGTTTTACCTGTAAGCACGAATGTGCGCCATAGGTGTACCTGGTGCCTACAGAGGTTAGACATCATATCTCATGGAACTGGAGTTAGAGGATGTACCCTGTGGGTGCTGGGAACCAAACCTCAGCTGGTCCTTTGGAAGAGCCAGCTCTCCAGCCCCCAGGTTTGTATTTTTCACAATGTCCTTTGGTTTAATTCTTTTTATAGTTTCCTAAGTATTAAATATAGAATTTATGTTATTACCAGGATAGTCACAGAAATTATGTGTGCTTCTTCGTGTTGTTTTTATCTATGTTATCCTTTTTACCAATAAAGACTCGGGAGTCAGATGCTGGGGTGAAAACCTGCTAGCTCAGAGCAGCCAAGAAGCAACCAACCGACTTTTATTTCCTGCTGGAAACCCAGGAAGAGAAGCATTTCTCCACTCAGTCCCAAACCAAAAAGACCTAGACTCTCTAAGTCCCTCCTACTTCCTGTGTGTCTTTCTACCCACATTCCTGGGTTCTCTGTACTTTCTATGGCTAATTCTTATCAACTAGTCACTGGATCCATCCATCCCCTGATCCAAGGTTAATTTTATTAACACAGGCTCGGAGTCCCACAGTGCAAGCAAATAACTTGCAACCTCTCAGTGCATCCAACCCACAGTGATATATTTTTTCTCCCTGATTGATCTTTGGTAAGTTGATATCAACTAGGTTTTGTAACTGTGAAATTCTATTTTTTTCATCATAATTGGTAAGCATGTAGTGAAGAGCTGCTTTGAAATGATACAAATTTCCTGTTTCTTATCAGTTTCATCAACCAATTGCAGAAGCACTGGGTTCCCCATGAGGGAAAGATGATTATATTTCATTTCTTATAAGTGCCCACATCAGACAATATGATTCACCCCAAAAAGCAAATGTCATAGTCAAAGAGGAGTAGGTTATTGGGGGTTTTGTTTGGTTGGTTTTTCAAGACAGGGTTTCTCTGTGTAGTCTTGGCTGTCCTGGAACTTTCTTTGTTGACCAGACTAGCCTTGAACTCAGAGAGATTCTCTGCCTCTGCTTCCCAAGTGCTGGGATTAGAGGCATGCACCACCATACAAGTGGGCTAGGTTATTATAGAGACAACAAACAACCCTCAGATCTCAGAGGCTCTACACGGCAGAAGCCCATTTCCTTAGTGTTCACTGATAGAGGTCACGGGTCACATTGCTCACTCAAGGAATGAACTGACCTTGACCCAGAATCTATTCCTGGGATACGCCTCACAATAGCCAGGGCTAATGCCGAAGCACATGGAGATGGACTACACACCTCTGAGCAGTTTACGTGAATTAGCAACCTCCTGATCATGTAAGAGCTGTTAGCTGGCAGGTGATAACTGCCAGCTGCCTTAGGGGATTTGTCCACAGTTCCAGGGCCCCAAATACTAGAACCAATTAGAAGGCCACACCATCTGAATCACAGCACCAGATGGTATTTGCTGTTTTGAGCTTTAGTTAGTGGTTCTGAGCATCAGATCCAAGGTCCTGCACATGCTAAGAAAGCATGCAAGCATAAGCTACATCCCAAGCCCTACAAGTATGTTTAAATGTTTGACTGTTAAACACCTAGACAGCTTGTGCTGGGCTTTGGAATTACTTCAAACATCCTATCATTAAAAATATGTTTTGGCTGGATGTGAAGGAAGACATGGGGGAAGCTGGCACACACCTTTAACCCCAGCACTCGGAAGGCAGAGACAGGAGGATCTCTGTGAGTTCAAGGCTAGCCTGTAACTGGAGGTTTCTCTCCTGCCCACCAGTCCCCAAATATCCACTCTGATGCTTAATATTAATTATACACTGTTTTGTACATGGTTCAGGCTTATTACTAACTAGCTTTTACATTTAAGTTAGCCCATTTCTATTATCTATGTATTACCATGAGGCTCATAACTTGTTACCTCACATCTGACTTCTCCAGTGGCTGCTGGTGTCTCTCAGACTCTTCCTTCTTTTTTCCTGTATCTTTGGATTTTCCACCTAGCTATATTCTGCCCTGCATCTTCTTTATTAACCAATGGTAATAAAAACATATTCATAGTATACAAAGGTGCATACCACATCACCAGCCTTGTCTACAGAGCAAGTTTCAGGACACAAAGAAATCCTGTCTTGAAAAAAAAACAAGATAGATAGATAGATAGATAGATAGATAGATAGATAGATAGATAGATAGATAGAATTATAACAATAACAATGTTTTTGATGGGCCTGAAGGGATGGCTTAGCAGTTCAGAGCACTTGCTCTTTCAGAGGATCTGGGTTCAGTCCCCAGCACACACATGGTGGCACATAACCGTCCATAGACAATTCCAGGAGATTTGATACCCTTTCCTGACCTCCGTGGGCACCAAGCATACACGTGGTACATACATAGACTATGATTAAGAGCAGTGACTGTGCTGGGTGGGGGTGGCACACACCTTTAATTCCCAGCACTTGGAAGGCAGATGCCTAGCAAATCTCAGTGAGTTCGAGGCCAGCCTGGTCTACAGAGTTCCAGGACAGCCAGGATTGTTACATAGAGAAACCATGTTTTTTGGGGGGAAAAAGAATAACAAATAAAAGATCAGACTATTAAGAAAATGAAACAAGATGAAAAAGAGAAAGAAAGAAAATCACAAGAGGAGTGGAACCAACAGCCTGTACTGCTCCCCAGCAGATACTCTGCCACGGGCCTCAGACTGCAGTCAGTGGTTTGTTTTGGTTTGGTTTGGTTTTTGTTTTTTCTAGACAGGGTTTCTCTGTGTTTCTCTGGCTGTCTTGGAACTCGCTCTGTAGAACAGGTTGGCCTCAAGCGCACAGAGATCTGCCTGCCTCTGCCTCCCGAATGCTGGGATCAAAGGCGTGCACTACCACTACCTGGCTTGCAGTCAGTTTCTTAAACCCTGTTTTCCTGGCCTTGCATGCTCAGCCCAGAGCTAATAATTGCTACCATTCCTATTGTTTTCCTGCTGTTAATAACTATAGCTCTGAGTCATATACTTCCTTACATTTTTGCTTTGCTGTGTTGGGTTGTATTTGAAACAGTGTCTTGCTGCCTACCCCTGGCTGACCCTGTACTGTGTACAGCAGGCTGTCTAACCCTGGCTGACGCTGTACTATGTACAGAAGGCTGCCTACCCCTGGCTGGCCTTGTTCTCACTGTGTAGAACTGGCTGGCCTCAAAGTCCTGTCAGCCTTCCCACTCCCCTACTCCTGATTATAGGGAGATTATAGACATGTGCTACCTTGCATGAGTTCGACCCAATTTAAAAATCTTATTGATTGATTAGGAAAAAGCATTAATGCAATCCCCCGTCTTAGTCTGTAGCTGTGAAGAGACACAGTGACCATGGCAACTAAATAAAAACATTTCATTGGGGCTGGCTTCCAGTTCAGAAGTTTAGTCTATTATTGTCATGGCAGGAAGCATGGTGGGATGCAGGCAGACACGGTGCTGGAAAGGCAGGTGAGAGTTCTACATCTGGATCAGCAGGCGGCAGGAAGACAGTGAGATACTGGGCCTGGCTTAAGCATCTGAAACCTCAAATCCCACCCCCCAGTGACACACTTCCTCCAACAAGCCACACCTATTCCAACAAGGCCACACCTCCAATAATGCCATTCCCTATGGGCCCAGGGGGCCCATTTTCATCCAAACCACCAACCCCTACTAACACCGATTATGCAGCCGAGCTCCCCACATTTGAGGAAATCATAGGTGTCAGCGCATCCTGCGTGTAATGGACAAACTGAGAAACCCTCCTTCATGATAACCTACCGCACAGGAGCATCTTTTGTTTTTCCAAATGAAACTAAATGTTTACCTCATTTCTTTGTCACATATTTTATTCTTCTTTCAAAAAAGATTTATTTTATCTTCAATTATGTTACTTATGTGTGGGGACAATATATGACTGAGCACATGAGTGGTGCCAGCAGAGGGCAGAAAGGGGCATTAGACCCCCTGAAGCTGGAGTTACGGGTGATGGTGAGCACTCAACGTGGGTGCTAAGAACCAAACTCAGGTCCTCTGCAAGAGCAGCCAATGCTCTCAGCCACTGAGCCATCTTCCCAGCCCCACTTCTGTTCCATTCTTTTTGAACTGACAAACATTTTAGTTTTTTAAATTATTTTTTAAGTTAGTATATAAAATACTGGATTTCATTATGACAATTTCATATATACATGCCATTATCCTTTTTTCTTATTTCTGGAGCCGTGGACTGCTGGGGGCATACAGTCATGGGGCAAGAGCCACAAGACAAGTGGGAGGAGAGGCAGGGGCTGCTAAAGTCAGCAGAACTGTCCTCACTAGCTTTGAAGAACCAATTTGTGGGAGAGATCTCTAGAGTTTTGTCATTTTAAAGAATGTGCCTAACACAGAGGTCTCCAGAGCTTGCTGAGACATGAGAGCCAAGTTCTAGAAGGGACCATACCTCAAAGGGACAGACAGAAAGTGACGCAGGAAGACATCCAATACATTCTTCTGTCCTCACAAGTCCATGCACTCAACACACACGCACAAACATGCATGCACACACATACACAAACAAGCATGCACACACAGGTTCACGCACACAACACTCATGCACACAAACATACACATATTTATTTGTATTAAGTATTTTTTAATGTATCTAGGGGCTAGAAAAAATGGGTCAGTGCTTAAGAATGTCTGAAACTCTTACAGAAATCTAAGTTTGGTTCCCAGCACCCACACTGGAAGCTGGCAACTGCCTATAACATCAGCTCCAAGGAATCTGACACCCTCTTCTGGTCTTCTGGGGACTCACACAAATAAAAACTAAAAGAAAAATATAAAGAAAAAATGTGTATAACCTTAGAGAGACTCTAACGAATTGTGTTGTGTAGTCTCCACAATAGCAGCACTATACAACAGTGTGTGTGTATGTGTGTGTAGTCTATACAACAGCAGACCTCTACAGAATACCTTCAAAAGTAGCTTTTAATGAAAACATAGCACTTTAGAGGCTTGCCCAAGCTTTCTAGTCAACTGAGATGAACCACATCAAACGCCTGTAAAGACACTTAAACAGTTTTTTCTTCCTAAAGAGTAATTTCACTGCTCTAAAACGTGTACATTTCTGATCTAACTTTTTATAGCCACTACCTTCATCCTTTTCCTTCTTTTCTTTAGACGAGAAAATGGGATTTCATCTACCTGCTTGCAGGGTTGTTGCTTTGTTTGTTTGTTTGTTTGGTTGTTCATTTGATTGTTTGGTTGGTCATTTTTCCCCCAGAACTGTAACTACACCTTAGATTCACGGGTGTCTACCGCATAGCAAACCGGGAGAGCTGGGGCCCGGAAGCGTTAGGGCTAGCTTGCTCTGGGGCTTACAGATGTCCATGTGACACAAGGACAAAGGCAGAGAGGGAACCCGAGACAAGTGGACATTAGCTGACCAGCAGACGCGCTTGCAGAGGAAGGTGAGAAGTGAGGACAAGGGAAGGCACACGGAGATGTGGTCTCAGAGAGAGGACAGCGCCCAGGGACACAGGGGCTAGGTAAGCTTTCAGCAGAGGGAGGGCGGGCTCTCAAGCTGCTTGGCAGTGACACTGTCAAAATGTGGCCGCCTTGACATAACTCAGAGAGTGACGACGTGAGATGCAAGAAATTGGGGACGACGAGATTCTCAAAGAACTAATAAAAATATTAGATTCTTTAAAACTGGAGAACTTGCCAGTTTTGTGGTGGCACACGCCTTTAATCCCAGCACTCAGGAGGCAGAGACAGGCAGATCTCTGTGAGTTTGAGGCCAGCCTGGTCTACAGAACCAGTTCCAGGATGGCTAGGGCTGTTGCACAGAGAAACCCTGTCTTGAAAAATCCAAAAAATTAAAATTTCATTCATTCATTCATTCATTCATTCATTCATTCATCTTCAGGGGAAACCTATGGAGTCTAGTATAAATCTCTAGACTATAACAATCCAAGACCTGTTATCTAAGATCTCAGAAATGAGATTAAGACATTTGTGCCTGTCAGGACCCTTTCTCAGGAAGGATAATCTTAACAGCCCATCACCTGAAATGCCGTAAGGAAACTGCATCAGCTTCTATGGAGCTTACGGCCGCTAAGACACGTCGCCACGGTACTGCTGCCACTCAGCGACACACACTTGCTTCCTTTCAGTTCTGGGGGTGAGAAGTCTAGCCAGGAGTCCGGTCTTGGGGGGAATCAGTGAGTGGGGGAGCTCTGTGGATCGGCACTTGCCTGGGATGCACCAGGCCTGCATTTAGTCCCCAAACGAAGACTAGAGTGGGTCTTGCTGAGCTCACAGTAAGGTACCAGCAGGACTGTACCCTTCTGGAGGCCCCTAGGGAAGTCTGTCTTCTTGCTGCTTTTGGCTCCTAGATGCTGCCCTCCGTCTCCACACTCCCAATCCCTTCTTCTGCTGAAACTAGCAATGGCTGGCTGGTCTTTCTCAGGCTGCCTCTCCCTCTCTCACTTACATGGTGCCTACCAGGATACTATAAATTTATCTAATTTTATTTATTTACTTTTAAAAATGATTTAGTTTAAATATGTATATGTAGAGGAAGGCCGTGTGCCTGTGAACGCAGGGTGCTCCGGATACCCGGGAGCTGGGGTTCCAGGCGGGTGTGAGCCATGTGAAGTGGGTGCTGGGAACTGACTCAGTCCTCCGGAAGAACAGTATGTGTGCACTCTGAACTGACGAGCGATCTCCCCAGCCCCTGTCTGTTTACTTTTCAACAAGGTCTTGCTGGCCCCAAACTCATGATCCTCTTCTGGAGTGCTGGGGTTACAGGCATGGGCCACTAGGCCCAGGTCAGATCCTATTTTGAAGTCAGTTGAATAGCGTTCTCAGTTTCTCTTGTCATCTGATATGACATAGTCCCAGATCCCAAGGATTTGGAGTGTGGCTATCTCTGGGGAGGAAACGCTATCACAACTTCCAACGATAACCTACGCTGCCCAGGAAGGACAATGACCCTACAAACAGTGTTTAAATATTAGATATGTGCAGCTCATATAGAGTTACAACATATTCTTCTGGGGTTTTTGGTTGTTTGCTTTGGGGAGTTGTTTCATTTTGTTTGCAAAATGGGAGACTGAACTTAGTCACCGTGCATTAATAGTCTCCTGCATTCTGCCTCGGCTGCTTGATAAAAAAAAAAAAAAAAAGTAAAGACAATTTATTTTTTTAATTAGCTCAGAAGACCAGAAATAATGACAAAGAGTTACTTTTTTTTTTTTTTTTTTTTTTTTGGTTTTTCGAGACAGGGTTTCTCTGTGGTTTTGGAGCCTGTCCTGGAACTAGCTCTTGTAGACCAGGCTGGTCTCGAACTCACAGAGATCTGCCTGTCTCTGCCTCCCAAGTGCTGGGAGGAAGGAAGACAAAGAAGGAGACGGAGGAGGAGGAGGAGGAGGAGGAGGAGGAGGAGGAGGAGGAGGAGGAGGAGAAGAAGAAGAAGAAGAAGAAGAAGAAGAAGAAGAAGAAGAAGAAGAAGAAGAAGAAGAAGAAGAAGAAGAAGAAGTACTTGTTAACAGAGCTGGTGAGGAGGTTCAGCAGCTAAGGGTGTTAATGCCAAGACCGAAGACCTGAGTTCGAGCCCAGGACCCTCAAGATGAGAGCCCTGACTTACACTCGCTGTCCTCTGACCTCCACATTCTCACCATGACACACACACTCACACTCACAAATAAACACACACACGTTCACACAAAATTTTTTTTAAAAAGTGCATTAAATAAAGGTTTTACAGAAACAAATCAGTGTGATCGCAGCTGACAAGGGAAATCTGAATTTAAAAAATAAAACTTCATTGAATTTTATTTTTTTTCTTATAGTGCATTGGACCAAATTTTGATTTTCTAGGCAAAACAGTCAAGAGCCTCGCCAACCTCTCCCTTGGGGATACAGACTCAAGCAAACGAGAGAGAAAGGAGGCGAGACACCTGTCCCCCCAAGGGAGAAAGGAAGAAACACCTGGAAAGCAGAGCAGACAAAGAGACCAGGAGGTAGTGGGAGGGGAAGCCGGAGAGGAGGCTGCTGGCTCTTATAGTCAACCTGTTCCCAGAGGAGAGAGAGATGGAGGCAATACTCTAGAAACTGGGACAGGCTCAGCGAGGCCAGGTTGTACCTCCTGAGACTCGGCTCTGATGACACTCCTTCCAGGAAGTTTTCTCATCCAGTTTGGATCAAGTGGCAGCCTGAAAGGGGCAAGTATCCAGTGCACATCACGTAAATTCATTTGTTCCCTCACTTAGCCTGGACCAGTCCCGTGTTAATTAAACAGGAGCGGCTAGAAAGTAAACAAGCCCTGGCAGCTTAACTCGCTCGCAGCGTTAGTTTGCGCGGGTGTGGGCTCCCGTTCTTCCCACACACGCTGCAGACCAGAAGTTTAAACGACAAGAGGTTGGCTTGAAGGTGTGTTTCTACAGGGGGACGAGCTGTCAAATCTCCGCAATGCTGGGAGCAGGGGTAGACAGATTGAGAAGGGGGTAGGGGCGTCGTTATTTGAAATTCTCCCGCAATCCCCAGCTTTCCCGCGCCGCTGCTTTCACTGACAATAAGATGTGGGGAAGACGTGGGCGGGATGGAGAAGGTGTTCCTCCTTTCGCCGGTGCAGGAGAGGGATGCGAGAGTTTAGGAAGGAGCCCGCCCTCCCGCCCTCCCGCGATCCTCACCAGGTCAATGGCCACGACGTCCCGCAGAGCCACTACCCGCCGGATGGACTTGGGCGGGTTCTCGGTCAGGTAGATGAGCCGGTCGCTGAGCACAACGTACTTGAACGTGTGCTTCTCTGCGTCGGACACCACGATGCACGGCTCGTAGGCGCGGACGGCGTCGTAGACCTCGGGCGCCAGGTGCCGCCGCAGGAACGCGTCCAGACGGCTGTTCGTGCGCGCCGGGAAGCCGGACCGAGCGGGGCTAGCCATGCGGCACCCGCGACCAGGCAGAGTGTCCTCTCTGGCTGTGCCTCCACGACACTCGGTGGAACCCGTTCACGCCACAAAGCCGCGCGCCAGCTGCCTCCGCCACCACCGCCCCGGGACGCAGGGAGCCCGCCCCAAAGCTCCGGGAACCCGCTCCCGGGTCTGGTTTCCGAGCCCCCTGCCCCGCCTGGTCCCGCCCCTAATCTTTGTCCGCACTTTCACAGCGATGGGCGGGGCAAGACTGAGGTCTTTCTCGCAGGGTTGGTTGACAACCGAGAACCACTCAAGGTCTGGGAAGGAATAGTTAGGGGCCTCATCCAGTTACTGAGTCACATGGTCCCATACAAACTCCATTGATAATGGTGGCAAGTTTTAACCTGATTTCCCTTTCAAGAGAAACTTGAAAATCGAGAGTTTTACCGATTTGAGAATCCTATAATGACAGATTTCGCCTTTGCCCAGAGCACTGCCTAGTTTGTATGACCATAACACTGACTTTCCAGCTTTGTCTCCAAAGCAGGACGCTGTCTCAAGGGGACTCTCCGCTTTGGTAACGCAGGACCATCTAAGCCATGCGCCTGTGTTCCCAAGAACAATGTGGAAAATGAATGCACGGTTGAAGGACCCTCTGGAAATGGAAGCTAATGGGTGGAAGGATGTGGATTGTGCAACCCTAGAAACACAGAGCAATAAAGAGACTGCTTCACGTTTGCAGGCCTGGAATAGCACGGAATGTTGGGTTAACGAGACGAAAAGCAGATAGAAACTTGCTTGCCCTAGGTGTGCACTTCCATTTTTATTTCAAATCCTAGGAAAGACATCTTCCCCTCTCCCCTTCCCATTCATCTAAAGACCCAAGAATGGAGCCAGGTGACCCACACTGTAGGCCTAGCATTCCAGAGACTGAGGCCTGAGGAGAGCCATACTGGAGGTCTGACTTTGTCGGTCTAGTGAGTTCTGAACTGCACAGCAGGATCCTGTCTCAAAAATAAATACAAGGAAAAGATACAATAAAAATATTATCCCTCTATTTACTAACAACCCTTAATATAATCTGATGTTCTTTACGGTGGTTTACATTCTCCTTTCTTTCACATTTTACTGTTATATGTTGAATACTGTAAACAATTTTCCATCCATTGTGGGAGAAGAGTCGAAATGTATTGCAGTGTGTAGCCAGATATTTCGCCCCCTACAATAGGGAAAGAGAAGTGCTTAGGCCTAGCTAAACACTTCTTCTCTTAGCCTGTATTTGGTAAGAGTAGGGAACAAGTGCCACCTGCTGGCAAAATCTCAGAGTGTCCCCAGAGTTTACCTGACTCCTACGGTAGCGGGCAGAAAGGAGAACCCTCACCATTGCCTAACAGTCAACCCCACAACAGCAGCTCTGTGACAAGTGACTATAACAACAGAGGGAGAAAGTGAAGTCCAAGGGGAAAGCCCCACTTCAGACCTCTGTCCTGTCTCTGGGTTTCTTGTTTTCTACCCACTTCCCAGGACCAAGACAAACAGAATGTGGGGACCACGACCAGAACAGGCAGAGCAACCTGCTGTATGTGCCCCAAATGCCCACTAGGGATCAGACATCTTTTGGTGACCAAGACACCAACCTTAGTAAGCCTTAAGATGAAGCACACAAAAATGGGACTGATGATGACCTCATTTAAGCCTGGCGACCCACAGAGAAGTCAGTAACATGGTTTCTAGGTACTCAGTGTTCTACACCGTTGCCAGGGCAACAGCAAAGTTCAGATTGCAGGGATAGGGTCAACCACAGAGAAAATCGTACTGGGTTTGGAGGCAGGAGGATTGGATTAGATGACTAACCCTGCGGTTCACTACCTGTGAGATTTTTAGGGGAAAACATCACTTAACCTTGCAGAGTCTAAGTCCCATCACATATGAAAGGCATCTACTAACGCTTGCCCTGCCTGCCAAAGAGTGGAAGACCAGAAAGTCCTGCAGACATTGAAGTGTCCATGTTCCCCTGGGCTTTCCTAATCTTTCCATAGGCAGCTAACCCAAACGTCCATGAGATAAGCACTTACGTTTTTGGTTTTGTTCTGCTTTTGTTTGTTTGCTTTTTGTTTCTTTGACTTTTCAAGACAGGGTTTCTCAGTGTAGCTCTTGTAGACCAGGCTGGCCTCAAACATACAGGGACCCGCCTGCCTCTGCCTCCCGAGTGCTGGGATTAAAGGCGTGTGCCACCACACAGCAATCACATGTTTCTTTGCCTTCTAAGCCCATCCAAACTCAAGAAACATTTGGCATAGATTCTGAGCAACCAAGCGTTTGATGAACATTTCTACGAGAAGAAGGGAGTATTACTTGTATGAGCTGACCTCAAAAGGCGGTCACTGGCCACCGTGAAAACAGAGTGTTGGGCCTCCGTCCAGGGTTAGTTGATTGAACTAACTTGAAAGCATAGAAGTTATGAGAATAACACCATGAAAGCAGACAAACTGGGTTCGAATTCCAGCCCCACCCCAGCAGGTAAATGACCTTACATGTCACTCAACACCTTGGTTTCCCCATCTGTGGATGAGACTAAGAGCACCAATAAGAAAGCATTGTCACGATTAGCAAAGATTGAAAAGAATTTAGAAGCAGGATGGGGGCTGGAATGTAAAGGATTTGACAGCACGAGTGAGACTCTGGATTTGATTCCCAGCACTGCCGAGAGCAAAGATAACAGGGTGGCAATGTGCCTGTAATCTCCCACCTGGCAGGTCTGAGACACAGCCATTTAGAACTCATGATTCAGTGGACCTGCCCTGGTGTGGCTGAACACGTGCTTTTAGAGCAGCTTTAGGGCTCACAGATCAGAAGGCCCAGGGCTCTGGAGCCGTGGTTCAGCACTTGAGAGTGATGGCTGCTCTTGCAGAGGACCCGGGTTTGGTTCTCAGCGCCCATATGGTGGCTCACAACACTCTCTAACTCCAGTCCCAGGGGACCGCAAACTCTTTTGACCTCTGTGGGTACTGCACACGTATGGTGTACATACATGCATGCAGACAAAGCACTCATACACATAAAGTTTTAAGGATAAGAAAATAAACAAAAGGGGGATTGATTTGGGAAACCCCTAGTTATTCTACTTAGTATCGGTGGCTATTGTTCAGTTAAATATCTATAGTAATTAGCAATCAGATGTGTTGGAAGCCGTGGAAGAATACAGCATATGGCAACTGATAATTCAGACGCCAACTCACCAGAGGAGTGGCTCTGATGGAGGTTGACCCTGCCCAGACAAGGCCCTCAGGACCATCGGCCCTGGAAACTGTTGCTCACTTTTGCTAAAGCAGCTTGGTGTCTCCCAATACCTGTGTTGTAGTGTGTAATCTCATGTGATATGTGTATGTAATCTCATGATTGCATCTCAATCTTATGGGCACATATATCTGTGGGTAGTCAGGAAGATGACTTTTCATTTAGCTATATAATTTTGATATAAAGAATACATATTAGGGCATGCTCCATAACCAGATCTATTTGTCCCACGAGAACTGTAAACACTTAAAATCCCGCTGTGTTCCTTTTGCTCAGACTAACTACACCCAATTAGCTCATTTTTACCCCAGAACAAGTTTAAACTAGACTAAAGGCTTTTTGTAAATGGATCGTAAGTTCAAAACTTTGCACCTATGCACAAGGTCAGAGTCGCAGATGTCCAACCTAGGACGCTACACAAAGCACCCTAAGAAAAGCTTGCCTGTTCTTCACTTGCCAAGTCTGCTAACAACTGACCTATGTCTCAAAGCTTATAACCAGGTACTGAGGTCCCCTCCCTCCTGTCTGGTTAGTCTTACTTCTGTAACCTTGAAACCCTTGTGCTGCCTTGGTAAAAGGCTCAGCTCCCTAACTCTTACCCTAGAATGTGCTTTTGACCAATGAGAGGTTAACTCTTACAGTTTTTTATTATTGCTCCAAGCCTGGTGAGAATGAGAAAGTTTGGAGGCGAGAGGGGAAGAAGCTGGGAGGAATTAGAAGAAGGACAGGAGAATTGGAACAGAGGCAGAACAATTAAGAGACTGCTTCAGAAACGCATAGAGTGAGAGAAAGAGAGAGTCATCCTCAGACACCCTAGGAAAAGATTCCTTCCACTTGCTGTAGCATCTGATCTGAACCCTGAAGGGGATCTCAGGGCTGGGCCCCAAAGGCCCTCGATACAGACAGCATACACAGGAGAAGTCCACAACATCTAAGGAAAGATGCAAATGCTATCAATTAAAAGTTCTTTTTCTGGAAATGTGCAGAGTGAGAGACCTTGGGACACTTAGCTCTAAATGGGACATTTCCTTCAAATGCCTCTCCTAGGTCTCTGTGGAAGAGGAGGCTGAAAGGTAAGAGCCAGAGAGGAGGCAGGACGCCAAGGAAACAAGACCCTCTAAATCAGCAGGATCTATGCACACATGAACTCATACTGACTGAGGCAGCACACACAGGACCTGAATGGGTTGGCACCAGATAGGGTCCCAGAGCTGAAAGGAGGAGGGGGCACGTGCTGCATCTCTAACCCGGAAGCTATCTCCAATTGATAGACAACCGCTTGCAAATGAGAAATCAGCTTTCCCTGAGGACGTCTCACTGGGAAGATAAACACCCTTAAGGGTGGGCCCCATGCCCAGCAGAAGATGGCCCACACAAAATGAACTTAATGGCATCTTCAGACGTTTCGGAGATTTTTTTTTTAACCTTAAAGGTCCCTTGTATATACGTTATGGTTTCCATTTTTTGTATTTTTATGGAATTCCTGTGTGTTCAAATGTGTGTGTCTCGGTGTCTATGTGTTTCTTGTATTTTTTTTTTTGTTGACTCTTTTTCTTCTGTTTGTTTTGTCCTATTCGTATTTGTTTGTTTTTGTTTTATCTTTTTTGTATTTTATTATTATTCCTTAGAAAATTGTTTCTCAGGAAACAGAAAAAGTGTGGATCTGGATAGTAAGGAAGTTGGGGGAAGAACCAGGAGGAGTGGGGAAAGGGAAGCCCTAATCAGAATACTATATATATATATATATATATATATATATTCAATAAAATATATATATTCAATAAAAAAGTCACAAATTTTGAAAAAGAACATTTTCTGGGACTGAGGAGATGGCTTGGTTGGTAAGAGCGCTTCCTGTACAAGTATGAGGCCCTGAGTTTGAATCTTTGACACCCACATAAGCAAGGTAGTGCTGGGCCTGGAAGAGGGCTCAGTGGGTAAGAGCGCTTGACCTGCTGCTCCTGGGGGGCTGGAGTTCAAGCCCCACCGCCACCTGACAGCTCACGGCCACTTGAAGTCAGTTCTGGAGAATCCAAAGCGCCATTCTGGTCTCCTTGAGCAGTGCACAGACATGCAAGAGGTAAACAGCTCCATGCGTGGAATAATAAAGTCAAACCCTTTTAAAAGCTAGCCGCCCATGCCTATAACCCCAACACTTAGAAGGAGTAAACAAGTGAATCATGGGCTCTCAGGCCAGTTAGCCTAGTCAAAAGTTCAAAATTTCAGTTCAGAGAGTATGGTAGATTAAATGTAGTTGGCCCCCATAATCTCATAGGGAGTGGTACTATTAGGAGACATGGCTCTGTTGGAGTGGGCGTGGCCTTGTTGGAGGAAGTGTGTCACTGTGGGGGTGGGCCTTGCAGTTTCCTATGCTCAGGATACCGCCCAGTGTCTCAGTCGACTTCCTGCTGCCTGCAAGATGTAGGACTCTCGGCTACAGTTCAAGCTCCATGTCTGCCTGCGTGGGCCATGCTCCCCACCATGATGATGGACTGAAACTCTGAAACTGTAAGCAAGCCACTCTCAACTAAATGTTTTCCTTATAAGAATTGCCATGGTCATGACGTCTCTTCACAGCAATAGAAACCCTGACTAAGACAGAGACAGATCTTGTCTCAGGACAATAAAATGGAGATTGAGAGACGGTGACAGCAGACACCCACACACACATTTGGCCACACAGAGGCATGTACCACTACCACCCACCTGTCCTCATGTATGTGCCTCATACACATAAAACACACACAGGGATTTTTTTTCACTGAGTAACACTTTAGTCTTTTAGTAGTCCATCTTAGATTTCCTGCTAGTGCACACAAATGTGCACATGAACACACACACACACACGTGCACACACATGCACAGAGATGCCTAATTAAAATATAGTAAAAAGAGGGAGCTGGAGAGGTGGCTCCGCAGTTTAGAGCACTTACTCTTGAAGAGGACCTGCCTTCCATTTCCAACATCCACGTGGCAACTCATGGACATTCGAACTCCAGTCCCAGTGACCCATTGCCCTCTTTTAACATCCAAGTGCACCAGGCACTCACATGGTATACATACATGAAAACATTCATACACATAAAATTAAATAAGTTTCTAAAACAAAATAAAATGCAAGCCAGCACATCTACCCTATTTTCCTGGCTTTTCTTTTCCAAGAGTCCTGCACAGCCCAAGCTGACATTGAACTTCCGCTTTCACTTCCGGAGTGCTAGAGTCACAGGAATGTGCCGGCAAGCATAGTTTGGCTGTGGCTTTGTTTCATGATGGGATCGCACCTAAGGCTCTGTGCGTGCCAGACAAGCATGCTACCGACTGACCACATCTTCTCAGCATCTTTTCTGGCCAAGAAGCCTAACGTGAATGGACTTCTGCTAATGTGACTTTAGCCTTAGCAAACACTGACGGGAAACACACTAGGAAGGGAAGATGACAGCCAGCGCAGTGGGTAGAAGCTCACAATTCTGTTCTTTGTAGTTCAAGTCCATGTTTTTTGCCAGTGTTTACTGAGAAGGTATTATACACAAAGAGAACCAGAATACTGCTCTCAGTCTTTACAAACTGGCTACATCTGGGGACAGTGGAGTGAGCTGTAACCCGACCACGGCAGAGCCAAGAGCATCTGCAGCTCGCCAACAGCCTCAGCCGCTCAGGAAACTCCAGGCCGCCTAGGCTGTCCGAGATCCAGTCTCCAGAAACAAAGATAGTTTTTTTTAAAGGGTCTGGGTGTGGTGGGGCACTCCTTTAGTCCCAGCACTTAAGAGGCAGAAGCAGGCAGATCTCTGTGAGTTCAAGGTCACACAGGTTACGTAGTGAGACCCTGCCTCAAAACGAAACAACAAAAATCCGAACACACTAATACATAAGACAACCACACAAATTTAACATAAAGTAAAATCACTAAAATATGTTAATGATGAAAGAGGTAAAAAGCAAGACACGTCAGAGGAACGAGTCAGCACAAGCTTGACTGAGAAAATTGGGACAGGAAATTTGGATGACTTCGTGATGGAGTCAAGTTATTCAGTGCCCAGAGTCCGTGCAGCTGCAAGCAGCCCCTTGCCCCCTTTGGAGACAGCATCTGACTATGTAGACCAAGCTGGCCTCAAACCCGAGGGTTAACCTGCCTCTTCCACCTGATGCTGGGATTAAGAGGTTAAAGGTGTGTGCTATTTCACCTAGCTTTCTTTTTCCTTTCTTTGTAGTCACTTTTCTGCCTGAATGTACAGCCGTGCACCAGCAGAGGGCACCAGATCTCATTATAGGTGGTTGTGAGCCACCGCTGGTGGCTGGGAAACGAACTCCAGAAGAGCCAGTGCCCTGAACTTCTGAGCCCTGGAGCCACTTTTTAAACGTTTTATTATGAAACATACAAACACAGATATAAATTTGGATATAAGTTTTTATATCCAAAAATTTAGAAGAAAGCAAAAATTCACTCAAATCATAACACCTAAAGATAGCCCCCCCCTTTTTTTTTGAAGTCCCAGAGGAGCATTGAGGGTCTAACATAAAAACAGTAGCAGCAGCAGTGAGGTGTGGTGCTCTGAGCGCTGAGGATGCCTGTGGAACCAGGAGAATCAAGATTCCAAGGTCATCCCTGTAGACAGCAAGTTAGAGGCCAACCTTGGCTACATAAAACTCTCAAGGAAACAGAAAACAAGCTGGAGAGATGTTCACTGGAAAGCACTTGCTTCTCTCCCAGGAGATCCGGGTTTGATGCCCAGCACCCACACAGTGGCTCACAACCATCTGTAACTCCAGTTCTAGGGGATCCAATGCCCTCTTCTGGCCTCCATGAACATGAACACGGTGCACAGACATACATGCACAAGGACATCCACGTACATTAAATAAAAAACAAAACTTAAATTTAAAAAAGTGGAGAAGGGGGACCACTATGCAGAAATATAGAACCAAACCATGTTATTGGCTATGAAGAATAACCATAAACAGGCAGGTGAGACAGTTCATGGGTAAAGATTTCTATCTCCAAGCTTGATGACCTGAGTTCAAGCCCTGGAATCTACTTTGTAGGGGAGAACCAACTCCTGAAAGTTGTCCTCTGACCTCGACATGTGGGCACTCTACCTGCATGCAATAAATAAAAAAAAATGTTTAACATAAAAGTTAGCAACAAGCTGGGTGCTGGCGGTGCACACTTTTAATCACAGCGTTCAGAAGGCAGAGGTGCTTGCCTCTGTGAGTGCGAGGATCTCTGAATTCGAGGCCAGTCTGATCTACAGAGCGAGTTCCAGGGCAGTCAGGGCTATGCAGAGAAGAACAAAAGAAAAACAACAAAGCAAAGTTAGTCCCAACAGAAAGAATGACTGTAACGGCACTGAGATGTGTCGAGACATTCACGGAGAGAAACAACTACCAACCCGCTCTACATGAAGACAGACTTTGTGGAGAAGACAAGCTAGGTTTGAGACACGGCCTTAGTCAATGTGGGCTGCTATAACACACTGCTGTGGACTGGGGGAGTTAAATAACAAACATATCCCGAAGTTCTGGAGTCTGTAAATCCAAGAGGAAGGTATTATCAGATCCAGTGTCAGGGGAGGGCCTTTCTTTTGGCATGCAGAAGCTTTTTCTTTTTTGGTGTTTCAAGACAGTGTTTCTCTGTGTAATAGCCCTGGCTGTCCTGGAACTCACTCTGTAGACCAGACTGGTCTTGAAGTCACAGAGATTTGTCTGCCTCTGCCTGTCAAGTGCACCACCATCACTAACCTGGCTCAGAACTATTTTCTCGTAACCTCCAGTGGTGGGGGGAAATGGAGCTTTTCTGTGAAATGAGGGGCTCCACCCTTGTGCTCTAATCACCTTTCCAGAGCCCCATCTACACAGTGGGAAACAGAAGGGGTAAGGGAAAGATGGATGCGCACCCCACAACTACACAGAGAGTTCTAGAATAGCCTTGGTTTCTGGGCCTGTTGTAAACACAGAGAGTGGATCATGCACAGAAACACTTGGTTTTTCACAACACAGGATTCTAAAATCTTGTGCTTTACATTGGTTACCTGAGTACTCAAATGTCTATGGGATGAAAGAAAACCCAAAAATAATTCACAGAATCAATTATGAGCAGAACAGAGTCACACCGGCATTTTTATTTGGATTAAATGACAGAAAAGTGTCATTTGAAAGAGAGGCAAACAGATTGCCGAGGACAATTGATGAATGAGGAAAAGAAAGCTAATTCATGAGCATTTAATAACTCATTAATTGAAACTCTAGTTCTCAATCTATCTAAACACTAATGAAATATTCGTTTAATTCGTGGTGACAACATATACAAAACCATAGTTACCTATTTTCTCTTCCAGCTCTTTTGCCAATGAGAGTGATCAATTTTTAAAGAAAGCAATTTCTCTAAGGAATCTTAAATTTATTTATTTATTTATTTTTTTTTTTTTTTTTGGTTTTTCGAGACAGGGTTTCTCTGTAGCTTTGGTGCCTCTCCCGGAACTAGCTCTTGTAGACCAGGCTGGCCTCGAACTCCCAGAGATCCGCCTGCCTCTGCCTCCCGAGTGCTGGGATTAAAGGAATGCGCCACCACCGCCCGGCTAGGAATCTTAAATTTTATAGGAAAAACAACAACAACAACAAAAACCCTAGACCAGAATTCATTTAATTCCCCACAATAAAACTGCCATCATTTTAATCAGAAGAGTCTTTATCAAGAGAAATAGTAAACAGTGATTTCATTATTTTTTTTTCTTTTGATAGAGCAGGAATACTAGCTTTATTATATATATGGCCTTTACCAAAATAATACCAAAGCCAAGATACATAATTTGACACACGCCAAATACATAAATAATGGAGAAATAACTACATGGTCATCACATCATAACTTCACAGCACAATTTCTAAGGGAACATTAAATATTTAACTGAAATAGAATACCCCTGTTGTAGGGGAATATGTTACAGTAGTGTTGCAGGGATATCCTGACTTGTTGGGAAGCCAGGATATGCTTAGAGCCACAACAGGACAGCTCTGGAGGCTGGAGCCACAACAGGACAACTCAGCCCAGGAGTACAGGTGTCCTGACTATGGGGAAGCCAGGCTACCTGAAGCTGGGGTGTGCTGGGGGATGGTCTCCCCACAGGATATAGGGATCCTGCTCCTCTTTTGGAGAGCTGCTACAGTTGAGTTCTGCTCTGTTCCCTTATGGGAGCGTCCTAGCAGAGCTATCTGCTTCTTCTCTGACCCAAGATGTGTCTTCTTTTGCTAACACTCTGCTAAATTAGGGACCCCCCCCCCCCGCAGAAATAAAGCAATCTCCTCCCGCTCCACCAAAAAGTTGTTACTTTTTCCTGCCTGGCCTTGCTCAGCCCCCCTTTAAGAAGCATCATAGCAAGGTTCTTCTGTTCTGCTCCACCTTGCTGAGGCCCCCTAGGATGTGTCTTAGTAATGCTTTTCTGATATAGATATGAATAATTTGCATTGGTATGGATCTTGGTTTATTGATACAAATTTAAGATCAATTTTGTTACATGTATATTTCTGCTCTTGACTAAGGTATTGTGTTTGTGTAGTTCATTTAAAAAAATGTAATTATATTTAAGAAATACAGGTTAATAGATAGTCATCTATAATGGTCAAATTTTGTAGTCATGTTAGTTAGGTTTCCTAGATGTACAGGGATATATTTCAGATGGATAAGGATTCCTCAAATCTTTCAAAGACCTTCAAAATATGGCATTTAAGATGTTTAAGAACTTAGGACTTTTCATGACAATGACACACGTCTGCTCCTAGCAGCAACAATTACTTCAAGAGGAAGATGGGCAATAAAGAGGCTCCTTATGGAATTGGTTAGCCATTTGGGTAAGAAACTGCTCTTGCCCAGGTCTCAAATCCAGGGTGTGTTTCTTTCACTGACTTTGGATTCAGAGTCAGGGTGCTCAGTGATCGGTTGGTTTCCTGTCCCAGGTTTCCCTTTTACCCCACACTTATAGCTCACATTCTTGACCGAACATGTTCTTGAGAAAGTAAAGCACTGTCCGTGTCCTTAGGGCAATTGTGACATTTCGTAGATCAGTCTGCTGATGACATGTGACTAAGATACACCACATCAGAGTGCTGAATTCACTTGCCAGAAATCTGCCACCTGAGCCTAAATGCTAAAACTTTACTTCTGATTCCAGACTGTAAAAACGCTCATGCATACATCTCGTACAACCTGTAGCCAGAGCTATCAAACCAAACCAAACCAAACGAAACTCAGAATAGTGGTACTTTTAGCAGCGTCAGCTCTGCTCTCGCATCTTGTATTTCAGATCCTTTTTGTTAAAGAAACAGTTCTAGGTCTTTATGTTCTAAGACAAGAAGCTTTTCATTATGGACTTCATTTTTGCTGTGTAATATCTGAGATCATTCTCCAACTGGAGCTAAAAGAGTCTGATTTTCAAGGCTTGTTTTTTCATTAGGATTGACCTGCAGGGCCTCTTTTGTAGATGTGGCTTCTTCTAATGCTCTCCTTAAGAGAATCTCTCCTGCTCAGAGGCTCTAAGTAAAGCCCTAGGTTCTTCACATTCACCTACACTCTCTTGTTGATCTTAATCTCTCCTTCTAATTCTAATACTCATTGTATTCGGAGACCAAGCCATGTTTTTCTTTCAATTTTCCTAAGGATTCACCCGCAGCTCGTAGGACTTCTACAACATCTTCCTCTTCACTTTCTTCTGAAACGTTTGCCCCCAACGATAGACACATAACTGAGATTTGTCACAAGACTTCTGAACTTGCTTATTTTCAAAGTTTACTTAAGTTATCTCATGCTTCAAACATTAACTGGAGATTCTCTTCTAATTCAGCAACATGCCCTTTAAGGAAAAATCTTTTGGAGACTTGAAGAGTTTCCAAATCTCTACTCAACTAGACCTTTTCAGAAAGTAGTCTAAG
The DNA here is from genome assembly GCF_950005125.1 of Chionomys nivalis. Lineage (NCBI taxonomy): Eukaryota > Metazoa > Chordata > Mammalia > Rodentia > Cricetidae > Chionomys > Chionomys nivalis. The sequence goes on from NC_080110.1 coordinate 35,052,550, forward strand.
TTTATGGGTTGTTAGAGGATTGGTAGGTGGCTTTAGTGGTTAGAGACTTTCCAGCTGCAGGGTGGTAGAAAATCTCTTCAGTTAGCTTAAGCTTGCATAAGGCTATGGGGCACTTGCTTATTGGTTACACCTCAATTGTGTTTTTTTCCTAGAACTGCCTGTTCAGTTCCAGTAAACCAAAACTGAGGCCTGGTCTCTGACAGGGCTATTAGGAGCGTGTCATGGTATTTGATTGGTTTTCTCAACAATGAACAGAGAGCTAAGAGTTCATAGTACCACATGCCTACATGAAAGATAGGAGAGATCTCAAACTAGCAACTTAACAGCACCCCTGAGAGCTTCAGAACAAAAAGAAGTAAGCATACCCAAGAGGAGCAGACTGCAAGAAGTATCAATCTGAGGGCTGAAATTAATAAAATAAAAACAGAGCAATACAAAGAATCAATGGAAAAAAGAGTTGTTTTGTTTAAGAAAATAAACAAGATAGACAAACACTTATCCAAACTAACTAAAGGGTAGAGAAAGAATGTCGAAAATAACAAAACCAGAAACAAAGAGGGGATATAAAAACAGACACTGAGGAAATCCAGAGAATCATAAGGACATAGTTTAGAGAACTGTATTCCACCAAATTGGAAACTCTAAAAGAAATGGACAATTTTTTTGATAGATATCACTTACTAAAGTTAAATCAAGGTCAGATACATGATTTAAATAGCCCTATAACCCCTAGTGATATAGAAGCAGTCACTAGAAAACTTCTAACCAAAAAAAAGCCCAGAGTCAGATGGTATTAGCATAGAATTCTACGAGACTTTTAAAGAGGAGTTAATGCCAATATTCCTCAAATTATTCCACAAAATAGAAACAGAAGGAACACTTCCCAATTCATTTTATGAGGACACAGTTTCTCTGATACCCAAACCACATAAAGACTCAACAAAAGAGAGAGAATTACAGACCAATTTCTCTCACGACCATAAATACAAAAATAGTCATTAAAATACTTGTAAACTGAATCCAAGAACACATCAAAAACATCATCTACCATGACAAAGCAGACTGCGTCCCAGAGATACATGGATGGTTCAATATACAAAAAGAAGTATATGTAATCAACTATGCAAAAAAAACTGGAAAAATACCTCACAGAATTATCTCATTAGATGCAGTAAAGGCCTTTGGCAAAAATTCAACACCCATTCATGATAAAAGTATTGAAGAGAGTAGGGATACAAGGGATATACCTAAACATAATAACGGCGGTTTACAGCAAGTCTATAGCCAACATCAAATTAAATGGAGAGAAATCCAAAGCAATTCCACTGAAATCAGGAACAGGACAGGGTTATCCGTTCCCTCCATATGCATTCAAAATAGTACTTGAAGTTCTAGCTAGAACAATAGGAACACTGAAGGAGGTCAGGGGTACACAAATTAGAAAGGAAGAATCAAAGTATCGTTATTTGAAGATGATATGATAGTATACATATAAGTTATCCTAAAATAGTTATCAGGGAACTCCTATAGCTGATAAAAATTTTGACAAATGTATCTGGAATCAAGATTAGCTAACGGCTAAGGACATGTCAATAGGACTAACAGCAGCCTACAGAATGAGAAAAGAGCTTCATCAGACAAAACCAGGCTAAATGTCTCAAATATGGCAGGATCTCTCAGCATAGCGCTAACAAGGAGCACGAAGTAAACAAACTGCTTACACATCAGGAAATTAAAAAAAAAAAAAAAAAAAGAACAGAAAATCAATGGGTGATTGTAAGTTATAATGGAAATCCTGAGGAAAGGATACTTCTTTTAAAGAAAAAAAATCCTCCTCCCCATGCCCATGTTTTCCACTTCTTTACCCTGCCACACTACAGGGAACCTGGCAGGAGAGTGCTCTCCTCACCCTGGGTTTCCGGGTGGGTCCCAGAGGGTGCTGCAGACACCACATACTGAACAGGATCACAAGAGCTCCTCCCAGTTCCTGGTGCCCAGCATCTGGAGCCAAGCCGCTCAAGCAAGGGCAGCATGCTGGCTGTGCCCTCCCACTCCTCGCGGGCTGGAGTGACGCCACTGTTACCTCAATCGCAGCAGCGACCCAAGGCCGTGGCCTCTTCAGGAATCTGGGGTTCTAAGTATCTGATGCCACTTAGAGCAGGTCAAAGGTCGGGCTGTGGACCGTGCTGCTATTGTCTCCTAGGCTACCCGGAGAGGCACTTCCGCTTCCAGGGGGAAGTCCTCTGTGCAGAGGTCCACGGGCTTGCTTGCACTCACAGCGCAAACTACATCAGAGCACTGTCCTGAGAAGAACGATGGGTTTGAGCAAGAATGTTCCTTCATCATGTTGTTTCCTAATTTTGAAGACCTTTAAGTATCCCAACGAGCAGGTATATATGGAACAAGTAGTTTAAAGGTGATACTATTCTGTCAGATGTTCAAAATTTGTTGCGCTAGGAACAGTAATTGGGAATAAATATTTGGACCCATTAATTTATCAGAGTTGCAAAATGCTGGCATGCTGACTCTGTCCTTCTAAAAAATTAATTTATTGGCTACATAAATATCTCACAGAGGGGGGCTGGAGAGATGGCTCAGTGGTTAAGAGCATTGCCTGCTCTTCCAAAGGTCCTGAGTTCAATTCCCAGCAACCACATGGTGGCTCACAACCATCTGTAATGAGGTCTGGTGCCCTCTTCTGGCCTTCGGCATACACACAGATAGACTATTGTATAAATAATAAATAAATATTTAAAAAAAAATCTCACAGAGGCTAGCACTGGTCTCCTAGATGACTTCAGACCCTTTCAAATTGACAGTATTAACAAGCACAGGATGATGTACACAGGCTGTGACATTCGCTGTGACATTCCCTTCACGTTCTTGCTTTCAAGACTGTTCATGTAGAGTGTATACAATCCTTTCTAGAAGGCGGCCTTGCAGAGGGAACTTGCTGCACTCCATCCACACCTCGCTGTGAGTTCACAGCTTTCATACACAGGCTCCCGCAGTCATCATCTCCGCGATAAATTTCAAAAAGAAATACAAACGGCTAGCAAACCCTTTCTGAGATAGGGTCTCACCATGTGGCTCTTGACCGTCCTGGAACTCACCATATGCAGACAAGGCTTGGCTGCAACTCACAGATGTCTGCTTGCTCTGGCTTCCATGTGCTGGGATTAAAGGTATGCACCATACCCAACTAGTTAACATTTTAAAAAGATCAATGCCCTTGGTTATCAAGGAGACACAGATTAAAACTAGTTGTAGTCTTCATCTCAGTCGGGCAGGGTGTCTGTGACCAGGAACATGAGTGGCAAGCAATACTGCTAGGGATGTACAGAAAGGGACACTCTAATATACTGTTCTCAAATAATTATAAGAAGGCTCCCATAATGTAACCCAGCAGTGCCACTCCTGGGGAAATAATCAAAGGACTTTCACCCTACTGTACAGATTCTCTCACAGCCTTGTCAATTGCTACTTTAGTCACAATAGCTAGAAAATAGTGTTGTGGTGGTTCCAATGGAAATGGTTCCATAGGTTCAGGGAGTGGCACTGTTAGGAGGTCTGGTCTTTTTGGCGTAGGCATGGCTTTGTTGGACGAGGTGTGTCACTGGGGGTGGACTTTGAGGTCTCAGATGCTCCAGCCTGGCCAGTGTGTCATCCTATTCCTGCTGTGTGCCTATCCAGATGTAGAACTTTCAGCTCCCTCCGTGCACCACGTCTGCCTGCCTGGTACCACGCTTCCCACCTTGATGACAGTGGACTCGACCTCTGAAATGCAAGCCAGCCCCGACTGAATGGTTTCCTTTACAAAAGTTACCATAGTCATGGTGTCTTTTCACAGCCATAGAAGCTGTAACTAAGACAAATCTCAGAGTAGATTCCCATCAACTGTTGAAGAGGTGAGAAAGATGTAGTACATTTACACCGTGGAATGTTACTTAGCTGTAAAGAAAAAGTCTAGAAGTTTGCTAATAAGTGGATCAAACTGAAAAATATTATATGCTCAAATAATGTTCAGAAAGGCAGTGTATAAATTGTTCTGTTTCATATGGGGTTCTGAGTTTTGAATATTCTCCTTCAGGTGTTTAACTTGGAATACATGTGCAGGGGACAAGGGCCTCTTTCTTGGGTTAGGGTAAGGACAGCCCTGTGATTCTGGGGACTGGCCTGTGAACAGGGAAGTGGGGAAGTGACTTTTCTGTCCTTTTCTCTTTGGTTTTCTTGTATACCACTCGTCTGCGTGTACATCTCTTTCCCTTGTCTGTGCTTGCTTTGTCTTCTATGCTTTTTACTGAACATATCTTCCATGAAGGATTCTTCTCATTTTTCGGTTTTCATAAATCATAGTTGCAAATTTTTCATGGTTTCCAAAGAGCTCACATGCTTCCTTCATACTAAAAAAAAAATTAAATCATCACAAATCTTTTATTTGAATAATTGACTTTCTCTAATCCTATAGCCCAGTTTTCCATACAACACATTCCAATTTTGTGACTCTTACTGTGCTTTTAGTTCGGCTTATGTAATTTTTCATTTCTAGGGTTGCTTATTTCTCTAGATTCTAGGATCGTTTTATTCTTAGGTCTGTCTATTAAGTTCTCTATTCAGATCTTGAATTTCTTCCTTATTTAAGTTTTTGTTTTCTGAATTAATTCAGGAAATTATTTGTACCCCAAAAATATTTGTGTTCTGATGAATTGATTCGTGAATTATCTGGACACATTCAAAAATCATTCTTTTGAATTCTTTGTGCTGAATTTATTTATGTCATTCGTACTATTTACCACTACTATGACATTGACTGGTTTTGGGGGGAACTGTGTTGTTCTGGGTTTTTCATGTAACTTCCGTTTTTGTAATGGGGCTTTTTCATCTGGATCCAGTTTGTTGATGAAGTGTTTCTGATACCTTTGTATTCATGGAGCGTTTGGATTGGTGCTTGGTGTTCCTAGTTGGGTTCTTCTTGGCTCGTCTGTGTTTTGCTTGAGCTCAGATTGGAGACACATGGTGCTGGCAGGATAGGTGACTGATGTGGGATGAGCTAGAGGTGGAATCCCCTCTGACCTCACAAACCAGGCTTCAGGAACTGCGATGGGATAAGTGGTGGGACAGGGTTCAGAATGTCCCACGTCCTCCGATCTCACGAGCCAGGTTATACGTATGAACCAGGTTATGGTTGTGTGTGGTCCCTATGTGTTCACATATGTTCTGACCTCATGAACCACTTTACACACAGTGCCATGGGTATATTCACTAAGGCTTTGATCAAGGTGGTGAACCATCCATGACGTGGCCACAGTTCTGCCAGCCTCTTAAACTGATGTCCGTGCAATCACTGTTGCTGCTCTCGTGGACCATATTTAACTATTTCAAGTCAGACGATTGCAGTCTTCTATTTGTGACCTTGGATGAGTCCTCAACATGTTAGAAATAAGCTCAGATCCCCCCCAGCTCTTGTATCCATCTTTGGGCACATTTATCTTGGTGTTGCTGTGGTGCTTGTTCTGTCCACCCTCGTTCAGTATGATTTCTCAAATACCTCTGCTTGAGATACTTCCTATGACTTCCTTCATTAAAATTAGCCTCATCTAGTTTTAATGTATTTCCCCAGGCTCTGATTTATTCTCCATGCATCTCTCCACTCTTAAAACTGCTGTTTGTTCCTGTAGTGATACAGTGCACACCTGTATCCCAGCACTCAGGAGGTAGAGGCAGGAAGACCCCGAGTTTGAGAACAAGTCCCGGCATACTGTCCTAGTGTGTTAGGTAGTATGACTAATAAAAACACACAGACATATATTGGGGTTCAAGCTGAAGATCAGAGAAGCAAGCAGTCAAGCCACTAGAGAGATCTTAACTCCACCAATGGTCAGATAAAGGGGTGATCCTGCAATACTCCCCACCAACCTCAGACTCCGCACTCCGCTGAGTTTCTGTCTCTTCCCTTTTATATTCCTCTCTTTCCCCAGTCATATCATGTCTGTCTCCACCTCCCTAGTGTGGGATTAAAGGCATGTGATCCCAAGTTCTGGAATCACCTTTATGTGAGCTCTATTTCTTGTTTAGACAGATTCAATCTTGTGTAGCCCACGGTGACCTTGAACACCCCAAGGTCATTCTGCCTCTGCCTCCCGAGTCCTAGAACTAAAGGTGTTTGCCACCACTCATGGGCCTATATGACTGACTAGTATGGCTGCTTTGTCTTTTGGTCTTCAGGCAAGCTTTATTTAGTAAAGCACACATGATATACCACTATAGTACTGTCTATTGCCAATAGAAATCATGACAAAATGCACTGCTGTGGAAGGTTTTGTTTGGCTCTCATGTCTTATTAGAAGTTCATCATTAGGGAAGCCAGGGTGGGAAACTCAGTCAAGAGCAGATGACAGATGTGTACTGGCTCACTCTCATGGCTGCCTAAGTTTGCTGTCTTACACAATTCAAGACAACTTGCAGGGGTGGAGACACCCACAGTGGCCTGGATCTGCCATATTGTCATTGCTAAAGAAATGGTCATGGAACCTGCCAGCAGCTGCAGAATCACAGGCCTAGTTCCAGATGTTCAACACATCAACCCTCTTTGGTTTTGAGCACCTTTCTGTGTAAATGGATGTTTGTGGAAAAGGTATCGAGGGATAGAACCCACATCCAGAAATGCTTATGCCAGGGGTTTTCTTCATCTGGTGTGCCTGTCTCCCAAACTTCTGAGATGAGAATAAAACACGGAGGAGCAAAGAGCGGTGCGGAAGGGAAGGGAAGGGAAGGGGGTGCCATCAGGAACTGGCATCCGTCTTTCCATGAGTAGAGCTTTGCCTGAGGGGAGATCTTACCAAGCAGGAGCTGAATCCTAACCCTGTGTATGTATGAATGGCTGTTGCTGTGGGGTAGGGAACGTCCAGTAGGACCAGACACTTGGCTGCTTGTGAGTATGAGATGGTTTGACTAGAGGGTCTGTGTTACCTAGCGGGGCTTACACATAGAAACGTGTTTGCCTTTTGGTATATGCGACAGAATTCATAAAAGTACCATGCTCCTAGTTTTGTGTTTGTGTGAGAGAGAGACAGAGAGATAGAGAGACGAGAGAGAGACAGAGAGAGGAGAGAGAGAGAAAGGGGGTGGTAGAGAGAGAAAGAGGGCAGAGAGAGAGAGAGTTTTGAATATAAGGCAGGGGACAGCCATTACAACCTTTGTATACATGTGATATTGGATGTAGGGAAAGAAACAACTTGCATGATGTGACACCTAGCCTTGCATGGATATTTTGGAGCTTTGCTTTATGGGAGGAGTTAGTGAGGTGGCCACGAGACCTAGGCATGTATGGAGGCTTTTGACTGTAGGAGGTCTACCTACATCTGGCACTCTAAGGGAGAGTATTCTAGCAGGACCTGACAACTGGCCATGTCCCTAAGTGTATGAGGGGCTTTGGCTGTAGGGTATCTTTCAAGACCTGCTACTTTCTCACCTTATAGGTAAAACATCCCCACTGTCATACACACACACTGTTAGGTGTCAGGTCCTGATATATCTCTCAATGCCTTAGAGCCCAAGCCTTCCACACAAGGTTAGGTGTCAGGTGGAGCGATATAGCCCCACCCTTAGAGCCTAAGCAATCACATATACATAAATAGGTGTCCAGTCCCGAGAGGAATCTACTCTTCTACAGCAATGACACATACCCAAAGCTAGGTACCCCACTCCTAAAGCCAAGGCTACACCCACGTGACTATAAGAAATCTATCGGGACCTCACAGCCTGGTAAAGGTTCCTGCAGGCCTATATGCATGGTTGCTTGTTAATTCACATGTGTACATGAATGTGTCTATGTGTTTTTTATGTGTGAACCTGGCGTTTTGCTGTTGGGAGGAGCTACCCAGCAGGACCTGACATAACCATGTATGTATATGTAGTTGTCAGGGAAGAGATAAACACCAGAACCTTACTCTTGACTTACAAGAATACTGTGGAGCAGCATATAGCATGTTTTGCTGTGATTGGGTACTCAGAATGACCTAGTCCTGTGCATAGGGATTTAGCTATAAAGTAGGGGATCTAATGAAGGACATGCTACATGTGTGAAGGAAGGGCTGACTTCAAGGGAAGGTGGGCCGAGCAGGACCTGACATCCAGCCCTGTGTACTTGACATTAGCTGTAGAAGTGAGGATTCATAGAAGGGCCTGACACATATCCATGTGTTCATATTGGGGGGAGGGGTCTTTCACTTTAAGTATGGGGATACCTTGCAGGAGATGACACCTAGACCTGTTGGTGTGTGGGATCGTTTTGTGTGTATGTGTGTGTGTTTGTTTGTCTATATGGGGCTTTGACTAGCCAGAGTGGATAGCTAGAAAGCCTGGATGAGCAGCTCAGTGCATAGATTTGGCTGGGCTGGAAAGATACCTACAAGGACTTGAGACATGGCCATGAATGTATTAGTGAGGCTTCATCTCTTCCCAAGGGAACAAGATGCATAACCTGTTACATCGTCAAGCTTGTGTGTGTATTTGTGGGTGAACGTTGGTTGTAAGTCAGTGCACATCTAGCAGGATCTAACACCAATGTGTAGGTGTGGCAAAGGCTGTGACGGAAGGAACACCTGGCATGACACGGCACCTAGCCCTGGGTTTTGTCCTTGGCTGTAAAAGACAGAATTACTATCAGGACCTGAAACCTACCCATGCATGTGTGTGGAATTTTTGAGGTGAGTGTGGAGATACCATGGAGGACATGAGCCCTAGCTCTGTTTCTGTCTCTGTCTCTTCCTCCTCCCCTCCCTTCTCATTGTCTCACCTTTCCTCTCTCCTTCCCTCCACGTGTGTGAATATGTATGTGTGTGAGAGTGTTTGTGTGTGTGTGTGTGTGTGCGTGTGTGCTTGAGTGTGGTGGGGGGAGTGGGAGTTTAAGTTTTGCATATGAGGTAGGTTCCAGGTAGCTAACTCCACTCATATGTGCATGTGTGGTATTGGGTGTAGGGGAGGAGACTCTTGGCATGATAGGAAACCTACCCATGCCTGTGTATTTGAAGCTTTGCTCTAGGGGAGGTGTTCCTGAGGAGGACCTGACACATAACCATGTCTATGAGACTCTGACTGTTGGGAGGTATACCTAGCAGATCCTGACACTAATTGTGCATCGGGGACATTGTTAAGGGAGGGAAGGATAGAAGAACATGACACCTAGTCCTATATGTCTATGTTTATGGGTGGGGGTCTTGTCTATAATTAAGGGAGTCCCTGAGAGTACTTGACATCTAATCCTCAGTTTAGGGGGACAACTGAAGGTGGGGGATCCTTTGGAGGACCTGATACCTGGCTGTGTAGGAAGAATGGCTGCTGTGGGGGAGGGTTCGCCTAGCAGGACATGACACCTTGCCATGCATGTCTGGCACTGGCTATAGAAGAGGGTATTCCTGGCAAGCCCCGGCCCCTCACCATGTATGTGTGGATGTCTTTGACTGCAATGGTGGGACCCCTTGCTGCAGTCCTGTATGCACTTGCGTATTTCTGATCCTTCTGAACCCTCCATCTCAACCCCTGTATTGTGTGTGGCAGCAGGATGGTGGATGTCAGGTAATTCTTAATGCCCAGCATTGTATGGATGGCAGCGTAGTCACAGGTGTGTCAATAGGGCCTGCTACCTTGTGTTTGGTAGTGACATGGTTTCTATCAGGGCATGAAATACAGCAGCGCTTGTTAGCCAGCAGGGCATGGTAAGGGTGTGTGACAAGCTTGGTCTGACTCTTAGCATTTCACTTGGGAGTGCAGGTTGGTGGTCAGGAGGATGTGACACGCATCACTCTCTATGCTGCTACAATGGAGGCTATGTACAGCCTGGTGCAGTAACTAGTCGTAGGTCCTGATGCAGAGCAGCTTGTGTGTTTGGAGGAGGAGTCCAGAAGAAGTCGAAGCCTAGCGCTGGGTGAGGCATGCTCAGAGGAAGGATGTCCAGCAAGGCAAACACAAATTACATGGCAGGTAATTTTGTGAGTGACAGGAGCAGAAGCTCCCAGCACGGTCTGATATTTGTGGTCCATGTGGGGCAGGAGGTAAAACAAGACCTGATACCTAGAAGGAGCTGTGTGGTCACATGGATGGTGGGGTGTCCAAGGAGCCTGATGAATAGAAATACATACCACTGGGGAGCAGTAGAAGAAGGGGTGTCCTGCTGTGCCCCGTACCTGGTAAACGTATGCTAGCTTGATGGAGGAGGGTCATGTGTCTATCTGTTGTTTCATTGGTTAATTAATAAAGAAAACTGCTTGGCCTGATAGGGCAGAATTTAGATAGGCGGAGTAGACCGAACAGAATGCTGGGAAGAAGGGAAGTGAGCAGACGCCATGCCTCTCCTCTCCAGGCAGACACTATAGCTCTCCTCTCCAAGATGGACGCAGGTTAAGATCCTTTCTGGTAAGCTACCACTTCATGGTGCTACACAGATTATTAGAAACGGGTTAATCAAGATGTGAGAATTAGATAGTAAGAGGCTAGAGCTAATGGGCCAAGCAGTTTTTAAAAGAATACAGTTTCCTTGTAATTATTTCAAGTGTAAAGCTAGCCGGGTGGCGGGACGTAGCCTGCCGCTCCTTTTACAGAGTGGTGAATTAGTGTCCATCCAGGCCTGTTAATATTAGAGTAGTGTTAATATTTGGCAGTGGTTGGTCTGCTATCCAGGGATACCTGACTTTTCAGAGTGTGCACGAGGCATTTGGAGGTGTCACCAGGACCTGATCGTAGCAATGTATTTGAGGCTGCTGCAGAGTGATGTATGTTTAAAGGGCCTTCAGCTACCATTATAGGAGTTGCGATGGCCTGAATGTTTGGGTACCCAGCAGGTCTGATATCCTAAAATTATATATGGGTTGATGTCAGGAGGTATCCTGCAGCAACTACAATCAACACTGGAGAAGGTCACTTGTATGGTGGGATGTAGACGAGGGCCTGGTACCTGTCAGTGTATGTGGATCTTCCATGGTGTCATGGTACCCCTTGGGGCCCAAGCAATAGCAGTGGGTTTGGGGCAGAGTGGCAGATTATCCAGCATGACAATAACTAGCACTAAATGGGGGTTAAGTGAGTGCCATTCAGGGTCCAGTGCCTAGGAGTACATATGAGGTGTGAGGACTGGTTGGCTCAGCAAGGCCTGATACCTAGCAGTTAGTGTGTGGTTTTGTGGGAGTCCCTGCAGAGCAAGTGAGGTGGAACGGGTGTGGTGTCCAGCAGTCAGGGAAGGAGGCCTATGTGTCAGGGCAGGAGGCATCCAGGTGTGTCTGAAGCCAGCAGTACTTATGTGTCATTGACAGGAGGTGGAGTGTCCCACAATGCCTGATAGCTGCCACCATGTCTCAGTTGACACGGGGGTTTGGATGGATTTACTGCAGGGTCTGATACTTAGCATTGTTTTTTTTTTTTTTTTCAACATCCAAATGTTTTTTTAATAACAGTAAGATCCAGGGTTAGCTTTTGTAGCCGCAGCTGGCCCTTCTGCCTCTGGCACATTCAAACTTCCGGCCCTTGGAGCGGACATAGGGTTTGGTATGGCTGTGTGGGGTTCCTGGGGCCTTGCCAAAATGCCGGTACACCTCTCGGCCCTTCCGAGGTCCAGACAGGAGCACAGTGCCATGGCCCTTGGGAGACTCCAAGGCCAGCTGGTCAAAGGTGAGGATCTTACCCCCAGCCTTGAGGATGCAACTTCGGGCCCAGCTGCTCACCCGCGGTGCACACACCTTCAGTTTGGGCACATCGAGAATCCTCATGTCATCTGTGACCGTCCCCACAACCACAGCCGTCTTGTTTTCTCAGCCAGGAAGCTTCATCTTTCGGATCATCCGGGACAGGGACAGAGGTGGCCGGTTGGTGTGACTCATGAATAACCTTTTCAGCACAACCTGATTGAAGGTGGAGTTGGTTCGCCTGGCCGGAAACCTGTACAGCTTGACCAGCAGCCTCAGGTAGATGTCCTGACTCTTGGGCTCCTTGCGCCGAACCTTTCGATCCTTGTTGTGGCGGATGTCAACACCCATGATGGCGCCTCCTGCTCCGCCAGGTCCAGAAAGCAGCATTGTGTTTTGACATCAGAAAAGGAATGGACTATCTAGGCCTGATCCCTCGAAAAGTGCGTGGTGAGTGTGGGTGAGGGATGCCCTTGATGTCCTAAAACTGACAATGTATGTAAGGTGTTAACATGGGAAGAACATGCATAGCACATATACGTACCTAGGTATCAGACTCTGCCCCTTGCCCGCCAGACTGTACCATCCAATACAGTGTTCTCATGTGATCCAGCTGGACGGCTCATCTCCATCCCTCACAATGGGAAGGGCATCAGCCCTCATCACACCACAGCACACACTACACTTCCCCTCCTCATAGACACTCACTATACACTGACAGGGATCTGTTGTCTCCTGTGTCAGGGGTCAGGTTCTCTCTAGATGACCTAGGGAAGTGTCTACTCCAGCCATGCTCCAGCTTCTGTATTTTCTTGGCTGGTGGCATCAGGGATCCCGTGTCCACAGTTTATCTTCTCTGTAATATTTCTGATCTTTCCCATATAAGGCAGGGAATTATGAAGGTCTCTTTGATCATATTTATTTATTTATTTATTTATTTATTTATTTATTTATTTTTGAGACAATGTTTCCAATAGCTTTGGAGCCTATCATGGAACTATCTCTTGTAGACCAGGCTGACCTCAAACTCAGAGAGATTGACCTGCCTCTGCCTCCCAAGTACTGGGATTAAAGGCGTGCACTGCCACCGCCTGGCTCGATCACTTTTATGTGAACATTACAGTGTTTAGATTTGGGGACAACTGAAAAGGTGACTGACTATGTTCAGATTTCTGATGGTTTCCCTATTCTTGTCTTTCTTAGATAAACAGTGATGCGACCTTTGCTCCTGCAGAGCTAAATTGTGTCATTGAGCTGTAAGATTGGCGTGTGTATCACCAATAGCAGTCACTTTTCAGGTATGTAATTGGTATACTTTCTCTTTTTTTAGATGGCTTTTACTGTTCTTGATGGAATCCTTTGAAGTACAATTTTAAATTTTTTAATTTTAAAATAAATTTAGCATTTATAAATGTTTTAAAGTTTTATGATGTACAATTTTATGAAGTACTGTGATTTAATCTCTAAATCACATGGTGAGAGCTGAGGTTATGAACATTAACGTCCCCCCAGTTTCATCTTAATTGGGCAGTATATTCCTGAAAACTTTTATTTTTTTTGAGGTGGGGATACAGGGTCTATGTTGCCCTGGCTGTTCTGGAAATTGTTCACTGATATCCACCTGCCTCTACTACCAGAATGTTGGAACTGAAGGCATGTGTTCCCCATGCCCACCTTAGACCTAGATCTTTGACCCATTTTAGTTTAAATAGTATGCACTTGTTATTAAATTTATTCTTATCTTTAGAGGAGTGCAGAGAATGTAACGGTTGGAAGGTGAGGAGGAACATCATCTTCTGGACTTGAATAGCTACCACACCCTCAACCTCACATAAGCTACTCTAGATCAAGCCGATCAAAACTCCCACTATAGATGTGGGAGATGCTCTCCGGGTCCCTCCCCTCTCTGAGGGACTTTTGGCAATTGATGGCTGCGAGGGAAGAGAGTCACTCTTCAGTCTCCCATGCTGCAGTGGACGGTCCCACACCCACATACACGAGGGCAGCACTGAAGACATAAGAGTGTTGTTAAACAACATGACGTTGTGTAAAGGAAGTCTGAGGGGGATGCTGGAGAAGCTGCAGAGGGAATAGCGGGAGTGGGGTGGAAATGTTATTTCATTGCATGTATCTATGAAGTGATCAAAGAATAAAAAGTGTTCCTTCCTATTTTAAGTATTTTTAATTTTGTTTTATTTTTAATCATGCATGCGTATGTGTATGTATCCATGTGAGTGCCATGCCTCTAGAGTCCAGCAGAGGGAGGCGGATCCCTTAGAGCTGGAGTTGCAGTTGTGAACCGTTCAGTGCCAAGGACTGGGCACCGAACTTGAGTCCCTGTAAGCAGCAAATGCTCTCCACCCCTTGACCATTGCTCCCGCCCATATCTTGAGTGGTTTACATTTTGATGTATTATAAAGACAGCTGTTTGTTAACATCACTTTGGTACCTTCCTCTGAGCTGAATAGAAGAAATACAAGTGGATCCTGGAGCTTAGCAGAAGCTGTATTTGATTTCTGTAAGTGAATAAGAATTCAGTGCAGATTTCCACTACATTTTCTCTTTTTTCTCTGTAGTTATGTTTCCATTCCTTATTCCAGTATATGAGATCCTAAGTATCCTTATTTTTCCAAACCGGCTAATGGACTCTTTCTATGAATTTGTAATAAACACGAAGCAAATCACCTTGAGTCAAAGCAGAAGGTGAAATGTGGTGTTACTGTCAGAGTGCTCGTGTTTTGATCGTGTGTCAGGCTGGGAACACGTTCTTCGTGCCCTTTTCTAAATGTCTGCCATCGACTTTTCTCTTTCTGCTTCCAGACACAAGTGGATTTTCTTCAGCTGGTGATGAACACTCAAGATTCCAAAGGCAAAGAGTCCCAGAAAGGTAACCCAGGGTGCTTCACGGTGTGTGGATCAAGAAGCCCAGAGAGGCACCACAACAGGTGATTGAACAGTGGCCATCCTCCGTGGACTCCCTACATCTCCTGAGAGGGCTTCAGTAGCATGTGGAAAAGCTCAGCTGTGAAACCAGACAAGGACATTAAGAAAGAAAAGAAGGGCCTGCTGAAGCTCCTCTCTGGCGCCTCCACCAAACATGAGCCCCACTACTGAAGACAAAGGCGTAAGTCACAAACAATCCGACGCTAGTTTGGAATTATGATTAACATAATGGTTATTTATTTAAAGGGGAAAAAAACTTACAGATCACCATCCCAGACAACAGTCCTTTGCACAATCAGGAAGGGAGTCTAGTCGCTGGAAGCAGAGCAGGAAGTAAGAGAGAGCGAGGAGGGAAGTGGCCGCTTTTTTAAAGGGAAAGAGACCACGCCCCAATGGGCTGGTATCTCAGTGGCTATTGACTGGAGGAGCGGAAGGACCTCCCGCAACACCTCCCCCTTTTGTTTAAGTAAGAGAGTTCTAAACCTACTATGAAATTATATAAAATAAGTACAAATATCCTATTCTAACTAGCTTAGGTCTTGTATAATAAATAGATTGGCCAAGTCATGAATGGAAAGTAACTACATTTATATAGTCTTCAACCCTATCGAAGATCTGAGAAGGGAAATAATGTTACCTGAGTAATTAGGAAGTACAAGCAAACAACTTCCAAAACATGCAACAAATCACAGAGACAACTAGCTACCTGGGCAATCACCCAAGGTCACGTTTGCAGCGTTGAAGCAACCAACTTTGGCTAAGGCCTAACATAACTGACATACCATTTTCAAAGGCAAGAAACTTATCAAAACTATCTTACCCTGTCTTGGCAGGATATGACAGTCCTATTTTTTCCATTCACAGATGCTCTGTATCTCTGTCAGTGGTTGAGGTATGGGCATTTCTTTGCCCAAAGGCCAGTTCAGCCAAGAAGAAAGGTTCCAGGTGGAGTGTCTTTGGTGCTCAACATTCTCTTGGGAATAGAGTGGTGTTGCCAGGAGCAAGTGTGTCTCACTACCACAAAACTCTGAGTTAGATTAAAGGCCATTTTCTACAGCTCTTTGAAGAGGTTGAAGATTATCTATCTATACTGAGTATAATCTCTATGTATCTAAAGAACCTGATTAGTCTAATTATAAATGACAAACTTAGAATACTATTGATCTATATAATTCTCAATACCTATCTAACTTAAAGACTAAGACAATAAACGACTGTGAAACAAATGAGGACAATGACCTCCAAATATAAACAATGTACAAATATACATTGCAGTATGGTAAATATATATCAATACACAAACAATATGTAAGTATCTTAATCAGAGGTAGAAATGTACACTGCAATATGGTAAATATATACAATATATATCAATACAATATATGTCAATACATAAAAAATGTTTTAAACAGAGGTAGAAACATGCATGCATACAATAGTCAATATAATTTCACTTTGTATTAATATATAAGAATCGATACCAATATATTTGTCTCAAAACAATAACTCACAAGTATCAACAAGTACCAATCTATTATCCCATCATCCCATTATCCTTTTTTATTTCAAATGATCCCTGAGCTTATAAAATTCCTCTCCCAACCCGCAACCGTATACTAATTATAATCAACTCCTAAATGATGTCCCTAATCCCAAGGGCAAACTTTACTGGGAGAGGGGACGTCGTCCTCTAGAATTACTTCCAGCTGTCATGGGGGCGACGTTCTTTCTGGGGGATCCTGTGAAAGTAAAATGATGGTTAAATTTCAAGATCAATTTAAAATTGCAAATAGTCTCTGAGTATTTTGTGCAGGTCTGGCCAGAATGTTGTATAAGATGTGCACTGTTTCAGCTAACCAAGTTGGAGCTGTCTTGTGCAGCTGGTACCCAAAACAGGTCTTGTAATAGCACTATCAGTATCATGACGTCATATCAACCAGGTGGAGTTGTTGTTGTGGGGCCCCATCTTCTTCCTGGAAACTTCAAATGTCACT
Organism: Chionomys nivalis; assembly: GCF_950005125.1. NCBI lineage: Eukaryota > Metazoa > Chordata > Mammalia > Rodentia > Cricetidae > Chionomys > Chionomys nivalis. Next base: position 35,069,162 of record NC_080110.1, read on the forward strand.
GCAGGAAAAACTCATTGTTCATTGTGAAAAACTTAAACATTAATCATATAGACATATATATATATATGTATATATATATATTCAATGAAAGGCATGATAGATATATTCAATGAAAAGTATGATAGATATGAAGAAAAGCAAAGATGCTTTCTAAACTCATATTTCTTTCTGTCCCATATCATGGCTCTTGACATGAGACAGAAACTCCAGAAACTCTGGGTTTTTCTCTTACCAACAGGCTTGGAATTGGAGAGGGGACTGAGCCAGAGTCCAACTTCAAAACCAGCTCTATAAATTTAGAAATATGGTTTAGTATATTTTACTTACACAACCTATTCAGTTTTCTTGATAGTTCCTATTGGGCAGGTGTTTTTCCATCTGTTAGTATCCAAACATCCAGGGTCCCTTGAATTTTTCAAAGATGAGTATTTTCCTGTGGAGATAAGAACAGAACCCTGCCCCCATTCTATATGTTTTTCTTACCACCTGTATGAATATCATCATGGTGGATGAGTTGTCATTTCTCCTTTCCAAGAGGTTTCTCCTCTTCAAATAGAACCTTTATTAATTTTGATGGTATCCATAATTTTTCTTCTCCTGTGGAAACAAGAGCAAAACCCCTTCCCCAACGTAGCACATCTCCTGGCTTCCATTGAGAGGTCAGTACATCTTTGAAATAAATCGGTTGATTTAGTTCAGCAGACTTTTCCATTATCCAATGTCTTTCTGCTGCTGTCGTTCCTTTCTCATTAGCGTTAAGAAAATTCAAGGTTAATAAAGCATTATGTAATCTATTTCTGGGGGTATTTTTGGTCCCTTTCTGTTTGTTCAGCATGTCCTTTCTAGTACGATTTGATCTTTCTATAACTGCCTGACCTGTAGGATTATTTGGTATACCTGTAATATGTTTTATATTAAAATAATCAAAAAAGCGTTTCATTTTCTTAGATACATATGCTGGACCATTATCTGTCTTTATTTGTGCAGGTATACCCATGATGGCCATAACTTCCAATAAATCAGCCTTTTCTGAGCTCAGGGCAGTAGCCCATTGAAAACCTGAATACATGTCTATGGTGTGGTGTACATATTTTAATTTATCAAATTCCATAAAGTGGAACACATCCATCTGCCAGATTTCATTTCTTTTAGTACCCTTTGGGTTACTCCCTGCAGGCAACGGTGTTTGATTATAGAAAGAACAAGTAGGACATCTCTTTATAATGTTCTTAGCTTGTTGCCATGTAATGGAAAATTCTTTCTTTAGGACTTTACTATTGACATGATGCTTCTTATGAAATTCTGAGGCCTGCAACATGCTTCCAATCAATAATTGGTCAATCTCAGCATTGCCTTGTCCTAGAGGACCAGGCAGACCTGTATGGGACCGGATGTGTGTTATGTACATTGGACAAAGCCTGTTCCTGATTATGTCTTGTACCTGGATAAACAATGAAGTCAACTCTGTGTCATCTGGTATAAATTCAGCGGTTTCAATATGCAAGATAACTCTTTCTACATATTGTGAATCTGTAACTATATTAAGAGGTTCTTTAAAATCCCTTAGCACCATAAGAATGGCATATAATTCTGCCTTCTGGACAGAATTATAAGGGCTATGTTCCACCTTACTCAATTCATCTGATTTGTTACCTGCTTTCCCTGATTTATTTGCATCAGTATAGAACGTATGGGCTCCAGTTATTGGAGCATCACGTACAATTCTAGGAAGAATCCAAGAAGTTCTCTTTATGAGGTTAAGTCTACCACTATTAGGATAGTTGCTATTAATTTCTCCCAAAAAATTAGCACAAGCTCTTTGCCATGGTTCATTGTCTTCCCATAACCTTTTTATTTCTTCAGTAGTAAAAAGCACTATAATTTCTGCTGGGTCTATACCTGCTAGTTGACGAAGTCTCCGCTTACCTTTTATAATTAATTCAGAGACTTTTTCCACATAAGTTTTTAATTTTTTACTTGGTTTATTAGGTATAAATGTCCACTCTAAAATAATATCTTCCCTATGCATTAGAATCCCTGTAGGAGAAATTCTGGAAGGCAATATGACTAGGATGCAGCTAAGATTTGGGTTCACCCTATCCACATGTGCCTCCTGTAATTTTTTCTCAATCCTTGTCAGTTCCTTTTCTGCTTCAGCTGTCAGTTTTCTTGGACTATTCAAATCTTTATCACCATCTAAGGTTTTGTTTAAATGAACTATTAGATCAGGTGTTATCCCAACAGCTGGTCGTAGACTAGAAATGTCTCCTAACGATCTTTGGAAGTCATTAAGAGTCTTTAACCGAGTGAACCCAAAGAAAATCATATAGTCATCCGCATGGAGAGGGGGAAGTAGACAAGATTCCAGGGCAAAAACTGGGAACTTGCGGGTGAGGTGGCATGGGGCAAAGGGGAAATGGGATGAGAAATATGAGAAGGGGAGGATGGGAGGAGCTTGGAGGATTGGGATGGTTGGGATATAGGAAGGATGGATACGGGAGCAGTGAAGTATATATCCTATCTAAGGGAGCCATCTTAGGGTTGGCAAGAGACTTGACTCTTGAGGGGTTCGCAGGTGTCCAGGAATATGTCCCCAGCTGGTACCTTGGGCAACTAAGGAGAGGGAACCTGAAATGACCCTATCCTATACTGATGAATATCTTGCATATCACCTTAGAACCTTCATCTGGCGATGGATCGAGGTAGAGACAGAGTCTCAATTTGGAGCAACGGTCTGAGCTCTTAAGGTCCAAATGAGGAGCAGAAGGAGGGAGAACATGAGCAAAAAATCAGGACCACGAGGGATGCACCCACCCACTGTGACAGTGGAACTGATTTATTGGGAGCCCACCAAGGCCAGCTGGTCTGGGACTGAATAAGCATGGGTTGATTCCGGACTCTCTGAGCATGGCGGTCAATGAAGACTGATGAGAAGCCAAGGACAATGGCACTAGGTTTCGATCCTAATACATGAACTGGCTTTGTGGGAGCTTAGCCTGTTTGGACGCTCACCTTTCTGGACGTAGATAGAAGGACCTTGGTCTTCCCGCAGGGCAGGGAATTTGGACTGCTCTTCAGTATCGAGAGGGAGGGGGAATGGAGTGGGGGGAGGAGAAGAGGAGTGGGGATAGGGGGAGGGAAGTGGGGGGAGGGCAATATTTGGGAGGAGGGGAGGGAAATGGGAAATGGGGAGCAGGTGGAAATTTTAATTAAAAAAGAATAAAAATAAATAAATAAGTAAAAAAAAAATAAAATAAAATAGATGACAAAAAAAAAAAAAAGAGTCTTTAACCGGTCTCTCCTAATTTGTGCCTTTTGCGTTTTAATTTTCTCTAACCCTATTCTGTAATCTAGGTAATTAATAGAATTTCCTCTTTGAATCTTTTCAGGGGCAATTTGTAAACCCCACCTAGGCAAGACTTTCTTTACTTCTTCAAACATCCTTTCTAAAGTATCTTTATTTGAATCAGATAACAAGATGTCATCCATGTAATGATAAATTATTGGGGAATTGTTTACGAATTATTTCCAATGGCTTACTTACAAAATATTGGCACAATGTAGGACTATTGAGCATACCCTGTGGGAGGATAGTCCATTGATATCTCCTATTAGGCTGAGAATTATTATAAGTAGGCACTGTGAAGGCAAATTTTTCTCTATCCTTTTCTTGTAATGGTATATTGAAAAAACAATCTTTCAAATCAGTAACTATAAGAGGCCATCCTTTTGGTAATAGAGAAGGCAAAGGAATTCCAGATTGTAGTGGGCCCATAGCTTGAATTACCTTGTTGACAGCTCTTAAATCTGTCACCATTCTCCATTTACCAGATTTCTTTTTTACAACAAACACAGGAGAATTCCAAGGGCTGGTTGATTCTTCAATATAGTGAGCATCTAGTTGCTCTTGCACCAGCTGTTCCAATGTCTGTAATTTATCTTCAGCTAGAGGCCACTGTTTGATCCATATTGGCTTCTCAGTTAGCCATTTTAAAGGTAGGGCTGTTGGTACCTCTAAAGGTTTGGTATTTGCTGTATGTTCTTGTACAGCCTGAATGGATGGTGACCTTTTTCCATAATACCTCATCATGTATTTCCCAAAATTATGAGTTCCTGGAACTATAGGAATGTTAATCTGGGTATTCCATTGCTGTAGCAGGTCACGGCCCCATAAATTTATTGCAATATTGGCTATATATGACCTTAGTCTTCCTATTTGCCCTTCGGGCCCTATGCATTCAACCCATCTTGTGCTTTGTTTTACACGAGATAGGGTTCCAATTCCCAGGAACTGAACATCTACCTCTTGAAGAGGCCAATTTGAATGCGAATATTCTGGAGTAATGATACTTACATCCGCACCTGTGTCTAATAAGCCTTCAATGAAAGTGCCATTTATACAGACTCTTAGCTTTGGTCTTTGATCATTAATAGAAGTCTGCCAAAATATACGTTTACCCTGTCCTACTGGGTTTTTTGACTCATCCTCCACGTGTAATTCATCATTTAGACCAGTATTACTTTTTACAGCAGAAATTGGAGCTTTTAATTTTCTTGGTGAGGCATGTTCTCCATTGTGACTGGGAATGACTGGGCCACTGTTGCTTTGGAGGCCTGCGAGAGGCCCCTCAAGGAGTTTTCCGATGGTATCGGATTGCCTTGTCTGTCTGTTGTTGACCTGCATTCATTGGACCAATGTCAGCCTTTACCGCATCTCCTACATATACCTGAAGGCCGAGGTCTCCTATTTTTGTCATTCCCAGAAGAGATATTATTCCTAGAAATTCTTTGCCTGCAATCCCTTTGCAAATGTCCTAATTTACCACAATTAAAACACCTGGCAGTTTGATGTCTCCTCATTGCTTTGGAAATTGTTTCTCCTACCCAAGATTCATCACTATAGCTAAACGTCTCAACATTCATCATATGCTGAATCCATTCATCCATAGGTGCTGATCTAGACTTTAAAGGCCCAATTATCTTTTTGCATTCTATGTTTGCATTCTCAAAAGCTAGAGATTCAAGAAGTATTCGTCTAGCTTCTGGGTCTGTTACCCCTATGTCCAGAGCCTTAATTAATCTTTTCAAAAAGTCAATAAAGGGTTCTCTCTGTCCCTGCCTAATTCTGGTATATGATTCAACCCTTTTTGCTGGATCTTGTAGCCTATTCCAAGCATTTAAAGCTGCTTGGTGACATAGACACAGTACTTCATCGTCATAAAGAGCTTGGACCTGTAGATCAGCATATGCTCCTGTACCAAGAATCTGATCTTGGGAAACCTCCACACCTTTTGTTCTTCCTTGCTGTTCCATATGTTTGGATTCTTCTCTGAAATAGATTCCAAACATCAAGGAAGTTCCATTATCTAAAACTGCAGACACTAACTGATGGAAATCGTGGGGGGTAGCTCTAGCATTAGAAGCCCAAGTCCTTATCATTTCCTTAACATATGCAGAGTGCAAGCCAAAATTAACAATAGCTTGCTTAATTTCTTTTAGATCATTCATTGCTATTGGCATCCATCTAGCTTCTCTGACTCCCTTTGAGCCTTTAGAAGTTGATGCTTTGCCAGAATGAATTACAGGGTATGTCACTAAAACCCTGGGTAAACCAGTTCTAATAGCTGGTGGTGGCATTGTATCCTGTCCTTGTGCCTTCTTACTCTGTTCACCAGCTCCAATAATTTCTTCAATCATTTCAAGTCTTTTTATTACTGTCTCTTTTGAATCCTGAATCTCCTGACCTGCATGAGTTTCTATTAAAGATTGTATGGTTCTTAGGAGTGCCATATTCTTCCTAAATGATAGAATATTCAAAAGAATACTGAAACCTAGTAACCAGTAAATTAAGTTATCCCCATAGTCATATAAACCTTGCATGATATAACCCATTGTATTGGCAAACAAAACAGTAAAATTTGTGTTGGAAACGAAAACTGCCATATTACCTGCTATCCAGCAGGTGGCGCTGTTGCCAAGTCGCGACGAAAACGGGGTCCTGTTTCAGTGTCCGCCTAGTATTTGTTAAAAACTGGGAAATGCAAGTTGCTCAACAAAGTAAATGTAATTGAATCAATTCCATACACGGAACCATAAACCCAGAATCCAGGGGTAGAGAAGAGTAACCCGGAAGCCGTGTATGCCTCCACGTGACAGAGTCGCCTCGAGGGGTTGCCGCTTTCGGCAACTGGCAAGCACATGCTCTGGTTCGCACCACTCAAGGGCTGCGCTTGCAAGGGAGATTTAAAAACGACTCAGAAAAGAACAAACCACGCGGACAGAGACTATGCGGGCCCGTGGAGTTTAAATCCACGTGGGGAGGCAAACGATAGGCTGAATGGGGACTTGAAGTCAATCTGAGGTGTCTAAAGGGAAAATATAAAGAACTTCAGCAAGAAAAGCCACTGCGTGATAATTTATATTAAACTGCTGGCTCCATGCACAAGGCACAGGCTGCAAGGCACAGGCTGCAAGGCACAGGCCACAAGGCACAGGCCGTTGCTAAGGGAGGGAGGACTTGCGCCATGCTGAACTGGCAGCAGGCAGCCGAGCGGGGGCAGGAGGGGTCCTAAAACCAAACATTTGGGCGCCAGATGAAGGCGAAGGCATAAGTCACAAACAATCCCACGCTAGTTTGGAATTATGATTAATATAATGGTTATTTATTTAAAGGGGAAAAAACTTACAGATCACTGTCCCAGACAACAGTCCTCTGCACAATCAGGAAGGGAGTCTAGTCCCCGGAAGAGGAATAGGAAGTAAGAGAGAGCGAGGAGGGAAGTGGCTGCTTTTTTAAAGGGAGAGAGACCACACCCCAATGGGCTGGTATCTCAGCGGCTATTGGCTGGAGGAGCGGAAGGACCTCCTGCAACACCCTACCAGCCGCACCTACTCTGGACTTGGTGCTGGGAGCAGGGAGCACTGGGTCCCTAGTGAGCAACCACCGCTGGGCAAGCTCCTATCCCACAGACGGAGATGGCCCAGTGGTCTCAGGGACAGTGGCCTCAGCCCCAGATACTTTCTTAGCAACACAAGCTCCCTGGACTCCTCAGTGCCCACTCCTCCAGCACCTCAGCCAGACTGCTCCTCCCTGGGTCCTGCTATGAATGAGGCCAGACCTGTTATCTGTGAAAGGCACAGGGTGGTGGTTTCCTATCCTCCTCAGAGTGAGGCAGAGCTGAACTCAAAGAAGAAGATGTTGTGTTTTTTCATAAAAACGAGAGTATGGTGGTTTAAACATTACAAAGAATTAGAAAGACCGGCCATTTTCTGGGGAGCTTTGTGGAAAACATCTGCGCAGACTCCGTGTCAAGAAAGGGTACCATCTCATCACATGAGTAGAGAGCACAGAGAGGCATCATGGGCAGAGCATGTCTGTGGACTTCCAGATCTCCAGGAGCTGAGCAGAGGGTGAGCACCTGACTCCAGAGCCCCAGCTTGGTTACTCCCGTGGGCAGAGTGAAGGAGGCACCTTGTGTGGTTTCTGTCCCTCTGGGTTCTGATATGTGAAGTGTGCCTTGTATTGTCTAATGGATTATACAGAGAAATGTCTATTATTTAAAGATGTTTAAAATGGATAATTGTTTACAAGTTTAATTGTTAACTAATTTATTTGCTTTTTTTAAAACTTGAACTCTCTTGTTATAGCAAAGTCTTTGGATTATGATTTTTAAAAATTATTAATCTATGAAATTATGGCTAAGGAGAAGCTGGATTCTCCCCTGTTGAGATTAAGAGATTCTTTTTGACATAGACTCCTCCCCCTCCCCTGCTCGCTGCCCTCCTCCCCTGGTTATATTTTGCTTCTTTTAGGCAAAAATGCCAGTTTCCCAAATAGACAGCTGAATCAGTACAAACAAGGAGGAGGCAGGAAGACAGAGGCTCCTGGAGAGAGGAGGCTGTGGGGCCCATCTGCATGCTTTGATCAGAACCTAGCCCCAAGACTTAATCCTCAATTTCATTCTGTGGATTTTTCATTTTCCTAGAATGAAGCAGGTGAAGCAAGAAGGAAAATAAAGCACAAAGGTTGATAAAAATATATCCTTGTTTGCTAACACGAGCAGCTCAGTGCTTTGCTTGGGAAGGAGGAAAAATGACTTTGAAATGCAATTCCCACTTTACCTTCAAGTGATCTGCACGCTCACAATGCAGTAAAAACGTGAGACAGTGGGGGTAAGAGATGCAGTGGTGTTGAAGTCAGAGTCTGTAGGAAACAAGGGAAAGTTCCCGTCCGTTCGCTGTGAGTGCCCCACCATCTTCCCGTCCGTTCACTGTGAGTGCCCCGCCATCTTCCCGTCCGTTCGCTGTGAGTGCCCCGCCATCTTGCGTGTGTTCCTGGGGTCTCACGGTGACGTGGACTGTGCACAGTGTGTATATGCTATTGCCGTTCTTACTCAGAATTCTCCGATACAGGAGGTTGGAAAAATAACCAGCATTCTCTTCTCTACTCCACCACCACTACTGACCGAGATGTCCTGAGTGTGCCTGCTCGCTCTCTGAAGGCATCCGTTAGCCAGCACACCAGTGGTTAGTTAAAAGGCTCACAGATGTACAGGGCGAGTTCATCCAGGAGACCCCTGGCTCCTGTGACCGTTGAAGCTCAGCAAGGCTTGCTGGGAGTGGCTGTACCCACACTTGCGATTCCTGCAGGGTCCAGCCAAGTTCATCTTTTTCTAGTCATCCTTTGACATCCGGTGGTGTCTTCTTCCACTTTCATCCCAGTCAAGGGTCTGGGTAGTCCTGGAAACAGCTGGAGGAGAGACAGCCAGGGAGTGAATGAGACCGCTCCACAAGTTAAGTAAGGAAGTCGACATACCTTTTTCTTTTCTGGGAAATAGTCACATAAACTGAAGAATCAAGTAACAGCAAGAGATTCCATTGTCTTAAAAATATGTGTGATATGACTGGAAGATTCCTGCTAACCATTTGCAATATAAAATCACTGTATATTATGTTCATTTCTATTGAATTAAAAGATACTTTACTTGGATATCCAGATGACATAATAAGATTTGGAGACAAGGGCTTTAGTTAGAAAAACAGCAGACATCAGCTTTCATCTGTGTGAGCTGATACCAACATGCCATTATATTCTTTATTTTCCCAAACTGCTGTATTTTACAGAAATTTTAAAAGAGCAAAAAAGACTACCACCAGTTAACATCTTTTTTTACCTATCCTTTCTCCATATTTTTAGCTATGTGATTGGCATATCCTTGGTAACGGTTTTCTGGTATAAATTTGGCTAAAATTCCATCTGTTGGTAGATAATTAGGTGTCAGAATGTGCGGGCTTTCTATTGGATTTTTTGGAGACATTAGATGGGTGTTGTAAAAAGGGCGTGTCACACACTGCTGGTACTGATGAAATTAGAATTTATCGTTTCCTTTATGTTCATTTTGAGGACTGGCTGAAAGGTTTCTTTATTAAAGATTGATTTTCAACCCATAAAAGAGCCCAGAAAGAGGAGATTGTCAGGAGATATGTATAGGGTGCGGTTAAGGATGGAAGCATTTCTGCCAAATTCCAGAAAGATGGCACATGGATGATATCTCTGGTGTCCACTGGAGCTTTCTAGACGTACACTGGTGTGAATGGGTCAGAGCTTCTAGGACAGCCACAGAGACGATTTCGTGCCCAGGGTCCTCAGTGGCGTTAGGTCATCTGTCTGAGTCTCAGTCCCTTCCAATCCCACTGATTCTGGACTTCTACCTGGGAATTTGCATCTGGGCCCCACACAGGAAGAGCACTGTCCAGCAGTGGGGGTGATCTCTGGGAGTGAGTGATTGAACTGTGATCAACAGTTTAGTCTGCAACTCTGTGTAAACAGCATCTGGGAAACCATATGCCCCGCTCTTCATTATTCTTCAGGCCCCTGGTTTTATAACATCGTCCATGCTAGGTCTGTGACACAACTATTATCAGTGCCATAACTACAGAGGTTCTCATATTTATTCCATATTTCTACTTATTATCCAGTATGGGAAAAATTTTTCAAGCCTTACTTGTTTGCTTTTTTAAAAAGTCATTCAAAAATATATTCATTCGCCGGGCGGTGGTGGCGCACGCCTTTAATCCCAGCACTCGGGAGGCAGAGGCAGGCGGATCTTTGTGAGTTCGAGACCAGCCTGGTCTACAAGGGCTAGTTCCAGGACAGGCTCCAAAACCACAGAGAAACCCTGTCTCGAAAAAACCAAATATATATATATATATATATATATATATATATATATATATATATATTCATTCATTTCTAGAGGTGTGGGTCTTCCCATATCAGTGAAGATAAGCCCACATGGTAATGTTCAGTCTTGACGCCCAGGCCATCCTAGATCCTGTCAAGTTGTCAGTCAGTACTGTCCACTGCATTTCTTTATAAGTGTGTATGAAGACGGGGTGTGGTGGGTAGTGCTACACATTTGTGGTGTTTGAGTCTGATCTAACAGGACAGATGGGCCACAAGTGGGCACCGGTGTGGAATTCAGTCCCAGTGACTCTGGACCTCCTTTCTCTGTTCTTCCCTAGACAGCTGGGAGCACCATTTGAATTTCTTCTCATCTCAACTGGGATGTTCTGCTTTGATCTTCATTATCTACAATGCTCTTTTCCTTTTATCTCAATGTGATATTGAGACCACAGCCCAATCAGTTGTTTGTATTTCCCCTGGCTGTGAGCCCACAGGACGTCCATTCCCTTTATTATGTATACACTGGCAACCCACCAGGATGTGCAGAAGAAATTTCAGGATGAGATTGACAGAGCTCTGCTCAGTAAGATGAGTGGATGGTACCCAGAGAAGGCACGCATAGCAAAAGAATTAGCAAGAACATGACTCATCAGTCTCAATGAGAATTTTTACAGCTGGCCATGAAATAGTTCTTCCACCCAACAAGTGTCTAAGAGAAACAGGAGGGACGTAGGAGATGAATGCAACCCATAGAAATACACAACCTTTAATACAGTCCTGGCTCTGATGTATCTTTATCTGTTATTCCAATAATACTAAGTAAGAGACACCCAGAAAACCTGGGTGACACTTGAAAATCAACAGCAGTCCCTCAGGTGTCTGGAAAGTTATCTCTGCTGAGGTCCTCGGTGTGCTGTCCCCACTATATGGTGGTAGGCTGACTGTCACTTGTCTTGGCAGGCTGGCCTGACACTCCTCTCGATGGCTCCTCTGTCCAGTCCATTAGCATGGTGTGTGTGTGCGCGTGTGTGTGTGTGTGTGTGTGTGTGTGAACTAGGGATTCCTTTCTCTCCTGTGGTTTTGATGGTGTATTAGGCTCCTTCCTGTCTGATGCCCTGATTGTAGTTAGCATGACTAGATGGCTCAAAGGTTAAGAGCACTGGCTGCTCCTCCAAAGGTCCTGAGTTCAATTCCCAGCAACCACATGGCAGCTCACAACCATCTGTACTGAGATCTGGCGCCCTCCTCTGGTGTGTGGGCATACATTGAGGCAGAATGTTGTATACATAATAAATAAATAAAATTTAAAAAAAAAAAAAAGTTCTTTGAGTGCCAGTGCCCTCTGCTGACCTTAGCAAGCATTACAGTCAGTGTGCTTGACAGATTCTCTCAGGAAGTATCCATGTCAAACCCTGTGAAGCGGCTGATGTTCCAGCTTCAGCTGTTTTGGAAAGCATCTAGATATGCACTAGAGGAGTGCCTGCCTTTGTGCTTTCGTGAACTCCTAAGAATTGGTCACCTGCTGGTGGGATGCAGCCGTGGGTCCAATTGTGCTGTGGGGAGCATCTCATGGCTGAGGTGCAGGGAAAGGACAGCTCGGCAAGTTCCCATGTCCTTATCGTCCTGTCGGGGAGGGGTTTGTTTGGTGGTGAATAGAATTTTAGAAAATGAGGAAACTCAGACAGTTGGGGAGTTTAAAACTCACTGAGCTCTGGCCAACAACCTAAAGAAGAAGATGTGAGAAGAAGACAGATGTGCCTTCAGAGTCAACACTCAGAAAGGCAGCAGACCCAGCAGCACCTCATGCTGGCAGGCTGGCTTGTAGGGACCGTACTGGGTGCAGGTAGAAGTGGGAAGGTGTCTAGGGGACTCCTGAACGAGAAAAGTGCATTACCATCATGTGAACCTGCATCCTACAGGCGATCTCCTAGCTGACTCCCTGACCTCCCACCCTGGAGCAATCCTTAAGGAAGGGCAGAGATAGACAAGTCTCCACCTAGATGGAGAGTCCATGCTTACCCTTGAAATTGTTTTCATAATTTCCTCATTATTACATCTGTATGGCTTGCAGAGGCTAATCTTGGTTGTCATTTACACAACATCTCTAATCCATACATGCAGGCACTGGTGAGGGATTTTATAGATTGGGTAACTTGAGGTGGAAAGACTCACTGTAAATCTCGCACACACCTTCTGGAGTCAGCCCACATAAAAAGAACAAGGAAGAAGGAAGCTTCTGTATTTTTGTCTCTTTGTCCTTGCTCTCTGCAGTAAGTCCATCTCTCCTGTTCATGAGGCATTCCTTCACTGGTGTTAGACCTTCCTTGGGGATTTCAGTGCACACTGAAGTACAGCAGCTCTCTGGGTCTCGTCTGCGACTGCTGAGACATTCAGGTTCCTAGACGGAAGAACTGCATGTGCTTGTCCTTCCCATCAGAAGAACACATGTGTAGGACAAGCTGGACCTCTGCTTGTGAGCCATTAATATAAACAGCCCTTAATATGTATGTTTGTGCATTCGTGGATGTAGGCTGTGTGTCTGTATGTGTGCCTGTGTGCATGTATGTGTGTCGCTCTGTGTGTGCACAGGTATTATTTCCAGTAGTTCAGTTCCTTGACAAACACTGACCAAAATTGGCAGTTTGGTCTACTCTTAGTTTTCTTTGAACCACATTCTGTCAGAGACAGCTCACCAAATGGAAAAACTGTCTGACCAGTGAACTCTGTTGCCCTGCTGTCTCCTCGGGTGTTTTTGTCTTCTTTCTTCTTGCTGTGATAGAAAACTGACCAAAAATACCTTCAGAAATGCAGACATTTCTTTCGTCTTGCAGATTAATGTCCACCATGAAGGGAAGCCAGGGCAGAAACTCAGAAAGCAACCTGGAGGCAGGAACAGAAACAGAGGCCATGGAGGAACGCTGCTTACTGGATTGCTCCTCATGGCCTACCCAGCTTGCTTTGTTCTACCACCCAAAGTGACCAGTGCTTGGTGGCACTGCACACAGAGGGCTATCCTTCCCAAATCAAGCACTGATCAAGAAAACATGCCACGTATTTGCCTTCAGGCCACTCTGATGAAGGCATTTTCTCCACTAAGGTTCCCCTTCCCAACTGACCTTTCTTTGTATCAAGTTGAAGACAATGAAAGAGAGGGAGGGAGGGAGGGAGGGAGGGAGGGAGGGAGGGAGGGAGGGAGGGAGGGAGGGAGGGAGGGAAGAAGGATATAGGGTAAGAGATGCACGGAACCATGCCATTTTTTAAAAATATGAATGCTGGGTTTCCACTTTAGGTCCCTGTGCTTTCTCAGCAGGTAGCACACTGATGGCCATCTCCCTATCTTCGATATGTGTTGTTTCCAGGGTACATCATCATGCACAGAGACAGTGAAGTAAGCATTCCCACTGCTGTCCATAGTAATCGAATGGATGTGCAGATTGATTCCTGTGTGAACAATTTTAACAGTGTTGTCCTTCGTCCATGAGCCTTCCATTTCTACATCAACTGACTTTCCTTGTCGTTTTAGCTCCATGGTATGATTCCAGCTGTCTTACCCATTGCAGACATTTCCCTAAGAATTTCTGGAGAGAAGATAAGGTCCACTGTGGAGAGCAGGGACAAGACATGTAGCAGAATCGATGACTGTTTGAATGACTGTATCTGTGTATTTTCCTGCTGAGGTGCTTTTAAGTTGATGCTCTCATCTGGATTCCTCCCTGTGCATGGCTGGTGTGCAGCTGTGTGGCGAGTTCCTTCCATGTGACCTGTGTTGGCCTTTTGTGTGTGTGTGTGTGTGTGTGTGTGTGTGAGAGAGAGAGAGAGAGAGAGAGAGAGAGAGAGAGAGACTTTGCTGAATTGCTTACTAGCTGTAAAAATGTTCTGTCAATTCCTCAGAATTTTCCTACACATATTGATTGGAAATTATGGTGGTTTGATAGAAAAGGGCACCCACAGGGTGTGGCATTGTTAGGAGGTGTGGCTATGTTGGAATAGGTGTGGCCTTGTTGAAAGATGTGTGTCAGTGTGGAGGTGGGCTTTGAGGACTTTGTTGCTAAAATTACACAAGTGTGTAACACACCATTGCTTATGTCACCTGCTTATCAAGATGTGGAACTCTGAGCTCCTTCTCCGGCACGATGTCTGCCTGCATGCTGCCATTGCCACCCACCATGATGATAAGGGACTAAACTTCCAAAGTGCAAGCCAGCTCCAGATAAATGTTTTCTTCTGTGAGTGTTGCTGTGGCCATGGTGTCTCTTCACAGCAACAACAACCTGACAAAGACAGTGAAGGACAAGTTCACTAGTTCGCTCTGCCCATGTGTAGGGAGGACAACTATACCACTGCTGTCAATCACTTCTGGCTACGGGGCCTCTCTGTCCTCTGTGCTGGACAGTTGTCCATTGTTCTACGGGGAAGCCTGTCTCCAGCCTGAGTGGGCGTTCCCTCAGCCTGGATAGCGCATCCTTGGGCAACTAAGTTGTGAGAGACCCTGGCCATGCCAGCTCTATGACTAGATGATATCGACAGCTCACTTCTTGATGAGACCTGGACTAGCCTGATGTATATAACCTTTCACCAAGTCACATGCCTAGGTGGCCAGTGATGTAGAGTGTGTGTGCACATGGATGTGTGTGTGTGCCTGTACATGTGTGTGTGTGTGTGTGCAGACGTGTTCATGTGTGTCTGTTTCCTGATGAGAGCCCAGATGAGCTGCTCTACACCCTGAAAGGGCACTACCTCCACGCAGTGCCCTCTAAGTGGTCGAAGGCTCTCTCATGCCCAGCATGAGGCCCACAGTGAGCCATTTGTGATGCTGATCTCTAGTGTCCTATGGAGGGTTTGTCTGCGCACAGTAAACAGTGAGACTGCATCTAATCCATTGCCCACAGGCGAACGTGTACAATGTCCATGAGCTCCACCTTGTCATGTGTTGATTACCCCAGAATTGTGGGAAAGCCTTGCAATTCTTTATAAAAATGATCTGTTTAAACATGTTGGGTGGGGTGCGACATTGTCACAAGGTGCGCTGAGTGTGTACGCACAGCTCTGGGTTCAGGGTTGGTGAAAACAATGAGCACCATTACAGTTAAGATGATGTCACCCTTCTCTGCATGGCCCTGCTGTCTGCTAGGACAACAGTAGCCCAGGGAGACGGGGAAACCTATGTCTGTAACCCCTAGTGTGTCAGAGCTCAGAAATAATGTCCCTAACTGTTAGGGGCACCACTGAGTACAAGACTGTCCATTCACATTTGTATACTTTTTCTTGCCACTAGATTTTGTAGTGATTTTTTTGGGGGGGGGGCGGGATTTTACGAGCGGGGTTTCTCCATAGCTTTTGGTTCCTGTCCTGGAACTAGATCTTGTAGACCAGGCTGGCCTTGAACTCACAGAGATCCGCCTGCCTCAGCCTCCCAAGTGCTGGGATTAAAGGTGTGCGCCACCAATGCCCGTCTCTTTTCTTTGTGTTTTAACAAACAAAGCTTCCTTGAAGATCAGACTGCAGTGCTAAGCCACTAGAGGCCAAGGAATGGTAGCACACTCCTTTAATCCCAGGACTCTGGAGACAGACACAGAGGGATCTCTGTTAGTTCAAGGCCACCCTGGGCTACACGAGATTATCTGTCTAAAAGAGAAACAGAGCTGACATTAAGGCAATCCCAGCACTTGGGTTCCCATGCCTTTAATCCCAGCACTAGGGAGGTGGACTGGTGGAGACAGGAGTGATATGGCTGGGCAGAAATAGGAATATAAGGCAGGAGGAGACAGGAACTCAGTGCGGTCTGAAGCAGTCTGAAGCAGTCTGAGGTCAGTCTGAGGACAGGATCACCCTCTTGTCATGAGCAGTGGTAGAGGTAAGAACCCTCTGGTGGCTGGTCGCTCTGCTTTTCTGATCTTCAGCATCAACCCCTATACCTGACTCTGAGTTCTGATTGTTAAGATCAACTGGAGTCTGTGCTCCAGCAGTTACTTGTCCATTTTCTGCCACACCCGCGGATTGATTTTCCCTGTTGCCAGGATGGCCTGCGAGGGTCCTCCTCCCAGGACTGACCTGTTCGGCTCTGGGCTGCACTTATAAGTTGACCTGAGTAGATTGTATCACATTGGGGAATAGACATCCTGTCCCTGAACCCATGACTTAAAATGAGGAAGAAAATTTTTATTAATAATAAACATTAAACAACAATATAACAATGAAAAGTTATACCAAAATTAACAAAGAGTTAAACGAAATTGTCATGAACAGTTTTCCTATATAGAGGAGCAGAGCTTCTGCGTGCAGATGGAACTCCGTAGGTAATTTGCTTCTCTAACTTCACATCAACATCAGGCAGTGGGACTACAGGCACAGCTGCAGGTGAGTGCCCTGCCGCTGGGATATGGATGATCACATCTACTGAATCAACTGATGTGTGTTTAAGCTGCTCTGGTCCATCCTGGGGCAGAGCTGGTCCCCCTACTGCCGAATCTGCGCTCTTGATGTCCTCTTTGGGTGTCAGGTCTCCCCATGCCACAAAAGGTGGTTTAGGACGCAGCTTCTCTTGCATCTCGGTGGCATCCAGTATCCGGGCTAATAATTTTTCTGTCCTGCAGAACCTGAAATCTAAGGACAGAAAGAGATGGACCATTAGTGGAGTCAGCCTAGAAGCTTCCAGGATGGGGTGGCCTTCCCAGAGGTGGCCTTGCGGGTCACACAAGGCCTGATCATGCCAGAGAATCCCCACTCCCCTGTCCCTACAAGAAGATGTATCCTGACTGGTGTCCTGTAGTTGCTTTTGGACTATTTATTTATTTATTTATTTACTCTTTGGCAGCCCAAGACTAAGCTCCCAAATAAATACACGGAGATGTAGTCCTTCTCATGAATGGACAGCCTTAGAGTACCTTGTGTCCAGTCGGATTTCCTAACTTAAATTATCCTGTCTAAACGTTTTCCCTCTGGGCATTTTACCTATATTTATTCAATAAATCCTTCTTTTTTTATTACTTCGTGGATGGCTCTATGGCTGAGTGACTGTGTAGCTGTGTGGCTGTGTGACTGTGTGGTTGTGTGGCTGTGTGGCTGTGTGACTGTGTAGCTGTGTGGCTGTGAGACTGTATGGCTGTGTGGCTATGTAGCTGTGTGACTGTGCGGCTATGTGGTTGCATGGCTGTGTGGCTGTGTGGCTATGTGGCTGTGTGACTGTGTGGCTGTGTGAAGGTGGCTGTGTGGTTGTGTGACTGTGTGGCTGTGTGGTTGTGCGACTGTGTGGCTGTGCAGTTGTGCGGTTGTGTGGTTGTGTGACTCTGTGGCTATATGACTGTGTGACCTTGTGGCTGAGTGACTGTGTGGCTGTGTGGTTGTGTGGCTGTGTAGCTGTGTGACTGTGTGGCTCTGAGACTGTATGGCTGTGTGGCTGTGTAGCTGTGGTGGCTGAGTGACTTGTGACTGTGCGGCTGTGTGGTTGTGTGGCTGTGTGGCCATGTCACTGTGTGACTGTGTGGCTGTGCGGTTCTGTGGCTGTGTGACTGTGTGACCTTATGGCTGAGTGGCTGTGTTGATGTGTGGTTGTGTGGCTGTGTGGCTGTGTGAATGTGCGGCCGTGCGGCTGTGCGGCTGTGTGGCTGTGAGACTGTGTGGCTGTGTGACTGTGCGGATGTGCCGCTGTGCGACTGTGTGGCTGTGCAGTTGTGTGGCTGTGTGACTGTGTGGCTGTGTGACTGTGTAGCTGTGTGGCTGTGTGACTGTGTGGCTATGTGGCTGTGTGGCTGTGTGGTTGGCTCCTGGCATCCTTCTCTCCTTCTCCTTTTCATTTTCTCGCTCCTTGCTCTCCTCCCTAGTTTTCTTCTCTTTTCTCTCATCCCGCCAGCCCCACCAATTTCTCTCTGCTGACCATTGAGCATCTTATTAGATCAATCAGATGTTTCAGGCAGGCAAGGTAACAAGGCTTTATAGAGTTAAACAGATGCAACATAAAAGATAAAAACCACATCTTGGCATCATTAAACATAAATTCTACAGCATAAACGAATGTAACACATCTTAAACTCATATTCCACAACAGTGTTCAACTCTGCTTCCAGGTCAAGGTTCCCTGGTGGAACCCAACACTGAAACTTCCTCCAACCTTCCCAGGTACCTACTTCTGGGCTCCTCATCTTCCTCAAGCATTCCCGTGGACTCCTGAGCCTCCAGCTGTGACATGAGCTTCAGGATCTCCACTTGGTAGAACTTAAGAGGCAAGTTCCAACACAGGAAGTCCACAAGGTTCTTCAGGGTCACCCGATCTGGAGCCCTCCGAAAATCCTGTGGCAGTTTTTGTATCCAGTGCATCAGAAGGAGCAGAATGTCTCTACAAGAAAGAGCGGGTTAGCAGGAAGTAGAGTCAGAAGCCCGGCTGGCCTCCCTTCACCAGCACAGGAGCAGTCCCTCAGAAGAGGAAAAGGCTCCTCAGCCCATGTGCTTCTGGTTCTAGGAGTGAGGACTCTGTGGAGAGGGCCCCAGACACTTGCTGTGTCTGGGAGGACAGAAAGGGCTAACTGGACTGCGCCGTGGTGGGGATGGATTCCCCTTGGGCCCTTGAGCTCCGTCCTTCCTTCTGCTCCTCAGAACCAAGGCTATCACTGGAGATCTCGGTTTCTCCACCTGCACATGAAGTCTCTGGTACCATTTTTTATGGGGATCCCGAGAGGAAGGTGACCGCTAACGGCTTAGTCCCCAAGCCGAGCCACCCCAGACCTCCCGCTCTGCAGCTGGGCCCTTACCTCCCTTGTCACCCAAAGCCCACTCACCTGTTTCTATAATAATCCTTCAGAGAGACAGCACGGGGAGGTCCATGCCTGTGGCATTTTATGAGGGTGTCACTGCTAACGTCATATGGCCCCAACCCACCCAGAGATCTGGAGGGAGCTCTTAAATCCCGTATAGGAATAGAAGCTAGGGAGTGGGTTGGAGTAAGGGGGCTCTTTGTACTCTTCTGACTTCCATGATGAGGGCCTGGGAATGACCCTCTGGTCACAGACCTTTAAGGTCATGAACTCAACGGGTGGAACCCAAGCTGCCCCTTTTCAGGGTTCTTGGGTTTACAGGGTTTCCTTGGGCCCCTGCAGGGATCCTTTCTGGCTCCATTTTCCCCATATAACCTTATCCCTTAGAGCCTTCTTTACAAATGGGAAAAAAAAATAGCCTTTGCTCAAGGCGTAAGGAAGAGTAGTGTTTGACACTACTTGGGTAAATATCACAAACTCGATTCCTCTCCTTGCCCTCAATCTATGCCATGTTAGTCAGAAGCGGCAGGCAGGAGAATAACTCTACCAGGACACAGTTGTACTTTTCCGAGGAGAGCACACGGCCCTGGAGAAGAGCAGTGTCCTCCTAAAACCAAACCAAGAGGTGAGGGGGTCAGAACTCAGGTGTAGTCACTCACAGAATGACGTCCGTTATTAATTCCAGCACCTCCTGGGTGGAGGCGAAAAGGGGATAGACAGCAAGGAAAGCACTGACAAAATCGTACTTCCCCTTTCTCAGAGCTTTCGGGAGGTAGGACACGACTTTCGCTATGAAGTCTGGATGTCGGTAGTCAAATCGCAGAGGTTTAAATAGGCAGTCCAGGTCCTCTTGACCCTGAGGAAGGACCAAAAAAGGAAGGAGCTCTAAATGTGGAAACTGAGAGGCAGCAACAACCCATCACCACACACTGAGGTGAAAAGTGGGCGTAAAGAATGTTCCCCAGTGTTCTCACAGGTTCTCACCTCCAGGCTGGGATTGCAGTGGATTAGGGGGACCAGAAAGGACTCCTGCTCCAGTCTTACTGGGCTTTTCCTGGTCGAGGATGACCAGACGTGTGTGAGAAGACACACCGAACGTCCCCAAAGGTGGCCAAGGGTACCACCCTTGCCTTTTCTGCGGCCTGAGCCATGAGCTTTCCTAAAGCAGGAAAGCATCCTCACTCGTTGAGTGTCTCAGGAGAAGTGAGTCAGCCTCAACTGTGAGGCTTCTACCAGTCTCTGGTTACCTGGTGACCCCGATGCCCGGTTACATCTGGACCATTGTGAGGAAAGCGAGGTCACTTTCTGGACCCCTCCAGCCTGAGCCTCCTCCACATAGGCTTTCTCTAGCACTGGCCAGGGCTGCCAACTGCTCTCCTTCTGCCTTGGCGTGTGTACAGTGTGTCACAGAGATGTTCAATGCTCGTAGCTCCCAGTTGTTGGAACTCTTTGAGGAAGGATTAAGACGTGTGGTCTTGTTGGACTAAGTGTGTCACTAGGAGTAAGCCCTGAGGTTTCAAAAGCCTGTGGCGGGCCAAATCTTTTTCTCCCTGTCTCCTTTCTCTGGATGAGATGCTTATTGACACATATTCTTTACAGTATTATACAGAATAATCCCACCATCCTGAGAAGGTCCTCTGTGCTATCCATCTTGACAGTTGGGTTGCAGGTGTTCAAATACATTAGCCCAGGGGGAATGTTTCCCATTCAAACCAAGACACACCATAGACCAACTCGATAAGCCAATGAGTTTACCAAGATCAGTTCCAAGAGCACGGGTGAAGGGTTACAGGAGCAGGGACCCCTTGAAGGCAGCTGAGTCACTGCATAGCCCATCACCGACTGGGTGCTGACTCTCAAAAGCTGCAACTGTGGTGGTCTTACTGCACCTGCACACGGCCAGCCAGGGCAGGGTCGCTTTGCCACCAGCTGACTAAGCGTCTGTAACCTTGGGGGGGGGTGGGGGTAGGGAGATGAACCTGTGTCAGCTTTAAGTGGAGCTCTGGAAAGCCTACCTAAGAGGTCAGGAGAGAGAGGAGGAAAACCTCATGCACATCTCAGCAACCCACTTGACATTTGATTTTCATTTCTACCTGTTCTTTGGAGCCTGTTGCTTGGGAGCACCCTCTCCTCGTTAACCCTTTCTTGCACTCAGACCTTTTGTTCTCCCAAGGATCAACTGTTCTTTTGCTGACTGTGGTGGTGCACATCTGTAATCCCCCCATTTAGGGAACTGAGACTGAGAGGGAAGGTGAACTCCAAGGCAGCCAGCACTGCATAGTGAGACCCTGTGTGGTCAGTGCCCTTCACAATCATTTTCTGTGTGGATTTCCATGCTCTTGCTTCAGCTCCGCTGAACTTTCTGTCTAACAGTTGAACACACTTCCCTGCTTGCAACTGCTTCAAGTGTATTTTGATTTCAGAAATGACCTAGGGTCTCTCTCTCTCTCTCTCTCTCTCTCTCTCTCTGTCCTACACTAAAAACTCTCCCTTAACCATAGCAGAGAGGTCATGTGATCAGTTTATACAGATACTATTGCTCTTAGTTTCCCTTCTCCTGTCTGAGTGGTACCAAGGGGCACCACTGAGCACAGGACTGCCCATTCACACTTGTATACTTTTTCTTGCCACTAGATTTTGTAGTGATATTTGATTTGTGTTTTAACAAACAAAGCTTCCTTGAAGATCAGACTGCAGTGCTAAGCCACTAGAGGCCAAGGAATGGTAGCACACTCCTTTAATCCCAGGACTCTGGAGACAGACACAGAGGGATCTCTATTAGTTCAAGGCCACCCTGGGCTACAAGAGATTATCTGTCTAAAAGAAAAACAGAGCTGACATGAAGGCAATCCCAGCACTTGGGTTCCCATGCCTTTAATCCCAGCACTAGGGAGGTGGACTGGTGGAGACAGGAGTGATATGGCTGGGCAGAAATAGGAATATAAGGCAGGAGGAGACAGGAACTCAGTGCGGTCTGAAGCAGTCTGAAGCAGTCTGAGGTCAGTCTGAGGACAGGATCACCCTCTTGGCATGAACAGTGGTAGAGGTAAGAACCCTCTGGTGGCTGGTCGCTCTGCTTTTCTGATCTTCAGCATCAACCCCTATACCTGACTCTGAGTTCTGACTGTTAAGATCAACTGGAGTCTGTGCTCCAGCAGTTACTTGTCCATTTTCTGCCACACCCGCGGATTGATTTTTCCCTTTTGCCAGGATGGCCTGCGAGGGTCCTCCTCCCAGGACTGACCTGTTCGGCTCTGGGCTGCACTTATAAGTTGACCCGAGTAGACTGTATCACATTGGGGAATAGACATCCTGTCCCTGAACCCATGACTTAAAATGAGGAAGAAAATTTTTATTAATAATAAACATTAAACAACAATATAACAATGAAAAGTTATACCAAAATTAACAAAGAGTTAAACGAAATTGTCATGAACAGTTTCCCTATATAGAGGAGCAGAGCTTCTGCCTGCAGGTGGAACTCCATAGGTAATTTGCTTCTCTAACTTCACATCAACATCAGGCAGTGGGACAACAGGCACAGCTGCAGGTCAGTGCCCTGGCGCTGGGATATGGACGATCACATCTACTGAATCAGCTGATGTGTGTTTAAGCTGCTCTGGTCCATCCTGGGCAGAGTTGGTCCCCTTACTGCCGAATCTGCGCTCTTGGTGTCCTCTTTGGGTGTCAGGTCTCCCCATGCCACAAAAGGTGGTTTAGGACGCAGCTTCTCTTGCATCTCGGTGGCATCCAGTATCCGGGCTAATAAATTTTCTGCCCTGCAGAACCTGAAATCTAAGGACAGAAAGAGATGGACCATTAGTGGGGTCAGCCTAGAAGCTTCCAGGATGGGGTGGCCTTCCCAGAGGTGGCCTTGCGGGTCACACAAGGCCTGATCATGCCAGAGAATCCCCACTCCCCTGTCCCTACAAGAAGATGTATCCTTACTGGTGTCCTGTAGTTGCTTTTGGACTATTTATTTATTTACACTTTGGCAGCCCAAGACTAAGCTCCCAAATAAATACACGGAGATGTAGTCCTTCTCATGAATGGACGCCTAGTGTGGCTTGTGTCCATTCGGCTTTCCTAACTTAAATTATCCTGTCTAAACGTTTTCCCTCTGGGCATTTTACCTTTATTCACTCAGTATTCTCTTCTTTTTTTATTACTTCGTGGATGGCTCTATTGCTGAGTGACTGTGTAGCTGTGTGGCTGTGTGACTATGTGATTGTGTGGCTGTGTGGCTGTTTGACTGTGTGGCTATGTGGCTGTGTGACTGTGTGGCTGTGTGGTTGTGTGACTTTGTGGCTGTGTGGTTGTGTGACTGTGGGGTTGTGTGACTGTGTGGTTGTGTGGCTGTGTGGCTGTGCAACTGTGTGGCTGTGAGACTGTATGGCTGTGTGGCAATGTAGCTGTGTGACTGTGCAGCTGTGTGGTTGCGTGGCTGTATGGTTGTGAGACTGTATGGTTGCATGGCTGTGTGGTTGTGAGACTGTGTGGCTGTGTGACTGTGTGACCGTGTGGCTGTGTAACTGTGTGGCTGTGTGGTAGTGTAACTGTGTGGCTGTGTGGTTGTGTGGCTATGTGGCTGTGTGACTGTGTGGTTGTGTGGCTGTTTGATTGTGTGACTGTGGGGTTGCATGACTGTGTGGTTGTTTGGCTGTGTGGCTGTGTGGCTGTGTGGCTGTGCAGCTGTGCGGTTGTGTGGTTGTGTGACTGTGTGGCTGTATGACTGTGTGACCTTGTGGCTGAGTGACTGTATGGCTATGTAGCTGTGTGACTGTGCGGCTGTGTGGTTGCATGGCTGTGTGGCTATCTGGCTGTGTGACTGTGTGGCTGTGTGAAGGTGGCTGTGTGCTTGTATGACTGTGTCGTTGTGTGGCTGTGTGGTTGTGCGACTGTGTGGCTGTGCGGCTGTGCAGTTGTGCAGTTGTGTGATTGTGTGACTGTGTGGCTGTATGACTGTGTTACCTTGTGGCTGTGTGGCTGTGTGACTGTGGCTGTGTGGCTGTGTGGCTGTGAGAATATATGGCTGTAAGGCTGTGTAGCTGTGTGGCTTAGTGACTGTGTGATTGTGCAGCTGTTTGACTGTGCGGCTATGTGGTTGTGTGGCTGTGTGACCTTGTGGCTGAGTGGCTGTGTTGCTGTGTGTTTGTGTGACTGTGTTGCAGTGTGGTTGTGTGACTGTGTGGCTGTGAGACTGTGTGGCTGTGTGACTGTGTGACTGTGTGGCTGTGTGACTGTGTGGCTGTGTAACTGTGTGACTGTGTGGCTGTGTAGCTGTGTGACTGTGTAGCTGTGTGGTTGTGTGACTGTGTGGCTATGTGGCTGTGTGGCTGTGTGGTTGGCTCCTGGCCTCCATCTCTCCTTCTCCTTTTCATTTTCTTGCTCCTTGCTCTCCTCCCTAGTTTTCATCTCTTATCTCTTATCTCTTCCCGCCAGCTCCACCAATTTCTCTCGGCTGACCATTGAGCTTCTTATTAGATCAATCAGATGTTTCAGGCAGGCAAGGTAACAAGGCTTTATAGAGTTAAACAGATGCAACATAAAAGATAAAAACCACATCTTGGCATCATTAAACATAAATTCTACAGCATAAACGAATGTAACACATCTTAAACTCATATTCCACAACAGTGTTCAACTCTGCTTCCAGGTCAAGGTTCCCTGGTGGAACCCAACACTGAAACTTCCTCCAACCTTCCCAGGTACCTACTTCTGGGCTCCTCATCTTCCTCAAGCATTCCCGTGGACTCCTGGGCCTCCATCTGTGACATGAGCTTCAGGATCTCCACTTGGTAGAACTTAAGAGGCAATTTCCGACACAGGAAGTCCACAAGGGTCTTCAGGGTCACCCGATCTGGAGCCCTCCGAAAATCCTGTGGCAGTTTTTGTATCCAGTGCATCAGAAGGAGCAGAATGTCTCTGCAGGAAAGAGCGGGTTAGCAGGAAGTAGAGTCAGAAGCCCGGCTGGCCTCCCTTCACCAGCACAGGAGCAGTCCCTCAGATGAGGAAAAGGCTCCTCAGCCCACGTGCTTCTGGTTCTAGGAGTGAGGACTCTGTGGAGAGGGCCCCAGACACTTGCTGTGCCTGGGAGGACAGAAAGGGCTAACTGGACTGCGCCGTGGTGGGGATGGATTCCCCTTGGGCCCTTGAGCTCCGTCCTTCCTTCTGCTCCTCAGAACCAAGGCTATCACTGGAGATCTCGGTTTCTCCACCTGCACGTGAAGTCTCTGGTACCATTTTTTATGGGGATCCCGAGAGGAAGGTGACCGCTAACGGCTTAGTCCCCAAGCCGAGCCACCCCAGACCTCCCGCTCTGCAGCTGGGCCCTTACCTCCCTTGTCACCCAAAGCCCACTCACCTGTTTCTATAATAATCCTTCAGAGAGACAGCACGGGGAGGTCCATACCTGTGGCATTTTATGAGGGTGTCACTGCTAACGTCATATGGCCCCAACCCACCCAGAGATCTGGAGGGAGCTCTTAAATCCCGTATAGGAATAGAAGCTAGGGAGTGGGTTGGAGTAAGGGGGCTCTTTGTACTCTTCTGACTTCCATGATGAGGGCCTGGGAATGACCCTCTGGTCACAGACCTTTAAGGTCATGAACTCAACGGGTGGAACCCAAGCTGCCCCTTTTCAGGGTTCTTGAGTTTACAGGGTTTCTTTGGGCCCCTGCAGGGATCCTGTCTGGCTCCATTTTTCACATATAACCTTACCCCTTAGAGCCTTCTTTGCAAATGGGAAAAAAAAAAAAAGCCTTTGCTCAAGGCGTAAGGAAGAGTAGTGTTTGACACTACTTGGGTAAATATCACAAACTCGATTCCTCTCCTTGCCCTCAATCTATGCCATGTTAGTCAGAAGCGGCAGGCAGGAGAATAACTCTACCAGGACACAGTTGTACTTTTCCGAGGAGAGCACACGGCCCTGGAGAAGAGCAGTGTCCTCCTAAAACCAAACCAGGAGGTGAGGGGGTCAGAACTCAGGTGTAGTCACTCACAGAATGACGTCCGTTATTAATTCCAGCACCTCCTGGGTGGAGGCGAAAAGGGGATAGACAGCAAGGAAAGTACTGACAAAATCGTACTTCCCCTTTCTCAGAGCTTTCGGGAGGTAGGACACGACTTTCGCTATGAAGTCTGGATGTCGGTAGTCAAATCGCAGAGGTTTAAATAGGCAGTCCAGGTCCTCTTGACCCTGAGGAAGGACCAAGAAAGGAAGGAGCTCTAAATGTGGAAACTCTGAGAGGCAGCAACAACCCATCACCACACACTGAGGTGAAAAGTGGGCGTAAAGAATGTTCCCCAGTGTTCTCACAGGATCACACCGCCAGGCTGGGATTGCAGTGGATTAGGGGGACCACAAAGGACTCCTGCTCCAAGCTGGCCTGTCTTACCGGGCTTTTCCTGGTCGAGGATGACCAGACGTGTGTGAGAAGACACACCAAACGTCCCCAAAGATGGCCAAGGGTACCACCCTTGCCTTTTCTGCGGCCTAAGCCATGAGATTTCCTAAAGCAGGAAAACATCCTCACTCGTTGAGTGTCTCAGGACAAGTGAGTCAACCTCAACTGTGAGGTTTCTACCAGTCTCTGGTTACCTGGCAACCCCGATGCCAGGTTACATCTGGACCATTGTGAGGAAAGCGAGGTCACTTTCTGGACCCCTCCAGCCTGAGCCTCCTCCACATAGGCTTTCTCTAGCACTGGCCAGGGCTGCCAACTGCTCTCCTTCTGCCTTGGCGTGTGTACAGTGTATCACAGAGATGTTCAATGCTCGTAGCTCCTGTTGTGCTTTCCTTTCCCTTTAAGGGACAAGCCACGCCCACTCTGACCTGCCCACGCCATCTGACCTCTGACCTGCCCGCGCCATCTTGTCTCTCTCTTTCCCCCTCCCTCCCTCCCTCCTTCCCTTTCTCCCCTTTTAATAAATGCTTTTATGGCTACTTTCTGTGTCCATGGGTCTGCTCACGGAAACTCTGAGGGACCCACCGGAGCTTGCTGCTCCGTGAGCCCCCCGGGGGACTCCCCCACATTGTTTTAGGAATAAGATTGGTGCCACGTGACTCCCGAACCGGGTTCTTTTCCACTTCGCCAGCTTCCCTAATTGCTTCAATCGGCGCTTCTTTTGGTGAGTGTCTCCCGTTCTGCTGCGGTTGCTTTCCTTTGTCAGAGCCGTGTTTGGATCGGTCCCGGGGGCCGGTCCGCCTGCGTTAGCACCGCACACTTCCCGTGCAGTGCATTCGACTGGGGACCGGGTCCTCAGCGTGTTTATCTTTTCTTTCCACTTCCTTTCTTTCCTTTTTTCTCTTCTCTCGACGGTTACGGTTAAGCGTCGCTCGGAGCAGCGCCCCCAGCCTTCCTGGTTTCTGGGTCGCCAGGATCCAGCTAGGCCATAGCACCCCACCTGTGGACAAAGGACGCTTTTCCACGCGGTCCTGGGTGTTCGTCCTGCGGGTTTTCACGATTTTGGCTCTGGATAGCAACCGGCTTCCCGGCTTTTTCAATTCCAGCCGTGGCATGGTGCAGTTTTTTTTTTTTTCAGTTCCAGCCTCATGGTGGTCGCCATCTTGGATGGGAGCCAGGCCACGTGACCACACTCTCCTGGTTTTACCCTGCCTCTTCACCCGGTTCTCACTAAACTCCTCGTGTTAACTCGGTTAAATGTGTTTTCAGCAATGATCAAATGCCTTTAATAGGACTCATTAGAGGCGTCCACATTGCCCAATTCCTGTTCACTCTTTCTATATATAATAATTGTTTATTATATCTCATTTCAGACTACAAAACATGAGTCTCATATTTTAAACTGGTATGTACCTTTAAGTCTCTTAAGCTGTTCTCTACCATTGTCAGTTCCACCACTAACCTTATATTACAAATAGTTCTTTGCCCTCAACTGCTCAGAGATCTAGGGAATGTGATATTTAAATATTTAATTATAAAAAAAAAACTTTTCACAACAAAAAAGAGACAGGATGGCTCCTAGCAGCAGCTCTCTGCTCCCTCCAAAGAAGACAGACGCGCGCAGAACAACGTCCTTCTGCATTTCGCTTCAACTGCAGAGCGCTGACCATTGGGCAAACCTGCCTTTTGTCTAAAGTAAAGACCTCCAGACGTGGACGAAATCGCTGGAATCGACAGCCTAGCTGCTCAGGTCAAGGTAGGCCTGTCTTCCTACAGATTTCTTAGCCCACAGGGTCTTCTGCAGCCTGACAGGCCCTGCGCTAAACAGCAAAGGTCAAATACAACCTTCAGCGACCACGGAGGACCCCCCAAAAAAGAGTAGCTCTGGGTGCCAATCAAGTAAGTTCTCTGTCATTTTTTAATCAGTAACTCAAGTAAAATCTTATTCTTCTCAAAGATCTCTGACAGTTTGACAGCTGAGAGGTTTCGCCAGGTTGAGGTTTTGCGAGGTGACCTCAACAAAAGGGAGCCGAATTAAGAAATCCATCTTAAACAGGTCAGATACCCCCTCAATTCCCTGGTCCTAAAATTTTTTTTCCTTAATTTAACTTTGTTTTTGTTCTGCCAACACCTTAGGGACACCAGACAATTTTCATGCCACAGACACCAGTCAAAGGCAAAGAGACCAGCCATGCCAGGATGCGACCAGCACCCAGCCTTCTCTCGCGCCCCCCCAAAAGACGACGCCCACAATCAGCAGGAAGCAGTCTTGAGAGTTCGCCGCCCCAGTTCCTTTGGGCTGTGGTGTCTCGTCTCCTGCTTTTTATTATAAGGAAGACCTGGGAATGTTGTGCTTTCCTTTCCCTTTAAGGGACAAGCCACGCCCACTCTGACCTGCCCACGCCATCTGACCTCTGACCTGCCCGCGCCATCTTGGCTCTCCTTCTTCTGTTTTCTTCGGCGTGGCCGTGCTCTCTCTCTCTCTCTCTCTCTCTCTCTCTCTCTCTCTCTCTCTCTCTCTTTCTCTCTTTCCCCCTCCCTCCCTCCCTCCCTCCTTCCCTTTCTCCCCTTTTAATAAATGCTTTTATGGCTACTTTCTGTGTCCATGGGTCTGCTCACGGAAACTCTGAGGGACCCACCGGAGCTTGCTGCTCCGTGAGCCCCCCCGGGGGACTCCCCCACATTGTTTTAGGAATAAGAGCTCCTAGTTGTTGGAACTCTTTGAGGAAGGATTAAGACGTGTGGTCTTGTTGGACTAAGTGTGTCACTGGGAGTAAGCCCTGAGGTTTCAAAAGCCTGTGGCGGGCCAAATCTTTTTCTCCCTGTCTCCTTTCTGTGGATGAGATGCTTATTGACACATATTCTTTGCAGTATTATACAGAACAATCCCACCATCCCGAGAAGGCCCCCTGTGCTATCCATCTTGACAGTTGGGTTGCAGGTGTTCAAATACATTAGCCCAGGGGGAATGTTTCCCACTCAAACCAAGACACGCCATAGACCAACTCGATAAGCCAATGAGTTTACCAAGATCAGTTCCAAGAGCACGGGTGAAGGGTTACAGGAGCAGGGACCCCTTGAAGGCAGCTGAGTCACTGCATAGCCCATCACCGACTGGGTGCTGACTCTCAAAAGCTGTAACTGTGGTGGTCTTAGTGCACCTGCACACGGCCAGCCAGGGCAGGGTCGCTTTGCCACCAGCTGACTAAGCGTCTGTAACCTTGGGGGGGGGTGGGGGTAGGGAGATGAACCTGTGTCAGCTTTAAGTGGAGCTCTGGAAAGCCTACCTAAGAGGTCAGGAGAGAGAGGAGGAAAACCTCATGCACATCTCAGCAACCCACTTGACATTTGATTTTCATTTCTACCTGTTCTTTGGAGCCTGTTGCTTGGGAGCACCCTCTCCTCGTTAACCCTTTCTTGCACTCAGACCTTTTGTTCTCCCAAGGATCAACTGTTCTTTTGCTGACTGTGGTTGTGCACATCTGTAATCCCCCCATTTAGGGAACTGAGACTGAGAGGGAAGGTGAACTCCAAGGCAGCCAGCACTGCATAGTGAGACCCTGTGTGGTCAGTGCCCTTCACAATCATTTTCTGTGTGGATTTCCATGCTCTTGCTTCAGCTCCGCTGAACTTTCTGTCTAACAGTTGAACACACTTCCCTGCTTGCAACTGCTTCAAGTGTATTTTGATTTCAGAAATGACCTAGGGTCTCTCTCTCTCTCTCTCTCTCTCTCTCTCTCTCTCTCTCTCTCTGTCCTACACTAAAAACTCTCCCTTAACCATAGCAGAGAGGTCATGTGATCAGTTTATACAGATACTATTGCTCTTAGTTTCCCTTCTCCTGTCTGAGTGGTACCAAGGGGCACCACTGAGCACAGGACTGCCCATTCACACTTGTATACTTTTTCTTGCCACTAGATTTTGTAGTGATATTTGATTTGTGTTTTAACAAACAAAGCTTCCTTGAAGATCAGACTGCAGTGCTAAGCCACTAGAGGCCAAGGAATGGTAGCACACTCCTTTAATCCCAGGACTCTGGAGACAGACACAGAGGGATCTCTATTAGTTCAAGGCCACCCTGGGCTACAAGAGATTATCTGTCTAAAAGAAAAACAGAGCTGACATGAAGGCAATCCCAGCACTTGGGTTCCCATGCCTTTAATCCCAGCACTAGGGAGGTGGACTGGTGGAGACAGGAGTGATATGGCTGGGCAGAAATAGGAATATAAGGCAGGAGGAGACAGGAACTCAGTGCGGTCTGAAGCAGTCTGAAGCAGTCTGAGGTCAGTCTGAGGACAGGATCACCCTCTTGGCATGAACAGTGGTAGAGGTAAGAACCCTCTGGTGGCTGGTCGCTCTGCTTTTCTGATCTTCAGCATCAACCCCTATACCTGACTCTGAGTTCTGACTGTTAAGATCAACTGGAGTCTGTGCTCCAGCAGTTACTTGTCCATTTTCTGCCACACCCGCGGATTGATTTTTCCCTTTTGCCAGGATGGCCTGCGAGGGTCCTCCTCCCAGGACTGACCTGTTCGGCTCTGGGCTGCACTTATAAGTTGACCCGAGTAGACTGTATCACATTGGGGAATAGACATCCTGTCCCTGAACCCATGACTTAAAATGAGGAAGAAAATTTTTATTAATAATAAACATTAAACAACAATATAACAATGAAAAGTTATACCAAAATTAACAAAGAGTTAAACGAAATTGTCATGAACAGTTTCCCTATATAGAGGAGCAGAGCTTCTGCCTGCAGGTGGAACTCCATAGGTAATTTGCTTCTCTAACTTCACATCAACATCAGGCAGTGGGACAACAGGCACAGCTGCAGGTCAGTGCCCTGGCGCTGGGATATGGACGATCACATCTACTGAATCAGCTGATGTGTGTTTAAGCTGCTCTGGTCCATCCTGGGCAGAGTTGGTCCCCTTACTGCCGAATCTGCGCTCTTGGTGTCCTCTTTGGGTGTCAGGTCTCCCCATGCCACAAAAGGTGGTTTAGGACGCAGCTTCTCTTGCATCTCGGTGGCATCCAGTATCCGGGCTAATAATTTTTCTGCCCTGCAGAACCTGAAATCTAAGGACAGAAAGAGATGGACCATTAGTGGGGTCAGCCTAGAAGCTTCCAGGATGGGGTGGCCTTCCCAGAGGTGGCCTTGCGGGTCACACAAGGCCTGATCATGCCAGAGAATCCCCACTCCCCTGTCCCTACAAGAAGATGTATCCTTACTGGTGTCCTGTAGTTGCTTTTGGACTATTTATTTATTTACACTTTGGCAGCCCAAGACTAAGCTCCCAAATAAATACACGGAGATGTAGTCCTTCTCATGAATGGACGCCTAGTGTGGCTTGTGTCCATTCGGCTTTCCTAACTTAAATTATCCTGTCTAAACGTTTTCCCTCTGGGCATTTTACCTTTATTCACTCAGTATTCTCTTCTTTTTTTATTACTTCGTGGATGGCTCTATTGCTGAGTGACTGTGTAGCTGTGTGGCTGTGTGACTATGTGATTGTGTGGCTGTGTGGCTGTTTGACTGTGTGGCTATGTGGCTGTGTGACTGTGTGGCTGTGTGGTTGTGTGACTTTGTGGCTGTGTGGTTGTGTGACTGTGGGGTTGTGTGACTGTGTGGTTGTGTGGCTGTGTGGCTGTGCAACTGTGTGGCTGTGAGACTGTATGGCTGTGTGGCAATGTAGCTGTGTGACTGTGCAGCTGTGTGGTTGCGTGGCTGTATGGTTGTGAGACTGTATGGTTGCATGGCTGTGTGGTTGTGAGACTGTGTGGCTGTGTGACTGTGTGACCGTGTGGCTGTGTGACTGTGTGGCTGTGTGGTAGTGTAACTGTGTGGCTGTGTGGTTGTGTGGCTATGTGGCTGTGTGACTGTGTGGTTGTGTGGCTGTTTGATTGTGTGACTGTGGGGTTGCATGACTGTGTGGTTGTTTGGCTGTGTGGCTGTGTGACTGTGTGGCTGTGCAGCTGTGCGGTTGTGTGGTTGTGTGGCTGTGTGGCTGTATGACTGTGTGACCTTGTGGCTGAGTGACTGTATGGCTATGTAGCTGTGTGACTGTGCGGCTGTGTGGTTGCATGGCTGTGTGGCTATCTGGCTGTGTGACTGTGTGGCTGTGTGAAGGTGGCTGTGTGCTTGTATGACTGTGTCGTTGTGTGGCTGTGTGGTTGTGCGACTGTGTGGCTGTGCGGCTGTGCAGTTGTGCAGTTGTGTGATTGTGTGACTGTGTGGCTGTATGACTGTGTTACCTTGTGGCTGTGTGGCTGTGTGACTGTGGCTGTGTGGCTGTGTGGCTGTGAGAATATATGGCTGTAAGGCTGTGTAGCTGTGTGGCTTAGTGACTGTGTGATTGTGCAGCTGTTTGACTGTGCGGCTATGTGGTTGTGTGGCTGTGTGACCTTGTGGCTGAGTGGCTGTGTTGCTGTGTGTTTGTGTGACTGTGTTGCAGTGTGGTTGTGTGACTGTGTGGCTGTGAGACTGTGTGGCTGTGTGACTGTGTGACTGTGTGGCTGTGTGACTGTGTGGCTGTGTAACTGTGTGACTGTGTGGCTGTGTAGCTGTGTGACTGTGTAGCTGTGTGGTTGTGTGACTGTGTGGCTATGTGGCTGTGTGGCTGTGTGGTTGGCTCCTGGCCTCCATCTCTCCTTCTCCTTTTCATTTTCTTGCTCCTTGCTCTCCTCCCTAGTTTTCATCTCTTATCTCTTATCTCTTCCCGCCAGCTCCACCAATTTCTCTCGGCTGACCATTGAGCTTCTTATTAGATCAATCAGATGTTTCAGGCAGGCAAGGTAACAAGGCTTTATAGAGTTAAACAGATGCAACATAAAAGATAAAAACCACATCTTGGCATCATTAAACATAAATTCTACAGCATAAACGAATGTAACACATCTTAAACTCATATTCCACAACAGTGTTCAACTCTGCTTCCAGGTCAAGGTTCCCTGGTGGAACCCAACACTGAAACTTCCTCCAACCTTCCCAGGTACCTACTTCTGGGCTCCTCATCTTCCTCAAGCATTCCCGTGGACTCCTGGGCCTCCATCTGTGACATGAGCTTCAGGATCTCCACTTGGTAGAACTTAAGAGGCAATTTCCGACACAGGAAGTCCACAAGGGTCTTCAGGGTCACCCGATCTGGAGCCCTCCGAAAATCCTGTGGCAGTTTTTGTATCCAGTGCATCAGAAGGAGCAGAATGTCTCTGCAGGAAAGAGCGGGTTAGCAGGAAGTAGAGTCAGAAGCCCGGCTGGCCTCCCTTCACCAGCACAGGAGCAGTCCCTCAGATGAGGAAAAGGCTCCTCAGCCCACGTGCTTCTGGTTCTAGGAGTGAGGACTCTGTGGAGAGGGCCCCAGACACTTGCTGTGCCTGGGAGGACAGAAAGGGCTAACTGGACTGCGCCGTGGTGGGGATGGATTCCCCTTGGGCCCTTGAGCTCCGTCCTTCCTTCTGCTCCTCAGAACCAAGGCTATCACTGGAGATCTCGGTTTCTCCACCTGCACGTGAAGTCTCTGGTACCATTTTTTATGGGGATCCCGAGAGGAAGGTGACCGCTAACGGCTTAGTCCCCAAGCCGAGCCACCCCAGACCTCCCGCTCTGCAGCTGGGCCCTTACCTCCCTTGTCACCCAAAGCCCACTCACCTGTTTCTATAATAATCCTTCAGAGAGACAGCACGGGGAGGTCCATACCTGTGGCATTTTATGAGGGTGTCACTGCTAACGTCATATGGCCCCAACCCACCCAGAGATCTGGAGGGAGCTCTTAAATCCCGTATAGGAATAGAAGCTAGGGAGTGGGTTGGAGTAAGGGGGCTCTTTGTACTCTTCTGACTTCCATGATGAGGGCCTGGGAATGACCCTCTGGTCACAGACCTTTAAGGTCATGAACTCAACGGGTGGAACCCAAGCTGCCCCTTTTCAGGGTTCTTGAGTTTACAGGGTTTCTTTGGGCCCCTGCAGGGATCCTGTCTGGCTCCATTTTTCACATATAACCTTACCCCTTAGAGCCTTCTTTGCAAATGGGAAAAAAAAAAAAAAGCCTTTGCTCAAGGCGTAAGGAAGAGTAGTGTTTGACACTACTTGGGTAAATATCACAAACTCGATTCCTCTCCTTGCCCTCAATCTATGCCATGTTAGTCAGAAGCGGCAGGCAGGAGAATAACTCTACCAGGACACAGTTGTACTTTTCCGAGGAGAGCACACGGCCCTGGAGAAGAGCAGTGTCCTCCTAAAACCAAACCAGGAGGTGAGGGGGTCAGAACTCAGGTGTAGTCACTCACAGAATGACGTCCGTTATTAATTCCAGCACCTCCTGGGTGGAGGCGAAAAGGGGATAGACAGCAAGGAAAGTACTGACAAAATCGTACTTCCCCTTTCTCAGAGCTTTCGGGAGGTAGGACACGACTTTCGCTATGAAGTCTGGATGTCGGTAGTCAAATCGCAGAGGTTTAAATAGGCAGTCCAGGTCCTCTTGACCCTGAGGAAGGACCAAGAAAGGAAGGAGCTCTAAATGTGGAAACTCTGAGAGGCAGCAACAACCCATCACCACACACTGAGGTGAAAAGTGGGCGTAAAGAATGTTCCCCAGTGTTCTCACAGGATCACACCGCCAGGCTGGGATTGCAGTGGATTAGGGGGACCACAAAGGACTCCTGCTCCAAGCTGGCCTGTCTTACCGGGCTTTTCCTGGTCGAGGATGACCAGACGTGTGTGAGAAGACACACCAAACGTCCCCAAAGATGGCCAAGGGTACCACCCTTGCCTTTTCTGCGGCCTAAGCCATGAGATTTCCTAAAGCAGGAAAACATCCTCACTCGTTGAGTGTCTCAGGACAAGTGAGTCAACCTCAACTGTGAGGTTTCTACCAGTCTCTGGTTACCTGGCAACCCCGATGCCAGGTTACATCTGGACCATTGTGAGGAAAGCGAGGTCACTTTCTGGACCCCTCCAGCCTGAGCCTCCTCCACATAGGCTTTCTCTAGCACTGGCCAGGGCTGCCAACTGCTCTCCTTCTGCCTTGGCGTGTGTACAGTGTATCACAGAGATGTTCAATGCTCGTAGCTCCTGTTGTGCTTTCCTTTCCCTTTAAGGGACAAGCCACGCCCACTCTGACCTGCCCACGCCATCTGACCTCTGACCTGCCCGCGCCATCTTGTCTCTCTCTTTCCCCCTCCCTCCCTCCCTCCTTCCCTTTCTCCCCTTTTAATAAATGCTTTTATGGCTACTTTCTGTGTCCATGGGTCTGCTCACGGAAACTCTGAGGGACCCACCGGAGCTTGCTGCTCCGTGAGCCCCCCGGGGGACTCCCCCACATTGTTTTAGGAATAAGATTGGTGCCACGTGACTCCCGAACCGGGTTCTTTTCCACTTCGCCAGCTTCCCTAATTGCTTCAATCGGCGCTTCTTTTGGTGAGTGTCTCCCGTTCTGCTGCGGTTGCTTTCCTTTGTCAGAGCCGTGTTTGGATCGGTCCCGGGGGCCGGTCCGCCTGCGTTAGCACCGCACACTTCCCGTGCAGTGCATTCGACTGGGGACCGGGTCCTCAGCGTGTTTATCTTTTCTTTCCACTTCCTTTCTTTCCTTTTTTCTCTTCTCTCGACGGTTACGGTTAAGCGTCGCTCGGAGCAGCGCCCCCAGCCTTCCTGGTTTCTGGGTCGCCAGGATCCAGCTAGGCCATAGCACCCCACCTGTGGACAAAGGACGCTTTTCCACGCGGTCCTGGGTGTTCGTCCTGCGGGTTTTCACGATTTTGGCTCTGGATAGCAACCGGCTTCCCGGCTTTTTCAATTCCAGCCGTGGCATGGTGCAGTTTTTTTTTTTTTCAGTTCCAGCCTCATGGTGGTCGCCATCTTGGATGGGAGCCAGGCCACGTGACCACACTCTCCTGGTTTTACCCTGCCTCTTCACCCGGTTCTCACTAAACTCCTCGTGTTAACTCGGTTAAATGTGTTTTCAGCAATGATCAAATGCCTTTAATAGGACTCATTAGAGGCGTCCACATTGCCCAATTCCTGTTCACTCTTTCTATATATAATAATTGTTTATTATATCTCATTTCAGACTACAAAACATGAGTCTCATATTTTAAACTGGTATGTACCTTTAAGTCTCTTAAGCTGTTCTCTACCATTGTCAGTTCCACCACTAACCTTATATTACAAATAGTTCTTTGCCCTCAACTGCTCAGAGATCTAGGGAATGTGATATTTAAATATTTAATTATAAAAAAAAAACTTTTCACAACAAAAAAGAGACAGGATGGCTCCTAGCAGCAGCTCTCTGCTCCCTCCAAAGAAGACAGACGCGCGCAGAACAACGTCCTTCTGCATTTCGCTTCAACTGCAGAGCGCTGACCATTGGGCAAACCTGCCTTTCGTCTAAAGTAAAGACCTCCAGACGTGGACAAAATCGCTGGAATCGACAGCCTAGCTGCTCAGGTCAAGGTAGGCCTGTCTTCCTACAGATTTCTTAGCCCACAGGGTCTTCTGCAGCCTGACAGGCCCTGCGCTAAACAGCAAAGGTCAAATACAACCTTCAGCGACCACGGAGGACCCCCCAAAAAAGAGTAGCTCTGGGTGCCAATCAAGTAAGTTCTCTGTCATTTTTTAATCAGTAACTCAAGTAAAATCTTATTCTTCTCAAAGATCTCTGACAGTTTGACAGCTGAGAGGTTTCGCCAGGTTGAGGTTTTGCGAGGTGACCTCAACAAAAGGGAGCCGAATTAAGAAATCCATCTTAAACAGGTCAGATACCCCCTCAATTCCCTGGTCCTAAAATTTTTTTTCCTTAATTTAACTTTGTTTTTGTTCTGCCAACACCTTAGGGACACCAGACAATTTTCATGCCACAGACACCAGTCAAAGGCAAAGAGACCAGCCATGCCAGGATGCGACCAGCACCCAGCCTTCTCTCGCGCCCCCCCAAAAGACGACGCCCACAATCAGCAGGAAGCAGTCTTGAGAGTTCGCCGCCCCAGTTCCTTTGGGCTGTGGTGTCTCGTCTCCTGCTTTTTATTATAAGGAAGACCTGGGAATGTTGTGCTTTCCTTTCCCTTTAAGGGACAAGCCACGCCCACTCTGACCTGCCCACGCCATCTGACCTCTGACCTGCCCGCGCCATCTTGGCTCTCCTTCTTCTGTTTTCTTCAGCGTGGCCGCGCTCTCTCTGGCTCTCTCTCTCTCTCTCTCTCTCTCTCTCTTTCCCCCTCCCTCCCTCCCTCCCTCCTTCCCTTTCTCCCCTTTTAATAAATGCTTTTATGGCTACTTTCTGTGTCCATGGGTCTGCTCACGGAAACTCTGAGGGACCCACCGGAGCTTGCTGCTCCGTGAGCCCCCCGGGGGACTCCCCCACATTGTTTTAGGAATAAGAGCTCCTAGTTGTTGGAACTCTTTGAGGAAGGATTAAGACGTGTGGTCTTGTTGGACTAAGTGTGTCACTGGGAGTAAGCCCTGAGGTTTCAAAAGCCTGTGGCGGGCCAAATCTTTTTCTCCCTGTCTCCTTTCTGTGGATGAGATGCTTATTGACACATATTCTTTGCAGTATTATACAGAATAATCCCACCATCCTGAGAAGGCCCCCTGTGCTATCCATCTTGCCAGTTGGGTTGCAGGTGTTCAAATACATTATCCCAGGGGGAATGTTTCCCATTCAAACCAAGACACGCCATAGACCAACTCGATAAGCCAATGAGTTTACCAAGATCAGTTCCAAGAGCACGGGTGAAGGGTTACAGGAGCAGGGACCCCTTGAAGGCAGCTGAGTCACTGCATAGCCCATCACCGACTGGGTGCTGACTCTCAAAAGCTGCAACTGTGGTGGTCTTAGTGCACCTGCACACGGCCAGCCAGGGCAGGGTCGCTTTTCCACCAGCTGACTAAGCATCTGTAACCTTGGGGGGTGTGGGGGGGAATGAACCTGTGTCAGCTTTAAGTGGAGCTCTGGAAAGCCTACCTAAGAGGTCAGGAGAGAGAGGAGGAAAACCTCATGCACATCTCAGCAACCCACTTGACATTTGATTTTCATTTCTACCTGTTCTTTGGAGCCTGTTGCTTGGGAGCACCCTCTCCTCGTTAACCCTTTCTTGCACTCAGACCTTTTGTTCTCCCAAGGATCAACTGTTCTTTTGCTGACTGTGGTGGTACACATCTGTAATCCCCCCATTTAGGGAACTGAGACTGAGAGGGAAGGTGAACTCCAAGGCAGCCAGCACTGCGTAGTGAGACCCTGTGTGGTCAGTGCCCTTCACAATCATTTTCTGTGTGGATTTCCATGCTCTTGCTTCAGCTCCGCTGAACTTTCTGTCTAACAGTTGAACACACTTCCCTGCTTGCAACTGCTTCAAGTGTATTTTGATTTCAGAAATGACCTAGGGTCTCTCTCTCTCTCTCTCTCTCTCTCTCTCTCTCTCTCTCTCTCTCTCTCTCTGTCCTACACTAAAAACTCTCCCTTAACCATAGCAGAGAGGTCATGTGATCAGTTTATACAGATACTATTGCTCTTAGTTTCCCTTCTCCTGTCTGAGTGGTACCAAGGGGCACCACTGAGCACAGGACTGCCCATTCACACTTGTATACTTTTTCTTGCCACTAGATTTTGTAGTGATATTTGATTTGTGTTTTAACAAACAAAGCTTCCTTGAAGATCAGACTGCAGTGCTAAGCCACTAGAGGCCAAGGAATGGTAGCACACTCCTTTAATCCCAGGACTCTGGAGACAGACACAGAGGGATCTCTATTAGTTCAAGGCCACCCTGGGCTACAAGAGATTATCTGTCTAAAAGAAAAACAGAGCTGACATGAAGGCAATCCCAGCACTTGGGTTCCCATGCCTTTAATCCCAGCACTAGGGAGGTGGACTGGTGGAGACAGGAGTGATATGGCTGGGCAGAAATAGGAATATAAGGCAGGAGGAGACAGGAACTCAGTGCGGTCTGAAGCAGTCTGAAGCAGTCTGAGGTCAGTCTGAGGACAGGATCACCCTCTTGGCATGAACAGTGGTAGAGGTAAGAACCCTCTGGTGGCTGGTCGCTCTGCTTTTCTGATCTTCAGCATCAACCCCTATACCTGACTCTGAGTTCTGACTGTTAAGATCAACTGGAGTCTGTGCTCCAGCAGTTACTTGTCCATTTTCTGCCACACCCGCGGATTGATTTTTCCCTTTTGCCAGGATGGCCTGCGAGGGTCCTCCTCCCAGGACTGACCTGTTCGGCTCTGGGCTGCACTTATAAGTTGACCCGAGTAGACTGTATCACATTGGGGAATAGACATCCTGTCCCTGAACCCATGACTTAAAATGAGGAAGAAAATTTTTATTAATAATAAACATTAAACAACAATATAACAATGAAAAGTTATACCAAAATTAACAAAGAGTTAAACGAAATTGTCATGAACAGTTTCCCTATATAGAGGAGCAGAGCTTCTGCCTGCAGGTGGAACTCCATAGGTAATTTGCTTCTCTAACTTCACATCAACATCAGGCAGTGGGACAACAGGCACAGCTGCAGGTCAGTGCCCTGGCGCTGGGATATGGACGATCACATCTACTGAATCAGCTGATGTGTGTTTAAGCTGCTCTGGTCCATCCTGGGCAGAGTTGGTCCCCTTACTGCCGAATCTGCGCTCTTGGTGTCCTCTTTGGGTGTCAGGTCTCCCCATGCCACAAAAGGTGGTTTAGGACGCAGCTTCTCTTGCATCTCGGTGGCATCCAGTATCCGGGCTAATAATTTTTCTGCCCTGCAGAACCTGAAATCTAAGGACAGAAAGAGATGGACCATTAGTGGGGTCAGCCTAGAAGCTTCCAGGATGGGGTGGCCTTCCCAGAGGTGGCCTTGCGGGTCACACAAGGCCTGATCATGCCAGAGAATCCCCACTCCCCTGTCCCTACAAGAAGATGTATCCTTACTGGTGTCCTGTAGTTGCTTTTGGACTATTTATTTATTTACACTTTGGCAGCCCAAGACTAAGCTCCCAAATAAATACACGGAGATGTAGTCCTTCTCATGAATGGACGCCTAGTGTGGCTTGTGTCCATTCGGCTTTCCTAACTTAAATTATCCTGTCTAAACGTTTTCCCTCTGGGCATTTTACCTTTATTCACTCAGTATTCTCTTCTTTTTTTATTACTTCGTGGATGGCTCTATTGCTGAGTGACTGTGTAGCTGTGTGGCTGTGTGACTATGTGATTGTGTGGCTGTGTGGCTGTTTGACTGTGTGGCTATGTGGCTGTGTGATTGTGTGGCTGTGTGGTTGTGTGACTTTGTGGCTGTGTGGTTGTGTGACTGTGGGGTTGTGTGACTGTGTGGTTGTGTGGCTGTGTGGCTGTGCAACTGTGTGGCTGTGAGACTGTATGGCTGTGTGGCAATGTAGCTGTGTGACTGTGCAGCTGTGTGGTTGCGTGGCTGTATGGTTGTGAGACTGTATGGTTGCATGGCTGTGTGGTTGTGAGACTGTGTGGCTGTGTGACTGTGTGACCGTGTGGCTGTGTGACTGTGTGGCTGTGTGGTAGTGTAACTGTGTGGCTGTGTGGTTGTGTGGCTATGTGGCTGTGTGACTGTGTGGTTGTGTGGCTGTTTGATTGTGTGACTGTGGGGTTGCATGACTGTGTGGTTGTTTGGCTGTGTGGCTGTGTGACTGTGTGGCTGTGCAGCTGTGCGGTTGTGTGGTTGTGTGACTGTGTGGCTGTATGACTGTGTGACCTTGTGGCTGAGT
This sequence comes from Chionomys nivalis, assembly GCF_950005125.1. Lineage (NCBI taxonomy): Eukaryota > Metazoa > Chordata > Mammalia > Rodentia > Cricetidae > Chionomys > Chionomys nivalis. Next base: position 35,110,214 of record NC_080110.1, read on the forward strand.
GACTGTATGGCTATGTAGCTGTGTGACTGTGCGGCTGTGTGGTTGCATGGCTGTGTGGCTATCTGGCTGTGTGACTGTGTGGCTGTGTGAAGGTGGCTGTGTGCTTGTATGACTGTGTCGTTGTGTGGCTGTGTGGTTGTGCGACTGTGTGGCTGTGCGGCTGTGCAGTTGTGCAGTTGTGTGATTGTGTGACTGTGTGGCTGTATGACTGTGTTACCTTGTGGCTGTGTGGCTGTGTGACTGTGGCTGTGTGGCTGTGTGGCTGTGAGAATATATGGCTGTAAGGCTGTGTAGCTGTGTGGCTTAGTGACTGTGTGATTGTGCAGCTGTTTGACTGTGCGGCTATGTGGTTGTGTGGCTGTGTGACCTTGTGGCTGAGTGGCTGTGTTGCTGTGTGTTTGTGTGACTGTGTTGCAGTGTGGTTGTGTGACTGTGTGGCTGTGAGACTGTGTGGCTGTGTGACTGTGTGACTGTGTGGCTGTGTGACTGTGTGGCTGTGTAACTGTGTGACTGTGTGGCTGTGTAGCTGTGTGACTGTGTAGCTGTGTGGTTGTGTGACTGTGTGGCTATGTGGCTGTGTGGCTGTGTGGTTGGCTCCTGGCCTCCATCTCTCCTTCTCCTTTTCATTTTCTTGCTCCTTGCTCTCCTCCCTAGTTTTCATCTCTTATCTCTTATCTCTTCCCGCCAGCTCCACCAATTTCTCTCGGCTGACCATTGAGCTTCTTATTAGATCAATCAGATGTTTCAGGCAGGCAAGGTAACAAGGCTTTATAGAGTTAAACAGATGCAACATAAAAGATAAAAACCACATCTTGGCATCATTAAACATAAATTCTACAGCATAAACGAATGTAACACATCTTAAACTCATATTCCACAACAGTGTTCAACTCTGCTTCCAGGTCAAGGTTCCCTGGTGGAACCCAACACTGAAACTTCCTCCAACCTTCCCAGGTACCTACTTCTGGGCTCCTCATCTTCCTCAAGCATTCCCGTGGACTCCTGGGCCTCCATCTGTGACATGAGCTTCAGGATCTCCACTTGGTAGAACTTAAGAGGCAATTTCCGACACAGGAAGTCCACAAGGGTCTTCAGGGTCACCCGATCTGGAGCCCTCCGAAAATCCTGTGGCAGTTTTTGTATCCAGTGCATCAGAAGGAGCAGAATGTCTCTGCAGGAAAGAGCGGGTTAGCAGGAAGTAGAGTCAGAAGCCCGGCTGGCCTCCCTTCACCAGCACAGGAGCAGTCCCTCAGATGAGGAAAAGGCTCCTCAGCCCACGTGCTTCTGGTTCTAGGAGTGAGGACTCTGTGGAGAGGGCCCCAGACACTTGCTGTGCCTGGGAGGACAGAAAGGGCTAACTGGACTGCGCCGTGGTGGGGATGGATTCCCCTTGGGCCCTTGAGCTCCGTCCTTCCTTCTGCTCCTCAGAACCAAGGCTATCACTGGAGATCTCGGTTTCTCCACCTGCACGTGAAGTCTCTGGTACCATTTTTTATGGGGATCCCGAGAGGAAGGTGACCGCTAACGGCTTAGTCCCCAAGCCGAGCCACCCCAGACCTCCCGCTCTGCAGCTGGGCCCTTACCTCCCTTGTCACCCAAAGCCCACTCACCTGTTTCTATAATAATCCTTCAGAGAGACAGCACGGGGAGGTCCATACCTGTGGCATTTTATGAGGGTGTCACTGCTAACGTCATATGGCCCCAACCCACCCAGAGATCTGGAGGGAGCTCTTAAATCCCGTATAGGAATAGAAGCTAGGGAGTGGGTTGGAGTAAGGGGGCTCTTTGTACTCTTCTGACTTCCATGATGAGGGCCTGGGAATGACCCTCTGGTCACAGACCTTTAAGGTCATGAACTCAACGGGTGGAACCCAAGCTGCCCCTTTTCAGGGTTCTTGAGTTTACAGGGTTTCTTTGGGCCCCTGCAGGGATCCTGTCTGGCTCCATTTTTCACATATAACCTTACCCCTTAGAGCCTTCTTTGCAAATGGGAAAAAAAAAAAAAGCCTTTGCTCAAGGCGTAAGGAAGAGTAGTGTTTGACACTACTTGGGTAAATATCACAAACTCGATTCCTCTCCTTGCCCTCAATCTATGCCATGTTAGTCAGAAGCGGCAGGCAGGAGAATAACTCTACCAGGACACAGTTGTACTTTTCCGAGGAGAGCACACGGCCCTGGAGAAGAGCAGTGTCCTCCTAAAACCAAACCAGGAGGTGAGGGGGTCAGAACTCAGGTGTAGTCACTCACAGAATGACGTCCGTTATTAATTCCAGCACCTCCTGGGTGGAGGCGAAAAGGGGATAGACAGCAAGGAAAGTACTGACAAAATCGTACTTCCCCTTTCTCAGAGCTTTCGGGAGGTAGGACACGACTTTCGCTATGAAGTCTGGATGTCGGTAGTCAAATCGCAGAGGTTTAAATAGGCAGTCCAGGTCCTCTTGACCCTGAGGAAGGACCAAGAAAGGAAGGAGCTCTAAATGTGGAAACTCTGAGAGGCAGCAACAACCCATCACCACACACTGAGGTGAAAAGTGGGCGTAAAGAATGTTCCCCAGTGTTCTCACAGGATCACACCGCCAGGCTGGGATTGCAGTGGATTAGGGGGACCACAAAGGACTCCTGCTCCAAGCTGGCCTGTCTTACCGGGCTTTTCCTGGTCGAGGATGACCAGACGTGTGTGAGAAGACACACCAAACGTCCCCAAAGATGGCCAAGGGTACCACCCTTGCCTTTTCTGCGGCCTAAGCCATGAGATTTCCTAAAGCAGGAAAACATCCTCACTCGTTGAGTGTCTCAGGACAAGTGAGTCAACCTCAACTGTGAGGTTTCTACCAGTCTCTGGTTACCTGGCAACCCCGATGCCAGGTTACATCTGGACCATTGTGAGGAAAGCGAGGTCACTTTCTGGACCCCTCCAGCCTGAGCCTCCTCCACATAGGCTTTCTCTAGCACTGGCCAGGGCTGCCAACTGCTCTCCTTCTGCCTTGGCGTGTGTACAGTGTATCACAGAGATGTTCAATGCTCGTAGCTCCTGTTGTGCTTTCCTTTCCCTTTAAGGGACAAGCCACGCCCACTCTGACCTGCCCACGCCATCTGACCTCTGACCTGCCCGCGCCATCTTGTCTCTCTCTTTCCCCCTCCCTCCCTCCCTCCTTCCCTTTCTCCCCTTTTAATAAATGCTTTTATGGCTACTTTCTGTGTCCATGGGTCTGCTCACGGAAACTCTGAGGGACCCACCGGAGCTTGCTGCTCCGTGAGCCCCCCGGGGGACTCCCCCACATTGTTTTAGGAATAAGATTGGTGCCACGTGACTCCCGAACCGGGTTCTTTTCCACTTCGCCAGCTTCCCTAATTGCTTCAATCGGCGCTTCTTTTGGTGAGTGTCTCCCGTTCTGCTGCGGTTGCTTTCCTTTGTCAGAGCCGTGTTTGGATCGGTCCCGGGGGCCGGTCCGCCTGCGTTAGCACCCCACACTTCCCGTGCAGTGCATTCGACTGGGGACCGGGTCCTCAGCGTGTTTATCTTTTCTTTCCACTTCCTTTCTTTCCTTTTTTCTCTTCTCTCGACGGTTACGGTTAAGCGTCGCTCGGAGCAGCGCCCCCAGCCTTCCTGGTTTCTGGGTCGCCAGGATCCAGCTAGGCCATAGCACCCCACCTGTGGACAAAGGACGCTTTTCCACGCGGTCCTGGGTGTTCGTCCTGCGGGTTTTCACGATTTTGGCTCTGGATAGCAACCGGCTTCCCGGCTTTTTCAATTCCAGCCGTGGCATGGTGCAGTTTTTTTTTTTTTCAGTTCCAGCCTCATGGTGGTCGCCATCTTGGATGGGAGCCAGGCCACGTGACCACACTCTCCTGGTTTTACCCTGCCTCTTCACCCGGTTCTCACTAAACTCCTCGTGTTAACTCGGTTAAATGTGTTTTCAGCAATGATCAAATGCCTTTAATAGGACTCATTAGAGGCGTCCACATTGCCCAATTCCTGTTCACTCTTTCTATATATAATAATTGTTTATTATATCTCATTTCAGACTACAAAACATGAGTCTCATATTTTAAACTGGTATGTACCTTTAAGTCTCTTAAGCTGTTCTCTACCATTGTCAGTTCCACCACTAACCTTATATTACAAATAGTTCTTTGCCCTCAACTGCTCAGAGATCTAGGGAATGTGATATTTAAATATTTAATTATAAAAAAAAAACTTTTCACAACAAAAAAGAGACAGGATGGCTCCTAGCAGCAGCTCTCTGCTCCCTCCAAAGAAGACAGACGCGCGCAGAACAACGTCCTTCTGCATTTCGCTTCAACTGCAGAGCGCTGACCATTGGGCAAACCTGCCTTTTGTCTAAAGTAAAGACCTCCAGACGTGGACGAAATCGCTGGAATCGACAGCCTAGCTGCTCAGGTCAAGGTAGGCCTGTCTTCCTACAGATTTCTTAGCCCACAGGGTCTTCTGCAGCCTGACAGGCCCTGCGCTAAACAGCAAAGGTCAAATACAACCTTCAGCGACCACGGAGGACCCCCCAAAAAAGAGTAGCTCTGGGTGCCAATCAAGTAAGTTCTCTGTCATTTTTTAATCAGTAACTCAAGTAAAATCTTATTCTTCTCAAAGATCTCTGACAGTTTGACAGCTGAGAGGTTTCGCCAGGTTGAGGTTTTGCGAGGTGACCTCAACAAAAGGGAGCCGAATTAAGAAATCCATCTTAAACAGGTCAGATACCCCCTCAATTCCCTGGTCCTAAAATTTTTTTTCCTTAATTTAACTTTGTTTTTGTTCTGCCAACACCTTAGGGACACCAGACAATTTTCATGCCACAGACACCAGTCAAAGGCAAAGAGACCAGCCATGCCAGGATGCGACCAGCACCCAGCCTTCTCTCGCGCCCCCCCAAAAGACGACGCCCACAATCAGCAGGAAGCAGTCTTGAGAGTTCGCCGCCCCAGTTCCTTTGGGCTGTGGTGTCTCGTCTCCTGCTTTTTATTATAAGGAAGACCTGGGAATGTTGTGCTTTCCTTTCCCTTTAAGGGACAAGCCACGCCCACTCTGACCTGCCCACGCCATCTGACCTCTGACCTGCCCGCGCCATCTTGGCTCTCCTTCTTCTGTTTTCTTCGGCGTGGCCGTGCTCTCTCTCTCTCTCTCTCTCTCTCTCTCTCTCTCTTTCTCTCTTTCCCCCTCCCTCCCTCCCTCCCTCCTTCCCTTTCTCCCCTTTTAATAAATGCTTTTATGGCTACTTTCTGTGTCCATGGGTCTGCTCACGGAAACTCTGAGGGACCCACCGGAGCTTGCTGCTCCGTGAGCCCCCCCGGGGGACTCCCCCACATTGTTTTAGGAATAAGAGCTCCTAGTTGTTGGAACTCTTTGAGGAAGGATTAAGACGTGTGGTCTTGTTGGACTAAGTGTGTCACTGGGAGTAAGCCCTGAGGTTTCAAAAGCCTGTGGCGGGCCAAATCTTTTTCTCCCTGTCTCCTTTCTGTGGATGAGATGCTTATTGACACATATTCTTTGCAGTATTATACAGAACAATCCCACCATCCCGAGAAGGCCCCCTGTGCTATCCATCTTGACAGTTGGGTTGCAGGTGTTCAAATACATTAGCCCAGGGGGAATGTTTCCCACTCAAACCAAGACACGCCATAGACCAACTCGATAAGCCAATGAGTTTACCAAGATCAGTTCCAAGAGCACGGGTGAAGGGTTACAGGAGCAGGGACCCCTTGAAGGCAGCTGAGTCACTGCATAGCCCATCACCGACTGGGTGCTGACTCTCAAAAGCTGTAACTGTGGTGGTCTTAGTGCACCTGCACACGGCCAGCCAGGGCAGGGTCGCTTTGCCACCAGCTGACTAAGCGTCTGTAACCTTGGGGGGGGGTGGGGGTAGGGAGATGAACCTGTGTCAGCTTTAAGTGGAGCTCTGGAAAGCCTACCTAAGAGGTCAGGAGAGAGAGGAGGAAAACCTCATGCACATCTCAGCAACCCACTTGACATTTGATTTTCATTTCTACCTGTTCTTTGGAGCCTGTTGCTTGGGAGCACCCTCTCCTCGTTAACCCTTTCTTGCACTCAGACCTTTTGTTCTCCCAAGGATCAACTGTTCTTTTGCTGACTGTGGTTGTGCACATCTGTAATCCCCCCATTTAGGGAACTGAGACTGAGAGGGAAGGTGAACTCCAAGGCAGCCAGCACTGCATAGTGAGACCCTGTGTGGTCAGTGCCCTTCACAATCATTTTCTGTGTGGATTTCCATGCTCTTGCTTCAGCTCCGCTGAACTTTCTGTCTAACAGTTGAACACACTTCCCTGCTTGCAACTGCTTCAAGTGTATTTTGATTTCAGAAATGACCTAGGGTCTCTCTCTCTCTCTCTCTCTCTCTCTCTCTCTCTCTCTCTGTCCTACACTAAAAACTCTCCCTTAACCATAGCAGAGAGGTCATGTGATCAGTTTATACAGATACTATTGCTCTTAGTTTCCCTTCTCCTGTCTGAGTGGTACCAAGGGGCACCACTGAGCACAGGACTGCCCATTCACACTTGTATACTTTTTCTTGCCACTAGATTTTGTAGTGATATTTGATTTGTGTTTTAACAAACAAAGCTTCCTTGAAGATCAGACTGCAGTGCTAAGCCACTAGAGGCCAAGGAATGGTAGCACACTCCTTTAATCCCAGGACTCTGGAGACAGACACAGAGGGATCTCTATTAGTTCAAGGCCACCCTGGGCTACAAGAGATTATCTGTCTAAAAGAAAAACAGAGCTGACATGAAGGCAATCCCAGCACTTGGGTTCCCATGCCTTTAATCCCAGCACTAGGGAGGTGGACTGGTGGAGACAGGAGTGATATGGCTGGGCAGAAATAGGAATATAAGGCAGGAGGAGACAGGAACTCAGTGCGGTCTGAAGCAGTCTGAAGCAGTCTGAGGTCAGTCTGAGGACAGGATCACCCTCTTGGCATGAACAGTGGTAGAGGTAAGAACCCTCTGGTGGCTGGTCGCTCTGCTTTTCTGATCTTCAGCATCAACCCCTATACCTGACTCTGAGTTCTGACTGTTAAGATCAACTGGAGTCTGTGCTCCAGCAGTTACTTGTCCATTTTCTGCCACACCCGCGGATTGATTTTTCCCTTTTGCCAGGATGGCCTGCGAGGGTCCTCCTCCCAGGACTGACCTGTTCGGCTCTGGGCTGCACTTATAAGTTGACCCGAGTAGACTGTATCACATTGGGGAATAGACATCCTGTCCCTGAACCCATGACTTAAAATGAGGAAGAAAATTTTTATTAATAATAAACATTAAACAACAATATAACAATGAAAAGTTATACCAAAATTAACAAAGAGTTAAACGAAATTGTCATGAACAGTTTCCCTATATAGAGGAGCAGAGCTTCTGCCTGCAGGTGGAACTCCATAGGTAATTTGCTTCTCTAACTTCACATCAACATCAGGCAGTGGGACAACAGGCACAGCTGCAGGTCAGTGCCCTGGCGCTGGGATATGGACGATCACATCTACTGAATCAGCTGATGTGTGTTTAAGCTGCTCTGGTCCATCCTGGGCAGAGTTGGTCCCCTTACTGCCGAATCTGCGCTCTTGGTGTCCTCTTTGGGTGTCAGGTCTCCCCATGCCACAAAAGGTGGTTTAGGACGCAGCTTCTCTTGCATCTCGGTGGCATCCAGTATCCGGGCTAATAATTTTTCTGCCCTGCAGAACCTGAAATCTAAGGACAGAAAGAGATGGACCATTAGTGGGGTCAGCCTAGAAGCTTCCAGGATGGGGTGGCCTTCCCAGAGGTGGCCTTGCGGGTCACACAAGGCCTGATCATGCCAGAGAATCCCCACTCCCCTGTCCCTACAAGAAGATGTATCCTTACTGGTGTCCTGTAGTTGCTTTTGGACTATTTATTTATTTACACTTTGGCAGCCCAAGACTAAGCTCCCAAATAAATACACGGAGATGTAGTCCTTCTCATGAATGGACGCCTAGTGTGGCTTGTGTCCATTCGGCTTTCCTAACTTAAATTATCCTGTCTAAACGTTTTCCCTCTGGGCATTTTACCTTTATTCACTCAGTATTCTCTTCTTTTTTTATTACTTCGTGGATGGCTCTATTGCTGAGTGACTGTGTAGCTGTGTGGCTGTGTGACTATGTGATTGTGTGGCTGTGTGGCTGTTTGACTGTGTGGCTATGTGGCTGTGTGACTGTGTGGCTGTGTGGTTGTGTGACTTTGTGGCTGTGTGGTTGTGTGACTGTGGGGTTGTGTGACTGTGTGGTTGTGTGGCTGTGTGGCTGTGCAACTGTGTGGCTGTGAGACTGTATGGCTGTGTGGCAATGTAGCTGTGTGACTGTGCAGCTGTGTGGTTGCGTGGCTGTATGGTTGTGAGACTGTATGGTTGCATGGCTGTGTGGTTGTGAGACTGTGTGGCTGTGTGACTGTGTGACCGTGTGGCTGTGTGACTGTGTGGCTGTGTGGTAGTGTAACTGTGTGGCTGTGTGGTTGTGTGGCTATGTGGCTGTGTGACTGTGTGGTTGTGTGGCTGTTTGATTGTGTGACTGTGGGGTTGCATGACTGTGTGGTTGTTTGGCTGTGTGGCTGTGTGACTGTGTGGCTGTGCAGCTGTGCGGTTGTGTGGTTGTGTGACTGTGTGGCTGTATGACTGTGTGACCTTGTGGCTGAGTGACTGTATGGCTATGTAGCTGTGTGACTGTGCGGCTGTGTGGTTGCATGGCTGTGTGGCTATCTGGCTGTGTGACTGTGTGGCTGTGTGAAGGTGGCTGTGTGCTTGTATGACTGTGTCGTTGTGTGGCTGTGTGGTTGTGCGACTGTGTGGCTGTGCGGCTGTGCAGTTGTGCAGTTGTGTGATTGTGTGACTGTGTGGCTGTATGACTGTGTTACCTTGTGGCTGTGTGGCTGTGTGACTGTGGCTGTGTGGCTGTGTGGCTGTGAGAATATATGGCTGTAAGGCTGTGTAGCTGTGTGGCTTAGTGACTGTGTGATTGTGCAGCTGTTTGACTGTGCGGCTATGTGGTTGTGTGGCTGTGTGACCTTGTGGCTGAGTGGCTGTGTTGCTGTGTGTTTGTGTGACTGTGTTGCAGTGTGGTTGTGTGACTGTGTGGCTGTGAGACTGTGTGGCTGTGTGACTGTGTGACTGTGTGGCTGTGTGACTGTGTGGCTGTGTAACTGTGTGACTGTGTGGCTGTGTAGCTGTGTGACTGTGTAGCTGTGTGGTTGTGTGACTGTGTGGCTATGTGGCTGTGTGGCTGTGTGGTTGGCTCCTGGCCTCCATCTCTCCTTCTCCTTTTCATTTTCTTGCTCCTTGCTCTCCTCCCTAGTTTTCATCTCTTATCTCTTATCTCTTCCCGCCAGCTCCACCAATTTCTCTCGGCTGACCATTGAGCTTCTTATTAGATCAATCAGATGTTTCAGGCAGGCAAGGTAACAAGGCTTTATAGAGTTAAACAGATGCAACATAAAAGATAAAAACCACATCTTGGCATCATTAAACATAAATTCTACAGCATAAACGAATGTAACACATCTTAAACTCATATTCCACAACAGTGTTCAACTCTGCTTCCAGGTCAAGGTTCCCTGGTGGAACCCAACACTGAAACTTCCTCCAACCTTCCCAGGTACCTACTTCTGGGCTCCTCATCTTCCTCAAGCATTCCCGTGGACTCCTGGGCCTCCATCTGTGACATGAGCTTCAGGATCTCCACTTGGTAGAACTTAAGAGGCAATTTCCGACACAGGAAGTCCACAAGGGTCTTCAGGGTCACCCGATCTGGAGCCCTCCGAAAATCCTGTGGCAGTTTTTGTATCCAGTGCATCAGAAGGAGCAGAATGTCTCTGCAGGAAAGAGCGGGTTAGCAGGAAGTAGAGTCAGAAGCCCGGCTGGCCTCCCTTCACCAGCACAGGAGCAGTCCCTCAGATGAGGAAAAGGCTCCTCAGCCCACGTGCTTCTGGTTCTAGGAGTGAGGACTCTGTGGAGAGGGCCCCAGACACTTGCTGTGCCTGGGAGGACAGAAAGGGCTAACTGGACTGCGCCGTGGTGGGGATGGATTCCCCTTGGGCCCTTGAGCTCCGTCCTTCCTTCTGCTCCTCAGAACCAAGGCTATCACTGGAGATCTCGGTTTCTCCACCTGCACGTGAAGTCTCTGGTACCATTTTTTATGGGGATCCCGAGAGGAAGGTGACCGCTAACGGCTTAGTCCCCAAGCCGAGCCACCCCAGACCTCCCGCTCTGCAGCTGGGCCCTTACCTCCCTTGTCACCCAAAGCCCACTCACCTGTTTCTATAATAATCCTTCAGAGAGACAGCACGGGGAGGTCCATACCTGTGGCATTTTATGAGGGTGTCACTGCTAACGTCATATGGCCCCAACCCACCCAGAGATCTGGAGGGAGCTCTTAAATCCCGTATAGGAATAGAAGCTAGGGAGTGGGTTGGAGTAAGGGGGCTCTTTGTACTCTTCTGACTTCCATGATGAGGGCCTGGGAATGACCCTCTGGTCACAGACCTTTAAGGTCATGAACTCAACGGGTGGAACCCAAGCTGCCCCTTTTCAGGGTTCTTGAGTTTACAGGGTTTCTTTGGGCCCCTGCAGGGATCCTGTCTGGCTCCATTTTTCACATATAACCTTACCCCTTAGAGCCTTCTTTGCAAATGGGAAAAAAAAAAAAAGCCTTTGCTCAAGGCGTAAGGAAGAGTAGTGTTTGACACTACTTGGGTAAATATCACAAACTCGATTCCTCTCCTTGCCCTCAATCTATGCCATGTTAGTCAGAAGCGGCAGGCAGGAGAATAACTCTACCAGGACACAGTTGTACTTTTCCGAGGAGAGCACACGGCCCTGGAGAAGAGCAGTGTCCTCCTAAAACCAAACCAGGAGGTGAGGGGGTCAGAACTCAGGTGTAGTCACTCACAGAATGACGTCCGTTATTAATTCCAGCACCTCCTGGGTGGAGGCGAAAAGGGGATAGACAGCAAGGAAAGTACTGACAAAATCGTACTTCCCCTTTCTCAGAGCTTTCGGGAGGTAGGACACGACTTTCGCTATGAAGTCTGGATGTCGGTAGTCAAATCGCAGAGGTTTAAATAGGCAGTCCAGGTCCTCTTGACCCTGAGGAAGGACCAAGAAAGGAAGGAGCTCTAAATGTGGAAACTCTGAGAGGCAGCAACAACCCATCACCACACACTGAGGTGAAAAGTGGGCGTAAAGAATGTTCCCCAGTGTTCTCACAGGATCACACCGCCAGGCTGGGATTGCAGTGGATTAGGGGGACCACAAAGGACTCCTGCTCCAAGCTGGCCTGTCTTACCGGGCTTTTCCTGGTCGAGGATGACCAGACGTGTGTGAGAAGACACACCAAACGTCCCCAAAGATGGCCAAGGGTACCACCCTTGCCTTTTCTGCGGCCTAAGCCATGAGATTTCCTAAAGCAGGAAAACATCCTCACTCGTTGAGTGTCTCAGGACAAGTGAGTCAACCTCAACTGTGAGGTTTCTACCAGTCTCTGGTTACCTGGCAACCCCGATGCCAGGTTACATCTGGACCATTGTGAGGAAAGCGAGGTCACTTTCTGGACCCCTCCAGCCTGAGCCTCCTCCACATAGGCTTTCTCTAGCACTGGCCAGGGCTGCCAACTGCTCTCCTTCTGCCTTGGCGTGTGTACAGTGTATCACAGAGATGTTCAATGCTCGTAGCTCCTGTTGTGCTTTCCTTTCCCTTTAAGGGACAAGCCACGCCCACTCTGACCTGCCCACGCCATCTGACCTCTGACCTGCCCGCGCCATCTTGTCTCTCTCTTTCCCCCTCCCTCCCTCCCTCCTTCCCTTTCTCCCCTTTTAATAAATGCTTTTATGGCTACTTTCTGTGTCCATGGGTCTGCTCACGGAAACTCTGAGGGACCCACCGGAGCTTGCTGCTCCGTGAGCCCCCCGGGGGACTCCCCCACATTGTTTTAGGAATAAGATTGGTGCCACGTGACTCCCGAACCGGGTTCTTTTCCACTTCGCCAGCTTCCCTAATTGCTTCAATCGGCGCTTCTTTTGGTGAGTGTCTCCCGTTCTGCTGCGGTTGCTTTCCTTTGTCAGAGCCGTGTTTGGATCGGTCCCGGGGGCCGGTCCGCCTGCGTTAGCACCGCACACTTCCCGTGCAGTGCATTCGACTGGGGACCGGGTCCTCAGCGTGTTTATCTTTTCTTTCCACTTCCTTTCTTTCCTTTTTTCTCTTCTCTCGACGGTTACGGTTAAGCGTCGCTCGGAGCAGCGCCCCCAGCCTTCCTGGTTTCTGGGTCGCCAGGATCCAGCTAGGCCATAGCACCCCACCTGTGGACAAAGGACGCTTTTCCACGCGGTCCTGGGTGTTCGTCCTGCGGGTTTTCACGATTTTGGCTCTGGATAGCAACCGGCTTCCCGGCTTTTTCAATTCCAGCCGTGGCATGGTGCAGTTTTTTTTTTTTTCAGTTCCAGCCTCATGGTGGTCGCCATCTTGGATGGGAGCCAGGCCACGTGACCACACTCTCCTGGTTTTACCCTGCCTCTTCACCCGGTTCTCACTAAACTCCTCGTGTTAACTCGGTTAAATGTGTTTTCAGCAATGATCAAATGCCTTTAATAGGACTCATTAGAGGCGTCCACATTGCCCAATTCCTGTTCACTCTTTCTATATATAATAATTGTTTATTATATCTCATTTCAGACTACAAAACATGAGTCTCATATTTTAAACTGGTATGTACCTTTAAGTCTCTTAAGCTGTTCTCTACCATTGTCAGTTCCACCACTAACCTTATATTACAAATAGTTCTTTGCCCTCAACTGCTCAGAGATCTAGGGAATGTGATATTTAAATATTTAATTATAAAAAAAAAACTTTTCACAACAAAAAAGAGACAGGATGGCTCCTAGCAGCAGCTCTCTGCTCCCTCCAAAGAAGACAGACGCGCGCAGAACAACGTCCTTCTGCATTTCGCTTCAACTGCAGAGCGCTGACCATTGGGCAAACCTGCCTTTCGTCTAAAGTAAAGACCTCCAGACGTGGACAAAATCGCTGGAATCGACAGCCTAGCTGCTCAGGTCAAGGTAGGCCTGTCTTCCTACAGATTTCTTAGCCCACAGGGTCTTCTGCAGCCTGACAGGCCCTGCGCTAAACAGCAAAGGTCAAATACAACCTTCAGCGACCACGGAGGACCCCCCAAAAAAGAGTAGCTCTGGGTGCCAATCAAGTAAGTTCTCTGTCATTTTTTAATCAGTAACTCAAGTAAAATCTTATTCTTCTCAAAGATCTCTGACAGTTTGACAGCTGAGAGGTTTCGCCAGGTTGAGGTTTTGCGAGGTGACCTCAACAAAAGGGAGCCGAATTAAGAAATCCATCTTAAACAGGTCAGATACCCCCTCAATTCCCTGGTCCTAAAATTTTTTTTCCTTAATTTAACTTTGTTTTTGTTCTGCCAACACCTTAGGGACACCAGACAATTTTCATGCCACAGACACCAGTCAAAGGCAAAGAGACCAGCCATGCCAGGATGCGACCAGCACCCAGCCTTCTCTCGCGCCCCCCCAAAAGACGACGCCCACAATCAGCAGGAAGCAGTCTTGAGAGTTCGCCGCCCCAGTTCCTTTGGGCTGTGGTGTCTCGTCTCCTGCTTTTTATTATAAGGAAGACCTGGGAATGTTGTGCTTTCCTTTCCCTTTAAGGGACAAGCCACGCCCACTCTGACCTGCCCACGCCATCTGACCTCTGACCTGCCCGCGCCATCTTGGCTCTCCTTCTTCTGTTTTCTTCAGCGTGGCCGCGCTCTCTCTGGCTCTCTCTCTCTCTCTCTCTCTCTCTCTCTCTCTCTTTCCCCCTCCCTCCCTCCCTCCCTCCTTCCCTTTCTCCCCTTTTAATAAATGCTTTTATGGCTACTTTCTGTGTCCATGGGTCTGCTCACGGAAACTCTGAGGGACCCACCGGAGCTTGCTGCTCCGTGAGCCCCCCGGGGGACTCCCCCACATTGTTTTAGGAATAAGAGCTCCTAGTTGTTGGAACTCTTTGAGGAAGGATTAAGACGTGTGGTCTTGTTGGACTAAGTGTGTCACTGGGAGTAAGCCCTGAGGTTTCAAAAGCCTGTGGCGGGCCAAATCTTTTTCTCCCTGTCTCCTTTCTGTGGATGAGATGCTTATTGACACATATTCTTTGCAGTATTATACAGAATAATCCCACCATCCTGAGAAGGCCCCCTGTGCTATCCATCTTGCCAGTTGGGTTGCAGGTGTTCAAATACATTATCCCAGGGGGAATGTTTCCCATTCAAACCAAGACACGCCATAGACCAACTCGATAAGCCAATGAGTTTACCAAGATCAGTTCCAAGAGCACGGGTGAAGGGTTACAGGAGCAGGGACCCCTTGAAGGCAGCTGAGTCACTGCATAGCCCATCACCGACTGGGTGCTGACTCTCAAAAGCTGCAACTGTGGTGGTCTTAGTGCACCTGCACACGGCCAGCCAGGGCAGGGTCGCTTTTCCACCAGCTGACTAAGCATCTGTAACCTTGGGGGGTGTGGGGGGGAATGAACCTGTGTCAGCTTTAAGTGGAGCTCTGGAAAGCCTACCTAAGAGGTCAGGAGAGAGAGGAGGAAAACCTCATGCACATCTCAGCAACCCACTTGACATTTGATTTTCATTTCTACCTGTTCTTTGGAGCCTGTTGCTTGGGAGCACCCTCTCCTCGTTAACCCTTTCTTGCACTCAGACCTTTTGTTCTCCCAAGGATCAACTGTTCTTTTGCTGACTGTGGTGGTACACATCTGTAATCCCCCCATTTAGGGAACTGAGACTGAGAGGGAAGGTGAACTCCAAGGCAGCCAGCACTGCATAGTGAGACCCTGTGTGGTCAGTGCCCTTCACAATCATTTTCTGTGTGGATTTCCATGCTCTTGCTTCAGCTCCGCTGAACTTTCTGTCTAACAGTTGAACACACTTCCCTGCTTGCAACTGCTTCAAGTGTATTTTGATTTCAGAAATGACCTAGGGTCTCTCTCTCTCTCTCTCTCTCTCTCTCTCTCTCTCTCTCTCTCTCTGTCCTACACTAAAAACTCTCCCTTAACCATAGCAGAGAGGTCATGTGATCAGTTTATACAGATACTATTGCTCTTAGTTTCCCTTCTCCTGTCTGAGTGGTACCAAGGGGCACCACTGAGCACAGGACTGCCCATTCACACTTGTATACTTTTTCTTGCCACTAGATTTTGTAGTGATATTTGATTTGTGTTTTAACAAACAAAGCTTCCTTGAAGATCAGACTGCAGTGCTAAGCCACTAGAGGCCAAGGAATGGTAGCACACTCCTTTAATCCCAGGACTCTGGAGACAGACACAGAGGGATCTCTATTAGTTCAAGGCCACCCTGGGCTACAAGAGATTATCTGTCTAAAAGAAAAACAGAGCTGACATGAAGGCAATCCCAGCACTTGGGTTCCCATGCCTTTAATCCCAGCACTAGGGAGGTGGACTGGTGGAGACAGGAGTGATATGGCTGGGCAGAAATAGGAATATAAGGCAGGAGGAGACAGGAACTCAGTGCGGTCTGAAGCAGTCTGAAGCAGTCTGAGGTCAGTCTGAGGACAGGATCACCCTCTTGGCATGAACAGTGGTAGAGGTAAGAACCCTCTGGTGGCTGGTCGCTCTGCTTTTCTGATCTTCAGCATCAACCCCTATACCTGACTCTGAGTTCTGACTGTTAAGATCAACTGGAGTCTGTGCTCCAGCAGTTACTTGTCCATTTTCTGCCACACCCGCGGATTGATTTTTCCCTTTTGCCAGGATGGCCTGCGAGGGTCCTCCTCCCAGGACTGACCTGTTCGGCTCTGGGCTGCACTTATAAGTTGACCCGAGTAGACTGTATCACATTGGGGAATAGACATCCTGTCCCTGAACCCATGACTTAAAATGAGGAAGAAAATTTTTATTAATAATAAACATTAAACAACAATATAACAATGAAAAGTTATACCAAAATTAACAAAGAGTTAAACGAAATTGTCATGAACAGTTTCCCTATATAGAGGAGCAGAGCTTCTGCCTGCAGGTGGAACTCCATAGGTAATTTGCTTCTCTAACTTCACATCAACATCAGGCAGTGGGACAACAGGCACAGCTGCAGGTCAGTGCCCTGGCGCTGGGATATGGACGATCACATCTACTGAATCAGCTGATGTGTGTTTAAGCTGCTCTGGTCCATCCTGGGCAGAGTTGGTCCCCTTACTGCCGAATCTGCGCTCTTGGTGTCCTCTTTGGGTGTCAGGTCTCCCCATGCCACAAAAGGTGGTTTAGGACGCAGCTTCTCTTGCATCTCGGTGGCATCCAGTATCCGGGCTAATAATTTTTCTGCCCTGCAGAACCTGAAATCTAAGGACAGAAAGAGATGGACCATTAGTGGGGTCAGCCTAGAAGCTTCCAGGATGGGGTGGCCTTCCCAGAGGTGGCCTTGCGGGTCACACAAGGCCTGATCATGCCAGAGAATCCCCACTCCCCTGTCCCTACAAGAAGATGTATCCTTACTGGTGTCCTGTAGTTGCTTTTGGACTATTTATTTATTTACACTTTGGCAGCCCAAGACTAAGCTCCCAAATAAATACACGGAGATGTAGTCCTTCTCATGAATGGACGCCTAGTGTGGCTTGTGTCCATTCGGCTTTCCTAACTTAAATTATCCTGTCTAAACGTTTTCCCTCTGGGCATTTTACCTTTATTCACTCAGTATTCTCTTCTTTTTTTATTACTTCGTGGATGGCTCTATTGCTGAGTGACTGTGTAGCTGTGTGGCTGTGTGACTATGTGATTGTGTGGCTGTGTGGCTGTTTGACTGTGTGGCTATGTGGCTGTGTGATTGTGTGGCTGTGTGGTTGTGTGACTTTGTGGCTGTGTGGTTGTGTGACTGTGGGGTTGTGTGACTGTGTGGTTGTGTGGCTGTGTGGCTGTGCAACTGTGTGGCTGTGAGACTGTATGGCTGTGTGGCAATGTAGCTGTGTGACTGTGCAGCTGTGTGGTTGCGTGGCTGTATGGTTGTGAGACTGTATGGTTGCATGGCTGTGTGGTTGTGAGACTGTGTGGCTGTGTGACTGTGTGACCGTGTGGCTGTGTGACTGTGTGGCTGTGTGGTAGTGTAACTGTGTGGCTGTGTGGTTGTGTGGCTATGTGGCTGTGTGACTGTGTGGTTGTGTGGCTGTTTGATTGTGTGACTGTGGGGTTGCATGACTGTGTGGTTGTTTGGCTGTGTGGCTGTGTGACTGTGTGGCTGTGCAGCTGTGCGGTTGTGTGGTTGTGTGACTGTGTGGCTGTATGACTGTGTGACCTTGTGGCTGAGTGACTGTATGGCTATGTAGCTGTGTGACTGTGCGGCTGTGTGGTTGCATGGCTGTGTGGCTATCTGGCTGTGTGACTGTGTGGCTGTGTGAAGGTGGCTGTGTGCTTGTATGACTGTGTCGTTGTGTGGCTGTGTGGTTGTGCGACTGTGTGGCTGTGCGGCTGTGCAGTTGTGCAGTTGTGTGATTGTGTGACTGTGTGGCTGTATGACTGTGTTACCTTGTGGCTGTGTGGCTGTGTGACTGTGGCTGTGTGGCTGTGTGGCTGTGAGAATATATGGCTGTAAGGCTGTGTAGCTGTGTGGCTTAGTGACTGTGTGATTGTGCAGCTGTTTGACTGTGCGGCTATGTGGTTGTGTGGCTGTGTGACCTTGTGGCTGAGTGGCTGTGTTGCTGTGTGTTTGTGTGACTGTGTTGCAGTGTGGTTGTGTGACTGTGTGGCTGTGAGACTGTGTGGCTGTGTGACTGTGTGACTGTGTGGCTGTGTGACTGTGTGGCTGTGTAACTGTGTGACTGTGTGGCTGTGTAGCTGTGTGACTGTGTAGCTGTGTGGTTGTGTGACTGTGTGGCTATGTGGCTGTGTGGCTGTGTGGTTGGCTCCTGGCCTCCATCTCTCCTTCTCCTTTTCATTTTCTTGCTCCTTGCTCTCCTCCCTAGTTTTCATCTCTTATCTCTTATCTCTTCCCGCCAGCTCCACCAATTTCTCTCGGCTGACCATTGAGCTTCTTATTAGATCAATCAGATGTTTCAGGCAGGCAAGGTAACAAGGCTTTATAGAGTTAAACAGATGCAACATAAAAGATAAAAACCACATCTTGGCATCATTAAACATAAATTCTACAGCATAAACGAATGTAACACATCTTAAACTCATATTCCACAACAGTGTTCAACTCTGCTTCCAGGTCAAGGTTCCCTGGTGGAACCCAACACTGAAACTTCCTCCAACCTTCCCAGGTACCTACTTCTGGGCTCCTCATCTTCCTCAAGCATTCCCGTGGACTCCTGGGCCTCCATCTGTGACATGAGCTTCAGGATCTCCACTTGGTAGAACTTAAGAGGCAATTTCCGACACAGGAAGTCCACAAGGGTCTTCAGGGTCACCCGATCTGGAGCCCTCCGAAAATCCTGTGGCAGTTTTTGTATCCAGTGCATCAGAAGGAGCAGAATGTCTCTGCAGGAAAGAGCGGGTTAGCAGGAAGTAGAGTCAGAAGCCCGGCTGGCCTCCCTTCACCAGCACAGGAGCAGTCCCTCAGATGAGGAAAAGGCTCCTCAGCCCACGTGCTTCTGGTTCTAGGAGTGAGGACTCTGTGGAGAGGGCCCCAGACACTTGCTGTGCCTGGGAGGACAGAAAGGGCTAACTGGACTGCGCCGTGGTGGGGATGGATTCCCCTTGGGCCCTTGAGCTCCGTCCTTCCTTCTGCTCCTCAGAACCAAGGCTATCACTGGAGATCTCGGTTTCTCCACCTGCACGTGAAGTCTCTGGTACCATTTTTTATGGGGATCCCGAGAGGAAGGTGACCGCTAACGGCTTAGTCCCCAAGCCGAGCCACCCCAGACCTCCCGCTCTGCAGCTGGGCCCTTACCTCCCTTGTCACCCAAAGCCCACTCACCTGTTTCTATAATAATCCTTCAGAGAGACAGCACGGGGAGGTCCATACCTGTGGCATTTTATGAGGGTGTCACTGCTAACGTCATATGGCCCCAACCCACCCAGAGATCTGGAGGGAGCTCTTAAATCCCGTATAGGAATAGAAGCTAGGGAGTGGGTTGGAGTAAGGGGGCTCTTTGTACTCTTCTGACTTCCATGATGAGGGCCTGGGAATGACCCTCTGGTCACAGACCTTTAAGGTCATGAACTCAACGGGTGGAACCCAAGCTGCCCCTTTTCAGGGTTCTTGAGTTTACAGGGTTTCTTTGGGCCCCTGCAGGGATCCTGTCTGGCTCCATTTTTCACATATAACCTTACCCCTTAGAGCCTTCTTTGCAAATGGGAAAAAAAAAAAAAGCCTTTGCTCAAGGCGTAAGGAAGAGTAGTGTTTGACACTACTTGGGTAAATATCACAAACTCGATTCCTCTCCTTGCCCTCAATCTATGCCATGTTAGTCAGAAGCGGCAGGCAGGAGAATAACTCTACCAGGACACAGTTGTACTTTTCCGAGGAGAGCACACGGCCCTGGAGAAGAGCAGTGTCCTCCTAAAACCAAACCAGGAGGTGAGGGGGTCAGAACTCAGGTGTAGTCACTCACAGAATGACGTCCGTTATTAATTCCAGCACCTCCTGGGTGGAGGCGAAAAGGGGATAGACAGCAAGGAAAGTACTGACAAAATCGTACTTCCCCTTTCTCAGAGCTTTCGGGAGGTAGGACACGACTTTCGCTATGAAGTCTGGATGTCGGTAGTCAAATCGCAGAGGTTTAAATAGGCAGTCCAGGTCCTCTTGACCCTGAGGAAGGACCAAGAAAGGAAGGAGCTCTAAATGTGGAAACTCTGAGAGGCAGCAACAACCCATCACCACACACTGAGGTGAAAAGTGGGCGTAAAGAATGTTCCCCAGTGTTCTCACAGGATCACACCGCCAGGCTGGGATTGCAGTGGATTAGGGGGACCACAAAGGACTCCTGCTCCAAGCTGGCCTGTCTTACCGGGCTTTTCCTGGTCGAGGATGACCAGACGTGTGTGAGAAGACACACCAAACGTCCCCAAAGATGGCCAAGGGTACCACCCTTGCCTTTTCTGCGGCCTAAGCCATGAGATTTCCTAAAGCAGGAAAACATCCTCACTCGTTGAGTGTCTCAGGACAAGTGAGTCAACCTCAACTGTGAGGTTTCTACCAGTCTCTGGTTACCTGGCAACCCCGATGCCAGGTTACATCTGGACCATTGTGAGGAAAGCGAGGTCACTTTCTGGACCCCTCCAGCCTGAGCCTCCTCCACATAGGCTTTCTCTAGCACTGGCCAGGGCTGCCAACTGCTCTCCTTCTGCCTTGGCGTGTGTACAGTGTATCACAGAGATGTTCAATGCTCGTAGCTCCTGTTGTGCTTTCCTTTCCCTTTAAGGGACAAGCCACGCCCACTCTGACCTGCCCACGCCATCTGACCTCTGACCTGCCCGCGCCATCTTGTCTCTCTCTTTCCCCCTCCCTCCCTCCCTCCTTCCCTTTCTCCCCTTTTAATAAATGCTTTTATGGCTACTTTCTGTGTCCATGGGTCTGCTCACGGAAACTCTGAGGGACCCACCGGAGCTTGCTGCTCCGTGAGCCCCCCGGGGGACTCCCCCACATTGTTTTAGGAATAAGATTGGTGCCACGTGACTCCCGAACCGGGTTCTTTTCCACTTCGCCAGCTTCCCTAATTGCTTCAATCGGCGCTTCTTTTGGTGAGTGTCTCCCGTTCTGCTGCGGTTGCTTTCCTTTGTCAGAGCCGTGTTTGGATCGGTCCCGGGGGCCGGTCCGCCTGCGTTAGCACCGCACACTTCCCGTGCAGTGCATTCGACTGGGGACCGGGTCCTCAGCGTGTTTATCTTTTCTTTCCACTTCCTTTCTTTCCTTTTTTCTCTTCTCTCGACGGTTACGGTTAAGCGTCGCTCGGAGCAGCGCCCCCAGCCTTCCTGGTTTCTGGGTCGCCAGGATCCAGCTAGGCCATAGCACCCCACCTGTGGACAAAGGACGCTTTTCCACGCGGTCCTGGGTGTTCGTCCTGCGGGTTTTCACGATTTTGGCTCTGGATAGCAACCGGCTTCCCGGCTTTTTCAATTCCAGCCGTGGCATGGTGCAGTTTTTTTTTTTTTCAGTTCCAGCCTCATGGTGGTCGCCATCTTGGATGGGAGCCAGGCCACGTGACCACACTCTCCTGGTTTTACCCTGCCTCTTCACCCGGTTCTCACTAAACTCCTCGTGTTAACTCGGTTAAATGTGTTTTCAGCAATGATCAAATGCCTTTAATAGGACTCATTAGAGGCGTCCACATTGCCCAATTCCTGTTCACTCTTTCTATATATAATAATTGTTTATTATATCTCATTTCAGACTACAAAACATGAGTCTCATATTTTAAACTGGTATGTACCTTTAAGTCTCTTAAGCTGTTCTCTACCATTGTCAGTTCCACCACTAACCTTATATTACAAATAGTTCTTTGCCCTCAACTGCTCAGAGATCTAGGGAATGTGATATTTAAATATTTAATTATAAAAAAAAAACTTTTCACAACAAAAAAGAGACAGGATGGCTCCTAGCAGCAGCTCTCTGCTCCCTCCAAAGAAGACAGACGCGCGCAGAACAACGTCCTTCTGCATTTCGCTTCAACTGCAGAGCGCTGACCATTGGGCAAACCTGCCTTTCGTCTAAAGTAAAGACCTCCAGACGTGGACAAAATCGCTGGAATCGACAGCCTAGCTGCTCAGGTCAAGGTAGGCCTGTCTTCCTACAGATTTCTTAGCCCACAGGGTCTTCTGCAGCCTGACAGGCCCTGCGCTAAACAGCAAAGGTCAAATACAACCTTCAGCGACCACGGAGGACCCCCCAAAAAAGAGTAGCTCTGGGTGCCAATCAAGTAAGTTCTCTGTCATTTTTTAATCAGTAACTCAAGTAAAATCTTATTCTTCTCAAAGATCTCTGACAGTTTGACAGCTGAGAGGTTTCGCCAGGTTGAGGTTTTGCGAGGTGACCTCAACAAAAGGGAGCCGAATTAAGAAATCCATCTTAAACAGGTCAGATACCCCCTCAATTCCCTGGTCCTAAAATTTTTTTTCCTTAATTTAACTTTGTTTTTGTTCTGCCAACACCTTAGGGACACCAGACAATTTTCATGCCACAGACACCAGTCAAAGGCAAAGAGACCAGCCATGCCAGGATGCGACCAGCACCCAGCCTTCTCTCGCGCCCCCCCAAAAGACGACGCCCACAATCAGCAGGAAGCAGTCTTGAGAGTTCGCCGCCCCAGTTCCTTTGGGCTGTGGTGTCTCGTCTCCTGCTTTTTATTATAAGGAAGACCTGGGAATGTTGTGCTTTCCTTTCCCTTTAAGGGACAAGCCACGCCATCTGACCTCTGACCTGCCCGCGCCATCTTGGCTCTCCTGTTTTCTTCAGCGTGGCCACGCTCTCTCTGGCTCTCTCTCTCTCTCTCTCTCTCTCTCTCTCTCTCTCTCTCTCTCTTTCTCTCTTTCCCCCTCCCTCCTTCCCTTTCTCCCCTTTTAATAAATGCTTTTATGGCTACTTTCTGTGTCCATGGGTCTGCTCACAGAAACTCTGAGGGACCCACCGGAGCTTGCTGCTCCGTGAGCCCCCCCGGGGGACTCCCCCACATTGTTTTAGGAATAAGAGCTCCCAGTTGTTGGAACTCTTTGAGGAAGGATTAAGACGTGTGGTCTTGTTGGACTAAGTGTGTCACTGGGAGTAAGCCCTGAGGTTTCAAAAGCCTGTGGCGGGCCAAATCTTTTTCTCCCTGTCTCCTTTCTCTGGATGAGATGCTTATTGACACATATTCTTTGCAGTATTATACAGAATAATCCCACCATCCTGAGAAGGCCCTCTGTGCTATCCATCTTGCCAGTTGGGTTGCAGGTGTTCAAATACATTACCCCAGAGGGGAATGTTTCCCATTCAAACCAAGACACGCCATAGACCAACTCGATAAGCCAATGAGTTTACCAAGATCAGTTCCAAGAGCACGGGTGAAGGGTTACAGGAGCAGGGACCCCTTGAAGGCAGCTGAGTCACTGCATAGCCCATCACCGACGGGGTGCTGACTCTCAAAAGCTGCAACTGTGGTGGTCTTAGTGCACCTGCACACGGCCAGCCAGGGCAGGGTCGCTTTGCCACCAGCTGACTAAGCGTCTGTAACCTTGGGGGGTGTGGGGGGGAATGAACCTGTGTCAGCTTTAAGTGGAGCTCTGGAAAGCCTACCTAAGAGGTCAGGAGAGAGAGGAGGAAAACCTCATGCACATCTCAGCAACCCACTTGACATTTGATTTTCATTTCTACCTGTTCTTTGGAGCCTGTTGCTTGGGAGCACCCTCTCCTCGTTAACCCTTTCTTGCACTCAGACCTTTTGTTCTCCCAAGGATCAACTGTTCTTTTGCTGACTGTGGTGGTGCACATCTGTAATCCCCCCATTTAGGGAACTGAGACTGAGAGGGAAGGTGAACTCCAAGGCAGCCAGCACTGCGTAGTGAGACCCTGTGTGGTCAGTGCCCTTCACAATCATTTTCTGTGTGGATTTCCATGCTCTTGCTTCAGCTCCGCTGAACTTTCTGTCTAACAGTTGAACACACTTCCCTGCTTGCAACTGCTTCAAGTGTATTTTGATTTCAGAAATGACCTAGGGTGTCTCTCTCTCTCTCTCTCTCTCTCTCTCTCTCTCTCTCTCTCTCTCTCTCTCCTACACTAAAAACTCTCCCTTAACCATAGCAGAGAGGTCATGTGATCAGTTTATACAGATACTATTGCTCTTAGTTTCCCTTCTCCTGTCTGAGTGGTACCAAGGGGCACCACTGAGCACAGGACTGCCCATTCACACTTGTATACTTTTTCTTGCCACTAGATTTTGTAGTGATATTTGATTTGTGTTTTAACAAACAAAGCTTCCTTGAAGATCAGACTGCAGTGCTAAGCCACTAGAGGCCAAGGAATGGTAGCACACTCCTTTAATCCCAGGACTCTGGAGACAGACACAGAGGGATCTCTATTAGTTCAAGGCCACCCTGGGCTACAAGAGATTATCTGTCTAAAAGAAAAACAGAGCTGACATGAAGGCAATCCCAGCACTTGGGTTCCCATGCCTTTAATCCCAGCACTAGGGAGGTGGACTGGTGGAGACAGGAGTGATATGGCTGGGCAGAAATAGGAATATAAGGCAGGAGGAGACAGGAACTCAGTGCGGTCTGAAGCAGTCTGAAGCAGTCTGAGGTCAGTCTGAGGACAGGATCACCCTCTTGGCATGAACAGTGGTAGAGGTAAGAACCCTCTGGTGGCTGGTCGCTCTGCTTTTCTGATCTTCAGCATCAACCCCTATACCTGACTCTGAGTTCTGACTGTTAAGATCAACTGGAGTCTGTGCTCCAGCAGTTACTTGTCCATTTTCTGCCACACCCGCGGATTGATTTTTCCCTTTTGCCAGGATGGCCTGCGAGGGTCCTCCTCCCAGGACTGACCTGTTCGGCTCTGGGCTGCACTTATAAGTTGACCCGAGTAGACTGTATCACATTGGGGAATAGACATCCTGTCCCTGAACCCATGACTTAAAATGAGGAAGAAAATTTTTATTAATAATAAACATTAAACAACAATATAACAATGAAAAGTTATACCAAAATTAACAAAGAGTTAAACGAAATTGTCATGAACATTTTCCCTATATAGAGGAGCAGAGCTTCTGCCTGCAGGTGGAACTCCATAGGTAATTTGCTTCTCTAACTTCACATCAACATCAGGCAGTGGGACAACAGGCACAGCTGCAGGTGAGTGCCCTGGCGCTGGGATATGGACATCACATCTACTGAATCAGCTGATGTGTGTTCAAGCTGCTCTGGTCCATCCTGGGCAGAGCTGGTCCCCCTACTGCCGAATCTGCGCTCTTGGTGTCCTCTTTGGGTGTCAGGTCTCCCCATGCCACAAAAGGTGGTTTAGGATGCAGCTTCTCTTGCATCTCGGTGGCATCCAGTATCCGGGCTAATAATTTTTCTGCCCTGCAGAACCTGAAATCTAAGGACAGAAAGAGATGGACCATTAGTGGGGTCAGCCTAGAAGCTTCCAGGATGGGGTGGCCTTCCCAGAGGTGGCCTTGCGGGTCACACAAGGCCTGATCATGCCAGAGAATCCCCACTCCCCTGTCCCTACAAGAAGATGTATCCTTACTGGTGTCCTGTAGTTGCTTTTGGACTATTTATTTATTTACACTTTGGCAGCCCAAGACTAAGCTCCCAAATAAATACACGGAGATGTAGTCCTTCTCATGAATGGACGCCTAGTGTGGCTTGTGTCCTTTCGGCTTTCCTAA
This sequence comes from Chionomys nivalis, assembly GCF_950005125.1. Lineage (NCBI taxonomy): Eukaryota > Metazoa > Chordata > Mammalia > Rodentia > Cricetidae > Chionomys > Chionomys nivalis. The sequence continues at coordinate 35,135,555 of NC_080110.1, forward strand.
CTTAAATTATCCTGTCTAAACGTTTTCCCTCTGGGCATTTTACCTTTATTCACTCAGTATTCTCTTCTTTTTTTATTACTTCGTGGATGGCTCTATTGCTGAGTGACTGTGTAGCTGTGTGGCTGTGTGACTATGTGATTGTGTGGCTGTGTGGCTGTTTGACTGTGTGGCTATGTGGCTGTGTGACTGTGTGGCTGTGTGGTTGTGTGACTTTGTGGCTGTGTGGTTGTGTGACTGTGGGGTTGTGTGACTGTGTGGTTGTGTGGCTGTGTGGCTGTGCAACTGTGTGGCTGTGAGACTGTATGGCTGTGTGGCAATGTAGCTGTGTGACTGTGCAGCTGTGTGGTTGCGTGGCTGTATGGTTGTGAGACTGTGTGGTTGCATGGCTGTGTGGTTGTGAGACTGTGTGGCTGTGTGACTGTGTGACCGTGTGGCTGTGTGACTGTGTGGCTGTGTGGTAGTGTAACTGTGTGGCTGTGTGGTTGTGTGGCTATGTGGCTGTGTGACTGTGTAGTTGTGTGGCTGTTTGATTGTGTGACTGTGGGGTTGCATGACTGTGTGGTTGTTTGGCTGTGTGGCTGTGTGACTGTGTGGTTGTGCAGCTGTGCGGTTGTGTGGTTGTGTGACTGTGTGGCTGTATGACTGTGTGACCTTGTGGCTGAGTGACTGTATGGCTATGTAGCTGTGTGACTGTGCGGCTGTGTGGTTGCATGGCTGTGTGGCTATCTGGCTGTGTGACTGTGTGGCTGTGTGAAGGTGGCTGTGTGCTTGTATGACTGTGTCGTTGTGTGGCTGTGTGGTTGTGCGACTGTGTGGCTGTGCGGTTGTGCAGTTGTGTGATTGTGTGACTGTGTGGCTGTATGACTGTGTTACCTTGTGGCTGTGTGGCTGTGTGACTGTGGCTGTGTGGCTGTGTGGCTGTGAGAATATATGGCTGTAAGGCTGTGTAGCTGTGTGGCTTAGTGACTGTGTGATTGTGCAGCTGTTTGACTGTGCGGCTATGTGGTTGTGTGGCTGTGTGACCTTGTGGCTGAGTGGCTGTGTTGCTGTGTGGTTGTGTGACTGTGTTGCAGTGTGGTTGTGTGGCTGTGAGACTGTGTGGCTGTGTGACTGTGTGACTGTGTGGCTGTGTGACTGTGTGGCTGTGTGGCTGTGTGACTGTGTGGCTGTGTGACTGTGTAGCTGTGTGGTTGTGTGACTGTGTGGCTATGTGGCTGTGTGGCTGTGTGGTTGGCTCCTGGCCTCCATCTCTCCTTCTCCTTTTCATTTTCTTGCTCCTTGCTCTCCTCCCTAGTTTTCATCTCTTATCTCTTATCTCTTCCCGCCAGCTCCACCAATTTCTCTCGGCTGACCATTGAGCATCTTATTAGATCAATCAGGTGTTTCAGGCAGGCAAGGTAACAAGGCTTTATAGAGTTAAACAGATGCAACATAAAAGATAAAAACCACATATTGAAATCATTAAACATAAATTCTACAGCATAAACGAATGTAACACATCTTAACTAATATTCCACAACAGTGTTCAACTCTGCTTCCAGGTCAAGGCTTCTGAAGAATTCCCTGGTGGAACCCAACACTGAAACTTCCTCCAACCTTCCCAGGTACCTACTTCTGGGCTCCTCATCTTCCTCAAGCATTCCCGTGGACTCCTGAGCCTCCAGCTGTGACATGAGCTTCAGGATCTCCACTTGGTAGAACTTAAGAGGCAATTTCCGACACAGGAAGTCCACAAGGGTCTTCAGGGTCACCCGATCTGGAGCCCTCCGAAAATCCTGTGGCAGTTTTTGTATCCAGTGCATCAGAAGGAGCAGAATGTCTCTGCAGGAAAGAGCGGGTTAGCAGGAAGTAGAGTCAGAAGCCCGGCTGGCCTCCCTTCACCAGCACAGGAGCAGTCCCTCAGATGAGGAAAAGGCTCCTCAGCCCACGTGCTTCTGGTTCTAGGAGTGAGGACTCTGTGGAGAGGGCCCCAGACACTTGCTGTGCCTGGGAGGACAGAAAGGGCTAACTGGACTGCGCCGTGGTGGGGATGGATTCCCCTTGGGCCCTTGATCTCCGTCCTTCCTTCTGCTCCTCAGAACCAAGGAGATCTCGGTTTCTCCACCTGCACATGAAGTCTCTGGTACCATTTTTTATGGGGATCCCGAGAGGAAGGTGACCGCTAACGGCTTAGTCCCCAAGCCGAGCCACCCCAGACCTCCCGCTCTGCAGCTGGGCCCTTACCTCCCTTGTCACCCAAAGCCCACTCACCTGTTTCTATAATAATCCTTCAGAGAGACAGCACGGGGAGGTCCATACCTGTGGCATTTTATGAGGGTGTCACTGCTAACGTCATATGGCCCCAACCCACCCAGAGATCTGGAGGGAGCTCTTAAATCCCGTATAGGAATAGAAGCTAGGGAGTGGGTTGGAGTAAGGGGGCTCTTTGTACTCTTCTGACTTCCATGATGAGGGGCTGGGAATGACCCTCTGGTCACAGACCTTTAAGGTCATGAACTCAACGGGTGGAACCCAAGCTGCCCCTTTTCAGGGTTCTTGAGTTTACAGGGTTTCTTTGGGCCCCTGCAGGGATCCTTTCTGGCTCCATTTTTCCCATATAACCTTATCCCTTAGAGCCTTCTTTGCAAATGGGAAAAAAAAAAGCCTTTGCTCAAGGCGTAAGGAAGAGTAGTGTTTGACACTACTTGGGTAAATATCACAAACTCGATTCCTCTCCTTGCCCTCAATCTATGCCATGTTAGTCAGAAGCGGCAGGCAGGAGAATAACTCTACCAGGACACAGTTGTACTTTTCCGAGGAGAGCACACGGCCCTGGAGAAGAGCAGTGTCCTCCTAAAACCAAACCAGGAGGTGAGGGGGTCAGAACTCAGGTGTAGTCACTCACAGAATGACGTCCGTTATTAATTCCAGCACCTCCTGGGTGGAGGCGAAAAGGGGATAGACAGCAAGGAAAGCACTGACAAAATCGTACTTCCCCTTTCTCAGAGCTTTCGGGAGGTAGGACACGACTTTCGCTATGAAGTCTGGATGTCGGTAGTCAAATCGCAGAGGTTTAAATAGGCAGTCCAGGTCCTCTTGACCCTGAGGAAGGACCAAGAAAGGAAGGAGCTCTAAATGTGGAAACTGAGAGGCAGCAACAACCCATCACCACACACTGAGGTGAAAAGTGGGCGTAAAGAATGTTCCCCAGTGTTCTCACAGGATCACACCCCCAGGCAGGGATTGCAGTGGATTAGGGGGACCAGAAAGGACTCCTGCTCCAGTCTTACCGGGCTTTTCCTGGTCGAGGATGACCAGACGTGTGTGAGAAGACACACCAAACGTCCCCAAAGGTGGCCAAGGGTACCACCCTTGCCTTTTCTGCGGCCTAAGCCATGAGATTTCCTAAAGCAGGAAAACATCCTCACTCGTTGAGTGTCTCAGGACAAGTGAGTCAACCTCAACTGTGAGGTTTCTACCAGTCTCTGGTTACCTGGCAACCCCGATGCCAGGTTACATCTGGACCATTGTGAGGAAAGCGAGGTCACTTTCTGGACCCCTCCAGCCTGAGCCTCCTCCACATAGGCTTTCTCTAGCACTGGCCAGGGCTGCCAACTGCTCTCCTTCTGCCTTGGCGTGTGTACAGTGTATCACAGAGATGTTCAATGCTCGTAGCTCCTGTTGTGCTTTCCTTTCCCTTTAAGGGACAAGCCACGCCCACTCTGACCTGCCCACGCCATCTGACCTCTGACCTGCCCGCGCCATCTTGGCTCTCCTTCTTCTGTTTTCTTCAGCGTGGCCGCGCTCTCTCTGGCTCTCTCTCTCTCTCTCTCTCTCTCTCTCTCTCTCTCTCTCTCTCTCTCTTTCCCCCTCCCTCCCTCCCTCCCTCCCTCCCTCCCTCCCTCCTTCCCTTTCTCCCCTTTTAATAAATGCTTTTATGGCTACTTTCTGTGTCCATGGGTCTGCTCACGGAAACTCTGAGGGACCCACCGGAGCTTGCTGCTCCGTGAGCCCCCCCCCCCCGGGGGACTCCCCCACATTGTTTTAGGAATAAGATTGGTGCCACGTGACTCCCGAACCGGGTTCTTTTCCACTTCGCCAGCTTCCCTAATTGCTTCAATCGGCGCTTCTTTTGGTGAGTGTCTCCCGTTCTGCTGCGGTTGCTTTCCTTTGTCAGAGCCGTGTTTGGATCGGTCCCGGGGGCCGGTCCGCCTGCGTTAGCACCGCACACTTCCCGTGCAGTGCATTCGACTGGGGACCGGGTCCTCAGCGTGTTTATCTTTTCTTTCCACTTCCTTTCTTTCCTTTTTTCTCTTCTCTCGACGGTTACGGTTAAGCGTCGCTCGGAGCAGCGCCCCCAGCCTTCCTGGTTTCTGGGTCGCCAGGATCCAGCTAGGCCATAGCACCCCACCTGTGGACAAAGGACGCTTTTCCACGCGGTCCTGGGTGTTCGTCCTGCGGGTTTTCACGATTTTGGCTCTGGATAGCAACCGGCTTCCCGGCTTTTTCAATTCCAGCCGTGGCATGGTGCAGTTTTTTTTTTTCCAGTTCCAGCCTCATGGTGGTCGCCATCTTGGATGGGAGCCAGGCCACGTGACCACACTCTCCTGGTTTTACCCTGCCTCTTCACCCGGTTCTCACTAAACTCCTCGTGTTAACTCGGTTAAATGTGTTTTCAGCAATGATCAAATGCCTTTAATAGGACTCATTAGAGGCGTCCACATTGCCCAATTCCTGTTCACTCTTTCTATATATAATAATTGTTTATTACATCTCATTTCAGACTACAAAACATGAGTCTCATATTTTAAACTGGTATGTACCTTTAAGTCTCTTAAGCTGTTCTCTACCATTGTCAGTTCCACCACTAACCTTATATTACAAATAGTTCTTTGCCCTCAACTGCTCAGAGATCTAGGGAATGTGATATTTAAATATTTAATTATAAAAAAAAAACTTTTCACAACAAAAAAGAGACAGGATGGCTCCTAGCAGCAGCTCTCTGCTCCCTCCAAAGAAGACAGACGCGCGCAGAACAACGTCCTTCTGCATTTCGCTTCAACTGCAGAGCGCTGACCATTGGGCAAACCTGCCTTTCGTCTAAAGTAAAGACCTCCAGACGTGGACGAAATCGCTGGAATCGACAGCCTAGCTGCTCAGGTCAAGGTAGGCCTGTCTTCCTACAGATTTCTTAGCCCACAGGGTCTTCTGCAGCCTGACAGGCCCTGCGCTAAACAGCAAAGGTCAAATACAACCTTCAGCGACCACGGAGGACCCCCCAAAAAAGAGTAGCTCTGGGTGCCAATCAAGTAAGTTCTCTGTCATTTTTTAATCAGTAACTCAAGTAAAATCTTATTCTTCTCAAAGATCTCTGACAGTTTGACAGCTGAGAGGTTTCGCCAGGTTGAGGTTTTGCGAGGTGACCTCAACCAAAGGGAGCCGAATTAAGAAATCCATCTTAAACAGGTCAGATACCCCCTCAATTCCCTGGTCCTAAAATTTTTTTTTCCTTAATTTAACTTTGTTTTTGTTCTGCCAACACCTTAGGGACACCAGACAATTTTCATGCCACAGACACCAGTCAAAGGCAAAGAGACCAGCCATGCCAGGATGCGACCAGCACCCAGCCTTCTCTCGCGCCCCCCCAAAAGACGACGCCCACAATCAGCAGGAAGCAGTCTTGAGAGTTCGCCGCCCCAGTTCCTTTGGGCTGTGGTGTCTCGTCTCCTGCTTTTTATTATAAGGAAGACCTGGGAATGTTGTGCTTTCCTTTCCCTTTAAGGGACAAGCCACGCCATCTGACCTCTGACCTGCCCGCGCCATCTTGGCTCTCCTGTTTTCTTCAGCGTGGCCACGCTCTCTCTGGCTCTCTCTCTGGCTCTCTCTCTCTCTCTCTCTCTCTCTCTCTCTTTCTCTCTTTCCCCCTCCCTCCTTCCCTTTCTCCCCTTTTAATAAATGCTTTTATGGCTACTTTCTGTGTCCATGGGTCTGCTCACAGAAACTCTGAGGGACCCACCGGAGCTTGCTGCTCCGTGAGCCCCCCCGGGGGACTCCCCCACATTGTTTTAGGAATAAGAGCTCCTAGTTGTTGGAACTCTTTGAGGAAGGATTAAGACGTGTGGTCTTGTTGGACTAAGTGTGTCACTGGGAGTAAGCCCTGAGGTTTCAAAAGCCTGTGGCGGGCCAAATCTTTTTCTCCCTGTCTCCTTTCTCTGGATGAGATGCTTATTGACACATATTCTTTGCAGTATTATACAGAATAATCCCACCATCCTGAGAAGGCCCTCTGTGCTATCCATCTTGCCAATTGGGTTGCAGGTGTTCAAATACATTAGCCCAGGGGGAATGTTTCCCATTCAAACCAAGACACGCCATAGACCAACTCGATAAGCCAATGAGTTTACCAAGATCAGTTCCAAGAGCACGGGTGAAGGGTTACAGGAGCAGGGACCCCTTGAAGGCAGCTGAGTCACTGCATAGCCCATGACCGACGGGGTGCTGACTCTCAAAAGCTGCAACTGTGGTGGTCTTAGTGCACCTGCACACGGCCAGCCAGGGCAGGGTCGCTTTTCCACCAGCTGACTAAGTGTCTGTTGTCGGAGCCCATGTGGGTCCAACTCAGATTTCCTAACCTGGCTGGAACGGAGTAGCGAGGAATAAAACTGACACAGCTTACAAGGTCATCTTGGAAAAGGCAAGAATCACTCTTTATTCTCCAAACATCTTTTTTTTTTTTTTTTTTGGTTTTTCGAGACAGGGTTTCTCTGTGGTTTTGGAGCCTGTCCTGGAACTAGCTCTTATAGACCAGGCTGGTCTCGAACTCACAGAGATCCGCCTGCCTCTGCCTCCCAAGTGCTGGGATTAAAGGCGTGCGCCACCATCGCCCGGCTCTCCAAACATCTTATAGACCCCTAAATTGAGTGGGGGAAAACACATTAGGCTGTCTCCTAGGCAACCAGGTGCCTGGGCTTAAGTCACATCCACATCTAGCAGTCAGGTAGGCCATGAATTAGCATCTCTATAAGACATCCTCCAAATTACAAAGGAAGGGAAGCACCAAACCTCTAAACTATTAAGTCAGCTTTGGTCAACATCTCTTTTCAGGTACTCTACATTTTAACAAAAGAAAACTAGGAGCACCACATCCTGGCTTTTGTTAAGGAAGAGACAGCTAGTCTGCAGAGCTATGTGACTAGCTCAGACCAGCTTAATGGCTTCTGTGCCAAATCAAAATATGGGCCCATATTCTGTAACCTTGGTTGGGGTGGGGGATGAACCTGTGTCAGCTTTAAGTGGAGCTCTGGAAAGCCTAAGAGGTCAGGAGAGAGAGGAGGAAAACCTCACACACAGCTCAGCAACCCACTTGACATTTGATTTTCACTTCTACCTGTTCTTTGGAGCCTGTTGCTTGGGAGCACCCTCTCCTCGTTAACCCTTTCTTGCACTCAGACCTTTTGTTCTCCCAAGGATCAACTGTTCTTTTGCTGACTGTAGTGGTGCACATCTGTAATCCCCCCATTTAGGGGACTGAGACTGAGAGGGAAGGTGAACTCCAAGGCAGCCAGCACTGCGTAGTGAGACCCTGTGTGGTCAGTGCCCTTCACAATCATTTTCTGTGTGGATTTCCATGCTCTTGCTTCAGCTCCGCTGAGCTTTCTGTCTAACAGTTGAACACACTTCCCTGGTTGCAACTGCTTCAAGTATATTTTGATTTCAGAAATGACCTAGGATCTCTTTCTCTCTCTCTCTCTCTCTCTCTCTCTCTCTCTCTCTCTCTCTCTCTCCTACACTAAAAACTCTCCCTTAACCATAGCAGAGAGGCCATGCTTTCTACCTGGAAGATGTCCTGGAAAGCAGGTCAGAAGCCACACTCAGCAGTCCTTCACACTGCACACGTGTCTGTCATCAGGAGCTCCGCCATGATCAAGCTGTCCCTGTGAGCAGGACCCCTGTGGTGGCTACTGGTCATAGAGAATTCCATGGTTGCTGGCCTTGTGAAGGCAGAACTCAAATTGTCACGCCTGGCAAGGACTACTTACCTTCCCACGCTGGAGCAGAACAATGTTAATGTAAGGTCAAATGTAAGTTATAAATCCCTCCATGAGATGGGAAGGTAATGCTGGATTCTTGGATCAGGAGATGGGACCAGCTTGAGAAGCCTGGATGGAGGAGGTGAAGATACAGGAGTCATCAGATCAGCCATAGGGCATGTCAGACAGGAGAAGAAGACTCCTCGTAATGATGAAGCCACCATTCTCTTCTGCCACACCCTTCAGCAGTGGCCCAGGACAGAAAACCCTTTCCAGGGCCACCTCACACTTCTCTAGGTTGATCCATGCCAGAAACCTTGAGAGCAAGGCCTTTCCCCCTCACGACTGGCAATAAACCAGAGTTTATACTCTGATCTGCAGGAGACATTTTTTCCTGGTCTTACTTCTTCTAGACCTCTGACCCAGTGACACATCCATTTCTTCTGATTCATACCCAGGTCAGCTCCTCAGGACAGACTACCCCTCTCTCTGCAGGTCCTCTCATTTCCTCCTCTCCACCTCCCTTCCTGCTCTTCCTCCCCCGTTATCTCTTTTCTGCCATCTCCACTGGTTTTGCGGTTCCTGCAGTTCTTCCCAAAGACAGACAGAAAGCAGTTTGGAGGTCAAGGAGGGATCACAGAGGAGTGAGGCCTGAGACCCATGTGCGAGTCTGTCCTGCTGAGAGACGCAGCCCTTGTAGATGCTGTGGAAGCCTGGCCCCACAAGAACCATAAAACAAGCGAGGTGGACCTTCGTTGGGTCGATGCTACATATGACTTCGTAGGGATGTCCAACAACATACAGGGGCAGCCGTGAGGTGAAGGACTGGGAAGATGGTAGCTGAGATGCTACAGCTGGAGGATGGATACTAGAACCTGTAGCCCTGATATTCAGCTGCACAGGACACAGAATTCTAATCTGGATCCTTCCTGTTACACACCAAGACAGTATTTCAAATGGGCCATTTCACTTTCCCCAAATAAAACCCCAAAGAATAATGAAAGTGCCTCTCTTAGTGACTCTGACAGACAGGACTTACAGGCCTGCCCTTTTCTTCTGCCGCACCCTAACTTTGTAGGTAAGGATAGGATGCTACTCCCAAGGCAGCATCCTACTTGTGTGCCTTGACACAAGCTAGGAATCACCAGAGCAGGCCCTCTCCACCTCATTGCTGGCTCTTCCTAGCCCCCTCCCAATATGCACTTCCAGGGAGGTTTGTTCCTCCTCTAGCTTGTCCAGGGCCCCTGTCACAGGTCCACACACCCATCTCTTTCGTGTTACTTTGTAGATAGGAAATTCCTCAAGACAGACTGTATTTCTTACTCTACACCAACTCCCATTTCCCCTTTCCTGTCTTGAACCTGTTTCTCAATAAGTCCCGTTTATCTCCTTTCTCCCACCCACCCTCAGAGGACTTACAGAGGTCTTGCTGTCCTTTCCAAAAGACACTCACAGAATAAGTGTTGGAATGGTTATAATGACCAAGAAGATGAGCAGCCTAGATTGGGACAGAGGCATTCCTGGTTGTAGAGGTAGCTGTTTAACATGCAGTGTGAGTGGTCCTACCAGCACAACCACCTCTTTGTACAGCAAAGGTGCTGGAGCTGGACGCAATAGCTGGAAGATGGATGCAGGAGCCTGTTGCCCTGGTTAGAGGAGCAGGCATGCTGGAGATCTGTCTGGGCTCCCTTCTGTGGCAGTCACTCCTCACCAGAGCTGGAATTCTATTGGGCCATTTCAATTTCGACACTTCAAAGAGAAAGAAACGTGAAAGCACCTCTGTTAGTGACTTTGACAGATAAATGTTCAGTGCCATGGTTCTCCTGATTCCTCTACTCTCAGCCAAACTCTGCTTCCTTCATTGCCACTCTGGGTCCCCATGCTGTGCTACCTTCTTTAACTCCAAATTCCAGGCAAGTACATGAACAGAGAGCTGTGGAATTGTGACATCTATTGTGCTAGACATCTTAAATTCTGTGCCCTCTGAGTGGGTATAACTTGTCATTTTAAATGATATTAAAGTAATATATTGAAAAGACAATGCAGGAATTCATCTGGGTGACCAAACCAACTGTGCTCCTTGTAGGAATCCATTGTCCTCTCTTAATGTGGGATTGCCCTCTGTATGCTGTGATTACCATTAATGAATAAAGAAACTGCTTTGGACCTATAACAGGGCAGAACAGAGGTAGGCAGGGAAAACTAAACTGAATGCTGGGAGGAAGAAGGCAGAGTCAGGGAGAAGCCATGGAGCCATCTGAGACAAACATGCTGAAACTTTGCTGGTAGGCCATGACCTCGTGATGATGCACAGATTAATGGAGATGGGTTAAATTAAGATGTAAGAGTTAAAATAAATAAATTAATAAAAAAAAAAGAAAACAAGAAAAAAAAGATGTAAGAGTTAGCCAATAAGAAGCTAGAACTAATGAGCCAAGCAGCAATTTAATTAATACAGTTTCTGTGTGATTATTTCAAGAGTCTAGGCGGCTGGGAAACAAACAAGTGGCCTCTAACTACTAATTGGTGCACCAGCATGGTCAACTAAAATCCACTTAAAACCTGAGAGAGCTTGAAAAATAGGCAAAAAAGAACAGAGTTTAGCACAGTTTCTTGGTAGCCACAATTTTTTTTTTCTAGATGGGCTTGTGGTAAGCAGGGGTGTCGCAGCTACTTTAAGAGGTGCAGTAAAAACTGCATGGCTTCTTTAAAAAAAAAAACAAAGCAGCAGCTTCCTGGCTTGCCAGAACAACCAGGTCTAACTCTTTCTCAGGAGGTCCAGCTATGGAGCATTTAAATAGGTTCTGTGAGCAGCATGTTACAAACTGCTTAATGGCTCAACATAGACCTGCTGCATACTTGGAACTGGGACAGTGTGCACAGATTGCAGAGGCATTGAACATAGCTCCATCATGCTGGACTGGGTGGAGCAAGCAGGCCCTAGCCACGCCATTTAGCATTTTTTAAAAAAGCATTTCTGACCAAAAAAGGATTACAGATACACAATAGGACAGATTCAGACATAAAAGAACTCTAAATGAGTCACAGTGTTGGGTGAATGTATGTAGGCTTCGGAGAGAGAAAAAAAAAAAGAGTATAGAGAGTTATAAAAAGAAATAAATGGCCGGGCGGTGGTGGCGCACGCCTTTAATCCCAGCACTCGGGAGGCAGAGGCAGGCGGATCTCTGTGAGTTCGAGGCCAGCCTGGTCTACAAGAGCTAGTTCCAGGACAGGAACCAAAAAGCTACAGAGAAACCCTGTCTCGAAAATCCAAAAAAAAAAAAAAAAAAAGAAAGAAAGAAATGGTTTTTTTTTTTTTAATATTTATTTGTTTATTATGTATACAATGTTCTGTCCGTGTGTATGCCTGAAGGCCAGAAGGAGGCACCAGACCTCATTACAGATGGTTGTGAGCCACCATGTGGTTGCTGGGAATTGAACTCAGGACCTTTGGAAGAGCAGGCAGTGCTCTTAACCACTGAGCCATCTCTCCAGCCCCAAGAAATGGTTTTAAAAATAAACAAAACAAAGTCTTTAAAGAGACAGTACAGTCATAGATTAAAGGAGTAAAGATAATAAAATAAATATTAAAAAGTAATAGAATAAAACAATAATAAGCCACATAAAGATAGAAAATACACAACGTGTCTGGATTATGTATATTATTGTGTTTTCTTTGAATTTTTTGACTGCAGAGGGACATTTGGTTCTGGGGATTGCTAAGATAAACCAACATACCTTAAAGGTATCTTGATTTCAAAATATGAATCTAAGGATATGTTGCTTTGGAAAAAAGGTTCTTCTTTTGTTTCCACAGAAGATGAGAACCTGAGGAATCCTTCCAGACTAATGTGATTGATGGACCAAAACCCCCTGAAAGGTTGCCAAGAATACCCCCAAAAATACTTCACCCCCCAAAAAAAGCAGGAAGCAGTTTGGAGAGAACTACATCCATATTCTGAAATATTGTTTATAAGTGTTTCCTCACATTTAAAGGGGGATATGCTATCGAGGTTTGCATTGGTATGGATCTTGGTTTATTGATACGAATTTAAAGTCAGTTCTGTTATATGTATATTTCTGCTCTTGGTTAAAGTATTGTGTATGCAGCTCATTTAAAAATGTAATGTAATAGGCAATCAACTAAAATAGTCAAGTGTGTAGTCATGTTAGTTTTCCTAGATATATATATAGATATATTTCAGTTGATAGGGATGCTTCAAACGTTTCAGAGTCCTTTGGAATATGGCATTTAAAATATTTAAGAACTTAGGACTTTTCATGACAATGAGACACATCTGCTCCTAGCAGCACCCATTATTTCAAGAGGAAAATAGGCATTGAAGAGGCTCCTTGTGGACTTTGCTAGCCATTTGGGCATGAAACTGTTCTTGCCTGAACTGCTTAATGGGATACTGTATGAACTGGACATGCAGGATCCACAGAAAAATGACTGCTAAACTTGCCTAAAGGAAAAACAGTCCTTCAGGGTTCCTACTTCATAAAAGATTCTGCCAGAGGATATAGAAAAAAGCAACTGCCGGGCGGTGGTGGCACACGCCTTTAATCCCAGCACTCGGGAGGCAGAGACAGGCGGATCTCTGTGAGTTCGAGACCAGCCTGGTCTACAAGAGCTAGTTCCAGGACAGGCTCCAAAACCACAGAGAAACCCTGTCTCAAAAAACCAAAAAAAAAAAAAAAAAAAAAAAAAAAAAAAAAAAAAAGAAAAAGAAAAAAGCAACTGAAGAACTATCAATTGAGGCAAAACAGTTTTTCAAATATCCTGCTTCATGGAAAAGTCTGTAGGCTGAAGATAGATGCCCCAATGTTACAGAAGAACTTTGGGTGACTGTCCAGGCAGCAAGATGTCTCTGTCAACTCTAGAGTTTTAGAAGTTGCTTACAATGCACTTCCTGTTAACTTAGGCAATATTTATCCTTCTGGGGTCTTTAATGGAGTTAAAAATTAGATAATTATAATTTTCCATAGTTACGATAAAAGATAAAGTAGATATAAATATTGTAACTGTAATCTTGCTTGATAATGGTTTTGTATATGTAATTTTACTATGTTAAAATTAGAATCTTCCTTATTTGGACAGAAAAGGGAAAATGGTGTGAGAAGTCCTTCTGTATATTTGCTGCTTTTATTGGTTAATGGATAAAGAGGCTGCTTGGGCCTAAGACAGGGCAAAATAGAGAAAGGCGGGAATTCCAAGCAGAGGTAGAAGAGAAAAGAAGGCTGAGTCAGGGAGATGTCATGTAGCTGCCAAAGGAGACAGACACCAGAACTTTATCCAGTAAGCCACAGCCTTGTGGCAATACACAGAAAAATAAAAATGGGTTAAGATATAAGATATAAGAGTTAATTAAGAAAACGTCTAAGCTAATAGAACAAGCAAAGTTGTAATTCATATAGTTTCTGTGTTATTATTAGGTCTGAGTGGCCAGGAAACAAACGAGCAGTCTCCTCCTAGAAGCAAACCTTAATCCAAGGATGCAAAGCCAATAAACTGGAAATGATCTTCTCCAATCTCACCAACTAATAGCAATAGACCTCAAGTGTTTCAGTAGCCCATGAAACCGAGGGAAAGGACACTGTCAAACTCTTTTCATAAAAGAAGTATTATCCTGTAGGGCCCTGGTCTGCTCTTGTTCCTGGGGTGCATGTTGAGGACAGTTTCTGGTCAGCTAACTAAGCATCCTGTTTGTTCCTGTGCTCTCCCTGCCCCGACTGGTGATTAGCTGTAGGGCATTGACTCCATTGTTAATATGGTAATTTCCCACCTGCCTGGGCAGAGGTTCTTGTGCAGCAGTTAGGTACTTAAGGACTTCCCCAAGTCTGAATAAACTGGCATTCGGCTGATCTCCTTTCAAATGACCTAGGTCTCTTTGTGTGTTCTTTCAATCTCCAGGCCTTTGCCCGACTCGCATAAGGTACAATGGCATGCAAACTGTACAGAGGGTGTAACACAGAATCGGGTGTTACATTACCCTAAACTTTTAACTGTATAAGACAGTTTTGTTTGTTTGTTTGTTTTGTTTTGTTTTGTTTTGTTTTTGGATTTTTCGAGACAGGGTTTCTCCATAGCTTTTTGGTTCCTGTCCTGGAACTAGCTCTTGTAGACCAGGCTGGCCTCGAACTCACAGAGATCCACCTGCCTCTGCCTCCCAAGTGTTGGGATTAAAGGCGTGCGCCACCACCGCCTGGCTTATAAGACAGTTTTTAAAGATTCTACTTTCTGGCAATATCCCTGAGTGACAGAGTGGAAAATTATAAATGAGAGCAATAGATAGCACACATCAATTTCAACAGCATTTTAATAAGACCAACTTCATGATGGTGTCTTTAACAGGAACACTGAAGATTCATCTATGTACACAAACTGCAAAACAACATAACATACATACAACATTGAGGTAAGTCCTATAATCAGACTTCAAAGGAATGAAGTACCTTTTTCAGAAAAAAAAAAAACAAACAAACTTGAAACTAGAGAAAAAGTTACTGTAAACTGGCAAGTTCAACAAACACAAGTTGTTGTTCTTTCTGCGGGGTTAGAGAGAAAACACGAGATGCGCGGGGTCCCACGTGGGTAAACTTTAATGGGGGGGGGTGACGACAGGTGAGGGACGGGGGTGAAGAGACGAAAAGGGGGCGAGTTATGGCGTTCCCGTTTTTAAGGGGGATCCAGGTGCGTCTGGGGGAAAAAATGTCCTGTGCATGCGTGGCTTTTGTTGAATTGGGAATTGTAGTTCGATGGGGTGCTGCCGCTTTGGGGAATTGTAGTCCAATGATCCTTCTGCGCATGTGCGGCCTTGTCTCCAAAGGAACAGCACAAGTAATCACATTTTGTTCCCTACGGTCATGAGCAAGAAGGGACGTAGCCTTTGTATAATGGGAAGTAGAAGTCAAATTCAACGGATTGAGAAGTGAAATACAGCAGATAAATAGGACCAAAGTAGAGTATAGGCAGATATTAAAGTCATGGGCAAATTCCTTCTCCATACAGTTAATGTATACCACTACATATGTAAAATACACAAAAACACAGCCAAAAATGACAAAGAAAACAACTTGATAAAAGGAAAGTAAGTTGAAGAAAAAGGATGAACAGGAAAAATTAACAATTAAAAATTTAAAAAATCATTCTGCAGGTCACAGAAGGTAAATAAATGATACCAGGAAATTGATCAAAACATGTCTAACACCAAAAATTCATCAAAAGGATAAAAATTGATATACACCCCTTAATAATAAAGCTAAACTGGTCTCAGTTCACTAATTAATGACTATCAGACTAAATGAGAGAACAGGATTCATCTTTTTGCTTCCTCCAAGAAACATGTCTAATCAAGAGAAATAGACAAACCCATAGGGTTGGCGATGAGAAAAAGTACCCCAAGCAAATGGAGCCAGGGAACAGACAGATGTAGCTATTTTAACATCTGACAAAACAGATTACAAACTAAAACTAATCAGAAGAGATAAAGAAGGCCACACAGTATTTAACATACCAAGCTGGATACCACAATTCTAAACCCATCCACCAAATACAGGTGTCCCCACCTTCATAAAACACTATTAAATGTAAAGCTACAGATTAGCCCAACACAGTGACAGTGGGTGGTGTCAATAATGTGCCCTCATCTACAAGCAAGTCATGCAGACAAATACAAACAGAGGCACTGGAGTTAAATAACATTATAAACCAAATGGACCTACCAGACATCTATGGAACAGTCCACCACATTCTTCTCACAACTCATTGTACTTTGTATAAAATAGAGCACACAGTAGGACACAAAGCAAGCCTTAGAGAATAGAGGAAAAACAGATAACAGCCCATGTTTTAGATCAACACAAAATAAAGTGGGGCATCAAGAGTGAGGGAAATGCAGAAAGGAGTCTAAACACAGTATCGAGTGAACAGGATTCCACACCGACTGCCTAGGACCAGGCTTGCTGACTGGTGAGCTCCAGGGATCCGCTCATCTCTGGTCCCTACCCACCACCACATCCAGCTTTTCTTTGATGTAATGTGGATTCTGGGAATCAAACTTGGGTCCTCATGTTTGCATGTCAGACATGAGCTATCTCCTTAGACCCCAGTTATCAGGATGAACCAAAACATCTTGATAGTTTCCCATGGTATATACAGTGGATAAATGACCTCAGAATGAAGGCCATGTGTGCACCTCCTCTGGACCTTCGAAAGTCACCCAGCTGATCAATTTCAGCAACTGCAGAGAGGCCAGGATGGCGCCAGCCCAGACGCAAATCATCTGAGAGCATCTGTAGTCCCTTCAGCACCTGACTCAGCCCTCTGTGACCGTTAGGAAACTCAGTGGGACTTACAAATAAAGCACATGTGAGCTAATACCTCCAGCTTGTGTTTCATATCTAACCGAGTCCCAGTTAACAACAAGCCTTTATTCTGGCTCCCCCGGTGAAACAGGAAGAATTTAAGCAGTAAAGTCCCTCATGTGCCATAAGTGTCAGAGATTACTCATGATTCTTAGGAAGACTAAATGCAACTAAGAACCTCACTGGCCCGGTCTCTCTGCACAGTGAACGTGTTGTCTCTGTTTGGAGAGAGGGGCCGACCTATATGCTGATGCTCTGCACTGCACTCACAGGATTCCCCCCGAACCTGGGGTCACACAGAAATTTAATACAGATTGCAGTGGGATCTCCCAGTGTCGCCTGATGACAACGTCAACTAGAGATCTTGTGTGTCTCGCTTCTCTCCCTGAGGAGTTAACACATAGTGTTGTTGTAGATAAGCAGACCCATGTAGACTTACACATGTGGTTTTATTTAGATAGTACTCGTGATCTATAGTAAGATATACTAATGGATTAAAAAATGTTTGTTAGTTTTTAGTACCACTCTAGATTTAATTTACAACAGCATTGGTAATGCTGAAGATAATGTATACTCTTTATAAAACAAAAAAAGCTCCTTTCTACTCTGACTTACACACTCCCTCCAGACATTAATGGATTCAGAAGTATTTTTACAGAGTTCAGTAGACAAGATTACACAGTATTCATGCCCCTTGTCCTCCTCATAAAGATTTTGATGTGTTAAGAATATACAGGGATGAAAACACCCATCTTCTAACAGTGTCTTAGTGAATAAAATCTAAGTACTGAAGCTCGGAGTTTGTACAATCATTTATTTGCCTTCTGCAGTGCACTGATGTGCAGACTCAGGCTTCTTCTATCCAGCACCAACCCATGCATTTATGTATCCATGCACGCATCTATCCACAACCATGTACACCTCCATCAGCCCACTCTACAAACCATCCATCCCCCATCCATCCACCCACACACCTATCTACCCATCCTCCTACCTCTCCATCCTCTTTAATATCTACCCAACCACCCACTCATTTATCCACATACCCAACCGTCCATCTGCCCACTCACCTCCCCAGCAACCCCTCCATCTACTCATCTGCCTAAGAATATACCATGAGAATAAAGCATGCCAGATACTCAGCTAACACATGTGGAACACCAAAACTGGGAACGATTTGAGACAACCTTAAAGTCAGGAGCTGTAATCTTAGCATGAAATTTATGGACATTAAATATGCTATTAAATTCAGTTCTCCATTCGCTTTAGTAAATACTTTTAAAGCTAAAAACCAAATACTTAAAATTTGTCTTTGTTCTGTTTGTAATATATTGTATTAGAATCAAGTTGGATGTAAATTTTTTTAAATATTTATTTATTTATTATGTATACAGTATTCTGTCTGCTTGCATGCCTGCAGGCCAGAAGAGGGCACCAGACCTCATTATAGATGGTTGTGAGCCACCATGTGGTTGCTGGGAATTGAACTCAGGACCTTTGGAAGAGCAGGCAGGGCTCTTAACCTCTGAGCCATTTCTCCAGCCCCTGGATGTAAATTTTAGACTAGATCAATTTTGCCGAAAAGATACTCTAAAGGTAATCTAAATTGGATTTTATCCATTTTCCATTCTTTTCAACCTTACATAATGCATTGGGCAAAACCTTTCTCACTAGCTATAAAAAACCAAACTAAAACTAACTTGTTGATGAAAGTACGGGACAACCAACAACTGATAAGCTCATGTACATTTGTGAATCAAGCCCTAAAAACAACAGGTGTTCAGTAAATGTTTCAATAAATCAACATTTGAGAGATTACTTTCGCTATGCAATCTTGCCACAGTTTAGATAATAGGTGTTAGCAATTCAAGTTATAGGATGGGCCAAATAGTTTTGATGTGCCTGTAAAGCATCTTTGTCTCTATCTGTGTCCTTCTGGAGTTGGTGGTGTTTCACTCAGTCCTTCTCAGTGTTTGCTCAAGGCGTCCTTGGTGTTTAGTAGGTGAGAACTTCAGCTACAAAGCCCAGCTGTCCTAAAGTTATGTTGAGAGAGGACATCACAAGTGGAGTGTGAATTTCCCTCGTGAGTTCATGTGTGTTCATCAAGGAGTTTGTGTCCCAAAACACCTACATTCAAATTTACCTTTGGATGAAATTCAAATGAAGATACGCTTAACCCACCCTCCTTGATGTATGGTTAAACATAAGCACATTCACTAAACAGGCTCCATGTCTGTGTTTAGCATCATGAACCCTATGATGGAACGGAAATCATGGAGTCTGTGACTCGAATATGAAGGTTCACCTTCCCCTCCACTTGACTCCATCAGTCACATTTGGGCTCTGATTAGAGTGAATGATACTCTGTAATTTGTCAGTGATTTCAAGGACAATGAGAAGAAGTATGGTTACTCTAGTCATCCAATTCACACCAAATGTTCCCCATTCAATATTCTATAATGAACATTATGTGAAGGGTACAAATAAATATTTCCTTTGGAACATATTGTAATCCCATCAAGGCCAGGCTTCTCCCATTAGGACATCCAACCACCAGGTACCACCCACAGAACACTCTAATTGCCCTAATGGCTAAACCCATCCCCCACCGAACAGAGTAAAAGTCCCCCCAAGCTCAGGACTTGAAATCTCCACCCTGGAAAAATCGGCTCTCCTTCCCCAGAAACTATACAAGCCCTGTCTTCTGCTCAGCTCTCTGTTGTTTCTCGCCCAAGCTGAGGCAGCTACCTTCCTACTTGGCTCCCAATAAATCTCTTGTGTGCGGTTTGTTGTGCAGTATGACTTTGGGGTATTCCTAGGCTCACAACTGCCAGGATACCTTTCTCTTCATAGCTGTGATACTTATATTGGTTCCATGATTTGAATAGGTTTTCCTGGTGCCTGTGTTTCCCCTGGGTCCTACACCACACTGGGACCCTTTCCCTCATCTCCAGTCCACCCTCAGAAGACTTGCTTTCAGTGATCGTTCTGCACCCCATCCACCAGCAGCAATTAGGGAAGCTTCCCCTTTGCCTGGTGTAAACCTTTCCCTGAGTCTGATAAAGTGACTGATAAGAATCTGGTACCCCTCTGCTATTCTTGGATGCAGAGGTACCCTAGGTGATGGCCTTGAAGGCTCCGGGTGGCCCTCTTGACCTGACCATATCCCCCCACCCTTAGCGCTATAATTCTGCAAGTTCCTTAGGCCAAACTGGGCTACTGCTCCCCTTTTCGCCCTCTTCTCCCACATTCCCATTGGAGCTGCCTGTAATGCACAGGCCCCAAGACTTTTGTGACTCTATTCTCCAACCCTTACCTGTGGATAAGACCCCACCCACCCAACCAACCAAATGGAGGTCACTTTCTGTCCTCACCTTCTGACCTCTACAAAACCCCTGATCCCAGGGGCTGAGTTTGGCAAGGCTAAGCCCCTGACTCTCGTCTCTAAGCCTTCTTTATTCTCAGCTTACTGCGATTCGGTTATATGAGGATTCAGATGTCTTTTAAGTGTGAGTGGTGCCTTAGTCAGGGTTTCTATTGCTGCAAAGAGACACCATGACCATGGCAACTCTTATAAAGGAAAACCTTTAATTAAGAGGCAGCTTATAGTCTTTAGATGTACGGTCCATTCTCATGGTGGGACATGATGACATGTGGGAAGACATGATGGGACATGATGGGACATGATGGGACATGATGGGACATGATGAGACATGATGGCATGCGGAAAGACATGATGCTGGAGAGACAGCTGATGGTTTTATATCTAGCAGGCAACAGGAAGTGAACTGAGATACTGGGTGCGGCTTGAGCATATATGAGACCTCAAAGCCCACCTTCAAAGTGACAAGCTTTCTCCAACAAGGTCACACCCACTCCAACAAAGCCACACCTCCTGATAGTGCCATTCCTTTGGGGCTATTTACTTTAAAACCACCACAGGTGGCATTACACTGCTCTTCTGTGCTGTCCCCTTTCAATTAAAAGCTGGCTCTGGAGTTGGGATATGACTCCTCCTCCTCTAGACCCAAGCATGCTTGTTTAAGGATTTCCTCCAAAATTTCTGTCCCATATTAAGCGAGCCACCTACCTATGTGACAGAAAAAGGAACAAAACAAAAAAAGGGACAAAATATTAACAAAGGAGGCTATTGCTGTTCATCTCATACTCTTCTGGGGTTGGTTCAAGTCTTTAAAACTTTTGCTAAGGTATAAACCTTAATGCAAGATTTGTAAGCATATTGGGTATGATTAAAAAACTGTAAAATCTGGGTCCCAGCAGCTTTATCACTGGCCAAACTGGTCCTAGAACCCCAGAGAAGACACTGCCCAATGCCTGCTAGACCTTTAAATTCTGTCCAACAACCACAAACTGTACCCCAACCCCTTGGCTCCATATCCTCACCTAATACTTTGGGAGAAGTTTTTGGCTTTACCAGAAACCAGGCAGGATCTAGGAACCACAGGCTGTACCTCCTCTCTTGGGCTCCAAATCCAGGCCTACAAATTCAGAAGTGGACTTTAGCTTTACCAAAGCAAAAGCTTGAACTAGGGATGCCAACCCCAGCAGCCAGACCGAAGGCCAGATTGGTCACAGAGACCCCAGAGATCAGACCATCTAGGAACCTCAGACTATACCCTCTCCTCTTGGCTTTATATTCTGTTCTACAACTCTGGAAGAAGACTTTGGCTTTATACCATAGGCCAGAAGACCAGAGAGAAAGGAGAATCAAAGAACAAAACACCCATGTAGCAAAGACAAATGCAGGAATCAGCACCTACATCTATAATCACCCCAAATCCAGATGCCTAAACACCAGGAGAAGAACACAATAGCAGAAAGGGCAATATGGCATCAACAGAGCTGAACCATGCTACAACAGCAAGATCTGAACAATCCAACACAGCTAAACCACAAATCACAGCCCTGAAAGATAGCTCAGCGGTTAAGAGCACTGACTGTTCTTCCAGTTCAATCCCCAGCAACCGCATGATGGTTCACAACCATCTATAATGGGATCTGGTGCCCTCTTCTGGCAGAACACTGTATACTAAATAAATACTTAATAAAATCTTTTTAATCTTTTTTTTTTTTTTTTGGAGACAGGGTTTCTCTGTGGCTTTGGAGCCTGTCCTGGAACTAGCTCTGTAGACCAGGCTGGTCTCGAACTCACAGAGGAGATTCACCTGCCTCTGCCTCCCGAGTGCTGGGATTAAAGGCGTGTGCCACCATCGCCCGGCTTAATATCTTTTTTAAAAAAGGGGGGGGGGGCAACATCAAAAAAGAAGGAGGAGGAGGAAGACATGCATATAAAAGTGAAAGAGGGTAGGGCAGGTGTGCTCTGTGTGGCAAACACCTGTAGAGTCTGCTGCAGAACACTGCACACATTGCCCATGCATGCCCTCATCTGGATTACCTATGTCTCAAAACGACTGCTGTCCTTGTTTTCAGTCCATTTTCTTAACTTCCAACACGACAATCAATGTTAGAATCCAGCCAAATTCAAACTTAACATGAAATCTTGGTACATTTCCTCCCTCCCACCAAGCAAAATCGAGTTTTTCTCATGTTCTTTTAAGTCAGACTACTATGAGGGCAGCCTGTAAGGCCTCTCTCTGCTCCTCAGGGAGGTGCTTTCTGCCTTTTAGCCAGATGAGGGCAGCACAAATACTCGGAGGCTGGAGCAGGGGAGAAAACACTGCCACTTCTCTTGGGGGTTACTAGGTCCCCTGAAACTAGAAGAGACCTTTAACCTTATCTCTGAGGGTTCTCGTGGTTGAGTAAACTGAGGCCCATCACCACCTCAGCCCCAGCAGACACCCTCGCTTCCGCTTCCCCTGGCCGCCCATGCACACTCAGGTCAAGACGAGCTCTGCTTTCCAGAGCCGACAGCACAGCTCTCAGAGCCAGCTCTGCAGTCCTCTCATGACAAGTGGGCCCCATGCCAGCATCTCCCTGTGGAGAGAGACCAAGAGATGGTCTCAGAACTAACACCACGGCAGGTGTTAATCTTGCCTCCAGTCCGTGGTGTGGTCCCTCCATGTCTAGAGGCCCCTGTGTTCAGGAGCCTCTGAGTCTCTGTACCAAATGAGATGTTCTCTCACAAAACAAAACAAAATAAAAAAAAAAATCAAACCAAAAGTCCAGAACTAACTGTAGGAAATTAGCCTACCAAGTGTTAAAACTGTGGAAATGGGAACAAATACACAAAAGAAAATCAAATGACTACAGAATAACCCCGAGGACAACCGTAAGAAAGCAAAATGAGGCATGTGACAGAAGAAAACAGTGGAACAGACAAAAAGATACACCTAAAATCATGGTGCCGGAAATAATGGGCAAGAGAAATTCATGGGTGAAAGAAATAGTTAAAAGAGCCATTGAAGCCGGGTGGTGGTGGTGCACGCCTTTAATCCCAGCACTCTGGAGGCAGAGGCAGGCGGATTTCTGTGAGTTTGAGGCCAGCCTGGTCTACAAGAGTTAGTTCCAGGACAAACTCAAAAACTACAGGAAAACCCTGTCTCGAAAAACAAAACAAAAGAGCCATTGAAAGAAATGTGTAAGAAAACTGGTCCTTGAGTGGGTGTGGTGGCTAATCTTGGCTGTCTACCAATCTAGAATCAATTGAAACCCAAGCTGCCTGGGGGGATTTTCCTGATTGGATCTTCTGAGGTTGGGAAGACCCACACAAAATCTGGACCATGCCTTTTGGTGACAGCCCTCATAAAAGCAGTTGGAAAAAGGAAGTTTTTGCTTTTTTTGCCTGCTTGCCCTCACTATTGCTACTAAGTTAATTTATCCTGTTGCTAACCATTCCTTCTATAGTATTAGAACCTACCTCTTTGGGATTCCTGTATGGATGGAAAACCAGCAGTTCTCTGGGAATTCCCAGGGATTTCAGCACCAGATCAGGACTGCTGAGACATCCACCTACTGAATTCTTGGCCTTCCTATTGGAGACAGCCATCATTGGACTACCTGGACCACAGCCTAGAAGCCACTCGAATAAATCCCCTCTACACACCTACATTTTATATACACATAGTGTGTTTCCATCCTATCACCTCTATTCCTTTAGAGACAAATAGGATCCTCTCTAGTTGGAGTCCTTCCAGCACATCCTTAGTCATTCTGAAATAATGAGTTTACCGATCTGGAAGGGAATTTTGCAGTTCCACTTGAACTATCAGAAAGGACCAATGTTACTAAGTAAATTTAATTGTAGATAAGCTATAGACAAGTACTGTATAATGCTTACTAAAGTTCCCACAAAAATGAGTTTATAAGTGAAAAAGCAAATGTAATCACAATAGACTGAATTTTTAAAAACAGATAGTGGCCAGGTGGTGGTGGCACATGTCTTTAACCTCAGCACTTGGGAGGCAGAGGCAGACAGATCTCTGTGGGTTCCAGGATAGCCTGGTCTACAAAGCAAGTTCCAGGACAGGTTCCACAGCTACTGAGAAGCCCTGTCTTGAAAAACCAACCAACCAACCAACAAACCAACAACAAAAAGAATGAGGCAGTGAAATCTGCTCTGCAGTCACTCACACCAGGCTTAGCGCCAGGTAAGTTGTTTTACAGCTAAAGCAAAAATTCACTTAACAACACATTTGAACTGGAATAAGGGGCTGGCACAGTGCTAGACTCAGGACACACTGAAACAGACAGGAAGCAAAGCCAAGCCTGGCATTTTAAGACATAAAAAAAATAATAATAATTCGTGGGGGGAGGGGTGCCGTATGTGTGGACACAAGCAGTGGCCATTGGTTTTGAATTTCCCTGAAGTTGAAGTCACGAGGGGTTGTAAGTCCCCTGACATGGGTGCCAGGAATCAAATTCAGGCCTTCTGGAAGAGTAATATGTCCTTTTTTTCTACTTTTTTTATTTTTTGAGATAAACTCTGTATTGGCTTGACTGTCCTGGATCTGTAGACCATGCCGCCTCTACCTCCCACATGCTGGGATTAAAGGTGTGAGCCACCCACCATCAGCACCATCCACCCCACCTGTAGTATGAATTTCTGATTGTTGCTCCATCTCGCCAGCCTCATTGAGGCCTGACATTTCAAACAGTTCAAGGCTATATATGAAATGCTGTGTCTCAAACCGGTCAGCTGTTGTATAGGAATATCCTCTTAGGGCAAACTGTGGTGTCCTTACAAACGGTCATAGCAGGTAAGGCCTAGAGACTCAAATATCCAGCCAGTCCTTACCACCTGTTGCAAGCACCTCTGTTGGAACTGCACCTGACCTAGGGGTGGCAGTCCATATTTGTGGCTACAGAGAAGCCATCATCCTGGATAGGTAAAGACTTTCAGTGCAGTCTCTTTTAGGGGAGAGGAACACCTGCTTTCTAGTAAGTTATCCCTCACTCATGCTCTGTAAGAAAGCCCAATAAACTCACTGGTACCCAGAGCGAACTCTGGCGGAATCTAGGTGGGCTTGTCCTTAGACTCTTAAGATGGGTAGACTCTGCTTAAGACTCCCCCGGGAAAGAATTTTAGTGACATCAATAAATAAGTGTAGCTGTTAAACGGTTACATCAATTTTATTCTTCTTCTTCCATTCCCCTCCTTACTCCACTCCCAAGTTTTATAAGCTTTTCCGTGGTAGTAGGGCAGTGGTTCTCTACCTTCCTGGCGCTATGACCTTTAACACAGTTCCTCATGTTGTGGTGACCCCAAAGTTATTTTCATTGCTAACTTCCTAAGTCTAATTTTGCTACTGTTATGAATTGTAATGTAAATAACTGTGTTTTCCAAAGGTCTTAGGGGACTCCTTTGAAATGGTCATCCAACCCCCCTTCCCAAAGGGGTCACGATCCACAGGTTAAGAACTGCTGGGCTGGGCTGGAGAGATGGCTCAGTGGTTAAGAGCATTGCCTGCTCTTCCAAAGGTCCTGAGTTCAATTCCTGGCAACCATATGGTGGCTCACAACCATCTGTAATGAGGTCTGGTGCCCTCTTCTGGCCTGCAGACATACACACAGACAGAATATTGTATACATAATAAATAAATAAAAGAATTTAAAAAAAAATTAAAAAAAAAGAATTTTAAGAACCCCTGTGCTAGGGATTGACCTTAGTGTGGTAGATCTGAGGCAAGCATACTGTCACTGAGCTGTATCTCCAGACTTCTTTTTTACTTTTTAAGCTGGCCTTGAATTTGAGATCCTCCTGCCTTAGCTTCCCAAGCAGCTTGGATCACTGGCTTGCAGTACAAGGCAGATCTGCCTGTCCTTCATGGCAGTCTCTGACTGCACCAGCCTGTATTCAGGGTACCGAATAATCAGACATTAAATCTAAATGTTGAGCTAGATTTAGTGATGCACACCTTTGATTTCAGCACTCGGGAGGCAGGGGTAGGTGGATTTCTGTGAGTTCCAGGCCAGCCTGGTCTACAGAATGAGTTCCAGGACAGCCAGAGTTACATAGTGAGAGGCTGTCTTTAGAAAACAAAATCTACATGTTGACTTCACTGTGTTGCTTCCTCTGGGATTAACATCTTTCAATACAGATGGATGCTCAAGACACAAGGTATTAAAGGGGAGTTGAAACATTCCATCCTGTGAAGTAAACTCTAAGCTCAGGAAGTGAACAACTCAAAGGTTTCAATGTGTCTTTAAGTCATTTCTGTTCCTGTAAGTAAACAAAGTAAAAGTCACTGGTTCCCCAAGCTAGACGTTTTCCCTGTATCCCATCTGAGAACCTCTCTGAGGTGAGGAATGTTTGCTCCTGTGTCCCCAGGAACAGTGTCACAGAAGCTATGTCTAACACATGTACTAACAATCCTTACAATGGTGGCTTCTTGGGACCCCAGCACTCTGGAACTAGAGGCAAGAGATTCATCTCGGGTTGGAGGGCAGCAAGCTTCAGGCTAACCAGAGCTACATAGTGACCAACTGTCTCTAAATAAAGTAAATCAAACCAAACTGAGATGGACTTAGTAACACACCTGAAGCCAACAATAATGGAGGATCAGGCTTCGGATTCAGACCCAAGCAGCTGGAGTTGCTCCCTCAAAGTAACAGTAACGGGGTCAAATAAAAAAAGCAACATTTTGAGACAAGCACAGAACATAAGCACTAGACTTCTTAGCAATACTTTCTGTTTCCTTTTTTTTTCCGAGACACGGTTTCCTCTGTGGCTTTGGAGCCTGTCTTGGAATTAGCTCTTGGAGACCAGGCAGGCCTCGAACTCACAGAGATCCGCCTGCCTCTGCCTCCGGAGTACTGGGATTAAAGGTGTGCACCACCACTGCCCAGTTTGTTTTTTGTCTTCTCGGTGTAATCCTGGCTGTCCTGGAATTTAATCTGCAGGCCAGGTTGGATTTGAACTCACAGAGATCTCTCTACCTCCCGAGTGCTGGGA
Organism: Chionomys nivalis; assembly: GCF_950005125.1. Taxonomy (NCBI): domain Eukaryota; kingdom Metazoa; phylum Chordata; class Mammalia; order Rodentia; family Cricetidae; genus Chionomys; species Chionomys nivalis. Next base: position 35,162,303 of record NC_080110.1, read on the forward strand.
TTAAAGGTGTGAGCCTCCACCGCTCGAAATGCTTTCCTTTTTGAGGGCAACATTAGAAACACCTAAACTAAGCATGGTGACTCATGCCTTTAATTCCAGGGACTTAGGAATTTGAGGGTGGTGAATTGCTAGAGTGTAGGCTAGCCTTGGTTAAGTTAAAACAAACAAAAAAACCAAACCGAGCGACCAGCCTGGGCTAGAGTGTGATCCTGAGTCAAAAGCATAACAAGTAAGTCAAAATAAAGTGAATTTTAAAAAGTTGTCAGCCCTCAACAGATCCTCAAGCTTCTGGACACTGGACACGTGGAACCCAGGTCAAGGAACTGAACAACTGACTCAACACGTGGCTTAAACCACATCCACTCTCCGATCTCGGGAGCTCAGTACTCTAAGCCGTCCACCACCTGACCAGTCCTTTCTGGAAGACGTCGAGCGTCCTTCTGGCCGCTGCTCAGGCAGGGCCCAACGAGGCCGGTCATTAAACAACCGAGAGAATCTCAGTAACCTGCTCCGAGGACGGCCGGATGCGCTCTCCCGACATGCACCACAGCCCCGCCGACCACGCCCCCACCCCACCCCCTGCGAGCTCCAGGGAGCACGTGCGCGGCCCGCCGCCAGGAAGCGCCCCTTGCGCGCGCGTTGAATGCTGGGAGTTGTAGTCCCCGGGGACACAGCCCGCGGGCGGCCGGCTTGCTCGCTCCATGAGGCTGCTGCTGGCGCCTGTCCGCGCGGCACGACGCGGGGGGCGTGCCTCGCGCTGACTCAGCGGCGGCGTTAGCCGGCCCCTGCGCAGTTTTCCTTCCAAGGCCGCCGACCCCGCCCGCCGGCTTGCCAACCTGCCCGCCCCGCTCCGCGCCACGCAGGAGAAGGCGCCCGGGGACGCCGAGCGAGCGCCGAGAGGAACGCGGCCCGGGCGAGCTCCGGCGCTAGCGTGCGGCTCGTAGTGGAGGACTACAGCGACAAGGACGAGGGCCCGCTCGCCGTCCTCCCTGCGTGCGCCGCCGCTCCTTGCGGCTGGCCGGCCCTCGGGAGTGCCGGCGAGGAAGAGATATTGGAGTGATGGTGACTGGAGGCTGGGGGCGGAGGGCCGGGGACCCTGCGTGGCCGGCCGGGCTTGGGGTTGGGGGCCAGAGGTGGCGGCCACGTCCCGAGTGCGTGGCTGCCGGTTGCCGGGTGTTTCATCACCCGAGTAGCCACGAGGCTTCGCCCAGGGAGGGATCGGGGCAAAGGATAGGGGCGAGGCCGGCCTCGGAGGCTGCCCCCCGACCCCATTCGTGATACTTTTGGAGTGTGTTTCAACTGTGGAGACCTCAAGTTGATACGCTCCCCGCCCCGGGACAAATAAGAGGAAAAAAGTGTCATTTCTGCGTAGTAATTTCCAGCACGGACAGCCCTTTCCCCCTCTTTGCTTCTTTACAGTCCTGCAGCAGTGGAGAAGCGTGATGTTTTCCTGTAACCTGAAAAACGAGTACTTTTTGAAAGCCTTAATTAGTTGTTACTGGGGGAAGTTACGTTGTATTAAAGCGACTTGTCAACTTGATGTAAAAAGGCTGGAAAGATTAAGTCAGTCTCAAACAGGCTTAAGTAGGTGTGGAGGAATTTTCCACATTGTTTGATTCTTGATGGCTAAGGAAAAATTATGGCTTCATAGTTTAAGTGTATTTCTCGCCCCCCCCACCTTTGCAGGTCGTATAAAATGTTACCATATTGTAACAGTATTTAAGTCTGCAAAGCTCTGTGGGTCAGTATACTAAGCGTCCTCTCCCGGGCTTTATTAGGAAGCTGTTACCCTTTAGCACTTAGGGGTAGCTTTTCAGTGCTTTGTTCACAGATTATTTTGATCACCCTAGTGCTTTTTCTGAACGTGTTAGATGGCGAGGGTTTGTGAGGGATTCTCTCTCTGTGGACAACTGTAACACGTTTGCTTAGGGTTTTTCTGTTGATCTGTGTTTCCGTGGGGCCTTTTTTTTTTTTTCTTGTCAAGATTAGACTGAAATGGCAGTTTTTCCCAAAGGAGTGGATAATTGAGAAGAACTTTTTAGAAGGTTTCTCAATTAGGGGTTCATAGCAATTCTTAAACTAACTTTTCTCTCTGAGCATTTATAAGAAGAATAATACTTTACTTTTCCTGGTGGAACAATTTTGCTTTCCCATCTCTTCAAAATACCATTCTAGTTTAAGAATGCTTCCACTAGTTCATCCTGTGTGCCTGCCTCTGGATTTGTAAGATTTGGAGGCATGCTGTGCCTACACTGTAGTCTTTAGGACTTTGCCTCTTTTCCTCTGATAGAAAGGAATGAATACTTCTGTTTTCTGTGTGGCCTCAATTTTTGTTTTGTTTTTGAGACAAAAATCTCACTGTAACTCTAGCTAGCCAGATAATCTGTATGTAGATACACCAGGCTAGCTTTGAAGTCTCAGAGATCCTGTGCCTCTAACCCTCCCACCCCCCCACCCCCAGCAATGAGATTAGAAGGTATGTGCTACCTTGACATTTTTGTTGTTGTTGTCCAGTTTGGTTTGGCTTAACCTTTTTTTTTTTTTTTTGAGATAGTTTCTCAGGTTGGTTGCCTTGGGACTCGCTCTGTAGACCAGTCTGATCTTGAACTCACCCAAGATCTGCCTGCCTCTCCAGTGCTGGGATTAAAGGCATGAGCTACCACCACCCCAGCTAGGTTTTTTTTTTTTTTTAATATTTATTTATTTATTATGTATACAATATTCTGTCTGTGTGTATGCCTGCAGGCCAGAAGAGGGCACCAGACCTCATTACAGATGGTTGTGAGCCACCATGTGGTTGCTGGGAATTGAATTCAGGACCTTTGGAAGACAAGGCAATGCTCTTAACCACTGAGCCATCTCTCCAGCCCCCTAGTTTTTGTTCTTTAATGACAAGATTGGAATATAAATCTACGGCTTCAAAATTACATTTATATATTTACCTTGTATATATACAGGTGTGTATGTGTGCACACACAGAGAGGAGTCAGTTCTCCTCTTTAATCATGTGGATCTAAGGAATCATTGAGCCATTTCCCTGCTTCAAATTCAGAACTTTTAAAACCCAAACCCTGCATTTTTAAATTCCAGGAGCACAGTGATGCATATTTCACAGTCCTTGTTTTTGACCGTCATTGAGAGAAAACTAGCTGGCAGTCGCAACAAAGCAGAGTTTGTAAGGGGGATCTCATCCAACTTGGTAGGGTCAGCGCCTGGGCGATCTGTAAGTTGCCATGTGAAGGCCTTGCAGGGTTTTACCACGAGGCTGGAAAGAGCAAGTGTACGCAAAAATGAGTACAAGGCCACTTGAGAGTCGGGCAATATGGTGTTGCAGGCCACTGCGTATTCTGCAGCATGGTAGGCTTGGTTGTTCAGAAATGTTTGGATCTAATCCCATGGACAGTTGGGTTTAGATGGCCTTGCAGTGGTCTGCTGACTGGCTGTGAGTGGTAAGAGAAAAGGCTGGCCTTTCTTTCCAAGGCTCTCAGGATCTTCTATTCTGATTTTGATTCCAAAAGGACTATGGAAAACAGGAATGTATAAGGATCCTGCGCCCTGGCTTCGATGTTACTAAAGGGCTGCACAGGACCCCCATTCATCTCTTGATCTTTTTTTTTTTTTAAATATTTATTTATTTATTTGCTATGTATACAATATTCTGTCTGTGTTTATGTCTGCTGGCCAGAAGAGGGCACCAGACCTCATTACAAATGCTTGTGAGCCACCATGTGGTTGCCGGGAATTGAACTCAGGACCTTTGAAAGAGCAGGCAATGCTCTTAACCACTGAGCCATCTCTCCAGCCCCTCTTGGTCTTTTTAAAAAAAGTTTTAGTTAGCTCTAATAATTTAAAAATAGATGAATAAAAAACCTTTATAGCTTTGGAATAGTAATGTAAGGCCCAATTTCCCTACCTTCACAGTGTTCCAGAAAATGTAATTTATGTGTTTGATGTGTCTGTATGTGCTTATAAGTGTGCAGTTGGAAGCCAATATCAATATCAGGTGGCTTCCCCCTTTAATTTTCACAATATACTTATTTTTTGACATTTCACAAATGTCCATACTGCCTTCTATTTCTCTGTCTCCCATCCTTGTAAACACTCCCCTCACACCTTTTTTTGAGGCAGGGTCTTACTGAAGCTGGAGTTCAGTAGTTTGACTTGAGTCGCTGGCCAGACAGCTTTGAGGTCCTGCCTGGTATTTCCCCACCTCTCTAACTGCCACACCTAGCCTTTACCTAGGTTCTGGGGAGTCACTTTATCCATGTTAGGGAGCACTTTTCCATCCCCGAGAGCACAGTGTTCGCATGGCTTTAAGTTTGTTCCATGTGCATAGAGAAAAGCATCTTGTGTATCAGAGAACTGTCTTTGGGGGCTTCCCAGGTTCTAGTTTGAGAATACTAGATTTTGTATTGTGAAGTAGATTACTTTCCAGGGATTTAGGGGAGAGGAAAGCAGGTGTGGGCCCGGGGGTAGTGCGTTCTAAAGTGAGGGAGGTCATTTACGAAGTATTTCTAGCATTGGCTGGCAAGAGCAGAGACCTGTAAAAGGCAGAATTAAGTCATTATTCAATGCTAAATAACTGGTTTTTCGCTCTTGAGCCCTTTCTCATAACTTCTCTAGGCCTACTTGTAGACACTCCAGTAAGGGCTTTAAACTCTGTGGCCTGCCATCCTAATTGTTTTAAGAGATGTCTTATGATCATATCTGAGAGTAGGGAACCTCTCATTTCCCCAGGCACACGTTGTGGGGCAGACAGCCCAGCACTGCACACATCCTTTTTTGGCTGGCAAGCTTTGCAGGACAGTAGTAGCACCTGAGAGCCTTAATGGCATGCTTGTTTATACTCCCCAAAATCAGCCCCTGGTGGTGCCAAGGGTCAGACCTGCCCCGGTCTGGTGAGAGATGTAGGCTCCCTTGACTCTTCTGAGCTGTGTCTTTTCAGCCACTTCTTATATTCCAGGTAACCATCTTTTGTTTTCTGTGTGCAGATGATTGTGAATTCTTGTGTGGGATTAGAAGCCACGTCGATTGTGATTGGAAAACTCCAGGAATAACGGCAGACATGGATGAACAGGCTCTTTTAGGGCTAAATCCAAATGCTGATTCCGACTTTAGACAGAGGGTAAGTCCGTCGATTTAGCTGTTCTTCAGAGCATGCTACACAAATGTGCATTGGAGGATTTAAACAGAAAACACATCTGACTTGAGTGAGCCTTAATACATCTTGACAGATTTGAGGTGAGTGTGTGCTGATATTGAAACATCAGGTGTTGTGATTGATTTCTGTTGATTTGGCTGAACCAGCATGCTGAAACCTGACATGTGAAGGCAGGTCCTTGTGTAACACCCGGCCTTTCTTTTGTTGTAAAGCCATAAGGCAGTTAGTTACAAGGGCAGAGTACTCTTGCAGTCTCCTAGTGCATACTCACTCTGCTTTCCCATTGCTGGCCTGGATTGTAAGTTGCTTTTCCTGTGTTGGGGACAGCTGCCTCCTTGCTGTGTAGTCGTTGCAGACTGGAAACAAGCGGTTTTGATATGCCACACCTTAAGTGATATGAACCGGTTTTGTGACAGGAAGCCCACTAGGAAGGAGATGCTGGCATGCTTGGTAAATGTAAACAATTAACCCTAAGATAGCCGATGCGTCTCGTAAGGACTTCAGCTGAGTGATGAAAGAAGACACTGAAGAACAAGCCTTTAATTAGTGCTTAAAGACGCGAGTGCTCTGAAGTTTAGGATCAAAGGAAGGAGGGGTTTTTCTCTCTTCCTACTCCGTGTAGCAAAGAAGAGAGCTTGCTGTAAGTGAGCTAAAAGTTAACCTCACCTAGCATTACAGCTGTATTTGTTTTGCTTTTAAGTACTAGAAACTTCTTTTAAAATGGTTTAAAAAAAAAGAACAAAACCTCCTAAGCAGTTTCTGATGATATGATATATGTCTCTGCTGATAAATAAGTAACTAACCCTTCAAGTATGGCAAATAATGGGAATCTAGTTGTGAGTATCTCAGAAACCTAGAAGTCCAGGCTTTTTATATATAAATGGTTTTATTTTCATAGGGATTTAAACCATCTGCTTTCAGAGGAGCTGAAACATTGCAGTCTGACCTTTAGCCTACTTTGATGTTGCAAGCTGATTATAATTAAAAGCTTTTGGCTGTTTTATATGTATTAGGTGATTGGGGGTTTGTTTGTGGTTTGTTTGTTTTAATAATATTTTTATTGATTATTTGGAAATTTCACATCATTAACCCCCAGCACACTCACTTCCCAATCCTCTCAGGTCTGCCCCCCAAAACCACCTCCCTGCAAAAAAAAAGGAAAAAAAAAGTCCAATTTGTGTTGCCCATATACTCACTGGAACATGGTCAAACTCCCCGTAGCCAGCCCCTGAGAGAAAACTTGTCCTTACCCACCAGTACCCACTCCGGAAGCTGTCAACTGTGAAAAGCTACACTTTAGCATCCTTATCGTGATTTTTTTTTTTTTTTAATGATTGGTTAAGAATTTCACATCAAGGAGAGAGGCAGGGAGGGGAGCAGAGAAAAATGTAGAGCTCAATAAATATCAATAAAAAAAATAAAGGGCGAGGGCACCGTGAAAAAAAAATTTTACATCATGCACCCCAATCCCTTCATATCCGCCCTTCACCCCTGCAGTGCCCACAAAAGAAAACTAAAAGAAATGTTTAATTATTGAAAACAAACAAACGCGCCTGTGTCTTTCCCGCCTCTGCATCACTTCTCCATTCACCTTGGTGGTGTTGGGAGCTGCCGCTGTCACATGTGCCACGCATGTCGTGAAGTCTACCCCTTTGTCCAAGCAGCTCTACTTGCAAGTGTAGCTTATGGTGGCTTCCTGGCTAGGCTGTTACCTGGGAATTGAGCCTAAGCAAGGACTCTACTGCTGAGTTTTACTCTAGTTTTTTGTTTTATGAGAACAACTTTCACTAAAACCCAGAGGTTTTAGCGGAGCTGTCTTGCAAGCACCATTCATTTTGTTTCTGGCAGCATCTTGCTGTGTCTCCTGGCCTGACGAGGTACTCACCGAGAACTGTCAGCCGTCTCCAGCTTCGTGTCCGCTGGAGTCGCTGCAGTCCGCCGCCACTGGCCTTTCTTCTGAGCAGTTCTGTTACTGTGCCCCTGGCATGTGTGTCAGTGTGGGGACAACTTCGTGGAAAATGTCCGTCTTCCCACTTCTCTGTGGGTTCCAGGATCCGTCTCCAATCACAGACAGGAAGCGCTTGTCACCTGCTGAGCAGTCTCCCCGTCCCTTTTCTCTGCTTTCATTAGTTTGTTGGACTGGTTGGACAGGGGATGGGCAGAGTCAGGGGTTAGTTTTTTCATGTATTTGGTGGGCTGAGAGCCTTGTGAGCCTGCGATGGTGTACGTGTATGTGTTCAGGGGACAACTTGAAGAAGTCTGCTTCTGCTTCCTCTACCACGTGGGCTCTAGGAATCAAAATTCATGCACTGAGCTATCTTGCTAGCTCTGTTATTTTTGTTTTGTTTGAGACTGAAGACAGGATGTAGGCCAAGCTAGCTCTGGATTAGCCATGTTGAGGATGGCATTGCATTTCTGATTTCCTCCTTCAGCCTCCCAAGTTCTGGAATTGTAGGTGTGCACCGCCATATCTGACACTTTCTGTTGGATGTTTTGTTGTTTGTGTGAGGCAAAAACTGACACTGTACCTCAGGATAGTCGCCAACTTTTGGCAAACCTACATTGATTTTTGAGTCCTGGGATTGTAGACATACGTACGTCAGCATGTCGAGTTCCTATTCTCATTTTTTAATATATTCTTTTTTAATTCTGTTAGTTTTGTTTGTTTTTGTTTTTGGAGACAGTTTCTCTGTGTGACCCTGCCTGTTCTGGAACTTACTGTAGACCAGACTGGCCTTGAACTTATAGATATACCTGCCTCTGCTTCGCAAGTGCTGGAATTAAAGAAGTGTGCCACCTCCTGGATTCTGTTAATTTTTAAGTTCCAATAGTCAACATTTTAAAAAATAACTGTGCAGGTGTGTGTGTTGTGGGGCAGGGGGATGATTATCCTGGCACTTGCATAGAGTTTGTTCTTTTCCTGAGTTCCAGGAGTTGAACTCAGGTGCCTTTTCCTGCTGAGCCATCTTACATCTTACCAGAGACCAAAATGGAAGGAATTCTAGTTATTCCCTCCCTCTTCCCAGGCTCAGACACCCAGTTTAGCTTAAAACCTTTTGTTGAATTTATTTTGAGACAGGGTCTCACTTATCCCCACCTCCCCCCAGCCTCAAACTTGTGTAGGTAGCTGAGAATGACCTTGAACTTTGGTACCACTAGGACAAGCACCGCCCCACCTGATTTCTGTTGTGCCTAGGGTTTAGCCTGGGGCTTTTAGCTAGCCAAGAACTCTACCTCCTGAGCTGCATGCCTGGCCCTTGCTGCTGTTAAAGAAAATAATATATTAATGAGGGTTTTAGCTGACGAGCCCCGCCCCTTACTTGTGAGTGAAATAATAGCAGCAGTGTAACGATGTCCTAGCTCCTGAAATGTTCACAGTGGTAGTCATAGGCTTTGTAGAAACTCTGACATTGCCAAGGATTTTAGGGCCACCCAAGACTGCTCTTCACTGCAGTTGTGACTCCAGACCGTCTGCACTGATGACTGCCTGCTGAACCAAGGACTACCAAGTCTTTCACAGATTTGATAACTGGTTATAGGAAGGCAATGTATTTAATATAGTCAGTTTGATAGAATTCATACAACTCAGAAACAGCTAAATGGAAGAGATGCCTAGAAGGGTCAAGGGTTTTTGTACCTTCGTGTCTCCTTCCTAGTGTTCACCAGCTTAGAAGGTAGAGGTTTTAAAAGAGATTGGCACCTCCCTCCCCTCTTACCCGCTACCCTTCTGTCCATCCTAGATTAGTTGTTGGCCAGAAAGTTTTGTGTTTTATTTTGTTTAGCATTTACTCATGCTGGGAGGCCAAGTGTGCTGTGTGCACCCTTCAGAGACCCTTTTATGACTATGTATACCTTGACAGTATTGTATTTGATAGAACACTTGGGCTTTTCTTCTGTCTTCTTCATTGCGCCATCTCCTTTACCATAAGGAAACTGTCTTAAGTGTCTGTTAACTGGTCACTGATCTATTTTGGGGAACCATCTGGACTTTGCACATATTCAGAAGCCTGGATTGGATGTTTTTGCTGACGTATTAAACCCAAATCGTTGTTGATTATTGGTTTACCCCGCCCTTTGTTTAGTATGCATAGGGCATCTGAATTTAGAATGAACCGTGTTGCTTTGTTTTGCAATCTTTCAGGCCTTGGCTTATTTTGAGCAGTTAAAGATTTCCCCGGATGCTTGGCAGGTGTGCGCAGAGGCTCTGGCACAGAAGACGCACAGGTAAAGACGGAGTCTCCATGTTGTCTAGAAGCATTGATGTTTCCAGAAAGTGAGGCATTTTAGTTTTTTTCTTTGGGAAGTATTTTCACAAAAACATTTTGTGATTTGCCTTTTAGAAAAACTATTAGTAGCATGCAAAGAGAAAAATAGGAAACCAATTTTTAGCCAATTCAGAATTGATTTTTCAGTAAAACTATCCTTTTTTAAAATTTTATTTATTTTTATTTTATTGGTGTTTTGCTTGTATGTGTGCGTGAGGAGTTAAAGTTATGTGGGTGCTGGGAACTGAACCCAGGTCCTCTGGAAGAGCAGTCGGTGCTCTTAACTGCTGAACCATCTCTCCAGCCCAAACTATCCTTTTCTTAATGTGTATTGTGCACTGGTATAGGTTACACTGAACTTGTTCTTGTCTTACTGTTTGTTGGAAGTTGGTGAAGGAGGTGACCATTAGTGATATATATCTTATTCTAAAGCTTTCACTTAGAGTATATCAGTATTCAGTTACTATTCCTTGTCTGGATCAAGGTCTTGTTGATGACTTCCATAGTCCATCCTGTGTGCCTCCAGCAGACCTCTGAGGAGAAGTCAGGAAGGGTCAGGAAGGGTGAAAGTGGGTCTTAGAGTATTTCCCGCCAGCTCTGCATTGCTGTTGACCGAGGCCACATACCACGCTGAAAAGGCTTGCCCCTGCAGTGTGACTTTGCGGTAGTCTCTCTGAAGCAGCAGGCGCAGTTTCATGGAAATAGGAATGTGTATGCCCATTTCATCATTAGTTAAGTTAGCTTCTTAGTAAGGATAGAAAATGGGCATAGTGAAGCTTGTGGAAAACAGTGAGCTCGCAGAGCACAGGCAGCCCGCTGATGGGAGCAGCTACGCGGGGCTTTAGTGACACCTCTGGCCGGAGCTGCTGGTGTGCTGCCCCATCCTGTTTTGCTGCAGCCTGGTTGCGTTTACTGGGACTGTTTTTCCTGAACACCTTAGGGTGTCCTCACACACAGCCTGCCACACTCACCATCTGTCTGGACTCCTAAGGAATTCTGTTAGAATTGTAGGTTGTGTTACCTCTAGAGAGAGTTAGAAATAGGTGGTGGACGGCTGTTGGGTCCTTCTCCCATCCTACAAAGGTGGGTTTGTTTATCCTTTAGTTTCTTGTGTGAACTTTGAGGTGACCTGAGTCCCTCTACCCTCTTTATTTTGTATTTACCTATAAGAGAATCAGACTAATAATGCTTAAGTTTCAAGTAAGCCATGCATGGCATCTTTGGTTTGGTCAGCCTTTGCTGCTGTTTGTCAGCTTGCATCTTTCTGACCATTATCAAATACAAAACAGAGATTGTACCAGGGACCTTGACTCTCCATATTAGCATTCGGGGCAGGGGCCTCTATGGAGCACTGTGTTTAGGGTAGGGTGTGTATTAGAGCATGTGGTCCTGTTGTTTAGAAAATGGAACAGACTGCCACGCGTTGGGAATTGTATTTAGAGCTCTATTAACCCTTTAAATCCAGGACTTGTGCCTATGGCTGATTGGTAAAGCCTTTGCCTGGAATTCATGAGGCCCTGAGTTAGGTACCTAGTACAATAATAAAAATAAGTAAAATAGAATTGGTAAATAGAAAGCCAGGCAAGCAGCCTTGCTTTAGAAACTTCACGATTGTTACTAGCATTTTGCCATTGTTTTCCCTGATTTATTTTCTGATTATCTATTTTTTTTTCTTTTTCAGTGATGATCACATAAAGTTTTTCTGCTTCCAAGTATTAGAACATCAAGTTAAATACAAGTACGTCTTTCCATTGTTTTTAATCTCGAAGATTTGTTGGAACAAGCGTGTCTAATTTTTCTGTCCTTGAGGAAACCAAAATATATATGGATAGTAAACGACCAGTGTAGTCGTTATATCTGGGCTGTGAATGTGCTTTCATTTATTTAGACTGAGCTAGCTAGTCTACAGGCTTATTCTGTAGACCACAGACTTCGGTGCATGGTTGGTTTAAGAAATCACATAGCTGTCATCTGTTTGAGCGTGAACTGAGCCGCAGATCTGAGCTCACTGACTGGCCTGTCTGGCAGGCTTGTCTGTGCATTCTTCACAACTGTGCTAATGGACTTTGCCATGCATTTTAGGAAACCAGGTGCCAGAATGCTGTAAAATTCCCTTTTGATAGATGAATTTGCATTCAAAGCCACAGACGGCAATGTAGTCACTGTTTATCACTTTACCAGGTACTCAGAACTCAGCACAGCTCAGCAGCAGCTGATCAGGGAGACGCTCCTGTCATGGCTTCAGGCTCAGGTAATCCGTTCATTTCATTCTATTGTCGCTAGAGTATTTTCCTTTAAGATCCAGCCAAAGGAAAACAACTGGATGTTTTCTTAGAAATTTTATGACCTGGGTGGCGGTGGTGGTGCAGGCCTTTAATCCCTGCACTTGAGAGGCAGGGGCAGGGAGATCTCTGAGTTTGAGTCCAGCCTGGTCCACAGAGTTAATTCCAGGACAGCTAGGGCTACACAGAGAAACCCTGTCTTGAAAAACAAAAGGCAAAAAGAGAAAAAGAAATGAACTATTAAGATTCTGTTCATGGAGCTTAGTAAAGGAGATCCCTTGGTCCATCCCTATATCTCAGTACTCAGGAAGCAGAGACAGGAAGATTGGTGTTTTGAAGCCAACTTGGAGTTTGAACAAGTTAAAGGCCAACTTGAGCTGCATAGGAGACCTTGTCACATAAAAATAAGGCATGGATGGGCTGGTCCTGGTGCCTCAAACCTTTGATCCCACACAGGCAGGAAGTTGAGTGGATCCCTTTGACTGAGGCCAACCTGGGCTACAAAAGACCCTGACTCAGAACAGGCAAACAACCCTGGTGGTATTGGGGGTTAAGAAAGGCCTGGGTAGAATCCTTAAGTAGCATACAGTTTTATCCCCAACACTGAGGGAAATACAAGTTCGTAGAGGCAGCCATTATTCACTTGCTCACATTTGACTGGTTACTTGCACGCATGGGTAATTTTGCAGTTTGCTGTGTTGCCGCTAATGTGGGCAATGTTGAAGTTTAATTGGGTTTTTGCCAACTAATGGTAAATAGAAAAAATAGTGTGCTTTTGAATTGTTTGGATTTAATTTCATGGATATTTCTCTTTGCCAGATGCTGAATCCCCAACCAGAGAAGACCTTTATAAGAAACAAAGCAGCCCAAGTCTTCGCCTTGCTTTTTGTTACAGAGTATCTCACTAAATGGCCCAAGTTTTTTTTTGACATTCTGTCAGTAGTCGACCTAAACCCAAGGGGCGTGGATCTGTACCTGCGCATCCTCATGGCCATTGATTCGGAGTTGGTGGACCGTGATGTAGTTCATACCTCAGAGGCAAGTAACTTCATGCTGTTTCTTAGTGTATGTTTTGTAGGGGAAACAAACATATGATGAAAAGCACAGGGAGTCTTACGTTGTTTCATTTGTTTGCTTCCCCCTGCTCCCTCCAAGACAAGGTTTCTCTGCGTAGCTCTGACTGTCCTGGAACTCGCAGAGATCCTACTTCCTCTGCCTCCCGAGAGCTGGATTAAAGGCCTGCATCACCATGCCCAGATGGCTCTTTTGCCTGTTCTTTGTGTGTGTGTGTTGGGGGGGGGGGTTCAAGACAAGGTTTTGCTGTGGTTTTGGAGCCTATCCTGGCGCTAGTTCTTGTAGAACTCACAGAGATCTGCCTGCCTCTGCCTCCTGAGTGCTGAGATTAAAGGCGTGCGCCACCACTGCCCAGCACTTTTGCCTGTTCTTAAATTACAAATGTATCTCACATCTTGAATTTGCTGACAATGAAATTTAACCCCTCCCACCACCGAAAAGAACATTCCATTATTTTTAAAGCTAAGCCACTGTTGTCACCAGTGAAGTACGTGTTTGTTTTTTCATACTGTGAAATGTCATCCATTCTCAGTGCTTCTGAACAAGTGTAAAGGCTTATGAGTGCAGATGTCGGGGCCACGCCAGTCGTGTGCCCAAGCCCTCCATCTGAGTCTTTATGCGTCTAGACATCTCCTTTGCCTTTGTTTGTTTGTTGTTAAGTAGTGTATTGTAGTGTTTCATCACTGATGAATAGTCTTTATAGCTGAGGTACAGCCTTAATCAAGCCGTATCCTAAAGGATATCTATATCTATCTATAGATAGATAGATAGATAGATGGAGCACTGGTGTATGGAGTGCAAGAGGCCCGGGGTTTGATCTCTACCACTTCAGTATAGAAGTGCTTAATAAAGAGTGTGGGAAGTCTCTAGCACTTGGAAACGGGGGTAGGAGCCATCCTGGGTTACTTATTGAGAACTTTGTCTCATTAAGAAAAAAACAACAACAGAAACACCACTGGAAATAGCTTTAAATGTTTATAATATTTTAAAACTATAACTACTGCACATATAAGCCACTCGTTTTTTCTAAATGCTTAAGTATCATTTGTGTCTAATTGGAGATAATTTCACATGCTTAAGATTTCTAAACAATGCTTATTTATAGTTTTAGTTAATGAATTAAGTCTGGCACCAAGGAATAGAACGGAAAAAGGAAACACAAAGAATCACAGGATGTAATTTTAGAGCAGATAAATAGGAAGCCATGGTCAGGACTGTTTAACAAGCCTGGAGGTTTCATGCAGAGGAAATTACTGTGTGCAACTGAACTTGGATGTCTAGCTCTGGCTCACAGTCTTCCTTGTCTTTTGTGTTTGTTTTTAGGAGGCCCGCAGGAATACTCTGATAAAAGATACCATGAGAGAACAGTGCATTCCAAATCTGGTGGAGTCGTGGTACCAGATTCTACACAATTACCAGTATACCAATTCAGAAGTGCTGTGCCAGTGCCTTGAAGTAGTTGGGGCTTACGTCTCTTGGATAGACTTATCCCTCATAGCCAATGATAGGTGCGTACACCTGTAATTCCTAAACTAAAGATTGGAGAGTTGGTGTCTAAAACTTGCGAGCTGAAAACGTTATAAGATCTTTATCCCCCGCCCGTCACCAGGTTTATAAATTTGCTGCTGAGTCACATGTCGGTAGAAGTCCTGCGGGAGGAGGCGTGCGACTGCTTGTTTGAGATGGTGAATAAAGGGATGGACCCCGTGGAGAAGATGAAACTGGTAGAGTCCTTGTGTCAGGTGCTGCAGACTGCCGGGTTTTTCAGCATTGACCAGGTCAGTGGATTTCTTCCCCCTGAATTTTGGGGGATGTCCTTGAACTAATAGTAAACCACTATATTCTGAGAGTGCCAATATTGTGTGATGTTTTTGCTCTTTTGACTTTTTGGAGGGGCCTACCACCCAACTCCTAAATAAATCACACACGGAGGATCATTAGTTATGAATGCTCAGCCTTGTCCTGGCTAATTTCTTGTCAGCTTTCCTTATTTTACTGTTTGTCTCTGGGCTTTTATCTTTATTTCCGTACATCTTATTTTCCTTCTTCGTGGCTGTCTGGGTTGCTGGCCCCTGATCTCCTCTCCTTGTTCTCTTGCTCCTTTTCTTCCTCCTTTCTCCTGTTTATACACTCTGCCTGCCAGTCCTACCTGTCCTTGCTTCTGCCACGTTACCACTGTTCATCTCTTGATTAGGACCATCGGGTGTTTTAGACAGCTTCACAGAGTTAAACAAATGCAGCATAAGTAAAAGTCACACACCTGAAAACAATATTCCCCAACCTCCCAACTAATATCTGTGGCATTTTCTTTGCACATTTGGTTACACCCATTCTGACACTTAACAGTCAGAGTGGTGTGTGCACTTTGCAAGTTTACAATGTTGATTGTGCCCAGAGTAACAAATCCATCATTTACATTACAGAACATTTGACCTTTGACCCAGGTTAGTCCTAGTAACCATAAAAGCTTCATTTTCATCATAGACTTGAATTTTAATGTAATTTTTCACATTTTATTTTATGTGTATGTGTGTTTTACCTGCATGGCTGTGCTTGCATCATTTGTATGCCTGGTGCCTAAGGACACCAGAAGAGGGGATCAGAGCCTCTGGGACTGGAGTTAAGGTGGATTTAGGCTGCCATGTGGGTGCAGGTCCTCTGGAAGAGCAAACAGCCCTGAGCCCTTTCTCCCACTCGTTTGAGACTGATGGCTCTCAGTGTGGTGAGTTAGTCACTTAGGTAATACGAAGACTTTTTGTTCTTGTGTGTGTGGTAGAAATGAAGTCACAGCATCCTGCTAGCACTGTCACCGAGCCCCGCTGAGCCCGTGGCAGCACTTCAGATTTAGCTACGGCTGTGTGTGCTCCAGTGCTAGAGTGCACGTGGGGACCTACCAGGTGGGTCTGAGGTGGACCTCGGGTTGTCAGCCTTGGTGGCAGTCCTGCCTGGCCCTAAGATGTCTTGTATTGGTGATGCCAGTAATATGGTTCTTGTAGATTCCTTCTTCGTGCACCACAGGTTCAGTTACCTTCTTCTGCCTTACTTAGTGTCTGGGTCTTTTAAGAGGAAATCTAAAATAGTGAAAGTCGAGCCTTTGTCTGCGGGAGAGGAGCTCATGGATAACTAATAATCGGGAAGCCTATAGCATTGGCAGTGACTCAAGCGGGCCACTCTGATAGCAGCCCGTGTCTTTGTAGGGACGTAGGGGCCGCAGTCAGACAGTTCCGGAAAGGACTGTTGTCAGCCATTACACAGGCAGTGCGGCAGCACTGATGAAGCTGAACAGTTAGGAAAGGCAGCTCGGAAACGTCTCTTTTACTTAAGGTCTTTCTTGTTTCCCTCCCTCCCTCCCTCCCTCCCTCCCTCCCTCCCTCCCTCCCTCCCTCCCTTTTTAGGTAATATCCACAGGACTGTCATCATTAGAATAGCAGTTATAGGCATGGTTGAGAACACTGGCTGCTTCTCCAGCATCTGAAACTACAGTTCCTGGACTCCAGTGCCCTCTTCTGGCCTCCGAGCACTAGACACATATGTAGCACAGATATGTGTGCAAAACACCAAACATGCAAAATATTTCTGTAATCAAAAAACAAAACGTAGTTGCTTTCAGAGTGCTATTGGCTAATAATGGTAGCAGAAAAATTCACATTCTGATAATTTTACTGCCATAATAATGAATTGATAGCTGTTGTCTTAACATTGAGCCCTGGGGCCAGCAAAATGCTCAGCAGATAAAATCCCTTACCTTGAGGTCCTTACGACTGGAGTTTCATTCCTGAAACCCCTGGTGGAAGGGGAAGACTGGCTCCTGAAAATGGCGCACACACACGCCCACACTAACCCCTCCGTGTCATAGCCGATTACATAGTATTTTATTTTTAAGACTGAGTCCTGTAATTGGCACTACATTCTTACTAAAGTTCAAGGGCTTTCCTCTTCCCAAGGTAGGTGGTTGTAATTGTGGTCTTTGCTTACTGCTCACAGGAAGAAGATTTGGACTTCGTGGCCAGGTTTTCTAAGCTCGTAAATGGAATGGGACAGTCCTTGATAGTTAGCTGGACTAAATTAATTAAGAACGGGGCTGTCAAGAGTGCTCAAGAGGCACTCGAAGCTATCGAGACAAAAGTTCCACTTATGTTACAGCTGCTAGTTCACGAGGATGATGATATCTCCTCCAACATTATTGGATTTTGTTACGATTATCTGCATATTTTGAAACAGGTGAGTCATCGTGTTCTTTTTGTCTAGTAGATATTTAAAGAGCTGTTAAAAATGGAGAATAAGAAAAAGAAAACAATCTCCTATTCCTTGTTCCAAGACAGAGAGATACATAGATGTATTCTGTTACTTATTTACTGGCTTGCTTCTTTGTAGTTTTTATTTATTTATTTATTTTATGTAAAAAATACAGACAATGTGAATAAGTTCTGAAATAGACTAGCCTGGACTTGGTGAGCCATACTTATGATCCCAGCACTTAGAATAGGGAAAGGGTTCTTCAGGTCATCATCTGCGTCACAGCAAGTTCAAGACTAGCCACGAGCAACTTGAGGCCCTTGCCTCAGAAGACAATACATTCATGAGGCATAAATGTGGTCTGGGGTTACTCTTGTTTTCTGTGTGTTCCTTTAAACCTGTGTGTTTCTAAACACAGCAACAACTTGTTAAACTCTTTGCTGACAACTGCTTCCCAGTAACAACACAAAGTGTGATGGTGAAGGTTCCCGTAGTGCAGTGTGCAGTGTTCTGAAGACTAGTTGCTTCTCATTATGACATTAAATGAAAGACCTTTCCTGTTTTTGTTAGTTTTTACCAATTATATTTAATTATATCGAGGCTTTCTTCATTCTTAGAAATGTAATTTTGCATGCAGAAGGGTTTTTAGGATTGTGTGAGCTATGATCGTTGTTTTAAGAAACTAAGCATGGTCAAGCATGTCTTTAATCTCAGTTGTCGGTGGGGCAGAGGCAAATCTCTGAGTTTGAGGCCAGCCTGGTCTGTATAGTGAGTTCCAGGCTAACCATAGCTACATACTGAGACCCTGCCTCAAAACAGCAAAAACACCCTTTACTGCCTTAGAGCTTAATTCTTTTCTAAATACAGGATAAACAATTTAATCAGTCAGATCAATTAAGTTATTTACTAGACATGATATTATTACATCTGAAGTTAGGAATTGACTGGTTGCTATCAAACTACTCAGCAAGAATTTGTGTGTTCTATTTTTTTATATTTTTGGTTGTGAGCCTAGCCTTTAACGGCTGAGCCATCTCTCCAGCCCTGTGTTCTATTTTTTTATGCTGGAGATTAGACCCAGGGATGCTGGGAAAATCTCTACCCTATAATTGTACCACCAGCTCCTTTGTGGGTTGTTTTAGAAGATACTGATTGCTTAGAAAAAAAATTGATAAGTATAACATTAAAAATAAATTGTTTATTTTTATTTTAAGCTTTCAGTGCTCTCAGATCAGCAAAAAGCTAATATAGAGGTAAGTGGCTTCTTTAAACCAATGATAGATTTTTCTTCCCCCAAATCAGTGAGTTTGCTGGGGTTCTTCACCAGACTGTGGGTGAGGGGGTTTCTTACGTGAGCAGAGACAGCTCCGAGGCAGCTGCATCCTTGAGAGCCCACCCAGCTTTGGGTGCTAACTCCTCTCTGCACAGTGTTGGAGAATCTTTTCCCAGCAGTCCTTCATGAGTGGATAGCCCTGAGGGACAGGGCTTGGTGAATCTGTTGAGTTTTAGGGACTTGTGATTTGTTTGTTTCCTGAGTCTCGGGTAGCCTTCCTCCATGAAGGACTGTTTGAACTCAGGTTTGTACCCACCACTCCACCCTTGCCATCCTACCACCTCCTCCTCGTGAGATTCCCTGAGTCTTGGAGTGAGTGGTATAGATGCCCATCTAAAGCAGATCAATCTGATCAATTCTTTTTTTAAATTTATTTTTATTATTTTATGTGCATTGGCATTTTGCCCACATGTGTATGTCTGTGTGAGGATATCAGATCCTGTAATTACAGACAGTTGCGAGCTGCCATGCGAGTGCTGGGATTTGAACCCAGGTCCTCTGGATGGGCAGTCAGTGCTCTTTAACCGCTGAGCCATCTCTCCAGCACTGACCTCATCAGTTCTTTGTCTGAAATCTACTTTGAAATGTAGCTCAACTTCTAGATTAAAAAGAACAATTAACAAACATTTCATTTTTAATTTTAGGCAATCATGTTGGCCGTTATGAAAAAATTGACTTATGATGAAGAATATAACTTTGAAAATGAAGTAAGTAATTTTACATCAGAGAACTGGTTTTAATTTTATTGTTTGTTTGCATTAGATTAGTATTTTAATTTTAGTTTGAGACCCTTTTAAAATGAGAAATAGTGTTTTAAGTCAATCTTGTTTTTACTGATGTATATTAATGTCAGTTTGGGGTAACACTCATGGAGACCTGAATCCTTAGCTGTAAGAGGTTGGAGAGGCGACTAATTTGGTCAAGTGCTTGATGTGTAAGCATTAGGATTGATGGCTGTAGACAGCTGGATTTGGTAGTGCCTGCTTGTAATTGAGAGCTGGGAAGGTGGGAAGGTAGACATCGGGGACTCCCTCGTGCATTTACAGCCAGCCTTTCCTACGTGTTGAGTCCCATGTCTTAATGAGGAAGATGGATAGCTCCTGAAGGCTCCTGAGGTGGACCTCTTGTCTGCTCATATCACTCGTACACAGAATCTTGTAAAGTGGCCTTGGTGGCCTATGCCTGAAACCCCTGCAGTTGGCAGCCTTAGGCAAGAAGATTGCCATAACTGTTGAGCCAGCCTGGGCTACATACTGGGTTACAAAGTGAGACCTTGTCTCAAAAGAAACAGAAGGAAACCTTTAAAAAAAATTGCAGGACCTGGATATAGCTCAGTGGGAGAGCCTTTGCTTGCTGCATGCAGGCCCTAGATTTTATGTATAGCAGCCCAAGGAAAGAAAAATAATAATTATTAACATTGAACTTACACCTGACATATTATTGATCTTCTCACACGGTGCATTTACTTAGGAGTGCTGGGTTGAGGCCCAGTCTGGAGGGGGTGAGTGTGAAACTCAGCTGGACTTGCTCATCTAAGTCTGTCCAGAGTCACAGGAGGACTGCTTCCCAGTGCGTCCTGGACACTGGGCGTGAGTTGCTGAGGTGTGTGCTGTGGAAGGATAACAGAGATGATAACCAGCACACTGGCCCCAGTCCTCACACTGTTAGCACGTCAGGGCCGCAAAGGGTGAGTGAAAACAGTAGGGCCCGTGCTGGCTGTGTTCTCAGCCCTGTCCCCCTCCTTAGCCTGTGTGTGCCCCAGGCCTTGAATGGCTAAGGTTATTGTTAGGATTGCTAGTTAGTGAGCAGGAAGGGCAGTGCTACTGAGCCTTTGTGATTTTTCTATCCGAAGATAAAGGTAGGAGTTAACTGATCGTTCATGTAAATCTATTGCTCGTCACTGTGAGACTAGGCCAGGGTGCTGCATCGGAGGCCCGAGGACTGCCTTGGTCAGTTCCTCCTCCCTCCCCGGCTGCAGGTAAGGAGAGCCGCTGTCAGCTCTGGCGTCAAGTGCTCCTAGCCTGCGCCATCTTGATGCTGCACTTAAACCATTAAGACCAAGCTTTTAACTTGTGTTGTAGGGTGAAGATGAAGCCATGTTTGTAGAGTACAGGAAACAGCTGAAGTTGCTGTTGGACAGGCTCGCTCAGGTGTCCCCGGAGCTAGTGCTGGCTTCCGTTCGCAGAGTGCTGAGTGCCACACTGCAGTAAGTTCTGCTGTTAGAGTAAGCTCCTCTTGTGCCGGGGTGGTATGCAGCAAATGAGTCGGCAGCGTCCATCACGCCTTATGTCCCTGCAGTTTGTTTTGCTCCGTAGTTTACTTGTGTCTACCTCTGGCATAAATTACATTGCTTGACAAAAAGGGTTTGACTTTTTAACTCACTCAGGACATTTCTAAGAATAGTTTTTATAGTAGCACGTCCGTTTAGTATACTTATGAAACTGCCATCCACGCAGTCAGTGCACTTCAGCCATCTTCCCCCACACACACAATGTTACTTCCCGCTGGGTTGGTTACAGGAGTGGGCAACTCACCAGTGGCTGTGCCACTGAAACGGTCTGGTGGTGCGTTCCTGTCCTGAGTATCAGGAGTTATCTAAAGTTTATGTCAGATCACAGACATACTTGTATGCCTTGGTAGGAATTGGCAGACCACACGCTTCATGGAGGTTGAAGTGGCAGTAAGATTGCTGTACATGCTGGCGGAAGCTCTCCCAGTGTCACATGGTGCTCACTTCTCAGGTGACGTTTCAAAAGCTAGTGCTTTGCAGGACATGATGCGAACGGTAGGTACACCAAGGGTCCTTTACTGTGACGTGATGTGCTCTGTGTGTTGTGCTGTGGGCTCACGGGTTCTTAGTTGTAGACAAATCAAGGGTCCTTTACTGTGACGTGATGTGCTGTGGGCTCATGGGTTCTTAGTTGTAGGTGCACCAAGGGTCCTTTACTGTGACGTGATGTGCTCTGTGTGTTGTGCTGTGGGCTCACAGGTTCTTAGTTGTAGACAAATCAAGGGTCCTTTACTGTGACGTGATGTGCTCTGTGTGTTGTGCTGTGGGCTCACGGGTTCTTAGTTGTAGACAAATCAAGGGTCCTTTACTGTGACGTGATGTGCTCTGTGTTTTGTGCTGTGGGCTCACGGGTTCTTAGTTGTAGACAAATCAAGGGTCCTTTACTGTGACGTGATGTGCTCTGTGTGTTGTGCTGTGGACTCACGGGTTCTTAATCGTTAGAGCTTGGTGTGTTTTTACAGAGGGAATTATGGATCTTTCAGTAAACAAAAATGGGTCTCTTCATTTTTCCCTTTCCAGTTGGTGACATCAGGTGTCAGCTCCTATCAGCACACGTCCGTGACTCTGGAGTTCTTTGAAACTGTCGTTCGATATGAGAAGTTTTTCACTGTTGAACCTCAGCACATTCCGTGTGTACTAGTAAGTGTGCGTTTCACTTGGTTTTTGATGATCAGATAGTGTTCTGTCCTTGTTCTCTAACTTTTCTCGGAGTCAGAAGTTTAATCTACGTTGGGTGACAGTTTATGTAAGTCCAGTGCTTAGGAGCTGTGTGTGATGCGCCATTCCTCCTTATTCCTGGCCCTGGCCAGAACTGCAGCTGGGTGTGAGCAGAAATGCAGTATTGACAATGAAATGCTTGAATCAGAACACAAATGATCACTGTCTCTTTCTTCAGATGGCTTTCTTAGACCACAGGGGTCTGTGGCATTCCAGTGCTAAAGTCCGGAGCAGAACTGCCTACCTGTTTTCTAGATTTGTCAAGTCTCTCAAGTAAGTATTGGCTTTCAGCGCTGTTGTGGAGTGTGCACATGGGGGCCGCTGGGGGTAGAAGGGGCTCCTCCTGCACGGGCTTCTTTCCCTGCTGACGGACCAATTACTGTAGTCAGCCTTGTTTGCATATTTTTATGTGACTTCATGTATTGGTATATTGTTTTATAGGTTCTATGCATTGAGTGTGTGATGTATGAGGGATACAGCCTTCCCACTATGGGATCAAGGTATCACCCTCAAGCCATCATGTTTGCAAGGCACATGCATTTAATTGCTGTGCCATCTCCCTAGGCTAGCGTTTTTGTTTATTTGCTTGGTCACGGAGAGTCTCTGTCTACCTACTACATACTGGGAGTATAGGCTTGCAACGTGATGCCCATCTTGCATGTACATTTTTAACCTAATCTGCTATCTGTAGTACCTTTGTAAGTACTTTTTTTTTTTAATGTGAAAAGTACTTAAGTAGGCATTCTCTTGGCAATACTTCACTACAGAGCAGGTGAACTTTTTAAATTGCTCATATGCTAATTTTAGTAATCAGATTGGCTAACATAAAACTGAGCCATGGTCCCTTCTCTTTTAAAAGGAGGGTTGATAATTTAGCAGCTCGTGAGCACATTACTTACCTTGTTTTCTTCTTGATTTCATTCAGTAAACAAATGAACCCTTTCATTGAGGATATTTTGAATAGAATACAAGATCTATTAACCCTTTCTCCACCTGTAAGTATCTTCTGGATGTCTTCCCAGATATCAACAATACCTATGCCTCTCGGGCCCCACTTGTTCTTAACTAGTGTGTGGGGGGGTGCGTGTGCACAGTTTATTTGGATCTGTTCACCAAGGTTGTTTTGATGACAAGCATATCAGTAATGGAAGGACTTTACAGTGTGGAGTATGTTTTGATTTCTCTGTGGTGTTAAGTGTAGCTGAAATTAATGGAAGAGAAGAAATTCACCTTGTAGATTGGTCTGTGATGACGTCGTACTTGCCATTGCCAGGGCCACTTAACACTGAAGTCTTGTCTCAGACTGAAGTCAGTGTCACTTTACTAGAAGGACTTAAGTTGAGATAGTTTATAAGTACATTTTGATATACATGTATATTTTGTTTTGGGGGGTTGGTTTGTGTGTATATGTGTGTGTGTGTGTGTGTGTACACATATTTTTTGAAACAAGGCTTTTCTGTGTAACAAGCCCTGGCTGACCTGGAACTCACATTGTAGAGCAGGCTGACCTTGAGGTCCTCCTGCCTCTGCCTCCCCTGCACTGGGATTAAAGGCATGTGCCACCACCATCTATCTTTATGAATGCTTGGTATATGATCCAGTGTGGTAGATTATATTTCCTATCTCTCTTGTGCTTATTCTTTATTAAGTTAAATGAGAGGCACTAAAATGTAAACATGCAGATAAGACAAAATTCCCTTCCAGGAGAATGGTTACCAGCCCTTGCTGAGCAGTGACGACCAACTCTTCATTTACGAAGCAGCCGGTGCACTGATTGTTAGCAGTGACTACCCAGCAGAGAACAAGCGGGCCTTGATGAAGGACCTCTTGACGCCGCTGATGGAGAGGTTCAAGGTCCTCTTGGAAAAACTGATGATGGCGCAAGATGAAGAGAGGCAAGCATCTCTTGCAGATAGTCTCAGCCATGCAGTGGGATTTGCCAGGTGAGCCCAAACGCAATTAAAATTAAAAAATGTGTGTCTGCGTAGGCAGAGCCTCTGCTGTGGGTCTTTTTAGCATGGACACACTAAACTGTTTTCGAAGCTGAATTCCTCTGGTTGTCTAAACCCTTGTCTCTCCAGTAAGTTAAGCTGTAGCTAGCAAAGAGGCTAGGTCATTTGCTAGCTGTGTGTTTACCAGGAAGACTGTCACTAACACACCTGCTTCTGACTTCAGTGTAAATCAATCTTGTCTTTCAGGAGGTTAGCCCAAGTTTCTCTGTAAAATAGCATATCGCGACATTGTGGTTTAGTATTGGTCCCCTCGAGAGAAGGTCCTGAGACCGCTTGGATGTTACACTGTGTCCCAAAGACCACCAAGCAGCCATTTACTTCTTCCCTGTATTGAAATGATTGAAATGATTGCTAATAAAGTTATACCGCAGAGTTGTTCTACGCCAGATACTTCAGTGCAGGAGCCAGGCCTCGGGTGATAGGAATCACCTGACTGTGAATGGAGGGGTTAGGTTGGTTCCTAAATTTAGTGAGTACTGCATACAGATTACCTAATGGCTTAGTCATAGTAAATACATTTTTTTCCCGAAGATATCTGGATTTTAGAGAAGCAGATAGACTCAAATTGTGTTAACTACTTCTTACTTTTTTAATGTATTTCACATTTGTTCTGTGATGACATCTGAAAGCATCATTTTCCCATAGCCATTAACTAAGGAGGGAAGTTAATATTGATGTAGGAAATAATCAATGCCTTAGTGTTTGTTGACAATTTGCCATCTGTTGTGCATTGTATTTTTAATACTCTGAAGTTTAAAGAAAACTAAATTTGACTGTCTGGGTTTTGGTCACATAGTCGAACCAGCAAGGCTTTCAGCAACAAGCAGACTGTGAAGCAGTGTGGCTGCTCCGAGGTTTACCTGGACTGTCTCCAGACGTTCTTGCCGGCCCTCAGCTGCCCTTTACAGAAGGACACTCTGAGGAGCGGGGTTCGCACTTTCCTTCATCGCATGATCATTTGCCTGGAGGAGGAGGTTCTTCCGTTCATCCCGTCTGCCTCAGAACACATGCTCAAAGACTGTGAAGCAAAAGACCTCCAGGAATTCATTCCACTCATCAACCAGATTACGGCCAAGTTCAAGGTACCGCAAACCCTGAGCGTCCTAAGACTCTGGTGACGGACGCATCCTCTGCAGACCTAAACTAGACGTGCGCATCTGAGTGTGGTGGAGGTGGGGTTGGCCTCCACCACATTTCACAGTATTTGTTAATACACGGTCTGTCACTAAGCTTGGAGCTCATTGATAGGGTTGCCTAGCTGTCTCGTAGGCCCTGGTGGGCCTCCCCATTTTCGGTGCACACAGCCATTCCCAGCTCTCATTACAGGAGACTGGGATTCAGACTCAGGTCCTCAACTGTGTGTAGGAAGTTCTTTGCAGGCCAAGCCCTCCTCAGCCCCACCTTTGCCTTGTAAATGACCCTGAGTTACCCGGTCACTTTGGTCATGGAGTGTCTAACATTCTGAATAGTCGACTGTCTGCCCCACAGGTAAGGCGAGGGAGATTTCTAAGTTGAAAAAAGTAATTTTTTTGTGTGTATGAGTGTGTTGCCTGCATGCACGTAAGTGCACCATGTGCATGACTGGTGTCTAAAGGATCACCAGGAACTGGAGGTACAGGACATGGAGTTGACATGCCTCCATGTGGGTGCTGGGAAAAGGACCTAGGTCCTTTGCAAAAGCAGCAAGATGGCTTAATCACTAAGCCACCTCCACGGCCCCCAAGTAGATGTTTTAATAAAAACATTAATCACTGTAGTGGGAGAAAAGTACCAGGAAAAGCAGGTGAACCTGGTGCTGAGTTCTGGCTGTGAACACGTGGCACTGGAACAAGAAAGAGTCTAGAAGTGATCCAAGGAATTAAAATAGGCATGAACTGGTTAGGGAGAAAGGCCAACATTTGCACAAGGCTTTCTGAGTTCAAACTCTGCCCTGAATGGTTTTGGATGTTGCTTTATATTCCTCATTTTATGTATTTTTATATGGTAAAAATTCTGCCTTACAAAAGAGGAAACTGGGGCCTAGATAGGTTAAGGAACTTAACTAATGGAAGTTACATATATTAGTTTAATTACAAAAGTAAGGCTTTGAGGTTTTTTTAGAATTTTTTCCCTTAGAAACTTAAATCTTAAAATATTTCTTGGCCGCCGGGCGATGGTGGCGCACGCCTTTAATCCCAGCACTCGGGAGGCAGAGGCAGGCGGATCTCTGGGAGTTCGAGACCAGCCTGGTCTACAGAGTTAGTTCCAGGACAGGCTCCAAAACCACAGAGAAACCCTGTCTCGAAAAAACCAAAAAAAAAAAAAAAAAAAAAAAATATTTCTTGGCCAACTTTGATCATGATCACTTGTTATTTTATTTCAATTTTTTTTTTTTCATTTTTCATGGATGCACATGCATGCCAAAGCATGGAGATCAGTTTTTTCTTTCCATCTTTTCATGGTTTCTGGGGGCTGAACGCAGGTCACCAGGCTTACACAGTAAGTAACTTTACCTGCTTAACCATCTTGCTGACCCACAAACAAAATTCTAAGATACAAGTTGAATTTTTTTGGTTTTTGGAGACAGGGTTTCTCTGTGTTAGCTTTGTAGCCTGTCCTGGAACTTGCTCTATAGACCAAGCTGGCCTTGAACTCAGAGATCCACCTGCCTCTGCCTCCCAAGTGCTTGGATTAAAGACAAGCCACAGCCAAGCAAGTTGAACTTCTTAAGATTCACTTTTATGTGTATGGTGTGTGGCCGGAACACGTGCTGTGCACCATGTGCATGCATTGCCTGGAGAACCCAGAAGAGGGCATCAGAGTCCTTGGAACAGAAGTTACTGATGGTTGCATTGCCATGTGGATGCTGGGAACGGAATCCAGGTCCTCTAGAAGAGCAGCCAGTGCTCTTAACCCCTGGGCCATCTCTTCAGCCCCATGCATGTTGAATTTAATCTTGAGTCCTTGGGTAGTGTATCTGTTTTAAATTTGTTAGGTTGTGCCGGGCGGTGGTGGTGCAGGCCTTTAATCCCAGCACTTGGGAGGCAGAGGCAGGCGGATCTCTGTGAGTTCAAGACCAGCCTGGTTTACAAGAGCTAGTTCCAGGACAGGCTCCAAAACCACAGAGAAACCCTGTCTCGAAAAAAAAAAAAATTTGCTGGGTTGTAAATTCCCTCCCTAGAGAGCACGGAAAGACTTTTTAACACACTCCTTCTGAAGCCTCACGGTACTGTTTTTCATCACTTCCAGGGTGCAGTAACAGATATTCTTTTTTTTTTCAGATTCAGGTGTCCCCATTTTTACAGCAGATGTTCATGCCCCTGCTTCATGCCATTTTTGAAGTGCTGCTACGACCAGCAGAAGACAACGACCAGTCAGCTGCGCTGGAGAAGCAGATGCTGAGGAGGAGTTACTTCGCCTTCCTGCAAACAGTCACTGGCAGCGGAATGAGCGAAGTGATCGCCAATCAAGGTAGGGATGTACGCCATGCCTCATGTGTCTGTTGAAGTCCCTGTCACAGTTGTACGCCCTGTGGTCAACGTGAGTGGAAGTAAACACCGAACTATGAGGGTGTGGTCTGGTGGCCCTGTGATTGTCCAGCACTTTAGAAATGAGTTACATGCATGTAAAGCACCTTAAAAGTAGTTTGTATTCAGTTTCTCTTGAATTGCTAGTGAGCAGTGTAGTGAGCATGTATCAGAATTGCCTGACAGTTGAGTCTTCCTGACTAGTTGGCCATCTTATAATTGAAAGTAGAACTAGCCAACCATAGTGGTTGTTATTGCACTTATCTGGGGGACTGCGGCAGGACAGTGAAGTGCAAAGCCTACCTGACTGCACAGTATCGGGGCCAGCCTCAGCAACTAGAGCCCTTTTCTTTACAAGGGAAGAGGGGTAACCTGGGCATAGTGAGTGTCTTCGCTACTCTATTGCTATGATGAGACACCATGGCAAAGACAACTTAAAAGACCTTATTGTTGCTTACAGTTTTGAAGGGTAAGTCCATGGCAGTCATGGCGGGGACACGACAGCAGGCACGGTGCTGGAGAGCTGCTGAGAGAACAGGCACAAGGCAGAGAGAGCTGACTGAGAATACTGGGGGCTTTGGAAGCCTCAAACCCAACCAGTGACACCCTTCTACCAACGAGGCCACGCTTCCTAATCCTTCCTAAACAGTCCACCAGCTGGGGATCAGGCTTTCAAATATATGAGTCTAGGGGTCCATTCTCATTCCAACCACCACACAGACCTTTAATTCCAGTATTGGTGTGGAAAAGGCAGGCAGACATCTGTGAGTTTGAGGACAGCCTGGTCTATTCAGCAAGGTTCAAGATAAATAAATGGATGAATAAATAATTCAGAGCAGGATATTAAAGGAGTCCTCGGTGCTTAGGTGGTTGGTTAATAAAAGAGGTGAAGACATTTTATCAATGCTGTAATGTGCTTTGATGTGGTGTGTATTTTGAAACACGTGCTTCGGGTTGTTTTTTCTTTTGCAGTTAAAGTCTCTCTTTTCTTCCAGGTGCAGAGAATGTAGAACGTGTGCTGGTTACTGTTATCCAAGGAGCCGTTGAGTATCCAGATCCAATTGCACAGAAGACATGTTTTATCATTCTCTCAAAGCTGGTGGAGCTCTGGGGTGAGATGAAGTTTTGTTTTCATTTTGTTGAGATTTTATCCTGACCTCCTCCACCCCCAGACTAGGACTCGACTTTATCCTGACCTCCTCCCCCCCAGACTAGGACTAGACTTTATCCTGACCTCCTCCACCCCCAGACTAGGACTAGACTTTATCCTGACCTCCTCCACCCCCAGACTAGGACTCGAACCCAAGGCCTCTTTTCCTTTACGTGGACTGATTGACTTTCTTTTTAACCAAGGTGAAAATTTGGATTCTCTTGGCAGGAGGCAAAGATGGACCAGTGGGATTTGCTGACTTTGTTTATAAGCACATTGTCCCTGCATGTTTCCTGGCCCCTCTGAAGCAGACCTTTGACCTGGCTGATGCGCAGACCGTGTTGGTAAGCACCTAAGTCTGTCTACCATGCACAGATCTTGTAGAAGCTTCTCTAATGACAGGTTGATTTTGCTTCATGGATTTTTTTTTTTTTGGTGGTTTTTCAAGACAGGATTTCTCTGTAGCTTTGGAGCCTGTCCTGGAACTCACTCTTCACCAGGCTGGCCTCAAACTCATAGTGATCCACCTGTCTCAGCCTCCTGAGTGCTGGGATTAAAGGCATGTGCCACCACCACACGTGTCTTTATGGATTGTTTTTATATATACATAATGACTTCAAATTAGGATTCATTGAGTTATTTGTTCTGGAGACAGAACAAGGATATCACACATTTGGTCGATCATCCCTCCTCTTTGTCGTTTCCACCTTTTCTTTGTCTTTCTCACTCTCTCCTTTCTCTCCTCTTCCCTCTTCAGTTTCTCTGTCTTTTCCTTCCTCCTCACTTGGGTTTTGCTATGTAGCCATAGCTGGCCAGGATCTCACTGTGTATACCAGACTTCCCTTAAACATGTAGCCAATCCTCATGCCTCTGCCTCCAGAGTGTTGGGATTATATGCATGTATCATCATGCCCTACTCTGAGGCTTCCCCTGTGATTAAGAGTATTAATAAACAATTTTCTTTTTGTGTGATGGGTCCCAGACCCCATTATCAGAGCACTTCATGTGAGAGTTGTCTCCTCACTTCTCATTGATTTAAAAGCCATACTTACATTAGGGCTGTGATGGAGGAAGGTCATTGGTTAAATAATAAAGAAACTGCTTGGCCTCATAGGTTAGAACAGAGGTGGATGGAGTAAACAGAACAGAATGCTGGGAGGAAGAGGGAGTGAGCTCAGATGCAGGGCAGCTCCTCTCAGAGCCAGACGCGATGCAGCCAGACGCGATGCAGCCAGACGCCAGGTCAGACATGCTGAATCTTTCCCGGTAAGTGCACCTAGTGGTGCTATGCAGATTATTAGAAATGGGCTAAATTAATACGTGAGAATTAGCCTAGAAGAGGCTAGATATAATGGGCCAGGCAGTGTTTAAAAGAATACAGTTTGTGTGTTGTTATTTCGGGGCATAAGCTAGCCAGGCAGCTGGGAGCTGGGTGGCAGGAACGCAGCCCACAGCTCCCCACAACAGAATGGCTACCCAATGTGTGGACAACTGAGTCCACAGAAAGCCTGAGAAGGCTTGGGAAAGAATAAAGCATGTCTGACCTGGCGGCTGGCTGCATCGCGTCTGGCTCTGAGAGGAGCTGCCCTGCATCTGAGCTCACTTCCTCTTCCTCCCAGCATTCTGTTCTGTTTACTCCACCCACCTATGTTCTAACCTATGAGGCCAAGCAGTTTTGTTTATTAATTAACCAATGACCTTCCTCCATCAGGGCTGCACTTTGCATTTTTTTTCTTTTTCTTTTTATGTCTATGGGTGTTTGCTTCCATGTATGTCTACATGCCATGTGCATGCCTAGTGCCTCCAGAGGCCAGAAGAGGGAGTGATCCCCTGGGACTGGAGTCACAGATGGCTGTGAGCCACTGTGTGGGTGCTGAGAATCAAACCCTGCTGGTTCTCAGGAAGAGCAGCCAGTGCTTCTACCCCAAGTCCTCCCTGCAGTCTCCAGTGGTTTGTGTTTTGCTTTCTTCTGTGCAGATTTTCCTTGCAGTAGCTTGGAGGTGGGAGGGTTTGCAATGAAGAGCTGCCCATATTAAAATCTGAAGCTTGTTTTTTGCAGGCGCTTTCTGAGTGTGCTGTGACTCTGAAAACAATTCATCTCAAACGGGTAAGGCTTACAGTCCTGCTCCTTCCCTCAGTTCCATATTTGCTCTGCTTTCAGTTGGCTCTGACTTATGCTTGAAAGCTGTGTTTTCTGAAAGGTGACTTCAGGACTGATTGTTGTGACTGTGGAAGGGACTGAATGAAAGTAGCAGTGACTGTTACTGCCTTCACATTGTGGGTCACAAGATAATTTCAGCATTCATCTTTTGTACAGCTAGATGTCTGTGCCCTGTTTGTTCTGGGCCTGTGTATAGATGTGCAGGCCAGAGGTGCCTATGGGGAGAGGGCACATTGCCTCAGGCGTACTGGACCT
Organism: Chionomys nivalis; assembly: GCF_950005125.1. Classification (NCBI taxonomy): domain Eukaryota; kingdom Metazoa; phylum Chordata; class Mammalia; order Rodentia; family Cricetidae; genus Chionomys; species Chionomys nivalis. The sequence continues at coordinate 35,193,246 of NC_080110.1, forward strand.
GGGGCTCCCTGCTGGGCTAAGCTGGCAGGGCATTCCAGGGAACCGTGGTTTCTGCCTCCTTAGCACAGGAGTTAGAAGCATCCCTCAGCATGTGGGCTTTTGTAATTAAAGTAGGTGTTGGGGTGCTTAGCCAACTGAGTTATTACTCTAGCCTTTAATGTATATATGTGTGTATGTATGTGTCTATATGTACATATGAACATATGTATATATTTGGTTCAAGATAAGGTTTCTCTGTGTAACAATCCTGGCTGTTCTAGAACTCAGTTTGTATACTGTGGCCCAAGCAATTCTTTTGCCTCAGCCTCTCACAGGTTGGGTTTACAGATAGGATTAGAGACTTCTGTTACTTGTAAATACCAGGTTCTTTCCCAGCAGTCTAATCTTATGTATAGCTTATAACTGACTTTAGGTATTTTCAGATAAATTGAATTAGTTCCCAACATTTAAAAATAAGTACCTTTTTTTCTTTTTCAAAAATTCCTATTTCCAAGTTCTCTGACCCAGCACAGACCTGCATTTCCTGAGCTGCAGTTAGCTGCAGAGTAGCCCATTCCCTGTCCCCGTAAAAGAACGAGACAGCAGCTCCTTTGCTTCTCTGAGCTTGAGTCTTTTTCTTCTGGTGGAGGACTGGCGGTTCTCAGTCCCACAGCTTGTGCCACCATGCATGCCACCTGTGCCTCCCTAGGTAGGGTCAGGGCTGCTGTTTGCAAGGAAAGGGGCGTAGGATGAATCCCCTGCTGCGGAATATTATTGAACTGTGTAAAGGTGTGTTAAGTTGTTTCTGGCTTTTGTCAGCGGTGAAAAGATGTGGTACATTTGTTTGATTAAATAAAATTAACCTGGGGTCAGGAGGCTGAGCGACAACTGACAGAAGAGGTAACAAGGGTTCTTTAGTGGGACTAAGCAGAAGGATGGCCCGTGTTTAGGGAGAGGAAGATGCCAGGGGCCACCCACACAGCCAGTCATAGAGGAAGAAGGAAAGAAAAGTATAGAGAATGAAGAAAGGTAAAAGCACAGACACAAAAGATAGATGGGATAGAAATAAGCAAGTTAAGGCCAGACATTTATAAGTAAGACTAGGCTTCCGTGTGTTTGTTTGGGAGCTGGATGCGGTCCCCAAAGAGTTTGGAAACACAGACACCCTACAATTTCCGCTACTTGTGGAGCTCAGAATCAAGGGAAAACAATGTATAAGTAATGTTCAGTAGTTTAAATAGGCATTTGAATGGGTATCTAAAATAGTAGAGGACTGAGACTGCCTAGCTGAACAGTAAGCAAGCCATAGAAAGAGGCGTAGTTTATCTGCTAGGTCTTAAGACAGATGTGCGCTGGTTGGACTGACTTTCTGGACAAAGCATGGTGTGTGAGGACAACAGATGTCCATGATGGATCTGGTGGAAGATTGGACTTAACCCTTCCCAATTATGCATATAGGTAGAAGCAATAGCTTAAAAATGCAATGGGGATAAATGTTAGAAGCTGTGTTGTTGAATTGAATGGCCGGGTGGTTGTGGTGTGGGTAGCTGGGTAGGAGAGACGGTCAGGAAACTGTTGGGAGTACGAGCAGTACATGCTTAGAACTAAATGCTGACTTTGGCATCCTCATCGTTAGTCTGTCAGAATTTATAAGATCAGGACCAAAAGAACTTTGCCTAAAGCAGCAGCAAAGAAATACCCAGAAAAAGAGGCAGCTTCAACAGGCACAGTACGTGCTGTCCTGCAGAGGACTGTGTCCCTTCACTCATGTGGGAAGGCCCTCGAGTGGGCTGTACCTCTAGCTCAAGGGATCCAGTGTCTCTAGACACACACACTCATTCAGTCACTGAAAACACACATACACATAATCAAAAATAACTTAAAAATGAGAGGGCTACCTGTGAGTTTCACCACAGTTAGGTTGTTGTGAAAGGTAAGGGCAGAGTCATGACGGGAGATACTTGAGAGTTAGGACAAGGGATGAGAAGCAGTGTAAAATGGTGATCTGAAGCAGTGCTTTCAGTCCAAATTAGTAAAAGTCCTAATTCAAACAGTTTTGCTTGGTTCTGCTTCCTGGTTTTGTGGCGAGAGGACTTCTTTTTTGGATTCAGTCTATTTGGTGTTCTGCAAGCTTCTTGTATCTTCATAGGCATATCTTTCTTTAGGTAGGGAAAGGTTTTCTTCTATGATTTTGTTAAAGTTTCTGTGCCTTTGAGTTGAACTTCTTCTGTACCTATTATTCTTAGATTGGGTCTTTTCATGGTGTCCCATATTTCCTGGATATTTTGGGTTAAGCTTTTGTTAGATTTAATGTTTTCTTTAACTGATGAGTCTATTTCCTCTGTTGTATCTTCAGCGCTTGAGATTCTCTCTTCCATTTCTTGTATTCTGCTCTTCATGCTTGCGTTTGTGGTTCCTGATCTTTTTCTCATGATTTCTGTTTCTATAATTCCTTCGGCTTGTGTTTTCTTTATTGTTTCTATTTCAGTTTTGAAGTCCTGAATAGTTTCTTTTATATGTTTGATTTCTTTTTCTTGGTTTTCTTTAAGTGATTTGCTGATACCTTCCAATTCTTTGTCTTTCCCTCAGTCTATTTAAGGGAATTTCTCTTTTCATCTTTAAGAATTTCAAACATTCTTTTGAAGTTATTTTTTAGGCCATTTTCTTCTGGTTCATCCATATTTGGTTGTTCAGGTCTTGCTGTTGTAGGGTCTTTAGGTTTTACTGGCGTTGTGTTGCTCTTTGTGATGTAGTATGTGATCTTACCTTGTCTACTCATCTTTTCCTCTAATAGGTGTGGTTGGGGCTGTCTGAGATTCTGTTAAATAATCTTCTAGGTGCCAGTGAATCCAAAGCTCAGATGGTTGTTCCTCGTGGTACAGTGTCACAGTTCTAGTTACCCTGTTGGTTACTCCTGTTCCTGGAGATAGCTCAGCGTTCCTGTGCCTTGCTCTGCTTCTTGCAGTTTGCCGTCTCAGGTCTACTTTGGCCTAGGTTGCTGGCTTTGCCCTGATTCTGTAAATCCTGTCTGGATCCCCTCCTGCAGAAGTCCCTGGCTTCTGCTCCTGGTGGAGCTTGCTTCCTCAGGCCCTCTCTGTCCTAGGTAGCTGGTTCTGAGCCTCTCCTGTGGAATTTGTTGCCCAAGATGGAGTTCCTTGCCTTGGGGCAGATGTGGCCTACTGGCTTTGATCTGTATCTGTAAATCCTGTCTGGATTCCCTCCTGCAGAAGTCCCTGGTTTGGAGTTGGGCCTGGAAAGGTTTCTGGCTCTGGTCTACTGCCTTGGAGGTCCCAGGCTCAGTGTGCCGAGACCCACAGAGGACCTGCTTACTCCCTCAGAGGTCCCAGACTCACACTCAGACCCGCAGAGGTTCCAGGTTCCTGCGTATTCCCTTTGATGTCCCAGACCAATGCCCGGACACCTGTTTCTGGTTTTGAATATTAGAATACAATCTACTTTCCCAGACACCCTTGTTTTGTGTTTTAAAAAGAAGTTAATTTATTTCTCTCTTTCTCTTCCTCTCTCTCTCTCTCACTCTCTCTCTCTCTCTCTCTCTCTCTCTCTGTCTCTCTTGCGCACGCACAACAACACAGGCGTATGGGAATGGCAGTCAGTGTGTTGGAAATAAGCAGGATGGTAGACTAAGGGAAAGGTGAGAACCAGTGTAGTGTTCATTCCCCACAGCTGACAGATTCTCTCTGGGGGGCCAGGAAGTTGAGACCTGGCCCATTTAGGTCAAGGGCCAGGAGTCAGAGCAGACAGGAAAGGAGAAGGACTGGTAGTAGTAAGCAGAAGAAAGGACAGTGGAGGGAAGCGGCCTCACCCCTCAGCAGGCTGGCACCATACTCAGAGCAGTTCTCACGCTTGAGCCTCCACCATCAATTTACTAAAGCCCTTAAAAGTTATTAAATGCAGGCCAGGAAAGATGGCTCAGCCATCGGACACAAGGACCTGTGTTTAGGTCTTCGGCACCCACAAAATAACCAGGAGTGGCGACGCACATCTGTAATCTCGTTGCTGGGGCGGGGGTGGGGGATGTAGACAGGTGAATCACCCCTGGAGTTTACTCCCAAATTGGCCAACTCCAGATTTGATGAGCAACCCTGTCTGAGAAATAAGGCAGAGAGCCAGCACCAACCTCTGGCCTCCAAGTGGTCACGTACAAGTTATCAAAAGACAGGAAATCAATTGCACTTCTTTTCCTAAGTGTTGGATTTGTTCAATATTTTTTATGGCTTAATCTTAAAAATACATCACTAGGGGGAAGCGATTTTCAAAGTGTCTCCTGGATTCCTTGGTTGTAGTTGGAACCAGAGATTGGTGGGGTCCTCTTGCTCCACTGAGTTTACCAAGGCTGACTTCAGAAGGTTCACGTGTGGGTGTGCTAGGAAACGGTCACCTGACAGCAGTGGCTTCCTCTTCCCTACTGTGTTGGGGAGGAAAGTGAACTGCACTGCTTTTAGAACATCAGTTTTTTCTGGCACCACCTCAGCCTCCCCTCCATGATCTATATTCTGTTCACTGGCAGATTGATAGTATCACCCTTTGCTGTGGTTCTTCAGTGCTCAGATGTGTCTGTAGACACAATCTTTGTTGTATATTATGTATTACATAATATATTGTTTGTATATAATGTGCACAGATATTTTTATGGGTCATCAAATCTATCCAGTAACTTAATTTTTCAGATGGAGAACTGGGGACTTAGAGCAGTTAGTTTAAGTTGGCATAGAGCCAGGTTTCAAAGAAAGTCTGATCTAGAGCCTGTGTTCTTTCCCTAATACTGTACTGCCTTTGTGTGGGAGTGCTGATCTAATCTCTTCGTGTTATTAGTGCCCAGTTGTCTTTTCATCTGCAGGGCCCTGAATGTGTGCAGTACCTTCAACAAGAGTACCTGCCCTCCTTACAGGTCGCTCCAGAAATAATTCAGGTAGGAGCTCTCCTAGCAGATTTCACTGGGAATTTTATTAAATAAATGTGAGTGTATACTTCGAATCTAAATTTTAATTCAAAAAAGTTAGCTGGGCAGTTATGGCGCATGCCTTTAATCCCAGCACTCAGGGCAGAGGCAGGCAAATCTCTGCGAGTTCGAGGCCAGCCTGGTTTACAAGAGCTAGTTCCAGGGCAGATAGGGCTGTTACACAGAGAAACCCTATCTCCATAAACAAAACAAAACAAAACAAGCCAATTAGCATTTAATTTATTTTGTTGACAGTAGCCTAGAGTCTAAAGTAATCCATGATGTTGAATGAGAACAATTTTATGTTTTCATTCTCACTGATCTCCAATACAATTTAACTTCCTACAGTTCAGTAAGTGACAGGCCACAATAATAGTAACATTGTCTGTAACCACACCTAATAGAAAGCACATTTGTATTTCCATGTGTGCATGTATGTGCAGAGCTGGAGACAAGCTCAGGTGCCATCCTCAGGAGTACCGTCCACCTCCCCTGAGGCATCTGTTTCGGGCCTCTGGATCAACAGCTGAGCTAGAGTGACTGGTCCACAAGCCCAGGTGTCCTGCTGCCGCCACTCCCACAGTGCTGGGGTTACAGGGACATGCCACCATTGGGTTCTGAGGTTCAGTCTCTGGTGCTTCCCAGCTAAGGAATCCCCCAACCTGATGTCACGTATATTTTCATGGTATATTTTCATGGAAATACTTAGAAATAATTATTTGTGGGCCGGGCAGTCATAGTGCACACCCTTAATCCCAGCACTTGGGAGGCAGAGGCAGGAGGATCTCTGTGAGTTCAAGGCCAGCCCAGTCTACAAAGCAAGTTCCAGGACAGCTAAGACTTTTACACAGAGAAACCCTGTCTCGAAAAATGGGGGGAAAGGGAAATATTTGTGTATGTCTCTATTTTGAAATTATGAATATTTGAGTAGTGCTGCTTATTTTGTTACCTAGGAAGATACCAAGTTTTGTTAAAACCCGAGTTCATGGGGCTCGGTGTAGCTCACAACCACCTGTAAGTCCAGTTCCAGGGGCTCCAGTGCCCTCTTCTAGACTCTTAAGGGCTTGGGGTGCACATAAACTCATGCAAGCCCATATACATAAGAACAAATAGAGCCTTTTAAAAACCAAAGCTCATTACGGTTCCTTTCTTTTCCAATTCTGAAGTATTGTGTGCTTTTGAGGGTGGGAGGAGTGTCCATGCAGGCAAGGTCGCCCTGCATGCAGTTCTGCCACTTACGAGACCAGGGCAGGAGTCTGAATTGGAACCTGCATGGTTGATTATAAGTGAGTTCCGGCCCAGCTGGGGCTGCCGAGTGACAAGCAAACCGAAGAAGAAAGAAGACGTGCTATCGCTTGCCAGCAGTGGCCATAGCACATGAGGAAGACGTGCTATAGATTGTCAGCAGTGGCCATAGCACATGAGGAAGACGTGCTATAGATTGCCAGCAGTGGCCATAGCACATGAGGAAGACGTGCTATAGATTGTCAGCAGTGGCCATAGCACATGAGGAAGACGTGCTATAGATTGCCAGCAGTGGCCATAGCACATGAGGAAGACGTGCTATAGATTGTCAGCAGTGGCCATAGCACATGAGGAAGACGTGCTATAGATTGCCAGCAGTGGCCATAGCACATGAGGACTTTGTTCTGGCAAGCATGTACTTCAGTGGTAGCATGTTTGCTTGCCTACCATGTGCAAGACCTTGGGTTCAAAGGCAAATAAAAATGGCAAAGAGAAAAGAAAGAGGTAACAAGGAAGGGGAAAAAAACAAAAGAACTTTTGCCCAGGTTTGTGTCAAGGTTTTGTTTTGGGGGGGGGGTTTGTTGTTGTTGTTGGGTTTTTGTTTTTTGTTGTTGTTGTTTTTCAAGACAGGGTTTCTCTGTGCCTTTGGAACCTGTCCTGGAACTAGCTCTTGTAGACCGGGCTGGCCTTGAACTCACAGAAATCCACCTGCCTCTGCCTCCCGAGTGCTAGGCTTAAGGGTGTGCACCACCTCTGCCCGGCTTTGTGTGAAGTTTTTGATGTTTAAGTCTGAGGTTGTGTTTTGAGGTGGGCGGCTAGAAGGTTACTGTGTACTTTGACATTTGACAAAGTGTAACAGCACATACGTTGTTCAGCAGCTTCCCATACTTCTTGTGCAACCAATGAAGCTTTTTCAAATTTTATTTTATTGCTTTAAGACAGTGCATGGAGTGTACCTACTGTGTAGTATTGTTAATTAAAGAATAGTGTTGTGTTTATACAGCATTAGATAGGCCTCTAGAAAATTAATTTTACATCATCTAGATTTGTTTTTTGTCTTTTGATTTTGATGTATTACAGCTCATGAAAATCAAGTCAAACCAGTTCTCACTACCAAAGGTTACATAAGGGATTTTCAAATATTACACCCAGACAAGTTGCTCTTTCATTTTCTCTGAGTCATCAGGGCAAAAGAAATCAAAACCAGTGTATTATCTCAGACTTGGTAGGTTGGTCACCAGCAAACGAAACAGCCAAACCCCTACAGTAGTAAGACTCACCAAATCAGAAAGCCGAATGGCAGCTGTGGGGCCAGAAAGAAAGTGTTGAGTGGGGACAGGCATCCATTTCTCCAGGGTGAGAAGACCTGTGAGGTCTGCCGCATGCAGGTCTGCACCGTACTGTGCATGGTAAAGCTGTGTTTATTACCCACAGTTTAAAACAAAAGCATATTATGAATTAATTAATAATTTGAATTGTACCTACTGTATAGTATTGTTAAAGAATAATATTGTGTTTATACAGCATTAGCTAGGTCTCTAGAAAATTTATTGAACTATATCATATATCATATTGAATTATATCATAGCTTGAATTAAAGAGATTTTCCTATTTCTCTTCCCTTTCTTTCCCTGCCTCCCCCAGGAGTTCTGTCAAGCACTTCAGCAGCCTGATGCTAAAGTTTTTAAAAATTACCTAAAGGTGGGTATTTGGGGAATGTCCCTGTCTTTACTCAGTGAGGTGACGTTAGAGGGTACATAGTCTGGCAAACTCACTCACCTTGGCATCTCTTTGTCCTAAGAAGATGGAATTGCAGAAGTTTTTGTGACTCTCCTTTGAGCTAAACTGTTGGAAAAAAAGATATTTGAAATGAGATATTTGCACTAATTGTCTAAATATCCTGAACATATTGGTATGCAAATGCCAGAGTTTGGGTTTTCTTGTTGTTTTATACTTTTATGATGTAATTAAATGGGTACTAGGGGATGGGAAGAACAAGAAATTTTGAGAGACACTTTCATATTAAATTGAAAGGACCTAAAAATACAAAAGCAGATGTATAAATTATTTAATTTCATTTTGAAACATTTGAATGTATAGCAAACAAAAGATACCCCTTGGATTTAACCAACAAGGCTGTTTTTTACATTCAAAAGTATTAAATATTATAAGTAAATAAAATTAAACACCTCAGTTGGTACCGCATACCAGTGATCCCTGCACTTGGAAGATGGAGGCAGGAGGATAACAATGGTCAGCCTCTGCTACCTAGTGAGACCCTGCCAAATAGAACACTTGGAGATTCCTTCCTCATACTTAAGACTGTACCAGCACAGATGACTTTTCCCTGCCCAAGGGGCTCAGTCACAGTCTGCTAGAGCCAGAACTGTTTCTCCTTTGTAGCAAAGCCCTGTATACTACATTTCTGGCTAACAAGTTACAAGTGAGTGGCTCCCTGGCTCAAGTTAGTAGAATTCTTAAATCGAGAGCTGGAGATACAGGTCAGTGGTGGAACACTTGCCTAACATGTACAAGACCCTGGGTAAAATTTCTAACATCAAAAAAACATAACATAAACTAAAGAGAATTTATGTCAAAAGCATTTGCTATCCTTTTTGATTCTGACATCATCCCTTGTCAGTTATCAGCATAAAGGGATTTTTTTTAAATTTTCTTTTTGAGAGGAAAAAGGAAAGTGCCTGTGAAAATGACTGGATCTGACTTGGGTTGGTAGCAGGAAGTCCTGGAGCCCCGTGGAAGGCTTGTGCTTGGGTGCGTTGGTTCTTATGCACTGCGCTGGCAGGCTGACTCGGCTTCTCAGTGGCAGAGAGCAGTGTCTCGGTGCTAGCATTTTCTTCTGACTGGAAACAGTCTCTGTGTCCTTTCTCCTTATGATTCCTCCCTGCTCTTTTGGATGGCTTCTGCTATCTCAGTATTCCTTCCCTTGGTATAGCTTGGCTGATCTATCAAGTCTTTCTTCGTCCAGTGTTCTTACTGGAAATGCTGTTTCCTAAGACAAGTTCATGCTTCTTATCTGTGGTTTCTGTTCTTTCCATGTTCTGATGGCAGACCATGTTTCTATTTCTCTTGTTAGAATCATCTTTGCTGTGCTCAGCTTACCTTTTACCATGCTCTGTTCTGGCCATTCTGGTGACGTGACAGATAGCATTGGCCAAAGGTTCATCCCAGCTTACAGGTCACAGTCCTCATGAGCGTGCTCCGGGCAGGAACTTGAAGCCGCAACCACCTAAGAGCACTGCTTGCTGGCTCGTCACACGCTAAAAGTAGCTAGTTTTCTTACACAGTCCAAGGCCGCCTACTAAGGGAATGGTGTTGCCCACAGTTGGCTGATCCAGCCTCTTTTAATTAACAGTCAAGACACTGTCCCACAGGCCAGATTGATGTGGGAAGTTCCTCAATCGAGACTCCTTCGCTGGGGGCCCAAGGCTATGTCATCTTGACAGTAAAAGCTAAGACAGTCTTCTTGGAAGGCTTCCTTCTGCTCATTCAGGGTCGTTCTTAGCGCTTTTTGGTTTTGGTTTATTTTGAGACAGGATCTCTCTTATGTAGCCCAGGCTGGCTTGGAATTCACTGTCTCTTGCTTTGGCCTCCCAACTCTTGGGACTTTTAGGTGTGAGTTACTGTGCCCACCCTTTCTCGCACCTAACTTGTCAGGTGAACCCAGACATCTAGGTCTTAGGAATACGAAGTCTTTTAAGGCTTAAGATTTCTGTCTTATCTTTGACTTTTTTCTTCCTTAAATTTAACTTTCCACTGTTAATTTTACCAGTAAATAAAAAGCTGCCAAAACCTATATCCTGTTGCTCATAGGAGTGTTGTTTGTTGCCAAGGGGGGACTGGCGTTCAGAGGCCGGAAAGAGCTATCTTGTCTGACACTTGTACCGTTTCAACGCTGTTTTACAGGTGTTCTTCCAGAGAGCAAAGCCCTGAGGACTGGATTTCCCTGTCCTGTGCCATGGCCAGGAGTTCCAGCTCATAATTTATAAAGAAGCAGTTTTGTGTGCCATTCACATTCGTCTTTTAACATCGTTTTGAGCGTATTGCTGTGATGTGGGACTTTATGTAAATGGGTGTAATTTTTCCCTAAATGCAGGTATGTGGCAATTGCCTGCATGCCAGTTTAAACTGTTTATAAGACATAGCTTTATCCTAGTACCTTAACTTTTTCTTTATATGAAACTCTAAAGTTCTTTATAAAAAAAACTATAGCAGTGGGAAACTGACTCTAACAATTGAATGTAAAGTTGGAAATGTTCAGTTTTATGTGTGCAGACACAAACTATGGGGTAACAATCAAAACGTAATTTTTTTCTGTAGATAGCCATTACATTTCTTTAAACTGTCTCAGTGCCAGTGGGTGTTCTATAAGAGAATGGGTTCCTAAACTAGTTCACTTAAAAGTAGGTGCTGGTGTTACACATTTTTTATAAAAAATAAATTTTGCATAGTGAAATATACCAAGTCTTTTCCAGAATTATTATAAATAGCCTCATTTTCCCAGCATAATCACTCTGATTTCCCACCTAAAGGTTTGCAGACATGAATGTGGATGCCTTATTTCATTGACTGTATCCTTAAAGGTCACTCGACGGGAGTCTGTTAAGTTAGTCTTTTAAATGCACTAGAAACAGGCTCTGTGAATCTATGATAGGATTATAAATCCCAGTGTTTTTCTATGATATTAGGTATTCATAGAGCATAATAAGTACACTTGGATTTTTGTTTGTTTTTGCCTTGAGACAGGGTCTCGCTATATAGACCAGACTGGCTTCAAATTCAGAGATCGCCTGTCTCTGCCTCCTAGCTGCTGGGATTAAAGGTGAGCGCCACCAGGTCTGACCACTTGTGTGCTTGATTACTCCAAGTCCTGCTGTGTGCTGCGAGAGGAGGGGGCTGGGGCAGGGGCAGGACTGCAGTAGCCTAGCCGCAGACACTGAAGGCCCAGGCCGTCCTCAGATGCATCGTGAGTTTGAGGCCGACCTGGGCCAGATGAGAACCTGCCTAAAATTGTAGAGAGGGAGTTGTGAGTGTATTTCTTAGTGGCAGAGTGCTCGCTTGAGGATCTAGTACCACAGAACGGGGAGGAGATAAAAAGATTTCAGGAGGGATTTGTGTGTTTTCTATGGATTTGTGACCATAGATTCCCTAAAATCTTTTTAAAACGTGTGAGTGTGTGTGTGTCTGTGTGTGATATTCAGTGTGTGTTCATCTGTATGGGGTGGGTGGGGGTTGATAAGAACCCTCTTTATTGAGAGCATCTTTAACTGAACCTGGAGCTGTTTAGCTAGGTTGGCTGGCCCATGAGACACAGTCCTCAGCTCCCAGCGTTTATGTGGGTGCTGGGGCAGGCCCTCATTCTCGTTCAACCATTTACCTGCTGAGCGCTTCCCCCCCCCCCCCCGATTTTACTCTAAATTGTGCACAGGAATCTTTCTGATTTAAGTCCACAAGAAATAGCATTTCCTACATTATAAAATAACGGCAGTAAAATTGACAGCTAGGAATAGTCTTTTATTAAATGATAAAAATAGATTAGTGAAGTGTATATAACACTTCAGGAAATAATGGGTTTTTAAAAATGGGAAAGTGGGCCAGGTTTGGTGGCTTATGCTTATAATCACAGCCTTTAGAGGATGCTAGGGCCAGTCTGGGCTAGAGTGAGACTTGGTTTCAAAAACAACAACAAAACAAGACAAGCAAAACTGGGGTTTTCCTGTGCACTCTGAGATGCAGTGGCATCTGTCGCAACAGTGTGATTGTGCAAGGTGTTGTAGTTAGGAGCCCTCAGAGTAGTGAAGATTTGTGTACTGTGGACTCGGGACCCACGCACCACTCACCAGTAACTGATTTTAGGACCTTGATTGAACAAGTTAAATGACTTATTCCTGCCTTGGTTTCCCCCTCAGAAATGGGGAAAATAATGGTAGCTACCTCATAACTTGTTAAGAATTCAATGAGTTAAAACATAGGTCTCAGTATTAACTTGTATTACTGTACTATTGTACATGGCTCTCTAAAGCCCTAAAATAGATTCACATGTGTTTAGACTTAAGGAATCAGAGTGTTTAAGTAAGGAACTTCATGTCAATTTAATCATGTGTAAGAATGCTCATCTTCATTCCTTGAGGTTACCGCCATGGTAGGAGACTGTTCCCGTCATTTATAAGTACCTTATTTTTGAAAGCAAGCTAGTGAATCTCATTTGTTGCAGGTGAGAAAACAGGCGAAAGACATGGGTTTTATGGTGCCTGATTTATGGTCCTGTGCCTAACCATTTGTTTCAGTCTCGATGCTTGCTAATGGGATCACAGGTGGCTTGACTTTAAGAAAGTACTATGTGGTATTTTAGTGTGTATCACTTATGTGGTAAACATGTGAAGTCCTTTGGCTTACTCATATTTCCTCCATAATTTTTGAGCTGTGGGTTTTTCTGTTGGCAGAAACTTGGATGCCCATGCTGTCAGAACTGAAATAGGTTTTAATTGTAAGCAGAAAGTGCATTTGCTGTTAGAATGATTTCATTACCTAAACTGTTTAAAATTCTAATAAAATAACTTTGTTTTTAAGAACTCATTGGGTTGGGCTTTTTTTGATCGCCATTGTGCACTTGATGAAAATGGGCCTATGGAGTTTCAGGTCAGGAGTGGGGACTTCATCCCCTTGTCTGTTCCTGGGGAAGCCTGTGCCCTTAACCGTGTGGTGTCTTCAAGGGCAACCTGGCCGCGTACAATAGGGCCCAGGCCGCACAGCTGCCAAGGCAGGCAGCACCGGTTCCGGTTCCAGGAAAAGCCATAAGCTGACACCACCCAGGGAGGGCCAGCGTGTAAAGGGAAGTACTTGATATATCAACCGTTAGATAAGATCACCAGATGTCCCGGAGCCCAGGACTCACTCCCCTTTTCCCAAGACCCCTAGACAAATGTATGTCAATCACCCCAACTTCTATGATAAGAACCTTACCCCGACTGGGCTTGGCGCGCTCTGCTCTGCTCTCATCCGCTACGTTGGGGAGACTGAGAGTCCAAGCTTAAAGGCTTTTTGCTTTCACATACGAGTGCGGACTCGTGATTTTTGGGGGACCCAACGATATGGGCGTAACACCGTCCACTGGAGTCTGCCTTGAGCAGAACCTGATCATAGGGCTGGTTTAGCGCTTTTAAGTTCGGTGTTTAAATTCTCCAGTATTACCCAAAACCAGAATGGACATTATAAACTGATACTTGCTCATGCCGCCAAGTGATGTTTAAAACACAAACCTGCCTCCCAGTCATCTACTCGGCGAAAGCCCTCAGGACCAGCATTCTACCCACCTGTCACTGGTCAGAGCGGTGCCGAGTTCCCTAGCTCCACCCGCGGGCTGAGCGCAGTCGGCACAAGGCACTGCAGCCAGCAAAGCTCGGCCGCCGCGGCCGCGTAGACCCGCAGGAGTACGCACGCGCAGGCGCGCCCCGCCCTCGCCCTCGGTCACGTGCTCCGTGGCCCGGACTGGCGAAGCCGGAAGTAGCCTGGGGCGCGAGAAGGCCCCGGAGCTGCGGGCTGTGCGCGGCGGAGACTCGGCTGGGTAAGAGGGATCGGGCAGGGTCGGTGGGGTCGGGCGGAGCGGGCTGGCGTCCCCGGGAGTCGGGGAGGCAGGCGGGTGCTGAGTCAGTGCGGGGCCGCGGCCCGGAGGGGTCCCGCAGCCTCGCGCTGCCCCGGTTCGCCCCGGCTGGGCCCTGGCGGCTGGGCAGAAGGGCTGCCCAGCCCGGAGCTGACTCCCCGCTCGCACCCTTGGCCCAGCTGACACGTTTTAAATGGACTGGCAACTGAAAAGACGTCCTCAAAGGTTGACTCACCTGAGGCTACCAGTACGAGACTTTTTTTTTTTTTTTAATGTACACAGGCAAAATTGCAAATTCCCATGTTTTCTAGTTCCTCTTTGACCTGACTTTTGGATTTATTTGCCTCATCCGTTTCCCTGGTATTTTCTGTCGGTCGTCCCAAGAGAAGGTCTCCCCAAGAACTGCCAAATGCATGATCAAAACCCGACCTTTTCCACTCTGGAGCCTCTACTATCTATCGAATAAATGGTAGACCTGAGGTAGAGTTTGGAAATCCTGGAACGTTGTCCGTACACCATGCCACCAAACCTGTTTTATCCTTGGTAACTTTCGTTTTAAACAATTAAAGGAAGTAGACTGGCGACAGCGTCAGCAATAATGTACTTGTTGAACGCCAGTTTATATGCTTGTCAAAATTCGGGGAGCCTCTGGTGGGTGTGCTGAGTCATGCATTAGTTGTGGGGGGGTTGTTGGAAGAAAGTTTGAAACCATCACTGTCATGGACCCGTCTTTGTATATTGGCATATAGAGGGCAGGTAAGCGTGCTAAGCGTATTTTCAGTTATCCACTAGATACATATAAGTACTTGATACTGTCTTTCATTTAGCTATCTGACAGCAAGATAACAACTAGGGAATGTTTTCCATACATATTTGGGCTTACCACCTCTTGAATGAAACGCAATAACTGGTAAATGCATTTATTATTTATGAAAATAGAGTCTTATTCTCTTTCTCTCTCACACACACAGGACATCCACCCAGCTAGTGAGTGCTATTCTTATTGCTTACTTTCAAATAGATTGATTGGATGGGCAATTACTTATCTAAATTATACAGGTGATAAAATTATAAAGATATCTAGTGTAGAAGAGATTGGTGAAACGTGGACTGTTGGCCATTTTTTATGTTCCTAACCATCCTTGGATGACTGGAATGTTAACTTTTGGAAATGGATGGTAAGATTTTTGTGCTCTGAACTTATAGGAGGCTTGAAGGAGTCTGACACGCCTAGTGTTGGTGCCATTTTTTTAATTGCATGGCTTTCCCATGTTAAAAGGACAAGTCACTGTTGACACTTCTTAAGACTTGGTCATATGACTGGGCATGAGTGGCCTTTAATCCCAGCACTCAGTTAGCAGAGGCAAGTGGATCTCTGTGAGTTTAAGACCAACCTGGTCTACAAGAGTTAGTTCCAGGATAGGTTCCAAAGCTACAGAGAAACCCTGTCTCAAAAATAAATAAATAAAATAAAATAAAGCCTTGGTCATATGTACTTGATATGTGGCCGCTTTTTAATGTTTTTTACATTTTATTATTGTGTGTGTTTATGCATGTTGTAGCACAGATAGTCCTTTCCTTCTGCCACATGGGTTCCAGGACTGAACTTGGATTGCCAGGGTTGGGAGCAAGCGCCTCTGCCCACTGAGCCATTTATTTTGCTAGCCCAGGAACCTATCCTTAAACAGTGGCCGAGGAGTTACTGACTTTTCAGGAATAATAAGTTTTGTTTCTCTGTAGATGAAATTTTGCATTATGGAACTATTACATAGTGATGATTGGTTTTTGTTAGTATTGTGCTAATTTCTTTTAATTTGCCTCTGAGCATTTGGGAGGTGAAGGCAGAAGGATTGCAGGTTCAAAGCCATTGTGGACTATATGAGACCCTGTGTCAATTTTTTCTTTTTTGTAAATCAATGATTAATCTTTCAGAACAGTTGGAGGAAATAAGTAGTCAATATTACTCTAATTGGCAGAGACAATATTAGATAATGAAGGGATTTTTTTTCAATTCTGAGATGCAAACTAAATTGAATATCTGAAGAAAAAAGGCCCAGCATGGAGGTGTTGGAGAGATGGCTCAGTGTTGAAGAGGGTGGGAGTTGAGCTCCGAGCACCACAGCAAGTGGGTCACAACGGCCTCTACCTGGGGTCCGACACCCTCTCACCTCCTTCAGCATCACATACACAGACCCACACACATGCACAAAAAGAGCCAGGTCTACCTGCAGTCCCATCATTCTGGAGGCCAAGGCAGAAAACCAGGCTGGGTTATATAGAGCGCTCAAAGCTAGGCTGGGTAATATGGTAAAATACTATCTCCAAAGCATACAAAAACAACTGATTGTGTGTCAGTGGTTTAAGATTGTGGGGCTTTTTTTCTATAGTGCCCACATAGTGTTTTATCCTCTAATATTGTTAGGTCCATTTTTAACACTGGACTCTTTATGCAGTTCTGCTTGGCAGTAAATAATAAATAGTCCTACTTCAGACTAGATGTGGCTGGCATTTGTTTCTTGGCTGTGTGATTTCGTTAACAGCACACATACAAATCTCTTCTTTTCCCTCAGCGTGAGGAGAAGCGCCCGAGCGAGCCGAGATGCAGAGCACGTCTAACCATCTGTGGCTTTTGTCTGATATCTTAGGCCAGGGCGCCACTGCAAATGTCTTCCGAGGAAGACATAAGGTAGGTACAGTGCTGCCCCTCTTTTCCTCACTTTGTTTTCCTCTGATCAGCATATTTATATGAAAACCTTTGGCTTTGTGATTTTGACATCTTGGAGCGGGGAGGGGATGTCTAAAGAAAAGTGATTTTTATGATTTTTGTGATTATTTAAGATTTAGTTTGTTTGGAGGCAGTGCTAGCGTTTATGCATATACAGAATGGAAGAAACTGGAAGTTGATTGGAAAGTGTTTCTGCCTTCCTACTTAACTTCCCAATGGTGGGAGAGATGGTGGGTAGGCAGATGCCACAGAATCACCCATGGGTGATTCTCATCTGCTCAACCAAGGGCTCATGCTGTCTCTAAAACAGCGTGCTACACAGTAGATTGGAGTGAAAAGAGATTGTCAACATGGAAACCAGAGTTAGTAGGCTGTGTCCTCGTGTGAGACATTCTGACCCTGGGAGAAGTGGGAGTGGGATTAAAAGGGTTCCAGCAGCAGGTCAAGACCCCAAACAACTGTACTGGAGAATAAACTAGGGATAACCACTAGAATAGTTTAAAATAAAGAAGTCGAAGATAAACGTGAAAAAGGCTGGAAAAATAATCAAGTGAGAATTTCTTTTACCGGTCAAATAATGACTGGTTTTTTTGGCACTTTGAATTTATTTGAGTCATTTTCGGAGTTGTAATTCTTATTTTCAGATAGAGGAACGCTGAACGTCTTAGTAGGGAGGACTCTTCTATTTTCCCATTATCTTTGAGACAAGCATGCGTGAATGAGAATATGGTTATAAACAGCTGTGTGGCTCATAAAGAATGAATCATAACTGGCACATGGGTGGCTTTTAGCATTTCCTCCTGACTCTGGACTGTGCAGGGGCTCTGGGTCCTTATTTAAGTTCACTTTGCTCATGCTTGGATATTTCTTTGCTAGAAGAGAGTAGCAGAGTTTAGTGTTGAAAGCAAGTCTGACCTTCTGCCCTCCTTTGTTTCAAATTACTGAACTGGTTATTTTGTGGCAGGCGCTGTGGTGGGCCTGGAGTTGTTACATTATAACTAGTGAGCAATGCCTACACATGACAAGTTTGATTTTGTATGGAAGTGCCTTTAGAGAGGATATAAGTTGGAAACTAAATGACAGTCAGTAGTGATAGTTTGGTTGACGTGTGTTTAAAGTGCTGGCGTTACTAGATAGTTTATGTCTTCTGGTCCTGTGCCCTACTTAGGCACTCGGTATGCTTTGTGTAAGTGCCTAGGCATGGCCAATCCTCTGAAATGTTCACTGAATGAAAGAGTAAATGAATGGATAAGGTCAGATTAGATACCCTAAGGCAGCATAAAGTCCTTAAAGAAACAAAGGTGCACTTTAAAAAATATATTGTAGAAACCTAATATAACAGATTTGAGGAGGATAAGAACGGACCTGAGGTTCCTATGATCCAGTTTATTATTTAGTCATTAATCCCTCCAGAGATATGTTTCCAGAAATTGTTCTTAGTGACATCATGTCAACTTCAAGTATCTAAAAAGCAGGATTGTAACTGAAAGTTTCTCTTCTGCCTGCCACTTCCTGAATAACCACTCTGAGGCTTAATATTAATTGCAAACTGTTTGGCCGATGACTCGGGCTTCTTACTTTTTACTCTACATGTAAAATTTACTCTACATGTAAATTAACCCATTTCTAATAATCCATGTATCGTCATGTGCCCCGTGACTTACTTGTATTGCTCTGGCATCTTACTCTGGGGGCTGCGTGACTCCGCCTGCTTTCTCCCTCTAGCTCTGCTTGGATTTCCCTCCCACCTAGCTATATTCTGCCCTGCCATTGGCCAAGGCAGCTTCTTTATTAACCAGCGGTAATAAAATATTCACAGCGTTTGGAGGGACATCACAGGATGTGGGGTGTGGGCTGGAGCGATGGCTCAGTGGTGAAGAGCACACATACTGCTCTTGCAGAGGACCTGAGTCCAGTTCCCAGCACCCGGTGTCAGGTGGCTCACAGCTGCCTTTCACTCCAGCTCCAGGGGACCTGATGCCTCCGCTCTCCACAGGCATCTGCACACACTCAAGTGCCCATGATAGAAACAGGAAAATTAGTGGTGAAGGGTTCTGGCTGCTCTCACAGAGGGTTTTGTTAACAGCATCCACATGGCAGCTCACCATAGTTTGTACCCATTTACAGAATTATGCTTTCTTCTGCCCTTCAAGAACACCAGCAAACACATAGCATACATGCAGGCAAACATGCATGCTCGTAAAATAAATATAATAATAAAAAATAAAAATAAATATTTTTTAAAATCCTGCTTCCCCTTTAAATCTTTTTTGATCATGATATTCACCCTTTTGTGTATTGCTAGGATACCATGTTCTTAAATGTACTGTTATTAAAAGCATATCACTTATTTAATCTTTAAGGCAGTTTTGTTTACAGATGTGTGGTATATGTGTGCAGGCACACTGCCATAGCATACGTAGTGGAGGTCAGAGGGCAACTTCGATTCTGGGGATCGAACTCAGGTCATCAGGCTTGCTCGACAAGTGCTTTTATCCACTGAGCCATCACTGTGTTCCTTAGCTTAATCTTTCTTATTAAGTTGTCACTAGCTACTGTTATATCAGATGGAATATATGGGCATGATAACCGTGGTCAAGGTGATGAGAGGTGGCTTGAAGGAACTCTTATAACTTTGATTTATGGCAGTGGATGGCAGGTGATAAGCAGAAACGGTACATTCCCATGTTCCAGTTCCCTCACAGATAATAGACTACAGGCCTTTCCACAGTGCTGACCCTGATTACCCTGGGCACATTGCTACGTTGTATCGTTTCTACTTCTTGCTCCTCTGTTAGAAACCTCCCATTTGATCTGGCAGGTGGCTTGGAGGTCAAGGCCATTGCCACCAGGTGTAACAACTTAAGTTTGGTCCTCAGGTCGTGGTGGAAAGAGAAAACTGCCTGCTGCATACTGCCCTATCCATACCCACCATACCTATCACATACCCGTCACACCCACAGTAAAATAAAGAACTGTAACCAAATGTTTTTAGGGAAAACAATCTGTTAGACTGAGCGTGAGATAATTATAAGGAAATATACATTTCTTTGTACTTGGTGTGACTTGGGCAGTGGGGATCATTTAGACTCAGTGGTTCAAATTTCCATATAGACAGGATTATTGACAACAGAAAATGGTTTTAAAGATGGTGCTTCTGTGCTGAGAGGAGGACAGTTGGATCTATGTCCAAAGGAGAGCTGCAATTCAGGGACCTGGCCTGTCCTTCAGCAGACCATGCTTGCCAAGGAGAACTGGCTTTGAGGAAATTGAACTTGAATAAATAGGGGGAAGTGAAGCTGAATGCGGAAAGGCTGGGGCTGGCCACCAGGGGAAGCTTTCTGGTTCTGGGGGCTGAAAGGAATTGGGGGTGGGGGCTGGATGAGTTCAGAGCAAGGTTAGTTTTGAACTCCTAAAAAGCTGTGATTGTGTCTGTGAGAGGGCATGTCATCATGCCCTCAGCACTGGAGAAAGGGCTGCAGGGATTCTGCAGCATGTCATGCCAGTAGATCCTTGCTCCCCAGAGGTCACTGACGAAGGAACACACTGCCCCCACCCTGACATCTAGGTGTGCTTGGCAGCAGTGGCATGATCCAAGTAGGAAGTCCATTTTACCCTGCAGCAGCATAGTCCAGCCAGGAAGTCCACTCTGACCTCGATTCTCAGGCTCCTGCTTATCAACATAGACATTAACATAGCCAGTGACAAAAGTGTCTGAAAATTGAATTGCATTGCTTTGATAATGTTGATAACAAACAGTTGGGTAGGTAGAGTATAATTTTCCATCTCTTTGTTCTTATTTGCAAATGTTTGGCTTTGGGAAATCGTTGGAGTTTCACTTTCCTTTTCTTGTCCAGAAGTTTCCCTTTTGACACTAGAGCTGCTCCCTTCTGCTATGTGAATACTGTTTTTGCCACTAGTGTACCGTTTGTACATTCTGTTCGTAACGTCAAAAACAGTGACCTTTGGGGAATTCCAAATTCTTTGCCTTTAGAGTTGGGAGCTCTGGTCCCAGAGTTTGCTTGGTCTGAAGGATGCAGAGTGCTGAGAATACAGATTGCTATAGCATGTTAGTGGCTAACTCCTTCTTTTCCTCTGTTTTTTTAGAAAACTGGTGATTTATATGCTGTCAAAGTATTTAATAACATAAGCTTCCTTCGCCCAGTGGATGTTCAAATGAGAGAATTTGAAGTATTAAAAAAACTCAACCACAAAAACATTGTCAAATTATTTGCTATTGAAGAGGAGGTAAGTATCTAAGGTTGCCATGTGTTTTAGTAATTCCCACTCAGAAGGTCACCAAGTGTTCCATCCCCAGCATTTCGGTAGCCAGAGAATAGAAACAATGTATCAAGAATGAGAACAGAAAAGAGCATAAGGAGATGTGTAAATTTGATCCCTCATGTTATATACAAAAAAGGAAAAGAAAAATAAGCTGAAGTAAAGTTCACATAATTATAGAAAGAACAAGGACTGGCGAGATGGCTCAGCAGTGAAGAGAACTTGCTGTTCTTCAGAGGACCAGAGTTCAGTTCCCAGCATCCACAGCAGGCAGCTCACAGCCACCTGTGATCCCAGGTTTGGAAGAAGCAATGCTCTAAAGGATTGATTTTAGGGAAAATGGCAAAAATTAAATACATCATTAGGAAAAGTATTCTAGAAGTACTCTACAAATAATGAAGTAGTGGTCTTTTTACTTTTAGACATGGATATTCAACAAAGATCTTCTCTTAAAATATTATATATTCTTTACAGTTCATTCTTAATGATTATTTCTTAGGGTTGATCAGGTATGAATTAAAGTTTCATGCATTAAAATGTGAATTGGTATCAGGATATTATAGTAAAGACAGATTGAAAAGCTGAGTCGTTAAGATGTGGGGTGAAGGGAACAGAATTGGCTCAGAACTCCCAAGACAAAGTTCTCACCACAAAGCCAGGCATAGTGGTGCAAGTCTGTGACCTTAGCACTTGAGACACTGAGTCAGAAGAATTTCTGCAAAAGCCAGACCAGCCTAGGCTGCAGAGTGTCTAACATTATCTCAGAAAACAAAGATAGCAACAGAAAAAGAGAGCAGTCTTCCAAACTGCCAAGGCTGTGGAAGCCCTCACTGCAAAGGACTCTGTCACGGTGCAGAAAGCATAGTCCACAGTGCCGCCCTCACCTCTGACCAGCCGAACAGGGGTCTCCAAGGCAACTCTTCCTACAAACCACGAGTATCAGGAGTTCTTAGACATTTGATGATTTCAATTATCAAATGGATAGTGAGTCACAGGACCCAGAAAAGTACTATGTTTTTTATTGTACAATAGCACAAAGATACAAATTAGAACAGCCACAGCAGGGTAGACTGTGAGCTCATTCCAGGCATAGACATGTTAGCTCCTTTGGTGGAAGATATTTCTTCTGTTCGTTTGTTTAGTTTTTTGATTTTTCGAAATAGGGTTTCTCTGTGTAACTGTGACTGTCCTGGAACTCACTCTGCAGACCAGGCTGGCCTTGAACCCACAGAGATCTACCTGCCTCTGCCTCCCCGAGTGCTGGGATTAAAAGGATCATGTTGTGCCTGCATGACTGCATGGCAGACCCTTGGTCTCTACTTCTTCTCCAAGTCAGAACACGTGTGATGTGCTTTAAAGCCTCCATAAAAATCACATTGCTTGCTGATTGAAGTGGTGTATTCTTATAACACAAATCTTAGGAAAATCAGGGGTTCAGGGAGAGCCTGAACTGTGCAGTAAGAATATGTCTCGATTTCTTTTTCTTTTTTAAAGGGTTGGCATGAGAGCCCAAACCTGTAATCTAAACACTCAGGATGCTGAGACATGAGACAGGAGGATTGCTGATTTTAGGCTAGTCTGGACTGTAATGTACCTTATCTAAACTTTATTTTATTTTATTTATTTATTTATTTATTTATTTATTTATTTATTTATTTATTTATTTTGGGTTTTTCAAGACAGGGTTTCTCTGTGGCTTTGGAGCCTGTCCTGGAACTAGCTCTTGTAGACCAGGCTGGTCTCGAACTCACAGAGATCCGCCTGCCTCTGCCTCCCAAGTGCTGGGATTAAAGGTGTGCGCCACCACCACCTGGCTCTTATCTAAATTTTAAAAGAAAAGAAAAATCACATAATTAGTTACCCATTGGCTAAAGTCCTGGATCAAAAACATTTCTTTCAAACAGATTTCAAGGGCCATAGGTTATTTCCAAAAGAGAAAATTAGCTGATCGTGGTGGCAACACACAATAGATTTTTTTGTTTTATAATTATTTCTCTTTTCATGACTACTGAACAGAGAAAATAAAATACATTATGTAAGTATTTGGGGGCTGTGTTAAAAAAAATTTTAAAGAATCAAGAATTAATACTAGGGGCTGGAGAGATGGCTCAGAGGTTAAGAGCATTGCCTGCTCTTCCAAAGGTCCTGAGTTCAATTCCCAGCAACCACATGATGGCTCACAACCATCTATAATGGGGTCTGGTGCCGTCTTCTGGTCTGAAGGCATACACACAGACAGAATATTGTATACATAATAAATAAATAAATATTTTAAAAAAAGAATTAATACTAGATTTTATTAATTAATACTAGATTTTAAAATTTATTCAAATTTTAATATTAGATTTTAAATTTTATTCAAAATTACAGATTTCTAAAAAATGGTATATATCATATGATCACTGTATATTATGTAGTTCAATGGGGTTCCTTTTTATAAAACTGTTATATTAGCTGGGTGGTGGTGGCGCATGCCTTTAATCCTAGCACTGCGGAGGCAGAGGCAGGTGGATCTCTGAATTCGAGGTCAACCTGGTCTATAAGAGCTAGTTCCAGAACAGGCTCCAGAAAAGCTACAGAGAAACCCTGTCTCAAAAACCCAAAACCAAAAAAAAAAAAAGAAAAAGAAAAAGAAAGAAAAAAATGGCTGCTATAATAATGACATTTGAAATGGCTGAGATGGGAATGGGCAAACCAGAACTTTACTGAGACCCAACCATTCCGCTATCCAGTTTTGTTTCTTTTTTCCTTTTCTTTAAATTTTGTTTTTATTTTTAGTTATGTGTATATGTGTACATTACTGGTGTAGGTACCCTTTCAAGCCAGAAGGCGGCATTGGATCCCTTGGAGCGGATTGCAGGCAGCCACCAGTGAGCTGCCTGACATGGGTGATGGGAACTGAACTCGGGTCCTCTGGAAGAGCAGTACATGCTCTTCACCACTGAGCCATCTCTCCAGCTCGCCCGTTGCTTTTTAAAACTAGGACTCCATTCCTTAAAGTAAAGTAGTTATCATAAGAAGAAGATTTACCTGTTGTGCCGAAGAAACGAAATGATTTGAAGAAAAACATTCACCAGTGCATCCGTGATCTTGTGGTTAAGTTTCAGCTAGTTGTCACTGGTTTGTCTTTCAAACAAACTCCACTTTAGTTTATATATAATATAATATAGCCAGGCAGTGGTGGCAGTGGTGGCGCACGCCTTTAATCCCAGCACTCGGGAGGCAGAGGCAGGCGGATCTCTGTGAGTTCGAGACCAGCCTGGTCTACAAGAGCTAGTTCCAGGACAGGCTCCAAAACCACAGAGAAACCCTGTCTCGAAAAACCAAACAAAAAAATAATAATAATAATATAATATGTCTGTATATTAAATTTTGGGATATATATATATATATATATATATATATATATATATATATATATGCATGCTCACATGTGTTCCAGTGCCTGGGGAGAATAAAAGACATAGGTGGATGCCTGGGGCTGGAGTTACAGGTGGTTGTGAGACACCCAGTCTGGGTGCTGGGAGCTGAACTCAGTTCTTCTGGAAGAGCAGCAAGTGCTTGTAACTGCTGAACTCTCTATCCAGCCCCCCCGCACACACTTTACTAAATAGAAACTGAAAGCTGTTTATTATATAAACATAGCATTTATCAGTACTGGAGTCACAGTGGTTTTGTCATTGCAGCACATCCTGCCTTTGAATGGGGTCAGGCAGGCAAGTGCTGCCCTGGAATCAGATCTGGTCTTGATGCTTTCCCATTGATTCTCGGTCATTGACTTTTGTTTTGCAGACAACGACAAGACATAAAGTCCTTATTATGGAATTTTGTCCTTGTGGGAGTTTATACACTGTTTTAGAGGAGCCATCCAATGCCTATGGGCTGCCGGAATCGGAATTTTTAATTGTTTTACGGGATGTGGGTATGTTTATTTATATGGTTTTTACATGTTTATTTATATTGTTTCAAACATATATTACCTAAAGATTAGATTGAAAAATTAATTTCCTGCATTCAAAGCAAAAGACTTTTATACATGTTTTCTTAGAAATCACATCAAAAGCACAAGTACCTAAAAGAAAAGTTAGATAAATTGGACTTTATCACCATTAAAAAATTATTTCAGACGCCTTTAATCCCAGCACTTGGGAGGCAGAGGCAGGTGAATCTCTGTGAGTTCGAGACCAGCCTGGTCTACAAGAGCTAGTTCCAGGACAGGCTCCAAAGCCACAGAGAAAACAAAAAATATTTCAGGGCTGGAGAGACGGCTCAGCTGCTAAGATCCCTGGCTGCTCTTTTAGAGGACACAGGGTCAGTTTCCAGCAGCTCGTAAGCATGTGTAACTCCACCCTCCACAGGCCCCAGGCATGCATTTGGTGCACAGATACACATGCAGGCAAAACATACCTGTATAAAATAAATAAAAATTTAAAAGCCACAGCTTATTTGAGACAATAACTGGAAAAGAGAGCCCATGGGACATAAGAGTTTTTGTAGGTCACATATAAGATATCTTGTCCAGCCACCCTACCAAAAACAGTTTTAAAATTTGTCAGAGGATTTGGCCAGACATTGATAGACAGATGGCCAGTGAGTGCACTAACCAGTGCTCAGCGTCATTAATTTCTAAGGAAGTTGTATTGAAAAGCCACTTCTTACCAGAAGATGGACAAATCCGAATACTAAGAACCAGCACCGACAAGTGGAGAGTGGGGTCTGTGTGTGCTGCTGCAGGGCTGTAGAAATAGTTCAGCAGCTCCACAAAAGACTATGCTGCAACAGTTCTGACGGGCACACACAAAGTTTTAAAAACACATCCACATGGCAGTTTTACATATCTGTGTTTGTTGTAGCATTATTCCTAATAACCAATAAATAAAATCAGGACAACGCAAATATCCATCACCTGACAAATGGATTAAGATGTTGTACATCCATGGAATGGAATATTACTCATTCATAAAAAGAGATGAAGCCACGTATGGTGGGGCAAGTCTGTATTCCGGCATGTGGGAGGTAGTGATAGAAAGGTCAGGAGTACAAGGGTGTCTGTCCTCTGCTACATGCCAAGTTCAGGACAGACCGCCACTACATGAGACTTCCCCACCCAAAAACCTCAGTGTGTGTGTCTCTATATATCTTCTCTCTCTGTGTCTATATCTCTCCTCTATCTTCTCTATCTTTATCTTCTCTTTCTCTCTCTCTCTCTCTCTCTCTCTCTCTCTCTCTCTCTCTCTCTCTCTCTCTCTCTCTCTCTCACACACACACACACACACACACACACATACACATGCTTACTGTTATAGTTTGATTCTTCTTGTTGCAATAAACATGACCAGAAGCAACCTGGGGAGGAAAGGGTTTGTTTGGCTTATACTTCCTGATCACAGTCCATCATTGAGGGAGCAAAAACCAAAAGCAGGAACCAAAGCAGAAACTGAGGAGGAACGCTGCAAACTGGTTTGTTCCTCAGGCTCATTTTCAATCACTTTTCTTAGACCTCCCAGGCCACCTGTCCCAGGGTGGCACTGCCCACAGTGAACTGGGCCCTTCCACATCACTCAGCAATCAGAAAGTACCACAGATGTGGCTAAAGGTCAGTCTGATGGACGCGTTTACCAACTGAGGTAACTCCAGTTTGTGTCAAGCTGGCAGAAACTAATCACACATACTGTGTGGTAGTTAGCATGTAATTGACCCCCATGAGCTGGTTTTATTTTATAGAGGATTACAGTTAAGAGATTGCATGAATTTCAGAAGACTTTGAACATTGCACTTTTCAATATTGCTGAGACCGTGAAAGATGACGAGGACTTTGAAGTTGGACTACATGCATTTTGCTTTATGATATTGTTATACATCTATGGGGGCTGGGAAGTGGAATGTGGTGGTTTGAATATAATTGGCCCCCATAAACTCATAGGGAGTAGCACTATAGGGAACTGTGGCCTTGTTGAAGTAGCTGCATCACTGTGAGGCAGGCTTTGAGGTCTCTTTTGCTTAAGCTTTGCTCGGTGTCACAGACCACTTCCTGTTGCCCTCTCATCAAGATGCAGCCAGCACCATGTCTTATCTACACGCTGCTATGCTACCAGCCATGATGATAATGGACTGACCCTCTGCAAATGTAAACGAGCCACCCTAATTAAACTTAAAAAGTTTCCTTTATAAGAATTATACAAGAATTATATAATGTCTCTTCACAGCAATAGAGACCCTAACTAAGACACATACATTTAAAAAAAATTCTTAATTGAAAAGGAAAAATAAAATTTTGATAATGCTAAAATGTAAGTGAATCTTGAAAGAAGCAAGAGACAAAAGATCACAGTGTCATATAATCCCACTCACGTGAAATGTACAATACAGGACAAAAAGCCGCTGAATGAGCATGCTCAGAGGACAGAATATGAGAGCGCCTGCTAATGCCTGCGGGGCTGCTCTAACCCCGCAGAGAGAAAGTTGTCACTTGGAGCATGATAAAACTGTGCTGGTGCTGATGTCAAGAGTTGTACAACTCTATTAAAAACTATTGAATGATATACTTTTTAAAAATGAGTGGTAAGTCATAATAAATACACACACATATTTCATTTATCCTGTTATTTTTAAAAAGACAAGTAACACCTTCTTGGAAAGAAGTGAGTCAAATGTTTGAGGAGGTCCGAATGTAGTAAGTGCCTTAATCTCATCTGGTGACCCTGCCTGTCAGCTCCCCGGGGTTAATGTGTTAATTCCAGCAGTGTCAATGCCTTTGCCCTTAAGAACACAGACTGACCGGCACTAACCATAAAAACATCTCTATGGAAACAAGAGTCACACTGTGCCCTCCTTTTGCTACTTCTTTACTGACTTATATGTTGAAGCCAGTTCGTTTTTAGTGATTTTTTTTCCCCAAAGTAAAATAACAGTAAAACAAGAGCTGGGCATGATAGCACACCTTTAATCCCAGCTCTCAAAGGATCTCTGTGAGTTTGAAGCCAGGCTGGTCTACAAGGCAAGGTCCAAATCAACCAGGGCTGTTACACAGAGACCCCGTCCTAAAACAACATGTAAAACTGTTTCTGGGCTCTTTGTTAGTTCCGTAGTCATTGCCTTAAGACTCTTGTTCATTTATCAGACAGCAGACTTCTGTGGGCCGTAATTCTTATCTAAAACTCCTTGTGGTTGAAACATGAGACTGTACATATGCATACTTGTGCATGTGGGTATTTGTAGAAGAGGAATCTCTTTCTCAGAATAAAAGGGCATGGGCTAGAGAGATGGCTTAGTGGTTAAGAGCACTGACTGCTGCTCTTCTAGAGGTCCTGAGTTCAATTCCCAGCAACCACATAGTGGCTTACAACCATCTGTAATGAGATCTGGTGCCCTGGCCTGCAGGGCATACATGCAGACAGAATACTATAGACATAATAAATAAATAAATCTTTTTTTTTTTTTTTTTGGTTTTTCGAGACAAGGTTTCTCTGTGGTTTTGGAGCCTGTCCTGGAACTAGCTCTTGTAGACCAGGCTGGTCTCGAACTCACAGAGATCCGCCTGCCTCTGCCTCCCGAGTGCTGGGATTAAAAGTGTGCGCCACCACCACCCGGCATAAATAAATAAATCTTAAAAAAATAAAATAAAAGGGCATTGAGCCAACTTGTACAAAACCTTAAGTCTGAGTGAATATGAATGTCATATCTGTGAATTTGAGACGTGTGTACACACAGAGGCCTCCATCACAATTTCCTGTATTTTGTGTTTGTTACTGAAGTGGGTGGAATGAATCACCTCCGAGAGAATGGCATAGTGCACCGTGACATCAAGCCAGGCAATATCATGCGTGTCATAGGGGAGGATGGACAGTCTGTGTACAAACTCACAGACTTCGGTGCTGCTAGAGAACTGGAGGACGATGAGCAGTTTGTGTCTCTGTATGGCACAGAAGAGTACTTGGTAAGTCACATATTACTAGAAATTTCATTTTAATAACATGGTGTATTACACATGGAGTGATTGGTCACAGTCTGTAAAATAGTATGTAATTTTTATGACAAAAGATCCCATTTTCTGTTCAGATGAGTATGGTGTATAAGAAGGGAACTAAGAAACGCTCTCTAAGTGTACTGCCATTTTCTCTTGGCTGTCCCTAGTTGTAGTAACTCACAGCTTTGATCCCAGCACTTAAGAGGCAGAAGAAAGAGAATGGGTACAAGTTCAAGACCAGCCAGGTCTACATACAACATTCCAGGACATCCATGGCTGTATAATGAAACCCTGTCTCAAAACAAAAAAGCTAGCAACAAAAACTCCTGGTTGTTTTATAGCTATATACTAATTCAATGCACCTGGAGTTTTGGGGGGGGGTTGTTTTTTTAACTATGTGACTTGGCATTTTGCCTGCGTGTATATCTATGTAAAGGTATCATTTCCCTGGAATTGGAGTTACAGATGTTCATGAGCTGACATGTGGGTGCTGGCAATTTAACCCAGCTTTGGAAGAGTGGCCAGGCTCTTAACTGCTGTGCCATCTCTCCTGCCCCAATGCAATGGATTTGTACTAAAAAACAAAGGCATCTGAAGACTTGAGAAGCATCTGGCCAGGCAGGGCCCAGTTTGGGCTCAGTGCACTGAGGACTGGGCAGTTTTGCTTTGGTGGGAAGTAACAAATTGAGTAATTGCTGAAAAGGAGCATGGGACACTTGAAGGTGGTTAAGTTTTAAATTTTATTACATTTATTTATTTTTTTGGTTTTTCGGGACAGGGTTTCTCTGTGGCTTTGGAGCCTGTACTGGAACTAGCTCTGTAGACCAGGCTGGTCTCGAACTCACAGAGATCCGCCTGCCTCTGCCTCCCGAGTGCTGGGATTAAAGGTGTGCGCCACCACCACCCGGCTTTATCACATTTACTTATGGGGTGGGCATGCGTGTGCTGTGACAGCCTGTAGAGGTCAGGGCAGCTGCAGTAGTCACCGCTCCCTTTCCATGTTGGTACTAGGGGCTGAAGTCAGGGGTCGTCAGCCTTGGTTACAGGTACCTTTACCCACTGAGCCATCTCACCAGCCCAAGATTTATTAAATTTTTTATTTGTTCTGGGGGTCAGGATCTAATATAACAAAGGGTCATTTCAATCTTGATATGTAGCTGAGGATAGCCTTTCTGAGAGCTGGAATTACAAGTGTGGACCACTAAACCCATATAGAGCTGTGTTGGCAATGGTGTTGGTGTGTGTGTGTACATATGTGTATGTGTGCATGCATGTAGACATGCGCATGCACTCACACATGCTTTCATGGTTTTATATGTATGAGTAGGTGATGGGTATAGGCAGAGACAGGAAGATAACCTGATGTGTTATCCTCAAGAATACCGTGCATCTCCTTAGAGACAGGGTTTCACTGACCTGGAGTCTGTCAATTAGCCGATGCTAATGGGACTAGAACCTGTGCCTCTGCTTCTCCAGCTCTGGGATTACGAACACATACCACCTTGCCTAGCATTTTTATGTTATTATTTGTTTGATTAGGTTTCTTAAATGAAAGGTATTTCTTTTTTTTTTTTTTTTTTTTTTTTTTGGTTTTTCGAGACAGGGTTTCTCTGTGGCTTTGGAGCCTGTCCTGGAACTAGCTCTGTAGACCAGGCTGGTCTCGAACTCACAGAGATCCGCCTGCCTCTGCCTCCCAAGTGCTGGGATTAAAGGCGTGCGCCACCACCGCCTGGCCCATGAAAGGTATTTCTATAAACAGAAACATGATCCAGTAAAGAGGGGAATACTGATGCATAAAATGAAGGAATAATAGTGAGCAAGCATTGACTTCTGGAATTGGTGAGCTCACATGATGGCGTAGCACAAACACAAAGTTAGCCTTCGATAGGAGGGAATTTTCTGTAACTGAACCAGAGGCCTGACAAGTGCACAGGCTCACTCAGTGAGTCAGTGTTTGGAAGGGCCTAACAGAGCGGTGATCTGATTATATCAGCTTTCTCCAACTAGGGACTGAGGTCATGAAATTGGAGGATCAAACAAAATGGTATCAGGAGTTTAAGATAAGAGGGGAAGTTATGCATAGCCTGTTACCTTCCTTTTCCCTCAGAGATTTGAGGGGTGCACCCACGTGTGCTTGTGGAGATCAGAGGTCAAGGGTAAGTGTCTACTGTTTTTGAGATGGTCTCTTGCTGGACCAGGACCCCAACAACTGGCTAGATTGACTGGTCAGCAAGACCCAAGGTCCTCCTACATCCACTCCCCACCTCGGAGCTCCAGGCAGGTTCCATTGTGCCAGCTTTTTACACGGCCTTTGCTGTGAATCTGAACTAGGTCCTCGTGCATATAAGTCATAAGCTCATAACGTTTCTGTTTTAGCATCCTGACATGTATGAGAGAGCCGTACTAAGAAAAGATCATCAGAAGAAATATGGGGCTACAGTTGATCTTTGGAGTATCGGAGTGACATTTTACCATGCAGCTACCGGATCGCTGCCATTTAGACCATTTGAGGGGCCTCGCAGGAATAAGGAAGTGATGTAAGTGCTTGTTCCATCCAAAGGTAGACATAATTTTTAATGTATATTATCTTGTTTTTCCATAAGTTTGAGGAAATGAAATTGAAAATGGCTTTTTCTGATACTTGATGCTACCCAGATTTTACTAAGAATGCAGCCTTCTAAGAGTGTTGGCATAGTTTTCCAAATGGTGTTTAAATGTCTACAAAGTAAACCTAGTATCTAGTCTTGGGTTCAGTGTTACCTCCATGTCCCTGAGTTTTACTTTAGCACGTCTCATTTCTTTAGTCCACTTTATGTTTGTCACTTTTTCTCCATGCAGAAAAAAAAAAAAAACAAACAAACAAACAAAAAAACAGTATAATTCTGTAGAGAAGAACAACAAAGGAATTTTTTTTTTTTTTTTTTTTTGGTTTTTCGAGACAGGGTTTCTCTGTAACTTTGGAGCCTGTCCTGGAACTAGCTCTTGTAGACCAGGCTGGACTCGAACTCACAGAGATCCGCCTGCCTCTGCCTCCCGAGTGCTGCCAAGGAAAGTTTTTTAATTAATTTTATTTTTTTAATTTTGTGTGCATTGGCGTTTTGCTTTAATGTATGTCTGTGTGGGTTTGTCAGATTCCCTGGAACTAGAGTTACAGACAGTTGTAAGCTGCCATGTAGGTGCCGGGAATTGAACCCATGTCCTCTGGAAAAGAAGCCAGTGTTCCTAACCTGTGAGCCATCTCTGTAGCCCCGGGACCAAGGAAATTTAATTCCAACCTTCCATTGAACTGATTGACTACCTTAAAAATAACATTTTGGCAGTAATTTTGTCGCAGGTTCCATCCAGAGATAAACCTGGTAGCGTAGTATACAGTTTAAAATTTTTATTTTATGTGTGTAAGTGTTGAAGATTGAAGAGGCCAGAAGATTGCCTGGAACTGAAGTTAAAATGGTTGTGAATTGTCGCGCTGTTGCTGGGATCAAAACCCAGATCCTCTGGAAGAGCAGTCAGTGTTCTTAACTGCTGAGCCATCTCTCCAGCCCCATAGCATTGTATGCATTTATATGCCACCATATTATTGGGAAAATGAGCAATGCACAGTCACTAATAGTAAACAAAGAAAAAAGAAAAAGGTAGAGAAATTTCTGGAGTGAAATTTATTATGTAATTCATGTGTACACTGTGTGTGTTTGGGTCTCTATTGCTGTGGTAAAACTCTAGGACCTCAAGCAGCTTGGGAAGGGAAGGGTTTATTTCATCTTACAGCTTGTAGTCAGGGCAACAACGCAAGGCAGGATCCTGGAGGCAGGAGCTAATGCAGAGGCCATGGAGGGGTGCTGCTCACTGGCTTTCTCCTTCTGGCTTGCTCAGCCTGCTTTCTTTAACCCTTCAGAACCACCCGCCTAGGGTTGACACCATCCCAGTGAACTAAGGCCTCCTTTGTTAATTGTTAATCAAGAAATTGCCTTGCAGATTTGCCTGTAGGCCAGTGTTACACAAAGGCATCTTCTCTGTTAAGATTTCCTCTATCCAGATGTCAAGGTTTGTGTCAAGTTGACAAGAAACAACCAACACACTGTGCTTCATTTCATTTTAAAAGAAATTGTCAAAGCCATTCTGCCGCAGCCCTGAGTGTTGGAATTGTGTGTATAGCCACCATCCCAGCTTACCCACGTGCATGTGATTCAAAGTAATCACAGCTGTAAAATTAGAGTCTTCATCTCAGAAAATTGGGGAAGAAGCATGTTCTTCCTTTTGTTGTTTTAAGGAAGTAAATAAAACAAGCTCAGATAATATGATGATGCTTCTGCTAAAGCTTGAACATTTGCATGCATGCTAGTGAGCTACAACATGTGCGTTTGCGCATCGAGAAGACGTACACTAATTGCACTAAGATGTTGCAGTGCCCGCCTGAGCCTGCTTTACAACAGTGCCCTTTTTACTAAAACCCTCCTTTAGCAAAGGCCAGATCTCCTTTCGTTTCCTCATTAAATGTAAGTTGTCCTGACTCATACACACTTCTATGTTCACAGATACATTTTAAAGCAGTGACAACTTTAGCTGTTCTAAAAGTGGATGAATAAATTAAAGTCTGCTACTTGTAAGAAAGGAAACATGATTCACCAGCCACCCAACAGCTCTGATGATCACTCTGTGGGTACCTGTACAGTACTGGGGTGTCTCTGTTTGTATAGAGCACACCTCTGTGTACAATACTGGGGTGTCTCTGTTTGTATAGAGCACACCTCTGTGTACAGTACTGGGGTGTCTCTGTTTGGATAGAGCACACCTCTGTGTACAGTACTGGGGTGTCTCTGTTTGTATAGAGCACACCTCTGTGTACAGTACTGGGGTGTCTCTGTTTGTATAGAGCACACCTCTGTGTACAGTACTGGGGTGTCTCTGTTTGTATAGAGCACACCTCTGTGTACAGTAGTGGGGTATCTCTGTATAGAGCACACCTCTGTGTACAATACTGGGGTATCTCTGTTTGTATAGAGCACACCTCTGTGTACAGTAGTGGGGTATCTCTGTTTGTATAGAGCACACCTCTGTGTACAGTACAGTAGTGGGGTATCTCTGTTTGTATAGAGCACACCTCTGTGCCAGCACTGATAGCGACATTTAGTGTTGCCTTGACCTTATTAATGACCGTCTGACTGTATCGGTGAGTGGTACACTCCTCCCGGCACAGCCATGTAGCCTTGGCATTATTAATGACTGTCTGACTGTATCAGTGAGTGGTACACTCCTCCCAGAACAGCCATGTAGCCTTGGCATTATTAATGAATGTCTGACTGTATCAGTGAGTGGTACATTCCTCCCAGCACAGCCATGGTGCTTTGGCATTATTATTGACTGTCTGACTGTATTGGTGAGTGGTACACTCCTCCCAGTACAGCTGCATTGCACCTGCATCACATTTGCACATGATTAAGGTTCACATGTGAATCTTGTAAAGATTAAGCTCTTGAAGAATTTGCACTCCTTAGCAATGCTGTCATTAATTCTCTTCACTGCTCTTCTGCATTAACTTCACATCTCCATTTATTCCTCCAGAACTGGACCCGGCACATGTGAGCACACCTTATTTTTCACAAATTTGGTTTTTTGAGACAGGGTTTCTCTGTGTAGCTCTGGCTGTTGTCCTGGAACTTGCTCTGTAGACCAGGCTGGCCTCGAACTCAGAGATCTACCTGCCTCTGTCTCCTGAGTGCTGGGATTAAAGGTGTTTGCCACCACTGCCTAGCTAATTCCTTTATTTTAAAGCATTTCTTGAGGCAGAAGTTAAGGCTGCTTCTGTAGAGAAAGCAGTAGTCTGCATCTGTCCTACTGGTTGGGTCTAGTTTTTAAAAAATACATTAGTGTGCCCAGAGCACATTTGTTTAGATGTTAAACTAAAACTGATCAGACAGAAATACTGTTGACTGTAAGAAGGCACTGCCAATTGATGCCGAATGCTTTCGTTAGGATACAGGTGTTCCTAAGAGCACAGCATGGCGCAGGCTGAGAGTCCTGCTGCCCTAACGTAACCACATCTCCCTGTCCCCCGCTTCCCCAGCTAGCCCTGCTGTTGCACATGTTTTTATATCACTCTCATCAGTTTGGCTTTTCATTTTAGTGCATCTGTTCCTACATGTGTGTTACTTTTTGACTATGAAGAGGGTTTTTCTGATACTGTGCTATGTATAGTTTTATCTCCCTCTTTAAAAAAAAATAATTCCATGACTCATTTTGCAGTAATATTATAGTCTGCTTGGCTGTAATAATATGGGTATAAAAGATTAGGATTTATTTTATAGTCTAGAGATTTCAGCGATAAAGCTTTTTTGTGTTTGCTCCATTTTTCAGATGGAAAAATTAATGTTTTTTGTTGTGAACATAAATGCTGTTCACTCTGGGCTCCCAAATGAAAATTTGTTATGACATATAGATAGTATCCCTCCAACCACCATTCCACTTCACAGGGCTTTGCTTGTCCGTCAGTCCCACAGTCTGCTCTTGCAGGCACTTGATGTGCAGCAGAGGACACAGTGCATCACGACCTGCTTATCTTACTCTGCTGCTCCTCCCAAGGTACAAAATCATCACTGGAAAGCCTTCTGGTGCCATATCTGGAGTACAGAAAGCAGAAAATGGGCCAATTGACTGGAGCGGAGACATGCCTGTTTCTTGTAGTCTTTCTCGGTGAGTGTACCTAATTCTTAACCTTTGACATCTTGTGTTTAATCTCTTGGTTGCCTAAAAGTCACAAACACATTCAAATATTTAAGCATATTTTCAGTGCTGGCTTTCTTTCTGTTGGTTTGTTTTTTGAGGCAGGGTCTTGTATGTAGCCCAGGCTATCCTTGAACTCAGTGTGTAGCCCAGACTGATAATCCTTCTGCCTCGATGTCCCACGTTCAGGGATAGCTAACAGGCCTGGACTACTCTCCCACATGCAAGGATAATGGGCATGGACTCTCCCACTGTTGGCTTTTTTAGTGGAGTTTTATTTTGATTTTTTTATTTGCATTTGGGGGTGATGTAAACATTCTGAACCTTGGGGATAATTTCCTGATGATAGAAGGCATGTGTTCTTAAGATTGGTTCTCACTTGTCTTGAAATTCTTTGCAATGTAGGGCTCATACAAAGGACTTTGATACTGATGACCACAAATAGTGGTGTAACCAGGAGTAAGATTTTCCTGGTGGTGGTGGTGCACTCACTGGTGGCACACATCTTTAATCCCAGCACTCGGGAGGCAGAGGCTGGCAGATCTCTGTGAGTTTGAGGCCAGCTTGGTCTACAGAGTGAGTTCCAGGGCAGCTAGTGCTACACAGAGAAATCCTATCTTGAAAAACCAAAACAGGGAAAAGGTGAAACCAAAAAAAAAAAAAAAAAAAAAAAAAAAACCACCACCACCAAGTTTAATATTCTCCTTACATTGAAAAAGTATTCAGGTTATTAAAAGAATAAAAAATAAGTATTTCGGGGCTGGCCATAGTGAGACGAACCTTTAATCCTAACACTTGGGAGACAGAGGCAGGAGGGTCTTTGTGAGTCCCAGGACAACCATAGAGTAGCTCAAAAAAAATACCAAAAAAGGGCTGGAGAAATGGCTCAGTGGTTAAGAGCTTTGCCTGCTGTTCTAGAGGTCCTGAGTTCAATTCCCAGCAACCACAGGGTGGCTCACAACCATCTGCAGTGAGACTTGATGCCCTCTTCTGGCCTGCAGAGATACACTCAGGCAGAATACTGTATACATACTAAATAAATAATTTTTAAAAATACCAAAAAAAAATAAGCATATATAGTACTTTTCCAGCATTTCAGATGTTTACAGGATCTTACATAATTGATCAGTCAGAACTCTGTTATATTGTCAGATTGTCCCAAAGAAAGGATTAATGTAAATTGAAAGTAGTTGGGCAATGTGGTAACACACCTATAAACCCAGCACTCAGGAAGCAGAAGCAAGAGTATCAGTATAGGTTCAAAGCTAGCCTGGGCTACATAGTTCTAGGATGGCCAGAACTGCACAGCAGTGAGTCCCTGACTCAAAAAAACGTTTCAAACTAACTAAAAAAACTGGGTGGTAGTTCTTGCCTGTGACCCCATGGGTTTGAGGCCATCCTGGGCTACATAATGAGTTTCAGGATACCCTGAACTACACAGTGAGACTATCT
Source organism: Chionomys nivalis (assembly GCF_950005125.1). Lineage (NCBI taxonomy): Eukaryota > Metazoa > Chordata > Mammalia > Rodentia > Cricetidae > Chionomys > Chionomys nivalis. Next base: position 35,230,189 of record NC_080110.1, read on the forward strand.
CAACTGCCCCGTCCCAACTCCTGGGGAGGGAGCAGTACCCTAAGTTTCATTATTTTACTTTTTTGGAAAACATTTTCTGAAAGTAAACTCGTGTAACTAGATGTGTTGTGTTAGAGAGTACAGCTTTACAGACACAGCGCTTCGTGTTCTAGTCGGTGGCAGAACCGTCACACTGACGGGACCTCGGGGAGCCTGGCAGAATGTAACGGCTCAGGCCGGGGTCCTGTGCTGGTTGTTGGTATATTGCTGAGTCAGTGCTGTCGTGGTCTGAGCTACAGACAGACGGCTGATTTCTGGACTAAAGCAAACCTCATCCACAGCAGCTGTTAGCATAGAAGTCTTTCGTCAGAATTACTAGGCTTAAAAAGGTGCTTTTCGTGATTTTTGTTTATGTCAAATGGTAAAGATTTTAAGTACCTCAAGGGAGCAGTGAAGACCTCTAAGAAAAAGAGCTAACCATTCTTCTAACTGTCAGGACTGGAGGGAGATGCGGGGGGGGGCAGGGAGGGACACGAGAGGCGGGGGGGGGGGGGACACGAGACACCAAGACCACAGAACAACACGTGACTAAGCATTCAAATACACGAGCCTCTGGAGACCACTCTTATTCAGACCGCCATGCAATCCTTGATTTGTGTTTTCTTTGTATCTTGTGGCTCTGTGCTGTGGCTCTCTCCAGGTAACTTTGTAAATACTGTTGTAGGGGTCTTCAGACACTGCTTACCCCAGTTCTTGCAAACATTCTTGAAGCTGACCAAGAGAAGTGCTGGGGTTTTGACCAGTTCTTCGCAGAGACTAGTGATGTCCTTCACCGAATGATAATCCACGTTTTCTCGCTGCAGCAGATGACAGCACATAAGATTTATATTCATAGCTATAATACGTAAGTGCTTCTGTGTTCTTCTCCCGTCTATGTGTTGTATAATATAATAAACATCTCAGCCAGGAGAACAAATGGAAAAGATGCCTTACCGTCATCAACAGCATCCATGTGTCGGGAAAACTGAGTTTAAATGCTTAGTGAATTCCTGGTCACTAATCAGAAATAAACTCTTTTACTTTTTTCTTAATACACAGATAAGTTTTACTGTGTACTTACACTGCAAGTTTGACAGAGCTAAATCTATGACTTCTTTCAAGTACCGTGTACTGGTAAAAATGAACTGCTTTATTGAAAGTATACCCTCTTTAAAAACAAGGGTGCTGGACGGTGGTGGTGAACACCTTTAATACCAGCACTTGGGAGGCAGAGGCTGTTGAATCTCTTGTGAGTTCAAAGCCAGCCTGGTCCTTAAAGCAAGTTCCAGGACAGCCAGGGCTGTTACACAGAGAAACTGTGTCTCTAAAACAAAAAAAGCCTAAGTTTTAAATATAGTGGAATTTCTAAATTTAGTATAGCTTAATTTACAATAATTAGCATGAAAACTTTATGGATACTAAAGAAGTAGTCAACATTTGTTTTGCATAAATAAAAATACCAGATTACACATGACTAAATATTCACCTGAGTGTAAAACTTGGGAAGAAGTTAGATGGATTGTATCAAAGTAACCGTAGGTAGTGGTGGCAGCTTACTGTGTTGCATGGTGCTGCCATTGAGAGAACAGCCCTCTGCTGAGTTACGTCTTACAACCACGTGTGAATTCTACAGGGATGTCAAAGTAGGATGAAGAAGCTGTGTGGGCGTTCTTGGGAGATATGGGCAGGAGGATCACCACAAGTTCAAAGCCAGCCTGGTCCACATAGACAGCTCTGGGCCGACGGGTGTTATATATTGAGACCTCGCCTCAAAACACAGTCCACCTCCCCCACCAAATTAAGAATCAGATTCATACTTTGTGCCTTAGTCTGTTCAACAAAATTTATATAACAGTCTTGCTATCTCATAAAATCCATGAAAAGGGGTCTGGAGAGTTGGCTCAATGGTTAAGAGCACTGAAGAGGACTAGGTTTGATTTCCAGTACCCACATGGTGACTAACAATTGTCTGTAACCCTTAATTCCAGGGGTGGGAAATGTTTGCTTAGCCTGCATGAGGCCCTGACTTCAACCACAAGCACCAAAAACTAAAAAGAAAAAGAATATAGTTTACACAAAATATTCAGATATTAATAACCTAATAACTAGATCTAATACAACATAAACAAAATATAACCTTAGATTATTTCGTCATATTCTGGTTCTTTATAGCCTAAATCAACTGATGTCATTGTTGTGGACATGCACTTGAGCTTAAAATAGCACCCGAGCCTGCGCCGGTCAAGTCAGCAGCTTCAGGCAGAGCCACATCTCACTGCTGGCCGCCTTTGAGTGTGTGGACATATTCAAGGGGACTTTACCTTTTCCTCCGAAAACATGATTTTGAAAATACTCTAATTTCTTAGGTGTTTAATAAAAGTTGTATTTCAGGTCCTGTTCTTGGCTCTGCATATTTATGTCACTTGACCTTCAATATAAAGAGACATGATAGGGTCAGGTTATATGGAGTTCCCATGTTAGTAGGTCTTTAGTGTCCACATTAACAAGCCAGGGCTTAGAAGACGTGTTCAGTCGTAGAACACTTGAGAGGAGTGTTGCTGACGTGCAGGTTTGACCTCCAATTCCATCAGCATCTGTCATCCTTTCTTAACTTCCCTCACACAGTGCTGCTGTATTCCATGAACTGGTATATAAGCAAACTAAAATTAATTCTGCAAATCAAGAACTTATCTATGAAGGACGACGCTTAGTCCTAGAACTTGGAAGACTAGCCCAGCATTTCCCTAAAACCACAGAGGAGAACCCTATCTTTGTCGTAAGCCGGGAACCCCTAAGTACCATAGGACTGAAATACGAGAAAAGTAAGTTGTGATCTTTGTCATGTCCTCACTGGCCACTAAATCAAACGTCTGTCGCTGGAAAACTGATGCTCATTTTTGTAAAATTGATACTGATTTTAATGTAAACTATAACTATTAAAATTTCATAAATTAGTTTATAAAGATTGCAAAATTGAAAAGCCTCATAATTTTTCTTCTATTTTGCTTCAGCGTTTTGTTTTATGAAGTGTTAGTTTGTCATGCTTTACTGTAAGTGTTTGTAGTGTTTGGTAACTCCCAAAATAACATTCCTATCATAAAGTTCAGAGAATATTTATTCTATCCAGTGTATGTAGAACATTCTGCCATTCTTTAGAATTTAAGAAAAAATTAGATTGAAATCTTCAAAATTTTTTAAATTGTTTGTCCTACTTGTGGGGAAAAAGGACTTATCCAGAATTTTGAATCCATTTTGAGACTTCAATATTAAGTTTAGATTGAAAGACAGTGTAGAGATCATTGTGTTAGAATATATTTAAGAAACAAAAAATGAGGCTTGGGGCTGGAGAGATGGCTCAGAGATGAAGAGGACTGACTGCTCTTGCAGAGGTTTCTGAGTTCAAGTCCCAGCAACCACAGGGTGGCTCAGAGCCATCGGTAATGAGATCTGGTGCCCTCTTCTAGCCTGCAGCAAACATGCAGGCAGAATGCTGCATACATAATAAAATAAATAAATAAATAAATCTTTTTTAAAGAGTGAGGCTGGCGAGACAGCTCAGTGGGTAAAGGTGCTTATCCTGGAAGCCTGACACCTGAGTTCAATCCCAGAGCCCATGCGAAGGTGGGAGGAGAGAACCAACTCCATACAGTTGTTCCATGGCATCTACATTATGCCATAGCATGTATGCACATAATAAAAAGGAAGGAATAAAACACTTGAAAAATATTTGAGGTTAACTGGTCAGTGACAGCACACACCTTTAATCCCAGCACTCTGAAGGCAGAGGCTGGTTGATCTCTGTGCATTCAAGGCCAGCCTGGTCTGCAGAGTGAGTTCTAGTACAGGCTCCAAAACTACACAGAGAAACCCTGTCTCAAAAAACCAAGAAAAAAAAAAAGAAACATTGGATGTGGCTGTTAGGAAATGAGCATTCTAAGTGCACGAGAGAAGGGCCTGGAGTCTGTTCTACCCTCTCTGTCTATCCCCTTGAGTCAAGGTCTCTCACCCAATCTGGACCGCTCCTTTGTTTTTGTTTTTTGTTTTTTGTTTTTCCAGCCAGGCTGGCTGACCAGCAAACTCTGGGAATTTGCCCATCTCCACCTCCTCAGTGCTAGGGTCACAGGCTCAACCAGCCATTCCCAGCTTTTTACATGAGTGCTGGATCTGAACTTAGGGCTCACAATTGCACATCAAGTTCTCTTACCCACCCACTTGAGTAATCTCCCAGCCTTCCTTTTTTCCTTTCCTTTTTTTTTTTAGTCTCTGTAGCTTTGGAGCCTGTCCTGGAACTAGCTCTTGTAGACCAGGTTGGCCTCAAACTCACATCCGCCTTCCTCTGTCTCCCGAGTGCTGGGATTAAAGATGTGCACTACCACCACCCGGCCCAGCCTTTCTTTTAAAGCTAGGAAAAGTGCCTTAGAAGATTGGCTCCTGTGTGTTTAATTTAGACATTCTGCTTGCCGTAGAAAGAATAAAATTATGTATCCACACATATTTGTTTCTGACTTTAAGTTTTTTACTTCATATTTCAGTTTCCCTACCTAAAGTGCATCCACGTTATGATTTAGATGGTGATGCTAGCATGGCCAAGGTTAGTATCTTGTTGAATTACCAGTAGTGGAAGTAAGAATCGTACTGTGTTCTCTGGTGCCTGAAGAAAATATTTAAAGTATTATCAGTCCACATTGTTTTACAATCTAGTTTCCTTTCTTGAACTCAGTAAGAGGAAATTCTCTCCATTAAAACATGCTTATATAATGTCAAGAATTGAAATATTTATTACAGTTACATATGTCTAGCTTTTAGACAGTGGTAATTTATTTACCTGATGAAAATATGAAAGCCTTTGGAATATGGAAATATGACTGCTTTTGTGTGACAGTTTCTCTTACCTTGTCCACTCTCAGCACAAAACACTACCTTTCTTTCTCATCAGGCAGTGACGGGCGTCGTGTGTTACGCCTGTAGAATTGCCAGTACCTTGCTGCTCTATCAGGAATTAATGCGGAAGGGGATACGGTGGTTGATGTAAGTAACAGACTGCAACCTGAAATGCATCCTTCCCACTGACCTCATTAGCCCGGCCGTGCCGCGTCACTGACCGCTGCCACTGCAGCAGCTAGGGTCAGCTTGATTCCGCTGCCACTGCAGCAGCTAGGGTCAGCTTGATTCCGCTGCCACTGCAGCAGCTAGGGTCAGCTTGATTCCGCTGCCACTGCAGCAGCTAGGGTCAGCTTGATTCTGCTGCCATTGCAGCAGCTAGGGTCACAGCTTGATTCTTCTGCCACTGCAGCAGCTAGGGTCACAGCTTGATTCTGCTGTACGACGTTTGCCTCACACTGTTGTAGAACAGTTGGCATTATTTCTGTTGAGACCTACAGGATAAACAGTCTGAGTTTCAAACCCACACAGCTCCATAAAGTGTATAGTCCTCCTTCAAAGACCTTGACACGGGTTCATTTGCTCTCTTGGGCGACTTTGACATTGACATAATTAAGCAGTGATAATTTGTGCATTTCAAATGTACAAGTCAGGGCCTTCCAGTGTGGCACAGAGTGATGCAACCATCCCTGCTGAGCTTAGACCATTGCATCACCTCAGAAGTGCCCAGTAGCTCTTACCCCTACCCCCCAACCTTATACATCACTAATACACCATAGTTTTGCCTATTGTAGACATTGCATGTACATGGATGCACAGCTACGTGTATATACTCATCTTGACAAGCAGACTAAACTTTTTTTTTTACTAATCATCTAATACAGTTATTCTCAAACAGAAATTTGATCTAATGAAGTGTTGTCATCCTAAAAATTACCTTAAGAAATACAAGTGTTAGACTGAGGATGTAGTTTAAGGTGGTCAAGTGCTCACTTTGCAAGAATGAAGACTTGAGTTCAACCCCATTTTTTTTTTTTTAAACAAAGGAGGTGGAGGCACAGTGTCAGAGGCTTGTAACCTACCACTGAGAAGGCAGAGACAGAGTCACTCAGCCTTGCTGGCCAGCCAGCCTGACTGGCAAGTCCCAAGTCTCAGAGGAAGACCCTTCTGAAAAAGAAAGATAGCACTTGAGAAAAGCCATTGCTTGGCCTCTGGCTTCCTCTCTCTCTCTCTCTCTCTCTCTCTCTCTCTCTCTCTCTCTCTCTCTCTCTCTCTCTCTCTCATGCATGCACGCACACATGGAAGATGTGTGTGATTTGAGTCTTTTTTTTAACCGTCTATGGCTGATGGAGGTCATCTTTCTGTCTGGTAAGAGTAAATGCATCTCATTTGAGAACCATGCTGTTGCTGTACCCATGTTGACTGCATTCTGCAGATGCAGTGAGACCTGGTACCAAAGGACACCAGGAATGCTCTCCCGGGCTCACCTCACTGTAGGTCCTGGGAACCTAATGCTTGAACAGCCCATATAAGCTTACAAAGACATGTGTGTCCCTGCAGCATTCTTACTCCTGAGCCAGGGGCTCGCTGTGTAGCTCAGACTGTTGTCAAATTCATGATCTTCCAGCCTCCACCTCATAAGTGCTGGGACCACAGGCATTTTGCCATCTTAGCTGGCTCTTGGTATTTAGGTTTCTGTCCTGTGGCTAGTGTTGTGTCAAACAAAAATACAGCCTTGTGCTTGTCATGATTTTCAACCTGACATGGCCTCTGTTTCTAAACCTGGTTTTCTGCCTCCATTAAGAAGCTTTGTGCTGCCGGGCGGTGGTGGCGCACGCCTTTAATCCCAGCACTTGGGAGGCAGAGGCAGGTGGATCTCTGTGAGTTCGAGACCAGCCTGGTCTACAAGAGCTAGTTCCAGGACAGGCTCCAAAACCACAGAGAAACCCTGTCTCGAAAAACCAAAAAAAAAAAAAAAAAAAAAAGGAGCTTTGTGCTGGGAATGGCTTAGTTAGTGCCAGGTGGCCCTAGTTAGTGCTGGGATGCCTTAGTGTCAAGATAGCTTAGTTAGTGTTGGCATGGCTTAGCGCCAGAGGATACCTTAGTTAGCACCAGGATGGTTTAGTTAGCACTGGGATAGCTTAGTGCTGGGATGGCTTAGCTAGTGCTAGAATGGTTTAGTTAGTTCTAGAATGGTTTAGTTAGTGCCAGGAATGTAGAAGGAGCAGCGGGCTGCATTCCTGCCACCCGGCTCCTGGCTGCCTGGCTAGCTTATGCCCCTAAATAATTACACGGAAACTGTATTCTTATAAACACTGCTTGGCCCACTAGCTCTAGCCTCTAACTGGCTAATTCTCATATTTTGACTAACTCATTTCTAATAATCTGTGTAGGACCTGTCCTACCGGGAAAGATTCAGCATGTCTGACCTGGCGGCTTGCTTCATAGCGTCTGCCCTGGAGAGGAGAGGCATGGCGTCTGAGCTCACTTCCTCTTCCTCCCAGCATTCTGTTCTGTTTACTCCACCCACCTATGTTCTAACCTATCAGGCCAAGCAGTTTCTTTATTAGTTAACCAATGAAGTCAACAGATTGATATATGACACTCCCACATCACAGGAAGGCTTAGTTAGTGCTGGGATGGCTTAAGTGGTGAAACTGGTTCTTGGCATGTCTAGAAGAAATCTAAATGCGCCAAATACAAACAGCTTTTTTTTTTTTTCCTGTTTTTCTGTCCCCAGTTCAGTGGTGTTATTTGCTATAGCTTAAGTTTAAAAAGCCTTTTTCATGTAATCACAGTGTCAGATTTTTTTAAAGGGTCAGTCATATGTTAGACTTCCTTGGCCACATGTGATCTCTTCCTTGTCTTTTATATCAATCTCTCTAAAGTGATTATAGGCCACAAAGCACAGATTTTAGACCTTGTTTGCTGGTCATTGTTGTAGCCCTTCCATTTGCTGTATGTAATTCACAGTGCCACCCTCTTCAGAGATCACACATGCTGCTCTAATAGCAATTAACTATAATAACAAATATTACACAACTTGTTTCTGTAATTATAGTTTTTGATCCTTAATATATTTTTAATGCCGTGGGTTTCTACAGTTTTGTCCTAATTAGTGAAGACAGCCTGTGAAGTGTAGCTGCCCCAGACGTGTAAGAGTCATACAAACGCTTTTGCTTTGTTGTTGTTTTTAATTGAACCCACTACAAGAGGGTAACAGACTGGCTAGAGTACTGCCTGGCACAGATATGCTTTTAATAGTACCCTAAAAATGTGATTTGGCACTTAAAGTTTATCAAATGTGTTTGAAGTAGAATTTCAGTCTAATTAGCGGTAGTCCAAAAATAGTATTTTACTAATAGGAGAACATTATTTTCAGTGGATTGGTGAGAGATGATTACAATGAAACTGTTCACAAGAAGACAGAAGTTGTGATCACGTTGGATTTCTGCATCCGAAACATTGAAAAGACTGTGAAAGTGTGAGTAGGGTCATCGCAGACCTCTGTCTTAATTTCCTCCAGCATGGCGGGACAAAGGGGCCAAGGGTTTGTTTATGCGGCAGCCCTGGATTCGTGGCTGCTCCATCTCAACAGGGAGAACATCGGGTTTCTTATAAGGAATTAACACCATCATTTTGATGGCATTTCCAACACCTTTTCTGAGTGGCAGGCAATGGGAGGTAGGACTATCTCTTACCTCTCTTGGGAGGCAGAGGCAGGCGGATCTCTGTGAGTTCGAGACCAGCCTGGTCTACAAGAGCTAGTTCCAGGACAGGCTCCAAAACCACAGAGAAACCCTGTCTCAAAAACAAACAAACAAAAAAAAAATCAAAAAAAAAAAGAAAGAAAGAAAACCTTCCATCAACTAAGCAAGTAAGAAGCAGCAGCTGAAACAGCCTTTGGGTAGTATTTTGGGAATTTTAGGAACAACTTTTTGAGGGGCCACTGAGATGGTTGAGTGGGTAAAGGTGCTCTCTGCACAGTGTGGTAACTCGAGTCCTATGTCCAGACAGGCTGGAGGAGAGTACTGATCCATTTTCTTCTGACCTCCTTATGCATACTGTGGCATGCACGGCCCATGCACACACACATACTCACACCATTAATAAGTTTTATTTAAAAAAAGAAACTACAGAATTTTAGTAGTGACTTTTAATTTATTCTTGTTATTCTTCTGTCTGCTAAAGTATACATTTTTTAATATGCATATATAATTCTAAAATCTGGTATTTTCACCATTATCCTGACATAACAGGATAATGATTTGAAATTAACTTCCTTCTGTACTTTTTCCTAATCTGCACATTTATATTGGAAGTACACAATATATAATGGAAGTATACAGTATACAAATATGTACTGATTCTCTGTATAGAGTCCAAGATTCCCAGTAGAAATTCCGATCGTGTCAAAGCATGATATCGAAGCCCTGCTGTTCCTCCACAGTTCATCCCATGACTAAGATCACTACTCAGTAACTGTGAAGTGTATAGCACATACATTGTGGATCCATAGCACAAGGGCAGGGTCTGTCCTAGGCTGGACGAGTAATTGGCATGTAACTTCATTATACTCAGATGGTGGGAAACTTAAAATATAGGAAATGCTAATAGAATTGTCCACAAAATATTCTCTGACTACCATTGACCCCTGGCACCTGCAGCCACCTGGAACAAAAACCACAGATAGAGGAGGAACGTCTGTTAGGAAATGCCCCCTTTAGGAAGGCAGCAAAGGTTTCTTAGAATCTCTTACCATATAGACCTTGAGTAAGTTTTTTATTAAGTGATTATAGTAATAAAATTCACTTCATAAACTACCTCTAGAAATCTGTATTTGTTAGTCTTATTCGTTTTCTGATGTGTTTTTCATACAGATATGAAAAGTTGATGAAAATTAACCTAGAAACAGCAGAGTTGGGTGAAATTTCAGACATACACACCAAATTGTTGAGAGTAAGTATTGGTGAATCATGACAGTTACAGGGTGGGCACAACCTGTTCTCTGCTGGCGAGAGCTCACGTCTGCGCTGCCTGAGAAAAGTGTCACTTCCAAAGCTCTATGGAGAAAAGAGCTGCCTTTTCCATTTTAAGAGACTGTGTGTGTATGCTTGATATGATTATATCTTATTCTATATGTATTCTTAACAATATATATGATAAGCAATTATATTTTATTCTATATATATTCTTAGATATACACATACACCGTATCTGCCGTTCAGTTCTTTGTGCTATTTCCAAATGCTTTCTGTATTTTCAACACATGTAAATTTTATCTCTCCTACCTCCCATCCCACATTTTCTGCATTTTTTGTTTTTAATTTTTCATGCTGTCATGTAATAATGGATGTTCATAATTGGTTCTTTAACATGCAGTCAAATATTGGTGATTAAACTTGCTTAGAAATGACTGCAAATCCAGAAACATCAGACCCCTCTGAAAAGTAAAGAATTGGGAATCCCTCGGCAGAAATCCTTGGGTTATTTCTATAACTAGAAAAGACAGTAAGGACACAAGTTTGCTGAACACAAAATAGATGTCAGAATGGATTTCTCTTTAATGCAGAAGTCCACACAGTTATGTACTGTGGGAGCTGATTACCGACTCCCGGGCTGCCTGTTTACCCAGACACTCCTGATGGGCTGAATAAGGCCTTTCAAAAAGACCTAAATTATTTTCAAGTTATGCATATATATGTGCTGCTCTGTGCATGTGTGTACAGGTGTCCCTGCCTTGATCCCCTTGAAGCTGGAGTTAGAGGCAGTTGTGAGCCACCTGATGTAGGTGCCAGTCCTCTGGGAGAGCAATAGTGGAGCCTTCTCTCCAGCCATCATAAGGCCTTTAGTAGTTCTTTTGTAGTTTTGGTTTCTCTGTCTCAAAAATTGTCAGCTTCTTTATCTCATCAGTTAAATAAAGGTAGAACTATGTGTTCCTGCAAGCCTGTAGCATTTAAGGGATTCATAAGGTGGAAGCTAGGATGTAAAGGAGGACCCACAAGACAGCTCAGCGGATAGAGACACTCGTTGCCACGCCTAAACGCCCTGAGCCAGTTCCCAGAATCCTCCCAACAGAAGCTCCACAAATTGTCTGACCAGCACAAATACACTGTGCCATGTCTGCACCCATGCACACAGAGAAAGAAACTGTAATTAAAAACCTTTTTATAAATAAGGAAATCTGAAGGCAGGGATTGAATAGCTTGCTTGGTAGGACCTGAGCTCCATCCCCAGAAGCCATGTGATGTGCACAGCCAGTAACCACGGTGCTAGAACGCTCCCTGGGATTTACTGCCAACTGCTCAGCCCAGTCAGCCGGTGGGTTCTGACCTACTCATGCATGTACCCACTGCACACAGACAGGGAACGCGGTAACAGCCTGCTCCTCTTTCCATAGTGGACTGATCTTTAGTTGTTCTTGTCCATGGTTTTAGATCTAGAACAGTGGTTTTCCAAAGGCTGAATCACAATGAGTAATGGACTATGAAGTTTGGTGCTTGCGGTCGGTGGCATCCTTAGAGAGGATAGAAAACGTCAGAGCACATCACATACTACAAGTCTCTGCCCCGTGAATAAAACTTTCACTTTACTTACTCACACACTTTAAATGATACTTAAAACATTGGGAAAAATTTTAGGAGATAAAGTTATTTAAAAGTCAGAAACAAGAGGAGACGTAGCTCATTTGCTTGAGTGAATCCTTAGCATAGACGTTCTGATTTTAAAATAGCACAGATGCCTACCGCCACTCCCCCCCCCCCAAACAACAGCAACAAAAACAGTAACTAAAGGTGTTTGTGGGTATCCTGCAGCAGTCAGCAGAGTGGATCAGCCTCACCTGAAACCAGGATAAACAGCGGAGACCCTTAGACCAAGCCTCCATGGTTGGCATTCTGACCTAACCCATTGCTGTGTTTAGCTCTCCAGTTCCCAGGGGACCATAGAGAGCGGCCTTCAGGACATTGACAGCAGGCTGTCTCCAGGGGGGTCGCTGGCAGACACCTGGGCCCATCAGGAAGGCACTCATCCCAAGGACAGAAAGTAGGTTCCAGCCTTGGGGGGTTTCTGTTCCTGTTAATTGTCCTTTGTTGCATCAATCCCAATAATTTACTTGGGTTTTTCTTCCTTACATAGTGTAGAAAAACTCCAAGTCCTGTTAAATTGCATCACAGAGATTTACTATCAGTTCAAAAAGGACAAGGCAGAGCGCAGTAAGTAATGTTTGCTGTTCCTTCATCTCGCGTGGGCTCGTGAGTGTGGGTGGAGCAGCACACACCCCTCTGTACCATTTAAGGCGGCTGCTTAAGAGATGTGCAGGAAAGGCTCCTCAAACTAAGGCCATGAACCCTAGATCTTCTGGAGGCCTGGCAGGCAGCACACAGAAAGGGCTTCCTGGTGGCCTGGGGACAGTCAGCAGCACATCTGGCTGTGCCCTGCTCTGCTGCCCAGGCCTTTCTTTCTTAAAGAAAAACTAGAGATATGAGCTTCATTAAAAATATCCTGACTTAAATGTTGATAGTTTTCATTTTTAAATCATAACTTCATACTAACCAAATTAAAGTGTAAACGAGCCATATGTAGCCCGTGGGCCCCAAAACTTTGATACCCACTTCAAACTCTTAGCCTTTTGGAAGCAGTAATCTCCAAGGAGCTCAACTCTGCATTAACAGAAGTGCGCTTTTCCGTTTTCAGGACTAGCTTATAATGAAGAGCAGATCCACAAATTTGATAAGTAAGTATCCAGGCTGGGTTAAAACCGGTTCTTTTTGCTGCTGATTTGTAATATCTTTATTTCTTGTTAAAGTTGGAATTAGTTACAGTTTCCACTGTGGGTCCACATTGTTCAAGCCCACACATCTGGTTCCTGGTTGGGAGAGGCCTAGGACAGAAGAGTGGCTGAGAGAAAGACCCAGTTCTGCTCACTCAGCTGTCTCTGCCTCCATGATGTGCTTACAGAGGGCAGTGAGGGGGCTCCTGAGGCCAGCACAGCCCTTAACTAACTCCAGCCAATAGGTTTTGGAGCTGGAGGTGGCTCAGTGGTTAAAAGCACTGGCTGCTCTTCGGAGGACGTGAGGTCAGCGCCCAGCACCCACATCAGGTGGTTCACAACCACCTGTGCTACGGCTCCAAATCCACAGTAATTCTAAAAGAAACAAACAAACAAAAAAAAAACCCACGAATTTCATGTATTTTAAGTGTTTTTTTTGTTTGTTTCATTTTGACTTTCGAGTCAGGGTTTCTCTGCATAACCCTGGCTGTCCTGGAACTCACTCTGTAGGTGAGGGTGGCTTTGAACTCAGAGATCGTCCTGCCTCTGCCCCCCATGTGCTGTTATGAAAGATGTGTGCCACTGTGCCTGGCTTAAAGTATTTTTAATCAGAAGTAGAAATTGTGAGGTTATTTTAAGCCTCTGGTTCTTTCTAATTTGCAGACAAAAACTGTATTACCATGCAACAAAAGCAATGAGCCACTTCACAGAAGAGTGTGTTAAGAAGTATGAAGCTTTTCTGGATAAGTCAGAAGAGTGGATGCGGTAAGGAGGCTGCAGTGGGGACGGGAGGCCGGCTGTGTGGTCAGCTGTGCAGTCCCAGGAGGCTGCTTGCTAACAGGCTCTTATTGGTTTTCAGAAAGATGTTTCTTCTGAGGAAACAGCTGCTATCTCTAACTAATCAGTGCTTTGATATCGAAGAGGAAGTGTCCAAGTATCAAGACTACACTAATGAGGTACAGCCCTGGAGTGGAGCAGAGGAGAGCTTTTCTGTGAGAGGACTGTGTAGTGTGGCCCTGATCACGACTGCAGGAGACATAGGGCACCGTGTGCCTGTGTGTGTGCACGTGCATGCCAAGAGGACAACTCCCCCCCAGCGGGTGGGCTCCAGGGTGACTCGGGTTGACAGGCCTGGCAGCACCCATGCTGCTCACCGTCTCTCCCTCGCTCACTTTGCTTCCAGATGTTGAACAATTGAAACACCTGATAATTCATCTTTTATTGTTTGTAAGGAAGATTGCTTTAGAGGTGTTGGCTTCAATACTTAGCATCGCTGTCTTTGAAACAGAAACTCAAAGCTGTCCTGGGCTCTAGACTAGTGGTTAAGCGCCTGCCGGAGTGCATGAAGTTCCCCACGCCCCTGCAGAGTGGGTGTGGGGAGTCCAGCCTTCCCGAAGCTCTAAGTGGTCCTTGATTGGCAGTATGTGCCTTGTCTAGAGACACATTTGTTTTACGTTGCAGTTACAAGAAACTCTGCCTCAGAAACTGCTTGCAGCCTCTAGTGGAGCCAAGCACGCCATGACCCCGATTTACCCCAGTTCTAACACTTTAGTGGAGATGACTCTCGGGTAAGCAACTTTGTTGGAATTTGGAATGGCACTGCTTGTTCTCATTCCAGTTTGAAATCTCGTTCTCACATTTCAAAATTCTCGATGTTTACTATGCTTGGTGTTATTTCTTGACGGCTTAGATTACACAACTAAAACGCTGCAAATTAATTCTCGGATGCTGAGCGTCTTTGCTTTATCCCCCTAGTATGAAGAAATTGAAGGAAGAGATGGAAGGAGTGGTTAAGGAGCTGGCTGAGAACAATCATATTTTAGAACGGTGAGTGGCGCAGGCTTGGCTGGCGATGTGGCTGCAGCTGGATCAGTACATCTCTGCTTCTCTGTCCTTCTCTGTTGGGAAGGTGCAGTGATGAGACAGGCAAGGGACATCTTGGCCCTCACTCTTCCTTCTCGGTGTGATGGGAAACTTGTGATGCCCTTTGGCATTGGTTTCTGTTGTTACTGTTTTGTTTTTGACAGGGTCCCACTCTGTAGCCCTGGTTATCCTGGGACTCACAGAGCTCCACCTGCCTCTGCCTCCTGAGTGCCGGGATCGAAGGCGTGCGCCACCACGCCTGCTTATTTGACTCTGCACGGGGATCTTTGTCACTTGATTTTCCCATGGCCGGTGCACACCTTTTATTACTGAGGAGGAAAGCAAAGTTCTGTCCTAAGGAATGTGCTTGTCTTAACACAGTATAGTTCATGCTGAGGAATGGCACTGGGAAAACATCTCCCATAATTAAACTAAGAGCAGAAACTGCATTCTCAATGAAGACAGTACAGTTCATGATATCACAGTCTCAGATCTGAGCCATGCCCTGCGGACAGGGCTCATGGGTGCATGGCATGATGCATGCGGGTGTTCAGGGCTTCAGAGGAGTTGTGTCCTGCAGTGCCAGCTGTCAGAACACCTCAGCTTCACTTGACTTTTTTTAGTATTGTGTATTCAGAAGCCTTTGGCTGTGCTAATTTTTCATGACTCCTCCCCCATCCACACATACGTTCACTTGCATGAGTGAAATGTTTGGAACCAGAAGTGTTTGAGGCTCCTGGATTTTTCCAGATAATGAAATGTGGGCCCAGCACTGTGTGTGTTCCTTATGTCCCTTATACACAGCCAGATGTGGGCCCAGCACTGTGGGTGTTCCTTATGTCCCTTATACACATCCAGATGCGGGCCCAGCACTGTGGGTGTTCCGTATGTCCCTTATACACATCCAGATGTGGGCCCAGCACTGTGGGTGTTCCTTATGTCCCTTATACACATCCAGATGCGGTCCCAGCACTGTGGGTGTTCCGTATGTCCCTTATACACATCCAGATGTGGGCCCAGCACTGTGGGTGTTCCGTATGTCCCTTATACACATCCAGATGCGGGCCCAGCACTATGGGTGTTCCGTATGTCCCTTATACACAT
Organism: Chionomys nivalis; assembly: GCF_950005125.1. Classification (NCBI taxonomy): domain Eukaryota; kingdom Metazoa; phylum Chordata; class Mammalia; order Rodentia; family Cricetidae; genus Chionomys; species Chionomys nivalis. Next base: position 35,245,826 of record NC_080110.1, read on the forward strand.
CCAGATGCAGGCCCAGCACTGTGGGTGTTCCGTATGTCCCTTATACACATCCAGATGCAGGCCCAGCACTGTGGGTGTTCCGTATGTCCCTTATACACATAAGCTGAAAGTAATTTTATACAGAGTTTGCTATGCCTGCATTATAAATGCATCTTGTCATAAGAGATCAGAATTTTTATTTTGTGGCCTCTTGTCAGTACTCAAAAGTTTCAAGTTTTGGATTATTTCAGATTTTAAGATTCAGGGTGTTTGATTTGTAATGAAAGCCACGGCAGCAGAGAATATTATATAACCTATATACATAGATATCCTGGTTTTACTTCTAGGAGTTTTTGTATCTGAAATCATTCTGACTCAGTTTTCCCTCTAAATGTCCCATGCTGCTCCAGGGACACCACTTGCTACCTCTTGAAACATGAATTCTTAGAGGCTCACTCTTTTGCTTCCCCTTGACTAGTTTGGTGCTCTTCACAAGGCTTCCTGTCTCCCTCATCCAGACTTCCCTTCTCCTGAAGCTGCAGTGGCAACCTGTTAGCTTGGTTCTACAATCACAGTCCTGGTATTTACAGCCAGAAAGCCAGAAGAATCTTCTAAAGTACTGATACGATCATGTTCCTCCCTTGCCTTAAAAACTTCTAGCCAGGTGCGATGTCTTTAATCCCAGCACCGCAGAGGCAGGGACAGGGGGATCTCTGTGAGTTCAAGGCCAGCCTGGTGTAAACAACCAGGGTTACACAGAGAAAACCTGTCTCCTCCCCCCACCCAAAAAAAAAAGAAGAAAGAAAGAAAGAAAGAAAGAAAGAAAGAAAGAAAGAAAGAAAGAAAGAAAGAAAGAAAGAAAGAAAAAGGAAAAAAATTCTAAGGCTCTGTTACAGGAAGTACAGTCTACATCCATGTCTGCACTGAGGAAGATGTGGTGTCTTGGTCTTAGCCTGTGCTCCAGTATTACTGCTTTCTACCTGAACGTAACGCCCCGCAGCCAGGCTCCTTCCTTCACTCGCCCTGGAGAGTGCTACTCCCAACTCTGTTTCAGCTTTAAACCTAACCCCTCACTCAGAAGAGAATCTCTAATTCTTATAACACTTTTTAAAGTACATCACTTCCCATTTTCTCTTAAAAAATGTTTTTCAGGTTAGGGAACTGGTACTTGCTAAAGCCTGACAGCCCACATGCAAGAAAGACCTAACTCCTCCACGCAAGCACCATGGTGCGTGTGTGCGGGGTGCACACACAATGAATAAATACGTGGGATTTTCAAAATATATTTTCTTGAACATTTTATTTATTATTTTTACATGTTTCAGTGTTTTGTCTGCATGTATGTCTGTGAATCACTTGCATACAATGCTCCCAGGGGCCAGAAAAGGGGCTGGATTTCTTGGACCTGAACTTGTAGATGGCTGTGAGCCACCATGTCAGTACTGGGACCAGCCCGAGTGCTCTGGAGAACAGCAGTCTCTACCTGCTGAGCTAGCTCTCCAGCCCCAAGATATGGGTTTGTTTTTGTTGTTTGTTGTTGTTTTGTTTTTTGAGACAGGGTTTCTCTGTACAGCCCTGACTGTCATGGAACTCACTGTGTAGACCAGGCTGGCCTCGAACTCACAGAGATCCACCTGCCTCTGCCTCCCGAGTGTTGGGAGTAACGACGTGCGCCACCACTGCCCAGCCTTGTTTTTGTTATTAAGCTTCCCCAAGCCACTGAATTGTATTTCTTCATATAATAATGCCCCTCATTTTCAGTACGACATAGAACAAATCACAGTTGCTTAAATTATTTTAAGACAAGCCTGGCAGCCTGAACTAAGTCCACAAACCATGTTAAAAGCGCAAGGAGAGAACGGGCTCCAAAGTTGTCCTCTGACTTCTAGCTGTGTACCCATTAATAATAAATAATAGTATAATGATAATAGTAACAATAAAGCATTCTTCTGAAATTTTATTTCTATTGTGCAAATTATATTTTATTCTGTAATTCTTCTCTGGAGTCAGGAATTTCTCTGGCTGTGAGGAACTGGCATACAGCTCATTGGTAGAGTTCTTGCCCAGCTTGTGTGAGGGTCCTGTACTCCATCTTCAGGATACGGGGACCCCAGAGAGCAAATGAGTAGATCTGCTGAAATTTTCTTTTTTCTCGTTTTGTATGTTTTAGGTTTGGTGCTTTAACAATGGATGGTGGCCTCCGCAATATGGACTGTCTTTAGCTTTCTAGGAACTCTGGGAAGTTCTAGTTTGCACAAGAAATAACACTGGGGCATGAAATGAACACCTTTATTGGTGGTTCATGTTTCTACAATTCAGTATTTGATGAGGTCGTGTAAATATGTACAGTTTGTAAATATAAAAATATATATATATATATAAATTTTTGGCTGCTGTTCAGATGTAATTTTGCCTTTTAACATTTGTAAGTCCTCAAGGCAGACTGACCTCAGTGAGCTGCAGAAGAAAGCCATGACCAGCCGATGCTTTGGGATGCTGTCCCCAGTGCTTCAAGTGAGGCTGGAGACATCTACTGCTTGGTGCCTACAGAAAATATTTTTTAAATTGGCATCCTTAAAACTCAGAAAGGACTGGTAGTGGAGACCTTTGTGAAGGGTGGAGTGGTGGCTTTTGTGATGGGACAGAGCCGACCCACTGCTGACCAGGGCCAGGTCCTCTGACACAGATGAAGTGGCGTTATTTTATTTTACAAGGTGCCCAGATCTCCATTCTCCTTGTATGTCTAATTTCAGGTGAATTATTGAGCAAAAAAATTTAAAGTGAACTCATTGTTTAAACTTTGTTTTTTCTTTGCTCATAAATGTGTAATTGTCATTCAGATTCTAGTATCATTTCAATTGTTTTAAGCTGTACATTTCTGTACTTTAATTCTGTTAACTATTTCATGAAATATTCTGCTTACTATTTCATGAAAAAATAAATTTCTCAATTTTAATTAAGCTTGTGTGCTTTCGTATCTCTGGTTAGTGAAACAAAACGGGGTGTTATTGTCTGTTTAAACCAGGGAACTGACTGTCCCACCGCTGGGCCACGTCCCACCACTGAGCCACATCTTCAGTCCACAAGTTACCCTGAAGGGAGCCAGTCTCATGGTGATGGGAAATTATTCTCAGAATATTGATGTGGGATAGCACTGTCCCTCTTAGAAACTTCATGTTGTACAAAATGAAAGGCAGTGTTGTCCTTGAGAAACCTACCCGGAGCTCTGGGCTGAAGAAGTGACTTCATCTAGAAAATGTCTGTCCGTGACGATTTTGATTGGCTTGGGTTTTGGTTTGTCAGATTGCTGAAGGACAGTTAGACAGGACCTCTGAGCTCTGAAAGACATTTGGGCAAGGCAGCAAACAGCTGTCATCTGGAACTGAAATGAATTAGCATTTTATGTCACTGATGGACTTTAAAACCGTTTCCAGTGTCACCTACACCAGTGGATGTAAGAGGCGATCCTTGCGCTAGGTAGAACAGTTAGGTGGTGTTCAGTCTCAAATAAGCCAAAGGAGTATTTAGGCCCACATCCCCTTTTTTCCTGAAGCTGGCCATAGTGGTACTCACACCAGCCATTCCAGAGGCTGAGGCAGTACGAGCACGGTCCTGCCAGGGCCAGCAAAATGGCTCAGTGGGTTATGGTGCTCTATTCCAAGCCTTATCTGAGCTCAGTCCCCAGGTGGGAGGACAGAACCAGCTCCCATCACTTGTCCCCTGACCACACATGCACAAGGTAGGTAAATCAAATAAAAGCAGAGCTTGTGAACAGACACTGTTGAAACGTTGAAAGAGATGCTTAGGAACATTGTTTTAACCAGGAACACACCTTTAATCCAGTACTCAGGAGGCAGAGGCAGGAACATCTCTGAGTTTGAGGCCAGCCTGGTCTATAAAGCAAGATCCAGGACAACGAGGGCTACATAATGAGAACCTGTCTCAAAAAACAATGTCAAAAAAAAAAAAAAAGTATGTGTAATTTTAGCTAGAATCCCTTCCCCATATCTCTTTGGAAGAACAATGTACCTGAAAAAGCCTTAAATTTGCAGTTTCTTAAATCCATGTTTTATTTACATGATAGTGGTGAGATGCCCACAGAGGCAACAGGCTTAGCTCTCCTGGAGCTGGAGTTACAGCAATTATGAGCCATTTGACATGGGTGCTGGGAACTGAACTCTGGTCCTCTGGAAGAGCCGCAAGCACTCACTGTGGGCCCATGCCTCCTGCCGCCACGCTTTTAATTTATATGAATTTGTAACCCACTTATCACAGGAGTGAAAATCCAAATCCCTAACATGTACTGAAAACAGATTAGGAATTAAAAGGATCTGATCTGAACTAACACTCAGCAGGATAACAGCCTTGATGGAAATCAGACCCAAGCAGTTGCCGTGGTAACATGCTGTCCTACCACGTGGTTTCCCTTGTTATTTTAAGGATAGCCCCCAGTAGTCAGTCTGGCTATTTTAGGAACCAAAAGGTGTGAGAAGAGGGACAAGCTTGTGTCTTTTGACTCAGGTAGAATGCATGAAGACTGTTAGGCATTGATGTCCACTGAACAGTGGCACACTCAGGAGGCAAAGGCAGGAGATCACCAAGTTCAGGGCCAGCCTGGGTATAATAGTAAAACTCTGGCACAAAATATGATGATGATGGGGCTGGAGAGATGGCTCAGTGGTTAAGAGCATTGCCTGCTCTTCCAAAGGTCTTGAGTTCAATTCCCGGCAACCACATGGTGGCTCACAACCATCTGTAATGAGGTCTGGTGCCCTCTTCTGGCCTGTAGACATACCCACAGACAGAATATTGTATACATAATAAATAAATAAATAAATAATTTTGAAAAAATATGATGATGATGGTTTCTACAGCATTGTTCGACAAAAAAACACTAAAGACTAAAACAGTTAGAAAAGTCTTGTTTGTTTGCATTGAGACAGGGTCTCTCAGTAGCTATGGAGCCTATGCTGGAACTCACTCTGTAGACCATGTTGGCCTCAAACTCACAGAGATCCTCCTGCCTCTGTCTCCCAAGTGCTGGGATTAAAGGCGTGCGCCACCACCACCCGACAAAAGTCTTGTTCTTTTACACATTTCTGGACTCCTAAGAATCAGTCTACTTTCTTTCTAGGATAAGTTCTTTTTTTTTTTTTTTTTTTTTTGGTTTTTCGAGACAGGGTTTCTCTGTGGTTTTTGGAGCCTATCCTGGAACTAGCTCTTGTAGACCAGGCTGGTCTCGAACTCACAGAGATCCGCCTGCCTCTGCCTCCCAAGTGCTAGGATTAAAGGCATGCGCCACCACCGCCCGGCTTCTAGGATAAGTTCTTGCCAACGTGGAAAACACACCAATCCAATGTGATCAAGGCTGTGGCACTAGGAGATAGACTGGCAGTGGTAACTCCTGAGGATCGATGGGCAAAGACCGGTCTGTTGGGTGCTGAGTCTACGAACATGGCTCTTGTCACTCCTCTGAAAATAACAGATGAAGGGAGTCGGGCCTGCACCTGAACATTCTCAGGGGTTGCAGTAAGTTAGCAATTCCCATACGTAAAACACCTTAAAACTCCCCAGAAAGCATCTAAATACAGTTTCTAGTTATGAGAGAGTATTTTTTAATAGAAACTACAATTGTTTTCTTTTTTTTTTTTTTTTTTTTTTTTGGTTTTTCGAGACAGGGTTTCTCTGTGGTTTTGGAGCCTGTCCTGGAACTAGTTCTTGTAGACCAGGCTGGTCTCGAACTCACAGAGATCCGTCTGCCTCTGCCTCCCAAGTGCTGGGATTAAAGGCGTGTGCCACCACCGCCCGGCCTACAATTGTTTTTTTCTCTGCACTTTTTTTAAAAAATTATTTTATGTGTATTTGTGTGTGTGTGTGTGTTGCACTACATTTGCAGTACCAACAGAAGCCAAAAAAAAGGATACTGGATCCCCTGGAACTGGAATTACAGATGGTTGTGAGCCACCACAAGGATGCTGGGAATTGAACCAGGTCCTTGAAAGAGCAGCCAATGCTCTAACTACTGAGCCGTCTCTCCAGTCAATCCCACTGTGATTCATGCTGATGGCCCTTCACATAGACAAGGCCCAGACATGTTTTCAGAAACAGAAACATATGTAACGCATATACACTAAAGGTCACCAGCGGATACCAATCTGATTAGAACCTCAAATCTCACAAAACAAGTAATAAATCTCACACTGAAGGGCCAAAGAGATAGCGATGGAGTCGGTGTTCAGAACAAAACCTGTGCTGCCGAAGGCAGAGGGGCCAAGGGCAGGGAATCTCCACATTATTACAGAGGCAAGAGTCTGAATCAGTCTCAGCCATCTCCCATGGTTCTGGTCCTGTCAGCCTCAGCGCCCTGAAGATGAGCCTATAGAGGACCTCACACCTGAGGAACCATGGAAACGGGAGACTTGGTGACAGTGAAACTTGATAAAATGTAAGTGAAGGAGAGTGAGGCTGTGCACGGGTGTCCACATCCCATCCAGACTGGGAAGGTCACCCAGCTTGTTTCCTAGGAAACCACACAGCTACATGAATGTGGAATGCCAAGTTGCAAAAGCCTCGTCTTCACAGGAATTGGAAATCAAGACTGCCTACTGCGTCAAAGCCACTTAGCTTCCCGAGGCAAGAATGAGATGTCTCATCCGTGCACTTATTTCAGCAGGAAAGTCTCATACCAGGGCCATCGCTGGGGCTCAGTGGGACTAGTCTCAGAATGTGTGCCCTAGGGCCATCGCTGGGGCTCAGTGGGACAAGTCTCAGAATGTGTGCCCTAGGGCCATCGCTGGGGCTCAGTGGGACAAGTCTCAGAATGTGTGCCCCAGGGCCATCGCTGGGGCTCAGCAGTTGCAATGCATGCATTTGCATCAGCATTGTTTGCTTCTAGTGTTCAACTCTATTGAGCACTAAGGACAGTTCAGCTTTCTCAGTCTTAGTCAGGGTTTCTATTGCTGTGAAGAGCCACCACAAGCACAGCAAATCTTACAAAGAAAAACATCTAATTGGGTGGCTTACAGTTTTTTTTTCTTTTTTTCTTGATATTTATTGAGGTCTACATTTTTCTCTGCTCCCCTCTCTGCCTTTCCCCTCCCCTTCAACCCTTTCCCAAGGTTCCCCATGCTCCCACTTTACTCAGGAGATCTCTTTTTCTACTTCCCATGTAGATTAGATCTATGTAAATCTCTCTTAGTGTCCTCATTGTTGTCTAAATTCTCTGGGATTGTGATTTGTAGGCTGGCTTTCTTTGCTTTATGTTTAAAAACCACCTATGAGTGAGTACATGTGATAATTGTCTTTCTGGGTCTGGGTTACCTCACTCAAAACAATGTTTTCTAGCTCCATCCATTTTCCTGCAAAATTCAAGATGTCGTTTTTTTTTCTGCTGTGTAGTACTCCACTGTGTAAATGTACCACATTATCCTTATCCATTCTTCAGTCGAGGGGAATTTAGGTTGTTTCCAGGTTCTGGCTATGACAAACAAAGCTGCTATGAACATAGTTGAGCACATGTCCTTGTGGCATGATTGAGCATCCTTTGGATATTGATGTGGGAGTGATTTCTTTCTAATCTGTTGCTTTCATTGGTTAATTAATAAAGAAACTGCCTAGGCCTATTTGATAGGCCAACCCTTAGGTGGGTGGAGTAAACAGAACAGAAGGCTGGGAGAAAGAAGCCAAGTCAGGGAGTCGCCATGATTCTCCCATCTTTCCTGGTAAGCCAGCTTGTGGTGCTACACAAAATATTAGAAATGGGTTAGATCAATATGTAAGAGCTAGCCAATAAGAGGCTGGAACTAATGGGCCAGGCAGTGATTAAAAGAATACAGTTTCCGTGTAATTATTTCGGGTAAAGCTAGCCGGGTGGCTGGACGCAGCCCCGCCGCCGCTCTTATTACAACAGGATATATACCCAAAAGTGGTATTGCTTGGTCTTGAGGAAGGTTGTTTCCTAATTTTCTGAGAAATCACCACACTGACATCCAAAATGGCTGAACCAGCTTACACTCCCACCAGTAATGCAGGAGTGTTCCCTTTACCCCACAACCTCTCCAGCATAAGTTGTCATCCGTGTTTTTGATCTTGGCCATTCCTACAGGTGTAAGATGGAATCTCAGAGTTGTTTTGATTTGCGTTTCTCTGATGACTAAGAATGTTGAGCGTTTCCTTAAGTGTCTTTCATCCATTTTAGATTCCTCTGTTGAGAGTTCTCCGTTCAGGTCTGTACTCCATTTTTTTTATTGGATTATGTGTTCTTTTGGTGTCCAATTTCTTGAGTTCTTTGTATATTTTGGAAATCAGACCTCTGTCTGATGTGGGATTGGTGAAGATCTTTTCCCATTTTGTAGGCTGTTGTTTTGTCTTGTTGACCGTGTTCTTTGCTTTACAGAAGCTTTTCAGTTTCAGGAGGTCCCATTTATTAATTGTTTCTCTCAGTGTCTCTGCTGCTGGGGTTCTATTTAGGAAGTGGTTCCCTGTGCCAATATGTTCAACTGTACTTCCCACTTTCTCTTCTATAAGGTTCAGTGTGGCCGGCTTTATGTTGAAGTCTTTGATCCATTTGGACTTGAGTTTTGTGCATGGTGATAGATATGGGACTATTTTCATTCTTCTACATGTTGATATCCAGTTATGCCAGCACCACTTGTTAAATACGCTTTCTTTTTTCTATTTGATTTTTTTTTTTTTTTGCTTCTTTGTAAAAAATCAGGTGTTTGAAGATGTGTGGATTAATATCCGGGTCTTCTATTCGGTTCCATTGGTCCTCCTGTCTGTTCTTATGCCAATACCAGGCTGTTTTCAGTACTGTAGCTCTGTATAGTAGAGTCTGAAGTCAGAGATTGTGATGCCTCCAGAATTTCTTGTACAGGATTGTTTTGGCTATCCTGTTTTTTTTTTTTGTTGTTGTTGTTGTTGTTTTGCTTTTCCATATGAAGTTGAGTATTGTTCTTTCAAGGTCTTTGAAGAATTTTGCTGGGATTTTGATGGGCATTGTGTTGAATCTGTGGTGGCTTACAGTTTAGAGGTCTAGTCCATTATTGTCATGGCAGGACATTGTGGCATGCAGGCTGACATAGTGAAGGAGTTGAGAGCTCACATCTTAATCCACAGACAACAGGAAGTGAACTGTGATACTGGGCATAGCTTGAGCATAGGAGGCCTCAAAGCCCACCTCCACAGTGACATACTACTTCCTCCAACAAGGCCACACCTACTTCAACAAGGTCACACCTACTTCAACAAGGCCATACCTCCTAACGGTGCCACTCCTTATGAGCTTATGGTGCCAATTGCATTCAAACTACCCCACAGATCAAACTAATTTGTTCCCTCTCATTAGTAACTGTTGAATTTTTAAAGAAACTCTCCATTTGATTTGAGAAATAGCATTCATTTGATACCCAGTCCCACTGAAGATTATTTTTTTAAGAAGATAAAAAGACAAGTTGGTTATTCAGTCGTCTCTCAGTATAGTCACTTTTATTTTTACTCTATACGTATGGGTTTTGCTGGCATGTATGTATGTGCCTGTGGAAGCCAGCAGAAGACACCTGATCCTCTGGAACTAGAGTCACCGATGGTTATTAGCACTGTGTGGGTGCCAGAATCAAACCCAGGCCCTTTGCAAGAGCAATGATGCTCTTAACTACTGGACCATCTCTCTATAACCATCACCCCAATACAGCTGTGATTTTTAATAATTAAATAACCATAAAATGTTATCCACAGTAATTTCATTATCCACAGTAATGAATGCAAATACTAATAATAATCAGAAAGCAGAACCTCTGGTAGAATGTGGTTTAGCTCAGCGCATTGCGGGGGTGGCAGTACATTCGATGGTCTCTGCTATTCATGGCCTTAAGGGTTCCATGCTGAGGTGAGTGTGCAAAACACTGCCCCCTTGTCTCCTTGGCAACGCCCAAGGTCAAGGAGCACATTAAGGTTCCGCTGTACACTGTTAACCTTGCTGACTCAAGATTTGTGGACAATTCAGACTGAGTCTGGGCCTGAGTTCCTACACTTCTCTCCCTCTTCGCCTCCTCAGTGCCTGGGACATTCAAAGGGCGATGTGGTCCAGACAGAGAGGATGACAAAGTAAACCAAAGTGCCATTGTGTGGTGTGGGCACTGTTCTTACTACATACACAATACAGAGGGCAACGTTGGCAGACCTTAGTCTGTAACTAGAAGCCCCCCAAAGTCATAATACTGACTGCATGGATTTGTGATTTGAAGACCCCACACACAACACACACCCTCTCTCAAATGACTTTTAAAAAAAACTAAACAGTATTAGCTCTAAGGGTGATAGAAATTCAGTCCAGGGTACCTGACAGGCACCAAAGGGGGCTAACTGCAGGAGCCAGGAGCACTAACAAAAACTTGCCACAGTTTGGGGCTGTGGGTCTACAGGTCATATGTCAGAAATCTCCCAACCTCATTCTGCATTTTATGCTTTGTGAACTCTAGTCAAGGGCATTGTGGGTAAAAGGACTTGAGTCCTAGAACCAAGCTGCCTTGACCCTTAATCCTGTCTAGCACCTCTTAAGTTCCTCACTCACGGCTCCTGCCTTGTGGGCTGGTGGAGAAGACTGACTTGAAAGAGATAATGCATTTATACATCAGAGCCCCACACATGACTGGCAATGTAGAGAGCTGCGTGGAGTCACACCTGATGGCAATGTAGAGAGCTGCGTGGAGCCAACCTGATGGCAATGTAGAGAGCTGCGTGGAGCCAACCTGATGGCAATGTAGAGAGCTGCGTGGAGTCACACCTGATGGTGCTGGCTCCCGCCCTCCGCGATCCCAAAAGCGAGTGCTCTCTGTGATAATCAACTCCTATGGCTAAAGCCTGACTTATGCTATTATCACGCAATGATTGTCAGCTGCTTGCATATGCGTGGCCCTATGGGCAGTGCCCACCTGGCAATCTGGGGTTGGCGGCCCAGTGCCTACTTAAGGGCTGGGAGAGGTTTGCCTGGAGAGAGAGGGAGAGAAAGAGAAGGGAAAAGATTGCTGTGAATAAAGTCCTGAAATAAACTGCTTAGCAAGAAGAGCTCCGGTGTTGTGCGTCTTCCTTGCTGGACGAGGGGGCCGTGACATGACAGTGTCAATGGATGTTATCTTCTGTTTCTAGTTACAATGGTGCCTGTGAAAGACCCCCAATGTGAGGAGACTCTCGCTCAATTCTCGGGATAACACGACCCCCCCGCCCCGCCAGTAATTCACAAGAGACCGTCCTTGCTGCAATCACACGAGGCTTTAATTGATAAGATGAGACGGGAACCAGTGCACTGGGGCCAAGACTCATAACCCACGCAGGGGAAGAGTTTGACCCCGAGTGACCAGGAGAAGGAGTTTTTAAGGGAAGAAACCACAGCCCAGTAATCCAAAAGGGTCATAGAAAATTCCGAAAATCCAGTGACGGTCACAAGGGGGCCTCTCAGGACCACTCCCAAGGTCATAATCAGCTAGTTCCTAAAACAGTACAGTAATAATCACAAGGGGCAAACTCCCTGTTTCTCAAGATTATTCTCAAGATTACAATCTAACTTTATCTTCAGTTAGATCCTGAAACACAGTCACGAACCTGCTAATCCTAGATTTGATTCTTCTCCTGCTTGGATTTTTGGCTATTTTCTTCCTGCTGGAGGGGGGGGGGGTGTCTGGATTTATCCGGGTCTTTCACCTGTATGTAGGAAGGTAGCTCATTTTAAGTCCTTTAAAGCCAAAAATAAAAGAAGCCTAGCTATAAATTAAATAGAATTTGATATTTATATCCCCAGATTCCCTGTTACTATTTCTGCTACATAAAAAGGCCTGAAAAGAAGCCATTGAGAATAAAAAGAACTAACAAACAGAAGAAGATGGGTTGAACGGCAGTTGGCTGTACGGGGCGGGCGGGGGGGGGGGCAACACTCCTCCACTATTGCCGTCACCGTGGGATCAACTGTGTTTGTTGACTGTGGGTGGTCCCTCACAAAAGGAGGGAGGCAGGATGCCCTGAGCCCCTCACCTGGATTTCTTTTTTTTTATCTTTTTTTAAATATTTATTTATTTATTATGCATACAATATTTTGTCTGTGTGTATGTCTGCAGGCCAGAAGAGGGTACCAGACCTCATTACAGATAGATGGTTGTGAGCCACCATGTGGTTGCCAGGAATTGAACTCAGGACCTTTGGAAGAGCAGGCAATGCTCTTAACCACTGAGCCATCTCTCCAGCCCCCCTCACCTGGATTTCTAACCACTCCTCCCAACCAGTCTTATGCAGTTCTGCCCAGAGTGCAGTGGCCTTGGCGTCTTGGGGAGGGGCCAGAGCATATGAACTAGAGAAGACTTCCTGGAAGGGGAACTCCATCTGCTCAGCAGTGGGAAGCCACCATCCCTGCTGGGCGCACACTTTCCAGTAAGGTCTGTTTAAGACCACCCCTGCTCCCACCCGTAACCCTCCCCCATGTTCTGTGAGCAGCTCTCAGAATCTTACTGGTTCTCCAGGGTGCACATCAGTGAGATTGAAATTCTCTTTGTCACTGGGACCTCAGGGAGAGGAGGGGGTTGATGTTTTGTGGTCGCCCACTACCAAAGACTAAAATTCTCAAGGCGGATATAGGTACAACCTCGGCATGGTGGTTTGAATAGGAATGGTCCCCACAGACTCTTGTGTTTGAATGCTTGCTCATCACGGAGTGGCACTATTAGGAGGTGTGGCTTTGTTCAGAGGAAGTGTGTCACTGGGGGTGGGGTTTGCTGGTTTCAGATGCTCAATCTAGACCCAATGTCACTCTCTCTCTTCCTGCTGCCTATGGATCCAGATGTAGAACTCTCAGCCACCTCTCCAGCACCTTGTCTGCCTGCATGCCGCCATGCTTCCTGCCATGATGATAATGGACTGAACCTCTGAACCGGAAGCCACCCCCAGTTAAATGTTTTCATTTATAAGAGTTGCTGTGGTCATGGTGTTTCTTCACAGCAATAGAAACACTAAGACATTCTGGGGAGTCGACATTAAAATCTTAAAATAGAGAGGCTGTATCTACAGACTCCAAGGAGCTAGAGATGACCTTCTTCCGAGTAAGGGAAAGTGGTGTCAAGTGCTTAGTCAGGATTCCCAAACGCTCCGGGGATAGCTTTCTGAAGAAAGAGGTTGGCAAGCAGGGAGAAGGGCTATGGATTAAGCCACGTGCTGCGTCCCCTGCTGAAGATGGCCTACAGGGACATTCATAGAAGACTGGAGACTGAGGCTCCCTCGTATGGCCTGTCCAGATGCAAAGACTTAGACACCTCCACAGACCCGAGAACTAGGCTCTGTATCACTCCTTTGCCACTCTGAAGGACACTTCTGACCCTTGTAACCAGTACCACAGTGATGGGCAGTTGTGCCCTAAACCAGTTATAGTGCCAAAGTAATAGAGAGATGACGTTAGGGCAGGCAGGACTGAGGAATGGCCTCCAATGGGGAGGCTGAGATCAGGGTCCCAATCCAGTTATGACATTCCGGTTACTGCTCTACCTCCTCCATGACCAGCCCCATGCAGTATGTCCCCAGTCCTGGGAGGAACTTGATTGACAAAAAAGCCCTAAAGAGGGCAGATCCTCCTAGGCCAGACCCGAACTTAGGAAGTCTCTTTTAATGTTGACAGTCTTTTTTGTTTGTTTGTTTTGAGACAGGGTCTCTCTGTGTGGCCCTGGCTATCCTGGAATTTGCTCTGTAGACCGGGCTGGCCTTGAACTCAGAGATGCGCCTGCGTCTGCCTCCCAAGTGCTGGGATTCATGGAGTGCACCACCACCACCACCAAGCTCAATGTTGACAGTCTTAACCTGATGATCTGATGCTGAAAAATGACATATGGATCCTCTGGCATGCACACAGGAAGCAGCCTGTGTGTTTTCCTGGAAGCTTCCTTCCACAAACCTTCTTGCCTGTTTTTCGTGACATCATCACACCTGATAGCTGCCAGCATCTGTACTGAAACTCTGTGACCAGCATGGGGACATTGTTGCAAAGTAGCTCCTTCAGGGAACACTCAGATCTTAAAGTCCGATAGAAAGTCTTTATAGCCAGCTGGTGGCTACACAGGGAACTTGCCGAGATCATGCAGAACCAAGCCATACCTAATTCTTGGGTTTTAAAGCACAATCCTGGGTTGACCTATTTCAGTTAACAAAATCAGTTAGCAAGAAGCTGACTTACAGAAACCAAAAAGCAAGCTTAGTACATTTGGGGACTTCCCCAGCTCCATCCTGGAACCATTGACTCAACCTTTGTTCCTGTTTTGGCAAGGATCAGTCTCCATGTTGGGTTCCAAGGCTTGCATGGACTTCTACCACGGCATCAGTCATGCTAAGGGCTGGCCGCCTGTTGATAGTCCGAGCTTGTAATTTCAGCACTTAGAGGGCTGAGGAAGTAAGAATACATGTTCAAGCCAGCCTGGGTTGTAGAGCAAGTCCCTGTCTTTTTTTAAAAAAAAAATGGATAAGATGAAGAAATGTGTTAGGCCTCTTCCCCAAATTGTAGGATCCGTCCCACCTACTGGCTTGGTTGAGTCGGGGCAATGCAGTGAAGTTGACTTACAAAACTCTTACATCCTAATTTCACATTCATGAGTTCTTAAAAAAACAAAGCAAACAAACAAAAAACTCCAGGGGGCTGGAGAGATGACTCAGCAGTTAACAGCACTTACTGCTCTTGCAAAGGACAAGGGTTCAATTCCCAGCACGCACACGGTGGCTCACAAACATCTATACCTCCAGTTCCAGGGGATCTGGTACTCTCTTCTGACCTTCCTGAACACCAAGGCGCACCTACAGACATGTAGGCAAACACACATAAAATAAAATGAATAAATCTAATAGCAACTCCTAAACATTACAAATAAACTCAGGCTCAGAAGGTGGGTCGCTCACCAATGTGTTTGCCATGCAAGCATGAGGGCTTTGGTTCAGCTCTGGCACAACCACGTCAAAGCTGGGGGTGGTAGCACATGCCTGTAATCTCAAGGGTGGAGGGTGGAGGCAAGCGCCCACCCCCCACATGCTGATCAGCCAGCCTAGCCAAACCGGTAACATCCAGACTCAGTGAACAGTTCCGTCTCAAAAATAAGGTGGACAGCAACTGAAGAAGACACCTAATGCCAACTTCTGCCCTTCACACACACTTACACATGAGCGTGTACACATATGAACACCACATGCACACGCTCGGCGGTTAAGCATGTGCCTAGCACGTGTGAGTCCCACAGCTCAATCCGTAGCATCACACTAGAGACATGCAATAAAACAGCCAGCAAACTTTCCGGAAGTAATGAAAATGAATAACCAACCTTGGAGGTGCCCTGTGCATTGTTCTCCAGACAGATCTGGAAAGAGAACTCAAAGGAGACCACCCGGGAAAATGGCACAGGCGCTGTGGTGAGGAGGGGTCTTCAGGCACAGAACCAACCCACCTCACTCCCCCTGCCCCCTCTTTGTCTCTCTCCCTTCCTTCCCCTTCCCTTGGCATATAAAATAAAAAGCAGAAATCTAGTAGCGTTTCTGATCCCCAGATGTCAAACCCACAGTGAATTTTCATCTGGGCTCCTACTGAGGACTTGCAGGGAATTAGCAGGGATCCAACTTCAATGTCCTCCAACCACCGGGCACTGCCACTGTGGTGGGCCCCGGTGATGAACTGCACGGGTAAAATGTTTAAATGGCTCGTCATCGTCGGCCCCCACCCTACCTTCCCACCAGGCTCCGCGTGCACACAGCAGCATAGAAACATTACACACATTTCTGACCCCAGATTCTTGATGTTAGCCATTTGAAGCTGTCAACTGTCTTTGACTAGGGTTCCTGTTGCTGTGACGAACACCATGACCGAAGGAGGAGGAAAGGGTTTATTCAGCGTACACCTCCGCATCACCGTTCATCATCAGAGGAAGTCAGGGCAGGAATTCAAAGAGGGAAGGAACCTGGAGGCAGGAGCTGATGCAGAGGCCATGGAGGGGTGCTGCTTACAGGCTTGCTCTTCATGGCTTGCTCAACCTGCTTTCTTACAGAATCCAGGACCACCAGCCCAGGATGATATCACCCACAATGGGCTGGGCACTCCTGCACTGGTCACTGGTTAAGAAAATACATACCCTACAGCCCCATCTTCTGGAGGCATTTTCTTAATTGAGGCTCCCTCCTCTCAGCTGACTTTAGTTTGTGCCAAGTTGACACAAAACTAGCCAGTGTACCAACTCTTACATGGTTGGTACGATCTGAATTCTTAGGCTTTTCACCAGGATGATTGAGCGATATAGATTAGTTTGTTCTTCAAGACAGGATTTGTCTGTAGCTTTGGAGCCTGTCCTGGAACTCTGTAGACCAGGCTGGTCTCAAGCTTAAGGAGATCCACCTGCCTCTGCCTCCCAAGTACTGGGATTAAATGTGTGCACCACCACTGCCCAGCAAGCACTGTAGATTGTTTTTAGGTATGTGACTTTTGTTTATGTTGCTTTTGTTTAACTCTGTGAAGCTGTGTTACTGTGCCTTCCTAAAATACCTGATGGGCTAATAAAGAACTGAACGACCGATAGCGAGACGGGAGAGAGAAACAGGCGGGGCTGGCAGGAGAGAGGCTAACTATGAGGTGAAATCTAGATATAAAGGAACGAACCAAAAGGAGAACTTCAGGGGCCAACACCCAGCCGCCCAGCCACCCAGTCATCTAGCCAGACACGGAGTAAGAAGGAAAGAAAAGGTATACAGGAATAGAGAAAGATAAAAGCCCCAAAGCCAAAGATAGACAGGACAATTTAAATTAAGAAAAGCTGGCAAGAAAGCCAAGCTAAGGCCGGGTATTCACAACTAAGAATAAGCCTCCAAGTGCAATATATTTGGGAGCTGGGTGGTGGGCCCCCCAAAAGCCTACAGAGTTAATCAACTGACAACTATTGAGGAGTTTTTGTTTCTTACTGTGATAGTGACTGGAAGCTGTGGACCAGGGGTGGGCCAAACCAGCAAACGAAGGAACTGTCCATCCACCTCATCCCTGAAACCATCAAACGAAGGAACTGTCCACCTACCTAATCTCTGAAACCAGCAAAGGAAGGAACTATCCATCCACCTCATCCCTGAAGCCATCCTGTCAGGTGTGGAGACTCGTCTCTTGTTTTCTGCTAAAGCAGTTGGGAGTTTAGATGTTTACCTGTCTCCGGGGGTAGGGCAGGCTATTATTTGTGAGGTAGGGTATGCAGCCCAGGCTGACCTCAAACTCAAATTCCCCTGCTTAGAGAAGGTTGTGAGGGGCCATGTGAGTGCTGGAAATCCATCCCAGGTCCTCTGCAAGAGCAACGAGTGCTCTTACTCACTGAGCCCTCACTCCAGCCCACGGTAAGCACTCTTACTCACTGAGCCACTTACCAGCTCCACCCCAACTCTGCAACAGCTCAGTCTTCACTGCTTTGTGACTCAGCCACTCACACACTCCCTCTTCTTCTGAGCCTCTTTCAGCCGTCTGTCTGGCCATGTGTAAAGTCATGGTGGAGCCTTGCTTGGTTTGGAAGAGGAAACGGGGTATTCAGGTAACAGTGTGAGCGTGGGTTAAATGGGCACGCAGGTAACAGTGCGAACATGGGGTAATGGGCATGCAGGTAACAATGCAAGCGTGGGGTACATGGGCACACAGGTAGCAGTGCGAACATGGGGTAATGGGCATGCAGGTTAATAGGCACGCAGGTAGCAGTGCGAGCTGGGATAAATGGGCACGCAGGTAGCAGTGTGAACATGGGTGAGATTCCTACAGACTAAGGGTTGTTTGCCTCTGCCTTTCCCGAGTCTACTTTCTCTTGCACCTGCTTTGAAGTTTATTACGTTACTGCCAGTGTGACCAGAAGTCCTGCCAGGACAGATGTGAGAATCAAGGTATCATCGAACGTGTCGTTGAGCCTGTGATATAACTAGAAGGGAAGGTGAGGCTGGGCCTGGGGTCTCCTCAGGAGACTGAGGGAGGCAGGAAGATTTCAAGTTCAAAGGCCTACCTGGTCACAGAGTGAATACAAGGTCAGCCTGGGCAACTCAGACCTGTCTCAGAATACAAAGTAAAGAAAGGGCTGGGGATGAAGCTTGGTACTAGAGTGTTTGGGTAGCAAGCTTGCAGCCCTGAATCCACTCTCCAGTGCACCCTGTAAACTGGGCATGGTGGTTGTGAGGTGTACTTTTGTTGACATCTTGACCTAACATAGCATCGCCTATGGCGCAAATCTCAAAGAGAAGTTGTTGAGCTCAGGTTGGCCTGTGCGCAAGCCTATGACAGGTTTCCTAAACCGGATGAATCAAGCCAGAAGACCTGCTCTGGATGTGGGTGGCTCCATTCCTGGATGTGGGTGGTCGCCTTAGCTAGGTTTCTATTGCCAGAATAAAACACTGAAAGCAGCTTGGGGAGGGAGGGGCTTACAGGTCACAGCCCCTTGAGGGGAGCCAAGGCAGGAAGGTAGAGAAAGGACTGAAGCTGAGACCCCAGAGGAGCACTGCTTACTGGGTTGCTTGGCCAGGGCCACCTGCCTGAGGTGGCACCACCCACAGTGGGTTGGGCCCTACCGTGCCAATCACAGGCCAATCTTGTGGAGGCATTGGTTTCTCTGTGGCTTTGGAGCCTGTCCTGGAACTAGCTCTTGTAGACCAGGCTGGTCTCGAACTCACAGAGATCCGCCTGCCTCTGCCTCCCGAGTGCTGGGATTAAAGGCGTGCGCCACCACGCCCGGCTCTGAGCAGCATTCTTTACAGATAACTCTAGCTCCTGTCAAGCTGACGGGGAGGGGAGGGGAGGGGAGGGAGCTCCACCAGGACTGCAGTGAGCCGAGCACCTCGAAGCATGCATGCATGCGTTCCTCTCTACTTCCGGTTCCTGCCTCGGCTTCGCAGCAATGAAACGCTGTAACTCACAACTGTGGCTAACTAGGCCCTTTCTTCCCTAAGCTGCTGTTGCCTGAATGTTTTACCACCAAGTCTCACGAGTTTGGTCTCTAGGAGGGATGGAGCTAGGGCCTGCTGCCACAAGCTGTCCTTGCACTGCCATACAAGTGCTGTGACACACACACACACACACACACATACACACACACACACATATATACACACATACACACACATACATACACACAGACCAGTCACTGTAAAATAAATAAGAATTAAATTGGAAGCTCTTATTTCCCACCAAATCTAGCATGTCCCAAACACCAGTCAGCATCAGGACATGCTGGTCTAATGAAACTGGGTTCAGACAGCTGAGGCCCAGAGAGGCTTCAGATGACCACACAGGGGTCCTCAGGAAGGCCCGAGTGGAAGAGCTTAGGTTTCTGTTCTCACTAGGCCAGCTCTCTATTCCACGACAAAGCTGCAGCTCTGGCGATACTCTTTAAAGCCATTTGAAATGTTCTGAAAGCAGACATCCTTTGGTGAGCCCGACCCAAGGAGACCGAAATAAGCTTGAATCAGCTCTAGAGGAGCCCTGCTGTCAGCCTGCAACAGAAAGGGCGGGTGACAGCTCACGGTCACCTCACTTCACCCCTGCCACCCTGAGTCAGCGTTCACAGCAAGGCCCGGGTGTGTGCGTGTGGTGGGGGTGTTGGTAGCCTCACAAGCCTGACCCAGGGCCCTTCTTCTGAGTCTGAGTTCCCTCGACTGTAACATTCGGATAGGCTTGTTGAAAAAATAAAAAAGAAACGGTACTGGTCATGCGCACATCCAGCTGAGAGAATCCGATTCATACAGCGGTGCTGG
Source organism: Chionomys nivalis (assembly GCF_950005125.1). NCBI lineage: Eukaryota > Metazoa > Chordata > Mammalia > Rodentia > Cricetidae > Chionomys > Chionomys nivalis. The sequence goes on from NC_080110.1 coordinate 35,265,563, forward strand.
TCATGCACACGTCCACCTAACGGTGCCTGTTCTTAGACCAGTGGTTCTTTTTTTTTTTTTAATTTATTTATTTATTATGTATACAATATTCTGTCTGTGTGTATGCCTGCAGGCCAGAAGAGGGCACCAGACCCCTCTACAGACGGTTGTGAGCCACCATGTGGTTGCTGGGAATTGAACTCAGGACCTTTGGAAGAGCAGGCAATGCTCTTAACCTCTGAGCCATCTCTCAAGCCCCCAGACCAGTGGTTCTTAACCTGTGGGTCGCAACCCGTAGGGGGGTTCTAACACTACTTTCACGGGGGTCGCCTAGGACCACTGGAAAACACAGATATTTACATTATAATTCATAACAGTAGCAAAATTACAGTTATAAAGTCACAATAAAATAACTTTATGGTCAAGGGTCAGCACAACATGAGGAACTGTGCCAAAGGGTCTCAGAGGAAGGTGAGAGCCACAGGTTTAGACTGCACAAGGCAGGAGGTGAAAGGTAATTAACTTATTTGTTTGTTTGTTTTTGAAGGCAGGGTTTCTCTGTGTAGCCCTGGCTGTCCTGGAACTTGCTCTATAAACCAGGCTGGTCTTGAACTCAGAGATCCTCCTGCCCCTGCCTCCCAGGAGCTAGGATTGAAGATGCAGCTGAGAAGGAACCAGGCATGGAAAAGCCTCTATATTGAGAGGGATGTTTTTAAATGTCTCTTTCTAGTCTTGTTTCCATGGTTCTCTCTCCTTAATGAAAACTGCAATTACTTTCCAAAAGTCAGTTTTTCAAGAAATCAGATGCATAAAGCTGACCTTCCTTGGGGAGACACCTGTCTGCCTGCAGTGAGTTCGTGAGTGAACACGTGACCCTTGTCATTGTAGCCAGCACTTTATCTAAACTGATGCTTAATTTTTTGAGAGAGGGTCTCACCACGTAAGCTAGGCTGGCCTCACGCTCACAGAGATCCGCCTGCTCTGCCTCCTGAGTGCTGGGATTCAAGTATAGATTATATAAGACTTACGTCAGGTTAAAATATCCATCTCCGGAAACATTTATCCTTCCTTATGGTGAAAACATTCATAATCCTGTCTCCCTGTTTTTGGAAATACATAGTATGTGATTCACAGTCACCCTGTTGGTCACCAGCACACTGGAACACCTTGCTTCTCTCTGACTGCAATTTAGAGCCCATTGGCCAGTCTCTCCCAACTGCCCTGCCTCCACAGTCCCCAGATTCTGGTAACTGTTCTTCTGGGTGTCTTTGAGATTAATGTTTTATACTTTACATTTGAATGAGACATGCAGTCTTTTCTTTCTGTGGCTGGCTTACTTAGTTAAAGACAGAATTTCATTATTCTTTATGGCTGACTAGGATCTGTTGTATACATGGGGGCCATCTTTTCTTTATCCATTCATTAGTTCATGGGCTTTTATCTTTCTTTCTTTCTTTCTTTCTTTCTTTCTTTCTTTCTTTCTTCTGCTATTGTGAACAGTGCAGCAGGGAACACAGTAAGCAATTATCACTATAAAGTACTGGTTTCATTTTCTTAGATATATATACTTATCTCTTATTGCTATAACAAAATGCCCTGATGAAAGTTTAAGGGAGGAAGGGAGGTTTCTTCCGGAACTTTCTCACAGTTCAAGATACAGGTCACCATTGCAGGAACTTGAGGTTCCGGGTCACACGGTGTTCATAGTCAGGAAGAAAAAGTCCTCTCCTTATGCAGTCCAGGACCAAGCCTAAGGAATGGTGATGCTCTAATGGTAAAAGTAAAATGCTGCAGGTCCCCACGTGGCTGCAGCGAGCAGCAGGCCATGAGACCACGCTGCAGGTCCCTGAAAGTGGCTGGTCCAGGGCAGGGAGCCACGTGGCGGGCCAGGCAAGAGACAGACGGATAGGCACACCATGTAGAGTGAGGTTGGATATTTATTTAGTGGGTTATGGAAGGGAAGGGGAGAAGGGAGAAGAGCAGAGAGAGAGAGAGAAGTGGGGAGAAGGGAGCCAGTTAGGAGGGTTTTTATTGGTTAAATAAAGAGACTGCCTTGGCTTTTTTGTTTTTGTTTTTGTTTTTGTTTTTGTTTTTCGAGACAGGGTTTCTCTGTGGTTTTGGAGCCTGTCCTGGAACTAGCTCTTGTAGACCAGGCTGGTCTCGAACTCACAGAGATCCACCTGCCTCTGCTTCCCGAGTGCTGGGATTAAAGGCGTGCGCCACCACCGCCCGGCTGCCTTGGCCTTTTGAGAGGACAGCAGCTTAGATAGGCAGAGTAGACAGAACAGAATGCTGGGAGGAAGAAGGCAGTGTGGCAGACGCCATGGGTCTCCTCTCCTGGCTCTCCTCTCCGAGACGGACCCTGGTTAGACTCATGCCGGTAAGCCACAGTCAAGTGGCGATACACACTAATGGAGATGGGTTAAACAAATATGTAAGAGTTAGCCAATAAGAGGTTAGAACTAACGGGCCAGGCAGTGTTTAAATAAATACAGTTTCCGTGTAATTATTTCAGATGTAAGCTAGCCGGGCTGCTGGACGCAGCCTGCTACACTCCTACTACAGATTTGGTTGGGAACTGGGGTGGCGGGAATCAGGGAGAGACAGAAGCTGCCTCTTTGAGAGGGAGACAGAAAAGGGAGGACTCAGGCTGGAAGCTGAAGATCAGCTTGCCTCCATGGATAGGGAGGGAGTGTGTGTGGCTTGTCTCTTAAAGGGACAGAGCAGACCATTACCGCTGCCCACTAGGGCAAGTCTTCCCATCTTGGTAAACCTAATCAGAATAAAACCTCCCAGGGGCTGGAGCGATGACTTGGGGTTAATAGTACTTCCTGCCCTTCCAAAGGACCTGAGTTCTGTTCCCAGCACCAGTATCAAGTGGCTAACAACTGCCTGTAGCCAGTCTCAAGGAACTCTATGTTGTCTTCTGGACTCCTTGGCCATCCCCTCCTGACTCCCCCAACACACATAAATAAAAATCTCTAAAAGAGAAAGATCAACCCTCACAAGCATGCCCATAGGCTTCCCTAACAAAAACAATTCCTTACAGGTATTCTCGAAGGCTTGACTCCTCCACACTTCTGATAATCATGTGATAACCACATGCCCCTAGAGGAAAATCACACAGCACTTCTGTTTTTAACTTTGTGGAGACACCGCCACACCACTCTCCAGAATGGCTGTCCTGGTTTACACTCCCGCCAGCAGTGTGCAAGGGCTCAGATTTCTCCACGTTGTCGCCAGCACCTGTCACCTTTGTCCTTTTGATACAAGCTGTTTTTATTGGAGCGTGGGGGACTGTCTCCTTGCGGATTTCATGTCTGTAGAGCAGTGGCATTGAGCGTCTTTATCTGTCAGGTCTTACGGAAAGCCCCCGAAAGGTCCGCTGGGGTCTCTTGCCTGCTTATCTGGGTTGTACTCTGCTATTAGTGTCTGAGTTCCCTACATAGTCTGGATGCCCATGACAAACATACAGCTTGCAAACTGTCTCCCTCTGTATACTGCCTCTTCACTGTCGGCTGTTCCCTTTGCTGTGCCCAATCAGCATTTCCTAACACCTTGACAAATGGCGTAAATCCATCCAATGGAGCTGTTAGGAAAATAAACACCCTCTTCTAGACGTGGACTTAGACCTCCTGAGAGCCTTCTTATGTGACAGCCGTGTGTGTGTGTGTGTGTGTGTGTGTGTATACACAGTAACACTACATCACTCAGCCAATTTCAATTCCCTGTTTCAAGCAAGCCTCCTGCCTCAGCCTGCAGACTATAGGCATATACCATGTACCTAGGTAGAGATAGATTTGTTTTGTTTTCTTTTTGAAACAGTTTTGTGTATCCCAGGTTGACCCTGAACTCTATGTAGCTGAGGCTGACTTTGAACTTCTGACCCTTGTACCTGGGATTACAGACATGCACCACCACACCAGTTTATGCGGTGACGTGATCGAATCCAGCACTTCCTGTCTACCAGGCGAGCACTCTTTCAACTGAGCGACCGCCTCAGCTGAGTGTTCTTGATTTTCATGTTCAGTTTTTTCAACTCTTTCCATTTAAGACTTGTGATTCTGGAGTGGTGGTTTAGCTCCATGGCCAAGCAATCGGTTTTCAGTGCACACGCATGCATGCACAGGCGCAAGCACACACACACACACAAATGCAATACGGATCTTTGCCTAAGGTGTTGTATTCGTCCAGGTTTTCTAGAGGAACAGACTGAACAAATGACTCTGTGTTTATATAGATAAAGGGGATTTATGAGACTGACTTGTAGCCTGTGGTCCAGCTAGTCCGGCAAAGGCTGACTACCAACAGAAGGTTCAAGAATCCAATAATGGTTCCGCCCCCGAGGGCTGGCTGTCTCAGCTGCTCTGCGCTATACATCAGAATCCCGAGGAAGTGGGCTCTGCTGCCGGTGAAGAGATGAACTTGGCAGCGAGAGTAAGGCGAGCAGACAAAGGGCAGAGTTTGCTTCTTCCGTGTTCTTTCTCTACAGGCTGCCAGCAGAAGGTGTGGACGGATTAAAGGTGGATCCCCCCGCCTCAAAAGACTCAGGTTAGAAGTTGGTCTTCCCACTTCAAATGGTCTAATTAAGAAAAAAAAAAAATCCTTACAGTATACTCAGCCACTAGAGTTTAAGTTAATTCCAGATGTGGTTGACAACCAAGAATAGCCACCACGGGTGTCTTGAAGGTCTCTAGCTCTGTCCCCACAGCCTCATCCGTGGGGTCAGCATGGATAGGTTTATTAGTGTGCAAAGATGTCAGAGTTGCTGCCTCAGTGCCGAGTGGTTGGAGGATCCGCCCTTTTCCTCTGAACTGCCTTTCTGTGTTTGAAGTCGGTTGACCAACGATGGTGGACTTGTTTCTGTACTCTCTAGTATACAGAAGGACGTGTTGTCATGTTAGCGTTAAGTTTGGTTGGTTTGGGCTTGTTGTGATGGGATCTCAGGTAGCTCAGGCAGATTCTGAATTCTGCTATGCAGCTGAGGATGGTCTTGAACTCATGACCCGTGGCTTGCGACACCACATTGGGTTGAAGACTGCACTTCGGTGTTTTTATGAAAGTGGTATAACATAAAATTTGCTGTTTTACCACCCCCATTTTGAGAGACAGAGTCTGTTAGTCAAGGCTGATCTCAAACGAAATCCACCCCCACCACCTCACCCCAGCCTGCCACCATCCTAAGGGTTGGAATTACACATTTTAGTCATTTTAAATACAGGACACAATAACATTAATCACATGTACACAATGTAATGCTATCATCAGTCACTCCTATTTTTCCCAAAATGAACATTCAAAAAAAAATCTTTTCAAACTTTGGAATTTTTTTTAAAAAAATATTTATTTATTTATTATTTATACAATATTATTTATTATTTATACAATATTATTTATTTATTATTTATACAATATTCTGTCTGTGCGTATGTCTGCAGGCCAGAAGAGGGCACCAGACCTCATTACAGATGGTTGTGAGCCACCATGTGGTTGCCGGGAATTGAACTCAGAACCTTTGGAAGAGCAGGCAATGCTCTTAACCACTGAGCCATCTCTCCCGCCCCTAAACTTTGGAATTTTGAATCCCACTTCCTAATTCTCTAGTTTTGTTTCAAGAGAAATGTTAGGGATGAAAAACAGCTCAGTCGGGCGGTAGTGGCGCACGCCTTTAATCTCAGCACTCCGGAGGCAGAGGCAGGCGGATCTCTGTGAGTTCGAGGCCAGCCTGGTCTACAAGAGCTAGTTCCAGGACAGGAACCAAAAGCTACGGAGAAACCCTGTCTCGAAAATCCAGAAAAAAAAAAAAAGAAAAGAAAAAAAGAAAAACAGCTCAGCGGTAGAGAACTTGCCTAGCATATGTAAGACCCGCCGTTCAGTTCCCCAGGACCACAAAAATAAACTTAAAATTGCTGATGTCCCAGAGAGGTGGGTCTGAGTCTTAAGGAAAGCAGGGCATTTCCAGGGCTCCCAGAGGTCCTGTAGAAGCATCACTTGTCTCAGAGAGGTGACAACTGAGACCCGGGGGATAACGCCACTGAGTGACAGAGCCAGCTGAGGAAAAAAAAAAGAACTGCTATTTTTGTGCGGCTGGGGGATTTGACCAAATCCTCACAGCCTCCCTCTGTGAACATTTTGGTAAAATCCGCTTTCCTCACATTCGAAAATGTCTTCGGGGAGTAACCAAGGGAGCGGAAGGCAGAGTTGGGACGGGGTGGCGGTAAGAAAAGGGTGGAATGGCTCATCTGAAGGAGAGCCTGCTGGGGCTCGGGGATGCTGAGCCAGGCCGCGTTCAGCGGCGCCCTCCTCTGGCACGAATTAGAAACTGCATCGGAGCCAGGCCTCGAGCCTCGGTGGTGCAGACGTGGAATCTCAGCTAGTTGAGGCAGAAGCCCAAGTTCAAGGCCGGCCTGGGCTACAGAGCAAGTTCAAAGCTAGTTGTAGCAACATAGACCCAGTCTCAAAATGAAAAAAAAAAAAATTGTTTGCCTAGCCTCTAGCGCATACAAGTCTCAGTGAGTTCAACCTGGGGTACCATAAAAATGACCTGAATCAAGTGGGAACCATTTTCCTAGCTTACAAAAGAAATGGCTAAAGGGTGAGAAGGTGTTAATAAAGTTGCCAAACATTAGCCAGTTCTAGGTGTGTGATTTCAGAGGTCTCTTAACTAGTATAGAGGAGGCACCTCTAATTAAACCACCCGTCTCTCAGTCTTTTCCAATGCAGTTTATGGACGTAGATGTGAAAGTACGGCAGCCCCGAGAGGAGAAGCTGAGCGCGCTGGTGGCCCGCTAAAAAAATAAACAGGGAGCCGGCACTGGAGGGACCGGGCCCCTGTCTGGTAGGCTCTGAGTCACACAGGTCAGTGGGGCTGGCCCGCTCAGCCTGTCACCCTCAGCTGTCTCTCAATGCTACACAGCCGGGCTGGGCTCCGCTCAGAGATGGGGACGGCAATATATAAGCTCTCAGATAAAATCAACTTTCAGGGGAAGAAGACCCACAGGCCCGGTAAGCTTTCCCCTCGTCTGAGATGGCTGAGGGCCCCAGGACCACTGGGGGGGATCAGGGACCCACGTTGATTCGATTGTTTATACCTTTGATGTTGCAGGACCCAGCTGGTTCTGGGGGCCAGGGATGAACACTTCAGGCAGGCCTGCTGCTGGGGTTTCTCATCATCTGAGTTCGATTATAAGTCGTTTCCCTAGGAAACGTTTCTTGTAAACTGAAATGCTTTCAAATGTTGCATGAGTTGAACAAAGGGTGGCCAGCACAGCCACGGGATAGCTCAGAGGGTCTGATTCCCAGTAACAGATGGAACGGTGCACTCCAGCGTTATTCTGACCAGTTATAAATATCAAGGACATGTGTTTTGCTGTTCAGGGTCTTCCTAAAAGGACACAAGAACTTTCAGGCTGCAACTCCAGGTTCTTAGCAAGCAAGGAAACATTTGGGTCGTGGCACTCGGCGGAAAATAGTGGGGGGAATGTACGCAGGTGCCGTATCATCTCTGGAGAGTGTCTAGAGGGGCTGGGGTTCCCTGGGTTTTCAGAAAACAGGGAGGCCCTGATTATCAGCAGATGTGCCTTGAAGTTTCAGCAGAAAGGAAATACTGAGATAAAGTAGGGCTGGGGAGGCCTGGTCCCAAGACTTGTAAAGTCCTTGCAAGATGTAAGTGCCTTGCAGGGTGTGTGTGTGTGTGTGTGTGTGTGTGTGTGTGTGGTGAGAAAATGAGAGAGAGAGAAAGAGAGAGAGAGAGAGAGAGAGAGAGAGAGAGAGAAAATGAGAGAGAGAGAAAGAGAGAGAGAGAGAGAGAAAATGAGAGAGAGAAAGAGAGAGAGAGAGAGAGAGAGAAAGAGAGAGAGAGAGAGAGAGATTGTTAAGGTGAAGAGGGTTGGAATGGTCTCAGAAAGGAAACCTATGACCTTGATCCATGGTCTGCTTTTTCTTGATGTGTACAGCAAGCTGCCAGGCTTCATACTAAGCTATGACATATGTCAGGGCTGCGTGTTCGCCATGAGACCATCTTCCTGATGTTAGAGGCTCTTACTCATTTGTCTGGAACAGCTTGCCTTTAGAAAGCCCAGCATGACTGTCGTCACATCTGAGGCACAACGTTGTTGTTTTTCTTTATTTTTAAGATTTATTTATTTATTATGTATACAGTATTCTCAGTTCTCTGCCTGCATGTATGCCTACAGGCCAGAAGAGGGCATCAGATCTCATTACAGATGGTTGTGAGCCACCATGTGGTTGGTGGGAATTGAACTCAGGACCTTTGGAAGAGCAGGCAATGCTCTTAACCGCTGAGTTATCACTCTAACCCTTGTATTTCTTTTGAGACAGGGTCTCACTATGCAGACCAAGTAAGCCTCGAACTCACAGATCCACCTGCCTTCTTCCTGAGTGCTGGGATTCAAGCTGTGCACCACCACTGCTCAGCACCATTTTTTTTCTTCCCAAGACAGGATACTTCACGTGTCTCAGGTTGACCTCAAACTCACCTACAAGGATGACCTTGAACAAGGATGACCTTGAACTTCTGACCCCCACCTGCCTCTATTTCCCCAGGTGGAATTACAGGCAAGCACCATTGTGTCTTGTATATATGGTGCTGGGGTCAAATCCATGGCTTTGTATATGTTAGACAAGTACTTGACCAACTGGGCTATGTCCCCAGCTGAGCACCATTGATTTGGATAAACACCATTATTTTATATCTTTTAGAATGAAAAATGCTGTCAATTATATTGAGCATGCCTCTCATTGTAAGATGTATGCCATCTTACATACGTTACAAAAAATACATGCCTTTTAGGAAGCTGAGGGTGTGGCTTAGTTGGTAAAGGGCTTGCCTAGCATGCACAAAATCCTGGATTCAACTACCAGCACTCCATACACAATGGGCATGGTGGTACATACCTGTAGACCGGGAACGTGGGAGGTAAGGTTGGAAGGAGCAGATGTCCAAGGTTCTCCTCAGCTACAGATTAAGAAAGTTCGAGGCTCTGTTGCAAAAGCACAAAACAAAAAGTGCCTTTTAATAAAGATAAAATTTACAGATAAGCCTAAGACCTTGGGCTTAGACGACAAAGAAAAGCCCTTTGTCTCGTAACTCAGTGCTCCTTCAAAAGAGCATTCCCAATCCATCAAAGCTACGTATGCAAGGAGAGCTCAGCTTGCGCCTTGCTCGGGGTTGTGTTTGCTTCTTGCAAGTGTGTTAGGAGGAGAAGGTAGGTCTGTTGTGGACTCAACATCACAGAGCTCAGAATTAGTCTTGAGTGAGGGAGAAAGTGTTTACTCTCGTTATGACGGCGCCCCTCTTAGGAAAGTGTGGACGCTCACACACCTGGCTAACTCGGTTCACGTGTTGACTTTACTACCATGTAAGCAGACGTAAATAGCAAAATGATCAATTTAATCTGCTTCTCAGGACAGAGCAGACAGCCTGCGACTGGTTTTTGTTTTTTTAAGGTAGCTTTAGAAGGAGAATAATGTGAAGTGGATTAAGGAATTCAAATCTTCGCATATCCTATTCTATACTGAGTATACTGAGTTTAAATACATAATTCTGTCGAAAAACCACCTTAGTCCACGGGATGGGGGATAACAGGTAAAGAACTTTGCCCTCGGGGACTGGAGAGAGGCTCAGTGGTTAAGAGCATTGCCTGCTCTTCCAAAGGTTCTGAGTTCAATTCCCAGCAACCACATGGTGGCTCACAACCATCTATAATGCGGTCTGGTGCCCTCTTCTGGCCTGCAGTCATACACACAGACAGAATATTGTATACATAATAAATAAATAAATTTAAAAAAAAAAGAACTTTGCCCTTTCCCTCACAATACAACATCCATATTTTCCTAATTACCAGCATGGCAGTATCCATGTTCTCTGTGAGCAGGATCTCTTCTTAGTGTCCCCTGAGTCTCCCAGGGAAACAGCCAGATCTCTCTGTCCTTTTAAGACCAGTTTCTCTGCCTTAGACTTTCCCAGCACCTGGCCCCTTGTCCATCTTCTCTGCTGTCACGATTTGCATTGCCAACCTAATTGTTTTCTTTAAAAACGAAGGAAGGAAGAAAGCATCTAATTCTATTTTTTATGTGTGAGTGTGTATGGGTTTGTATGTATGTGTACATGATACCTGTGGCGTCCAGAAGGGGGCGTCAGGTCCCCAGGAACTGGGGTTCCAAATGGTTGTGAGCTGCCATGTAGGTGCTGGGAACGTAGCTTATGTCTTCTGCAAGAGCAGCCAGGGCTCTTAACTCTTTCTTCCTCTCCCCAACCCACTATTTTTATTTCCAAATGTATTTATGTCTGATTCTGTTTGTGAGTGCACGTACAGTTGATAACAAATCTGGAGTTGGAGTTACGGAGGGTTATGAGCTAGCGCAGGGTACTGGAACAGAACTCAGGTCCTCTGCAAGCGCAGCCTGCAATCTTAACTGCCCAGCCACCTCTCCCGGCGCGTTGTTTCCTTGAAGCTCATTGGTCAGGACTTCCGGCCCTTCCCTCCTCCTTGTTTTCCTCCCTCTTCCCGGGCACCGCCCACCGCCCACCTTCCTCTGAGCACCCCTCTACAGCAGCAGTAAAAACAGTCGCCACCGTGTCTGTAGTTCCTACTCTAAACCACGCATACCGGTTATCTCCAACTTTACGACATTGTGGCACTATACGGCGTTGTCATGTACAAAGTTCATGCTCAACAGGCACCCGACTGAGTCACAAAACAAAGAAGCGACTAATGCGACTCAATGTTCTAAGTAGGTTTATGATTCAGTGTCAGCTCCATTCATAGTTATGTTGGAGTGCTTGTGGCCAGCAGGCTGCCTGATGGTACTAGGGTGGACATGTCTGACTCTATAACATACCCCAGTTCACCTGTGTGCTTGTGTTCTGCATATGTATGTGTTTACGTGACGCAGGTGCGTCAGGGTATGTGGAGGTCAGGGTCGATGTCTGCACCACAGGGTCGATGCCTGCACCACAGGGTCCGCACCATAGTTTTTTAAAGATTTATTTATTATGTATACAGTGTTCTGGAGAGGGCACCAGATCTCATTACAGATGGTTGTGAGCCACCCTGTGGTTGCTAGGAATTGAACTCAGGATCTCTGGAAGAACAGCCAGTGCTCTTAATCGCTGAGCCATCTCTCCAGCCCCCTCACCTTGTTTTTAAGCAGGTTCTCTCACTGACTCCAGAGCTTATCACATCACGTGTGTTCTACTCTCATTGTCTGAGTTTTTAATCACAGTTATGGCTGAGCTTAGAGTTATCACGGCTAAGGGGACGGTAATTGATGCAGGCAGAAAGAAGGAGCAACCCCAAATCCACAAGGGATGAGTGAGTGATCAGACCATGGCCCATTCATACCCTGGAATACTGCTCGCCTACACAAAGAGATGAAGTGTTGACCTGCTGCAGTAGACAGACCTGGAAAATATTCTGCTGAGACAATGTTGCTAGACCGAAAAAAAAGTGCCACATAGCGTACATTTCACTTGTATAAAATATCTAGGTTAAGCAAATCCGTACAGAAAGAAAATAAATTAATGGTTGCTACAGAAACGGGGATGGGAAGTACCCACCAACCAACCATGTGTGAGTTAGGGTTTTTTTTTTTTGTTTTGTTTTGTTTTGTTTTTTTCTGGGAAGACAGACATGGATAATAGTTAGTGGCCATTGTTGCACACATATCTTAAACATATTTTAAAAAGTGGATTTTGCTGTTTAAACTATGAAGTTCATGTTACGTGAATTATGTTTCCAACATGGTTGTGAACACCTGTCATTCCAACACTGGGGTTGGGGAGAAGATGATACGACAAAGGGCTTGGGGCCAGGTCCTGGAGAGATGGCTCAGTGGTTAAGAGCACTGGCTGTTCTTCCAGAGGACCGGAATGATGGCTCACTACCTGTAATTCCAGTTCCAGGGGATCTGATGTCTTCTTCTGGCCCGTGTGACTACCAGGTACACATACATACATGTGATACCCATACACACAAAATACATTTTTAAAAAAAGCTTGAAATCAACCTAAGCTTCATATTGAGACTATGTCTCAAAAACCAACTAAGCAATAAACCCAGCACACTGCTTTTACAAAAGATAATCAACAAAGTTATGACTGCTGGGCAGTGGTGGCGCACGCCTTTAATCCCAGCACTCGGGAGGCAGAGGCAGGCGGATCTCTGTGAGTTCGAGACCAGCCTGGTCTACAAGAGCTAGTTCCAGGTCAGGCTCCAAAACCACAGAGAAACCCTGTCTCGAAAAAACAAACAAACAAAAAAAAAACAAAACAAACAAACAAAAAAAGAAAAACAAAGTTATGACTGGATTTCATAGAAAGCCAAGATTTCCGAGAATTAAACCGTTTCGCATTTTCTTGTGAGCAGACAGGGCCAACGCTTCTACTTACATTGCTTTACGTTGGATAGAGCTTTGTTATAGGGGATTTAGATTTCCCTTTGCCTGTGGGATGGATAGGGGTCCCTGTTCATCTCCACGAGAGCCGTGTGTGTTTTCTGTTTCAGAGGGTAGATACATCTGCCACTCTCTCTGCCGAGACCTGCTACATCTGGACTGCCCACAGAACGGCAAGCAGCCCCGCTGCAGCTCTGCTTCTGAAGTCAGACACTCCAGCAAAAGGGACAGTCAGGTGAGCAGGGATGTCAGTGGCGCAGGCAGCATTCTGAATTTCAGGCCATCTGTCACTCCTGTGCTGGTGGAATGACCCTGTGGCTTACCAAGGTGGTCCGGGAGGAACAGATCTGTGTTCTCTCCTTATTGTTATGTCTTTCCTATTGAGCCAGAAGCTCAACTCTGGGCTATGATTTTAGAACGGATGTGTGGCTTGTGCGTGTATTACCCAACAGATTTGTCACAGAACACAAGGCTTTAATCTGCTTGATCGCTTGAATATCCAGGGTCAGTCATACTGAGAGGCATATGTCTGTGCTGCCAGAACATGGAATTTGAATTTGGGATGCTTGTTTTTTCTTATGTATTCATTACCTTTCTGTTGCTATACGTATGTGACGAAGGCAACTTAAAGGAGAAAGGATTGGTTTTGGCTTCTGGTTCTGGAGGGTTAGGGTCTATCCTGCAAGCAGCAGGAATGGCAGCAAGGAGCGGGAATGGCGGTGGCGGGAATTGGATGCTGAGCCTCCCATCCTGAACTGTAAGCAGGAAACAGAACAAACTTGAAGAGATTTCAGGGTCTTTAAGCTGCCAAAGCCACCTTCAGTGATACTCCTTCCAACAAGGCTCCATCTCTCTCTCTCTCTCTTTGTTTTCTGAGACAGGGTTTCTCTGTTTAATAGTCCTAGCTGCTGCCCTGAAACTCGCTTTGTAGACCAGGTTGACCTCGAACTCACAGAGATCTTGCCTGCCTCTGCCTCCCGTGTGCTGGCATTAAGGTTGTGTGCCACCACCGCCCAGGTTCCATCTCTTAAACATGCCAAATCGCACCACCAACTGGGAACCAAGTATTCTAATGCCTGAATTATGGAGGACAGTTGTCTTTTAACCACCATCCCTCTCACAATGAACCTAAGCATTGAGACCATGCTGCAGTCCGACTTCTTGTGTGCCTTTCCAGTTAGGACAGTAGATGCACCTTGTCTATGACAGATATGTTCCAAGTCCCCTCCCCCAGTTGATGCTTTGGACTGAAAAGTGTACCAAATATATAAAAATATATATATTTACTGAAAACCTTTTTTTTAGTAATTAAGCATAATAACAGATTAATAATGACTAATAAGAATATACAGTGATAAATTCTTCTTTTTAATATTTATTTATTCATTTATTATGTATACAACATTCTGCCTCCATGTATGCCTGCATGTCAGAAGAAGGCACCAGACCTCATTATAGATGGTTGTGAGCCACGATGTGGTTGCTGGGAATTGAACTCAGGACCTCTGGAAGAGCAGCCAGTGCTCTTAACCACTGAGCCACCTGTCCAGCCCCCAATGATAAATTCTTTAAGCCAGGCATGGTGGGTATCTCAGGATTTCTTTTGCTGTGACACATGGCAAGAGTAACTCAGGCAGGAAAGGGTTTATTTGGTTTACACTCCTCATCATCAAAGGAAGCCAGGGCAGGAATTCAAACAGGGCAGGAACTTGGAGGTGGGAGCTGATGCAGAGGCCATGGAGGAGTGCTGCTTACTGGCTTGCTTTTGTGACTTACTCAGCTTGTTTTCTTTTCTTTTTTTTAATTGATTTTTATTGAGCTCTACATTTTTTTTATGTTCCCCTCCCTGCTTCTCCCCTCCCCTTCAACCCCTTCCCAAGGTCCCCATGCTCCCAATTTGCTCAGGAGATCTTGTCTTTTTCTATTTCCCATGTAGATTAGATCCATGTAAGTCTCTCTTAGGGTCCTCATTGTTGTCTAAGTTCTCTGGGATTGTGATTTGTAGGCTGGCTTTCTTTGCTTTGTGTTTAAAAACCACCTATGAGTGAGTACATGTGATATTTGTCTTTCTGTATCTGGGTTACCTCACTCAAAATGATGTAGTCTAGCTCCATCCATTTTCCTGCAAAATTCAAGCTGTCATTATTTTTTTCTGCTGTGTAGTACTCCATTGTGTAAATGTACCATATTTTCCTTATACATTCTTTGGTCGAGGGGCATTTAGGTTGTTTCCAGGTTCTGGCTATGACAAACAAAGCTGCTATGAACATAGTTGAGCACATGTCCTTGTTTTCTTATAGAACCCAGAATTACCAGTCCAGGGATGGCCGCACCCTCAATGGGCTGCACCCTCCCCCATCAGTCACTAAGAAAATGCTTCACGGGCTTCTCTACAGCCTGACCTTAAGGAGGCATTTTCTCAATTGAGCCTCCCTCCTCTCTGATGACTTTAGTTTGTGTCAAATTGACATAAAACTAGCAGTACAGCAGGTTCACCCTTATAATCATAATCCGATCTCTCCAGAAGCCGAGGCAGGAGGATTGCCATGGGTTAGAAGACAGCCTGGTCTATATAGTGAGTTCCAGGAGAGCCTGAATTACAAAGTGAGACATTGTCTCAAAAAATACAACAGGTCAGGTGGTGGTGGCACGCACCTTTTTTAATCCCAACACTCAGGAGGCAGAGGCAGGCAGATCTCTGTGAGTTCGAGGCCAGCCTGGTCTGCAAAGTGAGTTCCAGAACAGTCAGAGCAGTTACACAGAGAAACCTTATCATGAAATACACACACACACACACATGCACGCACGCACACACGCACACAAACACAGTAGTAATTTTTAAACCTAAGAATTACCCATTTCTGTAATCTGTCAGATTAAGTGTGTCTAAAATAACTGAAACTATGGGAAACAGAACATCTTATGAAGGAATGAGTTAGTGGAAGTGATAACCTCCTTCCCAAAGGGTCTCGGCTGGTTCCTGTCAGCACTCCAGGGTCCCTCTGCCCTTCACAGTAGCTGAAATTCTAGACATGCCACTGGCCACCCCTCTGCAAACTCAGCCTAGCATCCTCTCTCCTGACATATTAGTTTGTATTAAAAAGCTGGTATTTTCCCCCAAAGGTTGGGCACTAGCCTTGAGTGATCTTTCAGTATCTTGTCTGAAGTTACACAGCACTATTCACCCTCCTTTCTTTGAGAATGAAACTCTTTGAAACCAAAGATCCAATTCCCCCGGCCCCTGGCCAACACTGAACACAAAGACTAGACCCACAGTTCCGCCTTGTTCCTTCCTGACAAAACTGACTCTTCTGAAGAGTTTGTTCTGCGTGTGTGGTTCACATGTGGAGGTCCCCATGCAGCTTAGTTACACTTGACAGGAGCAGAGGGGGCCCCCCCGGAGGAATCCGTGGGGGGCATGAATAATGAATGGCCCTCCTGGCAACTGGAAGGCTTTGTTCTCCGTAGGGACTGATGAAGAGAATGGCTGCCGTGGATAAGGGCTCCTATAAGATGTGCCGGCCTTACCAAGAGCTCCAGGAGACGCCCCCTTCTCGCTGAGATCAGAGGGGATGAGGGTTGCAGCTGGTACCTTCGCAGGATGACTCTGGAGGGAGCAGAGGGTAGCAGGTTCTCGGAGAGGCTCTGGAGATGGCAAACCGGCACTGGATGGGCTTAGCGCTTGTGGAGTTGAAATAAACGCTGCAGGAAGTGGCTCGCGGGGCACCTGAGACGCCCATACATAAATCACCTGTCCCTCCTAACTCACAGATAATGTTTGCACATAGTTAAAGGACACAGTCAGCCAGGTGTGGTAGCATGCACCTTTAGTTGCAGCACTCAGGCAAGAGACGGAGGCAGGCGAGACTCTGTGTGAGTTCGAAGACAGCCAGGGCTATGTAGAGAGACTGTCTGGACCCACCTCCCACGCCTCCAGAAAAGAGTGTCAACGATGGGTTCTGGGGTTCCAAGTCCAGGTTGTAGTGTACATAGAAAACAGTTTAGCAACTAAGCCATCAAAATATTGTGTTAAAAAGATTTTTCAAAACGTGTATATGCATGTGTGTGCACACGTGTGTATGCGTGTCTGTATACATGTCTGTGTATGTATGCGTGTGTGCACATGTGTGTGTCTCTCTGTGTGTGTGCGTGCGTCTGTGCATGTGTGTGTGTAGATGGCTCAGTGATTTAGAGCACTTGTCCCTTTTGCAGAGTTTTTGAGTTCAGTTCCCAGGGATTCACAATCATTGGTCACTCCAGTCCCAGGGAATCCAATGTCCTCTTCTGGCCTCCTCAGGCACCAGGCATGGGTGTAGCCCTGGCTGTCCTGGAACTTGCTCTGTAGATCAGGCTAGCCTCTAATTCAGAGATGTGCCTGCCTCCACCTCCCAAATGCTAGGATTAAAGGCTTGTGCTACAACCATACCGGCAATGGCTCTTTTAACAATGCTTGTTATTTTAAGGTGTGTGTGTGTGTGTGTGTGTGTGTGTGGTGTGTGTGTTTGAGTGGTGATGCCTTGGAGGCCAGCCACATTGGCTCTCCCTGGAGCTGACAGTTATGAGCTGAGCCATGTGGGTGCTGAGACTGTAACTCCAGTCCTTTGCAACCGCAATATGCACTCTTTTTGTTTGTTTGTTTATTTTTCGAGACAGTTTCTCTGTAGCTTTGGAGCCTGTCCTGGAACTAGCTCTTATAGACCAGGCTAGCCTTGAGCTCACAGAGATCTGCCTGCATCTGCCTCCTGCCTGCTGGGATTAAAGGCATGCTCCGCTCACTACGACCAGTGTATAAGTGTTTTTAAAAATGTAGGGTCTGGCCCAGTGTTGTCTACCTGCAACCCCAGCTACTTAGGTGGATCACTTGAGACCATGAATTCAAGACAGAATGAGCAAAGTAGCAAAATCTAATCTCAAAAAAAAAAGAAAAACACACATAAATTTCAAAAATTAAATCCACATAAAAATTTAAAATCCACTAAAAAAAAATGTAACTACTTCAGATTTGATGGGGGTGTAAGAATGGTGGAGTGGTTTGTTCTGTTCCAATTAGACTGGCGAGCCTGTTGCATTTGTGGCCAGCAGAGGGCGCTCTAACATCGACGCCTAATATTGCGATGTTGGTATATTGGTCGGTTTCCCATGAAGGACTAAAGTTTATGTCACTCACTACCTCTGGTCTCTGTCATGGCTAATGTTGACGTTCAGAAAGCCTCCTCCAAAGCTGCAGAGAAACCCTGTCTTGAAAAAGAGAGAGAGAGAGAGAGAGAGAGAGAGAGAGAGAGAGAGAGAGAGAGAGAGAGAGAGAGAGAGAAAAGCCTCAGAGTGCTGCTCAGATAGCCTTCTGGTCCACGCTAGCTACAAGTGTATGGTATTTCTAAATTATTTTGCGTGCGCGTGCGTGCGTGCGTGCGTGTGTGTGTGTGTGTGTGTGTGTGTGTGTTACACACGGGGGGTGGTGGCGTGTGGAGTTCCCAGGACCCCTTTGTGGAATCAGTTTTCTCCATCCACCTTAATGATGGTTCCAGGGCTCGTCCTCAGGTCCCCAGCCATAGCCTCTCCATGCTGAGTCACATTGCTCTCTCTTACCAAGATAATTCTGGGGAGGGAGTGGAAACAGGGATATCGATGTAAACTGAGAAAATATTGTACTAAAAAAAAAATCTTGCCGGGCGGTGGTGGCGCACGCCTTTAATCCCAGCACTTGGGAGGCAGAGGCAGGAGGATCTCTGTGAGTTCGAGACCAGCCTGGTCTACAGAGCTAGTTCCAGGACAGGCTCCAAAACCACAGAGAAACCTTGTCTCGAAAAACCAAAAAAAAAAAAAAAAACTTAATAAAAAAGATATTAAATGACTTTTACAAATAAGGAAAAGATAAACGAATTTTTATATTTAGGCTCAATCCTCCACTAGGATTTTTTCTTTTTTCTCTTTTCCTACTGGCACTCTAAAGGGTGAAGATTCTGCTTTGAGGGTGTTGCTTCATGGGAGAACATTTGCCCGGCACATGCAGGGCTCTAAAGCGAATCCCTGGTACTTTGGACATCAGTTAATTAATTCAAAAAAAAGAAGGAAGGGCTAAAGTTGAAGCCCAGCTGGTAAAGTGCCTGTTTAACAGCCCTTTAGCCTTGGGGCACGCGTCTATAATCTCAGCACCTTAGAGATAGAGACAGCAGGACCAGAAGTTCAAGGCCACATACGGTTGCTCTGTGCACGTAGCCAAGTCTTCCTTGTCAGAGGCCCATAAACATAGAAGGGGAGGGCTAACTCCAGGGACTGAGCCCGTGTGCCCCCTGGTATGATATCCTTGAAGTGACTGGGCACTCCCCTTCTCCGCTCTCCAGTTAGCTGGGTAAATGCCTGCAGGTTTCTCCGAGGAATAGCTGTGAGAATGGTTGCAAGAGACACTTGCCAGTGTGGCAGGGCCCTTCCTCCTTGGAACCCAGCCACCCTGACAGTCAGTGGGATCTGAAGGGATTCAGCTTTTTATTGGAATAGCTCCCTCTCACCTTTCTCTGGTATAGATATTACACAGCGCTCTAAATACCCATGATTCTTGCTCCCCGGCACACCACACTGTCCTAACTACCTCACGAGTCCCTTGGGTCAAGCCCCCTTGCCTGCCCCTCTGCCCACACGAGTCAATAATAGCAATTGTAGCCTCACAGCTCTGGAAACATCCGTCACACACACACACCGGCCTCTATTATTTTGGAGCCTCGTTGTACCTCGTTAACGAGCGCAGTCTATCACTGTACTTCTACCATCAGTCCTGACCTGAAGGGAGAGCCACCTCCAAGCTTGTTAGTGACCCCGGGGCCCCATTGAGTCTGGAAGGCTTTAAGGACAGCATGCTCTCTGGAGCCTCACAGGTTCACCTTTCTAGGCTCCTGAATTCCTTTTCCTTCACCAGGGCAACCAGCATTCCCACTTCCCTCTGCGTTGGCAATTATTTCTCCAGGTTTTGAAAAGTCACCTTAGCAATGGGTTTGACTTGTCCTCCGGAGTTACTAAATCCTGTCTTATTAAATCCCATGCCCCACACGGAGGTGTCCTCTAGTGAAGGAATTATTTTTGAAAAGGAGATTAGCATGTGGGGAGAATGGCTCAGTGGGTAAGAGCACTTGCTGAGCAAGCGGGAGGCCCTGTGTTTGCATTCCTAGCACGCATGTTAAAAAACTGAGCACGGCCGTGTACACGCCAGTAATCCCGGCATCTGCAGGGCAGAAACAATACGATTGGTGGGTTTGTTGGCTGCCAGGTCCGCTGCAGGCTTCGTGAGAAACCCTATTTCAAGGTGGAGAACGACAAAATAGGATATTCGATGTCTTCTCCTGGCCTCTGGGAGCTCACGCACCCCTACACACACCCGCAGAGAAGAGAGCTTGGAAGAATGCCTCAGAACATGCATTTAGCATGTGACAGGCCCTGGCTTTAAGTCCTTATGCTAGAAAAAGAAAGAAGCAAAAAAAAAAAAAAAAACCTGTAGCCGGGCGGTGGTGGCACACGCCTTTAATCCCAGCACTTGGGAGGCAGAGGCAGGTGGATCTCTGTGAGTTCGAGACCAGCCTGGTCTACAAGAGCTAGTTCCAGGTCAGGCTCCAAAACCACAGAGAAACCTTGTCTCGAAAAACCAAAAAAAAAAAAAAAAAAAAACCTGAGAGGAAGAACGCAGGTGAGAGAGATCAGATGCTGGTTTTAGCTGACAACAGTCTTGGAGGTTCAAGCAACTGGAATAGCATGAGGCAGACAGACAGTGTTACATCCGCATCCATCACATGAAGGGACGGGGTCACGTGGTAAGACAGGAAGCCGGAGCAGGCAGGAGACAAGCTTATTACAGCCTCTTTTGTAGACACTCCTCCAGGTCCTGTGAGAACTGTCTTAATTTCACCTAAGGGTAGCTTCTCCCAGTGACTCCTGCTGGGTCCCCACCCTGCAAATGCTCCGCCACGTCGCAGCGTTGCCACTCAGAGGACCAAGCTTTTATAACCTGTGGACCTTTGGGCACAAGCCATAGGGATGCCCTGCGAGCTGGGTCTGGGGCACAGGCCCGGAGTCCCAGCTACTCCAGAGGTGGAGGTGGCCCTGAACTACAGAATGAATCAAGAGGGTCACACTGCACAACTTAGTGAAACGCTGTCTCAATATTTAAAATAAAAAGTGGGCTATAACTCAAGGGTAGAGTGCCTGCCTAGCATACATAAAGCCCTGAGTGGTCCTTAAGTCCCTCCCTCCCACACATGGATACACACATGTGCACATATACACACACAGATACACACGAATACATACACATATATCTAAGCACATTCTCATGTGCACATACATATAAACATGCATACACATATACACTACATCTCACACACAGATGCAAACATATATACAAGCACACACATATACATACACATATATGTATATATATGTGTGTATGTGTATTGTGTACACATACACACACACACGCACCCTAATAATCTAAATCTAGAGCTTGTCTGTTTCACTGATTCTGGCTTGTACCACTGTGCACTCCATTGTCAGACACCCACTGACCTTGCCCTGTCCCTTACATATGCAAGCTCAGTCCCTCACTTTTCAATCACCTATGACATTCTTCCCAGCTTCTTCTGCCACTCACTCCTTATCAGCCTGAGCTCGGACATCACCAGCGACTCCATGCCTTCTCTCTGACGAGACACAGTCCTGGTCCATTGTCTCCACGTTAGTTAGCAGCACGCAGCTTACTTTATCGCTTATCCCCTCCACCTAGAGTGTACTTGTGTCACTGAAGGAGTGGTGCCTGTCTTCTCTTCAGTGTCCATCCCAGCCTGGCACAATGGCTTCGGCAAACCGTGCCCAGCGGCTCCGTGTACACTGGTTCTTTTCCTATCTGACGTCACCGTGGGTTCTGATCATTACATTAGAGTTTTGGCTATGGATGCATAGTATCCTGAATGCTGGGTTCTGTCTCATGTGCTGTCGATCTGACCTAACAGTTTCAGTTCTCAACTGATAAACGATACTTGCTATTGGTAATGTAGTTTCCAAGGCAAATGACAGGAGGACCCTGACTCTTGATAACTATTATTCTAATGTTAATGATTTCCTTTTGTTATTCTCTTAGAGCCAATCACTACTTCCCTCCTTCTATATTTTGACATGTTTGACAATGTAAGCATGAATTTATTAAGGAAAAATGAGAAAGAACAGCAAAGAGCAGGAGGGACGCGGAGGGAGAAATGCCTTCCCCAGGACAGTTCTATAAATTGTCTTCTCCGAGGGAGAACAAACACGTCCTTTCAGAAGACATCTTGATTGCGTCTCGGTAGTTCTTGTCTGCTTTAGTGAGTTCAGGTTAAACTCTGCATGAGGAAGTCGATGGTGAATGGAAACAAACCGTTCTGGGAGCCAACAAAAGGTTGGTACATGACTGGGGAAAAAAAAAAGTGTCTTGCTTTGGAGTTGGGAGCATAGTTCAGTTGTTCCTTGCCTGGCCCTGGGTACGATCTTCAGCATCCCTTAGAGTGTATGCTAAAACACACTTGTCTTTTCGAACCAACTATTGATGCCCAAAGGATGGAAAGGTTTTGTAGATGCATCTTCCTTACTAGTAACATTTGTGTTACTGTAACAGCGTATTTGAGGCAGTCGGCTATATGGAGAATAGAGGTCTGTTTAACCTACAGCTTTGGATCCTGAAAGCGTAAACAAGCTCTGGCCACAGCCCCCTTGGCTTGGTTACATCACAGCAGGGATGATGGATATCAGTGTCTGTCTGATAATACACTCTTTCCCTCAGAGGCTATCAGGATTGGTCGGGAGGACTTAATCTAATTGAATCGCTTTCCAAAGCCCCACCTTTGAACTCAGTAGGTAGGGGTTAAGTTTCCTTTTTTATCCTATTAACCTATAATTTTGGAGACTAAACTCAACCATCAGGTTGAGAGTGTGTGTGTGTGTGTGTGTGTGTGTGTGTGTAACTCCATATTCACAATATAAATGAAGAAAGCTTTTCTAAGAACATTCACCATCCTAGACATTTCTGCTTTTTCCTCCAAGGAACGTGAATCACCTTGCTGCACATTTTTGTATTTGATCATTCAGTCCATTTCTATGGCACTGTTGCCGAGCACCCAAGAGACACATTCCAAAACAAAACTTATTGGAAACAAAGCCAGTGGTTTCAAAACTCAGGGTC
Source organism: Chionomys nivalis (assembly GCF_950005125.1). NCBI lineage: Eukaryota > Metazoa > Chordata > Mammalia > Rodentia > Cricetidae > Chionomys > Chionomys nivalis. The sequence continues at coordinate 35,288,151 of NC_080110.1, forward strand.
CAGTGGAGCCTGCTACCTAGCAGGTACTCAGTAAGTCAGACATGGGGTACTGGAAGGGGCCAGAAGGAGCTAGGGCCCTCACGAAGGGCTCAGTCAGCGAGCTCATTGCTATAGCTACCCAGCACAGGTGGGGAGGAGTCCAAGGCAACAACAGATACATCCTCAGTTAGCCACGTTGATAGTTCTAAAAACGACTAAGAATCCAGGTTCCACACCTGACGCTCCTGAATTTTCTCAGGCAGACAAGGAGACCACAGGCTGCTATGTCAAAAAACACACATTAAGGATAAAGACCTGGGTCAGTGATCGTAGTCCCTGCCTTTAATATCAGCACTCAAGATGCAGACGCAGGCCAGCCTGGTCTATGTAGTGAGTTCCAGGACAGCCAGAGCTACGTAGTGAGTCCCCGCCTCATTGACTGCTTAATTAAATAGCTAAAGTCCACTTGGGCTGGTGGAACAGCCCAGCCAGTTAGGGCAATTGCTGGCAAGCCTGGTAACAAATTCAATCCCTGGGAGGCACAGTGGAAGAAGAGAACCGAACTCCCCGAAATTTGTCCCGTGACCTCCCCCTAATATTGTGGCATGTGCGTGCACACACAAACCAAACAAATAGGTACAGAAATGTAATTTTTAAATGTGAAGAGATAAAGCTCCGATAGTCACTTGTGCACATGGCGTCTGGAATGGAAGTTGCAATGCATGCTGGTCCCTGTCTCCGGAGGGGTAGGGTTTCTAGACTCCCGATAGCTGAGACCGTGTTTATCATGTTGCCAGGTGGGGACCAAGGACAAAAGGCAGTTGTTAGGGTGCTTAGGTCCACATTAAGGACAGCTTTGTAGGCGTGGCTGGGACACAGGCTGCAGCAGCCAAGGTTGGGGATAATTGATTCTCTCCCCACTGCCTGAAGGGGCCGAGCACCAGCTGGGGCTTGCAACTGTTGAGCAGATGGATTTCAAAGAGGCCTGGACAGAGGAGACCTGTTGCAGAGAAGCTGCTCAGAGCCAGATGCCTCCCGATGACAGTAATTCCCCCCCCGGGGGGGGGGGGACCTGGCTGACATCTGACTTGAACTTAAGGGAGTGACTCTTGGTGACTTGAACTTAAGGGAGTGACTCTTGGTCCTGCCTTCTTCCGTCTCAGCTAGGACTGGACAAGAACAGACACAGGGATGTGGCCAGAATGTCCTGCCAGGGACCACAAGCCACCATTTCCTGTGTGGAGAGTCAGTGACAGGCAGACTCTCCATTACACCCCCAGCCTCCCTTTCTCTGTGACAGGTAACAGCCCTCACTTCCTAAATCTGCCATGCTCAAACATCTCCACACACACTGAGCTGAGCTAAGGGACCTCCATGCTGCAGCCTGAAAGGAGCCTTGGCTTCCTAGTGATTGTTCATGCCCATTCGACTACCTCCTGAAGAGGAGGATTTGAGACTTCTCTGAAACAGTTAACAAACCATCAGAAATAGCCGGCCTTGGGGTCCGGCAGCTACGAAATGCCATTCCTGAAAAGGACCTCAATCCATTTTCTGTGGCTATAGCAGATAACCTGAGACAAGATTCTTTCTTTCTTTCTTTCTTTCTTTCTTTCTTTCTTTCTTTCTTTCTTTCTTCTCTCTTTCCCTCTCTCTTTCTTCTTTCTTTCTTTCTTTCTTTCTTTCTTTCTTTCTTTTCTTTTTTCTTTCTTTGGTTTTTTGAGACAGGGTTTCTCTGTGAAACAGTTCTTGTTGTCCTGGAACTCACTTTGTAGACCAGGCTGGCCTCAAACTCACTGAGATCCGCCTGCCTCTGCTTCCCAAGTGCTGGGATTAAAGGCGTGCGCCACCACCACCTGGTGAGAAAAAGATGATTTCTGAGGAGAAGAAATTTAACTCTGGGATGTTGGATACTGGGAGAACAACACTGTGTGTCCACTGTCGTGGTCTCAGGCTGTGCCACACAATAGAAAGCAGATGTAAGGACACAAAGGCCTCCTACTGAGACCTCCCAACACTGCCACAATACAGGATTAAAATTCTAACTCATGAACTTAGGACATACCCAGCCACAGCTCAGAATCATCGAGTCCTTCATGGTGCTGCAAGCTTGGGAGATGGGTCTCCTAAGTCCAAAGGCTTCTGAGACCAGCATGCAGGGCTGTCCTCCTCCCTTCGGCCCCAGAGAGGCAACTGTTCACCGGGAGGGCCAACTGCAGCTCCTGCTCTAATTCAACAGACCATGAGACTGTATAGGTCCTCTTGCCTTTCCCAGCCCCCGTGTGCACGTACATGGGTGTGTGTCTGCATACTGATGCCTGTGTGTGTGTGCACGTGTGCATGTGTGAGTGTGGGGTGGGGTGCATGCGCACACGCGTGGGGGAGAGGGCATAAACCAGGTATTAGATAAAATGTGCCTTTTCATTTATTTATTTTCAGGACAGGGTTTCTCTATGTAGTCGTGGCTGTTCCAGAGTTCACTTTGTAGACCAGGTTGGCCACCTCAACTCATAGAGATCCACCTGTCTCTGCCTCCTAAGTGCTGGGATCAAAGGCGTGTGCCACTACACCAGGCAAAATTTGCCATTTTTGACTACTTGCTTGCTTCCCTTGCCTGCATCACCTCAAAGGGCCTGTGTCTTGGAAAGTATCATTAATGCCCGTTCAAAGTGACATGGGGTCACTTTCCACAGCTTCTTCCCCTCACGGCTTGGTGAGGTTTCTCCCCAGAGCAGGGACAGTGGGCACTCTCTCCCGTCCACTTAGGCCTTCACTCTCCTGAAAACTCTGTTTCTTGTATTCTTCTTTCCTCTAGCACCAGCCTAGCCACTCAGCCCCTGAGGTAGCTGTGTTGACTAGGAAGTCTCAGAATGAGCCAGGGGGAGAGCCAGTGAGGCCCAAGTTCTGTTTCCACAAGAGATTTTTTTGCTAGGACAAGGTTGTGTCTACTGCAATGTGAACCAAATGACCCAGATGTATAGTTGTGTATAAACATGGCGACTTCTCTTTGCCTCTCCTTGCCCCTCGCTGTTGCCATGGAAGCTTCCAGTACTCTTTGGGGGCCTAGCTCTTTGCCAAGGTACAGCAAGGCTCCCTTTCTGACAGAGGCTTGCCCTGGAGGCCCAGCTTGGCTGCCACAGCAAGGCTGGCTTTTACCCTCTGCTTGGCCTCCAGCCTGCTGCTCTGCGCAGTGCACAGCCACACAGCTGTGGTGCTGGCCCTTTCCCATGGCTGCTGAAGCCCCCCCCCCAGCATCACGGCTAGTTCCTCCCCCATCTCATCATTATTCCCTCTCAAGGCATAGATCCGGATCTCACAGTGGTCAGGGGTCACTGAAGAGTGTGCGTGTATGTGTTATACATGTCTGTGTGTGTGTGTGTGTGTGTGTGTGTGAATGGCACGGCATGGTTTTTCTTCCAGGTGGGTCCCAGGCATTGATCTTTGGCTGTCAGCCTTGGCAGCACGTGCCTTTACTCACTGAGCCATGCTGCCAGCCACAAAGGTGCTTTTTATAGCGTGTCAACTGGAAATCTGTGGACTTATTTATAGGAATACATAAAAGATCATTGTTCCTAGCAGAAAATTGTATTTCTGGGTTTTCCCAAACAGCTCAGATCTTTAAAGGGCCATCTTCATGTTAGAAATTCAGGGTCTGGGGCAGGCAAGGTGGCTCATGGGTGACGCTGCTTGCTACCAAGTCTTATTACTCTGATCCCTGGGACCCACGGGTGAAAGCAGAGAACTAACATACTACAAGTTATCCTCTGACCTATACAAGCACACTCATACACTCGTGTACACACACCACACACACATGTACATGCACATATGCATGTGCACGTACACGTGAACACACATGCACAAGCACACAATACACCCACACATCACATGCACACACACGTACAAGCACACATATGCATGAGCACATACATACACACATGTGCGCACACATGCACACATACACGCACAGGCACACGTGCACACACACGTGTGTGTATGCGTGAACACACATGCACAAGCACACGATATACCCACACATCACATGCACACACACGTACAAACACACACACGCATGAGCACATACATACACACATGTGCGCACACATGCACACATACATGCACAGGCACACGTGCACACACGTGCATGTATGCGTGAGCACACATGCACAAGCACACACATACACCCACACATCACATGCACACACACATGAACAAGCACACGCACACACAAGCACATACACACATGTGCTCACACATGCACACACACATGCACAGGCACACATACATGCACACACAGGTGCAAACGCACACACGCACACATGAATATATACATGAATTCAAATTTAAATTTAAAAACACGAGTTTGCATACAGCACAACTTACTTTCTTCTACTTAGACTAAGCCTCTGCATCTCCGAGGCCCGCTCTGACTCTGGTCTAACTGCTTCCAATTTGGCTTCGGCACCCTCTGACGTTGGCTCACAAAGTGCACTAACTGGGGGAGGAGAACTTTCAGGACCTCATCTTTCCTTGGAAACCAAAGCCCCAAGCAGAGAATTGCGTCTTTACAGATGGTCGGTTTAATTAAAACATGGGCAGGGCTGATTACAGACATTTTTCCTCTTGACAGGGCTTATTCAGTGTTATCCTAAAGCTGATGTTCAGCGACTCTCGAAGTCGGAGGACAGATGTTTTGGCTCAGCCCTCTCTCCTTTATATTTCTCATCTGGGCATAATGATAATACCAAGGGATAAATAAGGCCGAACTCAACACCATTCTTGACCTCATTTCTGATGATGAATTCTTCCTTCCACCATGCAATCTGAGGAGAAGGCAGTCTCTGAAGTGGGTTTTGAATTTTAATATCTTTTCATACTGATCTCTTTCTTTGTCAAGACACCACTTGTGTAGCTGGCTTAACGTGCCGACTAGAAATTAGAAACGTCCTTTTCTCCAATGGCCAGAAACAAAGGGGAAATTTGTCTTTCAGAGAGCCACTTCTGCCTGTGCCCACCCCCGCCGCTCCTACAGTATAGGAATATCCTTCACAAAAATCTGCCCTGCCTTTGAGTCCACGCCAGCTGTGGCATCTCTCCCAGGGTTCTTGCGTGGCACAGAACACGCAGAGTTCCTGTCTTCTCACCAGGGTTTCGTCACAATCATGTGAAGTAAATCTTCTGATTCAGAGGATGAACTGACTCTTAACCTTGGGCTCTCAAGACTGCTGGACACCAAGGGGCCAGGCTAAAAAGAACTTATTGTCTGGGAATGTAGTGTAATTGGTAGGGTGCTTGCCCAGCATGCACTAAGCCCTTGGTTCACTCCCCAGCACCACACAAGTCGAGCAGAGTGGTGCACACCTGTAACCCCAGCTGTCCAGAGGAGGCAGGGTGATCAGAAGCTCAAGGTCACCTTCAGCTCCGTAGTAAGAGATTGACTTAGACTGCAGAAGACTTTGTCAAAAATTTAAAAACAAAAAGAAATGATGTATTTAGAAAACTTCACTGCAAATTTTTTGCTTTAAACTCTGCCTGGGTTTCTTCCTGAGAAACCCACCAAAGAGATACTTTGAAACAAAAAATCCAATGATGTCATCTGGAAGCGGTTTTTTTTTTCCTGACACATGTAAATATTTGTCCCTCAAGAGGCTTTTAGGCTGCAGAATAGTTTATGTCAGTGTGCACCCACTGGAGGTTAATCCCAACTCGGGGGACACTAGGGGAGTCCCTTGCTAATTACCAAATCAGTAAGAGGACCTTCAAGTTCAGTAGCAGAGCCGCCCCATCGCGCGGGAGCCTACACACGGAGGAGGAGAGCGGGTGAGAAATAGGCAGTACGCAAACAGTGGGCTTCCGGGTTAACCCACTGTAGGAGTGACCCTGGAGACAGCCTTAGGAACAACACTGCGGAGCTGGCCCAGTGCATGCCTAACATACAAGAAGCCCTTGAGTTCCATCCCCAGCACTGGACAAGACAGACATGGTGGCACAGCCTGTAATCCTAACATGGGAGAGGTAAATGCAGAAGGATCAGAAGGCCAAGATCATTCTTGGTGATGTAGGGAGTTCAAGGGCAACCTGGGACACTTGGGACACTGTCTCAGAAAGAAAGGAAAAAGGCAGTAACTGTCACTAAGCCTCTTCATGCTCTTCCTTCACAATGACGTGCAGCAGGCCCGGGACAAAGGCAGGGTTGTCAGCCTTCAAAGTCAGGGCTTAAGAGGCCACCTGGCAACAGGAAATGAAAGCATTCCCATCTACTCCTCCTGAATAAGCCAGGAAGCTTCACGGTCGCCTGGCAACAGAGGAAGTGCAAGCCAGTTCAGAGCAGTTAGCTCTGAAAGGTTGGGGTGGGCTTCGGGGCAAATGGTTTCCGGTTCACTCAGAGCTCCTGCTTATGTGCTCTCTCTCTCTCCTCCCCCCTTCTCTCTCTCTCTCTCTCTCTCTCTCTCTCTCTCTCTCTCTCTCTCTCTCTCTCTCTCTCTCTCTCCCCTCCGTCCCTCTTCCCTCCCCTTCCCCCTCTCTTCCCTCCCCTTCCCCCTCTCTTCCCTCCCCCTCCCCCTCTCTTCCCCCCCTTCCCCCTCTCTTTCCTCCCATCCCCCCCACTCTCCCACCCCCCCATCCCCCACCCCCACCCCCACCCCGCCTCTCCCTGCTGCACTTTCTTCTCTGTGCGTTTTGGCTGTCAGGAGGGGAAGGCACGCCAAGCTCCTGGGCAGTTCCTCTGCTTGGGCAATGGTGTCACATCAGTCATTCCCAGCAGTCGTCTGGGGATCCTGTATCGCAGTTCCGTGGGGGAGATCCTGGAGGCTTTCTTTGCTATCCTCCCCAACCCCCATCCGGCCCATCTTGTGTCGATATGGCCTCTCTCTCCTCCAACTCCCATGTGCTTGGGCATGCCCAGATATGTATAAAGCCAACCCTGGGATCAGGCCAGTGAGGGCAGGTGGTGGTTTTATTTTCTTATTTATATACTTACTTGCTGCTGCGGTTTGACTCCTCCCCCCCCCCCCCAGGACAAGCACTGATTTTTGAGATTTTGCTGATGCCAGAAATCAATGGCTCTGTTGTTTTTGAGGGCTGGAGGGCAAAGGTTCTTCCACCAAGCCCAGACTTCACAAGGCCGTTTGTAAGTTTCCCTCTCCTTTGAGTTAAGGTTCTACGCTAATTCCCCCCGAACTTTGCCTTTGTGGCAATGAATATAGTTGATAACCCTAGATTAGAGTGTGTGGGTATTTGTTGGGTGTTTTCTTCTCATTAGACTATACTATGGGCTGAATTGTGTCCTATTTTAGGCCCAACCCTCTATGTGGTAGTGTTTGAAGTTAAAGTATTTGGCGGGGAATTAAGGCTAGGTGAGGTCACAGTAACAGGGCTCCTCGTGATGGCTCCAGTCTGCGGGGTAGCTCAGCGGTAGGGGTTATGCTTGACATGCATGGGCCCTGAGTTTGATCCCAGCACCCAATAAAATTAAAGAGATACTGGGTCTCTCTCCCTCCTCACCCTCCCTCCCATGTGGACGTGTCTGAGACAACGACTTTCTCTAAGCCAAGAGGCTGAGACCTCGCTAGGACCTTCCAAGGTTGGTACTTTGGTCTTAGACTTCCAGACACCAGAGAAAGGTATATCTGGGAAAGTCCAGAGTGAGCATGAGTCATGTGAGAAGAGAGGGAGGAGGGAAGGGAGAGCCAGATCAAGAGGCCAGGAGGGTAAAGGGCAGAAGAAGGGACCAGGTAACCAAAATGATTGGATTACATATGGAGGGGCAACCCAGCCGCGTGCTAAACAAAGGCTTTACCACTGAGCTATAGCCCAGCCCTGGTGCTGCCTCTTGTATTTAACTTTGTAAGGACACTTTAGCCAGCATAATAAAAGACAGAAAGACAGAACAAAGAGTCACACATTTACCACTGACATGTTCATAGACATAGAAAATACTAAAAGTCTTTAGAACAATTATTAGAATTAATTAGTGGTCATCTTGCCCCTCCTCCTGATGCTGGGATTTCAAGCTTGGACCCCTCTGCCTAGTTAACGCAGTGCTGGCGTTTGAAGCCAGGATATCACATAAGCTAGGCAAGTGCTCTACCGACTGCATTATTTCCGCACCCAGCTCTAAAGATTTTTTAAAGATGATTATATCATGTTCATGAATTAGAAGATATTGATATCACTTCTTAGCTGCAAATACATCAATTATCACCCCTGCAAATTTTCTCCACAGTTAAACCTCAGTAGAGCTCCCAATGGTCTTTTATAATATTTTTCCTTTTTCTTTATTTTTTTGTGGTTCTATAGATTAAAATCAGGGGTTTGCAATGCTAGCAAATACTCACCCCTCAGCAACCCACCCTTGTAAATATTTTACAAATTTTTACCAGAAAATATGTTTGACACGATAGGTATCAAGAACAGCTAAGGCCGGTTCTGGTGGCGCAGACCGGTAGGATTTGCTGAAGGAGGCAGAGGCAGGTGGATCTGGAGTTCGAGGCCAGCCTGGACTACACATTGGGGGCTGGAGAGATGGCTCAGAGACATAAGAGTCAATCTTGGGGAAGCTTGGCAGCAAGCAGCAGGTACAGCGGCAGGAGCAGTAAGTCAAGAGGTTCCAGCTTCTACGAGGCACGAAGAGGACGAGGCTACGCACTCTCAAGCCCACCTCCACTGCCACACCTCCTCCATCAAGGCCGCCTGCCCCAAGAGCGCCACCAGCTGGACGCCAAGGGCTCCAATGCCTGAGCCTAAGGAGGACCTTTTCATTCAAACAACCACAGAAGGCAAATTAGCCCCCTGTGAAAAACCATTTGGGCTGCTAAGCCCAGGCCTATAATTTTCGTTTTGGGGAGTAAAAAAATGAAAAAATTAGGAGTTTGAGGTTAACCAAAGCTATATGAGACCTTGTCTCCAAAACACAAGCCCTGGGGATATGGCTCCGTTGGTACAGTGCTGGCTTACCGTCCATGAATCCCGGCTTCAGTCCCCAGGATTGAATAAACAGGCCAGGATGGCACCTGCCTGTCATCTGGAGTCTCTGAGAGGGGACGGAGAAGTTATTAGGATCAAGTTATCAAGATCAGTCTCAAATATATGGAGAATTTGAGGTTAGTGTGGGCCACATGAGAGCCTGTCTCAAAAACAAAACAAAACAAAACAAACACCCCGCTGGGGCCAGCAAGATGGCTCTATGGCTTTTGCTGCCGAGCCTGACCTGAGTTTGAGTCCAAATTCCCACGTGGTGGAAGGCGAGGCCTGACTCCTGGAAGCTGTCCTCTGATTCCCCCCCCCCTCTGAATACATACATTTTTTAAAAAGGATTTATCACAGAGAAACCCTGTCTCGAAAAACCAAAAAAAAAAAAAAAAAAGATTTACTTTTAATTTTTACTTCTGTGTGTGTGTGTGTGTGTCTATGTGAGAGAATGCCACGTGTGTTTGGCTGCCAGTGAAGGCCGGAAGTCCAGCTGTAATCACACATGAATGTAGGCCACCTGATGTGGGTGCTTGGGCACTAAACTGCAGTAAGCACCCTTAGCCACTGAGCCACCTCTCCAGCCCCTGGTTTTTTTTTAAATTAAAAACAAACAAAAAATGCTGAGTGTGTTGTTGCAGGCAGATCTCCATGAGTTCAAGGCCAGCCTGTTCTGCATAGTGAGTTTTAGGACAGCAAGGCTACGTGGTGAGAACCTGTCTCAAAAAAAAATGGTGTCTGAAAGTTTTGAAGATGGAACTCAGGGTCTTGCCTTCCTTAGGCAAGCATTTAAGTCATCTCCGAGAGGTATGCCCTGTCATAATTACACACTTTAAGTGTCTGTGTGCACCTTGTGCGTTCAGTGCCCACGGGGGCCAGAAGAGGGCAGTGGACCCATTGGAACTGGAGTGATGAGGTTGCTGGGAACCAAACTTGTATACTCTATAAAAGCATTCTTTTGCCGGGCGGTGGTGGCGCACGCCTTTAATCCCAGCACTTGGGAGGCAGAGGCAGGCGGATCTCTGTGAGTTCGAGACAGGGTTTCTCTGTGGTTTTGGAGCCTGTCCTGGAACTAGCTCTTGTAGACCAGGCTGGTCTCGAACTCACAGAGATCCGCCTGCCTCTGCCTCCCAAGTGCTGGGTTTAAAGGCGTGAGCCACCACCGCCCGGCTCTATAAAAGCATTCTTAACTGCTGAAACACCCGTGCAGCCCCAGGTATTGGTAGTTTGAGAATAGACTTCTTCCTTGTGCTGCTGCCTCCTCAGCAGCCTTGGCTCAGGAAGCACTAAAGGCCAGTAGATCCCTTAGGTCACGTTTTCTATTACCCCCGAGAGACAGCCGGCTTGGTTTCGAAACATTCCCTTTGGACTCATCGTGACCAATATTCAGATCTGGGATCGGCACTGTCACAGTCCCAAGTTGGCTTCATAATAAGAGGAGTCTTGGTGGCGCAGGGAGGGAACCACAAAGGCTTTGTTGACTGTGAGAAAGCTGGGCCCACAAGAGGAACGACCACTCACCCCCCTTTGAGTTGAGTGCCTGTTTCTCTGGGGGATATCTTCCAAGTCACGCAGCATGTTCAGTTAGTAAGAAACCCGGGTTTTCTTCGCTTTGTTTGTGAGGACGGATGAGACAGGCAAGGACTTACCTGCAAGTTGTATCTACTTAAAATGTTATTCCTGTTTTAAACATCATACATCTGCATGTGTGTCTGTGTGAGTGTCTATGTGCCCTCACGTACGTATCTGAAGGTCAAAGGACACTTGCAGGAGTGGGTTCCCTCCCCCTACCATGTGGGCTCTGGGATGGAGTTCAGGTTTAACATGTTCCTTTGTCCACAGAGCCACCTTGCTGGCCAAGTTATGCCTTTTGTTTGTTTGCTTTGGTTTTTCAAGACAGGGTTTCTCTGTGTAGCTTTGGATCCAGTCCTGGAACTTGCTTTGTAAACCAGACTGGCCTCAAAATCACAGAGATCAACCTGTCTCTGCCTCTGGAGTGCTGGGATTAAAGGTGCGCCACCACCATCTGGCCAAGTCTTAAATGTCCATAAAATTGTTCCTTCTCATACCAGGGTAAAGTTGACTTAACCTTTGCTTTTGTGAAGGCACAAAGCCCCTGATACAGGTGCAAATGATCAACACTGGGAGGTGGTTCGAAAGGCAGATTTACACAGTGGTCTGAGGTGTAGCTACTAGACATGATCTCGAGGTTTGGTCCAAAGCATGAGGGCTGGAGACCAAGTCCCAACACAAGAGAGGAAAAAGATAAAGGCAAAGAAAAGACCAGACTGGGGATATAGCTTAGTGGGTAGGCTACTTGGCTATCACTCAAAAGGCACTGGGTTCAATCCCAAGGACCCGTAAACCGGGTGTGGTGGTTTATACCAGCAACGCCAGCACTCACCAGGAGACGGCAGGAGGGTCAGAAACATAAGGTCATGCTCGGCTGCATAGTGAATTCCAGACCAGCCAGGGTGGGCTCTGGGAGACCTTTTCATCAAAAATCAAGAAACAGGGCCAGAAGTAAAGTGGCTCAGCCGCTCAAGTGCTTGTCATGCAGGCCTGAGAACTGGATCCCCCAGACCTACACGAAAGAAAGCTGGTGAGGTGGTAGTGAAGATGGGAAGCAAAGGCCGGGATCTACACAGAGAACAAGCTGGCAAGTCCATACGGTGACCCCAGATTCAACAGGAAACCTTGCCTCAATACATAAGAGGGGATCTAGCAGGGAGGATACTCAGTGTCAACCTCAGGCCCCATGTGCATACACACAATGTGCATATGTGTTCACATACGTGCGAACACACAGCTATGTACTCATACACACACACACTCGCATGCGTGCGCGCGCACACACACACACACACACACACACACCAGCAAAAGAGGCTCAGCAGAAACTGCCTGTCACTCTAGCTCCAGGACTGACACCCTGGACTCTGAGGTACCAGCATCGCATACGGAAATTACCAAACACAGGTGCACACATGTGTACATAATTATAAGTAAAATAATTATGGGAAGGAAAAGCAAACAACTTCGGTAATGGTAATGATGTGTAGAGACGTTGAAGCGTACTAGAACATTACAGAAAGTAAAGGACAGGGTGGCAGAGGCAGGCCCGCGACAATGGTGATGGAAAACGAGCGAATTTGACGGGGGGGGGGGGGGCGGGGGGGGGGATGAAAACTGCAAAGAGTTTCCTTAACGTAGTGACAGGTTTTTCTTTTTTCTTTTCTCAAACCGATTCTTAAAAATTGATGTGGGATCTTTCCATTGACGACAAATCAAAAGAAGTGATTTTTTTTTTCCCTCCCATGAGAAATCTTCCTTTTCCCCCAGAAACACAGTATGAGCTGCTCTGTGTGGAGAAGAGCTAGCTCACTGCTAAGGACTGAGCATCAGGGCCCGATGGGTGTGGGAGCATGCGACGGGTGTGGGAGCATGTCTTCTAAGCTTGGCTCGTCTATGAAACTGGGAGCAGCTCTACTCGCTGCTGCCACTCAGCACTGTCGCAAGCCCAGGGAGGACATGACTGACGACAGGGACCTGTGCTGTTGTGGACTGTTACTCTGGCTATTAAGATGTGTTACTTCTGTTTATGCTGCATTTGTCTATATAAAGGTGTTGCTGTTGCACCCTGCCTGCCTAAGGTACCTGGTTGGTCTAGTAAAAAACTGAACAGCCAATAGCTAGGCAGGAGAGGGACAGGCAGGGCTGGTGAGCAGAGAGAATAAGTAACAGGAGAGAAGCAGAGAAGAGAATGAGGGAGAAGGAAAGGGAGACACTGGGGCAGCCAGGCAGACGCCAGACTGACGCAGACACAGAGCAAGCAGGGAGCGTAGGACATGCAGAAGGAAGAAAAGGTGAAAGGGCCTGGGGCAAAATGTAAATGAAGAGAAGCAGGTTAATTTGTTATAAGAGCTAGCAAGAAACAAGCGTAAACTAAGGCTGAGCATGCATAACTAACAATAAGTCCCCATGTCATGACTTGATAGCTGGTTGGCGGCCCAAAGAGAAAGCCTGCTACAAACTTGGTTCTTCAGTCCTTACACAGAAAGCATGGTATGGTAACTCATACCTGGAATCCCAGAGCTGGGGAGACAGAAGCAGAAAGGATTTTAAGTTTAACCAGACTTGTTAAAGCCTGACAACTTGAATTTGGTCACCAGCGCCCATGTAAAAAGCCAGCCGTGGAGGCACACATCTGTCATCGCAGAACTCCTGTGATGAGGGCCAGAGACAGGAGAGTCACGTGAAACATTACAGGTTGGTTCTCCTGAATCACAAAGTGCAGCAGGGGGGGCTGGAGAGATAGCTCAGAGGTTAAGAGCACTGGCTGCTCTTCCAGAGATCCTGAGTTCAATTCCCAGCACCCACATGGTGGCTCACAACCATCTGTAATTCAATCTGGTTCCCTCTTCTGGCATGCAGACAGAACACTGTATACATAATAAATTAATTAATTAAAAAAAAAAAACAGGAACAGCAAGAGACCTGCTTCAAAAATAAGGTGGACGGAGAGACCAGATTCCATAGAGCTGCCTTCTGATCTCCATGGCTTGTGTGCCCTTCCAATTACCACACACACAAATAATAAATACTAAATAGTATTCAAGGAGGTCAGCCTGGGCTGCATAGTGAGTCCTTGTCTCAAAAAAAAAAAAAAAGAAAGAAAGAAAGAAAAAAGAAAAAAAAAAAGAAAAGAAAGAAGAAGAAAAGAAAGAAAAGAAAAAAAAGAAAATCTGCAACAGCTTCCCTTCCAGAACGCCCTCCAAGCCGTCTTAGGAGTCGGCACCACTTCCCTAGACAGGAATCAGGTGCCTACCGGCTCTCGAGGGCTTCACATTATGTAAAGGAAGACTGAGCCACAGGTTTGACTTGTCCTGCCGTCATTTCCCCATGGCTGTTTGTAGGTGCACTACTTTCTTGCTTTACATATGGGAAACTGGAAGTGTACGGAGAGATCTGAGATTTGGGGGACAGGGGTGTTCGGTTTGGTTGTGGGGACTGTCGCCTTGCACTCCACCCTTCCTGTGCAAGTCCTTGAGCCATCCTTACAAAACAAGCTGTGGTCAGCCCTGCAGAGAGATCCTCTCCTGCTTCTACACCAGGCAATGCCAGGAATCCAAGAAACCTACTACACAGCCTTAAAATACTGACCCTTTGTTCCTGAGGAGGATTACCCGGTCCACCTGCTGGCACAGCTAACACAGCCGCTTTGTTTGGACTCTTTCTGAAATTAAGAGAACTTTCTCTGTTGACTCATTGTTTACCCAAGTGTTCTGTGTCAGGTAGAATCGGATCTGTGTTTTACATAAGCCAGTCATCCTTGTGACTTTTGTTGGCCCCACCCACGGCACAACCTCTTACCTACCCTGCCCTGCAGCAGTTCCACCGGATCCTGACAGCAGAGTCACTTGGTTTTCTGTCCCCCAAGCCTCTCCACTTCCTGTTTCTTTTCTTTTTTTTTTTTTTGGTTTTTCGAGACAAGGTTTCTCTGTGGTTTTGGAGCCTGTCCTGGAACTAGCTCTGTAGACCAGGCTGGTCTCGAACTCACAGAGATCTGCCTGCCTCTGCCTCCCGAGTGCTGGGATTAAAGGCGTGCACCACCACCGCCCGGCTCTTCCTGTTTCTTTTTAAAGCCTGCTGGCAAAATCTTATTTTACGGTTGGCACATACTGTTTGTTTGTTTTCCAGTGCTATCAGTTTTCAATCAATTCATATTTTAATGCTCGCCAGCCACTGTTCCAGGCACTAACATGGCTTAAACGTAACTGCAAGATTCCTATCCGGAAACGGTGTCACCGACTAAAACCTCGTGTCCAGGTAGCTCCCAGCCTTGCGCTCTGAGGCTGTGCAGTAATTCAAGCCCTCTGTGCTCAACAACAAGGCACTCAGCTCTCTCCACCGTTTCCTTCCTCTGACCGTGACTGTGGGTCTCGGCAGAGCTCAGAGCGGGGCAGACAGGTAGAGCAGGCTTGGATGCCAGTCTGGCTTCGGCAGAGTGTTCTACACACAGAAACCCCACTTCCTGAAGCAGCTGTTTCCTCGACATCTAACAAACTCTGAACTTTTCATGATTCTGAGTCCCACTTTTGCCCGGAGGGCTTGAAGGGAAAGCTTCCGTTTGAGGAACCAGAGTTGCGGAACCAGAAGTTGCCCTGAACGTCTTATCGCTCCCATTTTCTCATTTACTCTTGGCCTTGCCTCCCACTTTTTTACTCTCAGAAGTGTTTTCTCCAGATGCCTCCCAAAAAGACAGAAAGCAGAAAGAGGCCATGAATGTACACTCTTGGCTTTAGAGTACTTGCCTAGCCCCAGGTTGAATCCCCAGAACTACCTAAATCAGACGTGGCGGCACACACCAATAAACCTAGTGTTGGACTCCAGCGTCCAACACCGAGGAGGAGTCGCCCCCAGAGACCACTTCATACACCACAGCCGATGCAAAAGCATGAGGATTTTATTAATTCTGTCATGACAGGGTCCCCCAGCATTCGGGAAGCCGAGGGACCTCAAATAGCTGGTACAGTCTATTTTTAAAGGGGCCACAGAAGCAAGGGGGGTTGTTCTTTGACTATTTTGATTGGCTTATTTAAAGGACTATTACCAATAATTGACTGGAGAGCTGTTGCCAGATCAGGTGAGGTAAGAGGTCATTTTGACCCCGTTTCCCAGGCGACTGAATCAAAACATATGTATATGGGTAATTGTTCAGGAACTGAGTACGTGCGAGTGTGGCTGTTAGGTCCTTGGTTCCCAGGGGAGGAGGGGAAGCACTATGGCACGGGGCTGAGAGGATTCAGAATTGTCAAAAATGGCTTCAGGATTGTCTTAAAGTCTTACACTAGCTCTTAGGAGGTGGAGGTCTGGTGAGAAATTCAAGGTCATCCTTGACTATATAGCTAGCTGGAGGCCAGAGTGTGCAATACCACCCTGGCTCAATACAAATCAAGACTGGCAAGATCGCTCTGCAGGTAAATGAGCATACTGCATAAGCCTGGTGCCTGGGGTATGATCCTGGGAACACAAGCAAAGGCGGAAGGAGCAAACCAGCACAAAATCGTCCTGACTGCCTTCATACACCATGGCTCGAGGGAACAGCATGTCAAACACATGTTAATGATAAACAGAATAATTTAGGAAAAAAGAGAAAGTCAGCATTCCTTTTTTTGGATTTTTCGAGACAGGGTTTCTCCATAGCTTTTTGGTTTCCTGTCCTGGAACTAGCTCTTGTAGACCAGGCTGGCCTCAAACTCACAGAGATCCGCCTGCCTCTGCCTCCCGAGTGCTGGGATTAAAGGCACGCGCCACCGCCACCCGGCCCAGCGTTCCATTTTTAAAATTCTGTTTATCTTTATTTTGTGAGTATGGGTATTTTGCCTGCGTGTGTGGATGTGCACCACATGGATGTGTGCATGCAGGGTCCACAGAGGGCAGAAGATGGCAGAAGGTAACACCGGAGTTACAGGCGAGCTGCTGTGTGGGTGCTGGGAGCTGAACCCAGACCCTCTGGAAGAGCAGCTGGTGTTTCAAAGCACTGGGCCATCTCTGCAGTCCTAATGTTCTGTTTGTCGCCCCTTTCTCCCCTCTCAACAATCCCACAGCTTCACAGCTATGACCTCGCCACGATTCACACCGAATGTCTCTGACAAATGCCTTCAAGTGTTGGTTTATCCACTTTCTGTTGCTGTAAGAAAGCACTGAGCTGGGGAAATTCCTAAACCCTGGATGATTATTTGCCTTGTAGTTTTGGAGACTGGGAAATCTACAGACAAGGCGCTACCACCTGCTTGGCATCTTGTGCAAAAATGGGTACCACAATGCAAGATGGCAAGCAGGCTAGCTCAAGTCTCTCTTCTTCTGCTTACAGAGCCACAAAAGCCATCATGGTGACCCCAACCTCATGAGTTTATCTTTTTTTTTAATATTTATTTATTTATTATGTATACAATATTCTTTCTGCGTGTATGCCTGAAGGCCAGAAGAGGGCACCAGACTTCATTACAGATGGTTGTGAGCCACCGTGTGGTTGCTGGGAATTGAACTCAGGACCTTTGGAAGAGCAGGCAATGCTCTTAACCGCTGAGCCATCTCTCCAGCCCCCTCATGAGTTTATCTTATCCTAATTACTTCCCAAAGGACTTCCCACCTTCACAGACCAGCAACATAAATTTGGTAATTGAATATGCAACACTAGATCTTTTATTTTAAATTTTATTATTTATTTATTTATTGTGTTTGTATGTATGATGGGCGTATGTACCACGTGTGTGACTACAGGAGCATACGCTGTAACAGGCATGTGAAGTCACAGGACAACTCCTTAAAAGTCAGTTGTCACCTTGGGTTAGCAACATAGACAACAAAGTTCTAATGGAAAATACCAAAGCCTTAGCAAATTTCAAGGCAACAGGATTATGGTTCAACTGGAGCATGGCAGTCATTCAGTGACTCTGGGAAAACACAGTATTTTTTCTTTTGTTTTGTTTTTTTGTTTTTTCGAGATAGGGTTTCTCTGTAGCTTTAGAGCCTATCCTGGAACTAGCTCTTGTAGACCAGGCTGGCCTCAAACTCACAGAGATCTGCCTGCCTCTGTGTCCCGAGTGCTGGGATTAAAGGCCTGTGCCACCACCGCCTGGCAAAACAGTATTTTTTAAACCGGGTTCTCCAGCAGGTTGGAAACTATCGACCTCAGTCTAAGGACACCAGAATACTTCTTGGATGACTTGAAAAATCCAAGACCATAAAGACTGACTGGACTGAACATGGGTGTGCACACATATAATACCAGGTCTCAGGGTCAAGTGGTCAAGCAAGTTTGGGGTCAGGTTCAAACAAATGAAGACTGACTGAGTTCTAAGCTCCAGAAACACCTGGGGAATAGTATGTTCATGCTTGCACAGAACAGATTCAAGTGGAGGGCGGGAAGAGGTCTCTTTCCCTGGGGCTTCATCAGTACTCTTGCTCTGCCTCACTGGATGCTAACCGGCAGAGTGTTCCCGTCTACAGAACCCTTTACGTCCTGTCTTACTGGGTCTACTTTAGAATTTTATGAACTTAGCCTTTTCATTCTCGTAAAAGGCATGGTGGTACCCAACTGTGACCTCAGCTCTTGGGAAACAGAAGCAGAAGAATCAGTGTTCAAAGCTCCCTGCAAGCTCTCTCTGACCTCCAGAGGCTTGCTGGGACACACAAGCCCCCACACAGACATAAGGAAGGAAGCGAGGGAGGGGAGGAGCTGAGGAAAGGAGGGAAGAAGCACAAAGTCCTGGGTTCAATCCCCAGCACCGCCTACACCAGGTGGAAGGAAAAGGAAGAGAGAGAGGGAGGGAGGAACGGATGGACGGACGGAGCTGGCTCTCCAGCTGTGTCTGGCTCTGATCACACTACCAACAGGAACACTATGACACTGAGTGGCATATGAGACAACTAGGGATTCAAGAAAAGTAAATGCTTTCCCCAAAGCCACACAGCCAGGAAGTGAACTGCCCCACCTCCAAGTTCATATGCTCTTTTAAGTCTAATTCCTTTTTTAATTTTAAATAATATTTGAGCAGCAAGCTCGGGAGACGGGCCCACAAGCACGAGGACCTGAGTTCGCTTCGTCCACATAGAAATCCCAGCCCCGTGGTACACTCTCAGCACTGGGGAGGTAAGGACAGGAGGATCCTGGGAGCTTGCTGTTGGCCAGTCAGTCTCCTAACCGGCAAATCCCAGATTTAGTGATGGACCATGTCTCAAAAAAAAAAAAAAAGCAAAAAAAGTGACAGAAAACATATCTAATGCTGATAGCTGTCGAACACTGATAAACACCCGCGTGAATGCACACCAGCATGTGTATATTACACACACACACATACATACACACACGTATATATTACACAACACACGCACACACACATATGTATCTATCACACACACAAACATATATAACACACACACAAACACACATACATACACACACATATATATTACACAACACACGCACACACACATATGTATCTATTACACACACACAACCATATATAACATACACACACACTACTCACACAGGCACGTACTATACTTTGAACTTTAAGCCTGGTTTTTGTATTGTACCTCCACGCTTTTTCCTCTATCGCGGTAACAGCAGCTGCATGTGTGGACGCAGAAACTAATAATCTGAGAATGACCTAGCATGGCTAATATATGTCTGAAATGTCATGCTGCCTGGCCAGAGAATTCCCATGTGGAACGTAAAGCTCACTATTTAATTTAAAAGACCTTCAATCAGACAATGGATACCCATCTGCAGGATTAACGTGTCTGAGCTCAGTGGTGTCACCATGTCCCTCTGTGTGTCCCTTGTGGAGTAAAGAACAGATGCGCCATGACACAGGCTGGGATCTCCCTGGTATTTCCTGGCTTCTGTGCTCATGGCTTCTACACTAGGATGCCAGGCACTTGATTTGCTCTTAGGATTCCACCCACTCTCACCAAGTAACTGAAGAAAGTAGAGACAAGGCCAGCACAATTTCATGTCTCTATCTGGAGCGTCCAGGAGGCTGAGATAGGAGAAAGTCACCAGTAGGAGTTCGAGGCCAGCCTAGGCTACAGAGACATCACCTAGGGCTGTAGTAAGTAAGGTCCAGCCTTGAAAAAACAATACAAGGCCTGGCAGTGGTGGCACACCTTTAATCCCAGCACTTAGGAGGCAGAGGCAGGCGGATGTCTGAGTTCGAGGACAGCCTGGTCTACAGAGCAAGCTCCAGGACAGGCTCCAAAGCTACAAAGAAATCCTGTTTCGAAAGACAAAAAAAAAAAAAGAAAGAAAGGAAAAAATTACAAAAACCAACCCCCCCCAAACAAAACAAAACAAAACAAAACAAACCTGCAACAGCAAAAAGATTTTTTTTTTAAAAAAAAAGACACTATTGCCAGAGATGGTTCATGCCAGTAATCTCAGTACCTGCAAGATGGAGGCAGGAGGATCAGGAGTTAAAAGTCATCCTTGGTTGTCCAGGAAGTTCAAAGTCAGATGGGCTCTATGAAATCCTATTTCAAACATTTCAAACAAACAATAAAGGAAGGAAAGAAGGAAGGAAGGACCAGGCTGGCCTTGAATTCAGGGATCCACCTGCCTCTGCCTCCTGAGTGCTAGGATTAAGGCATGCGCCATCACTGCCTGGCGAGAATATTTCTTATTATCTAGGTTTTTATTTCTCTAAGGATCAGCATAAGAAACTGAACTACTGGGTTTTTTTTTTTTTTTTGTCAATTGTACTTTTGTGTTTTGTGTTTTGAGACACAGATTCTGTAGCCCAAGCTAGCCTTGAACTTTGTTGTGTGACAAAACTTTTATTGGGGAGATGCAATGAATATTATTGGGGTTACTAACAGGAGTATGGGTGAGGGGTTGGTTACAGGAGCAGAAATGACTCAAAGACAGCTGTATCACCAAAGCCCATCCCAGCCTGGGTGACAGCACACAAAATCTGGGACCTGGAACACCCTGCACAGCCTGCAGCAGCTCAACAGGTTGGAGAATGCCCTTTCCCAGTGACTCAGCTGGTCTAAACCTCTTCCGGACAGCTGGTTTGGTCTCCCAGTCTTCTTTGTGGTCTTGCTTTTCTCAGCAGGCCTCTCAGCTTTTATAGCTTACTCTGGCTGGGAGGGACCTAGTGGATCTAGACAGTTTCAGGGACTTCCTGAAGCTATCTTGAGTTGTTTATCTTCCTGTTTAAGGAGCTTTCCCAGCAGGGAGGGAATGTTTCAATCTCAGGAGGAACTGTTGCACAACAAACTTGCTATGGAGCAGGGTGTGCTTGAACTTCTGATCCTTCTGCCCTCACCTGGGAGTGCTGGGAAGGCAGGCGAGCAGCCCCTCACCCAGTTAGTCAGTGCTGGAGGCAGAACTCAGAGCCTGTGTTTTCCCAGCTGAGCTGCCTTCCAGCCCTTCAGCTGTACACTCGCAGTCTGTTTTTACGACACAGTTGTTGGATGCTGTGCAGAATCACTCTTAGTAATATTCCCTACCTTACTGTGGAGATGGCACGGTGGGTGAAGGCCCTTGATGCCAAGCCTACAACCTGAGTTGGCCACCTAGAACTCACATGGTGGCAGGAGAGAAGCTCCCAAAAGCTGTTCTCTGACCTTTACGTTTTCACTGTGGCATGTCCCTCCCAACTAAAATACACAATAAAAATGTAAAAAAAAAAAAAAAAAAAAAACCCGAAAAACTCTAACATTATTACATGTATATGTTTTTGTTTTAAATTTTATTATGTATTATTTGTGTGTATGTGAGTGTGCGCATGTGCGCGCCACAGCATGCTCTACAGAGGCCAGAGGATGATGTTCAGGAGTGGTCTCTCCTCCACTTGTTGAGGAGATAGGATCACTGTGTCTGCCAGATGCATCCTCCAGGCAATTCTCCTGTCTCTACCTCTCTCCTGTACAGGAATGCCAGGAAGGATTACAAAAGAACACTACTGCATCCAGTTTTTTGTTTTTGTTTTTTTTTTAATATTTATTTATTATGTATACAATATTCTGTCTGTGTGTATGACTGCAGGCCAGAAGAGGGCACCAGACCGCATTATAGATGGTTGTGAGCCACCATGTGGTTGCTGGGAATTGAACTCAGGACCTTTGGAAGAGCAGGCAATGCTCTTAACCGCTGAGCCATCTCTCCAGCCCCAGTTTTTTGTTTTTAATGTGGGTTTAAAGGAGCAGACCAGGTCACCAGGTTAACATGAATCAAACCGAGCTTTCTTGAGGTTCAAACCCAGAACCTTGGGGCTGGAGAGATGGCTCAGAGGTTAAGAGCACTGACTGCTCTTCCGGAGGACCTGAGTTCAATTCCCAGCAACCCACATGGTGGCTTACAACCATCTGTAATGAGATCTGGAACCCTCTTCTGGCCTCCAGGCTTACATGGAGGCTGAACACTATGTACATAATAAATAAATAAATAAATCTTAAAAAAAAAAAAACCCAGGCCGGGCAGTGGTGGCGCACGCCTTTAATCCCAGCACTCGGGAGGCAGAGACAGGTGGATCTCTGTGAGTTCGAGACCAGCCTGGTCTACAAGAGCTAGTTCCAGGACAGGCTCCAAAACCACAGAGAAACCCTGTCTCAAAAAACCAAAAAAAAAAAAAAAAAAAACCCAGAACCTTATATTCTCTAAGCAAAACTGAGCTGTAGCTTCAGGCTTGTTAAAATATATACTTTTGGTGGGGTCAAAAATGTTTATCTTATACTTTCTAATAATATTTACATGATTTATTCATATCTAGCTTGGAAAATTCTTGTTATGAGGCTGATTGTAATAAAACTTTGATGTACAAATAAGAAATGGTGCTGGGCGGTGGTGGCGCACACCTTTAATCCCAGCACTTGGGAGGCAGAGGCAGGTGGATCTCTGTGAGTTAGGCCAGCTTGGTCTACAGAATGAGTTCCAGAACAGGCTTCAAAGCTACAGAAAAGCCCTGCCTCAAAAAAAAAAAAAAAAAAAAAAAAAAAAAGAACAAAATACAAGTTGAGACTTTATATTGGAAGCCAATTCTCTTTTTCGAGCTAAAAATATCAGAGTAAGTGGGCCTGATGGTGTATACCTGTAATCCAGTACTCGGGAGGTAGAGACAGGAGGATCATGAATTCCAGGCCATTCTCAGCTACATAGCCAATTCTAGGTGAGCCTGGGCTACATCAGACCCTATTCAAGTCAAAATAAAGCACAAAAAATTGTAGCAATTGAGTATTCAAGGATGACCCTCTACAAATAAACACTAAAGACAACAGCCTAGCAATTAAGGCTTCCCACAGCAATTGGGGCAACAATTTGGGTGTTCTGGTTACAATCTATAACCATTTTCCTAAAAGGACAAGCTACGCTTGGGATGTCAGCTTTCTCTGTACTGATACATCTGTGACTATTGTGAGCATGAGCTTAGCAGTTCAAGCCTCTGTAAGAAGCAGCGAGACCAGGTCTGCCCACACACAGCTTGAGTAAGCCCCGCATTCCGTATAATTACTTTGTAGACACAAGCCCATGAACTCGACTCTCAGATAAAGGGGAGGAGACACCCTTCATTTCATTGAAAAGGGAGAATGATGGGAAGCACATGCTAAGAGGTTTCTAACACGTTCTAGACTGTTCATTATATATAAAGTGTAGGGTTTGGGGGTGATCTTTCTAAGTGGTACCACCTACGGAGTAAAACCTGAAATACGAACGCTAGACTCCCCGTCCCATTAATCTCCTCCGTGCTCTATGTGTCTTGAGTGTCAGCTCGGCTATGATGGGAGACAGACTTATCTTCGGGAAAGCTCAATTTCCCACCTGTGAAGAGGAAGTAATTATAGGCCCTTTAGGCTAAGATAAGTACATGAGAAGGCACTGGGAACTTTTTAAAAAGCATGGCCCAAGACACATTATTACACGCCGCTATTTAATTTCTCCGTGTGGAGATACAGCCATTGGCAGGCACACCCCTCGATGGCACGGCAAAGCTTTAAGACGCTGAAAGAACTTTGAAGATGAAAGCGTGTCTCAATGTTTCTTTGCCCACCGAATCAAGTGGCATGTGGAGGCTGTGATTGTTCTCCTTCTTCGGATTTTTATTAACAATACCTCACAGCATGGCTCGGTAGGGGATGGTGCTTGCTGGCAAGCCTCACGGGCTAAGCAGGCTGATCACTGAAGTTCAATCCTTGGAACCCGAGTGGGGAAGGAGGAGAGTCAACTCCCACAAGTTGTCCTCTGCCCTTCACACGCACGCAGTGGCTTCACGGGAAGACGTTTCGTGAGCTGGAGATGTAGTGAAGGGGTAGAGTGCTTAGTGAGCATGCGGGCTTTGATTCACAGGCATGGCCCCCAACATGTGCACAGCATTCTCTCTCTCTCTCTCTCTCTCTCTCTCTCTCTCTCTCTCTCTCTCTCCACACACACACACACACACACACACACACACACACACACACACACAGGTATAATTCCAAATGGCTAGTATATGTGCAAACAAGTCATTCCACTCGGAGATCAGCCAGCCAGCTGACCTTCACACGGAGCTTAGAGCCATACGGTTTCTGAGACAATGGAAGGTGACAGTCGATGGACTGGGGCTAAGTGTCTTTACCCGCTGAGCCACCTTATGGTCCTATTTTAATTGTCATGGGCCAGGGATCTCATGCATGCTAAGCAAGTACTCTCTGCTTGTTATAAATAATGGTAGCAACCTGGTGTGGTGGTCCACGCTGCAACCCCAGCATGCTAGCACTAGGAAAGCTGAGACAGAAAGGGTAAGTTCAAGGCCAGTGTGGACCACAAAAGTAGATGCTAATATGCTTGGGGGAAAAATACCATTGCGTCATATACATACAGCAGGTTCACACTCTCCAGGGCATAGTTAAACAAAGTCTGATAGACAAACAAAGAGTTGCATGAGCCACCGCAACCACAATCGAGATTTCAACAGTTCCTGGGTCAGGAGAGCTGTTTAGAGCACTTGCTGTTCTTCCAGAGGAACAGAGTTCAGTTCCTAGTACCCACATTGGGCAGCTCTCAAAGGCCCGTATCTTCAGTTCCATGGGATCTAATCCCTCCTCAGGTATCTACACACACGTGCATAGACACACATATGTGAATACATAATAGATTAGATATTTATAATAGTTCCTGAAGCTTGCCTTCTGGTCCAGTCTCTCATATGTTCTCATACTGTTGCACTTCTTTATAGCTTTGGCAACCATGATTGAGTACCAACATGTTTCTCAACAAATGCTTCATCTCTGTCTTTCATATGCCTGCTTCGTTTACAGTGCTGGGGATGAACCCCAGGGCCTTGTGGATGCTAGGCGGCCACTGGACCTCTGAGCTATGTACGAAGCCCCTCTTTTGTGTCGAAAACAAATATATTATAAAGCTTAATATATATGGTAGAAGCGGTGAAGATGCATTATTATCATACATATAATTATTTTTTTCTGGAATACAGAAGACCCTGTCTCAAAAACAAAAACAAACAAACAAACAAAAAAATCATGTTCCTATATCCCTTCTCTTCCTGGTACAACAGAAGAGAAAGTTTTGTTGTTTTTTTTTTTTTTTTTTAAGTAGAAACTTCTGGTGTGTGTGTGTGTTGCTAGGGACTGAACCAACAGACCTGCACATGCTAACGACACACTATAGCTCTGAGCTACAGCCCCGTCTTAGGAAAGAGAAATGGACGCTCTATTTTTAGACCTTCTCCTGAGTGTGCTCTTCAGTTGCTTTCAGCTCCAAACATTCCTCATACCAGAGCGGCATATTTTAGAGCGACATATTTTAGAGCGGTGTATTTTGGAACGAGTGCTTCATCCCTCTTAGAGGCATGTTGGAAAATAGCAAGCCCGCCCAACCTCCTCAGCCTCCGTCTGTGGTTTGCCCCACGCATCTTCAAACAAAACGAGAGGAGGTCTGCTTTTGACGCCGCCAATCAGCCAGTGCTTAGCAAGGGTCAAAAACCTGGAGTCGTGTTTCCCGGTGGTGGCGAGCCAGAGCCGCGCTCTGCCCTGCAGGCTGCCATGATAAACAGGGGAAGTTGCCCAAGCTGCCGGCACAGCTTGTTTGTCTGCTCCTGTCCGGTGCTCTTACAACATTGTCCCCAGTCACCAACCCGTGACATGTTCTGCATGTCATGTCCTGACTCTTTCCAAATCCTGGTAGAGAAGGCCTCACTTCCTCAGTGTGCTTTCAAGAACTTGGCTTTCAACACATGTTGTCAACTCTTCTACAGCAATTTACTCTTTTCCATCAGGGTACTGGGAGTGTGAGCGGCTGAGTGCCTGTGCAAGGAGGTAGTGCTGGCTTTTAATTCCAGTTCTGGGAGGCAGAGGCTGGGAGCACTGTGAATTTGATGCTTATTTGGTCTACGTGGTGAGGTCCAGACTAGCTTCCAACCCATCATCCTTCTGCCTCAGCTTCTTTACTGCTGGAATTACAGACAGAGGTTACCAAGTCTGGCTTTTCAATCATTTTCCTTTTTTCCTCTTCTTTCTTCTGTATTTTCTTCTCCTCTTCCTGTTTTGCGTAGGCATTTGAATCTAGACCCTTCCGAATGTTAAACACACTCTATCTTGGCGCTACACTCAAACCCCACACCATTTTATTTATGATTCTTCCCAGTTTTTCATTTCACATGCTCATAGTTTGCGCTTGCGTCTTTGCAAGTGACCTCTCTCCTCGCATCTGTTTCTCTCATTTCAGACGGAAAAGGTACCACCTACTCGGAAGGCTTCCCAGACCCAATCTTATCATGTTCTTCTGATCTTTATTTTATATTTTGATAGAGTCTTAAAAGGCTTATTGATTGGCTAATGACAGACCATCGGCCATTATGATATAATTTCCCCAGTTAAATTACAAGGTTTTGGAAGGCAGGTACCAATTTGACACTTCTTTTATGTCTTGCCCAGTTCCCCGTGTTTTTGGTTCTAGTGAGGTGTCAGCATTTGAAGCAGTGAAAGAGCCCGGGTCACACAGGCACCCAAGGCAGTCAGCGGGGCTTCCCTGCAGGCCTCCCTCCCCTAGCAGGGCTCCTGCGCTTGGATGTGGATGATTCATTTCGCTCACAGGAAGCAGTTCCTGAGCAGCCTCCCCCGAACCTGTAGCCCCTGGTATCTCACGCTTGTAAAAATCGAAGGGGGCTGAGAGCCTTTTCTCTCTTGAATGGTTGTCTATGATGAGACTGTTGTGCTCCCCGAAACTGTTGCCCTAATATAGACTCTGAGGATGGTGATGTCTGTCTGAGGACCCCATGTGTTTCCCAGCTGGAGCTGCCTGGAAGAGTCCCACTATGGGAGTGGGTCAAGACTTTGACAAATATCCCAGAGACAAAAAAAAAAAAACTCAGAATCACCCTACCTGGCCAGAATAACGGTTGGGGAGCTAACAGCCCTTAGCAGGTGCATGTGGACAAAGAGAGACAAACTTACAGTAGAAGAGTCAAAATAAGTATAGGAGAGCTTGGGTAACAGAGCACACAACTGTAATCCCAGCATTGAGAAGGCTTAGGCAGGAGAATCACAAATTCAGAGCCAGCCTGGACTACATAGGGGACCCTTACATGAATAAACAAACCCATAGACATCAGGAAGTTCAGTGCCAGGGTTATTTGAATGAAATTTCTTTTTCTTTCTCAAACCTTAAACACACACACACACAGAACATTTATCTGTGCATGTGTGTATGTGTTCATGCGTGCGTGACACAATGCTCATGTGGAGGTCGGAGGGGAGTGAGCTCAGGTCCTCGAGCTTGGCTACAAGCAGCTTTACCTACTGTGCCATCTCACTGGCCCTTCACGTGATCCGACAGCAAATACCCTCTCACAGCCGTGCAGCGTCTCTCACGGCATCCATAAATCAGCACCCAGTAAATCGTTTATGGGCAGCAGAAACCTTCTGGATTTTTCTTTGAGGTTGGTTCACGCTTCCCCTCAAGGGACTGTGCCCCACAAGCGATGTGCACCGTGGTTCGGAGGCGACCTTGGGTGTGGAGACAACTTCGCCATTCCTGGATGTTCACCCTGCCCTTTAGTCAGGGTCACTGGAGTTTATAAGGTGTCAGTAAATCCTACAGATCAAGCTTCCAGAGCTGTGTCTGGAATACAATAAAAGCCCAAGCAAGGTTCAGTGAACGTTCTTTCCTCATCCGAGGGGCCTTCCTTAGGGAGCAGCATCTTAACACATCCCTCTTTCCTATAGGATGTCTTCAATTGAACATGAATGTAAACAGAGGTGTCTCTGTCCTGCCCTGTCCTGTAGCCACTTCTAAATAAACACTCAGAGGCTCCATAGTAATTAAAGATTGTTTAGCCCATAGTTTTGGCTTATTAGCTCGTACATTTAAGTGAATCCATTTCTATTAATCTATGTGTTGCCATGTGGCCGTGGCTGTTGCTGGTCTGCTGTCATCTTGTTTCTTGGGTGTCTGACTTCCATCTCTCTCTACTCTGTCCTTCTTTCTCCTTGTATTCAGTTTGGCTTTTCCGTCTAACTGTATTCTGCCTTGTTATAGGCCAAAGAAGATTTTACTATCAGCCAATGATAGCAACGTATATTCATGGTGTACAGAAGAATTATCCCACAGCTCCTGAATAAACTGGCAACTGGCTTGGAGAGAGTGCCAGGATGGTAGAGTGCTTGCCTGGAAAGGTGGCGTGTCAGTGGTTTGATCCCCACTACCACATAGGTGGAGCATGGTGGCTCACACCTGCAAGCGCAGAACTTGGGAGGTGGACACAGCAGGATCAGAAGTTCAGGGTCACCAGGTGTAGTGGTGCACACCTTTAATCTTGTCACTCGGGAGGCTGAAACAGGTGGATCTCTGAATTTGAGGCCAGCCTGGTCTACAGAGCATGTTTTAGGACAGCCAGGGCTACAGGAGAAACTCTGCCTTGAAAAAAACAAAACAAAAATAAACAAACAAACTACAAAAAAAAACAATGTACATTACTAAACAAAATGTGTATTAATCAAAGTTTTTTTTTTACCTACTAAAATCTCCAATTATTTGGTGAACAACCCTTTGGATTTTTAATTTCAAATGAGTTTTAGGAATCCTGTATATTTGCCCAGGTAATCTAAATAATAAAATTCTCTAAATAATAAATAATAAAACAGTACTTTTTTGCTTTCCTCTCGTTTAAGAGAAGGCAGAATCCTGTTTGATTCTCCATGTGTACACTCATTTCCCCCCATGGCTTTTTTTCCTCTTTTCAACTGTGACCTAGCACAGGTAATTGTAAATGGAAATCACCAATGAATATCTTAGACCTCAGTTGGTATTGGATTTTTCAAGTTTATTAACCTATAACTTGTAACATGAGGGCCGGGCTGCTTGTTGGGGTTAATGTCCCGCCCGATACCCCACAACCGGCAAGCCCCAAGGAAAATCACACAGAGATCTCCATAAGTTATCTTCTTATTAGCTCTTGTAGCTTATATTAACTGAACTGAATTAAGTTCAGTTGTTGGGACTGAACAACTGCAGGACTGGGTGGGGCAGAAACTTCCATCTACAATTATTATTATTTTGAGACAGGGTTTTACTACGTAGCTCTGACTGTCCTGTAACTCTGTAGACCAGGATATCCTCAAACTCAGAAATCTACCTGCCTCTGTGTCCTGAGTATAGGGATTAAAGGTGTGCACCACCATGACTAGCAAATATACCTTATTTTGGGGGACTGATCTCTCACTAAACCTGGAGCTCACTGATGTGGCTAGACTAGCTGGTGAGCCCCCAGCAGCCTCCTGTCTCAGCCTTCCAATCCTGGGGTTCCAGATGTTGTCTGCTGCACTTGGCTCTCTCTGTAGGTGCTCAGGATCTGAACTCGGAGCCTCATGCTTTGCCCACTGAGTCATCTCCTCAGCCTCAAAGGCCTTTAAAGTCCCCTATGACGTTGGTGTACACCTGTTTGTCTGTGCACCACCATAGGACGTTGGCATGTGCCTGCTTGTCTGTCTGTGCATCACTGTATGACACTGGTGTGTGCCTGTTTGTGCATTCATAGGTACAGTGCCCAAGGAAGTCAGAAAAAGGTGCCCGGTCCCCTGAAGTTAGAGTTACAGGCAGTTGTGAGCTTTTCACTGTGGGTGCTGGGAACCAAACCCAGGTCCTCTGCAAGAGCAGCAAGTGTTCCTGACTTGAAGTGAGCCATCTCTCCTATTCCCTTAAATTTGTCTCTATTCTGGAATAATTTTGTTCTTTTTCTGTTTATATTTCCTTGGGAAAATGAAGTATTAGACACAGAAGTGCTGATTTCCCCTTTGTTCATACAGTGTACAAAACAAGATTACATCTGAATTGTATCCTTCTAGACCTTATCAAAACTGTTCTCAATAGTTTCAGTCATTTTTTTCCCAAAGAATTGTGGGAATCTTCTTGATTTTTATGACCTAAGTTTGAGACCTGTGGTAATTTGATAGAAATGGCCCCTATAGGCTCATAGATTTGAAAGTTTGGTCATTAGGGAATGGCACTATTTGACTGGGATTAGGAGGTGTGGCCTTTTCAGAGTGAGTGTGGCCTTGTTGAAGGAAGTGAGTCACTGGGGTGGGCTTTGAAGTTTCAAATGCTCAAGCCAGGCCCAGTGTCTCTCTGTTCCTGCTGCCCTCCAATGCAGATGTAGAGCCCTCAATCACCTCTCTAGTAACATGTCTTGCTGTATGCAGCCTTGTTCGGCCATGATGAAAATGGATTAAACCTCTAAAACTGTAAACCAGCCCCAGTTAGATGTTTTCCTTCATAGCATTTGCTGTGGTCATGGTGTCTCTTCACAGCAATAGAACGTTGACTAAGACAAGACACTTTACTCTTTTTTTTCATTAAATAAATCTGTTTATTGACAATTTCGTATGTGTGTACAATGCATTTTGAGTACTCTTGCTCCTCCCCCCTTTCATCTCTTTTCTACCCCTCAATCCGTTTCTCCCTACACATTTCTTCCCCATATCTGTTTAGTAGAACTCTCCACTGGAGCCTAGCATGCTCACTAAGTGGGAGCACAACTGAAGACAATGGCTGTCCCTTCTCTAGAATCCATCGGCACCCAGTAGTTTAGCAGGGAGGGCTAGGGACACAGGAACCCTCCTTCACCCATGACTAACCATATGTGACTAAGTGCTCAGTCCTGTTTTGCTTCTTTTTAAAAATTTATATCATATTTTATTTATGTATGGGTGTTTTGCCTGCATACATGTTTGTATTAATTTTTGTTACTCTGACAAAATACCAAGGCATCTTATAAAAGAAAGTGCTTGACTGGGCTTATGGTTTCAGAGGATGAGAGTCCATGATGAGGGAGCACAGCTTTGATGGCAGGAACAGCAGAAGGGCTTGTCTCTTTAGCCATAATCAAGAGGCAGACAGGGAGAGAGAGAGGGAGGGAGAGAGAGAGAGAGAGAGAGAGATCACTTGGAATGGTGTAAGTCCTTGGAAACCTCAAATCGATCCCCAGTGACACATCTCTGACAAAGCCACGCCTCTAATCCCTCCCAAACAGCTCCAACAACAAAGCCACACCTCTAATCTCTCACAAACAGCTCCACCAAATGGGCACCAAGTATTCAAGCACACAAGCCCCCGAGGGGCAATTTCATTCAAACACCATGATGCCTGTGTAATACATGCACATCTCATGCTAAAAGGAGCCAGAAGCAGTCAGATCCCCGGGAACTTGAGTTGTAGACGATTGTGAGCTGCCATATGGATGTTTGGTATTTACCTGGGGTCTATGGAAGAGCCGCAAGTGCTTTAACTATTGAGCGGTTCCTCCAGTCCCCTATTTTGTTTCTTTATCTTTTAAAGGCAACAAGTAACAAGTATCAAGGATGCGTCACTGTCCATCCAGGGCTGTGAGTCTGAGAGGGAAAGCAGCTGATTAAGCAGTCGGTAGCTGTTGTCCCTGGGCTAAGCCTTACTGTTGTGATGGGAAATGCAGATACTGTGGTAGGACATACTAGGGTAGGCATCAGACTGTGGGCATCATTTTGGAAACATTTCGGTTTGGTTCAGTAGGTCCAACGTCTGTTGGATTGACATTGGAAAGCCTTTTTTTTTCTCTATTTTGTGCTCTGCACCTAGGTAGCCTCAGGCTCATGAGTAGCACATGATTTCCCTAGGTTCTGATACTGCACAAATATGGAACTGTTGTGTCCACGGGCTAACATTAATGAGCTGTAGTGTGTCAGGTGCAACACCCTTCACGCCTTACTTGGTTTCATCTCTGGAAGAACGCTACAACATGGGTGCTATTATTTTTCTACTTTCTAGCTATGGAATGAGGCTGTAATGGAGTTTGATGCCTTACCCTGGGTCACACCACCTCAACACCCGAGCCTACATACTTAGCCACCAAACACTCTGCCTGTCAGTTATATTGCTTCTCTTTGTCTTTGCCATGAACAAAATGGAAGTTACCAGAGTGACAGCCACAATCCCAGGGACTGATCAAACTGGAGAGACACGGATGGAACCAGGAAGGCTACCCTGTATGGTTTCCTTCTGGTCTTGAAGTAATCAACTTCTATTTAAAAAAAAAGATTTATTTTTATATGTAGCTCTATGTGCATGTATATGTGGTGGAGATATGTGCACATGAAGGCCAGAAAAGAGTCCCATGCCCTGGAGCTGCAATTGCTGGCAGCTGTGGGCTTCCTGATGCAGGTGTTGGGAACTGGATGTAGGTATTGTGCAAGAACAGTATACGCTCTTAACCACAACTTTCTTTCTTTTTAGGTTTGAGTGTACTAGAAATTGTTGTTGTGTTGTATTTTAAGACAGGACTCACTCCACAGTCCTCATGAGCCTGGAACTCAGTACATGTAGACAAAGCTTGCCTCAAACTGTGCGGCCTTCCTGCCTCTCCCTTGGTGCGCTGCTGTAGCATGGGTGTGTCACCACCACACCCAGCTCTCTCCTAGAATTAAAAAAAAAAAGATTTTAAATTATGTGTATTTATGTATGTGTCTCTCTCGCTTCTCTTCTCTCTATCTATCTATCTATCTATCTATCTATCTATCTATCTATCTATGCGGATAGGGGTTACCTGTGGAGATCAGAGGCATCAGATCCCCAGAGCTGGACTTACAGTCATGAGTGGCTTGACTTAGGTGCCGGTTTTAGAAACTGTGTCCTTCGCAAGAGCAGCAAGTGTTCTTCTCTGCTGAAGGACGCCCCCGACCCAAAACCCCTCTCTGAGAATTTTTAAGAGAAATTTTAGCACACCATTTTTTCCTTATTTATTTTGAGATGGGGTTCTTATTACATTGGTCAATCCACCAGACTTTAAATTCCTGGGCTTAAGCAACCTTCCTGCCTCAAGGCCTTTTGAGTGGCTATGGGCGTGGGCTACAATGCCAAGCTAAGAAAACATATTGTCTCACATAACGAGTCTTAAGTAGGGCAGCTTCAAAGCTGGTTAATTCAAAGACCCAAGGAGTCTCTTTAATCATTCAGCTTTGCCAAGTTCAGGGTGTCACTTGTGTCCAGAATTTGGCTCCAGAATTCCCAGATGCCACATTTTAGCCTGCAAAGTCCAGAGGGATGTCTTTTGCCAAGGTGATGAAATGTTCCAAAAAGTGACCCAGCACGATTTCTCTTCCGAGTTAATGTCTTAATAGTTGGCTTGTGAGATCAGCCCACACTGAAAAACGTCTGTGGTAGAGGAAGGTGTTATAGTTAGGGTTTCTGTTGCAGCAATAAAACACCATGACCAAAAAGCAAGTTGGGAAGGAAAGGATTTGTTTGGTTTACACTTCCACATCACTATTCATCACCAGAGGAAGTCAGGACAAGAGCTCAAGCAGGCCAGGGACCTGGAGGCAGGAGCTGATGCAGAGACCGTGGAGGGGTGCTGCTTCCCCTGACTTGCTCAGCCTGTTTATAGAGCCCAGGACCACCAGCCCAGGAATGGTACCACCTACCATGCGTTGGGCCCTTCCCCCATCAATCACTAGTTAAGAAAATGCCTCACAGCTGGCTCTCATGGAGGCATTTCCTCAACTGAGGTTCCTTCCTCTTTGATGACTCTAGCCAGTGTCAAGCTGACACACAAGCCCAGCCAGTACCAAGGCAACCTCAACAAGGGCTGAACATTAACCCCTGAGCTGCCATTGCACCTTTTATCCAGGTTTGATTCTTGGGCTGAAATGTTTAGTCATCAAAAAAGAAATGGGCAAAGGATGCTAAGCCTGCATCAGGACCTAATTTTTAGGGTACAAAAGACTCATATTTGCTCGGCCTCATTCTGTGTCAAGGGCTCTATGAAATTTCTCTCGCTTAATCCTTATAGTAAGCCAAGGAGAATAAGGTGGTAACATTGTTATTTCCATTTTACTGAGGACAAACCTGTTTCAGAGTAGTTACTTAAAATATTAAAAGTCATACAAAAATCTAGTGTGGTAGTACACCTTTAGTCCCAGGGCTCAGGAGGCAGAGGCAGATGGATCTCTCTGACTCTGAGGCCGGTCTGATCCAGATAGTGAGTTCCAGAGCTACACGGTGAGATCCTGTCTCAACAGAGGAAAAGTCACAAAAGAATAAGCAACAGGGACTGGAGAGAAGGCGTAGAAAGTAGGAGCTTGGCTGCAGAGGGTGTGGGTTCAAATCCCAGCAGTTACACATCGGCTCACAGTTGTCTGTAACTGTATTCTGGGGTCTGTGACACCCTTTCCTGGACTCCTTTGGCACTTGGCATCGTGTAATTCATAGACATACATGAAAGAGTTAAAACACCCAAACACATACAATGAAAAACAAAATGAAGCAAAAAAAAGAAAGCAAGGCTGTGGTCATTCCAACACGGTCTGCCTGTCCCCCAAGGTCATGCCTTTTCCAGGTCACACAGGCCCTGGTGGAACAGTCTTCTGTCGGTGTGACCTTTAGGCTAAATCTGTGATAAGTTATCTTATGCCTTAGCACACAGTAAGAATGTCACCGGCACACCTGCAATTACAGGAACAAACGTGATTATATCATGCATGCTGTTTCGTGACCTGCCTTACGATAAGTTGGCTGGTTTCAGGAGAGAAAAAAATATGGACCTCCTTGTTCTTTTCATTAGGGTTTTCATATTATTTAACTCTTTTCTCCGCTTCATAACTAAATAAGTACTTTATGAAGAAGTCAAATATTATCAACCTTTTGCTTAAATTCTGGTAAAAATACAAAATTATTATAGAATAGTGACTTCTCTGTGTTATGTTTTTACGTTTTCCTTTTTCATGGCTGGGGGTTGAACCCAGGGCCTTGCACATGCTAGGGAAGCCCTCCACCATGAACCACGCCCCTGCTGCTGGCCTGCTCTTACTCTTTTGACAAGAGTCCCCCATACTCACCCTCTGTACTTACACAGTCAGAAAACACTGATTTCCTGTTCTTATTTGTATATGCCGACCACACTCCTGCTACAGGACCTTCACACAAACACATGGACAGGACTAGCTCCCTAGCCTCCTACGCCTGCTTTATAGGCTATGGCTGGTCGGACAAAGCTACTTTGTATACATTTACTAACCTTTCAGCATGTGTGTGTGTGTGTGTGTGTCCCGTTAACATGGGAAGAACATGTTAGAAGGCATTTAGTGAAAATCTAAACCCATAGGTTCCTATATCAGTGAGAAACCAATGGTGATTCAGTCCACTTACAAATTCAGTTCTGCGTTTGATAATAAGTCCTTTTGCTGGGCAGTGGTGGCACATGCCTTTAATCCCAATACTCATGAGGCAGGCCTGGTCTACAAAGTGAGTTCCAGGACAGCCAGGGATACACAGAGGAACCCTGTCCTGAAAAACCACACACACACACCCACCCACACACACACACCCACACGCAATGCTGCTATGTGGAAAATATAGAAATATGATAATCATGCACCTGTTGCTTTTTATTCCTTGAAATATGTGACTTACTTTGTTAATAATCACGCTATTTATTTATCTATTTATTTAAAATCCTCAGGGCTGGGGAATAAAACCTTAGGGACCCAAGTCATGACTTTTTTTTTTTATTACAAGTGATTCTTAGGAGGACAGTGAGATGGCTCAGCCCATAAAAGGTACTTGTGGTACAATGCCATTCATTTGAGCTCAACCACCAAGACCCAGGTAAAGATGGAAGGACAGAGCTGATGTCACACAGCCGCCCTCTGATTTCCACAGGCACGCCACGGAATGTCAGCACACACAAACACTAATCATTTTTTAAAATTAAAAAATAATAACCCTGCCGGGATATGGTGACACACACCTTTAATCCCAGCTCTTAGGAAGCAGAGGCAGGTGGATCTCTAAGTTTGAGGTCAGCCTGGTCTACAGAGTGAGTTCCAGGACAGCCAGGGCTACGAAGAGAAACCCTGTCTTGAAAAAAAACCAAACAAAACAGAACAAGAACAAACCAATCCCAAGTGATTTTGATGGAATGCTGGCATCTACAAAACTTAATTCAGTCATTTCTCCTCAAAAATAACATGAAAAGTCTTTTCTGTTTTGGTTTTTCTGTATACTCTAGGTGACACAGAACTTGATATGTAGACCAGGCTAGCCTAAAAACTCAAAGAGATTTGCCTGCCTCTGCCTCTTGAATGCTGGCATTATAGGTATGCACCAGTGTCAACAGGCTAGGCTCAAAAAATAATTTTTTTCTGGAGTGGTGGATTATAAAGGACTTTAGGCATATTTTCCCTCAAAACAGTCATAGATGGAGTAATTTGTTCTGGGTGAGGGACTCCACCCTTTTTGGATATAGATAAAGAAGTTCTCTAAATTATTTAACACACCCATTACTCAGACTGGAGTATTTTTTTTTGTTTGTTTGTTTTTTTGTTTTTCGAGACAGGGTTTCTCTGTGGCTTTGGAGCCTGTCCTGGAACTAGCTCTGTAGACCAGGCTGGTCTCGAACTCACAGAGATCCGCCTGCCTCTGCCTCCCCAGTGCTGGGATTAAAGGCGTGCGCCACCACCGCCCGGCTAGACTGGAGTATTTAATGAAGACACTGTTGACGTGATATGATAATATTTGAATGAGGTAACAGTAAGAGCCAAACAAGACAACTTTTGCATTGAGTAATTGTCCTCTTCTCTTACATTTGGCTACGAGAAAGCCAGTCACCTAGTTGCTCTGTGGCTAGGAAGAAGTCTTTCATGGAATGTTCGTAAGGCAGGTTGTGACTTTGAGGTCTGTTTGGGGTAGAGTCCCCTGGAGTGAGACTCTTTCGCAAACTAGACCAGTGAGTAAGCCCGGAGGAAGGCAGATTACGTCTCCTTTCTGCCCCAGGGTCGAAGGGACGACGCAGGAACCATTTCTTTTCCTTCTCTTAACCTTAAAACTTCAAAACCTCTTTCCCTTCAAGGAAATTAATAGGATTTAAGTCACCCCCGTCACACCAAGGTGAAAACGACCCTCAGGTGACCCGAAGCAAAGAAAATGTCGCGTTTTAAAAGTTTAGCTGACTGAAAGGACTTTTTATTTTTCAAAGGGAAACGGAGTGTGGGCGAACGGAGAGGTCTACTTGTCCCCACAATTTAACTCGTCCTTTGTAGGTGACCGCGTAAGGGCCGCCTGTGGAAGGCGACGTTTACAAAGTACACTTAATTAAAAGTATTGGATTGTCCTGTGATTATGGACTTTGTTCTCTAAAATCTGATCTTTAGCCATTCACATTAGGGAAGCGCTTTCGCCACGGGGAGGCGGGAAAGAGGAGCGACCGAAGTTCGACCAGAGAGGATGTTTTATTTCGAATAAGCACAACCCAGTTGCTCTTTCCCCACCCACCTCTGCTAACTTATAACGGTCAGGGAGGGGCTAGCCGCACGTCCGTAGGTCTCCGGTCTCGACCAAGCACGAGCTCGATGCAGAGAGTGGCAAAAGTTCTCCGTTGTATTCCCGCCCTCTCCAAAAGTTCCAGTGGGGGGGGGGACAGGAGGGTCACTGAGGAATTTGCAATTTCCAGGAGGTAGCAGCGGTAGCACTCGAACCCGACAACCCCCACGCCAGGAGCTGAGGCTAGGCCGGAGGGGCGTGGTTAGGGGGCAGTGGGCGGGGCCCCACCTGCGCGCGCGGAGCTGGGCTGGGCTCCGCAGCAGCGGTGGCCGGTGAGGGCGGGACCTGGGCGGGGTTTTGGCTGTCCAGGGGCGGGGCCCGTGGTGGGTCTGGGCTTGGTGGGGTCTTGGCTGCCAGGGGGCGGGGCTTTGATTGGGTGGGGTCTGGCCTGGGGTGGAGCCTCGGCTGGCCGGGGGCGGGGCATGGAGGGGGCGGGGTCATGGCTCGCCCGAGCCGGGAGGCGCCGAGAGAGGGCGGAGGAGCCCGCGGGAGGGGATCAGACGGCGTCTTGAGCGGCGGCCGCAGCTGCAGCAGGACGGCCGGCCGGCGGCTCGGGGCCGCGCGCCGGGAACCTCGCGGGGCGGGCGGGCGCCGCACCCCGGCCTGGCCGCCTGCGCCCCGGGGAGGCCCCCTGCGCGCGTCGGGACCAGCAGCATGAGCAGCGGCTACAGCAGCCTCGAGGAGGACGCGGAGGACTTTTTCTTCACCGCCAGGACCTCCTTCTTCAGGAGAGTGCCTCCGGGCAAGTCCCGTTCGGGTCAGCCGGTGAGTGGCTTGCGCGGGGTCCCGGCTCCACGTGTCTAACCCTCCCCCCCTCCCGCCCCCGCGCTGGTCGATGCTCGCCTGCGGGCTGCAGAGGGTGACCTCTGCCCTTTCGGATCCTGAAAAGTGCTGGAAGCCTGTACAGTGGGCGTGGGGCGCCCGCGGCGAGGGAAGGAGGTGGAAGGGCCAAGAGCCAGATGGCCTGCGCCGCTCTGCTGGGGGACGCGGGCTGCGGGATGGCTCCTTCGGCAACCCTCAGGGGCAATGGCCGGGTCTCCGCGCCGTCCTGGCTGCAGTCCGCTCGGTGGCCATGAGTGGCCTGAGGGCACGCAGTGGCCCGGGGTCACCGAGCAGCCCCCATTATGGGCAAGCTGTGGAACAAGGAGACCGGGCGATCGTCGGGGCTCGCTAAAGTCTAGGTCGCGTTTCCCGTCAGGTCCAGTTTGCGGGTGCTGCGGACGTCCTAGGTAGATTTAGCTCCAGAGGGCTGAGCTTTACGCCGGTTTCTTCCTTTTTTGGAGGAAGGGTGCCGTGGGAAGCGTGGCTTGGGAAAAGACAGTACGGGAACTTGTGCCAGTTTCGCAGATCGTCACAGTGATTATTTTAGTTTTGTTAGAGAAGTCTTCCAGTCTTCCAAACGGGGCACTTTGACCCGACTTGTAAGATCGACGCTTGAACCCGTGGCCTTCTGGCCCTGGAAGCCGCACCAGGGAGCCTGACTAGCCCGCCCATGCTCTCTCATCAGATTTAGAAACGGCAACGGAACAAACTTGTAGCTCCTAAAACACAACAGGCTCGCACCGGAGGTTTCTATTAGAGCTCTGGAAATGAAAAACAAGAGAAACCAATCGTTGAGGGGCCCAGTGATGGTGGGGGTTTTGATGGAGAGGAACTGCTCAGGTCGTCCTTGCCAGCCCTTTTAAGTTTAATAGAGTAATTTTTGAAGTAAAATTTTAAGATTTGGAAGTTCTAGTCTTTTTAGTCTATTAGATTTCCAAGCTAAAGGGAAGAAGGAGAAGGAGAGTGAAGTCAAGTGCCCATATGCCTACCAACAGCTTATCCCCTAGGGACTGGAGTGGGTGCTACACGGCTTTAGCCTCAGATTTAAGGTTGCTCCGTTTACTCGGGCTATCTTTTATTTATTAATTAATTTTATTTATTTATTAATGGCATGAATTTGGAAGTCTAAGGCACCCCCTGCTCGGCCTACCCCTGTGGGTCAGAGAGAGAAATGCTTTTCTTCCTGCCTTCTCCGCCTTGTTTTTCTCTTCGTGGTTGGTCTTTATTTCCCTTACCTCTCTGCATTTTCTCCTCCACTAAAGAGCTTGTGTACTAGTTTGAAGTGTGTTCCTGAGGTGACTAGCAATTTCCCGAAAACTAGAGGTTCTACAAGGTGTGAGATTCTCCTCCCCAAGGGCCGGCTGGAATGTTGCGGTTGGAGTTACGTTTGAGAATCCTTCCCTGCTCTTAAAAAAGTTGGAGCAGTGGGCCTGGGGATGTAGATCAGGTGGTAGAGAGCTTGCCTGGTGCTCACTGCATAATCTGGGTGGTGGTGGTGGTTCACCAAAGTGTGTGTGAGTGTGTGAGACAGAGAGAGACAGAGAGAGAGAGAGAATGTGTGTAGGCAGGAAGATAAGCAATCAAGGTCATCATCCAACACACACACACACACACACAGAGCAGCAGCATTTCTTTCTAGGATTTTATACAGTTAGCGTGTTCAGATTATATGAATTTACTTATGTAATAGTCATCTAACTGTGTATGCGCGTATCTGTATATATCTCGCAATATTCTTTATTGAGTGTTGACGTGAGTATGTAAGACCTGGGTTGAGCAGTTCACGGTGTATATTTTGAAGCTCCGTTGCCTGTTTATTCCATCCATTGTAGCTTGTGCATGGTGCTATTGTAGCAGTTGTTTGACAGTTAAAGAAAGGTTCTTGTTGGAAAAGGGTTCTGAAGCCCGAATTAATTAATTTTAATTAGTTCATTCAGGGATTTATTTTGAGACAGGGTTTCTCTATAGACACAGCCTTGACTGTCCTGGAACTCACTCTGTAGCCCAGGCTGGCCTTGAACTCACAGAGATCCACCTGCCCCTGTTTCCTGGGGTTAAAGTCATGTGCCACCACGCCTGTCTGAACCCTGAATTTCAGTAGGCATTTTGTTTTATTTAAAGAAGTGACTGTATCTTAAGTTCCTGCTTATGATTATGGGGGCAAAATGAACACTTCTCACATACCCAGTGCCTCTAGAAAGGTGGGGAGAGCCGTTGCCATAAGGATCTATTTATTCTTGAGAGCAGTAATCCCCCCCGCCGCCCCTTATGTTGTACCACCTGTTGGAAGAACTACCAAGTATGGTTTCTGGAACTCTTGCACGTAGTCAAAGAAAGCAAGAAGTCTCTGGTGAATACAGGATGAGGAGAAGGGAGTGTGTTGGGGAGGGTCGGGCGTAGACATTTTCTTTCTTCTCTTGCCAGGCAGGGAAACATGATCCAACTTCTTTCCCCCGACGGTAATGAAAAGAGACATAAAGAAAATGGTGTCATTTATTTTCATTTTATCTTGTACCCTGTTCTTCTTAAAAAAGAAAAAAAAAAGGACTGAAGATCTGCGTGGAAGAGTAAAAGACTGGCCTTTAAGGGGTGCCCTTGCCCCCCCCCCCCAACCTGTACCAGCTCTCGGCTCAGCAGTTGCTCAGTGAATACTGATTGAACGAATGACTGATTTCCTGGCTTGATGATATGTCCGGTTCCCCGAGAGCCCTCTGAAGCACTGATCTTAGGAGAGGACATTGTCGAGTGGTTGCCTGAGGCCCTCACTCAGATTCCAGGAAGACTGGAGCGTGGCTCTCCAAATTCAGATTCCATTTTCATTCTTAGCAAAAAGATAACTTAAAATTCCATTTTTCCTTGTAAATATGGATGTGTACGTATCAAGAGTTTCTCAGAAGTTTGACTCATTCTCCCACATATTGCCTTTAGAGCGCTCTCAATTCTTTCTTGTTTGTGGAGTCACCATGCTTCAGAGGATCCACCTAGGGCTGGAGAGGTGGCTCAGAGGTCACGAGCATTTGACTGCTCTTCCAGAGGTCTTGAGTTCAATTCCCAGCCACTGCGTGGTGGTTCACAACCATCTGTAATGAGATCTTCTTCACACAAGCATGCAGACAGGACACTGTAAACATAATAAATGAATAAATCTTTAAAAACAAAAAAGTCAGCTGGGCGGTGGTGGTGCATGCCTTTAATCCCAGCACTCGGGAGGCAGAGGCAGGTGGATCTCTGTGAGTTTGATATCAACCTGGTCTACAAGAGCTAGTTCCAGGACAGGTTGCAGAGCTACAGAGAAACCCTGTGTGTGGGGGGGGGGCGGGGGGGGTGGTAGCCACCACACCTTTAGTCCTGGTGGGCGGAGGCAGGTGGAGGCCAGCCTGGGACAGCCTGGTCTACTGAGTGAGTTCCAGGGATGTCAAAGATACACAGAGAAACCCTGTTCGAAAAAAAGAAGAAAAAAGACCCACCTATTCTTAGTTTTAAGCAGAACCAAAAATGTCCACAGCTCTGTAGTTACTAAAATCAAACGGCCTCGAGATATAGAACATAGTCTTGGCCTAAAACTATTAATATAAACTAGCTGAACTTAGATGCTTTTTTTTTGGACAGTCTCACAAAGTCCTTGCTGGGCTTCAACTCTCTGTGTAGCTAAGGATGACCTTGAACTTCGTGATTCCCCTGTCTTCACTGGAGTGCTGGGAGTCCTGCTCAATATTCTGGGGTGCTGGAGATCAAGCCCCAGGGCTTGGAACACCTAGACAAGCACTCGGCTTCCCGTCCAGCTGAGGGGGTCCCCTTTCTTTCAAAGCCCTTGTCGTTAGTGGAATAAGGGCTCTGTTTCTGCTTTGGAAGCGGAAGAGCCCTGACTTCTCCGGAAACATGAGAGGACTTTGTGTACCACCACGTTATCTTTGGAAAGTTACGCTGGAGAGTGGCTTAGGCGAGCCTGCGCTACGCCACAGGAGCCGCGGTTGGCTTCCTCCACTGGCTCCTTAGTCTTCTGTCGTTGTTCTGTGGCTATCTCGTTATGCTTTATTAGACGGCTCACTTTCTTAAATTTTATTATTTTTTAATTTTTAATTTATGGTGTATCAGTGCTGTGCCTGGGTGTATGTCTGCATCAGTGTCTGTGGAGGTCAGAACAAAGCATTGGATTCCCTAGGACTGGAGTTACAATTGGTTATGAGTTGTCATGTGTGTGCTGGGAACAGAACCTTGGTCCTCTGGAAAGGCAACCAGTGCTCTTACCCTCTCAGCCACCTCTTCAGCCTCTGCACTCCCTTTATTAGTGTTTTCTCTGGAAGTTTTGGTCACTTGGGCGAAAGAATGGTGGTTTATAATATTGGCAGTATCCTTTATAACTGAATACAAGTATTCCCACCAGCAGTCTTTTTTTAAAAAGTTTCATTTTATTTTATGTGTTTGAGCGTTTGGTCTGCAAGTATTTGGATCCTGCTCACATGCTTGTTGTCTGCAGAGGCCAGAAGGAG
Source organism: Chionomys nivalis (assembly GCF_950005125.1). Taxonomy (NCBI): domain Eukaryota; kingdom Metazoa; phylum Chordata; class Mammalia; order Rodentia; family Cricetidae; genus Chionomys; species Chionomys nivalis. The sequence continues at coordinate 35,330,757 of NC_080110.1, forward strand.
TCAGATCCCCTGGAACTGGAGTTATCGGCATGGACCACTAAGTGGCGACTGGGAATTGAACCTGGGTCCTGGAAGAGCAACTGATGCTCTTTGCTGCTGAGCCAACCCCCGCCAGCAGTTTTGCTCAGTGTAAGCCATTTGTACATCTTGCCTGCATGACTGTTCTTACAGTCTTAATCCATTGGGCTTTTGTGATCGCGTCAGCAGAATTCATAACGGCATATTTCTCTAACTGCATTTCAAAAGGAAATCAGTCCCCAGCCTTCCGTAGCCTCGTCTGAGCAGTATACTCTGGCTTTTTCTTCTTTTGGCAAACATGCAAGATTTGGAATTATTTGGAAGCAGTGACAAAAAAACATTTATGAAAAGAAAGACTAAAAATATCCAATAGTGTGGTTATTCTTTTTAGACTTCCTTTGGCAGCCAGTGCCTGTCATACTGTGACCATTATTTTTCTAATGGGGAAGAAAGTGAGGCTGACCCCCATCCTTCCTAGTGGGGTCTGGTCCCCAGCTCTTAGCCTTGCTTCTCCTCCGTCCCTGGCATAACAATGGCCACACTTGGAGGCTTGAAGGGCATTTATTAGCCAGCGTTGGGGCCCCTTTTCAGAAACCACCGTGGAAAACTAGAGTGTGTGAATGGCTCGTTGTATTGTTTATGGTGTTCGTGTGGTGGCAAACACACCCAGTCTGCAAAGGGTTCTGTACACCCTGGCTCCTTCGAAAAATCGTATAGTTTGCAGTTGACTACGGAGGCGGAGAAAGATCTGGCAACAGTGCAAGGCTTCCAAAGTCAAGCAGGCGATGAATCTGTGTTCTCTCTTGGTGTGTTGCTTGCACTGCAGACGTCACTATAGCCTTGCTTCTGCTTGCACACCCTGAGCAGTATGTATGCACAGTGCATGTTGACACACAGCACCAACAGATGCTGGCTGAAGTTCCTCATGCAGGTTTGAGTTTGTTATATGTTTTGAACTACGGTGTTCTGGCTGAATACATACTTTTGCTTGCCATTTTGTGCTGTTGTATGTGTGTGGATTGGCATTTGGAGCATCCCCAGCCTCGATGATTATAAAATCAAATATTGGCCAACTCTGAAAAATGTTGAAGATGCGATGTCTAGTATGAGACAGCCAATTAGTCAAGTTGTAATTCATTATGTGCAAATAGACAAGCATAACTTTTAGTATGCAAATTAGACTATATATGAAATTTTACCACTCAAGACAAAAGCAAATTTGTGTACTAAATAGTTATGCTTGTCTTGTAGTAAAATTATATATATATATAAATATATATATACACACACACTTTAAATATATATACACACACACTAAAGAGTTGTTGTAAAATAAATTTCCTTAAAATAATTTTTACACGTATTCTGTGTGTGTATCCATGTATGTGCATTTGTATCATGGTGCTCGTGTGAGGGTCAAAGGGCAACTTGTTGGGAGTTGGTTTCCTTTTTCCACTGTGTGGACCCCAGAGGTAAAATTCACATCATCGGCTTGGTGGCAAAAGCCTTCGTCCGCTGGGCCACCTCATCCATTTTATTGAGAGTGGGTTCTTCATAACTCAGGCAGGCTCAGATTCGTAACACAGCGGATGTATCTGATGATAACCTTTAACTTCTAGTTTGGATGCTGGCGATTAAATTAGTTTCATACATGCCAGGCCAGCACTCTACGAACTGAGCTACGGCTCCAGTTCCTAAAATAAATTTCTTCATGATTTGTCATCAGTCATGTTTGGTTTTGTGTGCCTGTTTTATATACCTTTAACCCCAAGTCAAGTTAGAAGTTCCTCTGAGGAAAAGGGAACTTGGCTGGGAAAAGTTTAAGCATCTCTGACGCTAATGCCTGTCAGAGGAATTGGCAGGAAGTTCGAGTTCGCGGGGCTAAGCAGGCAAGACTTGTGAGGCCCGGCCTGTTTCTCACCACCGGCTGTTTTTGAGGCTGGCACTGCCCCTGCTGTCTTTGAACTCCTGGACTCATGCATTCCTCCAGCCTTAGCCTTCTCGTACCCGGACTTAGGCACACCCGCAACTCCTTGCTTTTAACTTCCTGTTTGAAGCAAGCAGATCACTGCTTTGTGTACTCATTTAGTGAATGATTTATGCAGTCATCTTTCGAGATAGAAAGCTATAGGCAGAGTGGATCAGATTTCTGATTAGCCAGCCAAAATATAAACCACAGGCAACAGCTTCCTCTCCTTTTCCTAGCCCTCCTGCCCCCTCCTTTCCTGTGTCTTTTTGACTGAGTCTCATTGTAGCACGTGTTGATCACCAGCCTGCTTTGCGACTGAGAATCACCCTGAACTTGTGATCTTCCAGCCTCTACAAGTGCTGTCACTGCAAGTGTGCACTCCGCGCCCTTGTGGGTCCCGGGGATCTAAGGGCCTTGTGTGAACTTGGCAAGCACTCTATCCGCTGAGCTGTATCTCTAGCCTGGGTATTTTTCATTTTTCTTAGTCTAGTTAACTCTGACTTGGCTGTCAGTAGCTGGTGAAATGGCTTTTATTTCCTCCCCACCCCAGACAGGGTCTCTCTTTGTAGCCCTGGCTGTCCTGGAACTCACTCTGTAGACCAGGCTGGCCTCGAACTCGCAAACACCTGCCTGTCTGCCTCTCAAGTGCTGGTGTGCACCAACATGCACAGCAAAAAAATTTTTGATGGAGAAAGTCAGCTGTGCTCGAGTACAGTGTGTTGGAGCCTGTCATACATGACGGAAGTTTGAAATAGATGTGAAAATATGTCAGAACTGACTCGCAGGAACAAGTGACCCTTCCAAAGGTGTTTGACCTCTTATAGTTACCAAGCCCATAAAATGTGGCTGACCTGGTGCTGGAGAGATGGCTCAGGGGTTAAAAGCACTGGTTGTTCTTCCAGAGGACCCGGGTTCAATTCCCAGCACCCACATGACAGCTCACAACTGTCTCCAGTTCCAGGGGACCTGACATCTTCACACCAATGCACATAAGATAAATTTAGATAAGTTATAAAAAAAAGTGTGACCTGAATTGAAATGTACTGTACGTAAAAACTACTCACCAGATTTTAAAGACTTAACTATAAAAGAAAGAATAAAAGACGCAAGACAGTAGTTTTTAAAAATATGGTGAAACGTTAAAATATGGATATGAAATAGGTTACATGCTCTCTCGGCGGATTCATCTGCAAAAATCATTTGAGTTGAGCCGGGCGGTGGTAGCGCATGCCTTTAATCCCAGCACTCGGGAGGCAGAGGCAGGTGGATCTCTGTGAGTTCGAGACCAGCCTGGTCTACAAGAGCTAGTTCCAGGACAGGCTCCAAAACCACAGAGAAACCCTGTCTTGAAAAAAAAAAGCAAAAAAAAAAACCCAAAAAAACAAAAAAAAACCATTTGAGTTGGACCCCTCCTGAATGAACCGTACCGCAGTTCATGAGTAGTTCATGCGACTTACATGTCCTGTGTGTGGAATGTGAAATAGTTGAACATCAAGATGACAGTGTTTTAGGTATATTGGCCTAAACTAATTTTATCTATCTTTTAAAAAGGACTATTTAAAAGTTGTTTATTTAGAGAGAGACCCTTCACTGTGTAGACCAGGCTGGCCTTGAAACTACAGAGATCTCTCTGCCTTCATCTTGCTCCAGGGTTCAGGAATTTAAAGGTGTGTGCCACTGTGCCCGGCCTACAGTTATTTGTGTGTGCGTGTGTCTGTCTGTCTGTCTGTGAGCACAAATGCCACTGTACTAGTGTGGAGGTCAAAGGCCAGCTTGTCAGAGCCGATTCTTACTTTCCACAGTGAGTGTGGGGAATCAAACTTGGGTCCTCACGCTTGGCAGCAAGCCCCCTTTTACCATCCTCACTTAGTTTTCAACACCTGGAAACTCTAAGGGTATGCATATGGTTTGCATTCCGTGGGATAGGGTTGCATAATAAGCAGAGTTTAACTCTTCATCTGGGTGGCTGTGGCTTGGGTGGGGGTAGGGAGCTACCAGCAGGGCATGCTGGGAAGAGTTTCAGCTATGAAGGGGGCTTGCTCACTGCTGAGGGGAATAGTTCCATTTTGGCCTGCCTTGAGTCATGCACACCAGCATTTCGAGGTTATGAAACTTGTATGTGGGGAACACCCCCCCCACACACACACACGTGAGCTAATTGGATAAAAATGGCCCGAATGGCATTCCACATGTAAGTCTGTATTCAGTTTACAGAGAGAATGGGACTCGTTACTTCAGAGTATTAGAGCAGAGAGCTTAATATGTATTTTATGGGCTGTAATTGCTAACTGCTGCTCTGCGGTCCGGTCTGCTAAGAATAGTTTACTAATTACATTTTGCAGCGCTCAAGTTCTTTTTCCAGTTACTAAACACAGGGAGATAATGAGTGGAGGGAAAAGGATGAATCTGGAAACCGGAGACCAGAGAATGGGTGTCTTAGATCTTAGCTTTAACAGACTTGGGACAGGTGATGGGCAGGCTAGAGAGAGACAGAGCGGGGAGGGTAGTTTTCTAAATTCATTTTCCAAGTGTTGACTGCGTGCTAGGCTGGGTCTTAGGGATTCAGGGAGAACAAAACCAGTTGGGTTTTGGGGCTCAGTTACTCGTTTCTGTAGACCGTCTTAGGGACAGCTCGTCTAGGGACAATCTTCTGCTCCTGGATTGGTCTGTTTGTGACATAGTTGGGTTAGCTTAACGTCTTCAAGGCTCACCCACATTGTAGATGCCTCAGGATTCCCTTCCCCTTTCGGGGTGAATAATAATGTCTGCATGTACATGCCATTCTTCACGTAAAACTATTCACACACGTGTGTTACTAGAGCCTTTGAGTGGATGTGCGGTATGGATAGCAGTGAGAGGCCCTGCTTGTAATCATGGGCATGCCCTCCCGGAAATACTATTGCTTGCCGGGTATCGCTTGGTAATTCAACTTTTTACATCTTTTTGTAGACTTAAACTGACATTTAGTAAGTCTTGTTACTTAAATAGAAAATTCTGGGATATTTCTGATGATTTTAGCTTTCATTTGATGTCTACGTGGTAGTCTATTAAATAGATACTATCCTCTGTTTATTGGAAAGTATGTCTATGACAATAATTTCTACGAAAGAAGTACAAAGCTCAGGCGTTAGGCCTCTGTGAGGCAGACTCTGTGCCAATGTGTGGTTTCCCCAGCCTCAACATTTGGTGATTATAATTTTTATATACCAGTCATTTTGAGTGTGAGAGTTTTCCATTACAGATTCATCTTTTTAGGCTTACAAACGTAGCGTCTGACGGGACCCTTTGGTGGCTGCAGCTCGGCGCTGCCTTGGCCTCTCTTAGTTCCTTTAACCTGATTGGTCGCTCTTTTAGATGGCGTCATCAAAGCAGGGAAAAGATTCAGCTGGGGTGGCCTGGAGCATCAACACTGGGGTGAAAAGAGGGAACAGGATTTCAAGGACAGCCCGTGCTGCGGTGAGCCATCCTGTCCAACAACTGTCGCAGTGAGAAGCTCGGAGTGTTTTGTTCGTGTTTGGTTTCTAGTTCTTTAATTAACAGGGACTTTACTGTTTCTCTGTTTCGGATCTTCTTTCTGTGTAAGCTTGGCTTCACCCACGACCTCTGGCCTTTCGTCTGTGAGGCTGGTGAAATCTCCAGTCTTGATCTGTCGGTGTGGTAGTTCCCCTTTTCCGTGGCTGAACTTTAGGCTATGTACTTTGGTTTTTCAACCTTACCCTGTAGTAGAGGGACATTCCATACTTCGGGGCTTTGAAAGACGTGAGACTGAGCTGCAGGCTGATATCACTGCTATTGAGAGCTTCTGGAATGGTTGTGGCTCTTGTTACCACACACAGGACAGGCCTTGCCAAGAAGGCGGAGTCAGGACTAAAAAGAGTGGGGAACCTGTTGAAGGAACATGGTTCCTTCATGAATTTTCTCTCAAAATTTTATCAGAAATTCCAACAAATACGGGTCAGATTGTCACCCACCTTGTAGGATTCAGGAGAGCCAGAGTCATCTCATTAAATAGACTAGGCTGTTAGAAAACGGTTAAGACTGGAGAGATGGCTCAGCGGCTAAGAGCACTGGCTGTTCTTCCAGAGGACCCAAGTTCAATTCCCAGCACCCACATGGCAACTCACAACTGTCTGTAACTCCAGTTCCAGGGGATCTGACACCTTCACATCAATGCACATAAAATAAATTTAAATTGTAAAGAAAAAGAAAAGAAAAGGGATGATAGAAACCCACCCAGCCGGGAGGATTGTAGTGTTTGCCTCTAGGTTACAGAGGAGCCCAGCTTCGCTGTTCACTGAAGTCGGTGTCTCTAGAAAATTACTGTAACTCCCTTCTCTGTAACTCGGATGTAACCTTTCTTCTTTCGGCGTTTTTTATTTTTTTTAATGAGCTAAATGAGCATTTTAAAGAGTGACTGCCAAGCAGTGTCCATGCCTGTCTTGAATCCTAGCACTTGGGAGGCAGAGGCAGCGGGAACTCTGTGAGTTCGAGGCCAGCCTGGTCTACAAAGCCAGTCCCAGAACAGCCAGAACTATACAGAGAAACCCTGTCTTGGAAAACCGAATAACTTGTGGCGTTTACCCTCACAGGATCCAGCTTTCCAAACAGCAGAACAAGAGAAAAGTTTGGGACTTGTGTAGGAAAAGCTTGCCATTGTGATTTGCAGTTAGCGGAGCAATTGAAGTTGATGTGATTTGATTGTTCATGGGAGAAGCAAGCCAACGGGAGCTCTACAGCTTCAAGATGTCAGCAGATGCAGGTTCCATGGCATGCAAGGAGTGAATTCAGGGAAACTGGAGCGCCATGAGTAATTTCCCAGCTGTGGGAAAATGTAAATATTATGTACGTGGTTAGAGAAACAATAACATTACTTTTGTCCTTTTCAGGTCTGTCCCTGTTTGTTTAAACAGACTTGCTGATTGCTCTTCCTCGGGCCAGTCTTCCTTTGGGGGGAAAGCTCTGCCTTTCAGAGTTTTCTGAAGTTTGAGGGTTGCTTTCTTGTGTTTCCTCTGACCGCCGGTGATCACATCGCGCAGTCACTTAGCACGAAACGGCCATGCTCAGTTTGATCTTGGTCTCTGCTAGGGGGCATTTGTTCCATGGTTAGTCTTTTCTTAAAAAATGATTTTAATTATTTTGTGAATGAGTGTTTTGCTGCGCGTATGTTTGTGCATTACATGTGTGTACCTCAAAGGTCATGAGAGCGTATTGTATCGTCTGAGACTGGAGTTGCTGGTGGTTATGAGCCGCCATGTGGGTGCTGGGAGTGGAACCCAGGCCCTCCCGAAGAGCAGCCAGTGATCCCAACCACTGAGCCATCTCTCCAACCCAGTAGTTCTCAACCTTTCTAATCTCATGACCCTTTAATGCAGTTCCTCGTGACATGGTGGCCCCCAACCATATTTTGATTACTACTCCATAACTGTAATTTTGCTCCTGTTATGAATCAAAATATAGATATCTGATATGTAGGGTAGCTGATATGTGACCTCCAAAGGGGTCAAGACCCACAGGTTGAGAACCAGTGCTCAAGCCCCTTCCTTAATTGTTCTTGCCAGTTGGAGAGAACTTGGAGGGAGGCTATTTAGGGTAAGAAATGCTTTTCCAAAGGTAGGCCATCAGCTTCAGACTCTTTCCTGATGGAGGGAGCTCTGTTTCTGTGTTGTTTATTTATTTATTCTTTGTATACACACACAGTTGTGTCTGTGTGGCCATCAGAAGACAACTCAATGGGAATCGGTTCTTCCTTCTACTGTGTGGGTCCTGGGATCTTGCTCAGGCTTTTAAAAGCCAGGTAAACAGCCGGGACGGGGTGGCACAGGCATTTAATCCCAGCCCTCAGGAGGCAGAGGCAGGCGGATCTCTTGTAGAGAGCTAGTTTCAAGATAGCCAGGACTACACAAAGAAACCCTTGTCTCAAATAAACAAAACAAAACAGAACAAAACTGGGCTAACCACGCTGGGAAGGTGGACGGTGGAGGGTCTCTACGGCTTGTTTCCTGCCTAGCCGGTCACATTGGTCAGCTCCTGGTTCAGTGAGACTATTGCTCTCAAAACAAACAAACAAACACTAGGTGGAGAAGTGGTTGAGGAAGGCTCCTGACGGCAACTCTAATCCTAACATGTATATGCACAGGCATGAGCGCACACACATATGCATACATAGAAATGGACGTGTGTGTGTGTGTGTGTGTGTGTGTGTGAGAGAGAGAGAGAGAGAGAGAGATGTGTGTGTGTGTGTGTGTGTGTGTGTGGTGGAGCCCAAGGCCTGTGCATGCAGGTCAGAGCTCTCCACCATTGATCTCCAGTTGGATATATGCTCTTAAATGAAGAGTTGGTTGTTGAAGCAGTTCTGTACAACACTTGGTGTTTGAAGCAGTCTAGCTGAGTGCCGCAGGCAAGTCACCACCTACCTTTAAGTCTGAACTAATTGCCTGCCTCGCATTGATAGTTAGCAGTTGTTCTCTCTAAGAGATCCCACTACCTGTGATTTTTTTTTTTTTTTTTTTTTTTTTTATTTTTTTATTTTTTCGAGACAGGGTTTCTCTGTGGCTTTGGAGCCTGTCCTGGAACTAGCTCTGTAGACCAGGCTGGTCTCGAACTCACAGAGATCCACCTGCCTCTGCCTCCCGAGTGCTGGGATTAAAGGCGTGCGCCACCATCGCCCGGCTACCTGTGATATTTTACCCCTTTAACTGAGCAGGCCAAATAGAGGACCCTATGCAGTTGAGAGACTTAAAATGAACCCTTACAGTCAGTCAAGGGGTGAAATGTCTTACTGTATTAACTGACCTGGGTAGGGCTTCTCAGTGGAGTTGATAAGGGACGCCAGGCATTCCTGGAGGGTATTCAGATTTTTTTAACTGCTTGCCTTATCTCTGTGAAGTCTGCCCGGTTCAAAGCAAGCCACCCTAGCTTGAGGGAAGATAATCGATCACATAAAAGTATAGTGTTTGTCACAGAGCTGAGCCCTAGTTTAAAGTGTCAACTTCCTTTCTTCTTGTAACTTGGATGGCTGCAGGGTCCCAGCCGTGGAGTGCTGTTCTCTTGGTGCAGAGACAGCCGCACTTCCTCCTGGGGGCTTTCCTTTTTCCTACAGCGGGTCATGTGGCCATTGTTTGCCGACTTAGTCACTGTCCTCTTTCTGGTGACGTCAGATGAGATGAGATAATGTACAGCAACTGCAAAGGGGGCGGGAGCCAAGGCTGCTGTCCTCAGCTCTACCTCCCTGCAGCTGCTCAGCTGTCTCCCACCCATAGTGTCTGTTTGCAGCTCTGCTGGGTGCTTGCACAGTTTGAATGCCCTTGGTTATGCTTGAATGCAGACACTGAGGAAGTGCAGTCATGGAATCTGCCCGGCCAACCCTGCAGAGTTCCTGTCTACTCTGGGGAGGGGAGTAGCATGAGCCTTCTGGGTTCTGATGTCCACCCTGGCCTCCCTTTGCTTTGCGTTTGTGTTTCTTTTTTTCATTTTGGTCTTTCAAGACAGAGTTTCTCTGTATAATAGCCCTGACTGTCCTGGATCTCACTTTGTAGACCAGGCTGGCCTTGAACTCACAGAGATCCGCCTGCCTCTGCCTCCTGAGTGCTGGAATTAAAGGCTTGAGCCACCACTGCCTGAATGGGTTTGTGTTTCTTACTAAAAAAATTGATTGTCTGAAATTAGCCTTATGTTAATTCTGAATACCTTCACTAGCATGATTAATGCATAGTCTTAATTTTAGCTGTAGTGTTTTTGATAAATTATAAATGAATCACAGATAGATATTTGTTTGAGACAGGGTTTCTCTTTGTGTCCCTTGCTGTCCTGGAACTCACTCTGTAGACCAAGCTGGCCTTGAACTCACAGAGATTGCCTGGCTTGATATCTTCTAAGTTTAAATTTCATTTGGAGTTGACTTTGTTGTGTATGAAGAATCTTTGGAGAAGGATGACATTCTGGTGCATTGTTAGATGTGTCAGAGGACTTGCAAAAGTTTTACATCTTCTAGACCATCCAGTTTGTTGTGAATTTGACAAAGTCAGACCACCACTCTGGTTTATAATGCTGTAGTTGTGAGTTGATTGTTGGGGACCCATTCTGGGACACTCATCACATAAGCCAGATAGCCAGCTAGTCAGGATGTAATTCAGGGTGTACACGTGCAAACCTAGATGGTATCTCTGGGTCAATCAGTCACTCCATATGGCCTCTTGATGCAATATGAGAGAACACAGATGTGGGATCTGTGGGGCTGTTGCTATGGTAATGTGGCATCCTGTTTCATGGTGCACCTTGTGTTTTCTTTTCGTAAGGAGAAGGCTGTACACACTAAAATCACAATGAAAATATATTTAATAAGTAGACAAGCTAGCCACATAGCCACAATTAACAAGTGTTCTGTTCCTAGTGTGTGTGCTGCTTTAGTGCCACTGGCTGCAGTTCACACACGCAGCACTCCTAGGGGAGTTCACACCCCAGCACCCCTAGGGGAGTTCACACCAAAGCACTACTGGGGGAGTTCCTGCCTGCAGCACTCCTAGGGAAGTTCAGGCCTGCAGCACTCCTAGGGGAGTTCACACCACAGCACCCCTAATGGAGGTGAAGTGTTGCCCTACAATGTTATTATGGAGGCTGTTACTGTCTTAGTCTAGATGACTTTCAGTGTGTGTATGGTGCCTGGCACGGAGACAGAGGGAGACCTATTGGTTTTTATTTTTTTAGTGGCGTTGCTGGGAAGGAACCTTTGTGTTGAGTGAATCCCCGGTCAAATACATTTGTTAATTTACCATCTGGTTTTAATTTGGTCAGGCTTGTGTCAGAACTGTAATCAAAAAGTTGGGTTAAGGCAGTGAAACAAGTGACTTTTTTAGTGGAGAAATAAGAAGACAGTTCTCGTGGATGTGAGGGGAGACAGACGGTGCTTTGGGCTACATTGGGAGGTCCGGGTCCTAAGCCTGCTGCTTTATTGACTGTCATGGTGCTTTGGGCTACATTGGGAGGTCCGGGTCCTAAGCCCGCTGCATTATTGACTGTCATGGTGCTGAGGCTACATTGTGGGTTTCCATCTCTTCCTCAGAGCCCTGGCTAATTAATTCTTCTTTAATGAATGTTAATTTTCTTCTGGAACTCAGTTACTGATTGGAGAGGGGTAAAAGGAACAGTCAGTTTGCTTGGGGGGATTTTCTTCTTTATTCATGAATGCATGGAAGTTGGATGAAGAGAAGTGGAGTTGATTAGTTGATTGCGTTTGAGAAATGAGCAGAATGTGCAGGATCCTCTCTTTTCTGAAAGCAGAAATGTTTTGAGAGAGATTGAGGGGCTCATGGTGTACTTAATTCATCCATTTCTGGGTACCAGTAAAAAGAGTCTCATGAAGACAAAAGAAAACTTGATCTGGGATTCTGTGTTTCAGGAGCTACAGATACAGTCCCGAGAAGGAGCCCACCGCGACGCCATGCTGTGTTTGAGAATCCAGTGGGCTTGGGAGATAGCTCAGCTGGTAAAGTGCTGGCGTGTAAGTGTAAGCGTAGGGACCTCAGAGCTCAGTCCCCGGAACCCGTGTGAAAAGCCGGGTGTGGAAGTTTGTAAACGCAGCTCTCGGGGAGTGGAGACTGGCGGGTCCCTGGGCTCACTGGCGATGGGGTCCAGGCTAGTGAGAGGAAGAAACAAGGTGGACCCGGTCTCCTGAGGACCACCACTTGAGATGGCTCTCTGGGCTCCTCCTGCTAGTGCATACATACGCTCACACACATGATGCACCCATGTAAACACACACGCACACACAAAGGGAGCGATCTGTTTACTAAGCGTGAAGGGCAGAAGGGGTGTGGGCTGTCCACTGTGCTCCTGAAGAGTGGGACTTGAGTTGGGGTGGCACAGACAAGTGCTTTCTCTACAGGAACACAAAAGATACCACTTGGTCTCGAAGCTTTCCTTCCAAAACCAAACGCAAACACCCAAGCTGCCCACTGCTTTTGTGTTCCTGTAGAGAAAGCACTTGTCTGTTTTGAGATGCTGTAAAGTGCTTGGAGAGCATATTGAGGTTTTTTTTTCTTTTTTTATTAAGCTATACATTTTTCTCTGCTCCCCTCTCTTCCTCCTGTCTTCCCCCTACCTTACCTTGTGACCCCTAAACTCTCCATTTACTCAGGAGATCTTGTCCTTTTCTACTTCCCATGTAGATTAGATCCATGTATGGCTCTCTTAGGGTCCTCTTTCTTGTCTAGGTTCTCTGGGATTGTGAACTGTAGACTGGTTTTTCTTTGCTTTATGTCTAAAAGTCACTTATGAGTGAGTACATACTATGTTTGTCTTTCTGGGTGTGGGTTACCTCACTCAAAAAGTCTATGGGTTTTATGAGAGACTTAGATTCATTCGTTCATGCAGTGTGCCTTGGACATCGACATCTCAAGGGGTGGGGTGATATATGTTGACATTGACTCTTCAGAAATACTATGCCATGCATCTGGGGACAGAGACACCGCAAATCAACACGTTCCTCTTCACTCTCTTTCCATGACTTTAAATGAAATGCTTCCACTAGAGAATCCAAAATTGCAATAGAAAGGAAATGACTTGGGCACTCATCTGGTCTCAGGGTGAACTCTAGTTGTTTTTTTTTTTTTTTTTTAATCCATGCCTTGTCTTCATATTGCATCTTTTCCTAAGCTGCTGCTCCTGTCCTGCCTTGTTCCCGAGTTTGGTTTGCATTGTTGTAGATCATCTGAGCTGCTGAACAGCACCCTGAAGCCGTTTTCCTGTTGCTGTCCCTGATTATCACCTCCCACTTACTTGGCTACAGTAATATTGCAGTGAGCATCTTGATGTTTCTGCTCCTGTGAGTGTTGGGCATCTGAGTTCCCGGGTTGCCTGCTCACGGAGAGGAGTCTTCTTGTTTGCAGTTTCCTAGGTTCTTTTGGTTCCAGCTTCAGAAAGAAAGTTTGGCCATAAATCGCTCCTATATCAGAGGTCATGGAGTATCCCTGTAATACAGCACTTGGAGGCTGAGGCAGGAGGATATTAATTCACTCATCCTGGGCTGTGTAGTGAAACCTTGTCTCCAAACAAACAAGTAAGAGGAAATGAACTAGCATGTTGGTTATTTTTTATGTCCTAAAGGAACTGTGACTATTTGGAGTTAGGGGGTCTGGTGTAGAGCAGATGATGTTACTGGGTGTCACTGGGCTGCAGCTTGACTGTGTAAAGACCCATTTAATTTAATGCTCTTTCTACGACCTCAGAAAATAACTAAATTCTTTCCCCAGGATCTTGGTGTCTTCAAACGGGAGTTAGAGTGAGTGTACCTTAGTGCAGGCGCAGGAAATTTGAACAAGTAACTTTTTTGTGCGGCATCTGTCTCTGTCTGTCTGTCTGTCTGTCTGTCTGTCTGTCTGTCTATCTATCTATCTATCTATCTATCTATCTATCTATCTATCTATCATCTCTCTCTCTTCCCTGTCTTTCTATCTGTTTATCTACCTAATCTGTCTGTCTGTGTCTGTCTGTCTGTCTATCATTTTATCATCTGAGCCCAGTCTTACTTCTGGGCTGGCTAAGCATTTGCTGCTTAGCAGGGTGACCTTGAACTCTCCCCCCTCCCCCGCCCCTCCAGGGTTTCTGTGTTTAACAGCTCTGGTTGTCCTGGAACTTGGCTTTGTAGAGCCAGCTGGCCTCAAACTCACAGAGATCTGCCTGCCTCTGCCTCCCCGAGTGCTGGGATTAAAGGTGTGCACCGCTGCCCAGCTGACGTTGAACTTCTGATCGTCCTGCCCCCACCTTGTCAGTGCTGAGAGAAAGGCGTGCTCTCTCGTGCTTGGTTTCATGCTGTGCTAAGAATTGAATTTAGGGTTCCATATGTGCTAAGCAAGTTCTCTGTCAGCTGATCTATATGCCCATACAAAATTGTTACTACATTTTTTTTTAATTTTAGTTTTTTTGTGTGAGACAGGGTCCTGTCATCTGTAGTTAGCTTGGAACTTGTCTGTAGCTGAGGATGATGGGAACTTCCCCATCTACCTCCCAGGTGCTGGAATTACCGCATTCGTGGATACCCTCATGTTATGCAATCCTGGTATTATGTATCCAACTCAGGTTTTTGTGCATGCAGGGCAGGCAGTCTACCAACTGAGCTTCATCCCTGCCCTCTTAATTTATTTTAAAATCTCTTTTTAAACCTTCTCAGAGTGCTCAAGTAGCAGGTGAAAGGTGCCCGAAATTTCGAGAGCCGACTTGAGCATGAAAGGGTCTTTTTGAGTTAACCTGGCACCGTCCCTTCAGCTGAAAGGAGGCTGTGTTCCCTTATCAGGTTCTTCCTATTCCAGTTGCCCAGGCGTGCTCTGTGGTTTCCAGAGTACCCACGGGGCAGGCTTAAGGCCGATGGTCCCAGTTTCTTCATAATCCCTCTTTCCTTTTTTAGAACATTTATGAAATTCTTTTCTTCAACCAGGCCCTCCAGACAGTTTCACTCCAGAGTTTCTCACCTACTGGCAGAAACCAATGGGAGAGCCCCTTATGGTGGATCTGGCCCCAGGTCCTGTGGTGGGTTCTTATTGCAGAGGTATCTCTGACCTTCTTGCTATTCTGCCATGAAATAATAAGGAGGTAAACACCAAATCCTACAGGGATGGCGGTGGGTTGAGAGAATATGATTCCCATAGGCTCACAGGGAGTGGCACTATTAGGAGGTGTGACCTTGTTGGAGTAGGAGGCCTTGGAGGAAGTGTGTCACTGGAGGTGGGCTTTGAGGTCTCAGATGCTCAAGCCAGGCCCAGCATGGCATTTTCTCTTCCTGCTGCCTCTCCAGCACCATGTGTGCCTGTGTGCCACTGTGCTTCCTGCCATGATGACAATGGACTAAACCTCTGACCTGTAAGCAGTTGGTTTGTTCTTGGACCATAAATCACCCTGAATGTCCTAGCAAATGACCTTAAGATACTTGGCATCACACTAGCACACACAGCAGAGTTGATGCCAGACTCAGTGGTGACCATGCCATGGCTTCAAGGTTCCATATCTAGTTTAGATATGATCTGACAGATCATAAATCCATACTGAGTAGAGGCCCCGCCTACCTTCCACCGTGGCCTAACCATAAGACAGCATTTCGTGGCTCTCCTCCCTGTAGTCTGGTTCATACATTCTTTCTGCCCCTTCTCCAGGTTCTCTGAGCCTTGAAGAGAGTGATGCTGGTTCCCTGTTTAAGGCTGAGCACCGTGAGCATTTTTGTACACACATTTTGGTGGACACACACTCCCCATTTTGGTGGACACACACTCCCATTTCTTTGGATAATGACTTCAGAGCAGAATTGCTGCATGTTAGAGGAGGTAGATGTTTGGCTTTGGCACGTATCATCAGTTTACCAATGTATATGTCCACAATCAGTGTATGACACTCCATCCACACCACATACTTTCCAGCGGCTGTTTTAGATATCTGGTCCAGCCCGCCCTCATGCTGGATAGCAGATCAGATTCGCACGAGCTAGGTAAATGCTCCATCACTGAGCGATAGCCTAAGCCCTGTGTTTTTTTTTTTTTTTTAACGGACTTATTTTTAATTATGGTTCTGTGTACATGAATGTGGGCAGGTGCCTAAAGAACCAGAGGCTTTAGGTCCGATGGAGTTAGAGGCAGCGTTGGACCTCCCAGTTTGGGTGCCAGGAAACTACTCTGGTCTTCTGTAAGAACACTGCCCTCCTGACTGTGCAGCCATCTCTCCGGCCTCCCTCCTGACTGTGCAGCCATCTCTCCGGCCTCCCTCCTGACTGTGCAGCCATCTCTCCGGCCTCCCTCCTGACTGTGGAGCCATCTCTCCGGCCTCCCTTGTGTGGTTTTCATTTGGTCTTTGCGTAGGAGCTTGAGAGAAGGCTGCTGATCAGTGACCTGGGAAGAATGAAAATACATAGCCAATATATAAGTATAAGGTTCTTCTACTCAGCTACTTACTCATTAGGTCAGCTGTCCCGGGACAGCCCAGAACAACAACAGCAAAACAGAAAACCAGCAGGAGGCTCCAGTAAGCACCAGGACAAGAACAACAACAACAAAATCAGGATCTGCTCATTTTTTCTTTGAAACAACCTTGGCTAATAAACTCTTGTCTCATTTTTCTTGTATTCTTTCATGATAAGAATCATGCTGAAATTTCAACAAAAGGTCACGGGACTTCAAGTTCCTGTAGGAAGTGTGCCTTGAAGCGTTCCCAGGTTTTGTTCCTTTCTGTTTCTTTGTTGAAAGGCCATGATGGAAAACTGAGCTTGGAGATTGCAGCAACCGTGTTTATCAAGTGCCTGGGGTGGAGGTGGGATGGGGGTCAGGCACTGTACTAACAGATTTCTAGTCTTTAGTTATTCTGGCCCAGTAGGGACCACCATTCTCCCCTTTCAGACAAGGTTGCCCGCGTTTACCCAGCTGCTAGTGTAGAAGCTGGTCTTAATCTAGATCGGTGACTACAAAGGCTCCCTCCTCATAACTGTTAGTTTGTCAATAATTAATCAAGAGGCCGGGGGTACGGTTCATTTGGCAAAGTGGTTATCTGGTGTGCACAAAAGCCCGGGTTTGATTCCCAGCCCTGCATAAAACGGGACCTGTTGTTTCAGGATGGTTAGGTGTTCAAGGTCACCCTTGTGCTCCAGGACAGCCTGGGCTACACGAGACCCTATTTTCAATAATCAAAGTAATTTCTGCTTTATAATTATAAATTTATAACTTACTAACCAAGGGTCTTTTTTTACACCCTGTCCCCATCCTGGCCAAAGGTAGATGAAAACCCCTGCTCCTCCCAAAATTATTTTAGGTCCTTGTAGACTAATCCAGGGTGAATGAGAAACAGGCCCAGGCTTGGAGCCAAGGTTAGAGGTGCTTATGGCTAGGGTGTTGATACCGCATTGTCCGTAGGACACGCCTGGGCTGTGCTTCCACAAGTTACCTCGTGTGTGTCTGGGCATTGTTTTGGAGTCAAGAGTGTGAATCTGCTCTAAACTGTAGGTATTTAGATTTGGGGAGTGTATGTGCCCAGGTCCCACAGGTTTGTTTGCTGCTCTTTCTGTTTTGAGAAACCTGTATATACGTTTTTATTGGCATGTGCTCACTGCGTGTAGTGATGGATCCCCTGGATGTTTTCATACACCACTTACCATTAATTAGTTAATTCATCATCATCAATCATATCGCCCTACCCTCTCTGCTCCCCCTTCCATGCCTCCCTTTCCTCAGCCTTGCTTCTGTTTGCGCGTCTCATGTATGTCCACACTGTCCACACTGTTAGTATCCAGGAGCTGCACTGGGCTGCCCTCGAGATCCCAACAGGATCCGTCCTCAGCTGCAGCCCTCTGTGCACATTCGCTAGGTTCCCTTTCTCTCTGCTCCTCTGCCTGTCTCTCTGTCTCTCTCTGCCCTTACTTTTCTCCTGCTCCTGTCCCCAGAGGCTGGTCTTCCCTCTCCCCTCCACCTGAGCTCTCTTGCATGGTGTCTTTCTCTCATGCACTGCTTTTTAAAATTACAACACATACAATATGTGATTTTATGTATCTATATGAAATCTTAAATTCACAAATGAGAGGAAATGTGATATTTTCAGAGTTTGACTTATTTCATTTACTATGAGAATTTCCATTTTCCAGCAGAAATTTTTATTCTTTTAAAGCCTTTTAAAAATTTTATGTGTATGTGTGTTGGCCAGCTTTTGGGAGTGCCCACAGAGGCCAGGATCCCCTGAGCTGCTGGAGTCCGCTCACATCTTGAAGTTTATTCTATGCTTCCCTCTGACAGTTCAGAGTTCCAGGTCTTACAATAAATTCTTCCATCCATTTTGATTCAGTTTATTTTCTTTTACGTGTGAGTGTTTTGCCTGCATGTGGTATCTGTACCACAGTCATGCTGTGTCCTATGGAGGTCAGAAATGGCCCCCCGGTACCCTGGAACTGTATTACAGATGGTTGTGAGCCTCCAAGTGTGTGCTAGGAGTCAAAGCGGGGTCCTGTGCAAGAACAGCAAGGGCTTTTAGCTGCCGAGCCATCTTTGTAACCTGAGAGTCATTCCTTAAATATGGGGCAATTTCCCCTGTGCCGCAGACTGACCTTGAACTCATGAAGGTTCTTCTGCTTCATCGACTTGGATTTCGCCACCAGGGGATCAAGGAATCACCCTGGTGGCCTCTGGGGCACTTCTACCCGTTGCCTAGGTGCCCAGGATTCGGTCCTGACCAGTACTAAATAGAAGGGGACTATTTGATTTCCTTTTGGCGTGTATGTGATACACTTCTGTGTTTGGGCAATGAGGTAGTAACCCACAAGAAGACCTTCAAGTTCACTGTGGATTTATCTGTCTGCTCGTCCTTGGCTGTCCTTGGCTGATTGGATGAGCAAATCTGCTCATCTCCAGGCAGAAGAGGGGACAGATCCTCACAGACAGTCCTTCCATGACTGCTAATATTGCCTCAAAACCCGCCTGGCCTTTCACCTGTCCTCAGCACACTGAAGTAAGAATTCCTTTCTCACCTCAGGAGACACAGGGTTAGGGGTATTGCAAATGCCCCCTACAGAATAGTGTCAGTGAAGTGACCCACAGTTTAGCAGGTTTACACTGACTCTTGCACATTTTCTGCTTAAAATACATCAAGCTGCTCCCTGGAAAGTCCCGGCTACTCTTACTTTTGGTTGCACTACCCCGTAACTTCCTACTTGTCCGTGTGACCTTGCTTGTTTGGCCAGATCTTTGCCAGTTGCCAATTCTGCTAATGACACAGACTTCTTTTTTTGTTTGTTTTGATACTGGGCGTGAAGTCCAGATCCTCTACCTCTGAGCTAGCCCTAGCTGAGATAGTGTATTTCATTTTGTTTTTAAAGTAGATATGTACCTTGTTTTTTTTTTTGGCATTTATTAATTTTATTTATATGATGTTTTACCTTCGTGTGTATGTGTGTGTGTGTGTATGTGTATGTGTGTGTGTGTACTACGTGTGTGCCTAGTACCCACAAAGGCCAGAAGAGGGTGTCAGTTCCCCTGCAACAGAAGTTATGGGTGGTTGTGAGCCACGTGGGTCCTGGGAATGGGACCCAGGTTTTCTACAGGAACAGCAGGTTCTCTAAAGCACGGAGCCAGCCCTCGAGCACCATTCCCTCCCTCCCTCCTTCCCTCCTTCCCTCCTTCCCTCCTTCCCTCCTTCCCTCCTTCCCTCCTTCCCTCCTTCCCTC
This sequence comes from Chionomys nivalis, assembly GCF_950005125.1. Taxonomy (NCBI): domain Eukaryota; kingdom Metazoa; phylum Chordata; class Mammalia; order Rodentia; family Cricetidae; genus Chionomys; species Chionomys nivalis. The sequence goes on from NC_080110.1 coordinate 35,349,920, forward strand.
CTTCCCTCCTTCCCTCCTTCCCTCCCTCCCTCCCTCCCTCCCTCCCTCCCTCCCTCCCTCCTTTGAGATAGGGTCTCAGCATGTCTCTGCAGCCCTGACTGGCCTGGAATACCCTGTGCTGAGACCAGGTTGGCCTTGAGAGGTCCACCTGCTTCTGCTTCCCAAGTGCTGGGAGGAAACCTGTGGGTGACTTTGTTGTTGTTCAGGACAGGTTTTCTCTGCCTTACAGCCCTGGCTGTGCTGGGACTAGCTCTGTAGCTCAGATTGGCCTTGAACTTACAACGATTCACCTCACTTTGCCTCCTGAGTGCTGGGGGGGGGGGGCGGGGGTGGAAGGTGTGTAACACGGTGCCTAGCCTTTAGTAACTTTCTTAAAGACACTGTTAAACTTCCTCCCCCACCCTTCTTCTGGCAGGTTCTCTGGGGTGGGGGCAGGGGCTTAAGTTTGAAAACACACTCAAGAATGGCAGTTCATAGACATAATGTCATTTGTTTGTTTTTGTTTGGTTTTACGGGAGACAGATGGTTAGTTGGTTAGACTGGTGTCCATCTCCCAGCCTCTGGGAGTGTCTGATACAGACTTGAGGACGTGCTGCTCCTCTTCCTCCCTTTCTTCTTCCGTCTGTTTGCGGCACTTTGTCTTCCAGAGAGCCCCTCAGTATGGAATAACATAACGCCACAGCGGCTACAGAATAACTCTTCAAGTTTATCGGATGTGTAGAACTCGAAAACTCGATTCTGTTTCAATTTGTAGTTTGTACTACAGTTGTATTTATATAAAGTCTTGGCATTTATGTTGGTCTTGCCCCCCCCCACCAAAAAAGAAACTGACCAGAAATGGGAAGACTTAAACAATGGAAATGTGTCACCTTCTTCTGGAGTTGGAAGCCAGAGATGGAGCTGCTTCCTTCTGAGGGCTGAGGCAGGATCTGTTGCAGGCCTCGCCCTTGGCTCATAGAAGAGCATCCTCTCTGTGCTATTCCAGAATCCCTTGGGAGGGTACCAGTCACAGAGAGCAGGACCCACCCTTAATGGCCGCACTGATGTAATGCCTTCTGCAAGGACCCCCAACACCGAGGTACTGGGGCCTTAGGAGGGTACCAGTCATAGGGAGTGGGACTCACCCTAATGGTAATGTTGACGTAGTGGCTTCTGGAAGGACCCCCAACACCGAGGTACCAGGGATTGCAGCTTGTCATATGAATGTGGAGAAACAAGCGAATCCATGGGAGGGTCGTTCACAGCCAGCCCACGGCATTTCCGCCAAGCCCTGTGTGGAGGGTGCAGGCCAGGGGTCCCCAGGTTAGTGGAGAGCCAATGTTGGTTGGTGCGTCCCTTCTAGTCTGGAAGGAAGCCATGGAGCAAGTCTGTGTCAGAGAAGGAGAATGTTGCCCCTTAATGTTGCCAGCTCTCTGCTTGCTGAGTTCCCACGAGAGCCCCTGTGAGTCATTTCGACTTGGGCACCAGAAACTTGCCTAATGTAATCAAAATCCCCTGCTTAACACTGATGGGATGGAAAACTGCTTTCTCTCGTCTCCACATATGTGACTGTAGCCGTCCTCCGCCTTGTTCTTTGCAGTGACTCCTCTGAGTGCTGTCCTCACATGTGTGTGCTGTGAGTGCCATCCTCACACGTGTGTGCTGTGAGTGCTGTCCTCACATGTGTGTACTGTGAGTGCTGTCCTCACGTGTCTGTGCTGTCCTCACATGTGTGTGCTGTCCTCACATGTGTGTGCTGTGAGTGCTGTCCTCACATGTGTGTACTGTGAGTGCTGTCCTCACGTGTCTGTGCTGTCCTCACATGTGTGTGCTGTCCTCACATGTGTGTGCTGTCCTCACATGTGTGTGCTGTGAGTGCTGTCCTCACATGTGTGTGCTGTGAGTGCCATCCTCACACGTGTGTGCTGTGAGTGCTGTCCTCACATGTGTGTACTGTGAGTGCTGTCCTCACGTGTCTGTGCTGTCCTCACATGTGTGTGCTGTCCTCACATGTGTGTGCTGTGAGTGCTGTCCTCACATGTGTGTACTGTGAGTGCTGTCCTCACGTGTCTGTGCTGTCCTCACATGTGTGTGCTGTCCTCACATGTGTGTGCTGTCCTCACATGTGTGTGCTGTGAGTGCTGTCCTCACATGTGTGTGCTGTGAGTGCCATCCTCACACGTGTGTGCTGTGAGTGCTGTCCTCACATGTGTGTACTGTGAGTGCTGTCCTCACGTGTCTGTGCCGTCCTCACATGTGTGTGCTGTGAGTGCTGTCCTCACATGTGTGTGCTGTCCTCACATGTGTGTGCTGTGAGTGCTGTCCTCACATGTGTGTGCTGTCCTCACATGTGTGTGCTGTGAGTGCTGTCCTCACATGTGTGTGCTGTCCTCACATGTGTGTGCTGTGAGTGCCGTCCTCACACGTGTGTGCTGTGAGTGCTATCCTCACGTGTGTGCTGTGAGTGCCGTCCTCACACGTGTGTGCTGTGAGTGCTATCCTCACATGTGTGTGCTGTTCTCACATGTGTGTGCTGTGAGTGCCGTCCTCACATGTGTGTGCTGTGTGTGCTGTCCTCACGTGTGTGCTGTGAGTGCCGTCCTCACATGTGTGTGCTGTGAGTGCTGTCCTCACATGTGTGTGCTGTGAGTGGGTCACGATCCCTTTGGGGAACCCCTGTCTCCAAAGATATTACATTACCACTTTTAACAGAAGCAGCATTGTAATTATGAGGTAGCAACATAAAAAATAATTCTGTGGTTGGAGGTCAGCACAGGTGAGGAGCTGTATTGAAGGGTTGGGGACAGCACAGGTGAGGAGCTGTATTGAAGGGTTGGGGTCAGCACAGGTGAGCTGTATTGAAGGGTTGGTCAGCACAGGTGAGCTGTATTGAAGGGTTGGGGTCAGCACAGGTGAGGAGCTGTATTGAAAGGTTGGGGTCAGCACAGGTGAGGAGCTGTATTGAAGGGTTGCAGCGTTAGGAAGGCTGAGAATCACTGCAGTAGTCAGGGATAGCTTTCGGTCGGAGTTGGTGTAGGGCTGTAAAGGGTTCAAATGTATATAATGCTTCTAAACTTTTAAAACGTTATGAGTAACGTTACTCTTTTAAAAGCTTGTGATGTCTTCTGATATTCTTTGACAGTGTTTTAAATAAGAGGCAATAGCGTTATAATTTAACAGTTTTTCCATTGCTGGGCCAGTCAGAGAGCTCGGCAGTTTGACCAGCCAAGCTTGACAAACTGAGTGTAATTCCCAGGGCCCACGGACTCCGGCAGGTTGTCCCCAACCCGCGTGTATGCCATTATAGTAAATAGATACATCTTTATTTTAAAAACATTGCTAAATAGATTGGTGATAACCTCCTACCTGTCATTTGCAGTGGGAAAAAATAGGCCTTTTGAGAGAGCGGGCGCACACAGCTCCCTACACACAAGCAACCATGTCCTGAGAGGAGCCCTCTCATGAAATACATAACATAGTCACTGCTTGTCAATTTTATTTGTAGAAAACCAAACCCAAGCTGGTAGGTTTGGTAGGGCCCAGCTCCTCAAGAGGAACTTCAGCAGGCTGAGACCAGCTCTGTCTAAATAGTGAATTCCAAGTCAGTTACTGCTACCTTGCAAGAAAGATCCTGCTTCAACAAACAAACAGACAAAAGTAAAACAAAACCCCAACCCCAGCCCTTACTGCTTTTTCTAGTTTAAAAAAGAAAAAAAGTTGTCATTTTTTTTTCTGACTGGAACTCGAAGTCAGTGGGCTGTGCTTACAGTTTGCATATTTCTAGAGAAAACTGTTCTTGAGGTTGTTGGTGGCGTGGTATAGACCTTAAAGTACTTGTTCAGAGGCACACAGGGATGAGAGAGTATAAACCACTACATTATAAAGCTGAAGACCATCCTAGCGGGACAATGGTCTGGGACCATTATGGGCTTAGAGATCCTTTCTTGGTTGGTAAAAATGTAAACAGTGAATCATGGCGAACATTCTTTCTGTGGGGGGTTTGTTTGTTTGTACTTTAAGACAGGGATTCTCTGTAACATCCCTGACTGTCCTGGAACTTTGTAGACCGCGCTGACTTCCAACTCACAGAGATCCACCTGCTTCTGCCTGCTGGGAGCTGGGATTAAAGGAATGCGCCACCACCGCCTAGACAGACGTGTTGAATGTTTTTCAATGTCACCGTGACACCATTACATGCCTCTCTGAGTGTGACCCAGCTGCTGTCCGCTGCCATGATGGATGGAACCCCCAAACTGAGCCAGGGCAAACCCAGCCTTCCTCACGTGGCTTTTGTCGGGACTTTCTTTGCAGCCACACAGGTTTGAAGGCAGCAGCGGTGGGTTTCTCCTTCTGGTCTCTGCATCTCCTGAGGCAGTCGCAGTGAAAGGCAGGGCACATTTCCTGGTGTAGGGAAATGCTGAGTGCTCCCAGATTTGTGCTGTCTGTAAGCCCAGAGATAACAAAAACAGGCCAGACTGAAGGTCTGACTAGGGAAAGATGGGCCACACTGCTCACCTGAGGAAGATCCAGGCTATCCTGATGTGGGTCCCTTGATTGTTTAAAGACCGTCAACAAAAATGGTTGAAGTAAAGACGGTCGACAAATACAACAGCCATGCGAAAGACGTCAGCTTCGAAAGGATAAGCATAGGACAAGTAACCAGAGAAGCAGATTTGGAGAGACGGAAGGCACCTGTGGAGAGCAGGAGCCAGAGTTCGCGGGGACAGTTGGTGTGTTTGGTCACAGTAGAATAATTCGGGGGCTGGAGAGTTGGCTCCACAGTTAAGACCGCTTAATACTCTTGCAGAAGACTGGGGTTCTGGTCCCAGCGCTTACGTGGTCACTCACAACCACCTTAAAAACTCCAGTCCCAGGAGATCTGATGTACTCTTCTGACTCCCAAGGGCACCAGGCACACACATGGTGCCAGTACACACACACACAGGCGAAGCTAACCTGCAGTGCTTACCGCTTGGTGGGGTCTCAGTCTTGAACTCCTTCCTGCCAATCATTCAGAACATCTCTCTTGTTCCAGAAATAAAGGCCATGGCGTTGGTGCAGGATAAAAGAGTGTGCATAGGTGTGTGCACTCTGGAGGGCGTCTATGAGAGGCCCATCTACTTCAAAAATTGTAGTATCACCTGGCGGAAGTGTGGGTGGCATTGTTTGGGGGTGACCCTGAGATCCTCTGGGAAGTTAGTATGTGGATGAAACCTGGTGCCAACAAGACCTGTCCTTGTCAGAGACATAATGTCTCTTGAAGTCATGACTGCATCTTAGAAATCCTTTGGAGGAGAGGTCCTTGTGGGTGCCAGAGTGCCTTCTACCTGGGGCTGGACCCGGGGCTATGTGAGTTATCTAACGACCTCTGACACAGCCAGGTCCTTAGGAAACTGGTGTGCTGGTCCAGGAGCAGACCAAAATACAACCAGTGGCCATATGTAAACAAAGGAGAGTTCGTGTGTGTGTGTGTGTGTGTGTGTGTGTGTGTGTGAGTGAGTGGTGGGGGGGAGGCATTCACGCATGCGAGTAAAGTCCCTATGGAGGCCAGAGTCATCAGGGTTCCCTGGAGTGGATGCAGGTGGTAGAGAACTGGGTGCTGGGAACTGAACTCTGGTTCTCTGCCAGAGTAGTACACTCTCTTAACAACCTAGACATCTCGACATCTCTCCAACCAAATTTACTTTCTTTTAATTTTTTATTAATTTAACTTTATTTTATGTACATTGATGTGAGGTGGTCAGATCCCCTGGAAGTGGAGTTACAGACAGTTGTGAGCTGCCGTGGGTATGCTGGGAATTGAACCTGGGTTCTCTGGAAGAGCAGCCGCTGCTCTTAACCACTGAGCTACCTCTCCAGCCCCCCAACCCAATTTCTGAAGAACAAAAAGTGGAAGGAAAGTGTGAAAGCCACTGGGCAGTGACCCTTGTTTCAAGGACATTCCTTGGCCCCATTAGTGTGTCTGGAGACCTGGCTCTTCATCTGCTAAATAAATTTTTGGAGGGAGGAGAAGGAGGTGAAGTGAGGTGAGGATGTGGTATTTTTGGAATAACTTGAGATACAAAGCAATTTCCTGATAAGATTAGATTCCTCCCAAGTGAAACTCGGCCTTGGTCACACCCTGACCGATGGAAGCACAGCTGGAGGAGCTTGCCTCAGTCTGTGCTCACCTTTGAGGCTATGTCCTGAGGTGACTCTGAGGACACGGGGGGGGGGGGGGGGTCAGTTCTTCGTGGACCGGAGATGTAGTTCAGCAGATAGAGTGCTTGCCAAATAGGCACGAAGCCCTGGGATCTGTCCCCAGCACTCCGTTATCTGGTCATGGTGGCACACACCTGTGGTTCCAGCACCAGGGAGCTGGACTGTGCATCAAACTGTCTCAGGCAAAAGCAGAAGACTCCCTCAAGAGCTCCCTGCCTCCACTCGGCTCTGGGTCTGCCTTCCGTGCCGTGGGTCTGAGGCCCACTCCCATGCTTTTGGGCCTGTCTTGTTTTCTTCTGAGCATTTTTCTTCTGAGCATTGTATTTTCTTTCTTTCTTTCTTTCTTTCTTTCTTTCTTTCTTTCTTTTTTAATATTTATTTATTTATTATTTATACAGTTAGCCAGAAGAGGGTACCAGACCTCATTACAGATGGTTGCTGGGAATTGAACTCAAGACCTTTGGAAGAGCGGGCAACGCTCTTAACCGCTGAGCCATCTCTCCAGCCCAGCATTGTATTTTCTTAACCCTCATGCTTATGTCTGTATTAAAATGTAAATAAAAGGTCACCTCATGTCTTTCTGTAATTTTTTCACCTTAGTGTGGGTGGGAGCAGAGGTTACCACATTTTAGAATATAATAAGATTTGAAAAGGAATTTAGAAAGAAAGATCAAAAGCTACAAATTATGAACCTGATAGTGCTGGAAGCAAATGTTATTTATTCATTTATTTATTTTTAGAGCAAGGGGAGTTTGACAATCATTAGACCTAAAATGGACCTGTCCACAGTCTGTTAGGTTTGGAAGCCATTGTAGTGGACACCTGAAGGGAAAATTAAAGAGCCCTCTGTTTCAGGTGTGCTTGGGGATGTGTTGGCCAGCACTGGGCAGCCAGTGTGGTGTCCTGAGAGACAAGCACAGCACCGTGCTTTATAAGGAATTTTTAGTCGTCAATATAGTTGAGGGAGGCGACCCAAAATCCTGTTTTAACAAGGTAGTGATAAACTTTCTTTATAGGAGTAGGGAGAGTTCGAGTGTGTGTGTGTGTGTGTGTGTGGCTTTTCAAGACAGCGTTTCTCTGTGTAGCCCTGGCTGTCCTGAAATTCACTATGTAGACCAAGCTGGCCTCTAACTCAGAGAGCCACCTGCCTCTGCCTCCCAAGTGCAGAGGTGTGCACACCACAGCCCAGCACTGTGTGCTTTCTTCCAATGACTGAGATACACTCAACAGAGAAAACATGGCAGTTAGAGGGGGAAATGAAGTTTGAAGATGGCTGGCTTCTCTGGGAGGTGAGAGCAGGCTCTGTCTTCCTTGTCCACCTGCAGCTGAGGTCTCCTGACTTCTCTCCCCTAAGCACAGCTTTTCATTGTGCTTGTCAGCCATGCACTTTGTAACTCTGTAGGACAGTGCCCTGCTGCAGTGCCTTGTCTGAGGGGATGTGCTCCCGGGGAATGTGTTCCCAGAGGTGTGCTCCTGAGGGGGTATACTCCCGAGGGGATGTGCTCCCAGGTGTGTGCTCCTGGGGGGGTGCTCCCAGAGTGTGTACTCCTGAGGGAATGTGCTCCCAGGGGTGTGCTCCCAGGGCGTGTGCTCTTGAGATTGTGTGCTCCCAGGGAATGTACTCCTGAGGGGATGTGCTCCCAGGGCATTCTAAACCCAGTCTTGAGTTGAAGACACCTGTAGAGGGAGAGAACCCTTGTTCACAGACCTTGCACTCGGATCCTGATCTCAGTCAGTTGGTAGCGTGGACCAGTTGACTTCCCTTTGTCTGTGTGTTAGTGATAACACTGAGTCCTTAGACTCTCTGCTGTTAGTGTAAGCAAACTCTCAGAGTTCTCTGCATGGGCGTCAGTGCCCTCCTGATGGAGGAAGGTCATTGGTTAATTAATAAAAAAACTGCTTGGCTTCATAGGTTAGAACATAGGTGGGTGGAGTAAACAGAACAGAATGCTGGGAGGAAGAGGAAGTGAGCTGAGACGCTATGCAGCTGCTCCCCAGGGCAGACGCGATGAAGCAAGCTGCCAGGTCAGACATACTGAATCTTTCCTGGTAAGACTGGTGCTACACAGATTATTAGAGATGGGTTGATCGGGATATGAGAATTAGCCAGTAAGGGCTAGAGCTAATGGGCCAAGCAGTGTTTAAAAGAATACAGTTTGTGTGTTGTTATTTTGGGGTATAAGCTAGCCAGGTGGCTGGGAGCTGGGTGGCAGGAACGCAGCCCGCAGCTCCCTACTACACCCTCCTCTTTGTTAATCTTTTTTTCAGAGGTGTTTAATGAGCCCCAAGTGTTTCTGGCTTTGCTCTGGGTGCTAGGATCCAACTCATGAAAATCCCAACTCAAAAAAGCAGGCCATAAAAGAAGATAAATACACAGTGCTTGTCCAACAGCGAGGAGACGCTGGGTTCAAGCCCCCCCTTCTCTCCACATGAAAGGAGAAAGGCAAGAGCCAGGGTTGCAGCTCAGTTGGCAGAGCATTTACCCAGCATGTGCAAAGTCCTGGGTTCAATTCCTGGCGCTTACTTTTGGGGCTGGGGAGAGAACAAATCAATCAATCAACCAACTATTAAAGTGTTCAAGGCCTGAGTTTGAATCCCTGGTACTCATGTAAAAGGAGGAGTGTGGTGGCGTGTGCAGACGTGTGACCCAGGCACTGGGGCCGGGGCGGCAGTAGGACTGACTTGCTGGCCAGCCATTCTCACTGAATTGGTGAATTAATTCCAGATTCGCTGGGAAGACCAGCCTCAAAAAATAGAGAGGCAATTGAGGCAGACTGTAAACTTCAATCTCTTGGCTGCTGAGCACTGATCCGAATGCACACACATATGCATCCACACAGACAAGTGAACCCCCCCTCCCAACACATAAAGAAAAACAGAAAAGAAATGGCCAAAATGTAGGCTATATTAATGTTACCAAGAGAAACAAAGCTTCCACGTAGCAACTTCGCGCCTGTGTGCCTGTGTGTGTTTTGAGGGAAGAATGTTAAATGCCTGTCGCCACATGCTGTTTCCATGTGCAATGTGTCTTTAAGTCCCAGATGGGGACCAGACCTTGTGTTGACACATAAGGGTTCCCGCCTGTGCCTGGCCTGGGGGGTCCTGGATCTTACCTGGTTGGACCGAGGGCCCCCATACAAAGTGTAGGACTTGAGGGAGAAGTGAGTGTGTGGTCTTGGGATGGAGGAAGCGTAGGGCAGTATGGAGCAGTCCATAAATTGTAGTCATTGTAGCCGTCAGCTCCTTCACGTCCTGTCATAAAATGCAGAGCTTTAACTGCAAACCAGGGGCCGTTGTCCAGTAGACGCGGTCAGTACACAAGTACCAAACTCGTAAGCACACACAGCTGTCGAGCCCCTCCATCCTGACACATTGGCACTTCTCCCTCCACCCACCGTGCCCCTGTGGCCATTTAAGAGGACTGTCTTTGAAGCCGGAAACACAGATCTCTGACGGAACTCTTGCTCCTACCTAGGAAATGGGCCAAGGGCAGACACATCCTCAGAGTCCTCAGGTCTCTGTACACAGAGGAAGGCAGGCCGGTCAGAAATGCAGCGGAGATGTGGCGCATGCTCGCTGGAGGAGAACCCAGGCTGTAGACCAGGGGTTCCTAACCTTCCTAGCGCTGCGACCCTTTAAGACAGTTTGTCATGTCATGGTGACTCCAAACCATACAGTTATTTTTGTTGATACTTCATAACTGTAATTTTGCTACCGTTGTGAATTGTAAATATCTGTATTTTCCAGTGGTCTTAGGTGACCCCTATGGAAGGGTCTTATCTCTTGTTCAGAGACTGAATTTGCGGTTTAGAGAGTCCAGAAGTTGTTTCAGGGATGTGAGCTCACCCTATGGGGTGTGTGCCTATGTTTTCTTACCCACATCTTAGGGGGTGCCTTTTAGTTTTAGGAACATGGATTCTGCGATGTGTAAAAACCGCACTTTGAGAACTTCCCTGAGCGCCGCTGTTCATTGTCTCAGTTGTCTGCGTAGAATCCGATCTCAGTTTGACATCAGTCACTGTCATTTTATTAACAGGGCTCCATTGAAAAAGTATTACTTATCCCACACCACTTAAGAAAGCCAAGATTCAGAATTAACAGGTATGAAGTCGTTGGGGTATGGTGCTTTGTCGGCCCGAGGAGATAGCGTCGTGCTTCTGGGTGGAATCCCCGCCCTTGAAAACGCCACGGTTTTCTCCTATTTGAAGCCGTTCGCGACCTCAGCTCATGACATTCTTACCATGATTCAGATAGGCTCGTGTGAGGGCGCTTAGCCTCGGATGGGCGCTAAAATTGAACCTGACTAGGTTAGCATTTATTAGAAATGGTTTGCTCTCAGTTTTGGTTTGTTTTGTTGTCTTCTAGGGACAGAGTTTTGCAGTGTAGTTCCAGCTGGCCGTGAACTCACTTTGATCCTCTGCCTCGGCCTCCTCAAATTCTAGGGCTTTGCCACCATGCCTGCAGTATCTTAGTATTTTGAGAGCTTCTGGTCAGAGGTTGCCCAGTTTATAAACATTTTTTTCTGGTTAGATTTTGAATTTATCATTATGAAATACTGACATTAATAATCCTGACGAGTGTCAGTGGTGAAGGCCATGTGGGTTATCTCTTCCTTTTAACAAGACCCTCTGAGGGAATAGGATTTTATTACGTTCATATCAACCACAAGAAACTGGGGTTAGAACCTGGCATGGTGGTGCACACCTTAATCCCCGCGCTCCAGGCAGCACAGACAGGTACATGGATCTCTGTGAATTAGGGTCCAGCCTGGTCTATATAGTGAATACCAGGATAGCCAGGACTGTTGAGGGGGAGGGGGATGAGGGAGGGGACACACACCTTTAATCCCAGCGGAGGCAGGAGGATCTCTGTGAGTTCGAGGGCAGCTTGGTCTACAGAGTGAGTTCCAGGACAGCCAGAGCTACACAGAGAAACCGTCTCGAAAAACAAAAGAAAGAAAAAAGAAACCAGGTTTAGAGAGAGCGACTGCTGTCGAAAGCGGTAATGAGCGGTTGCTTTTCCTTGGTCGCTGTAGCCTGAGTAGGAAGGTCTCTGCAGCAGCCTGCAGGTTACTTACTGCCTTGGGAGCTTTTCTTTCTGAGAGGATTCGCTTTCGAGGCAGAAGGTCAAGCCTCAGCTGCTTGTCCTCAGGGCCCCAGAATACTGACTGGAGTGTTCGCATTCCTAGCCTCCTGAAGATGTGCAGGTTTCTAACTTTGCTTTCCTCTCAGTGGCTTTGTTTACCAGGAAAATGGCTGAATTGCTGTTGATTGTTTGAGTGGGGACCCACTTCATAATCTCAGTTTTACTGGGAAGAAGTCCCTATTTAGTCACCAGGCATCCCCTGCCCACCGAACAGGCCTGAGGTGGAGATGATTCACGCCAGTGTCTCTTTGGGATTTCTGATGCTAATGTCATTGTCTCCCCAAAAACTGGAACCAGTGGGGAACCACCTGGCAAGAGACTTCAGTTACTTGGCAGTGGTTACACTGAGTTATATGACGCAAGATTACTTTTTCACATTGTATCGAGGCTTAATTCATTATTAAGAATTTGTTAGAAAGAGGGTGGGCTGGGCTGTCTCTGTCTTCCTAAAGCACCTTACATAGCATGGGGACTCACTTATCTCTGTGGCATAGTGGGAAGGAGACATGACTGGTATGTGTCATGGAACAACACTGGCCATTTGAAGATGGGCAGTGATCTTCTCTCAGGCTCACCAGCTAGCGGGAGGCGAGGACGAGGGCAGGCTCTCTGGGAAATGACTCTGGGTTGGTGATGAAGTGGTCTCCGCAGGGCTGGTCGGACTCGAGGTAGTTCAGCCTAAATTTCCAAGGCTGGTGTCTTTTTCAGAGAGCAGAAGCTGAACTCTGGAATTTGCTTTGGCCTCAGCTTTGGTCGGTAAGGGAAGCCCAGGCCTGCCCCGGTTAGGGAATGTTTAAGCCTGTTCGTAGGTGGCACCGGTCTCCTTAATTGATTGCTGCTGCTCATGTGTGTTTTACATCACTCAATGTTTTTTCAAGATAAACAGTGAGAAAGGGCCACCGCCTTGACCCCACCCCCACCCAGAGCAAATAGTTCTGGTGTTGGCATGGGATGGCACCAGCTAGGCAGGCAGATTGTTTATTTTTTTCCCTTTAATTTCCCTCCCTCCCCCTCACTTCCTCCCTCCCATCTCCCTCCCTTCTTCCTTCCTTAACATTGGCTTGTACCCCAAGCACTACAAATACGGAGTAGCTTTCTAGACTCTCTTCTCTTTGCCTTTTTACTTTGAACGATTGTGTTTGATGATGGCTACCTGGAACAAAATCTAAAAACACCCTCTAGCAGCATGCTAAGTATTTTTTCTTTGTCTAAAGTTAGCCCATTTGGGCTGTGTGTTCTGGTTCTCCAGAGCCCTCCATTAGCTGTCCTGGCTCCTCTCTGGGTTTCTGTGTGCCGGATGACATGTTTGATAAAGAAGCCAACCAGTGACTGCACAGGGCAACTTATGGAGGTGCCCTATCCGCATGGGGCCTTTCCTGGTGTAGCTACCCTCACCCCTCCCTGCCACTTCTGTGTCCCGCTTGAGCCCTGAGCCTGAACCCATGCGTCCTTCACCGTTGTATGTCTGTACCTAGGGCAACCATTTGCTAAAGGATTTGTGCCGAGTCAGTGTTTGTGGGGGGGGGGCAAAGTTGGCCCATTAACTACGCGGCAGGAAGCAAAATATTATTTGTTGGTGGTGTCTGCACAGAGATTTGCTTTCTCACACGAAAATCAAGGAATCGAAGGTGGGAAGGGAACGTAGCTGGAAGCTCCGTGGCCCCGCGGGGTTACTCATTAGGACTCATCGCTGCTTGGGAAGTTAGGTGCAGCTGCTCAGGGCAGGCGTTGCCGTCTGCCTCAACTGTGCACTGGTTTCTTACTCCCTTCCCCTTTCTCTTCCAAGATAGAGTTTCTCTGTGTAGTCCTGGCTGTCCCGGAACTCGTTTTGTAGACCAGGCTGGCCTTGAACTCAGAAATCCTCCTGCTTTTGCCTCTTGAGTATGGGATTAAAGGCATGCGCCAGCATGCCAAGCTGCACTGGCTACTTCTAAGGCTTCTTTTTGTTTCTAAAATGGTATCTGCAGTGGTATTCTGTGCAGTCTCAAGCACACATTAATTTTTTGAGTGGTCATGCCTGGTCAATGGTTTTCACTGGTCGATTTCTAGGCTCGCCACGTTTCAGTTGTTTCTCCATGTCCATATGTTTCATTTGGGGAGTGGGGTCCTAACTTGTATTTTAATAGAACCTCTGTCTTACAAATTCCATTTTCCAAATGCTGGGTATTTAAAAAGGACCACATTTTATACCATGTCCCCGCCTGTGCCCGTAGCCGGTTGAGAAGACAGGAATAAGGTACATGGAGCCCCAGTTATCTTCATATCTGATAACAGATGACGTTGACATGAAGAGCAGTTTGTCTCTGGACAAGTGGCTGGGGATGTAGCTCAGTGGTAGGGTGCCTGCCGAGCATGCACAAGGTCCTAGGTTCGATCCTGCTCAGCAACGGGGGGGGGGGTGACAATCATGCGTGGTGAGGCAGTGTTTTCCCGTGCCACATGGTTATCTGGCAACCGATTGTTTTGTTTTCCTCGGCTTTTAGAGGCCAGTTGGTAGAAGGGCGTGGTTTTGGAGTCAGCCAGGCTTCATGTTTGTAGTCTTCACCTGTGACATCAGCTTACGGTGGGGACAGATGTCCTCCCGCGGGGATTTGTGGGTGGGTTACAGTGTACCGTGAGTGGCCTGGACCTCTGCTTGGCACCTCACTTCCGAAGCATCTGTAGTGACACGTAGTGTGTTTCTCTCTGCACCAGCCCACGGCTTCATGCTGTGTCAGCGCTCTGACTGGAGAGTTGTTCACGGTAGAGTGGTACGTAGCCGTTACTGCTTTGATAATTTGGAAGGGAAAGGAAAGTGTTCCTAAGCAAGTGAAGTTTTAAAGAGAAGGAATTCTGTATATTACGTATTCCCTAGACCTACTCAGTCTCACCTGGAGTTGACTTTGTAGGCAGGAATTGAACAACAGGGCCTGGGTGACCCTGGGGGACAAATGTCTCTCATCCTAATACCTGACTTACAGGACATTCTGAAGTGCCTCTTTGAAAAGCTTACTTGTGTTTGCCTGTTAGAGCACTCCATGGACTAGTTCCCCCGGGAAGGAGATTGACTTGACGCTGAAAAGGCAGAAAGACAGAACCTTGACATCCTTGCGGAAGGAGTATGGCCCTGGATGCCGTCCCTGGCCTAGCGTTTCCTTCGCTTCCACAGTGAAGCATCCTGTGTCCTTGGGGACACTTGCTCAGGCGATGCCTCGCAGAATATCCTGTGTTTGTGGCTTTGCTGACTGTCTGCTGGTGTTAGCAGCGGCTGGCTTCCCGTTGGGTCTTTAGCACGGAGAGAAGGGCAGCTTTGAAGGTGCCCGCCCGCCGAGACACATAGTCCTTCCATGCACACAGTTTTCCGGGACATCCATACCTCCCACCCAGCCAGGGTTTAGCACTCCCCTGCTCCTGTAGGCTGACCCTCTGAGCAGTGGGGGAGGGCCAGCTGCTGTCCCCCTGAGCTGAGGTGGAGCTGGTTTCCCCTGGACTGTGAGCTTCCTGTGCACACCACTGCAGGAGGAAATGGAGCAGGAGGGCAAATGAAACCTCAGCATGGAAGAGCCTCGCTGCTGCAAAGACAGTGTCAGTTACAAACACTAATAAAAACAGACAGGCAGCCCCGTTCTCGGGGCAGCTGTGGGCAGCCTTTATTTGTAAATTGCTCAGCTGTGTGACTTTAGGAGCCAACTATTATTTTTGGCAGTGTGTGTGTGTGTGTGTGTGTTTGTGCGTGTGTGAGTGTGTATTTGTGTGTGCATGCATGTATGAATGTGTGTTTTTGTGTGAATGTTTGAGTGCATCAATGTGTGTACGTGTGTGTGCACGTGCGTGTGTGTTTAGAGGCTGATACTGTTTTAATTCACTGACATAGTGACATCTCTCTACCTGAGATCTCTCTCTGTCTCTCTCTCTCTGTGTGTGTGTTTAGAAGCTGATGGAACTGTTTTGATTCACTGACATGGTGACATCTCTCTACCTGAGATCTGTGTGTGTGTGTGTGTGTGTGTGTTTAGAAGCTGATGAAGCTGTTATTTCACTGACACGGTGACGTCTCTCCACCTGACTTCTCTGTGTGTGCACACGTGTGTTTAGAAGCTGATAAGCTGATTTTAATTCCCTGTCATGGTGATGTCTCTAAGAACTCTGTTTGCTGTCACGGGCTCCTTGTTCCTGAGGTCTCCGTATGCAGCTGGCTGTCAGCCTTGCCTGGCTAGTGCCTCTGTTTCTTCTGGGGGGCAGTTGGCACATGAAAGTGAACTCAGTTTTACTGGCAAATGCTCAGTTGTGTTATGATTATTTTTGTTTCCAGGGTTATTTGTTTTTTATGCATAAAAAGTCCCCCACTAACCCCGTGGTTCACTTTTTCTTCTCCGATTAAGTCATCCAGACTCTGAAGAAGGTTTTTGAAGTGTTTGTAATTTTTTTAATGTTTCTTTTTTTCCACAGAAAAAGAGGAGGGAGGGAAGGAGGGAGGCTTCTCTCCAGATCTCCCCAGATAAAGGGCAAACACTCAACTTTCTGGCATACTTCCATATTTAGGCACTTCTGCTAGGTCTCCCAGGCTGCTCTGAAACTTGCCAAGTCGCCAAGGATAACACTGAGCTCCTGCCCCTGGCTGTGCCCTGAGTGCTGGGATTGAAGGATGCACCACCACGTCCAGCTTATGGGTCTTGAGGGATTGAACCCAGGGCTACCTGCGTGCCAGGCAAGCCCTCTGTCCACTAGGCTGGCTTTCTTTGCAGAGTTTGTGTTTGGTAGAATGTCTTCTCTGGTTTTCCTTTCATTTAGAAATCCTTCCATGAGCAGGATGGTGCTTTTTAGGGTATGACAGTATCTAGCCATTTTCTCTTTTCCTTCCTTCCTTCCTTCCTTCCTTCCTTCCTTCCTTCCTTCCTTCCTTCCTTCCTTCTCTTCTCTCTTTTCTTTATCTCCTTTCTTCCTTCATTTTTTTCCTTGTTTTTCAAAACAGGTTCCCTGTGTAGCTCTGACTGTCCCAGAAGTCACTCTGTAGACCTTGAACTCAGAGATCCAGCTGTCCCTTCTCCCAGCTTTCTCGCCATTTTCTTAGTGCTGGAAATGGTTCTCCAGTCTTTGAATGAGCTCTTTGGTCATAGCCAGGTATGACTTCTCTAGTTGCCAAGTATATAGCATTACCACGCGCTCAGATCACCACACACTCAATTGACTACTTTGGCAAAAATAACTCAGGCTCCAAAAACCACGAGCAGGTCTCTGTGCTCAGCACAGGGTCTCAGCTGCTCTGCGTGCTCTCTATCTGATTGTGAAGGGTGTGAGATAGTAATTGGGTAATTGTGAGGAGATTGACAGGGTGTGTGTGTGTGTGTGTGTGTGTGTGTGTGTGTGTGTGTAGGCTCCCAATCCACTGACATCAACTCTGGAGACTCTGTGTCTTAGTTAAAATTTCCATTGCTATGATGATGTACCATGACCAAAAAGCAAGTTAGGGAAGAAAGGGTTTATGTGGCTCACACTTCCACACCATAGTTCATCATCAAAGGAAGTCAGGGTAGGAACTCAAGCAGGGCAGGAACCTGGAAGTGGGAGCTTACACTTGTAACAGGAGAAGGAAAGACGGCATCGTCCTTTCCTATAAGCCTGGTGCAGATCATTTTACCTCAGCTCCGTGAGCATGCGGTGCCCTCAGTGGCCAGAAGAGGGCGTCAGATCCCATGGAACTGGAGTTCACAGATGGTTATGAGCCCTCATGTTGGTGGGTGGGAACCAAAACCAGGTCACCACCAAACAACCTATTTAACCCCAATTTCTGATTTTATTAAGACTTCTTTTGTTTTTCTCCTTAAATCAGGTGTCACCTGGCAAAGTCGCCACACATTTTGTCTGCCCACCTCTGGTGACTTTAGATTCCTGCTGGTGGTGGAGCAGCTGACACCTTCAGGGTTTCCCAGCCAGGCCCCACCTGCCTTCCAGGTCACAGCATTCCTCTCTGGCCGGCCTCCAAAGGAGCCTGTTCCATTCCCTTTCCCCAGAACCTCCCCTTAACCACGGAGTCTTCAAAAGTTCCGTGGAGGCTGTGACAACATGAGACACCACCTCCAGACTCCGACCCACCAAAGCTTCCAGTCTCCCTGGTGCTGTCGTGGGGGCGGGCACTGAGTGGGCTCCTGAGCCCTGGTAGTAATTGCCGTTAGCTGGTGCTGTGTGGCCACTGGATGACTCCAGGGGCCTCCAGAGTGCACCAGTGAGAACCGTAATCGGGCCAACAGGTGTATTGCCATGGCTTTGTGTGGCTCCCTTCCTTCCTGGCTTCAGGCACCCTCTTACCTTCATTTTCTTGGTTAATTTTCCTAATATCCAGCACACTTTATAGTACTTGGTTAGGGGAGCGTTGCAGGCAGGTCAAATAGAGTGTTAGATAATGCAGGGGGTGACAGAGACCTTAGTTCAGGGTCATCATCAGGGAGACGGAGGCCTGGAGTTGGCATGTTACGAAAGCCTCTGGCCTTTGCCCGAGAGCTGACGTCACCTGCCACCTCCATCCTTTGCCCGTTGCTCAGGCAGTGAGTGTAGCCAGGTTTCTGTGTGCATGGCCTCTCCCCTCTTGATTTGTTCACCCAAAATGTGAACAAAGTTAAATCGGCCACGAATTGTGTCACCGTTCCGAAATGAAAGTATCTAGTTGGCCCCCTTAGAAACATTTCAACGGGGCCTTCTAAGGCTGAGTGTCATCTGGTATGCTTCGAGGTTGGGACCTCAGCTGGGGCACTCCTGGAGCCACAGGTCCACCTCCAAGTTTGTTTTCTGGCTCCAGACAAACGAGCGAGTGGCTGTTTGACGATTGGCACGAGACCCAGTTTTAAAAGCACAACCATATAGGGTATTGGTGGAGTGGAAACCAGGGCTTTAAAGGGTGAGGTCATGGAAGGCCCAAATGAAGCCTTTTAATGTGTATCACAACTGCAGTCAATCTTACTAACGTGTTGGGCCGGGACCTGCTTTCGCAGCCCGGCTGTGCCAGCATACTTAAGGGGCACGCTTTGAAGACCTCTTGCTCCTTGATGCCGCAGATGGATAGCGGAGCATGTAAAACATTGCGCGTCTGATACTGTAAAGGCCTTGTATGCGCTTGCGGTTTTATAGCATTTTGAGAACATCACACTGCTTGACAAGACACGCGGGAGGATAGATTGCAAATGCAGGCTTGCAGCCAGAGTCATGACCAGGTCTGTTGTGTGGAGGACAGGGCCTGCCTCTGTTCAGGACCCAGCTAGTGGAAGACAGTCGTAGGAGTAAAAGATTTAAAAACACCGTAGGGTTGCTAGAAGCCTTAAAAGGTACCGAGGATGCTGGACCTGTATGTGTGTAGCGCAGGCCGCACCCATGGGCTGCTGCGGTGAGGATGGCTTCCTGGGTGGGGGGAGGCAACCATGAGGTGAGGAGCAGGGGACTGCCAGGGTGGCACTGGGTGGTGACAGACAGGGGCTGAGTTGGTGGTCGGAGCACAGCTCTTGTTTCTCTTCTGCAGCACTTAAGACGGCTACACACCCATCCTTAGAAAGTTGCTGTGGTTTTGTTTTTGTAGTTTAATTTTAATTTTTTTTAATGAATAGTTTAAAATAGCCACCAATGTTCTCTCCTGGTGTCACTTTGACTGTTAATCAGTAGCCGTAGGATGCTTCAAATGACCAGGAATGACAGATGTGTTTCAGGTGTATGGTAGCCCCCAGAGAATAGACACAGGACTGTCATCACACACACCGTCACCACAGTACTCGGGCTGAGGCTGGTGGGTGGGTGGCAAGTTTGAAGCCAGCCTGGGTGTGTAATGAAGGAACAACAAAAAAATACGTCCCTGCTTACAGTACTCACCAGGTCACAATAAATGAGCACCATAGCGTGTTCACAACGTTGTTAAAAGTCTCCTCTGGGCTGGGTGTTTTTACATTTTTATCTCCAGGACTTCCCAGAGCCTATAGCATTCTGAAGGCCACCGGGCATCTTGGAAGATGTGGTGGTGTGGGTGAGAGGAGACACAGGTCACGTGGCTTCCTCTGCTACTACTGGAGGCCCGCACCTGTCAGCTGGGGGGGGGGCACAGCTGTCACTGCAGGGACAACTAGGTCGGGGTTGACAAGGAGAACACACAGGTGCAGAGGAGATTTACCCGCCTACAAGCTGAACTCAAAGATAGACTCCTGAGTCCTCACAGGACTGGAAATGGAGCAACAACTCTCCGTCGCGTCTGCAGGGCAGCAGTCCCAGAGGGGCCAGTCCAAATCAGTATGCCAGGACCACACACGAGAGAGGCACCAAATCTCTGAACATGGCACCCGTGGGTTTGCAGCCATGAGAACACAGAAGCCGTGTTCTTTTTTTTTTTTTTTTTTTTTTTAAAGACAGGGTTTCTCTGTGGTTTTGGAGCCTGTCCTGGAACTAGCTCTTGTAGACCAGGCGGGTCTTGAACTCACAGAGATCCGCCTGCCTCTGCCTCCCGAGTGCTGGGATTAAAGGCGTGCGCCACCACCGCCCGGCGCCGTGTTCTTTTTTTATTATTACTTTTTATTAAGTGATTTATTTATTTTTATTTCATGTGCATTGGTATTTTGCCTGCACATGTGTCTGTGTGAGGGCGTCAATCCCCTGAACCTGGAGTTACAGACAGGGGCGAGCTGTTCTGCAGGTGCTGGGAATTGAAACTGGATCCTCTAGAAGAGCAGCCATCTCTCCAGCCCCATCAGCTGTTCTCTAGGGTCACAGGTCAGCACCGAGCATCCCAGGAACTGCTGTTCTGAATCTGACAGTTGGGTCTGCTTGTTTTCCCGTCTTTACACTTACACGTCTGTTCACGTTGTTTTCTTGGTGCTCTTGCCTTGTCCTTTGTTTGCACCCATGTCTGTACAGCCCGCTGCAGCCCTTCAAAGCCCCGCAGTTCCTTTCCTCATGCCAGTCTCCAAAGCTCCGTGCGGCTCCTAGCTTGCGATTGGCCGGAACACGACATGGTATGCATTGAAAAGCTGATTCTTAGACACACTTTTGTGCTCTGCCTCCTCAGTGTAAATGCAGACCTGGGCCATCCTGCCCTTCTTACGTGTTAGCTTTGTGTGACAGCCCCTTCTGTGTTCATCCCATACCAGGGTCTCCATGTCGTACACCTAAAAAGACTTCCCGCCAAGGTTCTCTACTGCTTGTCATACTTGAGAGCCCAGTTTCGGAGCATGTAACTCAACACGTTTTCAGTCAACTCGGGGTCGTGAGGCGTACCTGTAACCCTAGCACTAGACGTGGAGGCAGGAGGATTCCCTCGGCCATACACATAGCAAGTCTGCAGCTAGCCTGGGATATGGGGTCCTGTCTGGGACCTTTCACCTCCTAGAAAAAAGAACTTTTAAACACATCAGCCCTGCCTCTGCTTGCTCTGCTCCCGGAGAACTTGTTTCTTTGGGGGTAGGGGGTGACACTGGGAATGCTGGGTTTCAATGTAGCATAGGCTGTCCTGGAACTCACAGATCCACCCGCCTCTCTCTGCTCTGCCTCCGGAGTGCTGGGGTTAAAAGGCGAGCAAGCGCCACCACAGCCAGTGAGAACTCTCTCGCTCGCACGCTCCAGGACTGCAGTAGGAGGGGCTCTCCAGACAGTGTGCCTTAGTGCTCTCCCATTTCCTTATCCAGCCAAGCTGACAATCGAAATTGACCACCACGCCCCACGGAGCATTGTTCTGCTTCCTTGCTGGAGCCCCGCCTGGCCAGAATGTGTCTCTAGGAGTCAGGACCTGGACTCACCGTAACTGGCTGAATCCCACTGGCAGTCAGAGCGCACTGTCCAGGAACTGTGCTGTTTGAGGATGAGCGCCACTAGGTATTTCAGTCTGTGTGTGATCATAAGTCTTGGACTTGTTGTGTTTCTGTGCCACTGGGTAGCCCAAGCTCTTGAGACATCAGTGGGCAGTAGCCTGCTTTCAAAACTGGGGGTGAAATGCAAAGCAGGAATTCATGATTTCAGACTAGTGTGCAGAGAGAGCACTTGTCGGCCTGGTCAGGTTACCCTCTGATGCTGCAGGATGGACCCAGACCTCATCCGTTGTCAGAGCCGTGAGGAAGGGGGTCGTAGCATGCACTGGTAGTCTGCCTTCCTTACTCTGTGGAAAATTTGATTTTGTTTTTGTTTTTGTTTTTTCTTCCTCCAGCACCCCGGGAAGAAGGTCTGTAGCTTCCTTATCCTTCTTTTCTCTTTTAATTTTTGTTTAATTAATATTTGTGTGTGTGCCTGTGGGCATTGGAGCACTCCCAAAGCGGCAGAGGATAGAGGCCTCCCTTGAGTGGTTTTGAGACAGGGTCTCTGTTGATTGCTGCTACACATTCCCGACTAGCTGTCCTGCAATGTCCAGGGGCCCTCCTGTCTCTGTCTCCATCTCACCAAAGAAGCTCTGGGATTGCAGGTGTGTGTCGCCATGCCCAACTTTCTCAGAGCGCTGATCTAGCTCAGGTCTTCAGGCTCGCCTGGAGAGCAGTTTCCCCGCTGAGCTTTTCCCCAGGACCTCAGGTGTCTCACACAAGCGCTCTGCAGTGACCTCTTTCCCTAGTGCCGCCTTGTATCTTAGAGGCCTGTGGTGCCAAGGCAGATGACAGTCAAACAGGCAGGTGTGGGTGGGGCACAGGGAGCAAGGCAAACTTGAGCAGGCTGCTGGCCGGGAAGAGGTGGCAATCACAACTGCCTCTCTCAGCTTGACGGGAGCTTGGCCCGGAGCTTGGCGCCAGTGGGCACTAATAAATAATTGTCCAGTGATGGCCGGCACTGTGCCCTCTCAGTGGTATGAAGTAGGTATTGTTTTTGCACATTTCACAGAGATGAGAAAGCCAGGGCTCAGAGAGGTTACAAAACTTACCTTTGGTCACACAGCTAGGGTGAGGCAGAGCCATGATTTCAGACCTAAGTATGTCTAAACCATAATTCACATTCTGTCGCTAAGCTAAAACCGTGGTAGTGATTGTGCATCTGTCTTATTTTTACCCTTTTGAAGCCACTCGTATTTGTTCATTATGGTTTGAGCTTTGTGAAGGTGTAGCTTCAAAGTTAACGAGACAAACAGAAGCTGTTCGCGGACCCTCTCTCAGACCTGTAGGGGTCTTTGGAAAAGTCTGACTCATGAGCCTATGGGAACACACCTTGGGTGCAGGTTGTCTGTGTCTGTGAGGTGGATGTGTCTCACCGGTGAGAAAACAAACAGTCTGGAAATGTGGCCCCACCCAGGAAGCAAGGTTGACCCAAATTGTGCTCTTTGGGCACACTGGCTGGCAGACCTCTCCCTGTGGCCTCAGACAGAGATGACTTATAACCTGCCCAGCAGCCGCTCTGGGGTGTGGCCCCAGCCCCTCCCCGGCTGCCGAGAGCAATAACCATGCATTATTCACTGGCGGATGCCTCTGCCCTTCCCTGTCCTGCCCCAAAGTGAGAGTCTTGCTTATAGACTGTGCTGTGCCACGCCTGCCACGCCACGGCTTAACCCCGTCTTTGCCCTTTTCCTTCCCACCTCTTTGAGGGAAGGTTGCGTTTCCTTCCTCCTGCAGGGCTGTGCATGTATTTGGAAGAATTCTTCCCCAGGTTGGCAGACAAGAGTCTCTCAGGCTTAAACAACCTGGAAGTCTCGCCAGGGTAAGGGTCCTTCAGTCTGGACCTTACCTGGAATCAGTGTCATTTCCCTCCCATCTGCAATTGTGCTTGAAGCAGCTGAATTTGTCAGGCACATTCAACCTGGACTACCCAGAGGTAACGTGCACCCAGAGATGGAGACAGCTCCTGCTTTACTGAGTCCCTGTGTCCGTGCCCCACCCCCAGGCACACGCCTATGTGATAAGATTAAGTAGCCCTCCCCTCCCCCCCACACACATTATTTTTTAAAACCCTGCTCGGAAGTGCTCTGCTTTCCCAGGGTTTACTGTCCTGTTGATCTTTGAACAATGATATGCTCGGCCCAGAAAGGAGTCTTGTAGGTCATGGACTCCAACTCTCTAAATGGTTTCTCTTTCCTTGGTTTAATCTCTGAGAAATAAAGATAACCTTTCTGAGTTCCTCCTCTGTGGTCCTGTGTGGCTTGTCCTGAGGACATTGCTCTTTTGATGTTCCTCTCAGTGCCTTGGGCTCCTGGTTCCAGGGGGCCGAGGGGCGGGCTCTAGCCCGTGTCATCAAGGCTGCCCCTGGGAATTGACTCTTTGCCCCTTCACTTCTTTTCCTTGGAATCCCACCCAGCTGAAGCCCCCAGGATACACACGCAGTATGTTTATGTGCAGCCAGTGGTCTGGGGCCATTGGCTTCCTTGATCCCGTAGATGAAGCCATGTCCCTCCTTTGGTCTTACTAGAGAGAACAGCATCAGATTAGATCTTTGCGGACCTGTTGCTGTTAGGTCAGGAGCTCTTCAGATGTGACAGACTCGGCATCTAGCAGGAAGTGATGGGACAGGCCTAGGAGGCCCTGGGGTAGAATGCTCTGTACCTCCTGTCCCTGCTCCATCACCCCACACCGTTAGCCGGGTGCTCATTTGCAGCGTTGGGGATCAAAGGCAAAGCCTCGTGCTTGCTACCCCTCAGCTATTTCTTTAGTTTTTTTCTGTTTTTTAAAGGCGGTCTCTTGCTATGTAGCCGAGGCTAGCTCTTCCTGAGTGCTGGGATTCCGGCATGTGCCACCACACTGGGCCGTTCAGTTATCACACCCCTTTGAACCCACGTGGTCTCTGTCTCTGGATTCAGCCAACCAGCTACAATCGCTACTGAATCTGCACAGAATTTTTTTTTTTAAAGATTTATTTATTATATATACAACATTCCTTCCATGTATGCTCGCATGCCAGAAGAGGGCACCAGATCTCACTATAGATGGCTGTGAGCCACCATGTGGTTGCTGGGAATTGAACTCGGGACCTTTGGAAGAGCAGGCAGTGCTCTTAACCTCTGAGCCATCTCTCCAGCCCCTGCACAGAATTTTTTTCCTCACTAGTATTACTCTGACAACACAGCGGCAACTGTTTCTGCAGCGCTGGCATTGTGTTAGTGGTGGGAAATAACATGGAGATGTCTAAGTTGTGTGGGGAGAGAAACCGAGTTAGCTGCAAATCCCGTGCCTTTTTCTTTATAAGGGACAGAAGGAGTTTGGTGTCTATGGAGGAGGCAATGACCTTTACCCTGTCTTCTCAGGAATAATTGTATGTACTTTGAAGGCCTCTGGGCAGTTAACACAAATTGAATGCGTAGACAAGGCTACCTCATTCCCTGGTCAGCTGTGGCCATTGACTGACTAGTTGTCGACTGGAAAGAACGACAAGGAGGAATGGGCTACATTTTTGTTTTTTTGTTTTGTTTGAGATAGAGTTTCACTATGTAGCCCTGGCTGTCCTGGAACTCACAGAGATCCTCCTGCCTGTCCAGATGCTAGGGTGGAAGGCGTGCCCAGTTTGAACTACATATTTTACATTTCCTTAGAATTTTTTTTTGGAAAATCTCTTTTTTCCTTTTTAAAAAATTATTTTTATTTTATGTACATTGGTGTTTTTTCTGCATGCACATCTCTATAAGGACGTTGGGTCCCTTGGAACGGGAGTTACAGACATCTATGAGCTGCCGTGTGGGTCCCAGGAATTGAACCTGGGTCCTCTGGAAGAGCAGTCAGTGCTCTTAACTGCTGAGTCATCTCTCCAGTCCTCTTTGGGAAAATAACCCACAGTAACAACAAATATAAAACTGTTCCGGGAGTGCGGTGGGGACCACATCGGCGCTGGCAGTGTTCGCGGCGGGCTTCCGGCTTGCCCACGGAGCCACAGAGATGGGCATATTATCCGTGCTGGTTATTTTCCAGTGCTGTCTGGGTTCTACACTGTGCCAGGCCAGTGCAGAAACTGGAAATGGTCACAGTCGATGCCCTTCACCCTGATTAGGGCCTAAGCGCCTTTTTATATGCTGGGTGGCTCTCCGCTCGTGGCTTCCATAGTGGCCATTCCTGATCCACTGCCACGCAGGAGTCACCATGGAACAGCCGCCTGCCTGGAGAATATCTAACCGTGAGCGTGGTGAGCTTCGGCCAGCTGAAACCATTCAAATTTAATTCCAATCCACTCCTCGAGCTTGAATCTGACTATACACATGGTCTTTACATTTTCAAGTGTTCGTCTAGGCCAGAGCCTTGAAGACCAGTCCAGTTTAGTGGAAATGACATATAGGACCCGGAGCAAGGTAGAGCTTGCTCTGGTAACTGCAAACCTCTCCTGGTTCTTCTCTAAGCCACAGAGAGACTAGCTAGCTCATTTCGGGGGAGGACTTAATGAAAGTGCCCACGTGGAGACTTACAGGCTGCCAGACAGCTGGGCTTTGGGCTCAGGCCTTTCCTCAGCAGCGAAATTTCTTGACTTCCAAATTAATTCACTTCCTCAAATCCTCAAATTCGGTCTCACCTGGGCTCTGGAGTAATTATGCTAGCTCTGCTGGGTGGCTGGGAGAGTTCCGTGTGACCCAGGCACCGTGCTTACGTGGCTGCACCTGTGCTGTCTTAGGGTCTGCACTGCTGGGTGAGATTCTGAGCAACGGCAAATTGGGCAGGAGAGAATTTACTCCTTAGAGTTACATGTAGTCCATTGTCCCAGAAAATCAGGGTGCAGGAACTCTGGAGGAGTAAGTGTTCACCCAGCAGTCCATTGGAGGTACCGCCCACCATGAGCTGGGCCCACCCACATCCGTCATCCAATCAAGAAGATGCCCCACGGGCTTGCCCACAGTTCAGTCTGAGGGGGCGTTTTCTCAGCTGAAGTTGCCTATCCCCAAATGACTCTACCTTGTGTCAAGTTGACATAAAGCTAGGTAGGATGTTCGGTCTTTTATTTATAGGCAGTAAATTAGTAGTAAATTCTAAAGGATCACAAGAGAATTTAACCGGTCAGTTTTTGCCCTTTCTGGTTATACGGAGAGAGAGGTGTGGGGAAAAATAGGCAGGGTGCTGGGTGCTGGTCACTTGCGCCTTGGCCTAGGGAGGTTGTGCATGGTTTGACAGGTGGATGGCTAGCGCGGTTGATTGGCATCATTCCCTGCTGTGCTTATTGCTAATATTGACTGGAAAGCTGGAGCGACCCTAACGTTAATCCAGTTCTAGACACGCATCTTTAAATATTGTTAGAGGGGCTGGAGAGATGGCTCAGTGGTTAAGAGCATTGCCTGCTCTTCCAAAGGTCCTGAGTTCAATTCCCAGCAACCACATGGTGGCTCACAACCATCTGTAATGAGGTCTGGCGCCCTCTTCTGGCCCTCAGGCATACAAGCAGACAGAATATTGTATACTAAATAAATAAAAAATAAATACATTTAAATATTGTTAGAAACGGGGCACAGGGACTCTCAGCTTTAATCCCAGCCCCTAGGAGGCAGAGGCAGGCGGGTCTCTGTTAGTTCCAGGACAGCTGGGGCTACATAGAGAAACTCCGTCTTGAAGAAAATGAAATAAATATGTAAATAAGCAATTGTTTGAAGTCGAAGTGTCTGTACTGTGTGGAATGATATTTTTGCAGAAGGGAAATTGACCAGAGGGAGATTTGCAGAATGCTGTTTAATGAAGCACTGTTTTCAGCTGCTGGTGGGTTGTTTTCATTTCAGTGTGGGAATGGGGGAGGGGCACACGTGGTGGGTGAGCCTGGGGTGTTAAAGGCGAAATAGAGCAGTGTTGTGTCTCGGGAAATGCGCCTGCTGCTCTTTTGTGGGATTGTAGACGCCTAGTTCATCTGCCTTTTCTCCCCTATGTTGTTCGTGCATGACACAATCTTTTTTTTTTTTTTTTTTTTTTTTTAGGATGTGGAGAAAGAGAAGGAAACTCACAATTACCTCAGCAAAGAGGAAATCAAAGAGAAAGTCCATAAGTACAATTTAGCCGTCACAGACAAGTTGAAGATGACCTTGGTAAGTCCTTCCTGGTTCAGTTGGCTCTTACCATAAGACAGATGGGGTCAAGAAAAGGCCAGATGGGGTGGTACACGTCTGTAATACCAACACCCCTTCAGAAAAAAGGAGAATTGTCTGGGGTGGGTGGGTGGGGTTTCTGGGTCTGGTAGCCTGGATACCCAAGAGCAGCAGCTGGAACGAGAGAGACAGAGACCCTACAGTGAGCAGATGGGAGAGTTCTCTGACCTCTCTGAGCACATGTGGATGCACATATAGCCACACACCAAATAATATATAAACCTATTAAAAAAAAAAAGCAAAGAAATCAGTAGTATGATTTGTCTATTTTAATCTAGTAACAATTAACAGTCAAGGTCTGTAGAACAGGAAAACAATATTTTTGCAATTTTCAAATTGAATCTCTTTGTAGCTGAGGTTGAATATTGATGATTGCGATGATTGTGTTAGTGTCGTTACCCCCCCCCCCCCCAGAGGGCGAAATTTGGGTTGGTGAGAGGGCTCGGGGCGAAGCCACTTGTTGCATGAGCCTATGATGACTCTTGACTGCACACGGAGAGGAAAAAGAGCAAAACTACTCCAGGGTTGTCCTCTGACCCCCAGACCTGTGCACTGTGACACACGTGCCAGACACACACATTATGACACGCGTGCCAATACGCACGTTAATATTTTAAAAGGGAAATGCATTAATTTTATCTTAGTAGATTTGCGATTCCTCCTTGCCAGGGGATATCTGGGCATTGTCTACTATATCTGAAGTAGCTACGATTCTATTGAGACTTCCTTTGATTTCTACCCAGTGTAGAATAGATGCAGAAGCATTTGCCCATGGATCAATCTGCCCTGACTGTCCACATAGCACAGGGTACATAATGTTCAGCTTCCTTCAAGGTCAGGTGTAAGTATCTACAACACTGTCCCACACCGTGTGACACACAAGTTGAGAGTCAGGGTTTAGTGCCAGTGAACTGAGGTGACAGCAAAGCTGCCGTCGTGACGTCTCCAGACTGAACTAAACTTCCCCCTCCATTTAGCAACCTTCTTCTGCAGCGCTTGTTGTCCACTGGTGCCGTTTTTCCAGAGCTGTGGCCCCTAGTCTGTTAGTCCATTGCCTGTGAACTGGCAGAGATCTTGGAAAGGACAGAGTGACCTGCTTAAAACAGGCCCAGGTGGACTTTGTAACCTGTGGACCCTGTGATGAAAGATACCTCTCCTGTGGCCTTAGAACGACCAGAAGGAGAGGTGGGATAGATAACCCCAAGTTAGCCTTTGTTCATCCAACTGCGAGCCTGCCTGCCTGCCTGCTTCCCTCTTTCATTCCCCCCCCCTCCCTCCCTCCCTCCCTCCCTCCCTCCCTCCCTCCCTCCCTCCCTCCCTCCCTCCCTCCCTCCTCACCTCCCTTTTGTCAGGGTACACATGTGTCCATGTGAGCGTGGGTGCCCTTGGAGGCCAGAAGCACACGCACCAGAACAAACAAGGAAATTTGTAAATTGATCCTGAAGAAAAGAAATAGAAGATGTTAAAGTTGTCCCACACGGTATTTATTAAATAAGACCGATTAGTTTTAATTAGTTTTAATCCACATGATAGTGGTGTGTTCTTATAGAGTGAAGACTAGACTGTCAAGTACTGCGACAGCTAAGAGGTGGCCACCCCTTGTTTGTAGTGAACGTGCCTATAATTCCCATGGTTTGGGTGTGCTTTAAAGGTGCCTGGTGTGCACCGCATGCTGTGCACTGATGACGCTAACAGAGTTTCGGGGAAGAGGTCATCTGGTGTGTGACCTCACTACCACTGGGAGTAAAGCCAGCCTGATTGCCTGGTGTCCGCTCATTGCTGCCTTTGGTGTCTCAGAGCCCTCGCTCCGACCTTCTCTGGAGGATGGTGGGAGATGCCCAGCACTGAGCGGAGATAACCCTCGGGCTTCAGGACAGCTCTGGTCTGGCAGACATGTGCCGCACAGGACTGTGTCCTCTCGGATGGGTGCTGGCCCAGCACACGAGGCTTCAGAAGCTCAAACCTCAGGGCCAGCGCTGCAGGGCTAGCGTGTTTCCTCCCCTGCATTTCCGAAGGCCTTGCATTGATCCCCCACTGAAGCCCTCTGCACTCTCCTGGGAAGTTGAGAGAAGACCAGCAAAGAACTGTTGGCCTTCCCCTTTGTCTTGACGCACTAATGCACTCCTGTCCTGCCTACACACTCACCGTGACCTTTCTTCCTTCTTCAGAACTCAAATGGGATTTACACTGGCTTCATTAAGGTGCAGATGGAACTCTGCAAACCCACCCAGACCCCAGCCAACCCCGGGAGACCCCCACCCAGCAGCCGAGGGTGTGTGAACACTCTTCACATCAGCAGTACAAACACCGTGGGAGAAGTGATCGAGGCCTTGCTCAAGAAGTTTCTGGTCACGGAGAGCCCCAGCAAGTTTGCACTTTACAAGCGATGTCACAGGGAAGACCAAGGTGTGTGGCCATGCGTCCAGGGGGAGCGGTCTGTCCGCTCTGTTTATGTGTCTTGTATTCGTTAGGAGAAGGGCAGCGGATAGATGCCGTGTCAGACTATCAGAGCCCAGGGACAGACTGGAAGCCACATGCTCAAGGCGGATCTTTATGATTCCTGGCTGCTTGTATCTCTGAGCTGACAGGTGGTTGAGGGGCTTTGGGGCTGCTAGTAGTAGGCACGTGTGGGAGATTTGCTGGCACGCCCGGAGGGGCAGGTTTGGTGAGGGTGTGGTGGCAAGGATTTTAATACCTTTCAGGACACAAAAGAATGGGCTGGAGAGATGGTTCAGCAATTAAGAGCACTGGCTGCTCTTCCAGAGGTCCTGAGTTCAATTCCCAGCCACCACATGGTGACTCACAATCATCTGTAATGAGATCTGGTGCCCTCTTCTGGCCTGTATGAATACATGAAGGCAGAACACTGTATACATAGTAAATAAATAAAACTTTTTTTTTTTTTTTAAAAATTAAGACTTTTTTAGTTGAAGTCTTCAGTAATGCTTTCACGTTTGAAGTTCACCCACACACGTGGTGTGATGGGCAAAGAGACACACATATAATTCATTCAACTCACATGTGAAAAGAGTAAGTGGTGTTTTGACCCAGGGTCTATCTGAACTTATGCTCATGCCCAGTGGATAGAAAGAATATTAGGTTATCTCATAAAATGGGATGGGATGTCCTGGGCGAGGCGTTCGAAGGAAGTTGGTGTCTATGATTCACTCTGCGCCAACCCGGAAGTATAACAAATAGCAGTGAGCTGTTTGTGCTTTTTCCGGTTTGGCTCTGGGAAAAGCCCGCAGCAGCCATAGAGGAAGATGTGCTGAGCTTGACCTGGCGCACAGGGTGACTGACACACAGCGTCCTTCTGAGGATGTGCCATTCATTAGACACAGTCCCGACAGCTCCGGCCCTCCCGAAGCCACAGGCTCTGCAGCCTGGTGGAGGACGAGCAGACACCAGCAAACTGTGGTGAAGTTCCATCTGAAGTAGCAAGGGACAGGGACAGTCTGGCGACATTTTTAGCTTGCCAGCAACTTCTCAGCTGGACATCAGCTACACAGTCTAAAGTGGCCGTGTCCCAAATTGTCATCCTTGTGGCTAGCATATCTTTAGACACTAGAGTGCATTTGTGTAGAGACACGCCATATCCGTGTGACAATGTCTGGTTCTCTTGGCTGCTGGTTCTTAATCTACAAAGAGGCTTGCTCCTAGAGCTTGGGATTCGTGTTGCTTGGTTGAGATAATTTCATTGTTTTTAAAGGGGTTAAGTTCCTCTTTTTTTCCCCCAAAAGTTTGTCTCCTTTCTGACAGGAAGGACAAAATCTTTTGGGGCAAATTCCTATTTTATTTTGTTTTTAAAACTCATTTCCTCCTCATCAAGGCTTCGTGTGTCCTGGGCGGTTTGTTCACCGTGGGCCCTTGGGGTTTATAGAGTCTCGGGAGTGGGGTGGGGTGGGGGAGTCCTCTGTAACAGGCCGTTTGTCTCCCTCCCCAGTGTATGCCTGCAAGCTCTCCGACCGGGAGCACCCGCTCTACCTGCGCTTGGTAGCAGGGCCCAGAACTGACACGCTGAGCTTTGTCCTTCGAGAACACGAAATTGGAGAGGTGAGCGAGCAACTGTTGACAGTGGCCACAGAACAGCTGGCCTGCTTTATTTCATCAAGGAGGTGGGGCGGGAGGGAGCAGGAGTCGCCTGGAATGATCCCCAAGTTAGCTTACAGTATAATTCTCTTAGGCCATTACATTGCCGGGTGCTCTTCAGGACTCGGAGGAAATAATTCTTCCTTGTCTGGCTCTGTGCGGAGAGCCGTTCTAATCTCCTCCCAGCCCCGTATCAGCTGAGCCTCCCCGTCCCTTTGCTGCTGAGAAAAGACTCCAGGCCAGTTTCCTTCTGACAGTAAATAAAGGGAAACCCAGCACATACGGGCCTCAGAGTCCGCCTCCCTCTTTATGCATGCAGTGGGTGACTTGGGAGTTCTTGGCATGAGCACCCTTCTCCCCAGGGGAGGATGTCCTGGGGTGTTCACTGGAAAACATTTTCTGCCCTATAGGACATCTGTGAGCTTTCAGTTTGAAGTGAGGGCTGGAGAGATGGCTCAGTGGTTAAGAGCACTGACTGCTCTTCCAGAGGATCCAAGTTCAATTCCCAGCATCCACATGACAGCTCACCCCTTTCTATAACTCCAGTTCCAGAGGATCTGACACCTTCACACACAGACATTCATGGAGGCAAAACACCAGTGCACATAAAATAAAAAATAAATAAAAATTTAAAAAGCAGAAGTGTGGAGAGCGTCAGCTCACGAGGCTGGGAGAAGGGGCTTGCTGGCTTAGCCGGCAGAGACCAGCACTGTGCTTAGACGGGGGACACGGTCTGAGGCAAACCTCTAATTGTTCTAGCTTTTCTAATCAGAATGATCTATAAAGTGACACTAAATATTTCCTTTAAAGTATCGTCATTGTTATTATGTGTATGTGTGATATGTGTTTGTGGGTGTGTGTACCACAACACAGGCATAGAGCTCAGGGGACAGTGCTCATGTGCTTGGCACGGCTCATATGTGGACATCAGGGCAGCTTGCAGGAGTTGGATCTCTCCGCGTGTATCAACTCATCAGCTTGATAAGAGATAGTGCTAGCACTGAAGCATCTCACTGTCGTCACTCCGTTTTGTGCATGCGTGCGTGTGCGCGTTTTGGGTGCGTGTGCGATATGGTACCTGCTGTGGGGAGAGACTCTGTTAGAGAACCAGACCGCTGTCATCGGGACAGGAAACAGACGCCGAGTAGTGGGAGGCAGCCAGTTGCCACGCAGGGCAGGTGTAGGTGAGGGACCGGGGAAGGAGCAACAGTCATTTCAGTCTGGATTGTGAACAGGGCTTCTAAGGGGTGCAGTGAGAGCCTTGCGTGGCAAGGGAGCAGGAGAGAACCTGGAGTTAAGATTGTAGGAGAGAGCCGGGCGATGGTGGCGCATGCCTTTAATCCCAGCACTCGGGAGGCAGAGGCAGGCGGATCTCTGTGAGTTCGAGACTAGCCTGGTCTACAGAGCTAGTTCCAGGACAGGCTCCAAAGCCACAGAGAAACCCTGTCTCGAAAAACCGAAAAAAAAAAAAAAAGATTGTAGGAGAGGAAGAAGATGCAGCAGACACCAGGAATTGATCTCTGGAGGGTTGGACTAGGAGCTGAGGACAACCGTACCCCCCACTTTTTGATAGCCAGTGTTCTGCAGGGCCTGGAGTCACTCAGGAGGCTGAGGTGGAGGATGATCATGAGTTCAAGGCTAGATTGTGCTACGTAGCTAACCTTGTCTCTGGGGAAAAAAGGAACTGAAGTAATTATTTCCGGACTCTGAGTTACGCGGCCTGTTCTCTCTCCCCCCACAGTGGGAAGCCTTCAGCCTGCCAGAGCTGCAGAACTTCTTGCGCATCTTGGACAAGGAGGAGGACGAGCAGCTGCAGAGCCTGAAGCGGCGCTACACAGCCTACCGGCAGAAGCTAGAGGAAGCCCTGGGCGAGGTGTGGAAGCCCGGCTAAGGCGAGGGCTTCCTGTCAGGAAGGCACAGCTCGGACCATGAAAGAGCGGCACCGCCCCTGCTCAGAGAGCTGTTTCCACGCCCGCCATGCTAGGGCCTTCTTCTTTTCTCTCTAGACACAGTTCTCAAAGCCCGCACACACAGCATCCTGCGCCTCACCGATTGGCACAAGGGACTCCGCAAGCTTGTTCTGTTGGCATGGCGACGTTACCTCTTGCAAGCTGTGAGCCTGTGGTCCTCGGGCACATCCTGGAGTGCTCGGAAGAATGAACTCTGGGTCGATTCCCTGTTTTCTTCTAGTTACTTTGATTATGTGATCTTTGTTAGGCTTCAGGGTGGGCAGATACTAACAAGCGGTCTTTGCAAACTTGTCCTGCGGCGAAATTGCCTGCTTGGTTGTCTTCATTCGGAACAGTCTGCTCCATGATCTGAAAGACACAGGAATGTAGGAACTCTGGGGGGTTGGGAAAAGCTGTGTAAGAGTTTTGATGAAGAAAGTAAAGAGCATGTTGGGAAGGTAGAGAGAGTGGAGAGCCCTCGGCTTGGGAGGGTGGTGCGGCTTCTGAGTTAGCGATAGAGGAGGAAGGCGTATTTGTTCGTAAAGGAGTCAAAAGCATTTAAAAGCATTCAGGGTTGATGTTTTAAGATTGCTTGATTTAGTGGTAAAGTGTGGGGTTAGAGCCAAAGAGCTAGGAGCTGAGCCCAAAGGAGGGGTCCATGAACTGCAGCTGGCCTGTGGTGGATTTACCCTTGACTGAGGTGATCCCGAGGAAGGCCCCCCTGCGGCTGGCCCTGTGGTGATCCAGAGGTAGGCCTCCTGCTCCTGTGGCTAGACCTGGCATCTGTGCACCAGTTCACCGACTCTGCTGGTGTAGAGCGGATAGTCTCTGGGTATAGCTTCTGTGTAGGTGTAGGTGGGGCCTGACCATGACTGATCTCTGTTAAATGTAGTTCCCCCCACCCAGAGTTTTTTCTCAGTTAAAAAGGAGTTTAGGTAAGGGCAGCTGTTTACCCTCAGCTGTTAGCTAGAAGATGTATCAAGTCCAGGGCTCACAGCAAACTTTTTGACAATCACTCTCTTTCCCCTTCATTCCACCTCTCCTTTCCCCTCCCCCTCCCCCTTTGGTGTCCCCTTTGTCCCTCTAAAGTGTTCTTCTTACAAAGTAGAGGACAAGGATGCTGATCAAAGGCCAATCCTACCACATCCTTGCCTCGCAGAGACTTGACTAAGGCCCCCAGGAAGGCAAGTCCACACCCCGCTGACAGCACCGCAGCCGCTCATTCTGGAACTATTTTAACAGACTTGTGCGTGTTCCTTCCAACCAAAGAAATGCATGTGCAATAGAAGCCTTCCTGAGGACGGGCCGTCCCCTCAGTTTCTGCAGCAGCTTGCAAATGGGAGAGCAGAGGGAGCGGTGCGCTGGGCTTCCGGAGGGGCCTCACCGGCGCTCTGCTTTGAGTCTAGGTAGATTCTGTTGTTGTTTATAAATTCCCAAGGAATTGTTAACGGGTGAGACTTAATGGATTCTTTTGGAAATTCCAAGGTGCTCCAGCTCTTTGCCTTTCTATGAACCGTGCCTTTGAGTGAGTATCTGTCCCTTCGCAGTGGCTCTCCTGACTTGTCAGAGGCTGTCACCCTGTGGGGCAGATCCAAGTGCAGGGTATGCTCCACAGCTCTGAGACAATCGTCTAAGCTATTAGGAAGAGTTGGAAAAAAATAATAAAACACAAAAACATAGAACTAGCTATAAAATATGGATGGCACATCGTGTTTAATTTTGCATGTAATTTCTTAGTGCGTCAGCGAGGCTTTAGTGACACCGTCACCCAACCCTTCGCCTTTGTTGTTCAGGGAACCCTTCGTGGCTTCTGTGCTGGTTTTACTATTGAGACTGGGGCTTGGGTTTGTGTCTGCTGTCGCCAACCACCTGGTCTTCTAATTACTCCTCCAAGTAAGCTTAGAGTTGGTGAAGCGTTCGTTTCTCAGTTCAAGACCCTGCTAGAACCCGAAAGTAGTAGCTGATGGCTATCTGTGAATTTATTATTTTTTTTTTTTACTTGAAGTAGACTGTGTGATGCAGGAATCCTCACCTGTGTTCGTTTGAACCTCGCTCGCTGCCATGTGCACTACACCTCGTGACTCGGAAACTGGTGAAGATCTGCCCGTTCCGGGTTCCTGAAGATTGCTGTTCTCCCAAACACTGGTTACTACAGCGGCTTTTCTAAAGCATGAAGAAGAGCCCCGGAGGCCAGAGATCTTTATTGTCACGCGGTGTTCCAGCCTTTCTGTCAAATGAAAGCAAGCCTTACTGGAATGCTGTTTTCTCTCCGGCATGTGATGGTACCCGAACGAACGGTGTTAAATGAAGGGCGGAGTTGCAGGGGAGCATTTGAAATCTAGAAGTTAAAAGCTATATTTATAATGTTGATGAGTTTTAAGTTTTATTTTTATAGGGAAGATTTTTCTCCCCTGAAGTTGTGTCTGGAATGGCAAAATTGTTTCTATTATTAAAAATTGAAGTTGTTAGTTGATATTTGTATGTCTTTATTTATGATTTATTTTATATTTATGTATATATATATGTATTTTTTTTTCAAAGTTTTGGAACAAGCTTTTTTTGGCTGGGGACTGGCTCTGGATAGCCTTCAACTCTAGAATGGGGTTTGGGAGGGTTTGGGACTTTTCCTCTTAAAGGGACTACCTTCCTGCCCTAGGCTTCTTTACAAAATGTATTGTCAGTTGATTTTCCCCCCTAACTAATATTCTGGGGGATGGAGTGGTTAAGAGCATTGGCTGTTTATCTGACAGGACCAGGGTTTAATTCCCAGCACACATCTGGTGTCCTCTTCTGGACTCCATGGGTGGTGTGGGAGTCCTTCTGGATATGTGTTGCTTTTATTGGCTAATGAATAAAGAAGCTGCTTTCAGGCAATGGTTTAACAGAATATAGCCAGGCTAAAAGATATATATCCCCACCCTTCACCCCCGCAGGTCCTCATCTCACAAGGCCTCTAGGGGGCAGCATAGCAGAGCGAACACTTTGAGCAGCCTGGGAGACAGAACAAGGGGAGGCAGTCCACACCATATCCAAGAAAACCACTCCATCCCATTTGTAAAAACAGTGTAGAAACCCGACACTAAACACCCCCTGCTGCTGAAGTGACCTGTTTCAGGGAAGCAATGGCAGGACGAGAGAGGCAGGGGTGGGTAGGGGTTTCCAAGGACTGCCTGGTTCTGTTGGTGACTTTTTATGTTCGCATGGCTTTCTACAGTCTTCCATGTATATGAGAGAGAGAGAGAGAGAGAGAGAGAGAGAGAGAGAGAGAGAGAGAGAGAGAGAGAGAGAGAGAAGGCAAATTCAAGGAAATGCCATGTGGCTCCGCCGGAACAGACACTGGGAACGGAAAGACTGATCCTCATTCCTCTCAGGACAAGCCTGGTCTGCTTTTGCCAAATCTTCAAATTTCCCCTCTTCTTTAGCAGTCTTGACTTTCCACGCTGCGAACACTTAGGAACTGAGGTGACCGAAGCCTGAGAGCAGCTCCTTGTGCTCCTCCCACAAGTCTGCACAAAGCATGCGTTTGGTGCCTAGCGTGGGGGTTGGGGTGCACGCTGATCTGGCACTTGGGAGGCAGAGTCAGGTGGATTGACTGAGTTCCAAGGCAAGCCTGGGGCTACACAGTGAGACCCTGTGTATGACATTTTCCTCTTTCCTCGATAAGACCGTCACCCAGTACCCATATGCATGCATGCATGTGTGTGTGCACACACATATCCAGTACACACATATTTGTATAACATTTACATTTCTATGATTCTTGACTCCTCCCTCCCTAAGACAAATCATAGAAATGAGAATTTCTCTTCCCTAAGGCAGGTCATGGAAGCAAATATTCCTCTCTTTATCTTGGAGCTGGGGAGATGGCTCAGAAGTGTTTACTGCTCTTTCAGAAGAACTGAGTTCAGTTCCCAGCACCCACCCATGTCAGGGTGCTTACAACCACCTATATATAACTCCAGCTTCGGGTTGCTCTCAAGCCTCTGGCCTCTGTGAGCACCTATGCTCAAGTGCCTCCCCCCCCCCGACACATAATTAAAAATAAAAACCATTTAGAAAAAATGGAGGTGATTTTGGGTTGCGTTCCAGTCCCCGCTCTATGTCAGAGGTCAGAGTAGTACTCCTAATAAGAGGAAAAGAAAGTTATTTGAAGTGTAGCATCAGACTCCATTTCAAAGGGTTCTTGTCTCTTTGCTTTAGAAAAGTAGGCTGTTCAAAGCACTGGGGCCATCTCCCCAGCATTGCTGGGTTTCCCCATTTGATCTATCCCATCTCAACATGGCTGCCCATGCTTCCCTGCATGCATGTTATGTGGCTGGCGAAGGCTCCATCTTCCTCTGGAGAGCTGCCTGGAGGATGCTGTGAATTTCTTCGTCTGTATCTTTTGTAATAAACCAGAACACACAGATGGGTGTTTCCCTGGCTCCTGTGTGCTGGTCTAGTAAATGAAATAAGCCTGAGGGAGGGCCAAGGGGACCCAGATGTAGAGCCTGGGACCTCAGTGTCCAGTGTGCAATGAGCTTTGGGGGCTGAGCCCTTGAGCTGTGCATGGATTACAAGAGGTCACCGTGCTGGTTTTCACTGTAGGGTTTCTTATTTGCTGTGGGGAGTTCTCGCTCACACCATGGACCAGTGTGAGCATGGGATTTGTAAGAGGAACAGAATTCAGTTCCACAAATACCGCATCTGGGTGCTGTCAGATGATCCGAAGTTGCTGTTTCCTTTTCCTGAAAGGGAAGTCTCTGTTACCCCGTGTCAACAAGGTGCTAACCATGTGCCAGCCTTATTTGTAAAGCCCACAGTGGATAATGGAAACATCGCAACTCTCGGGCCAGGAAACGCTTCACCAGGCAGAGGCAAGCTACCGTGAGCGTGATTGGCAGGCCTCTGAACGACTAGCCTTCTCAGCCACCTTCTTGTCCAGTTCCAAGAAGTGCAGTAAACTGCATTTTCGAAGAACAGACACATCTCTGATGGGTACATGGTGAGAGCAGGCTTGTGTCGGAGCAGACGGACTTTCACCCACTTACTTATTTATTGGTGGTTGTTCTCATTTATGGGCTCATTTAGGGCAGAGGTTCTCAACCTGTGGGTCACGACCTCCTTGGAGGGGATTGATTATCAGATACCCTGCATATCAGATATTTGTAATTCATAACCGTAACAACATTACAGTTATGAAGTACAATGAAAATAATTTTGTGGTTGGGAGTCCCCACAACTCGAGGAACTGTATTAAGTGGTCACAGTGTTAGGAAGGTTGAGAACCACTAATTTAAGGGATAATGCTAAATTACAGCAAGGACCTATCCTGGGTTTTTCCTTAGGGTCTACTGCCATGGAGGAGTGGTCAGATCAGGGAGCCAATCCCAGTATTGCTCTTGCTGATGGTCTGACAATTTCTTGAGCTACCAGGGAAAAAAAAGGGGGTTCAGGAGCAAGTCATGCAAACCATGCAAACTTGCAGGGGGTGACCCACACTGCCACCCTCAAGTGTCATCCTTTGCGATGGAGCTAAGTATTTAAGAGTTTGCCATGTGCCACTACTGATGTGAGCCGCTACTTGCTTAATTCGGTGTTCTAGAGAGAATCTTGGCTTAAGGGTTAACGGGTTGGGAGGCAGGCCAGGTGAAGGCCAGAAGAGGCAGAACAGGGAGTAGCCAGCTATGGAACTACTTCCAGGTTGAGCTCAGCAGTCTTGTCAGCAGGGGTGGTTTAGGCTTTGGTTTGTTTTCTGGTCTGGTAGCGTCTCTCTGTCAAATAACTCCTGGCTGGTTGGTTCTAGAGCAGCAGAGTCAAAGAGCAGCTTGTGATTTCAAATGAAGACTCCAAATCGGGCGCTGCTTTTGTTATTGTTGGTTTTCAAGACAGGGTTTCTCTATGTAATCCTGGCTGTCCTGGAACTCACTCTGAAGACCAGGCTGGCCTTGAACTCACAGACTTCTGCCTGCCTCTTCCTCCCGAGTGCTGAGATCAAAGGCATGCGCCACCACCCAACTGATGCCCATCTTCTTATCACTGATGCAGGAGGGTTATTTGTCTATGTGTTACTTTCATTGGTTAATAAACTGCCTTGGCTTTTGATAGGACAGAAAATTAAGTAGGCGGAGTAAACATAACAATGCTGGGAGAAAGAAAACAGTGAGGCAGCCACCATGGAGCCAGCCGCCAGGTAAGACATGCTGAATCTTTCCCGGTAAGCCACCACCTTGTGGTGCTACACAGATTATTAGAAATGGGTTAGTCAAGATGTGAGAGTTAGCCAGTAAGAGGCTAGAGATAATGGGCCAGGCATTGTTTAAAAGAATACAGTTTCCATGTTATTATTTCCGGGGCTAAGCTAGCGGTGCAGGAGCCAGACGGGATGAAAAGCAGACCTGCCTGAAGCTCCTTACTACATATCTCTTCCTTTTTTCACATCTTTCAACTCTATTAGTACCTTCTGCCCTTAGCTTGAAAAGAAACTCCAAGATTCCCAATCTTGTTTTAACTGAACAATTTTTCTTTCAGACAGGGTCTCACTTTGTAGTCAGACTGGCTTAGAATTTACTGTACAACCAAGCTTATCTCCAACTTGTGGCAATTCTCCTGTCTCTGTTTTCCAATTTTGAGATTATAGGGAGAGCCATACCATCCCTGCCATCAACAGGAGTTAGGAAGTTAGCTGTTGGGGACTGGGTGGATTATATGGCAGGAGGAACCCCCCCACACACACCCCTTCACGGGAAGGAGCCATGTAAGCAGCCAGGTGTTGTGGATGTGAGTCCAGGTGCTTTAAAGAGTGACAACTGAGGAGACTAGAGAAGCCATTTAGAGCAGAAGTCTTGAGGGGGAGGGAACCAGCTGGATTCACAATTGGAGGGTGTCTTTTCTATTAGCAGGTGAACTGACTTCTGAGGTTTTAATGGTGTTTATTAGAGTTCGTTTATTAGAGTAGTTTTGCTCTCTATTATTCTAGACAAGAATTACAGTTCACTTTTGAAGGCGAACAGTTAAGTCTGTAGCAACAATTGCTCCAAGTCAAACTCAGTTGGTTCATTGTTATTGTTTTTCTCTGAAATGGAAGAGTTCTGGGGCTCCTCAGGTGACTCATTGTTACTATTTTTCTCTGAAATGGAAGAGTTCTGAGGCTCCTCAGGTGATTCATTGTTACTGTTTTTCTCTGAAATGGAAGAGTTCTGGGGCTCCTCAGTTGACTGTTTGCCTCCCATGACCAGAACCTGGGGCCCATCCCCAACTCTGCGTAAGCCTTGTATGGTGGTCTGTGCCTGTAACCCCAGCACTAGAGAGGTGGAGGCAGGGTGATCCGAAGTTCAAGGCCATTCTCACCTGCACAGTGAATTCAGGACCAGCCTGGGTTACCTGAGGCCCTGCAAGGATGGAAAGATGGGAAGGGCGGGGTTGTCGGCTTCGGTCACAGGGCTGCTGTGAGGACGAGATAAGGTCTCGGCGTCTCGGTGTACCATAGGGTGGTATTTTCTCAGTCCTCATTTGACACCAAAGCTCGTCTAGGAGCTTCCTAGATGTCAGTTTCCAAGAGGAACCCTTTTCAAAGTAGAAAAGCTTTTGTTTAGGCTTCAAAATATCACATTTACATGTTAACAGCATTTTGCAGCCCACAGGCTGGCCTCGAACTCAGAGAGCTGCCTGCCTTTAACCTTGACCTTCAACATGCATGTGTGTGCATGCGTGTGCACACCTCCATAAAAAGAATCAACAGAGTTGGAGAGATGGCTCAGAGGTTAAGAATACTGCCTGCTCTTCCGGAGGTCTTGAGTTCAATTCCCAGCAACCACATGGTGGCGCACAACCATCTATAATGAGATCTGTCGCCCTCTTCTGGCCTGCAGGTAGAACACTGAATATATATATATATATATATATATATATATATATATATATATATATATTCTTTAAAAAAAAAGGCCCAACATAAGGCAGTGCTTGTGGGGAGTACAGTGAAGGCTGGAGATTTATATTTCATTGCCATTTGCCCCCTTCCTTTCTCTCCCAGCATTCCCTTTGGAAGCTGACTCCTCTTCTTCTGTTTCTGCCGTCTTCAGTTTTGACTTAGTTTTGGATCTTGGCCTTCTGGGGGTTGGGCCAGACATGGCTGTGGAGGCACAGCAAAGTGTGTGAGCTTGAGGGACTTTGAGCTGGGGAGTGGCCACTGCCAAGTGTCTTGTTTGTATTTTTAAAATGTATGCTTGCAGAAGGAAATTGATTTCTACATAGACCACTCGCAATGGTGGGCGACTGATGGAAGCCGACTTACAGCCGGCCCTGTGTTCCCCGCAGAGGCAGTTACAGAGTGCGTTCTTTCCTGTAACATAGAATCAGAGGCTCAGGAGCAGCGGCCCCACAGGGCTGTCATATCATTGCAAGGCGAGGATGATGCCAAGAGATCCAGACCCCAAGCCTTAACTGGAGGCCAATGTTTCCACGCCAGTAAACACCTACCCCCTCTTTTAGCGGGGCATGGAGGCTTACACCTGTCATCCTTGCGCTCCTAAAGCCGAGGCAGGAGTGTGGCCTCAAGGATAAACCACCATGACGAAAACCAGTTCCCTCAGTTGGTGATTTTCTTGGTCTCCTTTGCATCGCTTCTAGCTGGGAACACCAAATGTGGTGGGAAAGACTTCCTAGACAGGTGTGGCCACGTGGATACCTTGGAGACAGAAGGGTCCTCCCTCCCCGGGCACACCAGTTGCAGCTTGGGTCAGTCCTGCTGCAGCCTTTGCCCCTGGCTGAGCTCTGGGTGGGGCTTCTCGGGCATCGCAGGGAGGACAAAGGGGGCCTCCATCGTGGGCCTGAAGCGTCTCTGTCCTCACTCTGTGGCACCGCGGGCTTCTTTCTCTGGGAGAGTGCAGAAGAAGGTGGATGGCTGCTTTCCGCGCGGGAGATGCTGCCGATGGGGGAGGTGGGCAGCAAGGTCACAGCGCAGCTTTAAGCAGAATAGCATCAATGGTGCTCAGAGGCAGCCCGGGTGGGGGCCGGTGGGGGAGTGCTAACAGGTGCTTGGCAGTCTAAGCTGGACGGTCCCTTGTGCCGCTTTGGGGAGCTCCAGAAACACTGGAGAGAGGTCTGACTGATGAGCTGCCAACCAGGGAGCCCCTTCAAATATTTTCCAACATATGCTGAGCGCTTAGCAAGCATTCCGCAAAGACACATCTGCTCCTTTTAGGAGCAAAGGTGGGGACTCGTGTTTATTTATATTCTTGTGCATGTAATGTACATAATCTTGGTGGAGGCGGTGCTGGGTGTTAAACCCGGGGTTTGGTGCACAGTGGGCAATGCCACCGCCCAGCAACATTGTCAGTCCTCGGTTTCCTGAGACAAGAGCTCACTATGTATATCCCGGGCTGCTGTGGTCTGCTTTGGCTGTTCAGCTTTGAACGTGTAATCCTCCTGCCTCCTGGGAGGTAAGAACTGAGGAGGAATGACCCAAAGATGGTTAAGTCATACTGCCAGGATTACAGGCGTGGGGTCCTGGCACCTGGACAATGTAGTTCTGTCCCCTTTGGAAATGAGTTGAATCTCTGCCAATGGCCGACTTTGCTCTGTCCCAGATACCTGTCATTAAATAAGCTTTGGAAAAAGGAGGGATGACCCGCCCAGCAGGTCCTAAATTACTCCAGGGTCTTGAAGAGGCACTATCTGAAAGACATGGGAGGAGAGAGAAATGGACGCTAAGCAGTATTCTTTGTCAAGGCATCCCGTTTATTGAAGTCTTAAATACTACTCAGAAAGGAGCTAGGGCAAGGGGGAACGGAGGATAGGGGGAAGGGAAGGAGGGGCTCGGTAGCTAGGCAACTAAGTGGGGCAATTTGGTAGCTAAGCAGGGCAGTTGCAAGGTCAGTGGCTAGAACACCTACTGTTAGTGATAAGCAGGAAGCCATGAAGACACTCTGTGGTGCTTTCCAGAGCTTGAGTCTCCACGGTCAGCACGTAATGTTTTGGCTAACTTTAAGTTTTCTTGTCTCAAGATTTTTCCTTCAAGGCCCTGTGAGATGTGAGAAAGGAGAAGCCTGAAATGGCTCCTGACAGAGGGACAAGCCCCGCAGAACGCAGAAAGAGTGGATTCAACAGAGAAACGGATTTGGCAGGGGCTGCAGTTCAGTGGTAGAGCAGGCTTAGGATGTTCTAGGGTTCAAGCCTAGCAACCCCGTCTGTCTTCGTTTGGGTCTCTATTGCTGTGGTGAACCTCCAGGACTGAAAGCAGCTTGGGGAGGGAAGAGTTTATTTCATCTTACAGCTTGTAGCCCATCATCAACCCAGGAAGTCAGGGCAACAACTCAAGACAGGAACCTGGAGGCAGGAGCTAATGCAGAGGCCATGGAGGGGTGCTGCTCACTGGCTTTCTCCTTCTGGCTTGCTCAGCCTGCTTTCCTTAAGCCTTCAGCATCTCCCACCTAGGGCTGACACTGCTGGCTTTTTTCTACACCCAGGGCTATCTGTACAGGGTTGGTACCGCCCAGGGTAAACGGGCTCTCATACACCCATTAACAGTCAAGAATGTAGCATGGGCTTACCCACAGTTTAGTCTGGTGGGGCAATTTTCTCAGTTGGGGTTCCCTCTTTCCAAATGACTCTAGCTTGTGTTGGGTCAAAAGCTATTCAGCACGGCACCAACCCCTACTCCCATCATCATCATCATCATTTGTGCCCGGCCATGCTTAAGCACGCATGTGCATCCTGATTATGGTGGTTCTCAGTTGTTCCTATCCTAGGTAGTCCTAGATGCTTGTGTTATTATCACACCCAAAGTTCCGCAGTCTTCCTTTATGCTGTCTGTCCTCTTCGCCTTCTCCCATGCACTCCTCCAAGCAGTACTATCTTCGGGTATCTGCCATCGTTCATTCTCATTACACGGCCGCAGTATCTCAAGCTGTTGCCGTATCCTGTAGTTTACTTCCTTCTGTGGATGGA
This sequence comes from Chionomys nivalis, assembly GCF_950005125.1. Classification (NCBI taxonomy): domain Eukaryota; kingdom Metazoa; phylum Chordata; class Mammalia; order Rodentia; family Cricetidae; genus Chionomys; species Chionomys nivalis. The sequence goes on from NC_080110.1 coordinate 35,394,158, forward strand.
GATGAATGTGTTGGAGGTGGCATGTCTCAGGAGGGTTCTAGGTGTCACGCGAAGAGACACGCTGCATAGCGGTGACCTTAAGAAACATCTCCCCAGCCAGGCGGGGATGGCGCACGCCTTTAATCCCAGCACTTGGGAGGCAGAGGCAGGTGGATCTCTGTGAGTTCGAGACCAGCCTGGTCTACAAGAGATAGTTCCAGGACAGGAACCAAAGCTACAGAGAAACGCTGTCTCGAAAAACCAAAAAAAAAAAAAAAAAAATTTATTCCTGTTTTGAGAAAGCGACTGACCATGCTGGAATTAAAGGTATGCATTACCACACCAGGCCCATGAGGGTTTTTGTTTGTTTGTTTTGGTTTGATTTTGGTTTTTTGAGACAGGGTTTCTTTGTATAATTCTGGCTGTCCTGGAACTCATTCTGTAGACCAGGATGGCCTCGAACTCACACGATCTTGCCTCTGCCTCCTGAGGGCTGGGATCAAAGGCATGTACCACCACCACCCAGCAGAGTTTTAGTGGTTAACAAAATTATAGGCACCTTTTATCTCTCTATGCTTTGGGAACCTATCATCACCAGGTATTAGAGGTGCAGGCTAAGAGAATGGACATGGGGATGGAGTATAGAGGGAGGGAGCGAGAGGGAGGGGGGACATGAGCAGCTTGGGTCTCACAGTGGGGCCATGACATGTTTTGTTAAATAGTCTCACATAGCCCAGGTTGACCTCAGTCTTGATCCATAGCTAAAACTGGCCTTGAATTTCTGACCCTCCTGCCTCCTGCATGCTGGGATTCTAGGTATGCCCTGCCAAGCTCAGCTCTGAAGTACTTCCCTTTAACACAAAGCTATAATGTAGAACTCTCTTAGGCTATGATACCATATGGTGCTCTTATTTCCTATCCTTCCCATTTGTGTGGCTATGTGAGTGTTTGCTCTCTCTCTCTCTCGTGTGTGTGTGTGTGTGTGTGTACACACGGAGGCTTAAAGCTGACAACCAGCCACTCCTCACTGTTGGGTAGGACCGCCAATGGAGCAGGGTTCACTGGTGACTGTTAGTCTAGCTAGCCAGCGCGCCCCAGGGATTTCTTGCCACTAGAGTCAGAGCTGGGCTCCCCACACCCACGTGGCTATTAGGGATCCATTAGGGACCCATTCCTGTTCTCACACGTGTGCTTTATCCAAGGGGCCATCTTTCCAGGCCTTTGGTGGTCAGGTCTTGCTATGTGGCCCGCACTGGCCTTCACCGAGTCATCCTGAGTTAGGATTGGAGCTGTGTGCTGCCACACCCGGCCCCGCCTCTCCACCTGGTCTAATTACAGTGATTCCCAATGCCACCAGGAGAGTTCATTACAGGGTTTTAAAGTTGGGTCATACGGATTCTGTGGTTCATGGATCTGACTTCATTGCATCCATATGCCCAGCCCTTGAGAGCCGCTGCTGGAGGGAAGGAAGGGGCTTCAAGGGACAGGGGCCATGTCAATGGGACAAGGTGAGATGTGAGGTCTTCTCCAGGAGGGCCTGTGCTGACTGCTGTTGGCATGCCAGTGAGACGGAGCTAAGTCTCATGTTTCCTCCTAAAGGGATCTGCAAACTTTCTTTTTTTCTGGGTAGTTTGTGATCACCCTGCACTGTTATTTTCTATTTAGGATTATATTCTGACCAAAACACCTCCACTGCTACCTTTCCCTCATCATCTCTTTAAGGCTTTGGTATCTTCTGTGTCAGAAGGCCAGTGCTTCAGCTAATTATATGACTCAGTAGGCAAAGAGACTCCCAGTTCAGCCTGAGGACTCTAGTTCAACCCCAAGAGCCACATGGTGGGCAGAAGAACTGTCAACCGTCCTCTGATGTGCACACACACGAACTGTCAGAAGCTGTTCTCTGATGTGTACACACACACACAAACACACACATGAAGAACTGTCAGAAGCTGTCCTGATGTGCACACACACAATAGAGATTAGAATATATAAAAGCACAGTGCCCATCTTCATTACTTACCTATACACACCCTTCACCTTAAACACAGGGTTGATTAAAAAGCAGCTCTCCTGACTACATCACAGCATTTGTGGATGGCTGCTGGCTTCTAGACTCTGTGGTCAGGCAGGGAATGCATCCAACCCAGTGACCACCTGCTATTACCCAGCCGAAAGCTGTTAGGTGAGAGCCAACTACGGCATCCCAGTTGCAAGCCCCCGAACACTGTCTATGCGGGCCGTTCCTCAGGACTGTTGGCAAAGGAACAACTTCGATGGGTGAGGTAATGTCTTCTCTGGGGCCAAGAGCAGGCTTGCTGTGAAATGGCAGGGGCTCAGCTTAGTGCCCCTCACCTGCAGCAAAACCCACGTGTGTCCCTCAGTGTGGGACTTTGCTGCCACTCACACAAGTGAGGCAGACAGCCTGTGATTCATAGGGGTGATCTTGACAGTATTGCTCAAATTAATTTTAAGGATTTTTAAGTGTGTATGTGTGGGTTTGTGCATGTCTGTAGTACCTATGGGGGCCAGAGGAGGGCGCTGGATCTCTGGAGGCTGGAGTTAGAGGTAGTTGTGAGCCACACAATGTAGGTGCTGGGAACCAAACCTGGGTCCTCTGCAAGAGCACTATAGGCTCTTGACCTCTGATTCATTTCTCCAGTCCCAAATTATTTTTTTTCAGACAGTAACCTGTCAATCTAATTCTCAACATCTAACATCTCCTTGATCTGTGAAGTAACCCACTCTCCCTGGCTGGTAGCTTGTGGCCAGTTTGTTTTTCTTAGTTGGAGCAGAGCCACACACTGGAGCTGAAGGTGCCTCACCACAGCCAGTTTACTTAGTGATGGGGATGGAACCCAGGGCTTTGTGCAGATGAGGCAAACTCAACCCACTGAGCTGTAGCCCCAACTGTCTTTATGGGACGTAGCTGTGATGAGACCACATAACCTGTAAGCTAGAATGTGAGGTATTTGTCCCTTTAAGAAAGTTTGCTGACTCCTCAAGATGTCATTTTTCTCTCAGGGAAATGGCTCAAAACCCTGACTACTACAAGGCATCTTCGTGGGTGGGTTCATCCATTGACTTAAAACACTAGAAATGATTCATCAGGAATCAGGATGTTCTCTTAATAAATATATGTATTTGTGTGCACTCAGGAGATCGTGGGGGCAGAGAGGCACTTGAGCCCCTGGGCTTGTTGTAACCATCCGTTGGATGCCACATGGGTGCTGGAAACTGAACCTGGCCCTCTGCAAGATCAAATGTTCTTGTTTTTTTTAAGACTTATGCTTTTTTTTTTTTTTTTTTTTTACTTGACTATTCTTTATTGTGGGCGTCGGCTCGGACCCTACGTGTACCAGGTGAAGCCGTAGTTGGCTTTGTCCAACTCCTCCTTGGGGCGCAACCCATACAACTCGCCGGGGAGGGGCGGCACCCAGCGTGGTGTGGAACATAGACTCACCTACCTTCCAGTCAGGCACGTCTTTCATGATGATGGCCTCCTCCTCCAGGTTCTCCCGAAGAAGCTGCAGGGTCCTCCGGTCCATTTCTGCCTGGAAGAGCGGCATGAGAGCAATCCGGGCCTCCAAGTCCTCAATCTGCAGGCGCCTGCGCTCCAGGTTCCACCTCATCATTCTCCAATAGCCGAAGAGCAAGGCCCCGATGCCCACCGCGAACATGCTGTAGCCCGACAGTCCCCGGCGAGGGAGGTTCCGCTTGTAGTCGACGGGACCGTAGCCCCCTGGTGGGGGCATGTCCTGCTTCACCTTCGACGCCGCCACACTTGCAAGACCCCCCAAGACTTATGCTTTTATTATTATTACTATGAATACAGTGTTCTGCCTGCAGGCCAGAAGAGGCCTCCAGATCTCATTACAGATGGTTGTGAGCCACCCTGTGGTTGCTGGGAATTGAACTCAGGACCTCTGGAAGAACAGGCAGTGTTCTTACCCACTGTGCCATCTTCCCAGGGCCCGGATGCTCAGCAGGGACTGGTATGTGACAGCTTTTCAGGTGGAGAGCACAGCTGAGGAACAGTGATTAGCATCCGGGTGGGACAATGCTGACCTGATCTGTCGGGCCTGAGTTTGGTGCCCAGCACCACAAATCGCCGTGAAGCAGCCACCTTCCACCTTGTGAGGACGCCTTCTTGTGGACGGAACAAACAAGACATGCCGCTCGAACAGAAACAAGTTTTAATTCATTGAAAAGTGCAGCAGTGAACAGGGTCCTTTGAAGGGCACTTTCTAAGTGACAAGATGACACAGAGCCAGGGCAGAGTGACTTCCAGAACACGTGATGCTAAGGAGAGAATTTCCAAGTCCATCGAGCAGAAAGAGCTGGTGAACTAAAGCCTGCAGTGTGCGCCTACCCAGTGGAGCTCAGCTGAGGGCCCTTGGCTTCCTCCTGAGGATTCTGGCCTGTTTTCTTTTGTTTAAAAAAAAGAAAAAAAAAACCACTGTCTGTAGACAGTTGCAAGTTTAAGATTATTTCTCACAGATGAAGGTGTAACCTCCACAGCTACCCTACTATTTTGTACAAAACCCCAGCGCTGACATTCAGAAGGTGTTTGCGACAGTGCCACTTGTTAAACCCAAGGACACTCTAAGCGTGCCCTTTACTTTGTCTCTGAGGGACAGCTTTAAGACTAAGTCTTTTAAGGCAAAATCCCTGCGTTCCACATTGTTTTTATGGTTGTCTATTTTGAAGACACTGGTGGACACCTCCAAGGGAGACATCAGATTACAAGGCCCTTAGGTGGGAAGCTGTGCACGCTGTGGTCTGTTGGGATAAACTGAGGTCCACTCCAGTGTCAGCAGGACCGGCACCATGCCCCACCCCTGAACATGTCACCTAAAGTAAGGGCAGCGAGGTAGAGACACTCATAGTGGCTCACGCCACTCTGGCTTCACCTGCTTCCAGGCGCTGCCACGAAACTGAAGGCGATGGCGCCGCAGCCCAAGGCCTGGTGAGAGCAGCTGGGTTTGTACTGAGGACAACTACGGTCACCCTCACTCATGCAGAAGACGGCGTGCGAGTGAAGGAAGCCAGTTCCCATCCTCTCCCTCTAAGGCGGCCACAGCAGAGCGTCCATCCACTGTCTGTCTCGTACCACTGCAGTTGCTGGGGTCACATGAGGTAAAGGCATGAACTCCATGGCTACTGCCCCAACATGGCCTCTGGGGTCCCAAAAGTGGCTTCTAGCTGTGTGTTCCAAGTGTTTAAAGCTGGGCAGAGGCCGTGTAAAGCTAAAATCACTTACTGCCTACGCAGAGCAGCTTAAAACCACACGTCTCCCTTCTCCTCTGCTGCCCTAGCACTCGGCCCCACCGCGGAAATGTCAGAGTGGAATTGGTCTTTGAGCTAAGAACAGGAGGATGCAGTTCTGGGCAGCATGGAACCTTGGACAGGGAACAAGGACTGAACCTAGTTGGTCAAGACTCTGGAGACTCAAGAGCTTACATGGGGGGGGGGGCACAAAGCAGCTGGTCCTTCACACCAGCCCTGAGTCACCCACTATGTTAAATGAGAAAGGCAGCTAACTGCAGCCGGTCATGATGACATCTTGCGGCACTGACACTTGACAACCCCTGGACAGGCACTTCTCTGTGCAGCCCTTCAACCTGCTCGGCCAAGCCTGCTCTGCGCTGGCCTCTGGCACTCATGAAGCGTGCTAGCCCTTCCCTTGGTGTGCCTTCTCTTCAGGGTTTCTGAGCACGCAGCATGGTTGGAGCCACTGAGGAGCTGATGGCTCCGAGAGCTAGGGGGGTTCACCTTTAACCCTACACAGCCTCCGGCTGCACCAGCATAGCCCAGGGTTCCAGCAAAACAGAGCAGAGCTTGGGTGACAAGCTGCACATTTACGATGACGATGTTGTAAACACCTCTCCACTTCTCCACAGACAGTTCTTTGCAGGGCTGTGTGTGTTTGATGGTGAGGCTCAGTCTGAAATGCTATACAGGGCTGTAGATTTGGGGCTAGCCACATACCAAAAGGCCTTTTCTTTCTGCCCTAAAGTATTGCCATTTATCTGAACAGTTTGACAAATTCAGACTTGACCACGTGGGAGGTCATCACACACTGTGCCCACCCAAGATGAAGGGACATGGAGAGGACAAAGACCTCAGGAGTGATGGTTGTCATCTGAAGGAAGAGACAGAGTCAGCCACTTCAACACGGGGTTGGAGTCACAGTACTAGAAGTCAGCTGACCAGTGGGAGGGATTTTTCAAATAGGACTTGAACGGCCAGGCCAGAGCTCTTCTAGGCATGGCTCCTACTGCAACCACTTCATGAGAAAGGGGTGTGTGAGGATCCAACGCAGAGCTGGCACGGTCCCTACAGAGGGTGCTTCGAGAACCTTCTCGTTCTGACGCTGCCGTGATTGCTGAACATGAGACGCAGGTCAAACCTGTATCTGAGGGAAGGAGAAGGACATCACGTGAACTCTAGCTAGCCATGGGGACTTCGTGGCACACTCTCCCGCAGAGTGGGCAAGAGGGGCTGACACACTAGAAGGAGCTGGTCGGAGGAGGCTGTAATCTAGAGGTGGTTTCTGAAGGTGAGAATATTTCCGCACAAACTCTGAGTTGAGAGAACAAGGTTAATGGTAAAAAGCAGGAGGTTCTTTAAAAAAAAAATTGCTATACAGCCCTGGCTGGCCTGGAAATCCTACTTAGACCTGTCTGTTCTCAGACTCAGAGAGCTGCTGCCTCAGCCTCAAGTGCTGGGACTAAAGGCGGGTGGTTAAGGGAGGAACGGCGAATTCTAATGTAGAAAGGATCCAGATGGCTGCGCTGACCCTTAGAGTTCCACTGCAGGTTCATGGTCTCCTCCTCTTCAGACCACCGGCACTTAAGAGCACACAGCACATGCACCTCAGATGCAGGCCTGAGTCGGCCTCATAAAGCTAACAACTCCAAATGTCTCTGGTCACCAAACACAGGCATTCATGGAAAATGTATGGACACTCAAAGCTCAGGCTCAACGGGAACAGTTAGGACTCTGGATATAAAGAGCACAGACTGGCCAGGGATGGGCTTTCCATGCCGAGCAGAAACATACTGTGTGGAATTCACGCTGGATCCTGCTTGTGGCCAGTTTCTGCAGCAACGTGTCAGAAGTAGCCAGATGATAGGCACAGGCTGTGGAACATTTGGCCACAGACAGTGTGTGATGGACGTGTGTGGCTGGGTTCCACAGCTGTGCCACAGGATCTAGCCCGATGACCCTACTGCAGAGGACTCTAAAACCAAATGTTTGGTAGGAAAGAATAACCTGGGATGATAAGTTAAAAACACACTCGGTTGGTGTTTACATAGCTCAGGTCAATAGGAGCGCACAAAGCCAGCGTCTTCCTTATTATATAAATATGCATCCGGAGTGAATTATAAAGACTGCTTTGGGTTAAACAGTGCTGGGGAAACAGGGTCACGCTGCATCCATTCTTCAGAGGGACCCCTGGGGCAAATCGTGCGTCTGGTTAACTTCCTGATGTGAAATGTGCGTGTGGGGCTGAGGGCTCTCTAGAAAGCAGACAATGACCCAGAAGAAACAAGACAGCACCACAGCCACCCTGCTCTGGCTGGCCAGATGCTGCGGCAGGTCTGTGTTCCAGCAGCAGAGTCACTGGGGCTGGTGGCCATGCATCATAACCCCAGAGAGTCCTTCTCTCTCCTTTTAAGGGTTCAATTCCCAGAGCCAGTCAAAGAACATATGGTTCAAAGTATTAAGTTCATTTGGATGGCTATGTCATTGTGACTTTTGAGAATGACCCTTTTCCAAGAGGGTGGAGGCTGGACACTGAAAATGGCTGAGCAGCCTTAATATACCCATTTGTTTACGCTAGATAAGATGACATTGTCTCTTTATACAGTGGCCTAGCTATTTAAATTTTCTCTCTCTCTCTCTCTCTCTCTCTCTCTCTCTCTCTCCCTCCCTCCCTCCCTCCCTCCCTCCCTCCCTCCTCTCCTCTTCCCCTCCCTCTCCCCCCCCCCTTTAGCAAGGCATGGTGGTGCACCTTTAACCCCAGAAGCACCCAGCGTGGCTAAGACAGTTAGAGAGACCTGTCTCAAAACAAAACAAAAAGCTAAGCCGGGGCTTGAACTGAGGGTGCTGTGAGGGTGGAGGTGAGCGCTCTGAGTCCAGTCGGGGCAGTCTGGGGTCTGTTTCTGTTTCTGTCTGTGCGTGCTGGGTAACGGCCCACAATCCACTTTCTCTACGCATGTTCATCTCTGACTTGGAGAGCAGATGAAGGCAATGAGAAGAAGGAAGAGTCAGTCACACCTCACCGCACGTCACTGCTTATGAGAGCTGAAACAATCCTTTCCCAGAGACATGCTCATTTAATCATTCTAACCCTAAAGCATAAAATCACAGCATGCTTCTTACTAATGCAGCGTGAATGCATGGGCAGCAGCAGACAGTGTTCCTCCAGACACAGTACTGTGGAAGGTTCCAGAGTGTGAGGCACACACAACTTTACAGGTAAGGACTGCCATTCACATTCAACATGCCGCAGTGGGTTTCCATTTAGAACGCACCTCAGTTCATATCTGTTTTCAGCCGTGTTTCATACACTGAATTTCTTTTTTCTTTTTTTTTTTTTTTGGTTTTTCGAGACAGGGTTTCTCTGTGGCTTTGGAGCCTGTCCTGGAACTAGCTCTGTAGACCAGGCTGGCCTCGAACTCACAGAGATCCACCTGCCTCTGCCTCCTGAGTGCTGGGATTAAAGGCGTGCGCCACCATCGCCCGGCATACACTGGATTTCTAAGGAATGAAGCGGTTTGCTCTTGGAGTGCTAGGATCAGGGTAGCACCAGGCCAGAGCTGACCAGCGCGACCAAGCAGAGCTCTGGGGACAGGAGAGCAGGGCTGAGCTTGTGGACTCAGCAGCCACTGGTAGCAGAGAGCCAAGTCCCAAGCAGTTTATGTTCCCAGCATAACAAGCTGATACAGCAAGAACACAGCATTCCCTCAAAAAGCAGAAAAATAAACACAGCTCAAAGTATGTGTGGTGGGGGAGCCAACAGCCTCCCTTTGTCTTCCAGAAGAGCAGGACCTCTAGGGACAGCACCGGGGACACTTACCCCGGATCAAAAACCCCTGGAGTGCGACAGGTTGGCCCCGAACAGGACTGGAGCATCATCAAGCGATAGTTCATCTTTCCCAAAAGCTCGGGGTCTATAGTTTTAGCAATGTTGGTGATTTGGTCTGGGTCTGCAGTTATATTATAGACTTCTACGAACACCTAGGGGCAGAAGGGAAGGAGCAAAGGAAAAAAAGCAAAGGTTATATTGAGAATATTTCTAAGGCAATTATTTCTAAATGGACAGGGAAGATATAGAAAAACAAGGCCCATCCATCAGGTGGGCTAAGGCTTCAAGATCCACACATTCGCATACTGTTGGGGTTCACCTGCACTGGACACACAGCTCATGCTGAACTGCGGTCACCTGTCCACCACACACTCTAGAGGTGAACACTCGATGGCCTGGCCTCAGTACCAAGACAGTATTGCAGGTACTCGGTGAGGGGAGTGCAGAAAGCCATGTGTGTCTCAGAACCTGGGGGCTCAAGCGAGGATGGAGTTGAGAACTGCGCTGACTTCTGGCCCCTGAATCATTTCCTATTTTAAAAAGTAGTTGGGGCTATTTCTTGCCAGCGGGGAAGGCTAAGCTGTATTATGTCTACGGCAGCATCATCTCTAACGTACACTGTCTAGCATCAAGGCCTCCCTCTCATCCGCATATGGTTCTCCAGGACATGCGAGGTGAACGCTGCCCTCAGTCTACCACGCAATGGTACCCAACAGATAAACACAGGGAAGGCCAGCTCAGCTCAAGCGAAGACTGTGCTGCTGAGCTGCCAGGAAGGGGCAGTCCCCTTCTGAAGAAGGCAGTGAGCATTTACTTCCTGCGGTAAGAGGGGGCCAGACTGGGTAGGCAAGCACCTGCTGAGCTCAGTGTGACTGCAAGGCCCGGTGCCCTCCAGACCCTTCAGGGATCCACAGTTATCAGTGGGGCCAAGTCCCGTCTTTTCCCAAGGAGGGCCTGTGTCCTCCACTCTAATAACAGATAGCATTGGCTTGTGCTGTGTGAGCCAAGGGGGCTTCTGGGTATGTCAGATGCTGGCCAGCCTGTTGGGAATGTCCCGGTTCCTCTCTGTAGACGCTCAAGTGCTCACTTTTAGCCCACAGACCAGGCGTGTGTCATTCTGAGAAAGTCAGCTGTGCACTTAAAGAGTGGGGGTGGTGAGGAGAGAAGGCTCCATTGAGAAGAGTCAGAGAATGAAGCCTGTCTATATGGGACTGTCTTGAGACTGCAGAGAAGAAACTCACCTTCCCTGGGTAGTGCTGGGAATGCCACCAGGCCCAAGTCCCCTTACCTCCTGGTCGTCAAACTCGCAATACTGCAGGTTCCACAGTGATGACAGCGTCCTCACGCACGCATAGGTGTTGTTGTAGGCGTCTTCACACACACAGTCCGGGAAACATTGCTGGGGGAAGTTTACAAGTTAAATGAGGATCGCTCTGACAGTAACAGAATCTGATGGCGGCCCAGGCACAGCTGTAGTTAAATGAGGATCGCTCTGACACTAACAGAATCTCAAGGCGGCCCAGGCACAGCTGTAGTTAAATGAGGATCGCTCTGACAGTAACAGAATCTCAAGGCGGCCCAGCCGGCTGAAGCTAGTCACGAGGGAGGGGAACCACATATCAAAGGAATCTCTCTGAAGGACGATCGGGAACGATCATCCTGGGGTGAGAAGAAAAATGCAGAGTGCCCCGAGATCTCAGTGCTACAAAGGACCAAACCCCATGTTCTCCACAGGCTCTGCCAGTCCACAGTGGGCTGTGCTGTGATTTTTACACACACATTTTAGAAGAACCCCCCAGGGTCCTTGCTGGCCTGAACTAGAAATCCACTTGTCTCTGCCTTCCCAGACCTAGGATGATAGGACTGTGTGCCAGCGCTGGGCTGGGTCCTTTACTCAGAACACTGAGTGACAGGAGACCCACGGCTCAGTTCCCCAAAGCCAGTCAATGTGGCGGTTACATCTGTGTGACCTGCGGGGCTGCCGCCAGTGTAAGGCATGTGATGACACTCGGGGCAAACCCATCTCTCCATCAGTCCTGACAGTCTGCCCTGGGGAGTGGGTAAGGTGAGGGGGCGGGGCCTGATGCCAGGACCAGCCAAACGGCATCAGTTGGTGGCGAGAAAGCCGCAATTGAAGACAAGCTCTACTCACAGACACTCCGGGACTCAAGGCAGGGCAGGTCGGGTCAGTGATGTTACGGCCTTCTCCTTGGTATTCCACCAGGACATCTGACCTCCAGGTTAAGTTGCTGGCTCCTTTCTAGGAAAAAGAGCGGAGGTGGTTTCTGCGATGCATGGCTCTCACTGTGCTGCCTGCGGGGCCTTTGGACAGGAGTGAAGAGCGTGGACACCGATGGAAGCCACCACTGTCATTTCTGGGATTTACAGTCTATAAAGGGACTTAGAATGTTTTATAGTCCTCTACAGGGGAGTATGTGAGGCAGGCTGAATGGAAGCCGGTAGCTAACAAGAGCTGACGGTGGTCCAGGCTGCTCCAAATCAGGGTCCGTGTGAACAGTGCCTAGCGTAGAGGAGGCAGGCCTGGGCAGGCAGTGTGGGGTGCAGATCCTGAGTACCACCTACATGTCACGTGCATTCCGTGTTGCATATTAGCCATGTGGAGAGAGGCTGCAGCATTTGAAACACACACATTTGAGGCAGACATATGAATACTGGAGAAGGCAGGCTCTAGAACAGGAGAACGTGTGAGATCAAAAGCAGATGACTTCAGGAATTCAGGATAGCAGAGAACATGGATTTAGGGGGGTCATGAACCCCAGCTTCTAAGAGGAGGAAGCAGGAACAGGTTGGGGTGGACAGCCAGGGGCTAAATGCCAGGAGGCCCCAAGCAGCAGGCAAGCTGGGCCCAGGGGACAAGCCTGCAGCACCAGTTACTGGGGAGGCTGAGGCACGAGAAATGACGAGCCCAGTTTGATCACTGGTCAACATACTGAGACCCGACTCTGCACAGTGAGAGGCAGGAGATGGTTAGGAAGGGCAGAGTAAGGCCGCACTGAGTCTGATTGGACCTGCCTTCGGTCTCTTCCTGTTCATCTCTAGATCCTGTCCTTGGTTGGGTGGTTCTCACATCAGCAACAATAAATGCAAGCCTTTTAAATCAGGGGAGAGCAGTTCAGGTTTTAGCAAGTTCACGGTCATCCCTGGTGTCAATTGAGAACCATGGCTCTAAAGACCACTGAAGCTGGAAGCCCTAGGGGGGATGAATGCTAGCCTGTGCTGAAGCTGGGAGCCCTAGGGGGATGAATGCTAGCCTGTACTGAAGCTGGAAGACCTAGAGGAGTGGGTGCTAGCCTGTACTGAAGCTGGAAGCCCTAGAGGGGGTGGGTGCTAGCCTGTGCTAAAGCCGGAAGCCCTAGGGGAAGGTGGGTGCTAGCCTGTGCTGAAGCTGGAAGACCTAGAGGGGGTGGGTGCTAGCCTGTGCTGAAGCCGGAAGCCACATAGAGGGGTGGGTGCTAGCCTGTGCATGACCTTGAATGCCAGCAGGAAAGGGAGAGTTGGTGATGAGGATTACTTAACTTGTGGCTACACTCAAACCTGAGCAAAACTGTGCAGGTCCAGGTTTCAAATGAGTCACTGGAGACTGCAGAAGTGCCCCTTCTTCCTTGTTCATGCTGCCAGAGCTGGGGAGAGCTTATCTGTCACGCATGGGTAGACCTGAGTCCCACACTTATGTGTCAAGTGTCCAGAGGACCAGGTTATGGCCCATGCCAATTAAATCAGCAGCTCTCATGGAGGGGGGCCCAACACTAGGATCTCATTTCCCTAGGTGACTCTCATGGGGACCAGGGTGAGACTCAGTGTCCAAATAATATCCCATGAGACATCTCCCTCATGGGCACCTGAGGCAGCTAGTATTCAGTTGGGAGTCATGCCCTACGCTCCTCAGACCAGGAATAAAGAGAAAAGACGCCTACTTGTGCCCCCTTTGTGCAGACCTGCAGAAAAGAGCAGAAGAAACTCCCCAGACATCCCTGTCAGTTTGCAAAAATCTGTAAGAAGCATTAAGAGGTAGAAGACAACATCTGGGAAAGAAGTTAAACGACAGAGCTAGAGTCCCACAGATACTAAAGGAGGAGAGACAGACAGCCAGGTCATGATGTAGTTAGGTAATGGAGGATCAGGTAGCTGAGAACAATATGGATCCATCTTGCAAACAACGCTGAATTCTCAAAAAGCCCAGACAGATCCACTGCAGAATCGTGTGTGCGGGCATGTGTGTGACGCTCAAAGCAAGGCCAAAACTAGTACGCTCAAGGTGACATACATAACTAGCGTGGGGACAATGAAGAGCATCAACATGCATAGATTTCCCCTGATTCTTTTATTTCTCCTTCCTTCTCCTGCTCCCCCCCCCCCCCCCCGCCTCGGCTGGAGAACGAGCCCAAGGCCTTATATGCTACGCAAGTGCTCCACCATGAGCCGCATCCGCAATCCTGCCAATCTGCCTTTCCACCCACACTCGGGGCAGTAAACTAGCTGGACAGTTATTTCCCCGTACCTCGTAAATAGTGTGCAAGTGCCCTCCATTCCTCAGACTTCTGAGACACTGGGGATTAATATTTAGTCTTTGCCACTCTGAGGTGACACAGACCTTCTTACTTCAGCCTCTGTTTGATGACAGTGAGGTGACCACAGTGACCTGGGCCACCTCCGTTCCATAGGTGGCTGGTTACTCAGAGCTCTCTGGTTTATCTATTGGGATGTCAACCTCTCTTTCTAAGCCTTCACATGCCATCAACATCCTCCTGTACGGAAGCTGGATGACCCGTCGGTCACCCTGGTGTGTTCATGGAGGGGATGGGAGAGAATACAGAGAGCGGAGATGACAAGTGGTCCGTCCCGTCAGTCAGCCGGGTTTGTTTTGAGACAGGTTTCTCTGTGTAGCCCTGGATGTCTTGGAACTCATTCTGTAGACCAGGCTGGCCTCAAACTTATAGTGATCCATCTGCCCCTGCTTCCCAAGTGTTGGGATTGAAGGTGTGCGCCACCACCACCCAATGTTATCTTTCCTTTAGGAAGTGCCTTCCCACCACATGGCGAGAGACAAATCCTGTCCTTTGACTACCAGGTTAGGAATTTTACTTTGTCTACCTGGCTTCCTCAGAGCTCGGGCTCTGTTGACTGTACTCACCAGAATGGGTACTAAGGAAACTCCGTCCATCTGCGTCTTATTCAGGTTATAGCCAGCAAGGTCTAGGATCGTGGGGCCCAAGTCAATATTTGAGACCAGCATCTGATGAGCAAAGAAAACAGGATGGGACACAGCTGGTCTCATCTTCCCTTTCCCTCTAATAAACCCGAGCTGCCCACCAGAAACCCACGGCGCCATCGCTTTCCCATAACCCAGTTTCAGACACTCAACTGCAACTTAAACACGAGCTTATCAGGTGCACACGCGAATGCACGTGGGAGGCTGTGCACTCATCTTACCACATGGTTACTAGAGACCATCTGAAAAACTCCTGCAGTCTCCTCACCACGACTCATGGGAGCACTGTTGACTACTGCGGCAACCTGACATTCACATTCGTTCACTAGACTTGACCTTGCATGCATTCCTAGCATTTTTTAAAGATTTATGTATTTTTATTTTATGTGCGTGTTTTTGCCTGTATAGAAGTAAATGCACCACAAGCATGCAGTGCCCAGTCAGAAGAGGGCCAGGCGTTGTTCTTCTAAGACAGTTTTTTACTGGCCTGGGGTTTACAGCAAGCCTTAGAGAGCTTTGGGTCCCCACCTCCCGCCTCCTCTGTGCTGAGGTCACAGGCTTTTCTATGTGGATTCTGAGGAACAAACTCAGGTCCTCGTATCTATGTGCGGCTTAGCCTACCGAGTGAGCTCCAGGTCAGAGAGACCTTGTCTCAAAAAAAGCCCTTGAGAAGCCAGGCCCAGTGGTGCACATCTTTAATCGCAGCACATGTGAGGCTAAGACAGGCGGATCTCTGGGAGACGGAGACCAGGTTGGTCTACAGAGTGGGTTCCAGGACAGCCAGGAAGACACAGTGAGACCATGTCGTAAAGAAACAAGGCGAACAGCTCCCTGGACCTCGCTTGGGGCTGTCCTCTGGTCACGCACACGATCTCGAGTGCGCGCACACCCGCAAGAGTGAAGTCTTTGAGACTAGGAAAGAGACTGAATTTTAGGCAGTCAAATATGGAGATTAGAAAAATCAATTAACTGTCATTTTTAATTTAAAACCAAACCAGAAGGGCCTGTATGAAAAGCAGGGCTCAGATTTCCTGGTAGCTGGGAGAGCCAGTGATGCACAAGCTGGTGCTGAATACATTAGCGCACCCCGCAGATGTCGTGGGTTACCACGCCACGGAGACACCTCAGGGAGCAGCAATCCATATGTCACCGAGAAAGCTCACCAGAGCTGTCCCCAGAGATTCCTGCCAGACCCCTGGGTGAACCGAGCAGCTGGGCTCACAGTTGATAAGTCTGCCTATAGCAATGGAAGAGATCACCATAGGAGGGAGCATAAGCCCCTGAGCCATCCCATAGGCCACAGGGCAGCCAACACAGGGTGTAAGAGAAACTGTAAATACCAAGCAATAAAAATCCAAAGGAAAATGGTAACTGCTAGTCTCACACACACAAAAAAACCTCACTTCTAATTCTAGAGCAACACTTCCTAATGGACTTTTGCTCAGTGGAGACACTTCCTAATGGACTTTTGCTCAGTGGCAAGGCCTGTCAGTTCCAGTACAAATCACTACGATTTGGCTTAAGTACCACAAACATACATGTGTTCCCAGGATACTTTCTTCCCATATACACACAATCACTGTGTCCTCTCTAAATAGGACATGACATGATTTTTGCCTATGAAGTAGATGGTTTCAAAATGTACATGTACTGTATGAGATCCAGAGATCTTTCATGGATACAGATTATGAGCAGAAAACTAAGAACTGAATCTATCATTGGTCTCACAAGTGTATAGTTAGCTCTGAAAGAAATACAATCCTGCAAAATTACTGAAAACAAGGGGATGTGCTTTCAGAACACAGTCAGGTTTCCAGACACTTAGCTCTGATAGTAAAACAACCATGTAGGGCTACCTAAGGCAAGTCACACAGCACCCCAGAAAGCACCAAGGGTTCATTTGGCAAAAGAGCTTGGAGTCTATGAGAGTCTAGCGCCACCAAAGCTAAGTGGCAGCATTGGATCTGCCTTTAGCTTCTCTAGGTAGGAAGAAGCCCAGGGTGTCAGCCAGTAGAGATGAAGGTAGCTGGAGAGATGGCTCAACGGCTAAGAGCACTTGCTGCTCTCCCAGCGAGCTTGAGTTCAGCTCCCAGCACCCACGCTGGACGGCTCACAGCTGCCTCTAGCTCTAGTTCTAGGACACTGGTTCTCAACTGTCCTCATGCTGGGATCATTGAGTACCATCCTCATGTTGTGGGGACCCCAACCATAAAACTATTTTGTTGCTACTTCATAATTGTAATTTTGTTGGTGTTATGAATTACAATATAAATATCTGATACGCAGGATATCTGCTATGCAACCCCCAAAGGGGTCACAGGTTGAGAATTGCTGTTCCAACACTGTCCTGGCCTTTGTGGGTACTGCACGCATGCACACGTGCACACACACACACACACACACACACACACACACACAGAGAGAGAGAGAGAAAACCTAACACCCTCCCTATCTGAGGACCGGGAAGAGCAGGACTTTCTTTGTCAGGGTCTTAGAGCTAACAGGTAGCCTCCTGACTTCTAATCAGATCTACCTCCCTTGGGCCAGAGCAGTTTTGAAATAGTTCCTTTTCTAAAGCTTCTATGAGGAACTGCTACTGCAGAATCTAGACCTAGACCGACGTCTTGCCAGAGGAGAAAACCAGTCAACTCTGGCTCTGACAGACACACTCCATTCCCGCTTCTGAGTAGTGACAGGTAGCTCAGGCCATAGATCAAACAGAGCCACTGACTGTTTGGTGATTGCCAACACACAGTAATGCCTGACGTTCTTTTTTAATTGAAGATTTTTAAAATCTCATGTGTATGAGTGCCATGCAGACATGCCTGCACATATATGTGTGTACCATGTGTGTGCCTGGTGCCAAGGACCCCAGAAGATGGTGCCATCAGATCCCCGGCACTGAGTTACAGAGCGTAAGCCTTCATGTGGGTTCTGGGGGCAGAATTGTGCTGTCTGCCAGAGCAGCCCCTGCTCTGAATTGCTGAGCTCCTCTCTAGGTCCCCCATCCCGCTCCTCGGCAGTTCACACTTCAACTGCACACCTGTCAGCCCAGCGAGTGTGACAAAACCCCATGGTGACAACAGACACAGCTCTTCTCAGTCCTGACTCTACTTACTACAAATCCATCTTACCAGTGTGGGTGAGCCCAGTGCATGTGAGCGTGAGTTATTACCAGTGTGGGTGAGCCCACTGTATGTGAGCGTGAGTTATTACCAGTGTGGGTGAGCCCAGTGCATGTTAGCGTGAGTTATTACCAGTGTGGGTGAGCCCAGCGCATGTGAGCGTGAGTTATTACCAGTGTGGGTGAGCCCAGCGTATGTGAGCGTGAGTTATTACCAGTGTGGGTGGACCCCACTGTATGTGAGTGTGAGGAATTACCAGTGTGGGTGAGCCCAGTGCATGTGGAATGTGAGGTGTTACCAGTGTGGGTGAGCCCAGTGTAGGTGAGCGTGAGGTGTTACCAGTGTGGGTGAGCCCAGTGCATGTGGAATGTGAGGTGTTACCAGTGTGGGTGAGCCCAGTGCATGTGGAATGTGAGGTGTTACCAGTGTGGGTGAGCCCAGTGTAGGTGAGTGTGAGGTGTTACCAGTGTGGGTGAGCCCAGTGTATGTGAGCGTGAGGTGTTACCAGTGTGGGTGAGCCCAGTGCATGTGAGCGTGAGGTGTTACCAGTGTGGGTGAGCCCAGTGTAGGTGAGCGTGAGGTATTACCAGTGTGGGTGAGCCCAGTGCATGTGAGTGTGAGGTGTTACCAGTGTGGGTGAGCCCAGTGCATGTGGAATGTGAGGTATTATATACTCAGTAGGGGACCACAGAGGAACAAGCAGTAAACTCAACAGGATGTGAAGCCAGCTGAGAGTGGATGAAAGTATAGAGAGGTATGGATGCCAGGCAGGTTAAAGTGATAAGACCCTTCCTAAGGGAACCGCACTCCAGAGCCTTTAAAGACAAGTGGGCTGGGGAGCTGAGGTGGGCATTTCAGTCAGAAGCAGCAGCCAGTTGTGCCAAAGCCGAGGAGAGGTACGGTTTCCTTGGGAGGAAAGTGGTCCGTACAAATGCTGCCACCTCCCTTGCCTGCTCTAACATCTTTGCTTTCCCACTGTTCTGCTCAGAGTGCTGGATCCACGGACCATGTGATTCCACTCTCCTCAACATCTAGGTCTCTGCTTCAATGCCCGGAGGCCTCTTCTGCTGCAGCTAAAGTTTCCTGTCTTCTCAGATGCAAGGGTTTAAGAATTTATCTTCCCTGGCTGCTTCTTGCTATGCCCAGGACTTCAGGCGGGCAACGCCATCATAAAAATGTACCGAGTAAATACCATTGCCAGTGCATGGACTCTGAGTCACACTGTGAATTGCAAGGCAGGGCTCTGCTATTTATTAACTTACATGAGCTCAGACAATTCCCTTGACTCCTTAGTTCCTTCCTTGGTGGGATGGGGTAAGAGGGCATGATCTCATGGGCTATTCACACAGCACTCAGAACTTCACATGTTGATATGATATAGCTCTGATGATGAACCAGACACCATTTAAATGCTTACAAGAGGCGCGGTTTTGGATTTGAGTATCTGCCTGGCAGAGTCAGCTGATGAAAAGAAATGGTTTGTCCTCCCGCAGCTGACGGGCACACCTCACTCTGCTCCCATTCAGTTTCTTTCCCACTGAATACAAGAAGTGTACATCCAGCCGGGCGGTGGTGGTGCACGCCTTTAATCCCAGCACTCGGGAGGCAGAGGCAGGCGGATCTCTGTGAGTTCGAGGCCAGCCTGGTCTACAAGAGCTAGTTCCAGGACAGGCACTAAAGCTACAGAGAAACCCTGTCTCGAAAAAAAAAAAAAAAAAAAAGAAGTGCACATCCTGCTGAGACAGAACCTCTACTCAGGTCAAATGCCATCCTTAAGATCTGCTGACCTGCCCAGCTTGCCTCCTTTGAGAGGAGTGGCCTGACCAGAAAGTGCCAACACTTGTAGTGGAACAGAAGTCTTGATGAGAGCAAATGTAACACAGATGACGGTTGTGAAGGCCAGTCTGCATTTCTGGGAGCAGTTTAACAGTGCTGCACCATGGTGTGGTGACAGGAAGTAGGTGAAAGGTAGGAAGAAAGCGAGGTGAGCATCAGCACCCACCACTACCACCACAGCATACAGCCCAGAAGTCTGGGTCCTCTGGAAACCCATCTTACAATTTTAGCTTTATGTGTTTGTTCATTTTCTCTGGTCCCAGAGCTTAGGTGACAACGTGAAACCAAGAAGAGAGAAGACATAGCTGGAGAACCTACTGTCATCTCCTGACCACTAGGAGACGTGCTCAGGATCAAGGTGGCCACCCCCTCTAGGAACAGAGTCCCAGTGAGATGGGCTGGCAAAGAACACCGGCCAATGGAACCACAGAATATGCTGCACACTACAGGCCAGAAGGGGGCAGAGCAAACAAGCTTAGCAAGGAAAAGACAGCGCCTGAGAGTATGCGCTCCTGCGTGCAGACTCATGAAATTGGGAAGGAAGATTCTGGAAGTTCAGGAAGTGACACGATTCACAAGCCTCTCCCCTTAAGGTTTATATTAACAGGCAGCAACAATCGGTAGAATGGAGCAGACTCCTTGGTGGAGCTTCCAGCCGGAGAGGGCCCCAGCGAAGTGTCTGTTATCACTCAACGCCCATTCTGGGATAGGCTTTCCAGTGATTAAGCCCCTGCGCCATCTCTAAGGAGCCCCAGCAAATCACTGACTCATGAGCTTCGCCAGGAGGAGCCACGGCTTTGGTTTCCCATTAGTGCCCTATCTGGGGCAGATGAGCATTTGTTCACAGCTCCTCACTACACTCAGTGAGGTCAGCCCAGCAGCAGATGCCCAGGGAGTCCCACGCACAAAGCTTGGGGTGTTCCGCTGTACCACGAGGGCCCACACCAGGTCTCAGTCCACACTGAAAGGGCAATGAATAGCGGGTGCTGGGTGTCTGTTCTATACTGCAGGCCAATCACAATCCTTCCTTCATGACCTCAGAGGGTGGACTGTGCTGGCGGTCAGCACTTAGTGCTTGCCAAGAAAGCGTGAGGGCCAGAGTTCACACCTTCAGTCAAGGTGGGTGTGCAGCCTGACCTCTACTCCAGCTTTGGAAGGTGGAGACGGAGCAGAGCATGCTGGGTAGCAAAACTAGCTTTATCAATGGGGTCTGCATTTGACTGACAGCCTGCCTCAATGAATATGGTGGGAGAGCAATCAAGAATATGGTGGAGGACTGATCAAGGATGATTACTGATATTAACCTTGGACCTCTACATGTATGCATATACATGTGCATGCACACACAATATGCATGTACTGCCCATGTGTATATACACACAGAGAAAAACACACACTCACACATGCTGTGGGACAATGGTCTTCTATTGTTTTAATAAAATACTGATTGGCCAGTAGCCAGGCAGGAAGTATAGGCGGGACAACCAGACAGGAAGTAGAGGTGTGTCAATGAGAACAGGAGAATTCTGGGAAGGAGGAAGCCCATTCCTCTGCAGTCCTGACCAGAACACAGAGGAAACAAGATGCGACTGCCCCGCTGAATAAGGTACTGAGCCACATGGCTAACACAGATAAGAATAATGGGCTAATGTAAGTTATAACTGTTAATAAGAAGCCTGAGCTAATGGGCCAATCAGTTTATAACTAATGTAGACCTCCGTGTGATTTCTTTGGGACTTAACAATTGTGGGAACTGGGCAGGACAGAAACCCGGACAACGGGGGGGCGACAAGAACAGGAGAATTCTGGTAAGAGGAAAAAAGTCAGACTGTAGTCGTCACCCAGATGCAGAGGAAGCAAGATGGGAATGCCTCACTGATAAAGGTACCAAGCCATGTGGCTAATACAGACTAGAATTATGGGCTAATATAAATTATAAGAGTTAATAATCAGCCTAAGCTAATAGGCCAACCAGTTTATATAATGTAGACCTCTGTGTGTTTCTTTGGGACTGAATGGCTGTGGGACCATGCAGGACAGAAACCTCTGTCAACACACACATGAAAACTGGGAAGAAATAAACCACACAATTTCCGATGGTGATTCTCATGAGAACCTCTAGGGCCGGAAGTAAATCCTGAAATGAGCCAAAGCTGTGCACCCTGACATGACATACACACATGGCAATGGGAACACACTCATGGGGCAGTGGGCAGCTGGGGGAGAGAAAAGCCCCTCTTTCCAAGGTTCCCAAGAGCAGAAGAACATTCCCAGGAGTGAATGCCGACTTCTCAAGGCGAGTGTGACCTCCACACAGGGTTAGCTGTAGCCAGGCACCTACCTTGCTTGTCTGGTTTGGTTTGATTCCAGGCCCTCGAACCAGCAGTGGAACTTTGATATCAAACTCATACAGCTGTCTTTTGTCTATTGGCAAAGAGAACTGCCCTGAAACAGAACGCACAAGGTCAATGCAGAGCCAGGACGCTGGCAGCACACACACCTTCTGAGCCACCAAGAAACTGAAAAGATGCCGTTTTAAGATCTATGTGTTGCATGAGCATTTGTGTGTGATTATGTGTGTATACACAAGTATGCCACATGTGTGCCTGCCCTTGAAGGCTAGAAGGAGATGCTGGATCTCCAGGAGCTGGAGTCACAGGTCACCTGACATGGGCACTGGGGACTGAGCTCAGGTCCTCCAGAAGCTGCCTCTCCAGCCCCTTAATTCTAGTTTTATAATACAAAGCTTAACTTGCCTGGGGTCCTTTTCAGCACAAGACAGGAAAAATAATTGAGTTTACCATCTCCAGATAAGTAACTAAAAATGACCTGTTCTAAACAGGGCAAACTGAGCAAAACAGTGTCTGGGAAGGAACGAGAGGCAAACATGGAAACATGTATGCACATGTGAGCTGATCCAGGTGAATGGTGCCACTCAAAAACTGCCACATAAAGAGAGAAACACGCCCCATCACTCAGTACACCACAGTCAAGGCCACTAAGGCAGAAAGGATTCCTCAGAAGAGGAATTCCGACAAGATACATGGGGACAGAACAAGGAGATTAACATGTGGCAGTTTGGTTTGAGAAATGGTTTCAGCAACAACCTCCAAGGGAATCTCACTGACAGGTCCAGAGGAAGGGACCAGGTTACACCCCCTGGCCCATCAATCCACACTGGTGTCCCCAGAGAGGCTCAGCCAGACACCTCACAAACTGGTGTAAGATTTTAAGACAATCCTGAAGCCATTTCTGACAATTCTGAATCCTCTCAGCCTCTGTGCCATAGTGCTTCCCCTCCTCCCCTGGGAACCAAGGACCTAACAGCTACACATGCACGTACTCAGTTCCTGAACAATTACCCATATACGTATGTTTTGGTTCAGTCCCCTGGGAAATAGGGTCAAAATAACCTCTTACCTCACCTGATCTGACAACAGCTCTCCAGCCAATTATTGGTAATAGCCCTTTCAAATAAGCCAATCATAATAGTCAAAGAACAACCCCCCTTGCTTCTGTGGCCCCTTTAAAAGTAGACTGTACCAGCTCTTCGGGGTCCCTCGGCTTCCCGAATGCTGGGGGACCCTGTCATGACAGAATTAATAAAATCCTCATGCTTTTGCATCGGCTGTGGAGTATGAAGTGGTCTCTGGGGGCGACTCCTCCTCGGTGTTTGGACGCTAGAGTCCAACATTGGAGGCAGGAAGTACAGCACGGACAGCATCTCTGGGGCAGCCTCCTGACCTAACACTACCCTGTGTCAGGTCTCCAGATCACAGCACCAATCTACAGGAAACTCTGAGTGGAAATCAACAAGCAAGCCTCACCAGACAGTAACTAGCCAAATCCAGGATAACAAGTGTTCTACACAACAGAGGGGGCACTTTTCTCAGGAAGTCAGTAGCCACTGAGACTCGGAGGAACTCAAAATTCAAGGTCGTAAGTAGAGTTATCTGCTTGATAACTTAGATGGTCGTGGAACCATTTGTGGATTCCCGGGTGCCTGAGAGGTGCTTCAAAACCTTTAGAAAATAGCCGGGTACCAAGGTACACGGTAATTAATCCCCACACTTGAGGGCACAATGGGGCAATCATGAGGTCAGGGCTGGGGTGTAGGTCAGTGGTGCAAGGGCTGCAGTCTGACTGTACTGCACTGCAACACCTGCCCCCCTCACCCCTACACACAGAGAAAACCACGGGGAGGAGGTCAGAACGCGCACGGCCATCTGTAGCTGAAAATATGAGCGGGAAGACAGGAAGGTGTTTCTCATTAGTGCTCTACTCAAAGAGGCAGGATGGATGCTGACCAGGCCTCAAGCTCCTAGTCAAGCGATCCTCCTGCCTTAGCCTTTTCAGTTAGAAATACAACAGCCGGGCAGCCACACCAGCTCCTACTCTGCCCGTTAAAGAAGAGCCACGATAATGTATTGAATGCTGTATGAATATGCACAAACGAAAGCACACCTCACACCAGCTCAGAGGAAACGTAAAGACATAGAAAACAGAAAACGCTTGTCTTTAGCTAGAGGAGGGACAAGTCAAGGGCATGGAGTCCACCCAAACTGCCGCTTTCAAAAACCAGGAATGTCCCCAAACTGTAAGACTTAGTGCTAACGTTGCCCACGGGCAGCTTTCTGTCTCCCGTCTACAACACACTCCCTAAGCTCACTTATCCTACAGATGAGCTCATCTTCTCTGTGCCTCGGCCTGGCAAGTCTGCTGTGAAGCGCTGGACTCCGGCCACACGGGTGACAGTGGGGATGTGTTCTCACGGACGACAGTGCTGACCCTGCTGCTCACCTGTGTGGTAGCCATTGTCTGAGGTATAGAAGATGTACGTGTTGTCCAGCTCGCCGGTGGCGTCCAATCTCTTCACCAGCTTCTCCACGAGATCGTCAACTGAGAGCAGAGTTTGCCACCTGGGAACCAACACAGGGTAGAATCAGGACTTCAGGGGCAATGGCTGCACAAAAACACCCATCCCACTAAAGCAAACACCAAGAGCTCAATCTGTCCCCCAGATTCTGTCATTGCAAAAGACATATTAGAAAATTCTAGAACATTGCCAGGCGGTGGTGGCACACGCCTTTAATCCCAGAACTTGGGAGGCAGAGGCAGGTGGACCTCTGTGAGTTCGAGTCCAGCCTGGTCTACAAGAGCTAGCTAGCTCCAGGACAGGCTCCAAAGCTACACAGAAGCCCTGTCTCGAAAAACCAAAAAAAAAAAGAAAAGAAAGAAAGAAAATTCCAGAATACAATAATTACTTCACTTCAAATCTGTTTCCATAGAAATACATCAGGCTTTTAATAATAAGCTAACTTTATCTTTTACTGTTTGGGAACAGAGTTAATCAGAAATCACTACAGGTTGTTTCAAATAAGTCTGTGCTGCACTACTGTTTACTAGTCCAAACACTAGGCATTGGCCTATAGGCAAGAGGCCAAAGCTTGTTTACTGCCTGTTTTTATAAAGTTTTATTGACACATAGCAATATTTTCATATTGCCTAAGGCTGCCTTTATGCTGGGACACACAACCTGCAAGCTTACATTTGCTACGATTATTATCTGATCCCATAAAAAATGTTTACTGATCTCCGGTCCAAAGTCAATCCACTCTAAGAGAAAAGTAGTGAATTTTCACAAAAATTGACCTAGCACATCTTTAAACTCCCAAACATCAAAGATAAATACTCTGCTCAATATTTGGTCTGATTTCTATGTAGCTTTCCCTTTAAGCTTGGGGAGAAATTGTAGTGTGGAGTGGCAGGCCGCTTCCCTGCTGCCCCAGCTCCGGTCACCTGGCTGCCCGCACAGCTTTATACCCGAAATAATTACACGGAAACTGTATTCTTTTAAACACTGCCTGGTCCATTAGTTCCAGCCTCTTATTGGCTAGCTCTTACATATTGATATAACCCATTTCTAATATTTTGTGTAGCACCACGAGCTGGCTTACCAGGAAAGATCTTAACCTGCGTCTGTCTGGAGTGGGAGAATCATGGCGACTGCCTGACTCGGCTTCTTTCTCCCAGCATTCTGTCTGTCTACTCTGCCCATCTAAGGGTTGGCCTATCAAATGGGCCAAGGCAGTTTCTTTATTAACCAATGAAAGTAACTCCTCCATCAAGAAATGTTCAAGCAAATAGTTCAAGTTTGTCATTTCCTTACCAAGTCTTAAAAGTAGGCATTTTAATCAGTGTTGGGGTCCAAAGAACACCATGCACTTGAAGGCAGACGAACGCCTGCTGGCGGAGTGGCAGTGCCCCGAGTGCTTCTCCCACTGGCCTGCCTCTGTTTGCTCAGGAATAACACAGTGGCCACCCCAGCCTCAAACCATGCACACTGAGAATGGTCTTAATCATAAAAGAAAACCTCACCACCGCAGCGCTTACCTCCTTCTGAACGCGTCATCTAGGAACTGTATCGAAGAGTTCGTCATGGGAGTCTTGGCTTGCCGAATTAGCCAGTGCTTGTTCTAAAGTTCAGAAGAAACCAATGTTAACATCAGGTCGTCACTGTCACATTCCAGGGAAGACAAAGGACCATCTACACTCTAGCAAACTATCTAGAACAGTGCTTCTAAATCCATCAGATATTGTGCATATCAGATATTACATTATGATCCGTAACAGCAGCGAGAATTACAGTTATGAAGTGGCAACAAAAATTATGTTGCGGCTGGAGGTCACCGCACCATAGGAACTGTATTAGGGCTGCAGCATTAGGAAGGTTGAGAATCACATGACAGACTGCCTCTCAGCTCTGCAGATGGACAGATGGACTACTCCAGTACTCTACCAGCCTCCCACTGGTAAACACCCCGTGCTCTTTCGTTGGCAGCAGTGATTAGACACTCTGGTGAGTGCCATAGAGAAGCTACCAGCTAAAGTGAGATTCAGCTGGTAACTCTAATCCCGTCAGCTACGGGCAAGTACTACCTTACCTCTCTCTAAGTTCTGCCTGTACAGCCCTGCGTTCCACAGTCTGTCAGCTCAAGAGACTGACATCCCCGGAAAAACCCTGGGTTTAAAACCTCAAGTTTTGCACATATGACACACTACCAGAGCATGCAAGTGTGGTCCCCAGCAGTCTACACAGGGCAGCTTGCAACTGCCGGTAACTCCAGTTCTTAGTGGATCTGAGCCCTCTTCTAGCCTCCTTGGGTACTGTACCCACAACATAAACCCACAGCCAAGACACACATTTAAAAATACAAACAAAATCTTAAAAAGTAACAAAAACCTCTTCAATTTTGGAGGGATCTTTTTTTTTTTTTTCCTTTCTTTTTAAAACAGAGATAGAGATGGAGATAGGATTTCTCTGTGTAGCTTTGGTGCCTGTCCTGGAACTAGCTCTTGTAGCCCAGGCTGGCCTTGAGCTCACAGAGATCTGCCTGCCTCTATCAAAGGCGAGCACCACCACTGCCAGGCAAGAGGGACTTTTTTATGTACACAGTAGCCACATTTTAAGTAACAAAAACATCCCCGTACGCCATCAATTATCGTGTATTCACAAGGCTCTAAGTGACGACTTTTCAAACTACACTCCTGAAACTGTTCCTTGGTTAATAGGTTTTAGAAATTCAATCTTAAGTTCTCTTGTCGGAGGTTCCCATGAGATCATGTGACTTACGTAACTCAAAGTTTTCAATCTTACTGCTGCTCCCCGGCAACTTCTAGGAACTCTTTTTGGAGCACAAAAATGAGACTAGTCCACTAGTTAAGTCAGCTTCTACTGTAAGAGCATACGCCTGTGGTGTGGCGAGAGTATGCCAGATACTTCTCTCCACTGTAACCATCACAGTAATCAAAGGCTCGAGGCCGCCCCCTTCAGGAGAACAGGAGCATAAACTCCTGCTCATTTCACAGACAGAAACTGATGCTCCTGGCTCGGATGTCAAGACTCATTCTGTACATTAGAAGCACTGTGACTTCTCGGGAAGAATCAGGCAATGGGGATCTGCTTACACCCTCTGTCAAAGGATGCATAACTCACTAACTAAAGGATACTTCAAGGAGACAGGCGTGGTGGCACACACCTTTAATCCCAGCAATCAGGAAGCAGAAGTATGAGGGTCACTGTGAGTCTGAGACCTTCCTGGTCTACACAGGCTTAAGATACAGGAGCCGTTAGCAGATGAGGCAACTGCTTGGCTGTGGTTTGATCAAGCAGCCTGTCATCCCTACACACGCCGCACTGTGCCACCTCCCTTCTTCTCATGCTTTGGGCCAGTGAAAAGCCCTAAAGGTGCTACAAGGGCAGATGTTCTAGAGACACAGCTACCAGGACAGAGGAGGCAGGAGACATGCCTAGCATCAGGAGTGGTGGTGTCTTTACCATCCCTGGGAATCTCTTCGAGCTGCTCACTGATGTGTGGCAGGAACTTTCTGTCTGTATCCCTGAAAACACTGCACTAGGAACAAGTGCAACGGTCGCTCTGGGAGCTCTGGGGGGAGGGGACTTCTTCCAAGGCTCATGGCTCCCTGCCTGCTAGATACGGAGAGTGAGGCTTACTTAACGGATTAGAGGAACCTACCGTCCCATGGATGTTGAAGTTCTTGTTTCTTGGTGCAAAGACATTCTGGAAAGCCTTCTGGTACTGAGGTGCAGCTGTCCAAGGAGAGTGGGGCGCTGGGGTGGAGATCATCATGAAGAATGGCTCAGAGTTGGACTTGTAGTCGAGGAAGTCCAGGGAGAGATTGGCCTGACACACACAGAGAGTTGTCATCTCCTGCCCCCGCCTAGCAACTGCATACCCAATAGGGAATTTTCTCTTGGTAGACAGTGTGGCTACGAATCTCTCATGTATTTCACGTCACAGTCATGTGTGTAGTATGAGGGCGGCAGGACCGGCTAGCTTACACCTGAAATAATTACACAGAAACTGTATTCATTTAAACACTGCCTGGCCCATTAGCTCTAGCCTCTTACTGGCTAACTCTCACATCTTGATTAACCCATTTCTACTAATGTGTATCGCCACTTGACTGTGGCTTACCGGCATGAGTCTAACTACCGTCCATCTTGGGTAGGAGAAGCATGGCATCTGCCACACTTCCCTTCTTCCCAGCATTCTGTTCTGTCTACTCCACCCATCTAAGGGCTGCCCTATCAAAAGGCCAAGGCAGCTTCTTTATTCAAACAATGAAATAAACACAAATACAGCAACACACTGCTGGAATAATAATTTGGTTTGGACAATGCTTACAACCTTGACATGTCTACCAAGGAAAGCAACTGAGACCTTAACTGTAGAAGACCTAGAGGTTGTTATGGTCCCCAAACAGTAAGACATAGTAAACTGTCTATTTTAGCATTAACTTAAAATAATGATGGATATATGGCCTCAAAGAAAGTTAGGGGGGCCAGTGAGATGGCTCAGCAGGTAAAGTGCTTGCTGCCAAGCCTGATGAGCTGTGTTTCCTCCCAGACATCCCAATATGGCAGAAGGGCAGAACTGATCCCAACATGGGGGAAAGACAGAAATGAGCCCAACATGGGGGAAGGGCAGAACTGATCCCAACATGGTGGAAGGAAGGGCAGAACTGATCCCATTATGGCAGAGGGGCAGAACTGACCCCACATTCTTTTTTTTTTTTTGGTTTTTCGAGACAAGGTTTCTCTGTGGTTTTGGAGCCTGTCCTGGAACTAGCTCTTGTAGACCAGGCTGGTCTCGAACTCACAGAGATCCGCCTGCCTCTGCCTCCCGAGTGCTGGGATTAAAGGCGTGCGCCACCACCGCCCGGCCTGACCCCACATTCTTTAATCATTTCATTCTGGCCCGTTCATGCCCTCGTTTCTCTCAACACAAAGGGCATCTGTCTTAATTCTTTTACACCACAAGCTCTACAGCTTCCTGTGGTTTCTTCAAGACTCACTTCTGTTTGGTCAAAGCACTCGCGATGGCTCCTCCCTTGTCTGTATTGGTTACTCTAACCTCCCTCAGGCTTCGGCTGGAAAGTTACCTAAGTCGCCCTTGACCCTTGTCTAACCTACCAGCCCCTGTGCGCACACGACCACACACCCACAGCAGGTTAATTGCTGGTCGTGAAGAGGCTACCCTCCGAGGAACTGGGCTTTGCTCACTCATCAGGGAATGGCTGCACCACGTGCTAGACTGAGAGTGAACACTCTAGGACAGGAGGGTTCCACCTCCGCGAGCCCTGAAGGACATCTGAGGAGAGTCCCTCTGAGGCAGCCACTAGAGCTGCAGGGGTCATGAGGACACTATATCAAGAAAAGCGCCCTCTGGGGGTTCTGATCAGCTGCAAGTACTTTTTGGCAGGTAGACCCGTCTAGATGGCAGCCGGCCCCAGAGCTCACCAGA
The DNA here is from genome assembly GCF_950005125.1 of Chionomys nivalis. Classification (NCBI taxonomy): domain Eukaryota; kingdom Metazoa; phylum Chordata; class Mammalia; order Rodentia; family Cricetidae; genus Chionomys; species Chionomys nivalis. The sequence goes on from NC_080110.1 coordinate 35,423,750, forward strand.
ACGTCCGTCAGGTAGTCCGTGCTGTAGTTCTCGCCGTGCTTCCTCGCCTTCCCGTTGATGGAGAGCGTGTAGTTGTAGTACTTAGAGTTCTTCTCCTGTAGAAAGGAGGAAGAAAATCCAAAATCTGAGTCCAGAGTGTGAGCTCCTGCTGGGCTCGATGAAGTAAGAGGGACAACTGCTCAAGCCCCCGAATTGGGTTCGGGGGACATCACCATAGACCAGAAGATTTTCATAAGTCTGTGTGGTTTTAGAAGCCAGACATGGGTCAGGAAGACCAGCCCACAAATGATAGGAAAAACACTTGGAACGGAGTGACTCACCAGTCAACAGACTGTCATTAAGGAGACAAATAGTTTTCCATAAAGTGAGACTTATGTTGGCAATGGGGCTAAGTCAGAGCACACATATTTTGCATCTGGGGCTGTGAGTAGTCGCCACTGACCTTAACAGTCACTTACCAAGGCATACCAGTAACTCCAGCCCAGAGGGACGTGCTCCAGGCCACCTGCATCCGGGGCTCCATACTGAAAAGACAGCCAAGCAGGATGTTAGAACGCCCTAGATATGACCAGATGAGAAAGAACAGTCAACCGAGCACACCTTTCGGCCAGGGCCTAAAACACAGCAGGCGTACAACTGCCCCCAAAACACAAACTAGTTAAAGAATAAAGAACTCCCTAACTCAAGCCATTTCTTCAGTGGAGTCAGTAACTCTGGTCACTGCTAAATCCTGCATGCCCCTGTTCTGAATGGCCAGTGTGCCATTTAATCATTTAAATGTACAGAGCCAGTCACGTGACACAAGCTTCAGACTTCAATGCAGAGGCTGTATCTGAACACACTTCTGAGAAAGCAGGCTGCGTCTACGCTATGACGACACCGCAATAGCTCTAGGACATGACGTGTGGCCTATGAAGCCCAACACTCGCCGTCTGGCTGCTACAGGGGACTCTCATGGGGTGAGAGCTGAGCTACGACCCAACAGTTTAAACGACCCGTGGCTGGCAACAGCCAAGAGAACCAGACCGTGGACCATTACTTCAGCTGTCCTGATGAAATCTAAGTTTGAAGGCCAATTTACCTGGTAAAATGGTTGTGACTACAGTACTTTCCCTAACTAAATACAGTTAGTGCTGCCACTTAAGACAGTATAGAATCTCTGGAAACGTCATTACATACACATCAGATGACCTCTAGTGTGCAAAGCAGCCTAAGTTCCCTTCTGGCCATCAAAGGTCTCTGACCCCACGACACAGCGTCTTTCTACTTTCCATGATTCTCTCAAATTGACTCACAGGTCACAGAGCTATGCCCTCAATGACAGGGAGGAAGGAGCGGAGAAAATCCAGAGCAGATATAGACCTCTGGCTACTGCAGGAAAAGGGTGTGTGAGAAAATGTACACTGTCTCTTCACCCCGCTCCCCGTTTCAGCCATCACTAGAGAACCCAAACACCCCCAACACAGCACAGATGCTAAGAAAACTGAGACCCAGGGCGTGGACTTGTGACTATGGACCTCGAGGTGACAGGCCACAGTGAGGCACCGCCCGCCCAGCCCCACGAGGCCAGCCATGTTCCCACAGCCGCACTGCCATGGGGCTGTTCCTTGGTCAGTTTCCCCACAGTCTGGTCGTTCGGTGTGTTCTCACCCTGAAGGTAAGAAAGGAGCTGCACACTGAATTGTGCTAATTAAGAAATGATCCCATGAGACCTGAGCAGAGGCTGGGAGCAAAAGCCCCCCACTTGATGTTGGAAAAGAGGAAATGGAAAGGAAGATGCTGTGACAGCCACGTGACCAGAATCCCTGGAGAAAACAGGGAAGCGGAGACAGATGGAAGAGCACTCAGGACAATTTGTAAATAAATGCTGTGGGGGCTGGGTAGAAGGAAAGCAACTGCAGAACCCAAGCACACGTGTTTGTCTGCTGAATGCGCAGGTCAGCAAAAAGCTGCAAATAACTCTTTAATAGCATGACTCGAATTGACACCAATGAGAAAAAATTATTCTCAGGAAATATATTAATTCACATTTAAATGCCATCATAGGAAAGGAAAAGATCATTCAACACACCTCATTCAAATACTTCCCAGCAAAAAAGGTCTGATAACCGCACATTGATCTGAGGATGGCGGGGAACGTGCTTGGCTCCTGGATCTTCTGCCAGGACTTGCTGCTGCAGTTCCCCTCCAGAGTGTTGTTCACGACGTGATGGTTGTGCGGGTACTTCCCAGTCAGGATGCTGGCTCTGCTGGGGCAGCAAAGAGCGCTCGGCACATACTACAGGGATGGAAGAAAGGGTGAGGTTAGACCACAAAAAAGACTCAGCGAGAGGGAAGAGGAAAGCACTTAATGCTTGCATTTTAATTTCAGGGTCTCCTGGAGCAGAGCTCTTTCTATACACACGGTGCACACCAGAGCTGCTCAAAAGTCATTCATCAGAAACAACAGAGTAGATTTAAAAAAAAAAAAGTGACCAAGTTGCTACTTGAGAAGAGGGGATCATGAGAGAGGTGGAAGAGATTGGGTCAAAGTGGGGGCAGTAAAAAGGACACATACAACATGAAAGCAGAAGGAAGCTGGGTGGGGGGGCAACAAGAGGGAAGTGAAGATGGGGAAGGGAACGAGCGTGCGCGCACACACACTGTTATTAGATCCATTACTTTTTGTTTCCTAGCACAAAAGCTGATCATCTGGAATTCATGCTAGCATTACTGTTTCAAGTACTTGCTGCCTTCAGGTGCTGGGACAGAAAGATCAGGGCCCAGCACATCCCAAGTGTATGCTCCCCACCAAGCTGAGCCTCCAGCTCTGACAGGCCTTTGAAAATGCTCAGGAGGGTGATGGTCTCCACATGAACACTCACTTCTTCCTTTTTTTTAAAAATCAGATGTATTTGTCCTCTGTAACTTTTTCTTTCAAATTTTTGCCTTGAAAAGATTTTATTTACATGTATGTGTGAGTGTGTGCGCTCATGAGTGTTTGTCATTCGTGTGTGGGTGCAGAGGGTGTCAGGTCCTTCATAGTGGGGCCATGGTTACATGGTTACAACCATTGCTACATGGTCGATGGACCCACATTCCAGTCCTCAGGATGGTGCAGCAGGCAGCTGCCACTGCGGGACCTCCTCTCCTGCCCTGTCTCCTGTCACTCTGACCCAGAGGGGGGCTTCAGCAGGGGGATTGTCCAGATCAGCGTCCTGATTGTGAATCCACACAGGAGGATCCAACCCACTGTGGGTGACACCATTCCCCAGGCAGGTGGTACTGGGCTGTATAAGAAAGCTAGAAAAGCCAGTCATGGTGGCGCACACCTTTAAGCCCAGCACTCAGGAGGCAGAGGTGGGTGGATCTCTGAGTTTAGGACCAGCCTGGTCTATACTGAAATCCTGAAAAACCAAACAAAAGGAACAAATGAAAGCTAACAGGCCAGCAGGCCAGCAGGCAGTCTCCCTTATGGTTCCTGTTTCAAGATCCTACTTGAATTCCCTGACTTGCCTCAGCTATGAACGGATCAGACCTTCTGCCCCCACGCTGCTTTCAGTTGCTGTATTCTACTGCAGTAGCAGAAAAGAAACTGCAACATTTCCCTTTCTGCCCTGTGACCTCTTATGGCCAGTATGGCATTATTACTGAATTTTCATATTTCATTTCAGCACTGGCTCAGGCATTCCTTCCTTTAAAGACATCGCCTTTATGGGGTTGATCTCTGGTACTGACACAAACCAACCCTACCTTGGGGCCGGATGTGTAAACCAGTGGTTGGGCATGAGTACAGCAGCCCCGGTAGCAATCAAACACCAAACGACACACCATCGTGACGGTTCTTACCCAATCCTCATTCTAATCATTCTAGATAACATTTCAAATCACTTAACTGGATCTAAGAAAAGTTTTGACTTTAATTAGAACTATATTTTATAATAGTGTCTTCACATAGAAAACAATGTGCCTAGCAACATTACCAAACATTCCCCAAAGACAGGGTCTCACTATGTAGCTCTGGCTGTCTTGGGATTATGTAGACCAGGTTGGCCACAAACACACAAAAATGTGCCTAACTCTGCTTCCTGCGTGCTGGGATTAAAGGTTTGTGCCACTGTGTCTGGGTTGTTTGTATAAATCTTAACCATTTATGGCTACCACTTGCTATTTCTGGAGTGAATTTTCTGCTGCTATTATTAGGAATGGAACTTTTTTTGCTCCATTTTTTTCCCCCTGAAAAAGTCTCACTATGTAACCTGGGCTGGAACTCAAACTCACAGAGATCTGTCAATCTCGCCTCCTGAGCGCTGGGATTAAAGTCACTGCGCCACCACCCTGGGTTATATTTTTAAGCTTTTACATAGGATGAGTTTTCCCGCTGTAAAAAAAAAAAAAAATCCAAAAGAATGGAAATAATTTTGTCATTTTCCCATAGTTTTGTGTACTTCTGAAGATAGTAAGGATATCCAGAACCCTAAATGACCAGTACCAAAGTCTTATCCCTAATTATGCTAAGTCCTTCATCTTAAACGTGAGATATGCTATTTGTAGGAATACTCATTTCTAGTAAGGTTGCCCTCACACAGCTACTGCGATGAAAGTCTCCCCTTCTCCCCTTCAATTACTCATGTGGACAACACACCCCAAATCATGTAGAACTTACTGTGGCCCTACACTGGCATGTGTGTCACATGTGCCAATCCATGTAACCATGGTAACCCTGAGGCGGATGTACAGACTTCATTTAAAATTGGGAAACAAAAAAACCAAAACGTAGGCGAATAAATAAATAAGTAACTATTCAAACTGGGCAATGTGGCTCAGAGTCTATGCTTAAACCCAAGCACGACACTGTGCCGCTGCTCGGTGGATTTCTTGGTAGGAAGCTACCACACCACCACTTAGGAGTTTTCTGTAAGGTTCTTGAATATGAATGGTTAGAGTTTGGGTCTCCGATTCCATACATGTTGTATGTGTGTTTTCAAGTCAGCTAGCAGAGCTCATAGAACTTTTACTCCGTAACAATTTACATAGCATAAATGTTCTTGGCTTGTACAACCTAGTTTCAACCCTCAAACAGCAAGGACCTCAATAAAATACCCTAGTTATGTGACAGGCTAGAATACCAGCAATTAGTTGGGTACATTGGTGCATGCCTTTAATCCCAGCATTTGAGAGGCAGAGGTGGGCGGATCTCTGTGAGTTCAAGACTAGCCTGGTCTACAGAGTGAGTTCCAGGGCAGCCAGAGTTACATAGTCAGACCCTATCTCAAAATCAAGAACAACCCATTCCCCAAAACAAAAACCTGCAATTAATTTATCCTTTCAATGAAAAGAATTAATAAAACCCCTCAGGCTAGACATTTTGCTGAAAAACACAAACAAAAATCCTTCCACATAAATCACACTAGAATCCCAACGTGAGCGTTTCTTCCCAGAATGTGATAGTAAAGCTAACAACACGACTTTGACTTCTAAACTTACAGCGCTAGAGAAAGTCATCCCCTTCTCTCCAATGAGGGCCTTGGTTTTCTTCAGCGGTGTCTACAAGGGAAACAATTCCTTGTTAAACAATGCTTGATAAAATAAAACATACAAACAGCACTTGTTTTTGGTTACATCTTAGATGTATTTCATGTGTATGGATGTTTTGCCTGCCTGTGTATGTCTGGGCACCATGCACACTCATGCAGTGCCTGCAGAGGCCAGAGGGGACACTGGATCCCCTGGAAATGGATGTACAGGCAGTTGTTAGTGGCTGTGTGGGTGCTGGGAACCAAATCCTGGTCTCCTGCAAGAGCAACAAGAGCTCTTAACTTTTCAGCCATCTCTCCAGCCCCTTTTGCTTTATCTTAGTCATTTATTTGGTCAGCTCTGACACAAAGCAAAAGAGCAATGGTTTTGTAGATGAAGCAGAACCAAACAGGTTTGGTTACAATCAGATGAACCCTGTGCAAGCAGGAAGCGAAGTTCACAGCTCATAGTGCTGCTCCATGCACGCTGACTGCAGGTAATAAAATCACAGTGCCCTCTTATTATTGCTGATAACCCCAAGGCATGAAATGATCTGAAAGGAAACCTACACATCACTCAGACAACACGTAGATGTTGAAATGTCTGGAAACCACACAAGATCTCAAGGCTCGCAGACTGCTTCCAAGCTTCCACAGGTAATGACGGACTTCTGACTAGCCCCCTCAGTAGCACACACCCCCAGTCAATCCTGAACACCATTCCTTCAGGGCTAGGGATTGAACCCAGGGCCTGGTGCACCCAGACAAGCACTCTCCCACTGAGCTACAAATCCAGTCCTATTACTCTGATTATATTCTTGCTTTTCATCTTTTGTTCAAAATCTACAATTTTTAACTAAGTACAGGGAAAAGTTAACTTCATCCCAGAGGACAGGAGTTTGAAGGCAGTTATTTAACTATGAAGAAAGGTAACACTGATCCTGTTCACTTTCTAGACAGCAAAAACTGCCACAGACAAGGAGGATCTAGAGGAGGTCCATGCGATTCTGAATTCTCTGAACCCCAAGAACAGACTAAATGCAACCTTCCGTCCACCTGGCACAGTATTTCCTTGAAGATGGAGCTTCCAAACACACACCCAGGCTAACAAAAGACTGCTTTCAACAACATGTCACTTTCCCCAAGCTGCCTGCAGTCTCCAAAGGACAATTTCAACTCATTCAAGTCAAGCTTTGATGATGCCATGAGGAGATCTCAACCTGTGGGTCGAGACCCCTTTGGGGGGTCACATAGCATATATCCTGTATAGCAGATATTTACGATTCCTAACAGTAGCAAATTAGTTATGAATTAGCAACAAAAATAAAATAATTTTATGGCTGGAGGTCATCGCAACATGAGGAACTTAGTGAAGGGTCACAGGGGTTGAGAACCGCTGACCTAGAGGAAGACCTGGGACCGAGAGGGAATTCTGTAATCAAACTGTCTGTACACATGCAAAACTACTAGACACTATTTGTTTTCCAGGAAGATATAAGGTGTGATGCTAACACATTTGTTAAATGCCACACACTGACTGAGGCAAAGGCATGTAACAAGGTCCTGACCTCACCGTACTGTTCTAGGACCCGGACAACTGAAGGTGACCAAAAACCTTGGGTAGTAGCAGGTGCTACAAAGGGAACACAGCAGGTCCAAGTGGCACAGCTGGCGGGCAGGAGGCAGGGGCTACTTAAGAAGAGCAACTGGGAGGGCCCTTAAAGGAGGCAACCTTGCTGAGGTCCCTACAGCGGGCAGGCAGGGCTAAGGTCATTCATGGCCTGAAGAGGAGGAGCTTACAGGCTGAGGCAGGCAAATATCCCAACGGAGAAAACGGGAAGGAGCCAATGTGGAAGAAACACAGGTGACAGACAGCACAGGGCTTCATAGGTTCCAACCTAACTCAAACGTTTACGTTAATAATCTTCGCATGGCTGAATAGGTCCCGAGCAAGAATCGCGTGGTACTGAATGTATATGTCCGTGCTAATCCGAAGTGACAGTGGCTGATCAGGCGGAAGCCATGTGACGGTATTAAGAAACAGTCACACTCACTCACTCTCACGAGCAGAGGTGCAACGTTACTTATCATCCTAAGCAAACACCCTTTCAGAAACACGGAAGGCACCACTGACTTCTCCTGATCCTGCACAGCGCTCTGAACGTCCTCAGATGACTCTATAATCCGATGGCTGACTTTCCTTTGACAATGGAAGCCATCTTGCTTTAGGTAACGCAGGTCATATTTAGCCTTTCCTTACACTTCCGCATGGCTCCTGACCAAGCACCCCTTTTACTAGAGTGAAGGATTTAAGAAACAGCCTGTGCTTTTGCAGATACCATACCCTGGGAAAATTCATAAAAGCATAGACCCTCAAATAAAATGCGGAACAAATGCTATGAAATATTAAATGTGAAAGATGGATAAAGAAGGGGCCAGAGAGATGGCTCAGCAGAAAAGTGCATTGGTTGCGCTTCCAAAGGACCCAGATCTGATTCCCAGCACCCACATGGCAGCTCACAACCATCTCTGAGTCCTGTCTCAGCACATCTGATGCCTTTCCAGGCCTCCGCAGGTACCAGGATACACACACACGGCCGTACACACATACACACAGATGAGCAAAGCACCCATTCACATTTAAAAAAAAAAAAAAACACGGTGCATGCCTGTAATCCCAAGTCTTGGGAGGTAGAAGCAGGAGGATCAGGAATACAGGTACACCCTCAGCCTCACAGCTAACGAGTCCTCCTGGACTATGCTGGACAGAGTGGTCAGCTTGACACAAACTAGTCATCTGAGAGGAGAGAACTTGAGCTAAGAAAATGCCTCCATAAGATCGGGGAAATGTACACAGAACATTTTCCTAATTAGTGATCAATGGGGGAGGGCCCAGCCATTGTGGGTGGTGCCAGCCCTGGGCTGGTGGTCCTGGGTTCTAGAAGAAAGCAGGCTGAGCAAGCCATGGGCAGCGAGCCAGTAAGCAGCGCCCCTCCAGGGTCTCTGCGCCAGCCTTCTCCTCCCTGTTTGAGTTCCTAGCTTGGCTTCCCTTTAGGGACTGTGTCTCTGGGTGTATAAGTCAAACAAACCCTGTACTCCCCAACCTGTTTATCATCACAGTGTTTCATCACAGCAATAGTGTCCTTACGTAGGACATGGATTGTCTTGAAAAAAAATAAAAGAAAAAAATTTACAATAAATGAAAACCTTATGATATCAAACTGTGGCCTGAGTCAGCGTGGGTGTGCTGGTGTGAGCCGGAGGTGCGTGTGTTGGGGGGGTCCCAACTGCTTACTTTGCCAACTATTACAAAAACTGAAACACAATTCCTCTCTATGATAAAGACACTTTACATGAAGTTTTACACGTAAATTAAGGAATAAGGGTGACCTCCCCACTGACAACATTCCAGAATGCCACTGAAGACTCAGACACAGTGCAAAGTGCCTCCGTGGGTGTGAGTACCAGATGGCACGTGCTGAGGCAGGGCCACCCCAGTGTTCTAGCAAATAAGACTGCTGTCCCTCTAAGCTTCTGTGATGTTAGAAACACAAATATAAAGCCGGGCGGTGGTGGCGCACGCCTTTAATCCCAGCACTCGGGAGGCAGAGGCAGGCGGATCTCTGTGAGTTCGAGACCAGCCTGGTCTACAAGAGCTAGTTCCAGGACAGGCTCCAAAACCACAGAGAAACCCTGTCTCGAAAAACCAAAAAAAGAAAGAAAGAAAGGAAGAAAGAAAAGAAAGAAAGAAAGAAAGACAAATATAAGAGACCTCACACCTTGCCTGGTACCAAGGAGGTTCTCGAACACCATTCCTGCCTCGGCTTGCCACCTTGTTCACCTAGCTGACACCCAGTGTCACAACTCTGAAAGGGGCTGCGAAAAAATTCAGAATTCTCACGAGTGCCTAGGGGCTACAGCTTTGAAACAAACAAACAAAAACACCATCGCAGGACTCAGGGAACTGAACTCGGGTTGTTGACGGCCCAAGAGCTAGAAGGCTGCAAGTTCATCTTGTCCCCTCTATCTGTTATGGTTTCTCAGGCCAGTCTATGTCTTTAATCCCAGCACTCAAGAAGCAGAGGCAGGCTGATTCTGTGAGTTCGAGGCTACCCAGGTCTATAGAGTGAGTTTTAGGATAGGCTCCAAAGTTACAGAGAAACCCTGTCTCACAAATCAAAACAAAACAAAAAGAAGGGGCTGGAGAGATGGCTCAGAGGTTAAGAGCATTGCCTGCTCTTCCAGAGGTCCTGAGTTCAATTCCCAGCAACCACATAGTGGCTCACAACCATCTGTAATGAGATCTGGTGCCCTCTCCTGGCCTGCAGGCATACACACAGACAGAATATTGTATACATAATAAATAAATAAATAAATATTAAAACAAAACAAAACAAACAAAAAACAAACAAACAAAAAGAAGCTAGGGCCAGCAAGATGACTTATGGAGTACAAAGAGATGTGCTGCCAAGCCTGAGAACTTGAGTTCGATTCCCAAGACCCACACGGAGAATGAGCTAGGTGACTCCTCCAACTTGTCCTCTAACCTCCACGTTCAGGCCACAGTGGCATGTGCACATCCCCCACCCCTAAACACAGAATCTGCGGGGAGAAAGAAGCAAACGAAAAAGAAAGTTAGAGAGGGCAAATAATACCTCGATCACCTCGACTACACACGGCCAACGGCTGAGCTAAGAGAAGCTCATTGAACTGAGAGCGCCTTATAGCTATGCAGAGAATTTGGTTTTCAACAGTAGGTTTTTTTAAGTTTTGAAATCCCAGCACTGAAGCAGAAACCAGATCTCTGCGAATTCAAGTTCAAGGCTAGCCAGAGCCACTTAGTGAGAGCCTGTCTCAAAAAAAATCAAAAACAAAAACAAAAACCGAAAAACAAGCAAGCAAAGAAAAAGGAATTAAGAGAAGAAAACTCTGGGAGCAGGAGGCTGTGAAACAGCTGGAGTGATAGATAGCAAAATCTAACATCTAAGAGTGAAATTAAATCAAGACTTTCAGTTCAGGAAATGGGGGTTAGCTCAAACTGAGAGCACTGGCTCATCATGCATGAGGCTTTGGGCTCCATCCCCAAAACTGAGAAGAGATTCAGCATCCTCGTGGCTCAGTGGAAACTACAAAGCAACGAGACAGCGGGATCTACGTGGAAGAAGAGAGAGGCTGTGGGACTGAGTGGCCACGCTGACGCCTTCACAGCACATAGCAGAGAAGGTCCACGGAATACAAGGCACACATTACTCCACGGTCTCCAAAGCTATGGCTCTGCTTACCATTATCACATGTGCCACACGGAAAGCCAAAATGTTGGCAGCCACTCTCTAAACTGATTTCACAACTCACAGGCCGGCTGGGACCAGCAACTTGAAGGGCACTGAGCCTAGGGTTATTGCCACAGAGGAAAGGGCAGGACCCTCCCGCCATCAGCTGAGAGCTAAAGGGGAACTGAAGAGAGAAGGGAAAAGACTTTTTTCTTTTTCTTTAAATGAGAGCACTGCTGACCCAGGACGGAAGAACAGTGGAGGTTCCCTCTTAATCCACCTCCTACTTTAGAGCCTTGGGCAAGACCCTGGAATGGGGGGGGGGAGGCAGGTTTTGGTGTGGATGTTCCCTAAGGTCAAATTCCAGAACCTCGAAAGAGCAGAAGTGACTCCGGGAAGGAAATGAAGTCGCATGACAACACCCATTAGCTGCTATAAAGTGGAGCCCTGACAGCAATGCCTCAGTCAGGTGTTCAATTGGGCCAATTTTTTTTTCTTGATGCTTCTTAAGCAAAACACACTCTCAACAGCTCCACGGCCCGCCAACCTCTCTGGTTCCTATCATCTCTTAGAGTCATCACAGAAGCACAAATGCGACGGCCCAGGTCCCTCGTGAAGGGGGCTGACGAGGCCTCGGATCTCCCTGATCCATCTCTGGCCTCCACAGGTTTGTCCAGAGCGGTGACTGGACAGTGCAGCAGGAAGGTCCGGACTAGAGGCAGCGTGTGCATGGAGCGTGCGTGCGGGTGAGCGCAGGAGAGGAATCCGAGTCCTTCGGTCCGTCCGAGCTCACGGAGGGTCCGGAGCGGCTGCGCACACCCACCCACCCACGGCCAAGGCACCCAGCAAAGGGGGTACGGGGGAGTGGGGGAAGGGCGTGGAGAGGCGTTACCATGCCGCCGAGCTCCGCGTCTTGGTCGTCGGTGAGCAGCAGCAGCACGTTGGGCCTGCGAGCCGCCCCGACGAGCCCCAGGCAGGAGCCCAGCAGCGACAGCAGCAGCAGCACCGCGGGCGAGCGGCCCGGCCGGGGCCAGGCTGCGGACACGAGCCGCATGGCCGCCGCGCTCCGCGGGGACCGAGAGCGACAGACAGACACCGAGAGCTCACAGGCCGGCCGGGTCAGGTTTGCTCTCCCTAGGCGAGATCACGTGAGCCGGGGGCAGGGGGTGGGGCGCGTCGTCACGTGACCGGCGGTCGGGGGCGGGGTCTGGGGAGCCGCGGCGAGCCCGGCGTTGGGCGGCTGGACAGAGCTAGGACCGCCCGGGCCCCGCCTGTTTCTGCTGCTGGGGGGCGGGACGGCAGGGAACTGGGGACGAAACCAGGGGGCAGGCGGCTCGTCCGCCCTCCAGAGGGAAGGAGCGCGTCTGCTGTGTACACAGATCAGCTGGTGGCCAAAGTCCGGACTAATTCCTGGGGTTAATGACTTCTCTGCCTGCGTCCTTTGACTTCTCACCTTTCGAGATGAAAGTTCTCATTCGGCTCAACTGCTGTTATTCTACTTAGCTGGCGTGTAGTTTCAAACAATTTAGGAATATCTTAACAACTTTACACTAAATAGTTCTCGGTGGATGTTTTAAAAGTTAATTACATTCTAATACGCGTTTATTTTGGTGTATTTTGTGCGCTCATGTGCATTCTGCGGCATTTGTGTGAAGGTCAGTTATTGCCTTTTAGTGAGTCCAGGGGACCGAACTCGGGTTCTTAGGCTTGGCTGCGGGTGGCTTTGTATGCTGAGTCATCCTAGCTAGGCCTCTTTGATGAGTTTCTGCAAGCCTTCCTGGAAGCTTTTAGACTGTGCTCTATCAATCCCAACAGGTCTTTTGCTTTGTTGAATAAGGTCTCAGATATATATTTCCGATTGGCTAGTAAGTTAAATTGCTATTAGAGCTTCCTGTGAGATTAGTACACGGTATACCAAAGGAGTATAATCTTTTATGCAGAGCAGACTGTACACTGTCATTTGCCATTCAGTTAGGTATTGGACGTAATACCTTTATGTGTTTTTAAAAAAGATGTATGTGTGGGCTGGAGAGATGGCTCAGAGGTTAAGAGCATTGCCTGCTCTCCCAGAGGTCCTGAGTTCAATTCCCAGCAACCACATGGTGGCTCACAACCATCTGTAATGGGGTATGGTGCCCTCTTCTGGCCTGCAGGCATACACACAGACAGAATATTGTATACATAATAAATAAATAAATAAATAAATAAATATTTAAAAAAAAAAGATGTATGTGTATTAGTGTTTGCCTGCATGTATTCTACTATGCTTGCCCAGTTCTTGGGGAAATCAAAACAGGGCATCTGATTCCTGGGACTGGAGGTTGCGAGACACCATGTGGGTCCCTGGGAACTGAACCGGATCCTCTGCAAGAGTGACCTGTGCTCTTGGCCCCTGAAAAGTCTCCCCAGGCAGCTAGACTTAATACTTTTAAACGTGTTCTTATTTCGATTAATTCTTCCTTAATTGTCTACTATTTATTTATTTATTTATTTATTATGTATACAATATTCTGTCTGTGTGTATGCCTGCAGGCCAGAAGAGGGCACCAGACCCCATTACAGATGGTGGTGAGCCATCATGTGGTTGTTGGGAATTGAACTCAGGACCTCTGGAAGAGGAGGCAATGCTCTTAACCTCTGAGCCATCTCTCCAGACCCCCTTTTGATTTTTTTTAAATAAGACTTTAGGAAAAAGTGGATAAAGTCCAACTTTTAAATGACGAATTCCCATGAAGATTTCCTTATAGGATAAACACTATTTCCCCTAAAATCTCTGGAATGTAAACCTTCTTCACTTACACTCCCTCCCACCACCCCTGAGAGACAGGGTCTTGTTCTGTACCCCTAAACCGGTCCTTTAGTTGTTTCAGCTTCACCGAGTGCTGGGACTTCGGGGTGAACCGTCACGCCCATCCTTCACTTGAACTTTTAATGACCTCGTAGCCACACCCCTAACCAGGGAGGACTGACCGAGCCAAAGTAACCCTCCTGCTGTGAACAATTAGGCGCTGAGGGAGAGAAGTGCGTTCACACAGAGACAGCCAGTGCAGGCCTGTAAGCAAGGAGACCCCAACAGCAGGAAAGAAGTGACTGGGGACCTCTGGCAGGTGTTAGTGAGGGGCTGGGTAGAAGAATACGGATGCTCCAGCAGAGCCTTCAAGAGGCTTTTCTCAAGAAGAGCGCAAGGGGGCACTAACAGAGATGTCATCTCCTGTCAGAAGGTCACACATTTGAGGCTAACCTGGGCTGGGGGGCAGGGGGAGAGCCTTCAGAAAAATTTCCAGCTAACCACCTGCTTCACTGTAAAAGGCTTAATGTTAGCTTTCTAGGCTGGTACCATGAATATTCACTCTCCACCTGCCTTTCAGCATTGTGGTCTCAGAGGCAGCCAGACCAGAAGGAAGGGAAAGAAAGAAATGTCCAAGCATATCCTCAGATGGGGGTGGGGATATAGTTCTCCGGGGAGAGGGCTTACCTGCTAGCACGCAAGAAGCTCTACCCGTGCCAGTTCTAAGGACTGTGTAAACTGGGCCTGGTATCTCACTCATGCAATTCAACTATAATCCCAGCACATAGGAGGCAGATGAAGGAGGATGTGAAATTTAAGGTCACTTTCAGCTACTCTGATAGTTTGCAGCCAGCCTGGCAAATTAATTAACTGATTAAGGATCCATAAGTAGATGCATCACAGTAAAAAAAACATTGGAAGACAAAGGGGGAAAAGCAGCAAGAGAAACACGCTTACCGATTACAAGGGGCTCCAAGCTAGCAGATGACTCCCGGGTGAGTCCCCTTGGCCTCTGTCTGCCATGCCTCCTCCCCGGTTTTAACAATATGACTTTGAGCACGCAGATTTGACTGTAACTCCCATCAGAGTTTTCAGCAGTTACAGGGTCAACCATGACAAAAAGCATTCTCTGGGGCCAGTGCTGCTCAGACGCGATCACCGGAAATCACAGAGATCACTGAGATCACCGGAGATCTCAGTGAGGTTCAGCTGGGTTATCCATATATACTTTCAGTCATGCAGATTCAAAAACATAAAGTATTTCTTCAACAGTTTGCTTAGAAGCCAGATGTCAGACTGGAGAGACGATGGGTAAGTAGCTAAGGACGCTTACTGCTCCTGCAGAGGACCTGCTAGGACCTTGGGTTCCTAGCATCCAAGCTGGGTTCACAAACTGCCCGTAACGCCAGCTCCAGGGCTGTAGGCCTCATCTCTTCAGGTACCCACATACACATGTATGTACTCACACAGAGCTATATAGACACATACATACACATAATAAGAGGAAGCCATTTTAAAAGGTTAATAACAGAAATTAATGAAGTAAGGAGTAGGAAGAAATCAGGGAAAATAAAAGGATCAACAGTTATTTCTTTGGGAAGATTTAGCAAGACAGACAAGCTGTGGCATGACAGACAGACAAGCTGTGACCCCAGCATTCCTCTACTTGAGGAGGCCGTCTGGACCCAGCAAAAAGGACCGTGGAGATGATTATAGTCATTCATGACCTCAGGCAACAGTTAGGTGATTGTAGCATAAATTTTTAGAATATTTTAGAATATTAGAGGACACCAGATCTTATTATAGATGGTTGTGAGCCACCTTCTGCCTGGCGGTTTGGTATTGTGGTATTCAGGTTCACCACTGGGTGAAGCGATTGGTGAGTTTCCCTACCCATAGTGCCTTGCAGCACCGTGAAAGCTGGCTAATAGGGCGGACGTTTTCGGGTCGGTTCCGCTTTGATCTCTCTGTGTACAATGTGTGCCTTCAGCAACAGGATCTTACCATTTAGTTATGACGGGCAAACAAAAGTAATGTCAATAACCCATGTTGCTTTGGGGTTTCTGGGGCCTCCCTGACCAATAATTCACAGAAAGAACCTAAAACCTGGCACTGCGATTTTAACTTAAGAACTGTGTCTTCTGAGAGAAGGATTGTCCACCCATGCGGGGTACCTTTGTTCAAAGCATATGTTTTGTAATTAAGTTATAAAGTACTGGGTCTCCATAAGGTTTTTTTTAATTAATTTATTTTTGTTTTATTTTCTGTGCACTGGTGTTTTGCCTGCATGTATGTCTGTGTGAGGGTGTCAAATCTTCCTGGAATTGGAGTTACAGACAGGTGTGAGCTGCCATGTGGGTGCTGGGAATTGAACCCAGGTCCCCTGGAAGAACAGCCCGTGCTCTTAACCACGGTGCTGTCTCTCCAGCCCCCTCCATGAAGGTTTTTCACACTTCCTTGGTCTTGTTTAATCTACCCGAGGCCCTCTCCTGTTGCCCTGCTTAAATTTTCATACGGAATGTTAGCAAGTACATCACTGACCTATATGATTCATCCGAGGCTTCCTGAGAAGATTCATTTTCATCCACTATTTGGCAAGTTTGACTTATAAATTTTTTTCCTTAATGGATCATGTCATTTTAATTTGGGCATATATATATATATATATATATATATATATATATATATATATACTATACATAAAACTGTGTATATATTACAGTCTTATTGAGATATATAGATATACAGAAGTAGATAAATAGGTAAAAGTAGATATGCAGAGAACCCTGGGGTATTTAGTGTACATGACTTGACGTGTTTGGACAAATGCACCTATTTGCAATACTAAAACCATTATCAAGATATTAAACTTCATCCTCTGATAATTCCACCTCTTTTGCGTGGGTTGAGAGCATTTAGCAGGGCATCTTTGTCATTTTATCAAACTGTCAGGGTTCCATGTCTGTTGCTCACTGTGGGTGTGGTGTGCAGGCCTCCGGGCCCGTCCAGTGTCCGTTGTTCACGGTGGATATGGTGTGCAGGCCTTAGGTCCTGTCCAGTGTCCGTTGTTCACTGTGGGCCCGGTGTGCAGGCCTTAGGTCCTGTCCAGTGTCCGTTGTTCACTGTGGGCACAGTGTGCAGGCCTCCGGGCCTGTCCAGTGTCCGTTGTTCACCGTGGGCCCGGTGTGCAGGCCTCCAGGCCCATCCATCTTGCACCACCGTAGCTCACATTCACCTAACACTGACTCTTGCTTCTCCCTCCTATCTGCCCTTGGCAACCACCTTCCTATTGGCTGCTTCTTGAAGTCTGACTATTTTTATTTTTTAATTTAAAAATTTACTTGATGATAATGATCTCACACAAAAAAAAGATGTCACATGGCTCAGTCCCTGACTCTGTACAGCTTTGTGACCTTCTGTACCACTAGAATGGCCATTTTGGAGTCAGGGAGCTACACTTAGGGTTTGCACCCTCAATATCAATTGCCTTTATGAATATTTATGCATGGTGACCGAGCTGAAATTAGAAAAGCAATTAGCTTCATATGCTCTTTGACAAGTCATGGTTTTTGCCTGCATCCCATCCTTCCGTCATCACTTCCTGGGTCTCCTTCGGAAGTGCGTACCCACCCTTACAGATGTTTATATATACCACGTACACAGGTCCGACCACTTTAGATAGTACTTCCGTGCGTGGGGTCATGCTGTTTGTATTCTGTGACTGGACAGACTTCACTGCAATAATATCCTCAGGGTTCATGCATGCTCTGGAAAAGGAAGACTTTCTTTCTGCGTAAAGAGGAAACAGTAGCCTACTCTAGGTATACACCCCATTTCTTTATCTTGCCTGATGTTCTTAGATGAGACACTCCATGTGCCATGGAGCTTTAAAGTAGGTGATGTCAGAGTGGAAAACCAATGGGACCTCAATGGATGTAGGATCAGTGGGCTTGGGGATATCTAACTCCAAGGGACATTACAGTTTGTCTGCTGCTGAACACCACCCCTTCTTTAGCGGTCTGCAGCCTTCCTGGTGACGGTGTACTTAGTGACCCTTATCATCTACTTGTAATTACAGTTGTTTGGAGCAAATTGTCTTTTTTTTTTATTAAATTATATTACACTTTTTGTTGTTTGTTTTGGAGATAATGTCTCCGCAGCCCTGGCTGTCCTGGAACTTGTTATGTAGACTAGGCTGGCCTTGAATTCACAGCAACACTCTAGCACTGAGCTACATCTCCAGTCCTGATAATAAGTTTAAGCCACTGAATATTAAATATCTGATCAGTTTGTGCTGGGCCTTTAAGTTGTTTCAAGCTTCCTGTCATTAAAAATTACGCTTTCAAGCCAGACATAGTGGTACACAGCTTTAATCCCAGCACTCCAGCAAGAGAGGTAGGTGGATCTCTGTGCCTACTTTCTTCAAGTCTAAACTTAAATAATCTGCCACCCCCACCCACTTCTGTCCCCTAGGTTTTCAATAGATGGAGCCATTAGTAGACCCATCAGGTTCCTATTGTGCCCCAAATTATTACTAAAAGAGCTTCTTAGGCAGTGTTTCCCATGCCTGGAGTGACAAACTTGTCAAGTTTCCCTAGAGTGCTCATTCTCCACAGTCCCGTGGAGGTCTTAACGTGGCGACCAAGTTGTGGTCAGCTGACTTCAGACTCTAGGAGTTAATCACTCTTGGAATTTCACAGAGTTCGCAGTGCCTTTTCAAGAAAATCACAAAGTGAGTCTCTGAAGACACCGGACATGGCTAGTAATTGGATGATATCAGGGTCCAGAGGACACTCCGAAGGGGTTCCAGGTTCTTCTTTTTTCAAAACAGCGAATTGATGAGACACAACTTTGGAAGAGCCCAGGACAGGAAAATATCTATATCTTCTATATTTATATCTAATCTGTATCTATATATTTAACTAGGAAAAGATAAACTTCCGGGGCTGGAGAGATGGCTCAGAGGTTAAGAACATTGCCTGCTCTTCCAAAGGTCCTGAGTTCAATTCCCAGCAACCACATGGTGGCTCACAACCATCTGTAATGGGGTCTGGTGCCCTCTTCTGGCCTTCAGGCATACACACAGACAGAATATTGTATACATAATAAATAAATAAATATATAAAAAAAAAACTCTTGGTCCTTTAAAAAAAAAAAAAAAAAAAAAAAAAGATAAACTTCCAAGAGAGTAAGCAGGGCAGAAGAGAGGTCACATGATCATTCTGCCCAAAAGGATCAGGGCTTCTGTGTCTCGCAGCATGGGCTTTTTGTCTCATTCGTATAGTATGAGTTTATTTTATTCGGTGTGTATATGTACCTGTGTGTGCAGTGCACACATGTGGAGAATATGTATGCCATTCATGTAAGTCCAGAGATCAACCTATGATGCCTGTATTCGTCATGGTACCCTTTGTCTTTATTCTTGAGATGGTGGTCTCTCCCTGGCCTTGAACTTGGGGATTAGATCAAACTGACCACAGATGCTCCTGTCTCCACCTCTCCATTCTTGAGATTATCATCACAGAAGCTGCTCCACCATTGATTATCCTAATGGGGTCCTGGATGTAACTAACTCTGTTCCTCATATTTGCCTGGCGAATACTTTGCCAACTGAACCATTTCCCCAACCTTCTCATTTTTTCTATACATGGTAAAACTGCTGCAAGCAGAAGATAGAACTGAGGCATTTTCTCTCTCTCTAGTCCTGGGGAAAAATATAAATAAACTGTTTCTTTTTATCAGTTTTGCAATGTTTCTGTCCTGTCTCTTTAAAAGATAAGCCCTGCCCACTCCCCCTCCCCCACCTAGGCAGGTGGATCTTCCTTCTACTTCCAGTCTGAGTCCCTTTCTTTCCGCTTCTGCCTCACTCCCTTCTTCCCACTTCTCCCCTCCCCCTTCTCTCTCTCTCTCTCTCTCTCTCTCTCTCTCTCTCTCTCTCTGTCTTTCTCTGCTCTTCCCCCTTCTCCCCTTCCCTCTTTCCCTCCATTATCCAGCCTTTGCATGGCATGCCTATCCATGTCTCTGCCTCTCACCTGCCACGTGGTTCCCTGCTTGGGATCTGCTGCCCCTCGTGGTCCATGGGTTGGTTACTCAGGGGCTCCCTGCCTGGGACTGGCTGCCTTTGTGGTCTCGTGCACGCTTCCCACTGCCTCTCGGGAACAGCGCTGTTTTTACTTAACCATAACAAGTTTCAATCTCCTGGGTTGTTTGTTTGTTTGTTTGTTTTTTGGTTGGTTTGTTTGTTTTCAGTAGAGCAATGAACAATGGACCTGAGATCACATTTATAATCATGGACAGTGACTTCCAATGACAAATATGCCTGTTATATTCTGACTGTGCACATTGCTGGAACTCTGCTCAGCAAAGTTCCATGTTCCTCCTCCTTCCACAGTGCAGGGTGGAGGAGAAGGTCCTCCCTGAGGTGCTCTGTCTTCACGGTGGAGGCCCAGAACAACAGAACAATCCCGACCTGCGATACATGAGTGACTTACACTCGTGACACACCTTGGCATCTGCTTTCCAGGTTCGCTCAGACAACCTCTTATCATACCATGAAAGCAACACCAGAAGCTGTGCATGGTGGAGCACAACTTTAATTTCAGCACTCTGGAGGCAGAGACAGGCAGACCTCTGTGAGTTCAGGGCCAGCTGAGTCCACACAGAGAGTTCCAGGACAGCCAGGACTGCATAGAGAAATCCTATGCCAAAACAAACAAACAAACAAACAAATAAATTAATAACAGCAGGCACAAGATCTTGCAATAGGTGTTAGTTCTGAAAAACTTTAACTTCAAATTTTATTTTATTAAAGAAAAAATTGTAAAAAGACAACTATAAGATTTATAATAAACAGAAAAGTTAAATATAAACTATTATATAAGATAATTATTGTATAATTTTCAGTATCAACACTTAATACGAAATGCTTATTTCCACAGTGGGAATAGAGGGACTATTAATTTTAAGGAGTAAAAAATTATTTCAGCTGAATATATAAAAAAAGTTAAGAATAGCTTTAAATCAAAGGGAATTTTTAAATAATCAGTTCAGTCCAGCCCTTACAAGGCTGAGGTTTATATTTAAGGAGACCTGAGATAAAAGATGAACATTTAATGTATTTATTTCAGTCAATTCCCATGAAGGAGGCAGAGCTCCTTAATTCCAGAAAAGAAAGTGACTTTAAATGAATGATTATGACATCTTTCTCTAGCACTTCCGCACAACAGAGTCCCAAGGCTGTAGCCCCGTACACCATAGATCACAAAAAACTGCGAGCAGCCTCAGCGGTCAAGGGTGCCGCTAGAGTAAGCGTGTGCAGGATTCCCACTCCATCTTCTTCCTAAAGAGAGGCACGTGCTGCTGAGGGAAGGTGATGGGTTGGCCTCTGGGAATATAATCTGCATACTTACAGGGAAACATTCCACTATCACCCCCATTCTGCTGCTGAGGAATCGCCTCTGCTGTCAAGCGGTAGTGTGTCCCTTTGCTCAGGTGTCTGCTGTCTGCTGTGGTACAGCCTTCTGATTCCCAAGTCAAAGTGCAGATCGCTCAGACTCTCGGCGGGTGTTCTTGGAGTGTCCTCTTGAAGGCTGAAAGATCACTTAGTCCACTCGGAGGCATTGCAGCTACACTGGACATGTTGGTCCAAGGTCGGATACCACAAGGTGAAGAGCTCAGACTTCCTCTCTATCAGAGGAGGTCACCTTTAGTTTTGGGGTCAGTCAGAATGTGAAGTCAGATAGAGGTGACATTATCAAAGAGTACTTTTCACTTGATGAATGAATCAATCTAATGTAGTCTTTAAGGTGGCACTTCACCATTACCACTGTGGGAAACCCTGAAGAGTTCAGGCTTTTTCCTGTGGAGGGCTGCTGGAGGGGGTGGAATGGGGGTGGGTTAAGCACAATTAAATGAAGCATAATTAATAAAAACTCAGAGAGAGAAATTGGGGTTCAACCCGAAGTTCCAAAAAGCAAAAGAGCCAACCACTGGTTCTTACCTCAACCTCAGTCTGAAATGGCGATCGTGCCTCTAGGAATCTCAGAATGAGACTGTGTGTTGAGAGCTGTTTCCTCCCATTTTATAATCCTCTCTAGGGCTGGGATTAAAGGCATCCACCACCGTGATTAAAGGCATGCGCTGCCCAGTTACTATGGCAACTAGTGTGGTTACTGAGATTAACGGTGTGTGTTACCAAACCTGGTCTCTAAGGCTGACCAGAGGGACTGTTTACTCTCAGATCTTCAGGCGGTCTTTATTTACTAAAATACAATTGAAATGCCACTACATTTCCCCTAAAAAAAGAAGGCTATAAATAATATAAGAAAACTATATACAATAAGTACAATGACTATATACAATATAAATAGGCAATAAGTACATCAGCAATGTCCAGTCCATTAGCATTTGGCAAATTCTGAGAAAATATTTTATATCTACCCTATCTTAGTGAGTCCAAAGTCTTGTACCTAATTTACTTTCTATCATAACTTGCTTTCTGCGTCTGGTAAACTCTAACTGTAGCTATATAATCTTCAACTCCCTCAGAAACCCAAGAAGTAAATAATATTAACGGAGTAAGCAGGAAGTACAAGCAAGTGACTTCCAAAACATGTGAGTAATGACAGAAACAGCTGGCTGCCTGGACAGTCACCCAAAGTTCCTCTGCAATGTTGGGACGTCCATCTTCAGCCTACAGGCCTAGCACATCCAACAGACTTTTCTGTGAAGCAGGAGATTTATGTCCTGCTTGTCTAATTAGGACAGCATGTCAGCAGTCAAGGTAGGGGCATTTTCTTGCCCAGTGGCTTAGTTTTGCCACAAAGAAACTAAACTCCATGTGTAATTTCTTCAATACCCATTATCTTCTCTAAAGTAGATTGGTGCTGTCAGGAGCAGACATGTCTCATTGTCATAAAAAAGAAAAACTTAGGTTGTTGAAACATCTTAAATGCCATATTCTGTAGCTCTTTGAAGTGTTTGAAGATGACCTGTCTATCTAAATTATATCTTTGCTTGATCTTGAAAACCTACCTAATGTGGCACAACTCAAAAGCCTTGAAAATTGTACTCTACCGACTAGCCAATCCAGCTTGGACCCAGGCCTTGGCAGCGCAGTCAAGATGGCAAGCCCAGCCTGATGCTTTCCTTGAGAGTTGCCCTAGCGAGGTTGGTTCTTTTTCTGGTGTGATGTCATCGGACAGATCAAGATTCAACGTTTGTCCGTTAGATGTGGGCGGACGCTACGCCCACCACTGGCCATGTTCAGGATCTTGAAGCATTCCCTATAAAGCGGCACCTTCTCACAATCTCACAGGTTCCAATAGCCAAGCAATCTCACAGCCAAATTGGAACTCAGAGGTCTTCGAGGAAGTGCACGTTAAAATTAAAAGAAGGCCGTTTTAGATTCTTCATGTTGGTAAAAATGTAAAGTCCAGTTTGCACTGCAGGAGAATGATTGTCTTCATGCACTGCTGTGGAATCTGAAGGGGCAGATCCACGCTGCGGAGCAATCCAGGACATGAAAAGAAGGGAAATCCCTGCAATCCACAACATGGCTTCCCTTAAGGGGAAGAAACATGGCTGCAATGAGGCTTATCTACCCGGACAGTTGCTAAGTCACCCTCCCATCAGAACGTCTTACACATGTCCAGAAGGAGGCAAAATAAAAAGCATCCACAGCAACATGTGTGCAATAGCAAAACTGGGAGACTTTAATGTCACCAGGAGGACAGAGAACAAGACCAGCCTCCTGGCCTCCAGGCACACCGCAATGAGACCAAATCTCCCTCACGAGTCTGAGAGTAGGTAAAGAACACCGTATGTGGCAGAAAAAATGAACTTACCTTGACCCTTAGCCTCCAGGAGGCAGAGGCAGGCTGATCTTTGTGAGTCCGAGGCCAGGTTGGTTTTCATAGCAAGTTCCTGTCTCAGAAACAAATCAAATGAAAATCAACTAAACAAATGTATACATTTTAAAGTATTTTTTTTTTTTTTTTTTTTTTTTTTTTTAGTTTTTTTCGAGATAGGGTTTCTCTGTGGTTTTGGAGCCTGTCCTGGAACTAGCTCTGTAGACCAGGCTGGTCTCGAACTCACAGAGATCCGCCTGCCTCTGCCTCCCGAGTGCTGGGATTAAAGGCGTGTGCCACCACCGCCCGGCGAAATTGTTTTTATTTTTTATTTTTTTATTTTTATTTTTTTTTGGTTTTTCGAGACAGGGTTTCTCTGTGGTTTTGGAGCCTGTCCTGGAACTAGCTCTTCTAGACCAGGCTGGTCTCGAACTCACAGAGATCCGCCTGCCTCTGCCTCCCAAGTGCTGGGATTAAAGGCGTGCGCCACCACCGCCCGGCTTTTTAAAGTATTTTTATTCCACAACAATTTCATACATACTCATAGAATGTATCCTGATCAACATCTCTTTTCTCTCCCCCAACTCACCACTTCTTTCACGTCCCCTCCTCAATAAGCACAACTAGTGCCCCCTGCTGGTCACTACTGTTGTTGGTCGATTTTACTCTTCACGGGGTCTGCCACTCAGCTCCCAAATAACTCACACGGAAAGTTATCTTTCTTATAAATGCTGGGCCTTAGCTTGGCTTGTTTCTAGCCAACTTTTCTTTTTTTTTTTTTTGGTTTTTCGAGACAGGGTTTCTCTGTGGTTTTGGAGCCTGTCCTGGAACTCGCTCTTATAGACCAGGTTGGTCTCGAACTCCAACTTTTCTTAAATTATCCTGTCTACTTCTTGCCACTGGGCTTTTTCCTTTTCTTATTTCTGTATATCTTACGTTCATTCTTATTCTGTGGCTGGTGGTGTGGCTGGGTGACTGGCCCTTTAGCGTCCTCCTTGTCTTGTTCTATTGCTCCTTCATTGTTCTCTCTTTCTTCCTCCCTCCTTGCCCCCAGATTTCTCCTATTTATCCTCTCTACCTGCCAGCCCTGCCTGTCCTTTCTCCTGCCCTGATATTGGCCATTCAGCTCTTTTTTAGACCATCGGGTGTTTAAGGCAGGCAAAGTAACACAGCTTCACAGAGTTAAACAAATGCAACATAAAAGAATTCAACCCATCTTTGCATCATTAAACAAATGTTCCACAGCATAAATGAATGTAACACATCTTAACATAATATTCTACAACAAACTACCGATACTGTGGGCCCATGGATGCCATGGCGATGTCTGGAAGACAGCATCTCACAGCACTCCTCCCCAGCCTCTGGCTTTTGCATTCTTTCCTTCCCCTCTTCTGTGCTGTTTCCTGAGCCTTGGCAGTGTGTGTATGTGTGTGTGTGTACGTCTGTGTGTAGAGTGTGTGTGAGTGTATGCATGTCTGTATGTGTATGTGTGTGTGTGTATGTCTGTGTAGAGTGTGTGTGAGTGTATGTATGTCTGTATATGTGTGTATGTGTGTGCATGTCTGTGTAGAGTGTGTGCGAGTGTATGTATGTCTGTATGTTGTGTGTTTGTATGTGTATGTATGTGTGTCTGTGGGTAGAGTGTGTGTGAGTGTATGTATGTCAGTATGTGTGTTTGTATGTGTATGCATGTGTGTGTATGTCTCTGTATAGAATGTGTATGTGTGAATGTATGTCTGTATGTGTGTGTGTATGTCTCTGTGTATAGAGTGTGTGTATTTGTGTGTATGTGTGTGTATTTGTGTGTGTGTGGTGTGATATAGATGCCCCATTTAGGACCGAGGACTTGTGGTTTTGTCCATTTTGACCATTCATGAGTCTCTACGTTGTGCTGCCTGGTGCAGAGAGAAGCTTCTCTGGCCCAGATGGAGAGTGGTCCAGATTTACACAGTGACATTCTGGCATGGCTGCCTTGAGTTGAAAGATGGTGTTCTCAGATCTCGCTGGCTTCAGAAGTCTCCGTGAGCTGCTTTGTGGGAGGCGTGGGTGGGATCTGTTAGCCTGTCACCTCAGGGTCCTTGGGGTTTGGAGTGTGAAGAGGGGAGGTTATAAGTCCTTTCCTGGCAGGTCTCTGGACTCCACCATGGCCTCCTCTGTCTTGGAGTGTGACACTCTGGCTGAAGCCCCAGTTCTGCAAAGAAGAGGCCTGTCTTGTGTTTCTTGAAATCCGTGCCGGTTTGATGGTTTTCAGAAGCACTAAGACACCCTTGTCGCCATCCATCCCATCTTTGGGGATTGAGAAATAAGAATCTTCCTCACGCTCAGTAACTGAACTGAAAACGCAGACTGTATGGTGCTCTGAGCACATGATTAAGCTGTTAAACAGCAAAATTAGAGGGCAAAACTGAGTCCCCACGAGGACAAACTGGTGAGCGATGCTGTTTTGTGTTTCTCTTCTGACTTGGCCGAGGAGGAATCCCCGAAGGACAATAAGATGCTCACTGCTTGGTATTAGAAAACACCAATTCCAAATAGAATCATAACTTTCATCATTACCAACGCAGTCCTCATACGTGTATCCGCGTTTGCTAAAACAGTTTACCAAAACGCTGAGAGCTTTGCTTAGGTAACTGTAACTGATGGCTGTGGTCATTAGTTTTTCTAACGCTGTGATAAAGCACTGCTCTAAAGAAGTCTGGAGCAGGGGCTGGAGAGATGGCTCAGAGGTTAAGAGCATTGCCTGCTCTTCCAAAGGTCCTGAGTTCAATTCCCAGCAACCACATGGTGGCTCACAACCATCTGTAATGAGGTCTGGTGCCCTCTTCTGGCCTGCAGGCACACACACAGACAGAATATTGTATACATAATAAATATTTAAAAAAAAAAAAGTCTGGAGCAGAAAGCGCTTATCTCATCTTACACAGGTTAATGTATCAGTGAAGAAATCCAGGGCCAGAGCTGGAAGCAGGAGCCCAGAGGCAGGAATTCTGCTTCCTACTTTGACCCCTCTGGCTTGCTCGGCTACTTTTTTCTTTTACACAGCCCAGGCCCACCTGCCTAGGGATGGCTACACCCACAGTGAACTGGGCCCTTTGTTCCTTAGTTAGCAATCAAGAAGATGCTCTACAGACAAGCCCACAGGCCAGTCGGGTGGAGGCAATTCCTTAATTGGACTTTCCTCTTCCCAGGTGACTTGAACTTGTGTCAAGCTGACAAAAAGCCAATCAGCAGGATGAATATCCAAAGGCCATTAGCGTGGTGATATTTTGTGTTTTAATAAATAAAGCTTGCCTGAAGGTCAGAGGGCAGAGCTAAGCCACTAGAGGCCAGACAGTGGTGGCTCACACCTTTAATCTCAGGACTTGGGGTACAGACAGATCTCTGTTAGTTCAAGGCCATCCTGGGCTACACAAAACTGATCGAGTCTAAAAGAGAAAGGGAACACACACAAAGGTGATCCCAGCACTTGGAATAATATCTTTAATCCCATCACTAGGGAGGGGGAGACAGGAGTTGACATAGCTGGGTGGAGAACGGAATATAAGGCAGGAGGAGACAGGAGCTCAATGCTGTCTGAGGAGGCTGTCTGAGGATGCAGTCTGAGGAGGCAGTCTGAGGATGCAGTCTGAGGAGGCAGTCTGAGGATGCAGTCTGAGGAGGCTGTCTGAGAATGCAGTCTGAGGAGGCAGTCTGAGGATGCAGTCTGAGGATGCAGTCTGAGGAGACAGTCTGAGGATGCAGTCTGAGGATGCAGTCTGAGGATGCAGTCTGAGGATGCAGTCTGAGGAGGCAGTCTGAGGAGGCTGTCTGAGGAGGCAGTCTGAGGATGCAGTCTGAGGAGACAGTCTGAGGAGGCAGTCTGAGGAGGCAGTCTGAGGAGGCAGTCTGAGGACGCAGTCTGAGGAGGCAGTCTGAGGATGCAGTCTGAGGATGCAGTCTGAGGAGACAGTCTGAGGAGGCAGTCTGAGGAGGCAGTCTGAGGACGCAGTCTGAGGAGGCAGTCTGAGGACGCAGTCTGAGGATGCAGTCTGAGGATGCTGTCTGAGGAGGCAGTCTGAGGAGACAGTCTGAGGATGCAGTCTGAGGATGCTGTCTGAGGATGCAGTCTGAGGATGCAGTCTGAGGACGCAGTCTGAGGATGCAGTCTGAGGATGCTGTCTGAGGATGCAGTCTGAGGAGACAGTCTGAGGATGCAGTCTGAGGATGCTGACTGAGGATGCAGTCTGAGGATGCTGTCTGAGGAGAGAGTCTGAGGATGCTGTCTGAGGATGCTGACTGAGGATGCAGTCTGAGGAGACAGTCTGAGGATGCTGTCTGAGGATGCTGACTGAGGATGCAGTCTGAGGATGCAGTCTGAGGATGCAGTCTGAGGAGACAGTCTGAGGATGCAGTCTGAGGATGCAGTCTGAGGATGCTGTCTGAGGAGAGTCTGAGGATAGGATTGCTCTTAGGTCTGAGCATTGGTAGAGGTTAAGAACTCTTTCATGGCTGGTTGTTCTGTTTTTCTGATCCCTCAGCTTTAACTGATAGCTGACTCCGAGATTTTATTGTAAATACCAATTAGAATTCATGCTACACATTAGTTAAGACCTTGTTAGAGTTTGGAGACAATTTAAATGGTCACTATGTATAGCTTGTATACAAGATTTTTTTTTTACATAAATTGCATTCTAGCAAATTAAACCAGGAAATAAATACTTCAATAATTACAGTTCAGTATTGGATCTTGGATCCCAGTTGTCTCTGCCTTGGCTCAATTATTTTAATATTAAAACTAAATTTCTAAATGTAAAAAGTGACAATTACTAGCAGCATGATTAACTTTAGTAAATTTATTTTTAGCCATTTGTCTTGAGGGCAGTCAGTTTGATAATCAGGTTTTGTTAGGTCGGTGACGTTATTTTGTGTGTGCAGCGTATGCATGTGTGCGCTGTGGAAGATAGGTTGGTGTAAGATATTTTCCCCCTTTGCTCTCAACCTTATTTTTTGAGACAGGGTCTCTCACTGAATCTGGATGCTACTGATTGGCTAAGTGTAGCTGACTAGTGAGTCCTGGGATCCTCCAGCCTCTGTCTGCTAAATCTGTGATGACAGGAACTGCTACCATCATTTTTCTGTGGGTCCTACTGTGTGTACAGCAAGCCTTTGATCTATGAAGCCATTTGCCCAGGTCACCGTGTCTCTGACACCCAGCTCAGTAGCTTTAGAGCTTTGGGACCATTTTCAGGCCTCCCAGTCACCTGGCAGCCATAATGGAGGTTAAAGGAGACACTTCTGTCTTAGTTACCTTGCTGTTGCAGTGACGAGAAACCATGACTAGGCAACTTATTGGCTCACGGTTTCAGAGGGTGAGTCTATGGCCGTCATGGTGGGGAGCTGGAGGAGTAGCTGAGCGCTTACATGTTGAGACCACATGTGCAGAGAGCTAACTGGGAATGGCGTGGGTTTTGAAACATCAAGCTCCGCCCACAGTGACATATATCCTCCAACAAGGTCACACCTCCTAGTCATTTCTAACTGTTCCCCCATCTAGGGATTAAACATTCGGGTATAAACCGGGAGGTGGTGGTGCACGCCTTTAATTCCAGCACTTGGGAGGCAGAGGCAGGCGGATCTCTGTGAGTTCGAGACCAGCCTGGTCTACAAGAGCTAGTTCCAGGACAGGCTCCAAAACCACAGAGAAACCCTATCTCAAAACAAAACAAAACAAAACAACATTCAGGTATATGAGCCTATGGGGGCCATTCTCATCCACACCACCGCATCTGGCAACATTAGTTTCAGGCTTCTATTGAATAGAACTCACTTTCCTTAGGAAAGTAGAAACTGATTGCTATTTCCCCCATTATTATTTTTATCCAGTTAATTAATTCAGAAGGTATTAATTAGTTATACTCTATCAGGGCCTGGTGTAGGTGATGGGCATATTTTGATGAACAATACTGACAAAAATTCCAGTCCTTAGAAGTTTAGTTTTAGTCACAGGAAATGGATAATGAAATCAATGGCGAGATTATCTGGTGAGTAGGAAGATGGGAAGAAACACGGAAGAAAAAAAAGCACAAGAAACAGAACCAAAGGGAAGCTCAGCAGGAAAAAGCACTTCTGCCCAGCTTGCCATCCCAGCTCAACGCCCAGCACCTGTGTAGTAGGAGACAGTTGACTCCTCCTGTGCACAGTGGCACGTGCACCCACCCTTTCAAAACGAATGAAGTTGTTGAAAAAGAAGAAATAACGGGTGTTGCTGGAGGGGGTGAGTTCACACGGGAGGTCAGGGAAAACCCACTCAAACAGATGCTGTCTTGGGAAGACATTGTGACTCCTTGGGGGAAGATCATCCTAATACATACACACATCTTGAGTCAGCTTTCCTTCATTTCCAGTTTGCCAATCTTCCCTTCTCCAGTAACTTGCTAACAATGGGAAATGATTTTGGAGTTTTATTACTTTAGAAATGTCAGTGTTAACAAGCGGCTCTTTCCTTGTTCTCTTTCTCTACCTTCCTCAGCTCCCTTTGAATGTCTCTACCTCAGTTCCTGGAGGACAGGCTCTAAAAGAGAATACTGTTGAGAAGTCTTCCTAGCGGAGGCCCAGGGAAACCCAGGAGAGGTCGACTGAGGCTAGAGAAACAATTGTGGTATTTGCCCCTTGGGAAAGTCTTGTGTGCCACAAAGTTTGGTTTATGATGAAGGACTCTTGGATTCATTCACTCACGCCACAGGCAATAGGGAGAAAACTCTCTTTAAAAGCTTCAATGAGGTAGCAATTTATTCATCTCTTTCTTTTTATTTTATGAAAAGGTCGACATTTATGTGTGTGTGTAGTCATAAAGAATAGATTATCTCAGAAACTTGTTCTAGTGTCTGTTTTCATCATATTTGTGTGTGTGTGTGTGTGCACATGTGTACCATGGTGCACATGTGGGGGTCAGAGGGCAACATTTTAGGAGGTGGTTTTTACTTGTACCCTGTGGGCGCCAGGGATCAAACACAGGTCGTTGACTAATGCTCCGTTACTTGCTGAGCCATCTTGCCATACTTTTTATTTTTATTTATTTAAAAAATTAAAAAAAAATTAAAGACAGAATCTTATGTAGCTCAGGCTGGCCTTGAACCCAAGACACTGCCCCCCTTGGGTCTCCCATGTGCCGAGATTACAAGCTTTTGCCACCCCGATCCCATTTCAATTTAATCACTAAGGGGTAGCAGAAGAAAATCAGTTATAAAATCACACAATGTTTTCAGTATGAGGTTTTAAAACTACTTTATGTGAGCGTGCCCGAGTGTGTGTCCTGCGCAGCACATGCAGAACCAATGGAGGTCTGAAGAGGGCAGCAGATCCCCTGGAAGTGGAGTTTGAAGGCTTTGTGGGAGATCCGCCTTGTGGGTGCTGGGAACTGAACCCCTGTCCTCTGAAAGAGCAGCCAGGGCTCTTATCCACTGACCCATCTCTCAGCCCCTCCAGTACAAGTTTAAATTCTGTATGCTTTAGGGTGTAAAACGTTATTAAGCTTGTGCTTTTATAACCCATGTTTGCTCCAGTTTCTAATTTTTGGTGGTAGCGGTCAAGGACAGCAGGTTTGTATTCACAGGGTCAGGCTGCGCCCCAAAGGGTAAAAAGTGTGAACAAACAGGAAGCCTGCCGCTGTTCGCGAGAAGCCCGGCAGAAGCTGGCGGACGATTACAGAGTCAGACTGAGTATTTATGCCTAATAAGAGGCAGACACTAATACAAGTTCAAGGTAACTTTGTGGCAAGTCATCCAGTCTCCTTGCTCCAGGCCCCTCACCGAAAAGCGAGGACACCACAGGGTTAAAGTGACGACCAGTCTGACTAAATTCACAAAGGTATCTACGGTGATGGTATCAAAACTCTTGTGAA
The DNA here is from genome assembly GCF_950005125.1 of Chionomys nivalis. Classification (NCBI taxonomy): domain Eukaryota; kingdom Metazoa; phylum Chordata; class Mammalia; order Rodentia; family Cricetidae; genus Chionomys; species Chionomys nivalis. Next base: position 35,455,033 of record NC_080110.1, read on the forward strand.
GTCTAGTGTGCAGATAAATCTCTGGGACTGGCGAGAAGGCTCACCAGGCAAAAGCACTTGACAAACAAGCCTGGCAACCCGTGTATGATCCCCAGAACCTGCTTAAAGTCGGAAGGAAAGAAACGACTACATAAAGTTGGCGTCTGACTCCACATGCACGTCATGAAATGAGCGTGCACCCACTCCACAATAATTCTTTTTCTTTTTCTCAAAAGGTCAGAAAAGAGCACCAGATCTCATCATAGATGGTTGTGAGCCACCTTGTGGTTGCTGGGAATTGAACTCAGAACCTCTGGAAGAACAGTCAGTGCTCTTTATCTCTGAGCCATCTCTCAGCCCCCCCCCCTTTTTTTTTTAAGAAAAAGATAAATCTCTCATAAATTTGATTTTACCATCAAAACCTGCACTGGCGAGTTTTATTAGCTCGGTCAACACAGGAAGGTTTATTAAACCCTCATTCTGTGTCTTGGAATTCAGTTGATCTTAATCCAGGTCTTGTAATGGACGGAAAAAATTCCCAACGTCATTAAAACTCTAGTATATCATGCCAGATGGTCAGACTTTTAGAAAGGTTTCCGTGCAGCCTGCAGGACGCTCGGGTCAGGTGGGAAGGCGGGAGGACCTGGGCGCAGCGCCCTAGGATTAGAAGCCGGAACTCCGGCTCCGCCCATCGGTTGGCGTTTAGACCCTGCCGGGCACTCTGCAGCCAGCGTGGCCGCGCCCTCCCGGAACTGGCGGCCGGCGCGGCGGTGAGAGCGATGGAGGTCCTTCCCGCGGGCGGGATGCAGGAGTCGCTGCTGCAAGCCGAGGCGACGGCGGGGCACTCGGCAGCCGAGGGCGACGAGGAGCCGCAGCCCTACGGCCGCACGAGCCGCACGGCGTCCCTAGTGAGCGGGCTGCTCATCGAGCTCTACAGCTGCACCGAGGAGGATGAGGTGGCAGCCGGCGGGGACCGTGCGTCCCGGGGTCACCCCCCGCGCAGCGACAGCCTGGATAGTTCCACCGAGACCTCGGGTTCCGACGTATTCCTGGGAGGTCGCGGCGTGGGCGACTCCCGAGTGCTGCAGGAGCTGCGGGAGCGGCCGAGCCTGCGGCTCCAGATGCAGTACCTGCGGCAGAAAGGTGAGCGGCGGCGCGGGGGTTCCTGCCCATCTGTGCCACTTGCCCACTTGCGCCATCTGCTCTCCTTTCTTCCTAAGTTACCTGTCTACTTTGCGCTGTTTGCGCCCCCAGCCAACCTGCCCTCCTGCGCCACCTGTCCACTTGCGCCATTTGCGCCCCTGCCCACCTGCGCCATTTGCGCCCCTGCCCACCTGCGCCAGTTACCCACCTGGACGCTGGCGCCCTGTCGCACACCCTGGGGACTTAGAGTCACACTTTCACTGCGTCTATTTCCTTCCACTCTGCAGGTGTGGCTCAGATGTCCCTCAGGTGCCCAAGGCTAGATTCTAACTTCACCTGAACAGCTGTTAGGATTAGTTTGGAGTTTCTTCCTTGTGTACAAGAAGTTTTCTAGAGGGCGCTGGGAGGAGAGAGATAGACTTCCAGGACTTTCCACCCCGCCCCTTCCCTAGCCACCCACTTGGATAGGGTTTAACTAGGGAGGCAGAATAATTCGATAATGCAGTTTCGCTGCAGGTTTAATCTGGGTCTCTGGGAAGGATTGAGTGGAGAGTCTGAGCGTTTGGGCTTCACGGTGCATTTAACTGCTGCAACCTTCCACCGGCCTGGAGAGCTGAGAAATGACCTTGGTTTCCTCGGAGCAGAGGCTAATTTGATATTTCTTTTGTTATCGAACTCTGAGACTGATGTTCTGGTTAGGTGATTATTATTTATCCTCAATAATGATAGCGTGTGTTCCAGGCGTCAGTACTAGCTACAGTTGGCTTTGTGCATATTTACAAAACGCAAGGTGTGGGAACAGAGGGCAAGCCACCCTCTTGCAAGTATCGTCTTTGTGCTAACTGACCCTGGGAGGGATAAAGCAAATTATACATACAGTGCTCATGCACCGACAATGTCCAGTCTAGCTGGTTCCAGAAAACAAAACAAAACAACAAACTAGAAGAACGATAAATCTGTCTGCTTTCTCCTACCTCTGTTAACAGTTTTCAGCTTCCTTTTCTGGCTTCCTGGTCAAGTTTCCCCCTGCAGCAGACTATGGTACTTTGACTGGAGTCGGGTCATTTTATGTTATATGATTATCCAGCTGTGCTAAGAAGTGCGTCTGTGCCCAAACTCTTGCTACGGGGCAATAGTTCAGACTCCAACAGAATCAGTTCTGAAAAGTTTGATTTGATTTCCTTGTTCGAGAGAGCTGTTCACATTTCACTACCAGGAAACTTTGGTGACTGCTCATTTCCTTTTGCTAGAGGGAAGCTGGCAAGCCAAAGTTTGCAGGAGAGGTGGGCAGTTTGCCAGTGGGCGTCGGCACTCTACTAATCACTCACGGGACCTGGAGGAGTCCCTTTCTCCGCAGTTTTCATCCCATTGCTCACCCAGTTGCCCGCGTACCCTTTCTTTCCGTGCGGTTGACTGCGTTGGTTGAAGGCGCCACAGAGTGACATATTGTCTCTGTTGATAAACATCCCTAGAGCACCGGCTAGACAGCCGAGCGATCCCCGCAGTTGTTCGCTAAGATGATGCTCGTTGGGTCTGATTGTTTTCAGCCTCAGAACCCAGCCGTTCCGGAGCAAGTCTAGGTGCTGTGCTCACTGAGTTTCACACAATGCAGATAACTTGCGTGGTAATTTTCTTCTCTCACTGTTGCCCGGTTCACTGATGCGTCAACATAGCACCTTCCCAGCTAGCGTGTGTGGGTCTGTGGTTTAGGGGGCCATAACAAGATGGCTTCTGAAGGAAACGGGGCTGTGTGTGGTGAAGGTCTGAACTTTGGAGTCAGATTCCCTAGTTGATATGCTGCTACTGTTTCTAGCTAGCTGTAAGGCTTTGGGCCTACGTTAATGTGTGTTAAGTGCTCAGGGAAGGTTAGAGATAATTTTCATTATAAAGCCATTTATCATATAAGGATAAAATTCCTTAGAGAGGAAATTGGTCAGTTTTCCAGCTGACCAGTTTCCTTTGTTTCTTAGTGAGAAACTGAGTTGACACGGAGACGATTCTGCCTGTATTATGTTTATTTAACTGTAGATATTACTGTAGGAGACATTTCCCTACAGTATTGGAACATGTTCCCATAAGTAGTACATATACAGAGAAATGAAGAGTCGTAGATACCTTAAGAAACACCAAAAATTAGATAGGGTTTTCATATCATCTCATTTTGTTGTGAGCATTAGTTTTAAGAATGCAGAATTGGGGGCTGGAGAAATGGCTCAGTGGTTAAGAGCATTGCCTGCTCTTCCAAAGGTCATGAGTTCAATTCCCGGCAACCACATGGTGGCTCACAACCATCTGTAATGAGGTCTGCTGCCCTCTTCTGGTCTGAAAACACATACAGACAGAATATTGTATACATAATAAATAAATAAATAAATAACTATCTTTAAAAAAAAGAATGCAGAATTGTTATTAATAATAATAATTATTAAGGTTCTTAGTTATTTTAATTTTTTAAGAGTTATTTTATATGTTTGGGTGCTTTGCCTACGTGTCTGTCACCATCTGTGCTCAGTGCCTGCCAAGGTCAGGAGGAGGTGTCAGACCGCCTGGACCTGCACCTGCACGCAGTTGTTAGCCCCCATGTATGCTAGGATTTGAACCTGGTCCTTTGGAAGAGTCAGTCAGTAGTGATCTTAATTGCTGAGTCATCTCTCCAGCCCAAGATGTAGAGGTATTTGATCCTTTTAGAGGAAATACATTTTCTACAACGATGGAAAATTATCTAGGTTCTAAAATGAAATTTACTGAGAAGGTTATTAGAAGACCATAGACTGAAAACTAGCACAACCACATTCATCTACATCACAAAATGTGAAGGCATTATTTGCTTTTAACTGACAACTGATAAAGCTGTTTGTAGCTGGTTTTGGGGTCTTGGGGTTTGAACAACCGGAACCTTGCACATGTTAGGCAAGGCCTCTACCACTGAGCCGTCTTTTACCTTTTGTCTGTTTTTGTGTGTACATACATGTGCATGTAGAGCCCAGCGTGCCACCATGACTGCGTTTTTATGTGGGTGCTTAGCTAGGTGAGTTTGCATTGCTGTCTCCACAGCCCTTGAGTTCTTGAGACTGGATCTTAGTTGTGCTGTCTGACTTTGAACTCGGGATCCCCCTGCCTTAGTCTCTTGAGTGGGTGGTGTTTTAGGCTGGCATAAGCATCGGAAGGTAAATGTGCACCTGGAGTCTTTGCTTACGTGTTACATGCGGCGTCAAGGATGGCATTTATCTGAGAGAATTTGTCTCATGAGTACAGTGGGAAATGAATGGGTGCCTCACTGGACTGGAATGTCTTGGCTGAATATGTACAAGTTGTCTTAGATGAAGAACGAGAAGGAGTGGGTTTAAATGCATTTTTCTACATAGATAACTTTCGGCTAGTATCACACTGGGGGCTTATCTCTTGTTTTCTTTCCCGATAGACTCTAGTGAGCTGAAGACAATCCTTCGCGAGCTGAAGTACAGGATTGGGATCCAGTCGGCGAAGCTACTCCGGCAGCTGAAGCAGAAAGACAGACTTCTGCATAAAGTTCAGAAGAACTGCGACATTGTGACAGCCTGCTTGCAGGCTGTGTCACAGAAGAGAAGTGAGTCCTGGGGTCTGGGGTGTTTGTCCCTCCTTGGCCACTTTTGCCGGTAGTGAAGCTGCAGCAGACACTGCTTTGCCATAGTTTGAAAACTTCAGGAACCTACCAAATAATACAGCTTCCTAATGAATGCTTTGTGCCTAATGTTAAATCCTAGTTTTATTATTCACCATTTGAAGGGAATAACCGAGAACAATAGAGAAAAACTGTTCTCTCTGACGATGGTTACTGTTTCTGCACCAGCAGGTGCCTCAACAGGCACCGAGTTGATGTCACTTAAAGTCGTGTCCTTGCTCCCTTAGTCTCTGTGCTCTAATGAGGATATTAAACAATGGGCCTCGCCAATGAGGGCCGCTTACAGCCTGCTCTGAAATCTAAGAAGGGCAAAGCATTTGAACAAATGAAGCCTGTGTCTTGTGTTACCCACTTTCAGCTAAGAGCGGCCTAGCTTGTTAACGGAACTGAACTGTTCAGCTACTGATCCATCTTCACTGTTATTAAAACTTTTCAGTTGATTTTGTAATTCTCTGTACAGTTGCATTGTGTTTGATTCTGCTAACGTGTCCCTGTTTCTGTTTTGCCTTCTTTGTTGACACGCAGCCTGGCAGAGTGGGGTTCAGGTATGGCAAACGCAGGCTCAAGAATTGCTACCATCAGACGCCTGGGGCAGTTTCTTGGGTGCATGTCAGAGTGGCTTTTTCTTTTTACTTTCTCCTCTGTCATGTTTTATATGTAAACAGATTGAAGTTTTTTTTTTTTTTTTTTTTTTTTGTGGCCTTGTTTTGTTTTGATTTAAAAATTAAGATGTGTCTGCTTTCATGAAACAGATTCCAGGGCTTAATTAGTTAGTTTGTAATAATAGCATTATCAGCTTAAAATCCCATCTGAGGGGGCTGGAGAGATGGCTCAGAGGTTAAGAGCATTGCCTGCTCTTCCAAAGGTCCTGAGTTCAATTCCCAGCAACCACATGGAGGCTGACAACCATCCGTAATGGGGTCTGGTGCCCTCTTCTGGCCTGCAGGCATACACACAGACAGAATATTGTATACATAATAAATAAATAAATATTAAAAAAAAAATCCCATCTGATGGCGAGTTTCCTGCCTGTCTTCCATGTATTGCTGTTTGCTGCTCTCTACTTATTTACAGTTTTGGCTGAGAGGTTTCATGTAATGCATTTGAAGGAGAATGCGGTTCAGTGATCACAGTGGTCGTGAGGGTCCACACCAGGAGGAACACAGTGGAGCAGGCGAACTTTCCTCTAGTCAGGAGCTTATCTAGCGAGCCAGAGGAGGGTGACGGAAGGGGGTGTGCGCATGGATCTGCATGCATGTATGTCTATGTAGAGTGGCATGCATTATACATGATCACTTTTCATGGATTCTGACTCATTCAAATGTGCTAAGTAAACACGATTTCCCCTCTTTTCTAATAGGAAAGACTGGCTTTGATTTCTTTCTTTTGACTTTGTGTCTATCTACTTAATTATTCGCTTTTCTGCAAGAAGTTAAAAGCACAAGCTGGAGAAAGCATGGAGTTCTGATGCAGAGGGAAGACATGGGGAAGGGTGGGGCAGACGAGAGGAGCCGAGCTTGCTGGACTAATGGTGGATTTTAGATGTATTTGGTTGACAGAAGGATTGGCATTTGCGTTTTTCAGACAATGTGCCCACCAGCACCAAACTCAACTTGTGAGTCTGTGACTGCGTCCTCCTTATATATTTTAAAATTATGTCTCTTAATTCTAGCCATTTTTTTTCTTTCATTGTAGAGACTGTGGGGCTGTCTGGAGCCTTTCCCAACAACCTCAGTTCTTTCCTTGGTAATATAAGTGCGTTAGCGTTGCAGCCTCTACACTCTTTGCCACCCTTTCTGCAAAGCCAACCAACAGCAAACATACGGAGAGTTCTTAAGTTCCACTGCCATTCAGAACAACTGCTCCTGCTTTAGTAGCCGCTGGCAACAACATAGTCAAATACAGTGTGTTGACTTGTTTTATTTTTTTTTATTTTTCTTATTTTTTTTAAAGATTTATTTATTATGTATACAACATTCCTTCCGTGTATGCTTACATGCCAGAAGAGGGCACCAGACCTCATTACAGATGGTTGTGAGCCGCCGTGTGGTTGTTGGGAATTGAACTCAGGACCTCTGGAAGAGCAGTCAGTGCTCTTAACCTCTGAGCCATCTCTCCAGCCCTTGGCTTGTCTTATTAAATGCAAAATTTGGAGTTGGGGAGACGACTTGGTGGTTTAGGGTGCTTGTGTGAGGATCTGCTGAGTCGGATCCCCAGAACCTAGGTGGAAATAGCTGCTTATACTTTGCAGTTCCTTATAAACGCCTCAGGGCAGTGTCTCAGTTACTGTCCTGTTGCTGTGAAGAGACACCATGACCGGTGCATTTTATAAAAGTGAGCATTTGTTTCATTTGTTTTGGGGGGTTTGCTTACAGTTTCAGGGCACTGGCCCATGACCATCATGCATGGCGGCAGGCAGGCATGGTGATAAAGCAGTGACTAAGAGCTTTCTTCTGGTTCCCGCAGGTGAGACAGAGAGAGAGAGAAGCAGAGGGAGAGGGAGAAACAGACAGACACAGAGAGAGTCAGAGAGAGACAGGGCCTGCCCTGGACTTTTGAGACAAGGTCACACCTTCTAATCCTTAATGGTTCACCACCTGGGAACCAGACACTCAAATATACAAGACCATGAAGACCATTCTCATTGAAGCCACCACAGACAGTGTCTCTTCATTTTAAAACTGGGGCAGGAATAAGAAAAGCACAGTCTGCCAAGTATGGTGGTATGTCTGTGTGCCTAGCTCTCAGGAGACTGAGGCAGGAGGATCAAGATTATGGGATAAGCCTGGGCCACATTGCCAGACTCTAGCTCCAAAAAAAAAAAAAAAAAAAAAAAAAAAAAAATCAAACAGGAAGGCCAGGATCAATGTTTGTCTTATAGAAGAATGCATCTTTTTTCTATATCACCTAAGAGTATCTATTTTAATAAACATTTTAATACTGATTAAAAGTACCAGCACAACTGTGATCATTTATTGAGTATATGCCTTATGCTCAACTATTATTACCTTATGGTACCTCCTTTAGGGACCTTGTATTAGAATATTGAGATTCTGCAAGTTTAGTTATTTGCCCAAAGTCACACTACTGAGTGATTGAGAAAGAATTAGAAGATGGCACCCTCAAAAGTCCACGTTTTCCACCATAAACCACAAGCGCTCTGTTTCCTCCTCTAGTTCTACGATATTGTTATAGCATTGCTGAATTCTGTAGTATGCAGAAAACAAGGCAATCCCTGGTTTATAGCATGCTCTGCTCTAGAACAGCCTGCACAGGAAGGAAATGCTTATCTCGGCTAAATGATTGGATCGTACAAACGTAGTTTGGCGTGTAGGAAAACCCACTTAAAGGCTCTAGGACAATGAAAGGAACCAAAGGAATGTTGGGTCAGGAGGATCAAGAGTTTGAGTTCAGACTGTGTTACGTAGTGAGACTCTGTCTCAAAAAAAAAAAAAAAAAAAAAAAAACCAAAAAACCAAAAACGTAAAACCGCCTCTAAACTCTAAACAAGCAAACAAAACAAGTAAACACCATGGTGCAGGATCAGTACTTGTCTGATGGAGAAGATATTTCCCTCATATTTATCTAAGGATGGGCTGTTGGGATATTTACGTGTTTTGCTGAATCTCCTTTTCCTGAAAGCAGAAGCCATGTTCTTTGCCTCACATAGCTTTATAATCTGCTTTGCAGATTTTAGGTGGAAGGCTGCTAAAATCAAGTAATAAGACATAGCCGTAACTTTAAAGCTGAGATGAGAGGAAGCATGAGCAAAGTATGAATATATGTGGCTGTGTCTGTCGAAGCCTTGCCGACCACACACGGGCTTATCAGAGAGCTGGCAGCCTTGCTTTAGTAACGAATCTGCTGTAGCATCCTGAGTCTCGTTGTTTCTTATAAATGTCTGCAAGATCCAGATGCCTTGTCAAATAGGTGAGTGTCCTTTGTGTGTTTATGTGCTGGTGCTCATGTGCGTGTGTGTGTCCAGGTATGCATGTGTGCCGGTGTGCATGTGTGCACGTGTGTGTGCCTGTATGTGACGGTCAGAGGCCAGTCTTTGGGAGTTGGTTTTCTCTTTCTACTGTATGGGACCAGGGGACTGAATTCAGGTGCATAGGCTTGGAGACAAGACCTTTATCCTCGGAGCCAGCTCAGTAGCTCTAGACACTGTTTTTCAGTCTATTGTTTTGTTTTGTCATGGTGTTGCAATAGTGAACAGTTTTCTTTCAGTCATGGCTTACACAACTAAAATGGATCTAAATGCCTAAGCAGGCTGGCAGACATAGTTAAAAGTCCAGGAGATGTAACAGATCCAGGTGCCTGGACAGAATCTTTGCAAAGGACAGTCACTACTGACCAGTTTGTCCTCCAGCCAGCAACCCCGTGTGAATGAACGGATTTATTCTCCCAGAGCTCCAGAAACTCCAAAGTTCACTTTCCTTGGTCCCTTGGGCCTCCTGCTTGGTAAGAATCAAGAAATAGCTTCTTTGTATGTGAGCAAGGGCGAAATTCTGCAGAAGGAGAAAGATCGGGTGGATCTGAAGTGACTGTGGTACCGACAGTCTGCTCAGTTTGTTGATACAGTATCTGTGTGTGTTTAATTTTGCTCATTACTAATGTAAACCAACACCTTTGCATGATATTAATCACTGTCCTGGTACCATTTTGTGTGAGGTGCCCATTTCCCTTCATAAACAGTCTTGACATTTTCTTACAGATTTGATGGGATTCTATGTCACATACATGCTTTACAAATGTCTCCCCTATTTGTTTATTTTTTGTCTTTTCACTCTTATGAATGTTACCAACTGAGCAACAGTGCTAAGTTCTATGGAGTAGATTTCACAGTCATGTGACCTGTGCATTCAGAGAGTCCATGCTCACTAGGGCCTCCCCAGTGGTTCAATGCTCTGCGGTTGATATCTTAAAGTTCTCAGTTTTGAGGGGTAGGTGGTAGCAGGAACAAGGTTTAATGTAAACCAAGCTGGCTTTGACCTCAGGCTCATTATGTTGTTGAAAATGACCTGGGACTTGTTTTAATGTGTTAACTTTTTGAATAATTTAATAATTCTCATGATATATTTTGTCATACTCACCGCTAGTACCGTCTCCTGCCCCCTTCTTCCTACCCTGACCCCTCTTATCACAACCAATAACCCTTTTAACCTCTTGGTGAGAAAAGGAATTTTGTGTGTCATTGAATTTACTTAGTGTTGCTTATGTGAGCATGGGCGTGGGGATTGTTTAGTGCAGCACGGGCAACTTACCAGTGACTACACCACTGAAGAAGATGGTTCTTCCTCCTCCACCATCCTGTGCTAATCACTCCTTAGTGAGCAGCAGGGCCATGCGATCTATCTTCCTTCCCCCAATCATGATAAGATGTTGAAGGACCCAATCTTCTGTTGATAACTACAGCTGCTGGGTTCATGAATGCCAATGTCACGCCGTGTCTAGGAGACGGCTTTGTACAACACTCCTTCCCATCTTCCAGCCCTTACCTTTCTCTGTGTCTCATTTCACAGTGTTTTCCTGAACCTTGGAGGGGGCAATGGTAATATTTCGGGATGAGTAACTGTCACTCACTCAACAGTCACTTATTCTCAGAACTCTGACTAGTTATGAGTATTGGTCATAACTTCTTTCTACCGTGAAACCAGGCTTCTCTGACTGTGACCGACAGCAGCATACTTACAGGCATAATAAATATTTAGAAAGCAATTCAAGGGCACAAGACTTCAGTGTAGCAAGACAACAGTAGTAGCTTGCCCCCTGGGGCCCTGGGGTCCATGGAGTGGACTTCAAATGCAAACACTAAACAGTTGGTTATTCCCATAACAGTCATGCCATTATTGTACTATCGAACATATTTTACCTGGCAGTTTGATTGTATAGCATGCAGCATCCATAGCAAGTTGAGTTATTGGTGCCTCCCACCCACTGCCCCAAGCAGTTTGTAAAATACCTTCTGGAACCATGAAAGCTAGCCAGCAGGGAGGAAGGTTCCAGATCCCTTCCTACTTGATTTCTCTATATGATCTTGACCTTTTGATCCTCCTGTCTCTACCGCCCAAGTGCTGGGATCACAGGTGGGTACTGTTATACCCAGTTTATGTGGTGTTGCAAAGCAAACTGGGGGTTCATGGATGCTAGACCAACACTCTGCTGACCCGAGTGACTTCCCCAGCCCTCAGTGTCTGAGAGGAGACTCCATAACTCATGAAGTCAGCTTTGTATTTAAGGCCGGCGCTTTTTCAGTCCTGTATAAGGAATATTTTCCTTCTTGTTCTTTAACCCCAAACTCAAGACACATCAGATTCCAGAAATTTTGTTTTATTTTGTTATTTTATAGTGCTGTGGCTCCAACTAAGGCCAGCCTAAAAGCTTTGTTATTTTGTGATATTCCATTATCCTGGTCTAAACCCACATGTAGTTTCTTTCTGAAGTCATCTCAGTGACTAACAGTTCTGTCATATAACAGCTTTGTCACATAATCATATTTGTGGGCATAAAATTATTAGGAATATTTTGGGGGTGTTTTAGAGGTATAGCTCAGTGCTCAAAACTTGCTCGCTCACTCCTCACTCGCTCAGTCAGCCGGTCTCCACTCACCCTCTCTCTCTCTCTCCTCTCTCCCTCTCTCATACACATTTGGGCCTGGCTCCCGGGTGTTCTTTCTTGGGTGAACTCTCTCTCCTAAGAAAGCATGAGTTTTCCTTTCTTTATACTTCTGCTTCATATATATATATATTTCCAAGCAACACGTGGTTCTGAAATACTGAGTAGCGATGTCAAGCCTGGTTGTGAAAGGCTGGGTAAAGTTTCTGTCTGAGATAAAAGCTCCCAGAAGATAAACCACAAGGCCTCTGGGGCCTGGTCTGCTGTTGGGTTCCTGGGAGAATTCACCTGCTGTTCCTTTGCGGGAGTCAGAGGCAAAGTTAGAGGTGAGTCCTGCAGCTCGGGTCAGGCTGTCCTGTAGAGCTGGGCTGGGAGGGGCCTGCTCATTCTTTCCCATTCCTTGCTTAGTTAACTCTTAGCAGTAGGTGCATGCGCACTTCTGTGGGTGTGTACTGAAGAGCCAACGTTTAGTAGCACCTTGCCAGACGAAGTAGTTCAGATAGGAATTAGACCTGGGCCTCTGTCCTTCAGTGGGCTGTAGTGTGTGTGTGTGTGTGTGTGTGTGTGTGTGTGTGTGTGTGTGTAAGTCAGTACAGGGAATTAGACCTGGGCCTCTGTCCTTCAGTGGGCTGTAGTGTGTGTGTGTGTGTGTGTGTGTTTGTGTGTAAGTCAGTACAGGGAATTAGACCTGGGCCTCTGTCCTTCAGTGGGCTGTAGTGTGTGTGTGTGTGTGTGTGTGTGTGTGTGTGTGTGTAAGTCAGTACAGGGAATTAGACCTGGGCCTCTGTCCTTCAGTGGGCTGTAGTGTGTGTGTGTGTGTGTGTGTGTTTGTGTGTAAGTCAGTACAGGGAATTAGACCTGGGCCTCTGTCCTTCAGTGGGCTGTAGTGTGTGTGTGTGTGTGTGTGTAAGTCAGTACAGGGAATTAGACCTGGGCCTCTGTCCTTCAGTGGGCTGTAGTGTGTGTGTGTGTGTAAGTCAGTACAGGGAATTAGACCTGGGCCTTTGTCCTTCAGTGGGCTGTGGCGTGTGTGTGTGTGTGTGTGTGTGTGTGTGTGTGTATGTATGTGTGTATGTAAGTCAGTACAGGGAATTAGACCTGGGCCTCTGTCCTTTAGTGGGCTGTAGTGTGTGTGTGTGTGTAAGTCAGTACAGGGAATTAGACCTGGGCCTTTGTCCTTCAGTGGGCTGTGGCGTGTGTGTGTGTGTGTGTGTGTATGTATGTGTGTATGTAAGTCAGTACAGGGAATTAGACCTGGGCCTCTGTCCTTCAGTGGGCTGTAGTGTGTGTGTGTGTGTGTAAGTCAGTACAGGGAATTAGACCTGGGCCTCCGTCCTTCAGTGGGCTGCAGCGTGTGTGTGGAAGTCACTACAGTGTTCAGTAGTTCAGATGTTGGTTTTGGGGGAATCGAACTCAGGTTTGCGTGGCACCTGTCTTACTCATTTCACCAGCCCAGTGCACGCTCTTCCTTACTCTTCTACTATGATAGAGACTAAAGCAGTGCCTAGAAAATAGCAGTTGGGAGACCACTTGTCTTTCTCTGTTGTGATAAACACCTGGCCAAAAGCAGCTGGGGAGGAAAGGGTTTATGCTACAGCTGGTAGACTGCCACAGACGGAATTTAGGGCAGGAACTGACGCAGATGCCAAGGAGGAGTGCTGCTTACTGGCTTGCACCCCAATATTTTGCTTAGCCTGATTTTGTTGTTGTTATTGTTTTGTTTGTTCCAGACAGGGTCTCACCATGCAGCTCTGGCTGTCCTTGAACTCACCATGTGGCCTCAAAGTCACAGAGATTCGCCTGACTCTGCCTCCTGAGTGCTGGGATTAAAGGCCTGCACCACTATGCCCAACTCAGGATCACCTGCCCAGGGGTGGGCACCACTCACAGTGCACTTTATCTTTCCACGTGGTCATTAATCAGGGAAGTGCCCTTATAGACTCGCCCACCAGCAATCTGATCAAGACATTTTCTTAACTGAGGTTTCTCCTTCCAGATTACTCTGGTTTGTGTTAAATGGACAAAACCCGAAACCAACAAAGCCAACCAGGACACCAATGATACAATGGGGAAGACCCTTTTAAAGAAGCTGTGATATTTAGAGTCTTTTCTCAGGGGCCCTATCACCCTTGCGCACCTGTCTCTGCTAACTGTGGGCTCATTGGCAGGGTTAACTGACTGAGCATATCTGGAGGTCATCTGCGTAAAATTCCAAGGTCACCAGCACCTTCAAGCCCTTCTCTTGGGGCTGGTATTGTATATCTGGGCTTCTGTCTTAGGGTTTTTGTATCACTGTGAAGAGACACCATGACCATGGCAACTCTTATAAAGAAGACATTTAATTCTGGCTGACAGTTTCAGAGGTTTAGCCCATTATCATCAGGATGGGGAGCATGGCAGCGTGCAGGCAGAGGTGGTACTGGAGCTGAGAGTCCTACATCTTGAGGCAACAGGAAGTCAGCTGAGGCACTGGGTGGTATCCTTAGCATGGGCAACCTCATATTCTACCCCCACAGTGACACACTTCCTCTACACCTCCTAATAGCGCCACGCCAAGAGGTGATGGGGCCAGTTACATTCAAACCTGCGCAGGCGGACAATAGGAGACAAAGACAGGAGATGGAGGATGAGGGACAAGGGGAAGGGACCAAGGGGAAAAGGGCAGGGATATTTGTCCCTCTGGACAAATGACGGCTCTGGGTAGAGAGGAGAGGCAGATGTGGCCCATAGGCAAATGTAAAGGGGAAAACCCTGTGTTAGGATTAGGTGTTTAATTTGAAAATGGTATGTTAATTAGGTGAGTCACAGGAGGCTTCTGATTGCTGGGCTTCAATGCTTTGATAGCTGGACCATGGTAGTCAGCCTCAGGAGGAGGAAGAGGCCAAATAAAGGAATGAAGTTTGGTGGCCAGCTTTAGATAAATGTGATCTAACAGGTTTTTTTTTTTTTTGAATATTTATTATGTATACAATATTCTTTCTGCGTGTATGCCTGAAGTCCAGAAGAGGGCACCAGACCTCATTACAGATGGTGTGAGCCACCATGTGGTTGCTGGGAATTGAACTCAGGACCTTTGGAAGAGCAGGCAATGCTCTTAACCGCTGAGCCATCTCTCCAGCCCCGCCCCCCCTTTTTCCCCACCCATTCCCTCTATGGCGAGAAGGGCAAGGCCTGCCAGGGCCATATTTGCCATGCTCAGTCTGGCTAGAATCCCTTCAGGGATTTTACCCTGTCAGCAAGCAAGCAAGCAAGCAAGCAAGCAAGCAAGCAAGCAAGCAAGCAAGCAAGCAAGCAAGCAAGCAAGCAAGCAAGCAAGCAAGCAAGCAAACAAGCAAGCAAACAAGCAAACAAGCAAGCAAACAAGCAAGCAATTAGTCCTGCAGTGGATAGCAGCTGAATGCCTTTTAGTTTAACTGGATTCTGGCACTATGTGGACAAAGGTACCCCCACGCCAGAGTAACTCCCAGCTTGTTTCAGTTGTGCTAGACCCCGCCTTCCCACAATCCACTGCTTCAGTCACCTAGAGCAGCTCACAGAACTCAGGACAACAGCGCACAGACCTCATCAAGGCTGCTGATGCCTGGCCAATGCGATCATCAAGTCGGGCAGTGCATGACTTAGGACATGGGAGAGCGTCCCTGCTTCCTCGCGCTCTCTGGGCAGCCATATTCCAGGAATCACACGCCCATCTATCTTGAAGCTTTCTGGACTTAAAAAAAAATTTCTGGAGATTTCATTGCATGCATGTAGAAACATGTTTGGAAAAAGAGGTGTGGCCTAGTGCTGATATTCTGGGTGAGTGGGGACCCAGGAAACCGGCCTCTCTATGTAGCGCACCTTCTTCTGGGACCTTGGGCGGGCTCCTTCAGCTACGAGGGGCATTTGTGGGCTCTGCTACTGATGAGGACAATTAAAGAACTGCTTTATGCTCAGACGTAGAACTGTGAAGCAATAGCAGCGCATCTTTTTAGTTTTGGCCTTGAGGAGGAAAAGGAGGATGCTAAAGGGTGGTGGGGGAGGAGGGACCGGGAATGAGAGTGGGACTGAGACAACCTGAAGCGCTTCAGCCTGAGAATGAACTTTCCTCGCCGGCCCCAACGCTGCACCAGATTGCTCCTGTCTGTCACTTAGTAAATGATGAAGGCTAAGGAAGCTATGGGTCAAGCTTGTGTGGTGAGCCTGTCCAGAAACGGAACTTAGTGTGGGAGCAGGCGCCGCCCTGCCTCAGGAGAGAGGGCAGGAGGCAGGGAAACAGCTCTTCAGGGATTGGTAGTGTGTCCCTCCCCCTCCCCCTGCTCCATTCTCCACTCTGAGCTCCCTGGCTGCCAACCCAGAGTCGTGGACTGTAGTGTGACCAAGGGTGCCTTTCAGCCTCGCTCTGTCAGTCTGAGATTGACCTGGGCCTGTGGCGTCTGTTTCTACTTTCTAGTATGCTTCCCCAGCTTCAGAACCCGCCAATCTTCTCTGCTCCTTTCCTGCGTTCCCTGTAGGTTATGATTTAAAAATTCCCTGTACTATATTTTTAGTGTGATTTTTTTTTTTCTTTCTGGGAACTAGAATTAGATGCACTCTTTCCCCATCTGCCATGGTAACCCAGATGTACTGTGTGTGTGCACGTGCGTGCGCATACATGTGTGTGTGTACTTGTCTGTGTAGGTTCATTTGGTTGATGTATAAGAAGAAGCTAATATTTAGGTTAAAGAAGAGTTTCCTCAAATTTGGAATTTGAATGTGGATTTTATCTCCAACTTGTTAATAGTGAACAGTTTGAAGCATGTTTCCAATGTTTCTAATTAGTCCTGTGGTCGTCCCCGAGGTAACGTAGCTTATGGCATAAGGGATTGGCTAGTTTTTCTTTTTATGAAGCAGACTAAGACTAGAGTGCATTGCAAGAGATTTTAACACAGACTTTAAGCATGAAGACTAGGAGAAAGGGTGTATGGGAAAAATAATGACACACATACTTGATTTTTGATTTGAGACAGGATCTCATTGTGTAGTAGCTCTGCCTGTCCTCACAGACCAGACTGCTGGAACTCACAGAGATCCACCTGCCTCTGCCTCCTGAGTACTGGGATTAAAGGTGTGTAGCACCATGTCTGGAAACCCTCCCCCCCAGCACACACATACTCCACACCCCCCACACACCACACGCACACACCACACACACCACACAAACACCACACACACCACATATATCACACACACCACACACACTACACACACCACACACACACCACACACATTACACACACACTTAAACTTGTATATTTTAATAGCAGTTTCCTTCACC
This sequence comes from Chionomys nivalis, assembly GCF_950005125.1. Lineage (NCBI taxonomy): Eukaryota > Metazoa > Chordata > Mammalia > Rodentia > Cricetidae > Chionomys > Chionomys nivalis. The sequence goes on from NC_080110.1 coordinate 35,471,724, forward strand.
GAGAAAAAAAAGCGAGAACATTTGAGCATCTTACAGCTAAGAACCATGCCCGCACTTTTCACAGTTTGTTCCGAGGTTTCTGAAAACTCACACAGTGTTTGCACATGCAGTATGACCTTTTGGACTTTGGATCTCTGAGCGATTCCTTTGGCTTTGAGAAAGTTGGTGTATCTTCTTGTGACTTCATTTAAAAAGGACCAGGATTTTAGGAGATATGTTTCTAGGTCTTGGTTGTGATGACTTATTGGTAAAGGAAGACTCAGTGTGATTTCTCTTTACTCCACTGGAACTGAGGCCTGAAGGTCAGAGCTTGTAGCTCTCAGCCGGGTGGTGTCCCAATGGGGACGCCTCTGTGGATGCCGTCATTATCAAGTACTTCCAGCAGGGGGAGCTCTCTTAGGCCCTTAGGAGAAAGGCATTAATGTTCCCAGGAGGGGAAGACAGACTATAAAACTGAAACTGATGTGATCTGCAACGGTATATGAAAGGGTTGAGGGGGTCCTTTTTAAAATCATCTTCTGTACACATTATTATTATTTTTGCTTTGATTATGATGGAATACTTCTAGAAGTGGGATATTTCAATCCTTTTTATGTGAAAAAGAGTATTGCCATTAAAATGTATTTTCAACTCTATGTATCAAAATGTCACTGATTCACTCAACAGAGATTCAGATCCATTTGCGATTTGCCAGACGTGGTTATAGACGCTGGGAATAGGGCAGTGAGCAACGCGTCCAAGATGAATAACCCCACAGTTCAGAGCGCCCTTTACCCTGCGTATAAATTTAACATGAATTCGAATACTTTTCCTAACATTGAGCTGCATCTCTCTTGTGTTGGATTTTGAGTCTACAGCGGAATATATGATGATGATGGTGTAGCATGCCCTGGATGCTTACTTGTAGGGATTTTAATATAGATCTTCAAATCCGTTCTCTGCAGAGAAGATTATTGCAGTGCTTCAAAATTTTGATGTTTATTGAAATCATTTGGGGCTTAAAAAAACAAACTAATTCTTGACTCCCACTTCCCAACATTCAGATTTAATTGACATGAGTTGACACATTGATTTTTAAGCTCCCTGAGCTATTCTTTTGGGCAGAAGAGTTTGGAAACTACCAGTAAACTGTTCTCCGACATTGACAGACTCCCATAGAGAAGGATGAGGGCTTATTCTCCTTTAGTTGCCTCCGCCTCTGGAGCGAGTGTCTGGCTGCAGACTCTCAGGGAGTCCAGGCATGTGCCACCACACTCAGCTGAGTCCCGGTTTTGTGACTGCGCAGTGCACTTGACCTGGCAGTGATCAATAGTGATCAATAGTGATCCATTACTTAACTGTGGAGCTTATACCATAGTCACACTCCACGTGCACACACGAGTCGATTGCCCTGGTCTCCTGTATTTTGTGTGTGCCCCTCCTGCTGACGGGGGCTGGAGAAAGAGACCATCTGATTCCTCTTTAAATGGGCAGCTGCTAATGTAACTGACCATCTTGGTGTGGCCAGCATCCTATTTTATTTCTCTAGCTCACACCCCTACTCCATGTTTGCATCCTGTTCTGTTTCCTTACTTTGTGTTTTAATATGGAAAATATAAGCAATCGAAAGAGTTATAAGTCAGGTGTAGTAGGGGTCCACCCGTAAGCCCTGTCTGGCGAGAAACAAGTGGGGTAGAATGTCCTCAGTCGAGCTGTCTCTCTTTCTGCGATGGGATAAACCAGTCATGTTCTTGTGTATATTGTATTTCTCCCCTATTCAGGGAATCACCACTCTTCTTACCTGCTTGCTTTTATCAGTTTTTCAATCTCTATTGGATCATTCAAATTGTCTACCTTTTTATTTATTTATTTATTTTTGGATTTTCGAGACAGGGTTTCTCCATAGCTTTTGGTTTCTGTCCTGGCACTAGCTCTTGTAGACCAGGCTGGTCTAGAACTCACAGAGATCTGCCTGCCTCTGCCTCCCGAGTGCCGGGATTAAAGGCGTGCGCCACCACTGCCCAGTTTAGATCATTCAAATTGATTTTTATCTTTAAGTTAAAACTAACATTGAAGGCCGGGTGGTGGTGGCACAAACTGCCTTTAATTCCAGCACTCAGGAGGTAGAGGTAGGCGGATCTCTTTGAGTTTGAAACCAGCCTGGTTTACAGAGTACTGAGTTCCAGGACAGGCTCCAAAGCTACACAGAGAAACCCTGTCTCAAAAAAAAAAAAAAAAAAGCAAATATAAACAAAACTAACACTGAAATCATACTCGAACATAGACTCCTATTCTATTTTTCTATGATTCTCTTAATTTACAAGATGTACAATATTCTTAACCCCAGTCAGCTCAGAAATGTTTTGGAGATGAAACTGAATGTGTAAGTGGATAGGTAAATGTTTATTTCTATATTCGAGGAAGCCCTGTGCTGGATACTGAAGGCAACAAAAAAATACGCAGTATCTGTGTTCATTATTTCCCTCGTGTGCTCTGACCAAACTCTCGAGAACAGGCATCTTAAGGGAAGACAGGGCTATTGTGGCTCATGGTTTTTTTTTTTGTTGTTGTTGTTGTTTGTTTGTTTGTTTTGTTTTGTTTTTCGAGACAGGGTTTCTCTGTGGCTTTGGAGCCTGTCCTGGAACTAGCTCTGTAGACCAGGCTGGTCTCGAACTCACAGAGATTCACCTGCCTCTGCCTCCCAAGTGCTGGGATTAAAGGCGTGCGCCACCACCGCCCGGTGTGGCTCATGGTTTGAAGGAATCCAGTCCCTCCTAGCAGAGAAGGGTGGAAGTGGCAGCTCAGACAAACCGGGGCCAGAAGAAGGAGGTGCTGCTGTAGGCTGACTTTCTCACTTCTATTCAGTATGGGAGCCAGGTCGGTGGGATGGCCCTGTTCATGCTCATGGTGGGTCTTCCCTCAGCGAAGCCTCTCTGGAAATGTCCTTAAAGACATGCCCAAAGGTGTATCTCTGAGGAATTCCAAGTCCGGTCACTGAAGATTAACCATCGTGGAATCCTGGGTGAATGTTTCAGAAAATAAAGATTCAGAGAGACAAACAAAAAATTACAGTTACTGTCCATACCAAAGTCCTGGTAGGTTGGAATTAACTTTAGACAACTTCTATTTTCATAGAGTATCCAAGTCTAATCTAATGTCTTTGGAGTCTGTTTTTCTCGTTCAGTCTGATACTCCAGTAAAGTTTCCAGTGTTTCAAGGTAAAGCTGTGTATGCACGTTGACGGAACTTCTGGGGAGATGTTTAGTAGAGAGCATTACCAAAAACAAGGGAATTTCAGGCGAGCCAAGACCATTGATCCTCTTTACAGCAGGACAGAGTCTGAGCACCCTCCTAGTTTTCAAACGTGAGAAATTTGTCAGAGTCCTCTTGAGCACTGGGTAGGAGAGTGAAATGAGCCGACATTGTCTTTGTACACAGTTCCTCTTCTTGATCTTTTTCCTGGGGACCTCTTTTCAGGCCACAGAGCATGCATGCCCCAGTATCTGCCAGGTCAGAGGCTGGCTTCAGATAGAGTCTCCAAGAGCAGGAACGGATTTTTTTTTTTTGGGGGGTCGGGACTGCTGGCCTTCAAATAACCATAAAGAGATTTAATATTAATTGCAAATGCTTGGCCCATAGTGTAGGCTTATTACTAACTAGCTCCTACAACTCAAAGCAACCCAAATTTCTCATCTGTGCTCTGCCCATGGTGGTATGTTTTTTAGCAGGCCATGTTCATCTCCTGCTTCCCCTACCTCTGGCTGGGTGACTCCATGGCCCTCTCCACTCTCTTTTTTGTCCAAAAGTCTCGCCTATCCTTTCCTTGCTTAGCTATTGAACTGTTAACTCTTTAGTGACAAATGAGAGTAATATATATGTGTAGGGATATAGCCCCACCCATTGGGTGATTGCCCAGGTAGTATGAGTATGCTTATAACTTTGTCTATATTGTATTGATACATCTACCATATTACATTGTACATTTCTACCTCTGATACTATGACATTGTTTACAGTTAAAGATAATTGTATTCATATATTGCACAGTTGTTTATTCTTTTAGTCTTCAAGTTAGATAGGTATTGAGAATTATATGTTTGTCATATTTATTTTTAAGTTAATCAGGTCTTTTAATCACATAAAGATTATATTTAGTATAAATAGTATGATCTTCAGCCTCTTCAAGAGCTGTAAAAAATGGCCTTTAATCTAACCTAAAATTTCTGTGCCAACGAGACACAATTACTCCTGGCAACACCACTCTACTCCCGAGAGAACGTTGAGCACCAAAGACACTCCACTGGGAGCTTGTCTTCTTGGCAGAACTGGCCTTTGGGTTAATCCCAGCACTAGAGAGGACTATAAGGGGGTGGGGGGATGAGACAGGAACTCACTCCCTCTCAGTCTGAAGATTTCATAGAGGTAACAGCTCTCCACTGGCTTGACTGCTTTGCTTTTCTGACCTTTAGGTTGAGCCCTAATATCTGTCTCTGCGTTTTTATTATTCATGCTACATACATATTTACAAAAGAGTGTTCCACAGCAGAGAAAGGCTAGTGAAGGGAGGGTCCTGATGGGCCCGAGGAGGGGTGGGAGTTGAAAACATGGACTCTGGCCCCATCTCACCTGGGTGTAAGTACCTGTTCTGCCATTGCCTAACTGTATGATCTCAGAGTGTTTGTCACTGTCTAACTGTATGATCTCAGAATGTTTGCCATTGTCTAACTGTATGACCTCAGAGTGTTTGCCACTGTCTAACTGTATGACCTCAGAGTGTTTGCCACTGTCTAACTGTATGATCTCAGAGTGTTTGCCACTGTCTAACTGTATGATCTCAGAGTGTTTTGCAGACCCTCTGTGTTCGGGTTCCTTGTCAGTAGATGGGGGTGATGGTGACGCTTCATGGGTCATTCTGAAAGTTAAGCTGGTTAACATGTGCAGTCTTTGGCACACTGACTGTCTGGCTGCTTTTACTCGGCTATTCATTCTTGTGCAGAGATGGCCTTTCCCGCCAATGCTTGTACACTTGAGTTTTTGAGGCAACTCTGAAGGTTTCTGGGACTTCTCTGCATTTAAAAATAATCAATGAGGTTTAATTATTTGAATCACAGCCATTGAATGATCATGATTAGGGATTTCATAATTTTTTTAATAGCTCTCTGGGAATGGAGTGCCTAACTTTTTCCAATAATATGCAAGATTGATTCTCCTTTATGTGTTTTTGTTTGAGAATGGTTATAAATATTTTTGGATCCATGCTATATGTGAAAGTAGGCTCTGTATGAGCAAAGGGCAATGGGGCTAAGATCAAATCCTCAGACCTCATGAAACACGGGAGAGTGTTGGAAAGAGAGAGGATTAGACACTGGGGATGATGACCACACTATAGTCTCACCTTGTGGGATGCTGAGGCAGGCGGATTGTAGCGGTTTAGGCCAGCCTGGACTACGGAATAAATTGCAGGCAAACCTGAATGACAGCATCCACTCTCCTCCAAAGAAATAGGATTAGAAGAGAATAACAAGTGTTCTACATGGGTCGATGGGAGCGAGGTACTTCAGGCAGAGAAAACAGCCCGAACATTGTGTGAGCGCCAGGTATTTTCAGTGCCCCTGGTTGTCTATCACGGGATACAAAGAGGGAATTCAGTTGCAGTGGGAGCTGAGATTGTTTGGTAGCGGCAGCATCATACAGTATAAGGGTGACACAATTGATTTCTGTGTTTCAGAGGCCGTTTTGGCAGGAGTGAGGACAGGCTGGACAAGATGAGCGAGCATAGGGAGGGGGCTGGTGTGTCAGGTCTGTCGAGCTTGTGGCCTGAGGAGGAGAGGTCCTGGGAGTGAGGAAGACACTGTGATGCTAAGGTGTGCGTGTGTGTGTGTGTTGACTTCATAGGTCTAGAGGAGGGGTACAGGAGGAAGAAGTCAGAGGGACCCAGGGTTTGAGTAAGGTTTGTGAGGCACCTGTAGGTGACAGCTGATCCCTCTGGAGAGCACCAGGACAGCTGACAAGGATTGTACAACTGCAAGGGAGTCTGGGTAATGAAAGCCCACAGAGAAGCACTGGGAGCCAGAGGCAGAGTCAGAAGAGGTGCATATAGAAGAGTTCTTAAGCATACATGTCCATACACACACACACACACACTCACACACACACACATGCACGCACACAGACAGACAGGGTCTCTTTCTCTCTCTCTGTAGCCCCAGTTGTCTTGGAACTCACTATGTGGACCAGGCTGGCTACAAATTCACAGAGATTCCCCTGCCTCTGCTTCTCTAGTTCTCTATTGCTGGGATTAAAGGCACACACCACTGTACCCAGTGGACTTTTGCTTGTCAAATGCATTTGGGAGCACACAGAAAACGCTGGACTTTGTTACGACCGTGTGTCGCCTTCATTTCAGAGTGTTTTGCTGGTGAGTTGGACTGAGAATTAGGCCTTTTTTGTCTTCCTGGTTCATCCCCTGCTTGGTTGGGATCCACTACCCTTTCTTCTGGAACCTCCACTCCCCCTTTGCTATACTTACTTCTATAGAGTACCAATAGTATTTATGTCTGATTTTTTGTACACACGTGTTCTCCCTTATTACACACGGACCTCCTAGGGGAGGGGCGGTATCAGCCACTTAGCATTTGTTACACTGAGTCCACCAATGCACAGATGGATAGGCAGGAAGGATGATCGTATGTGCATGCGTGCATGCAATGTGAAGCATGCGATTTGGTCATGAAAGTAACACGCATCAGGGCAGGCCAAGGGTTTGGAAATGGCACTGTATCTGATGCTGTGGGGAAGGGGAAGGGCTGGGTTATGAAGGAGCAACTCCAGGATTCTGCTGAGATACAATCTTCTTAGTTTATACACATGCTTCAGTTTTGTGGATTTTAATGCCCTAGAATGTTTTAAGCTCTTGGGAACCACTTGGAACTAACCTTGTGCGTTTTAAAGATTTGTTTTTATTTTTAATTGTGTGTAGGTCTGTGTGGGTACGTACACAAGTGCCAGTGTGGGTGGAGGCCAGAGGAAGGAGATGCCCTGGAGCTGGGGTTTGAGTTTGCTGTGAACTTGGATGCCAAGAGCCAGCTCAGACCTTGTGCAAGGGCAGTGTGTGCTCATGACTGCTGAGCCGCTCTTCAGCCCTCAACTTCTCATTGGATATAGGACGTTAGAGTGTATCGATGCTTTCTGGGATGGTTCAGAGCCACTGGAGGTATGGCTATGGTCTAGGGAACCCTTTTGACAATGTCAGCACAATCCTTACGTGTGGGTGGAGAGGAGCACATGCAAGAGCCATCTTCCAAGTCAGCAGAGCAGCGAGAGGACGTCATTTGGGGGTGCACTGTTTGGAGAGCATCTTTCTTACATCACGGTGGCTTTACGTGTACACCTGATCCCATTTCTCTCCCCAGTGGGAGGAGGTCGGTTTTTGTTTTAAACCCGTGTTCTTTGCATTTTTGCCACTGACATTTCACTTTCAAGGAATGATTTGCCACGGAAGAATAATGTCTTTTTTTTCTGGCAATGGCATGAACAAGTGGCTGTTCATAATGGGCTATATATAGAAACCGGTTTGAATGCTGTGTGCTGGAAAAGAACGGTTCCCCATGCGTTCAATGCCTAGCTTGCTCCAATTCCTTGTGCATATTTAGATGCATGTATGTCATTTCTTAGGAGTCATTGAGCTTGTTTTTAATTAATTAGCTAATTAATTTTGGGACAGTCTCTCTCTCTCTCCCCCTGACCCTTTGGGTCTTTTGAGACAGGGTTTCTCTGTATAGTATTGGCCGTCCTGGAACTCACTTTATAGACCAGGCTGGCCTCGAACTCAGAGAGACCCACTCTCTCCTCCCTAGTGCTGGGATTAAAGGTGTGTACCACCACTGCCCAGAGAGAAAGGGTCTCTTGATGACAGAGAACTCACTGAATTGGATAGACTATCTGGCCAGCAAGCATCTCTCCAGTGCTGGGATTGCATGTATACACACCACCATGCTTGGCTTTGTTCTTGGGACCCAGCTCAGGTCTCATGATTGTGCTGCTGTCTCCATAGGCTCCCCTACCCCACCCCATTTTCTGCCCACTACTGCCTTCTCAACACACTCACAGAAAAGGGCTCATGCGGGGCATGGCAGTAAAGTGTGACGTTTGACTGTGATCTTCTCACAAGGTTTTGATCACGGCTGGAAGTTGCTGTAGGTGATGATGTGATTTCATTGTGTGCCTCCGGGTCTTTAAGTTCAAGGGGATAGGAAGGTCACCTCACATTTTGCAGACACTACCTGTTATTGCCAGTAGAGGGCCAGCCAGTTCCTTTCCTTGGCCGGGGACTGGGGATTGTGTCCCTTTGCTCTGTTTTTATTTAGTGCCCACCAGTTTTCTGACTTACTGGATCATCAAGACCCTAAACCAGTTGTGTGATTAAACACCAGCAGGGAAGTGGTGCAGAGTTCTTTCCTTGCCTTTTTTTTTTTTTTTTTTTTTTAAACCCCATGCATCTTGACAAGTTGAAGGAAGTCCCTCTCAGCACATGTGTGGCAATCTCAGCATTTTCTGTCCCGAGACTTTCCCTTAGGCCTAGAGGACTTAACTCCAAGCTTCTGTAAATGGGAAAAGCTTGGGGTCTTCCAGTGTTGGGTGACGACTCTCAGCGGATCACTAGAGAGCCTTCTCTTTTTCAGTGCCTACGGCAGGATCCACATACTGCGACTCCTACAGAAACGCAGAGACTTTTATGTAGCTAAAAGTCTACACACACCTGTGCAAGGAAGGTTTGCTGCTTCTGCTCTTGGAAGGAGTGACAGTCATTATCCCTTTTAGGGGAGAAGCTAAATTTGTAAACAGCATTGGCCTATGAGAGTGCAAAATTAGGATTCTCATACATTATGCGTGCATGTGAGTGTGAGTGTGCGTGTGTGTATGTGTGTGTGTAGTGTGTGTGTGTTGAGATAAGGGCTCACTATGTAGCCTAGGCTGGCCTTGAACTTAAGATCTGCCTGCCTCTGTATCCTGAGTGCCATGTTACAGTTGTACACATGGAATCTGTGCTGTTTTATGACACAGGGCTTGTGTTCTCCATTCTAGACCAGAGTTCTTGGGCTCAGCCTGTGGTGTGGCTGGATCTGTAGTGTATTCATTGTGCCCAGCTCTCTCTCAGGCGCCTGTGTTGTTTGTTTGTTTGTTTTAGATTGCCCTGCTTGCCCTATTTATCTGTCTGAAAAGCAGTGTTTTACCTAGGAACTCACCAGTGACTGTGACTCCTCTTCAGAACAGCTCATTGGAAAAATGCTTTTCTTCTGCACTTTTGTCTCTGTGTGGGCTAATCCTGCATCAGGAAACAGGGTTTTCTGGGGAAATGGCCATTTCTGCCTGTTATCCTCCTGACCACTCTAAAAAGAAGGAGTAATGCATGTGGTACAGATCTGTGGTCCCAGGACTTGAAAACCTGAGGCAGGAGGATCAAGTACAAGTTCGAGGCCAGCCTGAGCTATGTAGCTAGACCCTGTCTTAAAGATATAGTTGTGATTTATTTCTGTAGAAAAGAAGTGACTGGGTGTGTAGAGTTGTTTGTGTTGTGCTAATAATTGACCACACCCTGTGAAGGCCAGTGAAGTGGAAATGCACTGGGTGGGCATTCGTGTACTCTGTTCATAGCCACGCCCTCCTCGCAGTGGTCGGGCCAGGATTTCTTAAGTTTCTTAAGTTTAGTTAACAATCCTTGTGTTTCAATTTCAATCTTATTATTCCGGAGACTGTATCTGGAGTGTGCATCAGAGTCACATGTATAGTTAGTTATGGAGAGATCAAATGACCCAAGTCTTCCCTTGGTCCACACGAAGTCCTTCCTTCCATTGCATATCTCTCTGGTCTCCCTTCTGCCCCCGTTACCTCCAGGCCTTGGCAAATGAGCATTGTCCTTCTGATCTAGAATCAATCCATAGCAAACTCAATCCAACCGCTCGCTCCCAGGCTGTGCTAGTGTGTGTTTGCCGGGTTTGTGTTTAGTATTTTGAGTTGGGCCCTCCTACTTTACTCATGGGTTTTCTGTGCCTACGTTCCTCACTCCACTCCACACCTGCCCCCTCCTCTTCGTCCCCTGGTGTCCCCAACACGGAGCTGAAAAGGTTTCACGGTAGCGAAGGGAAACCGTAGCCTGGAAGAAAATAAGAAATGGTTATTGAATTGAGTCAGGCAATATTGCTCTCAAATGTTCTTTTTTTTTTTTTTTTTTTTTTTTTTTTTTTTTTTTTTTTTTTTTTTTTTTTCGAGACAGGGTTTCTCTGTGGTTTTGGCCTGTCCTGGAACTAGCTCTTGTAGACCAGGCTGGTCTCGAACTCACAGAGATCCGCCTGCCTCAGCCTCCCAAGTGCTGAGATTAAAGGCGTGCGCCACCACCGCCCGGCTCAAATGTTCTTTGACGTGGAATTCTCTAATAACCTTTTCCTTTAGGTCTTCACAATCTGTCTTCTATAGCTCAGCCATCCTTGTTGTTAGGAATTCAATAACAGGGTTTGGGCTATGGCTCAGTGGTGAATGCTTTTCTAGTACACCTGAGTTCCTGGGTTGAATTCCTAGTGCTGCAGAGAAGCAGATACATTGTCCCCCCCAAAAGAAATGTTCCCCCCAAAGAAATTGAACCCAACAACATAGCAAGTCAAAGGCCTCCTGTCCTATGAGGCAAGCCCACATCATGGTCTAACCTAATTTTTCTCCCATGGAGGAGTCAGCTGTGAACTTGGCTGTCTGTAACATCTGTCTGTGTGGTTGTAGCTCACCTGGATGAGCTCACACAAGATAAGGAAGGCATATTCTGTTTCTGTAACATCTGTCTGTGTGGTTATAGCTCACCTGGATGAGCTCACACAGGGTGGGGAAGGCATATTCTGTTTCTGTAACATCTGTCTGTGTGGTTGTAGTCACCTGGATAAGCTCAGACAGGATGTAGAGGCATATTCTGTTCTAGTCTCCTTTCTTCTATTATGTTAAAATATCTGGATACAAAGCAACTTATGGCGAAAATGTTACTTTAGCTCACAGTTGCAAGTTAGGGTTCATTATAGCAGGAAGGTCAAGGCAGATGAAAGTTAAAATGGTTACATCATATCATTTGTTCCCAGCTGCCCAGACCCGAATAAGCACACAGGAACTATATTAATTACCACATTGTTTGGCCTATTAGCTCAGGCTTCTTATTAACTAGCTCTTACATCTTAAATTAACCCATTTCTTTTAATCTATGTATCACCATGAGGCTGTAGCCTACCAGTAAGGTTTCAGTGCCTTTCTCCCTTGGCAGCTACATGGCGTCTGCCTGACTCTGCCTTCTTCTTTTTTTTTTTTTTTATTTTCGAGACAGGGTTTCTCTGTAGCTTTTGGTTCCTATCCTGGAACTAGCTCTTGTAGACCAGGTTGGCCTCGAACTCACAGAGATCCGCCTGCCTCTGCCTCCCGAGTGCTGGGATTAAAGGCGTGCGCCACCACCACCGGGCCTGACTCTGCCTTCTTTCTCCCAGAATTTTAATTTAGTTTTCCCTCCTAGCTCTGTTTCGCCCTGTCATAGGCTAAAGCATCTTCTTTATTAATCAATGGTAATAAAACATATTCACAGTATACAGAGGGGAATCCCACATCACTGTGTAGCTTTGGAGCCTGTCCTAGAACTTGCTCTGTTGACCAGGCTGGTCTCTCAATCGCAGAAATTCTCCTGCCTCTGCCTCCTGAGTGCTGGGATTAAAGTAAAGGCATATGCCACTGTCTGGCTCCACCCTTTTTTTCTTTAAAGATTTATTTATTATGCATACAATGTTTTGCTAACATGTACACACCGAAGAGGGCACCAGATCTCATTATAGATGGTTGTGAGCCACCGTGTGGTTGCTGAGAATTGAACTCAAGACCTCTAGAAGAGTAACTGGTGCTCTTAACCTCTGAGTCTTTCTCTAGTGAGTGTAATATAGTGCAATAGCTCTTAAGCACTTAAAAAGCCAGGGCAATTTGGGATCATTGCAATAGTTTTCTTAATTCTGCAACAGTGATTGCAACAGCTGCTTCTCGCTGAAGATGGAGCATAACATTAGCACAAAAACTAATTTTACCCTGAGCCTGCATCATTGAACATTTCCTATCTGTGGAGAGGGTCCTTAGTTTTCCACTACCTCGGTCAACTAGCCAGCTTCCTGTTTCCCTTTTTACACAGGATGAGTTAATTTTAGAAACATCATTTTGGAAGTCTCTCAGTAAACTTGAAGGTTGACCAGGTTTCTCCTGGGGAACTCACAGGGTGGGTCAATACAGAAAGGAATGTTCTGGATGTCACCAAAGCACATCTGTCTTGTTCTTACCTCTGCAGGCCTTGTCATGGAGTCACATGTGCAAAGCCAGCTCTGTTGCCCTCACCCACGAGCTTGCTTATTCTCTCTGCTCTTCCGGACTTTTGGGATCCAGCACAGCTAGAGAGACCTTGTTGACATTTCTTCTTGGTTACCTGTGTCAGTGTTACTAAATAATGTAGCAATGGTGACTGTGTTAGTTGATAATGTGAAGACTATGTGGAAATGATGGATATCATATTTAGTTGGGACACGAGTGGGGCTTAGAGCAAGTCAGTTCTAGGTCTCCCAGGATGCTTTGATTTGCTCAGGTAAAGTTATCTGGCTATATTTTATTAACATAGTCATTAGAATGTGGCTAGAGTTAAACCAGGTTAACATCCCAGCTAACTAGTCGTGCGACTTGGGGGTGTTATTTAATCTCTTCATTTGCGCATACTCTTCTCATTTCTCTCTCTGGTATGACTTGTCCTGGGGAGATATGAAAAATGTCTGTTCATCACAGACGGAGCACACCCAAAACCAAAGATGGTTCCACCTAAGTTCAGCTTCCTGAACCAAAGAGTTATTGGGATTACTTAAGCCTAGATGAGGGGTTATTTATAAAACACAAAGAGAGCTGCATTGCCAAAGAGCCCACCCCAGCATGAGTGATGGGCCCCAAAAGCTGCATCCCTGAAGTTTCCTGGGCAACATATGGGCTGTTATACCCCCGAGGACCTCCTTCCCAGCAGTTGTCTACCAGTCACACCCATGCTGAGGGGAGGGGTCTCGGCAGTCACTCAACGTTCTCCTCCTAGAGTGAAAAAATAGATTCAAGGAGAAAACAATGATTTTCATATCATATTCTCACTACCCAGAACCAACGACTTATATCTGTTGACTGTGTTATCTTTTAGTCATTTTTTTCCTGTTCCCAGTTAAAGATACCCTGCTGATCTATGCTCCTTTTTAGTGGGATGTTAGATAATTAAGGCATGCACTCTAGTGTTTGCTGTGCAGTCAGCAGTTGACCTTTAGCTGTGAATGTTGCTATCCCCTTCCCATCCTGGATCCTGTGTGTTTGCATCTCTGTTAAGAAATAGAGTTTTGGAAATTTGAGAAACTTAGAAAAATGTGCTTTTTGAGATTTATTTATTTCCATTTTCTGTGCATAGGTGTTTTGCCTGCATGTATGTCTGTGCACTGCATGCATGTAGTGCCTATAGAGGCCAGAAGAGGGCATTGGATCCCATTGGAACTGGAGTTCCAGATGATTGTGAGCCACAATGAGGGTGCTAGGAATAGAAACCTGGTCTTCTGGAAGAACAGCCAATGCCGAACCATCCCTCTAGACCCCAAGCTCCCCCTTTTTTTGAACAAGCTATTTCTTTTTTTAGGATATATTTGCAACCCCCAGTTTGACAAAACTGTTGTTAGTACATGTAGGAATGTGGAATTCGCCAAGAAAAGTTTATTTGTACTGCAAAGAATGAAAAAAAAAAAAAACTCAAAGACCAGCAAACTTTCTCGTAAATGTTAGGCTGTGTTTGACAAACTTTAAAAAAGATCAAGAATAATGATTTGAGAAATTTGTCAGTATAAATGAATGCTTTTTTTTTTTTTTTTTTTTTGGTTTTTCGAGACAGGGTTTCTCTGTGGTTTTGGAGCCTGTCCTGGAACTAGCTCTTGTAGACCAGGCTGGTCTCGAACTCACAGAGATCCACCTGCCTCTGCCTCCTGAGTGCTGGGATTAAAGGCGTGCGCCACCACCGCCCGGCACTTTTTTTTTTTTTTTTTTTTATTACTTTCCTGACATTTCAGATAAGATCACTAGGTCAGATTGGGAGGTAAAAAAAAAGAACAGAAGCCCAAATGACCTGGTGGCAGTAATCTGTGACAGTCTTACTATGTAAGGTAAACACACCACTGTGGTGGCACACCCCTTTAATCCCAGCGCACAGGAGGCAGAGACAGGTGGATCTCCAGCCTGGTCTACAGAGTGAGTTCCAGGACAGCAAGAGCTACATAGTAAGACCATGTCTCAAAAACAAAACCCAAAAATACCGAACAACAACCAACCAACCAAACAAACAGAAACAAGTCTTCAGAAATAACCCAAGTGCTTATGAATGAACAGGTGACATCCTGAGAGTTCACGGTGTGGCAGGCATGCGGTGGATGTTTTATCTGTAGTGCTTGCTCCTTAAAGCAACATCTAAGGAGCTGGGACGTCACTTGTCCCACTTTCTGTAAGGAGCCTGGGGATGTTACCCATTACTGCTGCTGCTCAGTGGTGGAGCCAGGTGTCTAGGCCTGGCAGCTGTTTTTTAGACTGTGAGCTTTAGCTCCTCTCTCTTGCCACCTCCCTTTGTGTCTACATGTCCAGGGGGAGCAGGGCAAGGGTGTGATAGTTGAGCATCACCGACTACACATCACACACATTGGAAACTTGTCAGGAGTCTAAAAATAGTGTGTGCTTTTTTTTTTAAAATTTGCATAAGTGTTAGTCAAAATACTGTTCATAAACACATCTGCTTATTCCTCTTGTAATTGAATTAAAATGTCAGTTTTTAGTGAGTGGGAAGGCAGGGTTCTCTTCTTGACACGATGACTTTCTGATTTTATTTATTTTTAGCATTCATGTACCGGGTAGCAAATGTGTAGCCAGCCCCATGATAGCTGCAGGCACGGGTGGAGAGAGACGAAGCAATGAATGAAATTAGTTTCTGCGTTCAAAGAAGCTTATGATTTATTGAGGGCATCAAAGTCTTCATATGAATAATGCAAGCATACAGTTGAAGTACATGTGGGGGTGTGGGGTGTGAAAAGCAGGTGTTGAGGAGGACCCCACTCTGATAAGCTGTGTGTTTTCTAGGTATATTTAGAAAGAAACCTACAAGCTGGGCACTGACACACACGCTTAACCAGCACTCAGGAGGTGGAGGCGGGAATCTCTCTGAGTATGAGGCCAGCCTGATCTACAAAGCGAGTTCCAGAACAGCCAGGGCTATACAGTTTAAGAGGAAAAAGGAATGAAGAGTATGACTGTGTGTATTAGTTTCTGCGTTAGAAAGGCCTTTCACATTTTCTCAAAACACACAGATTTATCCCTGCTAATCCAGGAGCCAGAATTTAAAAAGTTGAGTGCCAATATGGTGATAATATAAGTAGAAAAACTCTGTACCACAAGCTTTAATTCTCATACACACGTTTTGTTTTTTTGAGACAGGTCTTACTAGGTAACCCAACCCAGCTCAAACTCTCAGTTCTGTCTCAAACCCTCAGATGCCAGGATTATAGGCGTGGAGCACCACACCTGGTCCGAAGAGAGTTGAAACCACTGCCTAACGTCACCCTTCTAGCAGCATGTATAAAGTGAAGATGAAACACAGGTCCTAGCCCTAAGATTTCTCACTACATTTATTCAAATAAATCTGAACAAAAATCCCCAATTTGAAACCCTCGTGGTCACAACCATTTTGGGTAGGGGACACTGAAGCTGTCATTAAGCATCCAGTGCCAGGAAGGCTTAAAATTATCAGAGGCAATCTCTTCTTTCTCAAAAGACACAATGTGTTTCCTCCCCAGGAGCTGGTGTATATGATTGGTGTTGGCATTGTGCCAGGCTGACATCCTGCCAAGTGATGCTCTGTTGCAAGCAGGGACTAAAGATGTGGTAATTAAAGGTGCCGCAGTTGCTATATTAAGTTTGCAAGTAGAGTGCGCCGCCCTGCATTGCTTCTAGGCGAGAGAAAGAATGCAAAACATGCATCTCTCGGGCTGTCCGCTTCCTCAGGAGCTCCTCTCTATTGCCAGCGTTTATGTGGACCTTGGCCCACAGAACTTAACTATGGTCACTTGCTAGGGTACACCTGTGGCTTAGGCCACCCCGGCTTCTTCTCTATCAGTGTTTGTGACAGGGGTTCGCTACACGGAAGGCTACATTATCATGTTGTCACATGCCACCTGTACCGACACAAGCGTATTCCATCCGTAATTCCCAAGGTCATACACATTAAAATGCCTTTCATATTTCATTTTTAAAATTAGTTTTTAGTGTTGAAGGGCTTTTTTTTTTTTTTTTTTTTTTGAGAGATAGGATTTCTCTGACAGCCCTGACTGCCCTGAAATTTGCTCTGTAGGCCAGGCTGACTTCAAACTCCCAGAGATCTGCCTGGTTTTGCCTTCTGAGTGCTTGTTTGGGAATTTCACATAATGTGTTTTGATCAAACCCATCCCCTATTCCTTTCCAGTTCTTCCCCTAACCCCCCACCACTTTTCTCTCCCAGATTTATATTCTCTCTCCCCACCCCCTCTATAACACACACACACACACACACACACACACACACACACACACACACATAGTGAGTCCATGCAATGCAGCCCACGCCGTGCAGCCTGTTATTTACACACACACACACACACACACACACACACACACACACACACACACACACACAGTGATTCCATGCAGTGCAGCCCACGCCGTGCAGCCTGTTATTTACACACACACACACGCACACACACACACAGTAAGTCCATGCAGTGCAGCTTGTTACACACACACACACACAGTGAGCCCACGCCGTGCAGCCTGTTTTGTACGTATACACACACACACACACAGAGTGAGTCCATGCCGTGCAGCCTGTTTTGTACGTACACACACACACACAGAGTGAGTCCATGCCGTTCAGCCTGTTTTGTACGTACACACACACACACACACACACACACACACAGTGAGTCCATGCTGTGCAGCCTGTTTTGTACGTACACACACACACACACAGAGTGAGTCCATGCCGTGCAGCCTGTTATGTATACACACACACACACACACACACACACACACACACACACACACAGTGAGTCCATGCCATGCAGCCTGTTTTGTACACACATACACACACACACACAGAGTGAGTCCATGCCGTGCAGCCTGTTATGTACACACACACACACACACACACACACACAGTGAGTCCACGCCGTGCAGCCTGTTATGAACGTGGCGTAGGATCATCTTCTGGAACACAGAGCACACATAGCCTATTGTTGGAGGTCACATCTGAAGGAAGCTTCCCCCCCTTCCCCTGGCAGCCATCGTCCTCAGGAAGGGCTGGACTTCAAGGAGCCTCCCCCATCGGACTGGCATGTCTGGCTGGCTTGATCTCGTGCACGCAGATAAAGCCACTGCAAGCTCCTGGGTGTGCAGTTCTATAGATGTGTACGGCCTCTGGCTCTGACTGTTTTCCTAGCTCTTCATCCCAGATGACCACTGAGCTGAGAGAGAGCGAGCGAGAGAGAGAGAGAGAGAGAGAGAGAGAGAGAGAGAGAGAGAGAGAACCCAGATATCCCATTTAGAGCTGAGCACTCCGCGGTCTCTTTCTCCCCGTACACTGACAAAACTGTTAATCGCTGTGTACTGTATACAGAAACTTTTCTGATGAGGGTCGAGAGACACTGATTTATGGGTAAATAAGAACTTAAGGGGTGGTTTATTACCGTATCCATTTAGCAGAATAGTGGTAGGTTCTCTCCCATGGCCTATGACCTCGCCAGCCGTATATTTGGACCTAGTTAATGGTACGAGGCATGATTCTGTGGAGTGAGTTTTAAACCCAGAGTCGTTCACACCATGATTACACAGCTAGCCTGCCTTGCTGGGCTGGTCACTCTGTGGCTTGCAGAGGGTTCATGTGCCCTTCCAGTACAATGCTAAGATATGTAAACTCTGCACTGTGAATTAAATTATATTATTAGATCTATTTTTAATTTGGAATATCTGATCTATAAATAAAAGTGATTTGTGTGTCTTAAAATACTTCTTACAGAATTTTTGAGTGTGTTTAGGTAGAATTTATGCTTGGGGGTGTTTTTTTTTTTCTTTTTAAATCTTAATTGAAGAGAATGTTTCTGAGATGCTTAAACAGCACTAGGGAGACTGATTTGGTTTTGGAGCCTCCGAGCTCCTTTGTTCTGCGTGTGGTGGTATCCATTCTCTGCGTTTAACAGAAGACGAAAGCTACACCGCATTCTCTTAGAGGATGCCTGCTTTTAGACAGAGGAACTGTTTTTATGGCTACGGTGAGCAGAATCATATAAAAAGACAGTAAAATGTTTTATGTACGTCATGTGATGTGCCAGGAAATTGTAGCCTGTTTTTCCTTCCCCCTCAACTCCTTCCTGTCACTCTGCTCCCGTGTCTCTCTGGTGGGAGAAAATGGTTCTGAAGTTCATCTCTGTGAGTTCACCCTATGCGGGCTCCGTCCTGAGCTCTGAACTTCATCTCTGTGAGTTCACTGTATGTGGGCTCGGTCCTGGGCTCTGAACTTCATCACTGTGAGTTCACTGTATGTGGGCTCGGTCCTGGGCTCTGAACTTCATCACTGTGAGTTTGCCGTATGCCACTCGGTCCTGGGTAAGGAGCTGAAGGAGCTACCAATTGACTCTAATTTTCAGTAGGCTTGGGGAGAATGTGAACTTTCTAGGGAAGTGGCTAGTCTGTGAGTCAGCTTCCCATCACTGTAACAAAAACCCTTGAGACAATCCATAAAGAGAAAGGTTCATTCTGCTCCCGGTCTTGGAGGCTTCAGGCCATGATCTAGTTAGCTCTGTGCTCTGAGCCTGTGATGAGTCAGGAGTGCTGGTGGAGCAAACTCTTTGCCTCATTACAGGCTACAAGGCAGAGAAGCAGAGGAAGGACCAGAGTTCCGCATCTCACTTCCCTTTCAAGGGCATGTCCCCAGTGACCTAAGGGGTGCCCATTCAGAGACCCCCATCTCCTAAAGGCCAACTGCCTCTCACTGGTACTGACGGTCAAGCCTGCTGAACATCAAGATCCAGGTGATAGCAGACATTAGGAGATGCATGGAGACATTGCTTCTTACATCAGGAGCCTACAGATGGTCAGTGACTGTAGGGAGAAGGGGAAAGGAAGGTGCAGTCTTTATCCCCGCTGTTCCCCTTTGCTCTTAGTAAGTGTGCATACAAAACGTGTGCACTCCTCCACTGCCCAACATGAGATGCCTCACATACAGCGACCTGTGAGATCCCTGTGCCCTCAGAGACCAGGCTGTTGGCAGTCACGGCCAGGGAGCTCTGCGGCTGTGCAGGCAGCCGTGGGTGGTAGGCAGTAGCCTTGGGGACGATCCAGGCCCAGCATCTCAGAGCAGCTGGCTCCCTCCCCTGGTAGCAGGCTTCCTCGGCCTTCCCTCTGGTAATTGCCAGCACCAGGCCTGTTCTGTCCCTGAGGATAAACACGTAGGCCCTTTTCATTTTGAGACCTTGCTGTTAAGCAAAAATAGCAATAGGAAATCAGAAGTGTCTCAAACCCAGGTCCTTTTCGGAAGCCGCTTGGGCCATGGCTTTTATCCCTGATGTTGGGCTTGTCTTCCCTTCAGACTTGCTTGTCTCTCGCATTCAAGACAAAGTTTGTTTTCAGGTAGGCCCCTCCCAACATGTAGGCTGAAAGACTCACTGAGTGCCCTGTGAGCAAATGGTTCTTAATTCACTGGCCAATCTCAGAATTTCTAGCTCTGAGATGTTCAGGATGTTTCCTCAAAACACTCTCTTTCCTTGACGATACAAGGGACACTCTCTCATGTGGTATGAAGGAGTATTTGGGGACAAGGTTTCATTTTGTAGCTCAGGCTAGCCCAGAACATGCTATGTAGCCCATGCTGGCCTCAAGCGTGTGATCCTCCTGCCTCACCTCCTATGTCACATCCAGCTTGCTCAGCATACAATTTACATTGCGCTTTCCCCAGCTTAAATCATAGCTGTTCCAGATAGTGCCAAGGTGCGATTGATTCAAATGGGAACTCACTGACTTTGATTGGTAGGAAGGGGCGTTTGATGAGCAGAGGCTAAGGATGGGTTGGCCCTGCTGCGATAGCCGCAGGCAAATGCCACGCTGGCTTGTTTTCTCTGAGCTCACTTCAGATGACATCGTTTGCTTTTGGAAAACAATATCGCAGACATGAAATAAGAAACGATGAGTCACATAATAAATATAATGCCAGGCTTGTGCCATGGCTACTTTTAGAGTATTTTAGCACTAACTTAATTATCTGTTTGTTACAAAAGTTGGCAGTCTTGGCTTTCCTCCCCAATGTAAACAAAATAATATTGTTTAATTCCTTTGCTATTTATTGCTATAGTAGCAGAAACACACACACGCATGCACGTACACACATGCACACACACACCAACACAAACAATGCTAACTTTTATGCAATTTTAGAATGGAAAAATTTCATAGACTCCCTCTGCCCATTTTTTGTTTGCTTTTTGCTTTTTTTTTTCCTTTTGCCTTTTTCTCTTGTTATCTGAAAGAAATGAAATGGAACGCTCATTTGGGAAGAAGAAAAATACTGTGAAGAATTTCAGAGAAATCTTTGTCAGCCTTGAGCTGCCTGCTGCCCCATCTAGGGTCAGGGTTCATCTCTAACAGCCTGGACTCTTGATCACCAGCCTGCTCAGCATCAGATGAACGGCCGCCGCCACTTGCTGTGTTCAGTACATTCTCTTCTAGGCAAGCAGCCCTTTCTGGAGCCAAACGATAATCAGAGGTTTGCCTGATGAACGTGACATCTGAGCCAAAGGGTGCGGGTTGCTCTGAGTGGCATGTGTCACACAGCCTCGGGTGCTGGGTGTCCTTCCCACACAAGCGGCTCCTCCTTTTGGACCACGGGGCTGCCTGGCCCAGTGAGGAGTAATGTGAATAGCATCCTTTGTTAGAGCAAGACACAAAGTCCTCTAAGGTTTGAGCTGAGGAGAGTTCTGGGAAGCAAGACCATACTCACTGAACACTTGTCCTTCTGGAGTTTGCTACTCCTGCTGGCTCACCGTCTCCAGTCTCAGGAGCACATTAACCCTCTAAAGCACTGTCCGGATAAGCACAAGACAGCAGAGCTTCCTCTGGTCATCAGCATCACCGAGAGGCCGGACGGCTAAGCGAAGATGAAGGGCAGTGCATACATTCCCTGTAAAAGTACCAGGCAGTGAGGGATAGAGTGCCGAAGCGTGTGGAAGGAGCCCGGGAAATCTGAGCAGATCTGGAGGACACGCTGACTCCATTTTATAACGTGGCGCTTTCTCAGAGTCCTCAGGCAGGCAGCGCAGCCACACGGCTCCTCTATCGCATGCTAGCCTGGTTACCTTTCAGTAACAGAGTTCTGCAAACCTCATTCGTACGTAGAGTTAAACCATGTCGGACTGCGTCCTCAAATCTGGGGGCACTTCACAAAGCCCTTGATGCCTGGACTCCGACCTAAGTGTGCCGGTGTTCTGGGGGCTGACTCCTTTTCCTGGCTTGCTCAGAACACCATTATCAAAGCACTTAAAAGATGTTCTGCGTTTCTTCAGTCAAATGCAGAGATTGTTTTTGACCCTGGGGTTGTTTCATGTTTTCCTGTTGAGGTGGCTTTTGTGCCCTGCGAAGTGACCCCGTTCATCCTGAGCGCATGAAGGTGCTACAGGCTCACAAGCACTTTTTTTCTGGCTCAGGCCCGGAGGCAGTCCTTTTCCCAGGAGCCTTTGCTTCTTTTAGTGGAGAGTGAGTTTAGTCGTCATACCCTGGGTGCTGGTTGGGATGTTCGTTACTGCTTAGTGACCTGCCGTTCAGTTTGGATCAGCAGGCAAGTTGGTATTTGAGGGACAAAGCTGGTTCCTACTAGCAGTTCCGATGTAAATACGCTAGTTGTAAGTTGAGTGTGGTGTCTCACACCTCCAACCTCAGCACTCAGGAGCCTGAAGTGGGGTGACAAGTTTGAGGCCAGCCTGGGTCACATAAGGAGAGCCTGTCTCAAAAACAGATGTTACATAGTATTTTAAAGAAAAAAAAATATTTATTATATAAAATATTGGCTTCCTTTGACATTATTTGCTTTCTCCTACGGCACATGAGTTAAAACACCAATATTGTTAACTATTGAGTAAACTTAAGATTTTTTTCAGTTCTACTTTTCCTTACAGTATATATCCCTATTTTAAGCACAGTCATTTTTCTTATGTTTTTATGTTGTAAATGGTATATTCAGTTAGGTTCATTTATGTTCATTTCTTTCCATAGTTTCATTTAAGAACTTAAATTTACTATCATTTAAATAAGCATTATTTCAAAGTCAAACTGTTTAGGGCAAATCTAGAGAAATCTCAATGTTCCATTCTTATGTCCACACCATTCCTTCCCTTGAAATTGTGTGTGTGTGTGTGTGTGTGTATACACGTGTGTATTCACATGTGTGCAGGTGGATGTGGAGGCCAGAAGACAGTTTCTGTGCTGTTCTTCCTCAGACCCCATCACCTTGTTTTCTGAGAACAGGGCCTTTCACCGACCTCCTCTCCCATGGTTTTAAAAATTCACTTTTCCCCCCTAAAGACGACCAAATGCAAAAATCTTTATGCTCTCCCGTCCCCCTGCTTTTGAAATGGAAATATCCCAGTGTACTTTAAGGATGGCCTTTTCTTCTCTAATAGTCCAAGTTCAGGAGCACCGAAGGAGCGGAGACAGGGTGAAACAGCTCTTGATTTCTTGAAGTAGAGTTGCAGTTTATTAAAAGAGATTTTAATATAGATTTCAAACAGAAAGATTAAGCAGAGGAGAGATGTTCAGGAATAATGCACGTCTTATTCAAGAGTATAGATGTGAGCTTGTCAAAGGAGGGCAAAAGTTTGTAAATGATAGGCTTCATGCAGATTTTAATTATGTGGGCTAAGAGAGCGGGAAGATGCCCGGGAAGAGAATAAGATGAACGCAAGTGTGGAATGGGCTTCCCAAGGGAGAGTTGCAATTAAGTGTCTTAGCCCTAGCCATATTCTATTTTGGTAACTCTCAAGTTATATCTTGAAGGGTTGCTAAGAAACAATCTTCTCCTCTCTGTCTTTTATTTTTAGATAGGGTCTCACTGTGTAGCCCCGGATGGCCTGGAACTTGCTATGTTGAAACTGTGGAA
Organism: Chionomys nivalis; assembly: GCF_950005125.1. Classification (NCBI taxonomy): domain Eukaryota; kingdom Metazoa; phylum Chordata; class Mammalia; order Rodentia; family Cricetidae; genus Chionomys; species Chionomys nivalis. Next base: position 35,494,977 of record NC_080110.1, read on the forward strand.
ATAATTGTGGGCCATTTTCTTGTTCCTCATGCAGACATTCAGATGGAGAATGCGCTAGTTCTGGAGTTCAGGTCTTAAGGTAGACACTGGATCTTAACTAAGTGTGTGTTGACTTGGCACCACATGGACATGAAGAACACACAGCGCTGGTACAGCAGCGGTTGAACCAGACCAGTGTCTTGCAGGAGCTGCCGAAAGCCTGTGAAATCTCCACAGAAAGAAAAGATGAAGCGACTTCCAGATTGTCTCACTGGCAAAGGAAGGGAGAAGACAGAGTTCATAGAAATATCCTTCGGCTGGCAGGATATTTATGAAGGTTAGCTGGTTGACCAGTACTCCTGAGAACTTTGCTGAAGATGTCTGGAAGGGCATTCTGTGGTCTAAGGAGAGAGGTGGTAGAACAGGTGTGTCAAGAGAGGGCTGAAGAAATCTGCGTCTGAACTGCTAATGGTTAGGATGCCACGCTTGCTGTTATCTAGAGCGCTGGAAGATTTGAAAGCTGAGATTAAAGAATGCAATAAGAAAAAGGGTACTTTGAAAAGTCCATAAAGACAGATTGGGGGGGTCTGTTTACATCTCTATACCTGTCTATCACATGATTTTATATTTACATGTATTCTAGGTAGAGGAAAAACTTATCAGTCAAGCCAGATCTGGGGGTGTAATACTGTTATATCAGCTACTCAGGAGGCTGAGTCAGGAAGATCACAAGTTCAAGGCCAGTCAGGGCAACTTAGTGGCACCCTGACTGAAAGCAGTATAGGGCTGGGGGGGGGGGCTGCTGCACACCTAGCAGAATGACAGTCAGGTTGCAGCGCTTGCATCCTGGGCTCTCTGCCTACCCAGGATTGCTGGCTTGAGGCAGCGCTTAGTGGACTGCCCACATCAGCCTCAGGCTGGATGGAACTTGTCAGGATGTGGCCACCACCCTTCATCTGTCTGGGTGAGCCCTCATCTTCAATGTCACCGTCACAGTTGTCGGCCAAGATGCCAGTCTTACTGTGTTTTCTCTCCAATCCACTCCTTAAAGCTTTGACTCAATACGCTTTCAAGTTTCTTCTGGGTTTTTCCAAGCCTGGCAGATATTTCTTATTGAGAACCTGGCCTGGCCACGCCCCCGGAAACACTTCTTTCAAAAATTGCTTCTTCAATGGAAACGTTTTCTTAGAGTTTTCCCAAGAGGAACTATATTGTTGTTATTATTGTTATCAAACATGATTCTTTGCCCTCCTTCTAAGTGGCCAGGGAAGACATGAGCATAATTTAGGCTGAAGGTTGAGGTCACCATCTGCCGGCTTCTCCGCCCCGGGGTCTGCTCGTCCGCGGACATCCTTGCCCTCTCTCTCACCACCTACTCTCTCCTGGCTGCTCAGATTAGGTGGGCACTTGGAGGTGTCTGCACCTGCGGCCGCTCCAGCCCTCCCAGGCTTAGAAGAAGTGCGACATCCCTGCTTTCTTTCTGGTTTCTGTCCTCCTAGCTGGCTCTGGACTCGGGGACTCAGACCGCCCTGCTTGCTCAGGCCGAAGCCGGGATTGGGTGCCGAAGCACCGCCTCCGTCTCTGTGCGTCCGCGCGCTCGCTCCCGCCCTACTCCCCTCCCAACCGGCTCCGGTCTCAACCGTTTGGGCTCTGCACTGCAGATGCCAGCCGGTCTCCCGGAGCTCCTGCTGCTTCCGCCGCGTCTCTCTGATCCTCTAGTCTCCGGAGCTCCAGCTGCGCGTTTGCAGCTTGCCACGGAGCCTCGCCGGCTTGGACTCTCTTGAGTCCCGCGTGCGGAGTCGTTCAGGCGCAGCAGCGAGGACCCGGGAGGCCGACGGTGCTCTCGGATGCGGCAGGACAAGCTGACCAGCTCCCTGCGTCGCGGCGGGCGATGCCAGAAGCGCCAGGGCGGCGGCGGTGGTGGCGTGGGCACCATCCTGAGCAATGTGCTCAAGAAGCGCAGCTGCATCTCACGAACCGCGCCCCGGTTGCTGTGCACCTTGGAGCCGGGTAAGGCGCGGGTTGTGGATGGGCACCGAGGTGCAGGTGGGAGGGATGGGAGCAGACCCCGGCCTGGGTGCGTTCAACGGCCACCAGGGCACTGACGACCCCGCTGTCCTGAAGAAGCCAACCCGCGGCCTATGCACTCGGTGGGTGAAGTGAAGCAGGCTGCCCCTTCCAGCCCAGGCTGCGTCACCTATTGTGCTTCGGGTTCCCTGGAAGCCAGACCTCCAAAGAGGTGTGTGGGTTGGCCTTGACCCCGCAGGTCGGAGGGAAAGGCAGCTACTGCAAAGGACGATCCAATGCGTGTTTTCCCGAGTCCCTTTGATGTGTTGGGGTAGGAGAGGTCACGAACTGTACGTAGGTGAGGTCCAGGAGCCCGCCTGGCCTTGTGAGAACAGGCCCTTCCTACCGTCACCTTGTATTTACATATCCCTGTTTCTCCAGGCTCTGCTTATCTCCGCGCCAGCTCGGTCACCTGGCATCGTTGCTCAGGGTTTTAAGAGCCTGGCCCTGGCACCCGCGCCTGGGTGCTGAGGGTTCTGTCAGGGGGTGGCCGCTCTGTTTGCCCGCTGAGCCTGAGCTCTGTGCTTGCTCACCTTTCCCTGGAGTGCCCCAGCTGCCTCCAGGCAGTTGGTGGTCTCCAAAGTACCCTCCTTTCCCACCTCTCCAGCCCTTCTGGGACCTGCTGTCACCCTGCTGCTGCAGATTCTGCCCAGGCACTGGGTCCCAAAGGGTGGAATGCGTCGCCGCCTTTCCGAACCTCGTGGCTTCTTTGTTTTTCTCCACTACTGAAGTGTCTAATTGCAGAGTGTGGTATTTATTCATCGTCTTCTTTTACCTTTTTCTTTCTTTCTTTCTTTCTTTCTTTCTTTCTTTCTTTCTTTCTTTCTTTCTATCACCTTCCCACGTTGAATTTTCCCACGTTTTGTATTTCTGAATCCGGAACAGCTGTGATTATCAGATGAAATATAAACCTCCTCGCCTCTCATCTCACTTTGAAGAAAAGAGCGTGAAAATGACCCGATTCAAGCCTTTGCACGCGGGTGGCGAATGATCAGTTTCACTTAAAACCTGATTCATTTTTGATCAGGAGAAAATAGTTGTGGTTTTGACTAACTAGCCCCAGTTGGGTTTCAGCACAGGAAAGCAATCGGATTACTCCCAGCAAGTGGCTCCAAAAAGTCAAAGCAACACATTTTGTCAATCACAGTGGGAACCCGGTGGTTTCAGAGCAGTGGCAAAGTCACCATGGGTCAGGATTTCCTGGTTTTTGTTGTAATAGAGCGAAAATCATAATTATAAGCGTTTACATTCAGCACCCCGGACCTGGACAGCACCCTTTCAATAAAGTCCATTTTACTGGTTGGAACTGGAGGCATTCTTGGTACCACTATGGAGGCAGGAGGTGATTAAAACCGTTCTCAGAGATGAGAATCAGTGGGCAATTAATCTTTTCTTGGAGAAGAAATTCATCTATCCAGTTATAACATGCTTTTGATTTTTAAAGCTTTGAAATGTCAAGGTATCATCAGATGCCCTGCATTTTTGACAGGAAATCTAGGTCCAGAACACTTGTACAGGGCCCCATATCTTCACCATCAATAAGAACAACATCATCATCTATCTGCTACTGTCATGGGCTTGGGCAAACCAGGCATGCCTTTCTTGCTTCTTGATTCCATATGTATGCCTTTTAAAAGGCAACTTTCTTATTTTTTTTAAGTCCTGAAGATCGCTCCTATCTGTGCCAACCTCTTAGTGCCCCATCTAAGTGGTAGAGGTTGCGAGGTTTTAATATGTGCAGCCTACAGACTACTTAGCAGCAAGTGTCGCCATTTGATAGTTCTGAATATTTATTGAGAATGTTTGACATTTCTTGATCTTTGAACTTGCAAACAATAATTTTTTTTTTAATTAGCTAAAGGGGCTAGGGAGATGGCTGAATGCTAAGGTGCTTGTTGTGTGCACATGAGGACCTGAATTTGCATCCCAAGAACCCATGCCAAACTGCACAGTGCAAACCTGTAGCCCCAGCATTCAGAGGTGGTGGTGGGATGGATACACATCTCTGGAGTCTGATAGCCTAGCAGCATGGCTGAGCTCCACAGTGAGACACTATGAGCCAAAGTATACGGTGGAGAGCAACTGAGGAAGACACCCAATGTGCATGCTTACTTTTACACATACACACCACACACACACCACATACACACACCACACACTCACACACCACACATACACACACCACACACACACACACCACACACACCACACACTCACACCACACACTCACACACCACACACTCACACACCACACATACACACACACACACACACACACAAACACCACACACACAGCTTAAAGTTGGGCATGATGATGGTGCCTGCCTATAATCCCAGTACTTAGAAGATACAGGAACTGAAGACACGGCAGATCTATACAGCGAGTTCTAGGCAATTAGGGGTGAAGTAATGAGTCTGCTGAAAACTAAACTATGTTATCAAATGATTTTGAAGTTGCATAAAAAAGGATATATTGTATTTTCAGTTTTGATTATATTATATTTTCATAGATTTTAAACAAGAATAAGAGTTGTTATAGAATTTCTCTTTAATAACAACACATATTTCTATTACAGAATTGTGAATAAAGGTTAAATATAAGTAACAAAAATTTATTTTTTTATTTGCTTTCCCACTTTTGTTCCATAGATTTGGGATCTAAATGAAAGAAAATTAAAGGATTATTTAGGATTAGAATTTAGTCCTATATTTAGTTTATAGTCTAGAACTTGATATGTTTTTATCCTCAACAAATAGGTTTATTAAGATAGAATTAAAATATTTGGAAGTTACCAAATGGAATTGTTGTAATAAGTCCTCCCATAAGCAGAAAGGGGTATGGGAAGGTGTAGCTCAGTGAAAGAGCATGTACTGGGCTATAGGTTCGATCCCCGGTGTTGCTAAATCAAAGCAAACAGGAAGAGGTACACCCATGAACCTAACTTTGTCCTGTGAGGACTCTAGCTCAGCGCCTTGTCCACACCAGACACTAGCTCTCCCGTCTTGCTGCGTTCACAGTGCCACGATGGCATTGCACAGCTTTTGATGCTCCAGTGAAGTACCCTGTCCTCTGCGTTGGAAATGAAACCCAAGGTCTCCTTGACCCCAGCCCTTGGAGCTTCCTTAACTGTCTTAGTCTGTCTGTTTCAGAAAAACAAACTCTACAACTGGAGAATGACCCCTTTGTGGTTTATAATTGCTAGCTACCCAGGTGAGATTTACAGTCAGTCACTGCCAACAGTCCTCTGAGGTAGAAGCTGCTGTCCTCACTTCGGTAATTAGGGAATTGAGGTCCAGACAGGTTAAGGAGTTTGAGTTTAGGACCCAGAGATGATGATGGTTTGTGGCTCTAGCCTGTGGTGTCAGTTATTGGCTTTGGTTTTGTGTTACTCCAGGCATCTGTGGAAGCTACCATCTGATGTTGTAAACTCCATTTTATTGTCTCAAGCCATTTTTCATTAGAATTAATGTATTTTAATTAAATTGGCTAAAATTTAGTAAAAACATTTAAAAATTTTAATACAGTTCAGTAGAGTCAAGTGTTGAATTTATTTATGATACAACTTTGTTATAATTCGCATAAACAACAACTACTTAATCTCCTTCCAGGAGCTGACACAAAATTGAAGTTCACACTTGAGCCATCTTTAGGCCAAAATGGGTTTCAGCAGGTAACTTTGTTTTTGGCTTTTAAGGCATTTTTTTTTTAATTTGGGGATATCAGCAGGGTACATTGTCATATATGCTTAAAATGAAAATATTCACATATATTTTTATACACAAGAGATGTCAGTTTTTTCTCCAGTTTGTAATACAATAACTTTTAAAGCCTAAGTAACCTGGGTTTATAGTTGCAATGAACAATTTTGCATTTTTTAATGAAGTGATACAAGAGTAGTTGAATATGGCTACAGTTTCACCTCAGGCACCCAGAGAGGCTCATAGATAGAGCTTTAACTCATAGTATGTATGGTGTTTTGTTTCAGATCTTCCCAACTGTTGGCCTCACATGGGCAACAAGGGTATTTGGTTAGGATATTTAAAGCTTGGGACCCTTACAGCCCCCAGAAAGATAATTTTGGTGGAGAGAAGCCCTGTGTTCTAGGGTGCTGTGTTAATTTTCTCATCTACTATGGATGTTGTCTTAGTCAGGGTTGCTATTGTTGTGTGACAAAACACCATGATTGAAGCAAGGTGGGGAAGAAAGGGTTTATTCAGCTCACACTTCCACATCACAGTTCATCATCAAGTAAAGTCAGGACAGGAACTCAAACAGGGCAGGAACCTGGAGGCAGGAGCTGATGCAGAGGCCATGGAGGGGTGCTGCTTCCTGCCTTGCTCCCATGCTTTGTTCAGCCTGCTTTCTTATAGAACGCAGGACCACCTGCCCAGGGATGGCCACACCCACAATGGACTGAGCCCTCCCACATCAATCACTAATTAAGAAAATACCCTACAGACCTGCCTTATCCTGTAGCCAGATTTTACTGAGGCATTTTCTCAATTGAGGCTCCCTCCTGTTGAGTGACTCTAGTATGTCCAGATGAGGAAGCCGGGAAATGCTGCTCCCGGTTCGAATTATTACTTCTCTAATATTTCTCTCTGGTCCTAGTGGTATGATGCTCTCAAGGCAGTTGCCAGACTGTCAACAGGGATCCCAAAGGAGTGGAGGAGAAAGGTGAGTGGGTTCACTGGGCTAAAATACAAAACGACCATCACTCTACCCATTAAAATATCTGGGAAGTCAGAAAGTGTATTCTTCGTTAATTGTGCATCGGGTATTCATGGTTCGTGCCAGGTAATGTTCTGGGTGCTAGGGATGCAGCCGTGGGAACAACAGCAGATGGAATATTTTGTCCTCATAAAACTTACAGTGAATCTAATAGAGTGTGTCACACCGTGATGTGTGCTGTAGATAGACATAAAGCAGAGAGAGATAAAGAGAGTGTGGGAGAAGAGGGATAAGGAGGTGGAATTTTATATAGAAGGTGACATGTGAGTAGGGACCTGAAGGAGGAAGTGAACAGTCAACTGCAGCTGCCTGGGGGAAGGCACTGAGGTGGGGAGCACCTGGGGTGTGATTTCAGAAGAGTGGGTGGGAGGCTCATAGAGGCAGGGGAAGCGGTAGGAGGGGCTGGGTCTAGAGGCAACTTGAGTGGCTTGGCTATGAATGTCTTCCTAGGCTGTAGATGCACTAGAGCTCTTCATTCAGAGAGAGAGAGAGAGACAGAGACAGAGAGACAGAGAGAGACAGTGACACACACACAGAGACAGACAGGGAGACAGAGAGAGAGACAGACACACAAAGAGATAGAGAGAGACAGACAGAGAGACAGAGACAGACAGAGACACACAGAGAGAGACAGACACACACACACACACACAGAGAGAGCGCGAGCGAGCGCCAGGAAGCTCCAGTCTGGTCAGGTCGGATTGGCTACCTTGTCTACTGCTTTGAGCATATGAGATGTGAGGCCACATACCAGGAAACATGTAGATTAAATCATTCAGGCAAGAAAGGGGCCAGTGGTCCCTGGAGATGGTGAGAAGGGCTAGATTCTGAATGTACTTTGAAGCCTGAGCTGAGATGAACGCCCAATGCACTGACTATCAGACATATGCGGGATGTCAAAGATGACCTCCAGATTTTGGCCCAAGTGGCTGTAAAGGTAGAGTTGCCGTTGGTGTGGATGCGAGGAACAGGTGTGTGTGTGTGTGTGTGTGTAATGAGGCAGTGGTGGGTGAGATAATTGGTCTGACATCTGTTGCAGTCAGATACCTGATACACATCTAATGCAAAGGTATGCAGTGGGCATTTGAGCAGAATTCTGATGCATAGACATCTGGTTGGAGATATTAATCAATGCTGTACTTGCTAAGTTATGTTCAAATGCTGAGGTCTGAAATGTACTGTAAGGTTATTAATTTATAAATGTAATCTTAACGTTGGGATTTGAACACTGAGTGTTTCTTAAGTGAAAATTAATGTGGAGTTATGAAATTCATTTTTCAGAATTAGATTATCTTGGTCAGGTAAAGGAGTGAAAATATCTAGTGAGTCTTGAGAAAATTATTCACCCCGAGACTCCATCTGTCAGGGTTGTGTGTGTAGAGAGCATGTGTGTGGGAGGAGGTTTAAGGCAGAGGCCTCTGTGGGGGAAAAGCAGTCCATGTGTGACCAAGCAGCTGTCGCTCAAGCAGAGAATGATTTGGAATTGAACAAAACAAAACAAGGCCATAGAATTTTACAGCCTATTCAATGAACTGAAATAAAATGAAAGAAGTTCTGGCTATTTTCTTTCCTAAAGATTAGATTGTTCCTTGGCATGTAGTAGGAACACAGCAAATATTTATTGCAAGAGAGAGTGGAAGCTGCAGGGTCTGCTTGAACACAGCAAACTAAGCTCGTATGCGTGAGCTAGCCCGGGTTTCAGGACAGTTCCTCGCCCTTCCTGGATACAATCCTACTTTGCCAATAACAGCGGGGCATTCTGCTTTACCCAACCCTTCAGGTCTGGCTGACCTTGGCAGATCATTATCTGCACAGTATTGCCATCGACTGGGACAAAACCTTGCGCTTCACTTTCAATGAGAGAAGCAATCCCGATGATGACTCAATGGGGATCCAGATCGTCAAGGTAATGCTCCTGGACCTGGCTTCTTGTTCTGATGTTGCAAAAAGGACCCAAAGAGCTAAACATCTCCTGGATAGAGGGGCGGATACCTCCACCTCCAGGACTGAATGTCTACGTTCATCTGCTTCTTCACCCAGCCATCAGTAGCTTTTGTATGGAGAGTTTGATGCCTTGCCTTCATAAATTTAAATGTTGCCAGCAAGCAGAAAATGGGCTTGAGCTTCCGTTCATGTTCAACTGATCTAGTTTTGTTACACAGCAGGAGATTGAAGCTTTTTTTATTTTTCTGTAGTATAGGTCAGGATATCAATTGTACTTTCACATTAAAGTCTTTGGACTGAGAGATTTAGATGTGAGTATATTTCGCATTAGAAACATTTGTCTCTTATTAGAACCTTTGCTAGTCTACATGTTAGTGTGTTGATAGTTAGGTTAGCTGATGGATCTGCGTTAAACCAGGTGGGTTAGCATTCAGTTCAGGTCCGCTTCGGGCAGCTATGGTTGGGTACCTTTATTGTTGAGGCTGATATAAGAGCCAACAATGCCGGTTTCATTTTGTACCAGAATAATCCTTGTACATAAGGCTTGGGCATGTGGGCTTTGAGTTATGAGTGTTCCATAGTGGGATGCTAAGCTGGGATTTGAAAAGGAAGGCTGTCTCATCTACATTTTGGCCACCACTAGATGGCTAATGTGTTGGCACATTTAAATCCATTTTTTTTTTTTTTAAAAAGGAAGAACAAACTAAAACGAGCCACTTTCGGATCTAACTTGATTTGTTTCAAATGAACATTTAAAAAATTGTAGCATTTCACATTGCTTGTTGAAGCCATTTGCATTATCCACCTTCTAATGCTTTATTTGAAATTTCAGCATAGGACATAATTTCATATTTGAAATAGTCCCTTTCTGTTTAACTTATGAATTAAGGCAGTGCACTTTCAAACAACATTATTTTATGTATGTGGCTGTTTTGTCGGCATGCATGTCTGTGCCTCTCTGTCATTTCTGGGTACCTATGGAAGTCAGATGAGGCCAACAGGTCCTTTGGAACTGGAGTTTAAGACAGTTATGAACTGCCATCTGGATGCTCAGGATTGGACTCATGTCCTCTGGAAGAACAGCCAGTGTTCTTGACCACTGAGCCATCTCTCTACCCCGGTTTTGTTTAGCTTTTTTTTTTTTTTCTTGTTTTGCCTTTTGAGATGAGGGTCTCATTGTGTAGCCCTGGCTGACTTGGACTCACTATGCAGACCAGGCTGGCCTTGGTCTCACAGAAATCCGCCTGCCCCAGCCTCTTGAGTGCTGTGGTTAAAGGAGAGCACCACAAAGACCGGCTTAGGCAAAACACATCTTATAATCATGCTATTAAAAAGGATCTCTTGATTTTTTTTTCGTTGAAGAAAATGCTCCATCAGTAAAATGATCTTTTCTCCTGAAAACCATGGTGTCATCTTGGTAATTAAAGATATTAGCGCCAATGCACATTGAAGCACAGTAGGTGTTTTTGTAGTGTGCCCTACACAGGATGATGTGTCTGCATATTATAATGACTTTGCTGTTTAGTTTTAGCAGCGAAACCTCTAAACCTCATACCATATTTTGTTCAAAGGATCAATACTATCATCCTGCATTGTGTGCTGAAATGACTGTATATACAAATACACTAATGGACATCTTTAAAAGACTCTCCACTTACACGAAACTGCAATGCAGTTTCGTTGATTGAGTAACTCTTTGTGTTGATTCTGGAAGCACAACTCTGAGAACAGTTGCTTGACTAAAACAGCCCTTGTGTCTCTTTCTCAGGACGGCATGGTTGAAAGCAGTAGGAAAACACAATTCACAGTAGTGTTCTGGCTCCTATGTATAAATTGTTTATAAATTAAAAACCAAAATCAAGCCAGGTGGTGGTGGCACACACCTTTAATCCCAGCACTCAGGAGGCAGAGGCAGGCAGATCTCTGTGAGTTTGAGGTCAGCGTGGTCTACAGAGTGAGTTCCAGGACAGGATCAAGGCTAGGGTTTGGAGAAACCTTGTCTCAAAAAACCAGAGAGAGAGAGAGAGAGAGAGAGAGAGAGAGAGAGAGAGAGAGAGAGAGAGAGGTGAGGCCAGGGTCCCAGTAGCCCCATCAACGGCATGGGTCCAAACCACAGCTGGAGATGTTTTTAAATCTATTTCCCCTCCCTTCCTAGGATCTACACCGCACAGGCTGTAGCTCCTACTGCGGCCAGGAGGCCGAGCAGGACAGGGTGGTCCTGAAGCGGGTGCTGCTGGCATACGCCCGGTGGAACAAGAATGTCGGGTACTGCCAAGGCTTCAACATCCTAGCTGCTCTGATTCTGGAAGTGATGGAGGGCAATGAGGGGGATGCCCTGAAAGTGAGTATCCGGTTCAGACAAAGACAACTGGATGCTGCAGTTGGTACTATAACTGTCCCCTCTGATGCCTCTTCCCTTCTGATGCCATTGTAATCACTGTGATAGAATTTCCCCAATTACAGCCACGTCAGGTGACATGCATTAGCCAGCTCAAGGGCACATCACTCTGGCATTCATGATGCCAGATGATCTTACTTGAAGGCTCAAATGGCAGGAGCATTTGCCGGGTTGTTCGCAAGGTTGAATTCCTCACAGGCTGTTGAACTGAAGGGGTCTCAAGTATTTAATGGTGGTTGGCTGAAGGCCTTTTTTGTTCCTGTCCTGTAAGGTCCCCTACCCCAAACTGGCGGCTGACATCCTCCGAGTGAGCAAATTAGAAGAGATTAGAGATAACAAACATCCCATGTGATAGCTGTTACATTTCCATTCCCATGGTCACCAGATGAGTTTATAAACCAGGGAGCGTGGTGGCAGGTAGGCCAGTGTGGTGCTGGAGTAGTGGCTGAGCTTACATCTGCAGGCAGGAGGAAGGAAGGGATGGAGGGGAGAGAAGGGGAAGAGAAGAGAGAGATTGGGTCTGGCCTGAGCTTTTGAAACCTCACAGCTCACCCCTAGTGACACACCTCCTCCGACAAGGCCACATCTCCTAATTCTTCCTAAGCAGTCTGCCAGCCGGGAAGGAAACATTCAAATCTATGAGCCTCTGGGGTTGTTTGCATTGAAGCCATCACAGAGTATATGTCGAATACAAAGGCTTGCAAGCCTGGCAGGCACCACTGCTCCTTTGCCTAAGGCAGTGTGAGTTTCCAGTTCGTAGCTGGATCTCCAAGCGGATGTTGACCGTAGTGTTTGTGATGTATGAGATTTAATCTTTGTATTCAAGCCTCCACCTGCTTGACTGGGGAATATCTTGGTGACATGGAAAAACAAACAAATGTCCCTTCTGGTTTTATATATCACGGTAGACTTAATTATAAGCCCAACCTGAAGTGCGTTCACCCCCTCACGTTTTCTGTTTATGTATTGAAGGCAATAACTTTGAAGCTACCTGATCATCTAAAAGGCGATGTCAGGGAGAGGGAAAGGCAGTGATAGGTTCAGTGTGTGATTTTGGGGTGCTTTAAATTAAGAAGCACTTTTAGTTGGGCGTGGTAGTGCACACTTTTAATGCCAGCACTCGGGAGACAGAGACAGGAGGATGTCTGTGAGTTTGAGTGTAGCCCAGACAAGGCTACTTTGGGTAAGTCCACAGGTTTAGCAATTTTTCTCAGGTGTAATTTTTGAGTCTGAAGTAGGAAGCGTTCTGCTGAAGAGTTAGAATAAGTGATTCAGAGCGTAGTGGTGGAGGGAAGAGGGTGCATAGATCCTGGTCAGATCACAAAAGGGCTCAAAAATGCCTGAGAAATTAAAGATACATAAAACAGCTGAATTGGGGCTTAGGGATGGTGGTGCACACCTTTAATCCCAGCACTCAGGAGGCAGAGGCAGGTGGATTTCTGTGAGTTCGAGGCCCACCTGGTCTACAGAGCAAGATCTAGGACAGCCTGGGCAACACAGAGAAGCCCTGTCTCGAAAAACAAAGCAAAACAAAACAAAAGAAAAGCTGAATTGGGATTTAAGATTTGTGGTGCACATTTTATAATCCCAGCACTTGGGAAATGGAGGTATGAGGATCAGAAATTTTTTTTATTTTTAAAATGATTTTATCTTTCTTTTATGTACTTTGGTGTTTTGCCTACATGTATATCTCTGTGAAGGTGTTAAATTCTCTGGAACTGGAGTTACAGACAGTTGTGGGCTGCCATGTGGGTGCTGGGAATTGAACCCATGTCCTCTGGAAGAACAGTCAGTATTCCTAACCACTGAGCCATCTCTCCCTCTAGCCAGAGGATCTGGAGTTTAAGGGCAACCTTGGCTACATAACAAGTTCAAGGTCAGATCCTGCTTAAAAAGAAAAACTATAAACAAAACCAATACTAAACAAAATAAGACAGAAAATGAGTTCAGAGGACACCGTGGGATGCCACATGAGGATGTGTGGGCCTTGGTAGACGCCTCGCAGGCAGAGGAAGGCTGGGTTCATGAGGGGACCCTTCCTGCCTAGGAAATGATTGCCTGTCTGTTTTTCCAGCAGCTGTTTTAGCCTCTGCAGCTAAACGGCCTAGGGGAATCGATAGGAACAAGCAGGCCACTGCCTCTGCCTCGGCACCTACCACCTTGTTTAGAAGTGTTAAAGATGGAAAGTTCTCCCTTTGTCCTTCCTCATCTTAATTTATGATGTAAGACCTGGGGTTTGAAATCCAGCCGTGGGTAGAGTGAGGGAGGCTGTCTCCTATGATTTCATATCAGAATTTGAGATGATTTTACTTCGAGGGTTTTATTACGTTATGGGGTTATTAACATAATTGGGGCTAGAGAGGTGGCTCAGAGGGCAAAGAACAAAGTAACTCAGTGGATAAAGCAGCTCAGATCCCCAGGACTCGCATGACAGTTGGGTGGATGTGGCCTGCCTGTAACTCCTGCACGCTGAGGAGCAGAACAAGGCAGTCCCTAAGTGAACAAGCTAGCTAGTCAGACTAGTAGCTCTGCTTCAGTATATGATGCGCGAGGTAATTGAAGCCGGCGTCTCGCATCATCCTCAGTCCCACACACATACTTGTTCTCATGTGAGCATGCGCTTTCCACAGGACCCCTCCCCCATTGCGCATGTGCACAGAAAAGAACTCCCAGCACAACTGAAGAATTTTTTGCAGTTTTAAAGAAGTCATAATTTCTTAATACAAGGGTGTTAGGGTTGGATGGCACCTCTGGAGTGAAGTTGGTTGCCTGCACATGAGAGGCCAAGTATGTGGACCGTAGATGGTCCGGGTGGCAGTCAGTGCATCGGGTGGGCAGCTCTTGTGATTTTCATATTGCCTGGTATATGGGTTAGGTCTCCAGCACGATAAATAATCTGTTTTCTCAGTACCGTATAACGTGGGTATGAAATGCAGCAATGGGCAGATTATGATCTTGAATTTTGTCTCCATTGTTTACCACCTCATCTTTTGATGATCCCCGCCCGCCAGAGCCCTCTGCTCTACTGGGATCTGCTCTTCCATCCTCCGACTCCACTCCCTCTCCCACATTGGTCCTCCCAGACTGGCCCTCTCTCCATAGGGACTGGGTGAATTTTTGTTTTTCCCCTGTGGCCGAGCTTCTGCCTCACAGGTGATCTGTTTATGGGTAAATCCCAGTCTAATGTAGCAAAGGTATGACTCCTTGAGCTGCACACCCTGTGTGGAAGGCTGCAAAGGGATTTCCTGGGGCTCTGCCTTATACACAGAGCTAAGACCCGAAAAACTAAAGCTGCAAACCACAAGTGGGAGGAAAAATGGGCCCTTAGCAGGGCTAAAGAGTAACTTCTTCTTTTTTTTTTTTTTGTAACTTCTTTTTTGAAGTGATTTCCCCATGAGCATACAGAGTTGTGCGTGGTTTTGTTCTTTGTTTTTCTGGTGTTCTGGGGAGTGAGCTGGACTTCCAGGGAGTGGGGCATCACACAGCCTTCAGTGCCTCTGGGAAAGGCTCTGCACTGAGCTGGTGTGGGCTTTGATGGGTCATTTGAGTGGTTTTTGACTTCTTTTTTGTTTTTTTTCGAGAGAAAGTTTCTCTGTAGCTTTGGTGCCTGGAACTAGCTCTTGTAGACCAGGTTGGCCTTGAACTCAGAGTGCTGGGATTAAAGGCTTGCACCACCACCGCCCAGCCGGCTTCTCACATTTTAGCAAAGGCAACACAAGTACGGCGATCAGATGAAACAGTAATTTGAGGAACTCGTGTGACAGGAGCCATCTTATCAGGCTCCAAGTGTGCAAACAAGATTTAGCTGTGTTCTCTAAGGCTGGCGTCGGTCTCTCTGATAGCCCAGGTCGCCGCAAGTGCATCTCGAGGCCTGCCTTAGCGTGGGTGTTTTACGTATCCAGGTTGTAAAATCCTATGACATCAAGGGGCCAGGATCGAGGATCCTGCTGAAAGCTGGGAGCTTGTGATTTCTCGTTTCTCCATGAGACTGAGGGTTGTGTAATCACAGCTACGTACCGGGTGAACTCAGGTCTAGCAGCCCTTCTAGAAACTTCTCAGCACAGCTGACTTTGGGTAACTTAGATAATTATGCCACCCGCTCCTTGCGTCTGGTGTAGGTGAGTCCTGAATTGGTTTCTGACGCACCGGGAGGCATGTGTGCTTTGGCTAGCTGCTTTGGTCTATTTGGACGTGCTTTCTCCTCTGGGCCTGCTGGGAACCTGATGGGTATGAAGTAGTCTTGTTATCTTCCTTTTTTAGATTATGATTTACCTGATTGACAAGGTACTTCCCGAGAGCTACTTTGTCAATAATCTTCGGGCACTGTCCGTGGACATGGCTGTCTTCAGAGACCTCTTGAGAATGAAGCTCCCCGAGCTGTCTCAGCACCTCGATGCTCTTCAGAGAACGGCAAACAAAGAGAGCGGAGGTAACAATGGCTCGTAGCGATTACATTTCAGGAAGTGTTTGGCTTCCCTGGTTCTGCTCTGCATGGAGGTTGGCACATAGACCTTCTGGTCAGCTAAATTGGCATCAGTAGGACTTTGCTAAACCGAGCTACAGGTGCAGTGCTGTATGGCACAGACCGTGACCTCAGTAGAAGCAATAAGGTTAGAGAAGAGTGACTCTGGGCTCCCTGGCCCCTCCTAGCTATAATGTGCCTGCGTGGGGCGCTTCTGAGCCTGCCAGTCGCTATGGTAGCCTTGCAGCCTGGCCTGATCATTTAAAGCTGGGAGCATAGGGCTGGGGTTGCACTCAGTGGCGGTGTTTATCCAGCATGTGTCGAGGCCCTAGGTTTGATCCCTTGTACTACCCCCCCTAAAAAAAGAGGTGAAATGACAATAATGGGGGGCACAGGGAAGGATTTTGTTGTTTTTGAGGCAGGGTCTCACTGTGTATCCCATGCTGGTCTCAGACTTAACAGAAATCCTCCTGCCTCAGCCTCTTAGTACTGAAATGACTAGTTTGTACCAGCATACCCAGCTATATTAATGGATTGTGAAGATGTAGTTGTTATTAAAATACACTGAGGATCTTCTTGTGTGGCTTGGCAGTGCTATAACGGTATGTTCAAGGCAGTGGCAGATACAAGCAATTGAAATCCATGTTTTTATTCAAGTTCCTTTGCTCCTGATCACAAGGAATAACCTCAGAATCTAGTCTCTGCCCAAGTATTTGTTCACAGGAAAGAAGAAAGTGTTTGTTTTGTTTTTACTTATTCTTAGGTAGTTGTACTTATTGACAGTCATTGGAAGCATACATCTAAAAATCTCATAGACATTTATAGTCACCCAAACCGGGAAGGCTTTTAGTAAAGTCAGAAATTTCAAAATGGGCCAAGCCTTAGATGTGTCTTTAAATGTCTTCTATGCATCACTTAGTTCAAAGCAGTTTAACGTTTAGAGGTGTCTTTAAATGTCTTCTATGCATCACTTAGTTCAAAGCAGTTTAACGTTTAGAGCTGTTTAACATTTAAACATTTTGGAACTTTCCCAGCATATTTTCTCTCTTCCAATTGTGATCTGGGAATTATATAACTTAAGAGATAAGTAATTTATAATAAGGAATTTTAGTCATCATAGCTGCATTTGAAATAAAGTGGGAACTATAAGATTTTGAAAGTTTGCTGGCACTTTGTTTTGTCTTTTGTTTGGGCGGTGCTGGGGTTTGAACCTGGGTCTCCGAGGCGCCAGTTGAGCACTGCGTTACTGCTCTACTCCAAGCCTTAGTGTTTGTTTTTGAGACGTTACAGGCAACTGTTTTCACAGTATTCTTGGTGAGGAAAACTCTCTTTACTCTTAAGCCTTCGATAAGAAGACCCAGATTTAGTTCAGGTAAAACTCTGTGAAGTGTGGCAAAGAATTTATGACGGTCAAGTCTTGGAATTTTCTGTAAAATGTTTCTTCTAGAAACACAGGAGGGGAAAAGGAGGAAAGAGCCAGGAAGGGATTGAGGAAAGCCGCGGAGAAGCAGTACTGTTTGGGTGGTGTGGAAGAGAGAGTGCGTTTTACAGATCTCCCTTCTGGGGGACTTCTGTCTTCTTTCGTTTCAGGTGGCTATGAGCCTCCGCTCACCAACGTCTTCACGATGCAGTGGTTTCTCACTCTCTTTGCCACGTGCCTCCCGAACCACACGGTTTTGAAGATCTGGGACTCAGTCTTCTTTGAAGGCTCGGAGGTCATCCTGAGGGTGTCGCTGGCTATCTGGGCAAAGCTGGGAGAGTAAGTGGTAGCTGCACTCTGGTGTTAGCAGTCTTTGGGCTCTAGAGTGGGAAACATTGGCATGTATGTGTGAGAGAGAGCGAGCTGTGGGCTGCGGTGAATTGTGTTAGCCTCCAGGAACCTCGGCCAGCCCAGCCGGTGTTTCTGGGAGAGAGGGACTCTCATCCGGGATGGCAGGTTTCCTTGAGATCGTGCCTGCAATATTTGACCATCCTCAGGCTTTCCAGAGGAGGAATGGGGGGCATGGCTAGAGAAGAAACAGCTGTATCTGTAAAGAAATAGGCAAACTTGCCAGCACACATAACAATTGGGATTTTTTTTTTCTTATTTGAGACAGAGTTTTATCTAGCCTCAACTCACTATGAGGTGGAGAATGACCTTCGACTCCCAATCCCCAGTCTCTACCTCCCAAGTGCTGGGATTATAGGGGTGCATCATTACACCTGGCTCTTGGGTTATTTATCAATGTTTATTATTCACTTTGTTCTCCCTTTGGAGCTGGCATGAAATTCAGTGAGAGTCCCTGCACAAACTGTACCTGTGCTTGTTACAGCCAGTAGGAGGTGGTATATTTGTCTATGCTTGTTACAGCCAGTAGGAGGTGGTATATTTGTCTATGCTTGTTACAGCCAGTAGGAGGTGTGTCTGTGCTTGCACAGTCAGCGAGAGGTGTGTCTATGCTTGCACAGCCATCGGGAGGTGTGTCTATGCTTGCAGAGTGAGCAGCCCAATAGAAGGTGCTTCCATTCATGAAGAATCTCTTAGATGTTCAAATCTGGTTCTGCCAGAGCACGATACCAACCAGATTTCACTTATTTCCCTTCCTGGTAGTGAGAAAGATGGCAGTTTCTGCTCATTTATAGCCAACTCAGGAAGCAGAGAAATTTCCCGTGAGTGACTTGAGCAGGCATCCATGACAACATGCCAGAACACTAGCAAGCCGCTGGCAGTGTTTTGCTGTAAATGTTTTGAAAATTACGCTTACTTATTTATGTGTCTTTACATGCATGGGTGCACGGTGCTGTGGCATTTGTCGGTTAGAAGACAACTTACAGGAGTTGGTTCTCTTCTTGTGTCTTTTGGATTCTGAGTGTAGAGCCCCAGTTGCCAGACTTGGCAGCTCCTTTGCCCACTGAGCCATCTTGCCCACTCTGTTTTGAAAGCTTTTAGCTAGACTTTTTATTTATAACTTGTTTCTGGAAAGAACTTTTACAAGGAAAAATCCAGGAACTATCAATTCTAGGGTTTTAAAAAAAATCATTAATATATGTATTTGTAAACATCACATAGCTGTGTCATTTTTTTTTATTGATTTTATTGAGCTATACATTTTTTTCTCTGCTCCCCTCTCTTCCTCTCCCCTCCCCTTATATCCTCTGCCATGGTCCCTATGCTCCAAATTTACTCAGGAAATCTTGTCTTTTTATACTTCCCTTGTAGATTAGATTCATGTGTGTCTCTCTTAGTGTCCTCATTGTTGTCTAGGTTCTCTGGGATTGTGAATTGTAGACTGGTTTTCTTTGCTTTATGTCTAAAAGTCACTTATGAGTGAGTACATATGATATTTGTCTTTCTGGGTCTGGGTTACCTCTCTCAAAAAGATGTTTCGCCTTTAATCCCAGCACTTGGGAGGCAGAGGCAGGTGAATCTCTGTGAGTTCGAGACCAGCCTGGTCTACAAGACCTAGTTCCAGGACAGGCTCCAAAGTCACGGAGAAAGCCTGTCTCGAAAAACCAAAAAAGAAAGATGTTTTCTAGATCAACCCATTTGCCTGCAAATTTCAAGATGCCATTATTTTTTCTGCTATGTAGTACTCCATTGTGTAAATGTACCATGTTTTCCTTATCCATTCTTTGGTCAAGGGGCATTTAGGTTGTTTCCAGGTTCTGGCTATGACAAATAATGCTGCTATGAACATAGTTGAGCACATGTCCTTGTGGTACGATTGAGCATCCTTTGGATATATACCCAAAAGTGGTATTGCTGGGTCTTGAGGAAGATTGTTTCCTGATTTTCTGAGAAATCACTATACTGATATCCAAAAGGGCTGTACCAATTTGCATTCCCACCAGCAATGCAGGAGTGTTCCTTTTATCCCACATCCTCTCCAGCATAAGTTGTCATCAGTGTTTTTGATCTTGGCCATTCTTACAGGTGTAAGATGGAATCTCAGAATTGTTTTGATTTGCATTTCTCTGTTGACTAAGGATGTTGAGCATTTCCTTAAGTGTCTTTTAGCCAGTTTAGATCCCTCTGTTGAGAGTTCTCTGTTTAGGTCTGTACTCCATTTTTTATTGGATTATTTGTTCTTTTGATGACCAATTTCTTGAGTTCTTTGTATATTTTCGAGATCAGACCTCTGTCTGATGTGGGGCTGGTGAAGATCTTTTCCCATTCTGTAGGCCGCTGTGTTGTCTTGTTGACTGTGTGTATCCTTTGCTTTACAGAAGCTTTTCAGTTTCAGGAGGTCCCATTTAGTAATTGTTTCTCTCAGTGTCTGTGCTACTGGGATTATATTTATGAAGTGGTCTCCTGTGCCAATGTGTTCAAGTGTACTTCCCACTTTCTCTTCTATTAGGTTCAGTGTGGTTGGCTTTATGTTGAGGTCTTTGATCCATTTGGACTTGAGTTTTGTGCATGGTGATAGATTGGATCTATTTTCATTCTTCTACATGTTGATATCCAGTTATGCCAGCACCATTTGTTAAATATGATTTATTTTTTCCATTTGTTATTTTTTGCTTCTTTGTCAAAAATCAGGTGTTTGTAGGTGTATGAATTAATATCTGGGTCTTCGATTTGGTTTCATTGGTCCTCCTGTCTGTTTTTATGCCAATATCAGGCTTTTATCAGTATTGTAGCTTTGTAGTAGGGATTGTGATGCCTCCAGAAGTTTCTTTATTGTACAGTATTGTTTTGGTTATCCTGGGTTCTTTGCTTTTTCATATGAAGTTGAGTACTGTTCTTTTGAGGCCTGTGAAGAATTTTGCTGGGCTTTTGATGGGCATTGCATTGAATCTGTAGATTGCTTTTGGTAAGATTGCCATTTTTACTACGTTAATTCTGCCTACCCAAGAGCGTGGAAGATCTTTCCATTTTCTGGTGTTATCTTCAATTTCTTTCTTCAAAGATTTAAAGTTCTTGTCATACAAGTCTTCCACTTGTTTGGTTAGAGTTACTCCGAGATATTTTATGCTATCTGTGGCTATTGTGAAGGGTGTTGTTTCTCTGATTTTTTTTTTCTCATCCCATCTATCATCTGTGTAAAGGAGGGCTACTGATTTTTTTGAGTTAATCTTGTATCTTGCTACATTATTGAAAGTGTTTATGAGTTGTAGAAGTTCCTTCGTAGAATTTTTGGGGTCACTTATGTAAACTATCACACCATCAGCAAACAGTGAGAGTTTGACTTCTTTTCCGATTTGTATCCCCTTGATCTGCTCTTGCTGTCCCATAACTGTCATCTTTCGCCTTTATTTATTGCACGGCGATTTCCGGACAAGCCAACAATTTTACCTCTGTGAGGTTGGCTGTGCCATTTACTTTGTCTTTTCACTTTCCCCCATATGCATTTCTTTCTGCACTCATGTATTTCCGGCCTGCTCTACACTGTACGCTTCCTGTGTGTATAACAAAAGGGGTGATTCTACTGCTCCCCTCTGCTCACTTCCTGCCACATCAGAATGTATTCCTGGGTGGTGGCAGGATAGTCACTGGTGAAATCATAATTGCAGCAAGTAAGAACTGGCACTCTGAGAGCTGGGATTATGGCAGTTGTGAGCCACTTAAGGTGGATGCTGGGGACCGAACTCAGCAAGCACTTTTAATTGCGGAGCCATCTCCCCAGCCCACCTTCATTTTACAGATCTGAGAACCAAGGCACAGAGTTTAATGAATTGCCTGAAATCACCCATTTAGTAAGTGGGAGATGCAGTTTTGAACCAAGGCATCCTGGCTCTCGAATTGTTGCTTTTCATTATGCAAATCCTTATGCTCAGAAATGGCTCCTGTTTATGAACTGCAAATGTTTCAGGGGTTTCGCTCGTGATAATTATACATCTCTTCAGCTTGCGACTTGTAAGGAGCAAGGGAAGGCCACCAACATCCATCCAGTGCCGACAGCTCCTGTCATTACAGTAGGCAGCTTGAGTATATTATCTCATTTGGTTCTCTCAATAACCCGGCGGAGCTGGGGAGATTATTCCTCCCTGCCTTTTCAAGTGAGAAAATCATCCCGAGAAGGTTAATTAACTCGCTCACAGTCGCGCTGCTACTGAGAAGTGGGGCTGGTGCTCGTGCCTGTAAAGCTTCCTCACAGACGTAGCACCAGGAAAATATCCACGGTGTGTAGGCTACCTTGGGTCTCTGGAGAACTAAATAACATGTGTGCCTTGTATTGTCTGAAGGGCCCCTCTACATGCCTTGTTTCTGCAGCCGAGAATTCCTTCCTTCCCTCCCCAGAACAATTTTGAATTCTCTACCACCTCACTGTGACAGTGTCTCTTTGTCTGCCTTTCTCCTATGACTTCCCATACTGGCACACTCATCACCTCCCCCTTGGCATATGTCCTCCTCAGTGCTGCTAATTGTACCCCAAACATGCTAAGCCACACCTAGGTCAACCTTGCCAAGGGCATGGCTCTTCATCATTCCCTACTAAAAACTCCTGGGTCACTTGTGTCCCGCAGAGGCTTAGAAGGTAGATAGGGCCACTGAGGTCTGCAGCGCTCTGCCTTCAAGGCTCACGGGCTCCCTCTGGCTCTGCAGTGATTTCCCTCCCATTAACATCAGCTGGGCTTGGGGGGCAGCAAAGAGGTCCCACACAGCCTTGCTGTCTTTGCCTCAGGCCTTTGCAATGCTGCATTCTTCTTGGCAACCACAGAGCATCTTTTCAAAGCTCATCCCAAGCATTTTTGTTCTGTTTTCTCCCCCCCAGGGGGAGCATAACTACTTTCTATCATGTCCCCTTGCCTGCTCTATCCCTAACAGCCTTCCCCACCATCATATACCCTTGCCTGCTCTATCCCTAGCAGCCTTCCCCACTGTATTCCACGTTCTTATTTGCACAGTGCTACCGAGGGATTTGAGTCTGCGATTTTCTCATTACAGTTTTTTTAACGACTGTGAAAATTGCCCAGCATTAGTGCCTGTCAACACACGCCTTATGGTTAGTGGGTAAATGGAGTTATCCTACCATGCGAAAACCTTTGTACTGGAGAAATTGGAGACACCTAGAGCCCAGTCTTGTGTCATTTCCTTTCCTCCTCCTTAGAAGACAGATTAAAATCTCACCTGGCTCATAGTTTCCGAGGTGGCAGCCACTTCCCTGAGAAGAATTCAGTGAAGCCTGTGAAAACAATCTGTAGACTGATGAGAAGTTCCTGTCCTCTTTAACTCCACTGTGGTTCGAACTTTGCCTGTTCATGCTCTCCCTGCAGAGTAGGATTGACTAGTTTTCTACAGGGGATAATTGCTTTTCAGTTCCTAATTTTGTGGTTCTGATTTCTGGTCACTGGTGTGTACTTTGGTACAGAGGGTGTGCCAGGTGGGAAGAGTAAAGACACCCGCCGGGGCCGTGAGGCTCAGGGAGCTGTGCAGGGAAGATGGGCGCTCATTCTGTAATGACTATTTCAAAATTACTTTTGGTGTTTGTTTTGTCTTCATGCTTTTTTTTTTTTTTTTTTTTTTTTTTTTTTAAATAAAGTTAGGTCTTGCCATGTTTCCCAGGCTGGTCTTGAACTTTGGGCTCAAAGACCTTGAGTCAGCCTTCTTAGTAGTTGGTATGCAGGAATGCTGACATGACCACCTTGCCCTTGGTAGTTTTGCTCTTTCCTCCATAGCAGACTGCATCGCAGGAGTGTGGCAGGAGCTCATACTTCTGTTGACCAGCTGGATGATGAGAGAGGTGCACGTGGGCCTGGGTGTGTCGCGCACCACGAAAGCGCTGACCGAGTCCCCTTTCTGTCTTGTTTTCCGTCTAGGCAGATAGAGTGTTGTGAAACCGCAGATGAGTTCTACAGCACCATGGGACGTCTCACCCAGGAGATGCTGGAAAATGACCTCCTGCAGAGCCACGAACTCATGCAGGTGAGTGGTAGTGTAGGCAGTGTAGACAGTGTGGGCAGTGTAGACAGTGTGGGCAGTGTAGACAGTGTGGGCAGTGTGGGCAGTGTAGACAGTGTGGGCAGTGTAGACAGCGTGGGCAGTGTAGACAGTGTGGGCAGTCTGGGCAGCGTGGGTAGTGTGGGCAGTGTAGACAGTGTGGGCATAGAACCCCAAAGACAGAGGGAGTGACAAATGATGCTATTCTGAGCCCTGACCTTTGAGAAATGTATTGGGCCAGTCCTCCGACTTAGATTTTCCATTGGCCAAGAATCTATAATTTGATAAGAATCTTCATCACAAGAGGAAGGAAGAAACGAATGGCTATTTGTTCCCTAGACATGCTTAGGTACAAGGTAAAAAAAAAAACAAAAACAAACAAACAAACAAACAAAAACTGGGAAAAAACAAAGTCGTCAGGTACTCATTGAGAGTCTGATTCCGAGATCAAAGGAACCTTTATTATTGCTTGATGTGCATATTCTGTGTGATTTCAAGAGCGTGCATATCACGGCACCCTTACGGAGGTCAGAGGGCAACCCTTAAGGGTTGTTTCTGTCCCTCCGCAGAGAGCTTGTCAGACTTGTGTGGCAAGCCCTCTTACCTGCTGAGCCATCTTGCTGGCCCGGCTTCTGAGACCTCTTACAGGAATGTAGTAGGAGCTGCGGGCTGCGTTTCTACCGCCCCAGCTCCTGGTCCGCCTGGCTAGCTTATGCCCCGAAATAACAACACACACATTGTATTCTTTTAAACACTGCTTGGTCCATTTCTATTCATGTGTGTAGCACCCCAAGGAGCGCTTACCGGGAAGATTCTAGCCTACGTCCATCCTGGGTCGGAGCTTCATCGCATCTGCTCTGGAGAGGACAGCATGGCGTCTGTCTCTCAGAGGAGCTGCCCTGCATCTGAGCTCACTTCCTCTTCCTCCCAGCATTCTATTCTGTTTACTCCACCCACCTATGTTTTAACCTATGAGGGCCAGTTTCTTTATTACTTAACCAATGAAATCAACAGATTGATATATGACACTCCCACATCACTTCCCCTTTTTCTGTTTAAACAAAAAAAGGAAGGCTTTAACTTTAACATAGCAAAATTACATATAACAAAAACAGTTATCAAGTAAGAATTATAGTTACAATATTTACATCTATTTTATCTTTTATAACAAAGGAAAACTATAACTAACTATTCTTCAACTCCATCAAAGACTCCAGAAAGATACAATATTACCTAAGCAAACAAGAAACAAGCAACTTACAAAACTCTAGAAATCACAGAGACATCTCGCTGCCTGGACAGTCACCCAAAGTTCCTCTGTACCGTTGGGGCATCCATCTTCGGCCTAAAGGCCTGTGGTATCCAGAGATATTTCCACGAAGCAGGAAATTTCAAAGGCAGTTCAGTCACTATCTGCTGTGTCCTGCAGAATGTCTCGCAGACTCCTTCATGAATCAGGAACCCCGAAAGATCATCTCACCTTTAGGCAAGTTCAGTAGTCCTCTCTCTGCGGGTTCTCTGTGTCCAGTTTATGCAATAGTCCAGGCAAGAGCAGTTTCTTGCCCACATGGCTATCAAACTCCATAAGGATCCTCTTCGATGCCCATCTTCTTCTTCTTGAAGTAGATTGGTGCTGCCAGGAGCAGAGTGTCTCATTGTCTTGAAAAACCCTAAGTTATTAAAACATTTAAAATGTCATATTCTCTAGCTTTTGAAAGATATGATGAATGCCTATCTGAAATATATGCATGCACATCTAGAAAATCTAACTAACATGACTACAAACTTGACTATTATTGATAATTATCCATTAACAACCTATATACATTACATTTTTAAGTGAACTACACAATCGCAATACCTTAATCAATATCAGAAATACATATACATATAATAAAATTGACCTTAAATTAATGTCAGTAAACCAAGATTCATATCAATGCAAATTATTCACATCTATATCATCTCCCCCTTTAAATGTAAAAGAACATTTATAAACAATATTTGGGAATATGGGCGCAGTTATTTCTCTCCAAACTGCTTCCTGCTGAATGGGGGCGCTGTTAATCAGGTCTTTCATGGTATAACCTGTGTGCTAGGTTCCTCTCAGTCGGCAGTTGAGCAAAGTAATTTTTTGAAGGTGTTCACAGCAACCCTTCAGGAGGGCGTGGTCTATCATACCATATTGAAATAGAAGCAATCCAAGGAGTCTCATCCTCTGTGAAAACAAAAGAAGAAACTCTTTTCCAAAGTATCATATCCTTAGATCCAAATTCTGAAGTCAAGGTATTTTGAAAATATCTATCTTGGATTAGTTCAGCAGCATTTATAAACAAATATCTTTTAGTATCTGTTGTTCCTTCCTCAGCATTAAAACAATTCAAAGAGAGCATAATAGCATACAGTATCAAGATTCTCTGTGTATTTTCCATCTTTGTGCAGCTTTATTTTAACTCTATTTTGCTTACTTTTACTTTTATTTTATATTTTCTGTATATCTTCGTCCTGGAATAACTCTTTAGACCAGGCTGTCCTTGGACTCACAGAGATCTGTCTGTCTCTGCCTCCCAGGCAGTGGGATTAAAGGCGTGTGCTACCACACCTTGAAGTCTCAGAGTTCAATCTCCCTCTGCCTCCCAAGTGTTGGGATTAAAGGTGTGTACTACCACACCCAACTACTTCCTTATTTTTGTTTTTTTACTTTTAAGAACTTTATCTTCCAGCCTGCATATATTTTTAAACACACTGTAAATCATTTCAAGTTTTCTTTGTCTTTGAATCTCTCTTTACTGTATCTCTCTCTTTCTGACCACACAAGCCTTTAAATTACTGAGCAATATGGGTAGGATTAAAGCCATGGCTTTGCCAGCTAAATCCAGGCCATTCCTTAGCTTTCCAGCCTCATGGCGGAGGTACCGGCCGGCCCTGGCAGGACGGACCAGAATGCCAGCATTTTAAAACAGCACAACTTTTTTCCTGCTACGTCTGAAAACAAACAAGCATGCAGTCAGCTTTTATCAATACCTTTTAAGTGTTTCGTGGCAGGACCTCTTAATGAGCTGCAGGGTTTTGCAGCTGAAGCTGAGTCAGGAAGCCTTTCTTAGATGAGAGCACTTGCTTGCCTCTAGCAAGCAGAGTAGAACAGAGAAATTGCTGCTACCAAGAAAACATGCTTTACTCTATTCTTTCCCAAGCTTTCTCAGGCTTTCTGTAGATTCAGTGCCCCATGTCTGGGCGCCAGATGAAGGCGCAAGTCAAACAGTCCCACACCAGTTTGGAATTGTGATTAATAGGGTGGTATTTATTTAAAGGGGAATAAACTTACAGATCACCGTCCCAGACAACAGCCCTCTGCGCACGCAATTAGGAAGAAGTCTAGTCGCCGGAAACGGAGCAGGAAGTAAAGAGAGGGAGGAGGGAAGTAGCCGCTTTTTTTAAAGGGAAAGAGACCACGCCCCAATGGGCTGGTATCTCGGCGGCTATTGGTTGGAGGAGCGGAAGGACCTCCCGCAACACAGGAAGACTGATGGGTGACGTATTTTATGAGGAGAAGGGAGGGCGAGATGGAAATCAGTCTACATCTTGGTTTATGGTCAGCTGGTGCTATCCTGCATTAATTATAAGTCTCTGGGAGAGACACGAGGGTTGGTTATTTTTCTGGTTTGCTTTTCCACTACATTCTGGGACATCATTTTATCCTCAGTCCCTCTGGTGCTTTGGGCTCCTTCTGATCTTTCTGCCTCTTCCTCTTGTCCCAGATCACGTGTGGATTATATCTAAAGCTGTCCCCTGGACTTGCTTTCTTTTCTCTCTCTTATTTCTCTTGGTGCCACCTTCATGTTGGGTTTCCTGCCTATGGTCATTATGGATGCTGGAATTCATCTGAGAGACTATAATTAAGACTCAGGCACTGACTAAGGGCTGGAGAAATGAGTACTGTTCCTCTACCCGTCTCCTGGTCCCACAGCTCCTTCTCAGGAACTCTTGCTCCTAGCTGAACTTGTCTGATTTTTGGGAATACTGACAGTCAGATATAACTTCCCCAGGCATCCGTGTTTGAATCTCCGCGTGCTGTTGAGGCTCAACTTTCTTTCCTGTCTCAAAAGAGGAATTGTGTGTGTGACCCTGATGACTGGGCTCCGATTCTAGCACCTCTCATCTATACTGGTCTTTGCTCTCGTCTCTGAGAGGGAGGCCTCTTTTACTGAGCATTGTTCTGCTGCCCAGCTCCATGCCTGGCGTTTTCCATTCATGAAATTTGTGAAGTCTTAACAAAACTTCTGGAATCATGTGCTCCAAGCAGGATTTGGGGAGCTACGAGCCCTTCCTCCTTTCCTATGACGCGCCGAGGACTCCTCACTGCACAAACTCATCATACTGTGCTTCCCATTCTTTCCCCTTCAGGCGGGGTGCCTGCTCGTCCCTTTTATGTTGGATCCGATTGTTTTCCAGTGACTGGAAACACAGCCCTCCAGACCTTTGCCCTCCGTGTACAGTCTTGCTTCTCCTGAGCTCAGATATCGTCCTTCATGAAGTTTCTCTCATCATCTAAACTAGAAGTGCCCATTTCATGCTTTCATTTAAGCCTCTCACGGGAGCGATGACCTCATTCTACTGCGTCCAAAACTGTTGAAGTAATAAGAGCGGCGGGGCTGCGTCCCCGGCATCCGGCCGCCCGCATGGCTTAGCTTATGCCCCGAAATAATTACACGGAAACTGTATTCTTTTAAACACTGTCTAGCCCATTAGTTTCAGCCTCTTATTGGCTAGCTCTTACATATTGATCCAACCCATTTCTAATATTTTGTGTAGCACCACGAGCTGGCTTACCAGGAAAGATCTTAACCTGCGTCTGTCTGGAATGGGAGAATCATGGCGACTCCTCACTTGGCTTCTTTCTCCCAGCATTCTGTTCTGTTTACTCCACCCACCTAAGGGTTGGCCTATCAAATGGGCCTAGGCAGTTTTTTTTTTATTAATTAACCAATGAAATCAACAGATTAATACAAGACCCACCTCCATCACAAGACTGCATCTTATTTCCTCTGTAAGGTTCGTAAGTTCCTTGAGGACAGGGCCCATGCTTAGCTTTCTGTTCTTGAGATGAGAGTTGCTCAGAAAGCTTATTAATTCCTGAAGCAAATATTTATTGAGAATCCATGGTTTGTTTTCTGCCTTTTTTTTCAGTGATAGAGGATGGCCCTGCTATAGTTTCTTAGCTCTGCTGCAGCTGGCTCTTTGCGGCCAGAGTGATCATTCTCTTCTTGCTCTGGTCTCTTCATTGTTACATTGTCCTTTGAATTGGAACTTCTCCAATATTGATTTCCCTGAAAGTTGTGTCTTGGGCTTTGATATTGGAGACACATGTGGGAAGAGGAAGTTGGGGTTGCGCACTGAGAGGTGTATAGGACTGAGGAGAAGGAAAATTAATTCCCAGGGGTCCAAGGTAATAGCGGGAAGGGAGATGAAGTTAGAGGATGCTTCCATGAGGGAATTGATGTCTGGTTTCACCTTTAAAGATGAATAGGGGCTGTCCAGCCCTGTGCCTGTATGTTGGGGTTGCACATACATTACACAGCACATCTGTATCCACGTGTTTTGTCAACTTGACACAAGCTAGTATCATCTGGGAAGAGGGACGTCAACTGAGAAAATGCCTCCATCAGACTGGCCTGCAGGCAAGTCTGTGGGGTATTTTCTTGATGGGTGGTTGATATGGGAGGGCTCTTTCCACTGTGGGTGGTGCCACTTGTGAGCAGGTGGTTCTGGGCTGCATAAAAGCTGTGTAAGCTGAGCAAACCAGTGAGCAGCGTTCCTCCATGGTCTCTGCTTCATTCCTGCCTCCAGGTTCTTGTTTGAGCTCTTGCCCTGATTTTCCTCATCAAAGGACTGTGACCTTGTATGGTGAAATCAGCCCTTTCTGCCTACATTGGATTTTGTTATAATGTTTATCACGGCAACAGAGGCGTGAGCCAGGACAGTATGTGTTGAAGCCACCAGTGCAGGGTGAAGCCCGCGTTTCTTACTAGGCATTAGGGAGAGGGTGGCTATTAGCTGTGTCTTCTGAGGGAGGGTTGTAGGCTCTGGATGGTCTGCGAGGCTCACATCAACAGCAAGCCCTTCTCCCGTCATCTGTGGGAAGACCAGCAAAGCCTAATTTTACACATTACATTTCCATGTTTCTTATTAAACGTGTCAATAGTGGGAAAGGAAACGTAACTCCTTTTCAACAGGGCCTAAATATAAATGTCTATTTAAATGCATGCTAGTAGTTCCGAGAGTCAGCTTGCCGGCTTTCCTTGGCGTGAAGCAGTGTTAGAGACAGAGATGGCAAGCGCCATTTCAAGTCACTTGCTTTTTTTTTATTCGCTCTTAAAAAAAAAAAAAAATCAGTGGCTGATCTCTGGTAAATTCCTTGAGGGCAATGTCAGGAAAATTACTAGAAGGGCTGTAGGTGTTTTGAAACCCTGACCTTGTTTGGATGACAACAAATCTGACCATAAATCTGTCAGCACACTTGAAAGGGCTTCGCGGGACACTTGTGAGCTGAATACAAAGTTTTTACTTTCGAACTGAAGAGGACTCAGGAATTCTCCCACCTGGACCTTCCCCAGTTCTCTCTAAACACGGACGAGTATACTGGATCTGAGCCTCTCCTCCCTGCATAGGTCACATCACCTTCCACCGATTTTACATCAGCCA
The DNA here is from genome assembly GCF_950005125.1 of Chionomys nivalis. NCBI lineage: Eukaryota > Metazoa > Chordata > Mammalia > Rodentia > Cricetidae > Chionomys > Chionomys nivalis. Next base: position 35,525,122 of record NC_080110.1, read on the forward strand.
CTGGATATTCAAAAAATCTTATGTCTTTATTTGTGTGTGTGCGTGTGTTTGCTGATATACATGTGCCACGAAGCACAGTCCAGGGCAAATTCTTTCCTCCTGTTGTGTGGGTCTCAGGGGTTGAACTCAAGGTCGTCAGACTTAGCGGTACCAGCACAGGCATCTCACCAGCCCTTCTGATTTTCTTTAATTGGTAACAATAGACAAGGAGGTTGAGGGATACTAAGGACGTACGGTATCTGGGTCGCAGTAGATTGTGGATAATATCTCTGGTAAATTCCTTGAGGGCAATGTCGGGAAAATTACTAGAAGGGCTGTAGGTGTTTTGAAACCCTGACCTTGTTTGGATGACAAACTGTCATCTGGAGGCAGCTGTCACGAGTGGGGCCCGATCTGCCCTTGGGCCCACGCTGTTCACTTTTCCTCCGCCAGCAAGGGACTGGAAATGTCAAGGATGTTGGTGCTTGCTCAATAGAAAGACGATGTTTGATTAATTAGCTCTGTCAAAAATGGAAGCCATCTGCCCTACAGTAGTGTGTGCTCGTAACTGGAAGTGTTTAGGCAGTGCCTTTGAGGCCTCTGTTGGTGACGCTCCAGAGGGGTTACCGTGGGACGAGGAGGGACGCTGAGTTCAATTATGTTTCCCTTCCCTTCAGACTCCAGATTCTGTTACTGCACCACATGTGGATTCTAAGAGACTTAGTAAAAAGCCTTACTTGGAATGTCTTGTAATCTCCAACCTATCAGTTGGCTGCCTAGAGCTTTCCAAGTACCAAGTGCTGCGAGCGATTTACTAGGGACGCTCATGCTTGCGTGACAAATGTGTCTTCACACGTGAGACCATCGCACACATAAGTGTGTCCCTGTGAGGCCGTCACACACATAAGTGTGCCCCTGTGAGGCCGTCACACACATAAGTGTGTCCCTGTGAGACCATCACACACATAAGTGTACCGATGTGAGACCGTCATACACGTAAGTGTGCCCATGTGAGACCGTCCACACATAAATGTGTTCTTGTGAGGCCGTCACACACATAAGTATGCCCATGTGAGGCCGCCACACACATGAATGTGTCTCTGTGAGGAAGGATTGTGGCTGAGCTGGTTTCAGGGCACCAGCGGCTGCTTCGAGGCACTAACCACAGATAAAGAGGGAACAAGTGTTGTAATAGGAGCTGCAGGGCTGCGTCCCCGGCACCCGGCCGCCCGCATGACTTTATCCGAAATAATTACATGGAAACTGTATTCTTTTAAACACTGCCTGGCCCATTATATCTAGCCTCTTCTTGGCTAATTTTCACGTATTAATTTAGCCCATTTCTAATAATTTGTGTAGCAACACGAGGTGCGCTTACCAGGAAAGATCTTAACCTGCGTCTGTGTCTGGTGGGAGAATCATGGCGACTGCCTGACTCAGCTTCTTTCTCCCAGCATTCTGTTCTGTCTACTCCGCCTACCTAATTTTCTGTCTTATCAGGCCAAGCAGTTTTCTTTATTAATTAACCAATGAAAGCAACAGATAAGATACAAGATCCACCTCCATCATTTCCCCTTTTTCTGTTTAAACAAAAAAGAAAGGCTTTAACTTTAACATAGTAAAATTACATATAACAAAACAGTTATCAAGCAAGAATTACAATTATAATATTTATATTTTATCTTTTATTATAACGGAGAATTATAACTATAACCATTTTTTAATTTTATCAAAGACTCCAGAAGGATATAATATTACCTAAGCAAACAAGAAATAAGCAACTTCTAAACTCTAGAAATGACAGAGACATCTCGCTGCCTGGATAGTCACCCAAAGTTTCTCTGTATTGTTGGGGTATCCATCTTTGGCCTACAGGCCCAAAGTTTTCAGCAGACACTTTAATGAAGCAGGAAATTTTAAAGGCAGTTTATTCACTATCTGCTGTGTCCTGTAGAATGTCTTGCAGACTCTTTTATAAATCAGGAACCCCAAAAGACCATCTCACCTTTAGGCAAATTTAGCAGTCCTCTCTCTGTGTGTTCTCTGTGTCCAGTTTGTGTAACAGTCCAGGCAAGAGCAGTTTCTTGCCCAAATGGCTATCAAACTCCATAAGGAGCCTCTTCGATGCCCATCTTCCTCTTGAAGTATATTGGTGCTGTCAGGAGCAGACGTGTCTCATTGTCATGAAAAGCCCTAAGTTATTAAAATATTTTAAATGTCATATTTTGTAGTCTTTGAAAGATATGAAGAATGTCTATCTAAAATATATCTATGTACATCTTGAAAATCTAACTAACATGACTACAAGCTTGACTATTATTGATGATTATCCATTAACAACCTATATACGTTACATTTTTAAATGAACTACACAATCATAATACCTTAATCAAAATCAGAGATACATATACATATAAGAAGATTGACCTTAAAATCCATACCAATGCAAATTATGCATATCTATATCATATCCTGCTTTAAGTGTAAAAGAACATTTATAAAACATATTTGGGAACATGGGCACAGTTTTTTTTTTTAAAACTGCTTCCTGCTGAATGGGGGCGTCGTTAATTAGGTCTTTCATGGTATAACCTGTGTGCCTGGGTCATCTCAGTCAGCAGTTGAGTGAAGTAATTTTTTGAGGGTGTTCACAGCAACCTTTCAGGAGGGCGTGGTCTATCATACCATACTGGGATAGACGCAATCCACAGAGTCTCATTCTCTGTGAAAACAAAAGAAGACCCTTTTTAAAGCATCATCTCCTTAGACCCAAATTTGAAGTCATAATACCCTCATGATATCCATTTTGGTTTTAATTGGCAGTCCATATAATGAAATGTCTCTCTGTATTTAGCTTCTTTACAGTCAAAAATTTTAAAGAAAACACAATAATATAAAGAATCCAGATTCTTTGTGAATTTTTTATTTTTATGTGGCTTGTTTTTTTATTGTTTTAATCTGTTAACTATTTGTACTTTGTCTCTTTAAAGACTTTACCCTTTTTTTTAAATCATTAACTTTTATTTTATATATATATATATTTTAAGCCTACGTACATTTATCTAACATTATATCCATTTAGTGGTCTTTTATGTCTGAAATTTGTTTTATTGTAAATCTGTAATTTTTTTATTATCCAGGAGCACTTTGTTTTGTGCTTTTAAATCACTAAGCGCTTAAGAATCCAAGCTGTGACATTCCTAGGTCAAAACAAGGTACTGCCTGCTTGCCCTGCCCAGTCCAACATGCTTGTGCCTCTGATCCTTGTACATTGTACCATTAGCATGGCGGAGCTGCTTGTGCCTCTGAGCCACAGCATGTAATGACTTTCTTTTAGGCACACAGTGAGTCTAGTTGCCATCAAACAAATCGTAGCACTTTACTCCAAATGTTCCATTCAAAAGCTCTGTCTCCAGCAGGAGCCAGACAGAGATCGTAATGGCGGCACAGCCCAGAAAGCCGGCATTTTAAAACAGCCAGTTTTTTTCCTGCTGCTGAGTCAGGAAAAATTTTTTGCAGCAAACCACCCACAAACAGCCAAAAGCTGTGTTAAACTCTCTCTCCCTTTTTTTTTTTTTAAAGTCCTCTCAGGTTTTTAAGTGGACTTAGTCCATCACGTTGGAGCGCCACTCTGTTGAATTAAGGAGCGACGGGCTATGTCCTGCCACCCGGCTGCCCGCATGACTTTATCCGAAATAATTACATGGAAACTGTATTCTTTTAAACACTGCCTGGCCCATTATATCTAGCCTCTTCTTGGCTAATTTTCACGTATTAATTTAGCCCATTTCTAATAATCTGTGTAGCAACACGAGGTGCGCTTACCAGGAAAGATCTTAACCTGCGTCTGTGTCTGGTGGGAGAATCATGGCGACTGCCTGACTCAGCTTCTTTTTCCCAGCATTCTGTTCTGTCTACTCCGCCTACCTAATTTTCTGTCCTATCAGGCCAAGCAGTTTTCTTTATTAGTTAACCAATGAAAGCAACAGATAAGATACAAGATTTACCTCCATCATTTCCCCTTTTTCTGTTTAAACAAAAAGAAAGGCTTTAACTTTAACATAGTAAAATTACATATAACAAAACAGTTATCAAGCAAGAATTACAGTTACAATATTTATATCTATTTTATCTTTTATCATAACTAAGGAAAACTATAACTATAACTATAACCATTCTTCAATTCCATCAAAGACTCCAGAAGGATATAATCTTACCTAAGCAAACAAGAAATAAGCAACTTCTAAACTCTAGAAATGACAGAGACATCTCGCTGCCTGGATAGTCACCCAAAGTTCCTCTGTACCGTTGGGGCATCCATCTTCGGCCTACAGGCCCAAAGTTTTCAGCAGACACTTCAATGAAGCAGGAAATTTTAAAGGCAGTTTAGTCACTATCTGTTGTGTCCTGCAGAATGTCTCGCAGACTCTTTGATAAATCAGGAACCCCAAAAGACCATCTCACCTTTAGGCAAATTTAGCAGTCCTCTCTCTGTGCGTTCTCTGTGTCCAGTTTGTGTAACAGTCCAGGCAAGAGCAGTTTCTTGCCCAAATGGCTATCAAACTCCATAAGGAGCCTCTTCGATACTTCCTCTTGAAGTATATTGGTGCTGTCAGGAGCAGACGTGTCTCATTGTCATGAAGAGCCCTAAGTTATTAAAATATTTTAAATGTCATATTTTGTAGTCTTTGAAAGATATGAAGAATGTCTATCTAAAATATATCTATGCACATCTTGAAAATCTAACATGACTACAAATTTGACTATTATTGATGATTATCCACTAACAACCTATATACGTTACATTTTTAAATGAACTACGCAATCACAATACCTTAATCAATATCAGAAATACATATACATATAACAAGATTGACCTTAAAATCCATACCAATGCAAATTATTCATATCTATATCAAACAAGGAACTGCAGGCCCAGCAGAGGCCCTTTCTTGTGTCAGGACTGTTCACCCGAGTGGTTCTGATGATCCCTGGTTGGAACCCCTCCCCCTGCGCCAGGCAGGAAGGGCTGAGAGCAGAGGCTCAGAGCAGCTACTGCTCATTCCTCCCCTGTAGCTGTCCACCGCGAGGCGGGATTAGGAGACTCCAGTTCCCTGTTGTGTACACACACAAGAGCTAAAGCAAACCATGAGCCAGTGCCCAGTTTTAGTCAGTGGGACATCTAGGTCAATTCTTAAGCAATTTTGAAGTTCCTAGTGAAAGTATTCACATTTTTTTTGGGGGGGGGTGTAGTTTTTTAAAACAAAATATGAATGATGTGATTTCTTAGCTGCTTAAGTCAAGTTTCTCAGTTGCTCAGGTAAAAGTTTACACAAATGACAGGGGCATTCAGTTTGGGGAGGACATTTGGTGTGTGTGTGGCCAGACTCAGTTGACTCTATTCTTCCCGACTGACATGGAAGAGGAGGTACTTCTTGGGTCCAAAGTTCTGAGACTAGGGTTGCACATGCCCGCATGTCTTCAAAAGGCTGTATGGAGAACTCTGCACTGGAAGTGAGCCAGCTGCTGGTTATCTTTGTGAGATCGAACATGAGAATTCACTACTAATACAATTACATGGCATGCTTAGGCACACAGAGTGTGTTAAGTGTAGTATTACAAAATCCATACAAACGTGGCCCTGGTTAAGAATCTAAACGCTGACACGCACGCGCTCACCGAACAGACACATGTGCTCAACCCACGGACATGCACGCACTCACTACACAGACACGCATGCGCTCACTGCATGGACACACATGTGCACACCATGTGCACTGCCCCCTGACTATAACTACCCCTCCTGTTGTAGGGAATCGTCTTCCTGAGCTTCACACCCTGCATTTCTCAGATGAGGCAAGGATGCCCGGAGAGGCGGGGGGCTGATGTCAGCTCACACTTTGCTAATGGGAGCCTTCTGTTTCTGCTGAGGGCGTGGGAAGAGTTGTGTAGTGTTGCTAAATTTATGCCACGTCTCAGCCCTGTGGATAAGCAAGCACACAGTGTATGTGAGCAGATTGCTTAAAAACAAGGTTGGTGCTCTTGTAGGCTATGCGGCTTTGCATAAAGCGTCGAGGGGAAGGGGTTTTAGCCAACGCTTGTTTGGAACCTTGAATTGCTGTAGAAAGTATATAGGTGGCGTTTGGGGACAGTCAGAAGGACAGGTGTGAACTGTCACAGCCACAGCACCGAACCACCATGTGAGCCACGGCACCGATCACGTTTCGTTCAGAGTCCTCCCGTTCCCACCATGCCACATCCCAGCTCCGAAGGAACAGTCTTGCTGAAATGGACAAACCACCTAAAAAGACTCCTAGAAAAGGCTCATCAGCACGTATCGTTCAAAAAGATTTATTTATCTTTGTAAATATTCGTGAGCACTTCACCTCTTTGAATATATGTTCACTGTGTGTACACCTAGGTCCGTGAAGGACAAAAGGTGGAGCTGGATCCCCGGGGACTGGAGTCACACAGAGGCTGTTGGGAGCTGCCATGTGGGTGCTGGGGACTGAGCCTCCGTCCTTGCGGGTGCGGCAAGTCCTCTTAACTGCTAAGTCATTTTTCAGCCCCTCATCGGGATGTTTGATTTGCTTCTGTGGGGAAATGAAAGCATGATCAATGTGGACACGCTGGCGAGTGGAAACTGAAGGGCTGTTAGTGAGTGTGGGACACTTAAAATTTAACAGTAAGAGACCCAGCAGAATTCTTCCTGTCATGGTAACGGGAAGACGCGGAGTTTCCCCGTCTCCCCACTCCTGCTTTAGTGAGACAGGATAGTTCTGGATGTCCTGGAACTCACTGTCTAGACCAGACTGGCTTCGAACTCAGAGCTCTGCCTGCTCTGCCTCCCTAGTGCTGGGATTTAAGTGTGAGTGGCCACACCCAGCTCCTTTAAAAAAAAAAAAAAAGATTTATTTATTTATTATGTGTACAGTATTCTTGGTATTCTGTCTGCATGTATGCCTGCAGGCCAGAAGAGGGCACCAGATCTCATTATGGATGGTTGTGAGCCACCATGCTGGGAATTGAACTCAGGATCTCTGTAAGAGCAGGCAGTGCTTTTAACCACTGAGCCATCTCTCCAGACCCTCTTTTGTTTTTATTTATGGATTTTTGGTGGCCCGCGCTTGATAACTTGTTATTGTCTTTTCTTTCCCTTTAAAAGTAACAGCAGTTTTCTCTTAGAGCTCATTCACAGGCTTTTGAAAAGGTGGTTCTTTGGGGGAAAGTTTGCAAGGTCATCCACAAAACTTAATTTTATTCAGAAAGCTGATGTCAGTGCCCGTGGGCATTATCAAAACACTTTAAACAAGCCAGACCTTGGAGGGGCATGTGTGGGTTCTTTGGTATAGACATCACAGTATGGTATATAACACACTCTCAAGAGGATGCTAGATGCCAGAATCTGCCCACCCATGCTCCTCATTCAGAATGCTCGGCTGCACGCAGCTGGCTGTTTGTGGGGTCACTTGTGTTTATGAGTATGGGTTAAATGTCACTTATCTGAAGTGCTTGGACTAGAAATAACTCAGATTTGGGGGATCTTCGCAAGTATGCAGTGAGAGATCTTGGGTATGGAGCACACGTCTAAACATAAGATTTTTATGTTATACAATTTTCATACTTGTGTATGAAGGTAGTATTATACCATATTTTGAGTATATCCCTATTTTTGTCTGTAACCCATTGCATGGATCAGATGTGAACTTTTTTTGGGGTGGGGGAACATGATGTTGGTGTTCTAAATGCCTCAGTTTTGGAGCCCTTTGCATCAAGGCTTAGAGATGGTACCCCATCTTCAATATCCTGGCTTCATTTTATTTTGTTTATATAGGATCTCATACAGCCCAGTCTGGCCTCAAATGCACTACTTAGCTAAGGATGAGGACATCTTCTTGTCTTTCTGGGGTTATAGGCCTGCACCACCCATGCCGTGTTTATGTGTGCTGGGGACTGGACTCAGGGCTTCAGACATACTCTACTGATTGAGTTACATTCCCATCCCTGCCTTACACTTCTGTCTTTCTTCAAAGAAGATTTCTCTCCCAGTTGCCGCATGAGGAGCAATATCTGTCTCCTCGGCCTCCACCTTTAACACAGGACTCATGGGAGTTTTTAGGTCACCATCTAAGACTTGGCAATTTCACTTTTGTCTTCCAGACTGTTTATTCTATGGCTCCGTTCCCTTTCCCACAGCTGGCAGAGCTGAGAGAAAAGTATACCTACAACATCACACCATTCCCAGCCACAGTTAAGCCCATGTCCGTTTCCGGGTAAGTGGCTTTTTGTGTTTTCTCGTTTTGTTATTGCAAGGTGACACTTAAGCCCTTGAACAAATGCAAACTAACTTGGTACTTAGAACCCAAAGGACCCTTTCCCAAAGGTTTACAGACTTAGATTCAACAGAGCTGTTCAAAGTGTGCTTCCCACATGAGGTGGGACACGAACTGAAGAAAAAAGTGTAGTAAACCTGCAGTGTTTTAAGACTGCAAAATACTTAAAATCTCAGTAACTTAAACAGGGTGAAACTGGCATACCAATTGATGCATGAGAGTCACACAGACACACAGATACACACACACACAGACACACACACAGACACACACACACACACGCACGCGCGCGGGAGTGTGCATTGGCGGCCTGACTCATTAATGTGAGCTGTGTAGATATAATACAGCTGTGAAAAAGATGAAGGAAGCTTGATATAAATACTGAAATATTTTATTAAATAAATTAAAAGCAGGGTGCAGAGGGATATATGTATACTCTCAGATTTATATCAGACTCTACAGTTATGTCTATCTGCGCATAGATAACTAGAGAATATGAAAGAAGCTGGTAACAGAGCTGACCTACAGCAATTAGGTTGGGCAAGACTCAGGAACAAAATTGTCAGGGGAAAAAGGGAAACATACACACACACACACACAAACACACAACGACATTTAAATTTTATTGCTTAAAAAAAAGGTCTATATTTTCTCTTTCTCCTTTTCTTCCAAGGCGACATAAGTCCAGAGATAGTGACGAGGAGCATGAGCCGGATGACGAGGACGCCATTGCTAGTGCCGTGGGATGCCTCGGGCCTTTCAGTGGGTTCCTGGCACCTGAGCTGCAAAAGTACCAAAAGCAGATTAAAGGTAGAGGGGCGTTCATATGATAGTGTTGGTTCATTTGAACAAGGGCCTGCACACGCCTGACTCTCTGGCTGGCTACTGCCATCCATAGTCTTTATAAAAGCATCTTCTCCATGGTTTATCTCTTGGCAGGATCCATCTGCATCTCTCGTCGCCCATACAGATTCCCTTTCGTTTCCTTTATGATAACTCTTACTGCCACTTGTCCGAACAAGCAGCCTTGCCTGCTCGGTGTAGAGCTTATACCCAGTGCATCCTGCTGGGGTTCGATTCAGGGCCCCGTAGACGGGCTCTCTTCTGCTTAGGATTGAGTATTTTCGTTTCTGGATGAGAAGACAATCCTCATTTCATAAGACACTAGATCCTCCCCTTAGCCTTAGTTTGTCTCCTCCTCTCCCTGGAGGATGGCTCTCACCTCTGCTAAAGGCCCTTGTTGGGGACGCCTGCCTGCCTGCCTGCCTGCCTGCCTGCTTGTCTGTCTTCTTTTCTTCCTTTCTCTCCCACCTTGGCTCTCGTTCATGCTGGGAACTGAACCTAGAACCCCACACATGCTAGGGGAGTGCTCTGCCATAGAGCTGTGGTACCAGTCCTCGGAAAGAGGCCATTTCTCGTAAGATACAACTCTATACCTCTTGATAGTCTGTGAGTCCACCTGATATGTGCTATGATTTGGGATTGTCTCTCTTAAATGTGGTGCTCTGGATCTGGCCACACTCTATTTCCTGCATAGAAGTGAGTTCCTGTGGGCTTGACAGTGCAATCTAACGAGCTTTTAAAAGCAGACTGTAGTTTTCCCCGCTGGGTCCTTTCCTGTCTTGGGTGGCAGATCTGTCTTAAGATATTTTGTCTACCTTGTCTAATTAGGAGGCCAATTCTCTTGTACAAGGAGGGCAGAAATGACACACAGGCCCTCTGCATTATCTTTGCCACCTGCCAACTTTATTGTCTTGTCATTTTTTGTTGTTGTTTATTATTTAGAGTGTGGCAGTGGTGGCTGATGGCATTGCCTTTTGGCTGTGGTAGTTTTGAATGCTTTACCCAAGCCTCGGCTCATTTTGAGATTGTTTGAGACAGTCTTTGCCTTAGTTACTTTTCCATTGCTGTGATAAGACTCACCATGACCAATGCAGCTCATAGAAGAAAGAGTTTATTTGGGGCTTACAGTTTCAGAGAGGTGAGTCCATGACCATCATGGCAGGGAGCATGGTAGAAGGCAGGCAGGCACGGCGTGGGAGCAGTAGCTAGGAGTTCATGTCATGAGACAACCACACACATGTCAGAGAAAACACATGGAACATGGAGAGTCCTTTGAAACCTCAAAGCCTGCCACTAGCAACACACACAAGGTCACACCTCTGATCCTTCTGAAGCAGTTCTACCAGCTGGGGACTGATTATTCAAACACAGGGAGCCTATGGTGTCATAATGATTCAAACCACTCCAGTCTTGGATATCCTGGGTGTTACCTCTCCGACCCAAGCGCTGGGATTGGTATAGCATGTGCCACCATGCTGGGTTTATATGGTGCTGAGGACCGGCCTTAGGGTTTGTGCATACCAGGCTGGCACCGTACCAGCTGAGCCACATGCCCAGCTTCATTTTGCGTTTCACCCTGCTGAAGACTGGGCTGATGTGTAGAAATTCATTGAGTTGTATAGACTTCAGGTCTGGTTAATTTTGGTGTGTGAAGTTTTTATTTATTTGTAAGTTTTTTTTATAATAAAGTTTATAAAGTTAAAAACAGTTTGGCTTGGGGAAGAAGACTGGGTTTACGCTGTTTTGTGTGTTTCGTGTGTTATGCCCATCTTTAAAACAACCATTGGGAATCTGAGCCCAACAAGATTCCTCTTGGTTTCTTTTTTATTTTTTTTATTCTTTTTTAATTAATATTTCCACCTGCTCCCCGTTTCCCATTTCCCTCCCCTCCTCCCAAATATTGCCCCCTCCCCCCACTCCCCTCCCCCTATCCCCACTCCTCTCCTCCTCCCCCCACACCATTCCCCCTCCCTCTCGATACTGAAGAGCAGTCCAAATTCTCTGCCCTGCGGGAAGACGAAGGTCTTCTATCTACGTCCAGGAAGGTGAGCGTCTAAACAGGCTAAGCACCCACAAAGCCAGTTCATGTATTAGGATCGAAACCTAGTGCCATTGTCCTTGGCTTCTCATCAGCCTTCATTGTCCGCCATGTTCAGAGAGTCCAGTTTCAACCCATGCTTATTCAGTCCCAGACGAGCTGGCCTTGGTGGGCTCCCAATAAATCAGTTCCACTGTCACAGTGGGTGGGTGCATCCCTCGTGGTCCTGATTTCCTTGCTCATGTTCTCCCTCCTTCTGCTCCTCATTTGGACCTTAAGAGCTCAGACCATTGCTCCAAATTGAGTCTCTGTCTCTACCTCGATCCATCGCCAGATGAAGGTTCTAAGGTGATATGTAAGATATTCATCAGTATAGGATAGGGTCATTTCAGGTTCCCTCTCCTCAGTTGCCCAAGGTACCAGCTGGGTACATCTCCCTGGACACCTGCGAACCCCTCTAGAGTCAAGTCTCTTGCCAACCCTAAGATGGCTCCCTTAGTTAGGATATATACTTCGCTGCTCCCATATCCACCCTTCCTATATCCCAACCATCCCAATCCCCCGAGCTCCTCCCATCCTCCCCTTCTCATGTTTCTCATCCCATTTCCCCTTTGCCCCATGCCACCTCACCCACAAGTTCCCAGTTTTTGCCCTGCAATCTTGTCTACTTCCCCTCTCCAGGCGGATGACTATACGATTTTCTTTGGGTTCACTTTCTTATTTAGCTTCTCTAGGTCCTCTTGGTTTCTGTAATACCTTTTGCACCCTTTCTTGTCTGAATTTTTTTTTTTGTTTTTAGACATGTACTCAATTATTAATGTTAAAGTTTTTAAAAAGTTATCATCACTTTGATATATAACTTTCTATTGACCCTTTTTATTTTTAAAGATTTATTTTATTCATGTGTATGTATGTGTGTGTTTGAGTGCCTGTGTACATATATGTATGAATGCCTGTGTACATGTGTGTGTTCGAGTGCCTGTATACCTAAATATGTGGATGCCTTTGTACATGCAGTAGCCAGAAGAGGGTTGTCAGATTTCTTGGAGCTGGAGTTACAGATGTTTGTGTGTCTCTGAGCTATATACATGTGTTCTGAGATCTGACCTCTGGTCTTATAATTGTTCAGCAAGTGCTCCTAACCACTGAGCTGTCCCCCTCCAGCCCCATTGCTAAAGGTTTTGAATCTATGGTCAGAGCCTATGGTCAGTTTAGACCAGAGTGGCCATCACTTTCTCATAAATATGCTTCCTAGTGATTTTGTTCAACTTACCCATTCTTTTAATTTTCTTTTCCTTAGAGAAGTGATTTCAGTAACGAATGAGGTAAATTTATAAGATGCCCAATTCTCCCCTGGAGACATTCTCAGCAGATATTAGCACAGCTGAAATCTCTGTCTTTCTTCCATTGGTTCCCAGACTCACTTGTAGACATTGCTTTAGAGATTTTTCTCCCTGGTCATCCAGGCAGACTGTGGGTGTACATACTCACCAGAGCAATGGTTTCTCTTTGGGGTACAATCTTGATTTTACCTAAGGGAAGGTTCTGCTAGCTGAAGATGGATGTCCCAGGGTCAGAAACTATATCAACCATAGCATCCATGGCAGACAGTCAGAAGTGCATGTTCAGTGTGCGAAAGAACTTGCTTCTGGTGACATAGTCCTCCAAAGTCTCATACCCTGAGGAAGAGGGCTGTTTTTAGAATGTGCTTGCACGTCTATAAGTGGTTAGCCCTATAGGTTCTTACGAAGATGTGAGGATGTTACACAGTTATTATCATAGAACACTTGCTGAACTGTATTTTTTTCTGAGGGATTTTCAGAAAGCGGTATTGATTTTTAGCTGGAGATAGTTGATCTTATGTCTACATCCTGAAGAAAGTGGCCACAAAATCAATGAACCTCAGGCTCGTTAGGGACTGCAGGAGCAAACCAAAGCAAAAACTAGGTAAATGCTAGGGGTGGTTTCCTGGTTTAGAATTTCTTGAGGGTTAAGGGACTACACCAGAGGCAGGGAAATCTGTTCCCCTTTGCTCACATCCCCTCTGCTGACCTTGCGTTCCTTCCCCGAGGGCAGAAGCAAGCGAGGAACAGAGCCTGAGGTCCAACAACATTGCCGAGCTGAGCCCGGGAGCCATCAATTCCTGTCGAAGTGAATACCACGCGGCCTTCAACAGTATGATGATGGAGCGGATGACCACAGACATCAACGCCCTGAAACGGCAGTACTCTCGCATCAAGAAGAAGCAGCAGCAGCAGCTCCACCAGGTGTACATAAGGGCAGGTAGGGAGATTCTTCGATTGGTTCGAACTTGGCCTCAGAATTCTCACTGTTGTGGCAAAGTCCTGAGGAGAGCACAGTAAGGGGTTACTTTGTCCCATGCGATGGCTCAGAGCCATTGTGGAGGGAAAAGCGAGGAGGTGAGAACGGCTATAACGGGGTGGGGGTGGGGGAGGCAGGCATTTGAGGCAGCCGTCACATTGCGCCCAGAGGCAGAGAACAGAGAGACATGTGTGTGGACAATCGGTTTCCTTTCCTCTTTTGCCCTCGTATTCAGTCCAAGACCTCAGCCCAAGGGTTGGTGCTGCTCGCCTTCAGGGTGGGTCGTCCCTGGGAACCTCTCTGGACACCTTCACAGACATGCCGCCCGTGTGTCTCCCAGGCGGCTCCAAGTCTAGTTGAGAATGAAGATTAGCCATCACGCCTTTATCTATCAGCCAGCAGGTCCCAGAAAGTAGCATATTTAGAATCTCACTTTCAACTTTATTTTATCAGGGTGTAAAGAAGAAAAGGACCTTGGGTTCTTTTTAGGCCCCAAGGAACAGGCCGTGGATGGTATTATATCTCATTTACTGTATAAGTGTGCTTGTCCAGAGGGATTTACAAATGATTACAATGTTGCTGAGCTAAGCAATCCTTGGACTTGAGAAATTTTAGAAATTCAAATTTGTGGGCCAGTGCGATGTCCCAGGGGGTAGACGTGCACAGATCTGGCAGCCTGCATCAGTTCCTGGACGCTACCGAGGAATGGCTCCACAAGCTGTCCTCTGGTCTCCCTGTGTGCGCCGTGGTCCACATGTGTCCACGCCCATCTGAATGCACACACGGAAACAAATAAGCAATAAGAAGCTTAAGCATCTGAAAATGGAATCTAGTCGTCTGTGTACTTCACAGAGGTTCTGATAAGGAAGATGGGAGAAGCTGGGCCTCACTGATAAGCCGCTCCCAGCGTGTCAGGAGTGGCAGAGAACAGCCTCATGCCATTCGGTCGAAAGGCTTCTTTTCCAAGGATTGCCGAGCTCTCTTTTCTCTTTTATAATCCCCCAAATCACAGTGACCAACAGGCCTTGCTGACTTGGGAGTGGGTCTCCTGTCCCTAATGAAACTGTTTTCTATCGGAGTTCATAAAGATATCAATTTGACATGCGGCTTCTGAACATGTGACTGGTCTTGGACAAAAACTGAATCCACCATTGGGAGAAAGAGGGAAATCTTGAAGGATCTAACTCCACTTGGAACCATTAAGAAAGCAACCATGAATATACATTACCATTCTAAAGGAGAGGACGGGGGGCATAGTGGGAAAAGAGGGGCCAGAGAAAGACAAAAATCGAGCGGAGGCAGCACCAAACCCTGCCACCCTGTCTCTGATGACGGGGACATCAGTTTCAAAGGGCCTAGACGGCCTGTTTCCCCTGCAGCCTCTCATACCTATCTCCCTTCGGTTACTCTCCTCCCTACATTCAGCTCTCCATGGCGGAGGTTTCACAGCTGAGGTATCGTAGCATCTTGTGGTGTCAAAATGCAGCCCGGGTTCGTCTTCACAACTTCCTGCAGTGTGCTCTCAAAGTCTCCTCATGGGGCTCTGACTGTACCAGACAGACCGATTGCACCACGGTCCTGAATAGAGCAGTGGCAGGCTCTGTGTGAAGTTGCATTTGGAGAGGGGACGTGCTCACACTTGTCAATGTGCATCCTTTGTGCTGTCCTTTCTCAAGAGCATCTTTGAGGGGATGGGGAACCCGTTTATTTACACCTTGTTCAAGGCTGCTTTTATGCTACAATGGCCAAAAGATTTACAGGCTAGAAAGTTTGCTGGTCCCTGCTGCAGAGCAGGACTCCAGGGGTTCGCATTAAATAAGGGCAGAGCTTGCTGCCCAGAGGCAAACTTACAGAGCACTGGCTTCCTGATTTCAGGGTGCCTACAAAGTCATTTAGAGATGGGGCTGAAGTCCAGAGTGTGTTTCAGCAAGTTAGCTAGCTGGCGATGCTTTAGCTCCTGAGTGGGGCCCAGACTTTGAGGTTTTAGAGGAGATGGCAGAAGATATTAGCATGAAAGTTATCTTTAACTCTCAGAAGAAGACTGCAGCTTCCGAGAACAGAGGTAGTGATAGTACCTGAAGTACCAGATTCCCAGGTTAGGGAGGGCCTGAGGTACCAGATTCCCGGGTTAGGGAGGGCCTGAGGTACCAGATTCCCAGGTTAGGGAGGGCCTGAGGTACCAGATTCCCGGGTTAGGGAGGGCCTGAGGTACCAGATTCCCGGGTTAGGGAGGGCCTGAGGTACCAGATTCCCGGGTTAGGGAGGGCCTGAGGTACCAGATTCCCGGGTTAGGGAGGGCCTGAGGTACCAGATTCCCGGGTTAGGGAGGGCCTGAGGTACCAGATTCCCGGGTTAGGGAGGGCCTGAGGTACCAGATTCCCGGGTTAGGGAGGGCCTGAGGTACCAGATTCCCGGGTTAGGGAGGGCCTGAGGTACCAGATTCCCGGGTTAGGGAGGGCCTGAGGTACCAGATTCCCGGGTTAGGGAGGGCCTGAGGTACCAGATTCCCGGGTTAGGGAGGGCCTGAGGTACCAGATTCCCGGGTTAGGGAGGGCCTGAGGTACCAGATTCCTGGTACCAGATTCCCAGGTTAGGGAGGGCCTGAGGGACCAGATTCCTGGTACCAGATTCCCAGGTTAGGGAGGGCCTGAGTTACCAGATTCCCAGGTTAGAGAGAGCCTGAGGTACCAGATTCCCGGATTAGGGAGGGCCTGAGGTACCAGATTCCCAGGGTAGGGAGGATAGGAAGTCGAGATCTTTGAGACCTGAGAGCTCCTGTTTTCTTGGGACAATGAGGAGAAATGTTATATGCAGATAGTATGCTGGAGGTGTTGAGAATCAGAAGGAGCTTAGGGACAGTAATGAAGATTTTCGTAGGTCACTGGACAGACTAAAAGAGGGACAAGGAGGAAAGATTGGTGACGTCAGGCATGCCCCTGGTGACCTACTTCTACATATCGGTGCAACTGTAAACTCTGAGGGACAGTTAACCATCAGTTAGGTCAGGGTCATGGTGATGCAGTCAGTGATGGGATCTGCCGGCTGCGACCAAGCCTTTCACAAGGAACCCTTTGTAGAATATACCCATCCAAACCACAGCATGTCCGCAGCCTCCAGTGCTCTCTTCCCGGAAGAGGTGGAATTGGGCATCACAGGTACTAGGGTGCGATTCAGTTTCTGTGTTCCCAGTCACATGGCTCTGCTGGGACATGGAAAATTAATGGGGAAAAGATTCCATGAGATTGCTGTTCAGACAGTTGTGTTTCTGTGTGGTTTGCTTCACACGGCCTTTCAATCTTTCTTCCAGACAAAGGCCCAGTCACCAGCATCCTCCCATCCCAGGTAAACAATTCTCCAGTGATAAATCACCTTCTGCTAGGGAAAAAGATGAAAATTACAAACAGAGCCACCAAGAATGCAGTCATCCACATCCCCGGCCATGCAGGAGGTAAAATGTCTCCTGTCCCCTACGAAGACCTCAAGACCAAGCTCAACTCTCCATGGCGGACTCACATCAGAGTCCACAAAAAGAACATGCCACGGACCAAGAGCCATCTGGGCTGTGGGGACACGGTAGGGCTGATTGAGGAGCAGAATGAAGGCTGTAGGGCCAGTGGCCTTGGGGCACCTGAGGAGTTTCCCTCGAGCTGTGCAGCCACCGCTCGTGGTGAGGGTAGCAGCTGTGCCGGTGGCACTCCGAGGACAATCGAAGGGCAGTCGCCGGAGCCAGTATTTGGGGATGCTGATGTTGTCGATGTGGCTGCAGTGCAGGTGAAATTAGAAGCCTTGGAACTGAACCAAAGGGATGCCCCTGCCGAGACTGAGCCCAAGGTGCACCTTCCCTGCCAGCAGCATGCCCCAGAGTCAGTGGGTGGCCCCGGGGAACACCAGGCTCCCAGTAATCCTCTCCCTGTCAGCAACTCAAAAGCCCCTATCTTCAGCCCTTTTCCTAGCGTCAAGCCGCTTCGAAAGTCAGCCACGGCCAGGAATTTGGGGTTGTACGGCCCCACAGAAAGAACCCCAACCATGCACTTTCCTCAGATCAGCAGGAGCTTCAACAAGTCGGCCACTGGGAGCAGCAGCAGCACCAAGAAGCGATGAGATGTCGCCTCCCTGTGGCTCAGCGTCTGGACCCGCGTGGTATGGCGATGTTAGCATGCCGGCCACACCCTTCCTGTTCTGTTTGTCCTGTGAGAATGAATCGAGAGGCTAGGAGCCGAGCACCGACTGCCCATCAAAGTGGGAACTGGAAGTGTCATGGTGGGAACCAGTGTAGGGACCTTTCCTACCCAGCAGGTAGCTGGGAAAGTGGATTCTTGTGACTGAATAAACTGCGTGCTTCTCAAGTGTGGAGTTTCCCCAATTTTCCTTGTGAACTCTTTAGAAAAGACAGTATGTAGACTGTTAAGCCCTCTTCCGGCCTTCTCAGGGCCTTTTTGGGATCCCTGAAAACAGCAACACGTCCCCATGGCCTTCCTGTCCTCTGGGCATCACCAATCCTCCAGCATGAACGAACACACCAGCTTGCTAGAACTGAAACTGTCCAAATAAGTTTCTTAGTTGCAAAAAAAAAAAAACAAAACTGTCCTGATGTTTCTCTTTCTGCTCTGTCGGAGAGGGGAGGAATTTGTGTGTGTGTGTGTGTGATGAGTGTGTATGCGTGCATGTGTGTGTGCACTTTAATACCTGTCTTCAGATTGTTTTTTATCCTTACGCTAAAGCAGAAAAATCAAGATAGTCTTTCTTTAACTTTCTATTTCTACCCGTGAAAAGAAAACCTTCACATCAGTTGACACTGACGTTAATAACCAAACTGAGGAGCATACGCAGAGACACTCATTGGCTATGCATTAAGTAGCTGCTCTATCCGAACTGCTTGCCAATTCCAAACTTTCCCGAGACTTCTTTTCTTCTCTCGAGGACTCAGCGAGCTCCCTGTGGAACGTGTGCACCCTCTGGACGCGGTTCCTACACCTCCGAGCCCTCTCTCCACTACAGATGTGCAATGCCTTGCCCACAACCAGAACACAGCACCCGTGACTCTGTTACTTGAATTTTGTGCTTTTGGGTTGGACTACTTTGTTACTTGAATACTGCCTTTCTCTGGAGCAGGCCCCAGCTCTTTCCCTCATGTTCTTCTCTCTCACTCACTCCTACCCTGGTCCCAACAGGTCAGAGGTAGCTCCTCTTGTCTCCACTATGCAGTTGGGAACTCTATGCCACACACATGAAGTGGCGCTTCAGTTACTCCAGGTAAATAATCCAGTGTGTCTGTCATAGGACCTCACTATGTTTCTTCTCGTACGATAAGCTGGCTTGCTGCTCTTTGTCCGCGTGTGTTGGTGACAGAGCTGATCCGAGCCAAGACTAGGAAGCCATTCACTGCACAGCCTCCTGACTCTAAGGCTCTCTCTCCAAGGCGTAGAGGCCTGGGATGGTGTTTACAGAACGAGCTGCGAAACCTCCTCCTCATGAAAATTATTTCTTTCTCCAAATGCTTCGTGCACCTCTCCCTTGGCTGAATGAAGGGTTTTCTGCTCTGTCACCACCGTCATTAGCAGAATAGAAAGACACCCTGACCTTCATCTCTGGAAGGCTTTGGCAGGTTTTTCAGGAATACTGTTGAAGCCGTCAGTGTTCATTTGAGCAAGTCGGTTCACTAATTCTGAAGCCAGAGCTGGTTTTAGAGCGAGCTTTTACAATGAGAGGTACTCAGTTTTTTTTTTTTTTTTTTTTAATAAGCCAGTGGAATTGTGTGGGCTCTTTTGAATGAAAAGCCTCTACAGGAATGGCACATTTCATGCCCTGTGTGGTATTTTTGCCCCAAAGGACCCGAGGATGGAATGCAAGGCTAATAAGTTGCTATACTTTGGGGCTGGAATTCTATCTGAAGTTAGCAGGCAACTTCTCAACAGACAGCCATGCTCTTCCTAGGCCTGGGGTGGGTGGGTGGGGGGCTTACTTTGCACACCAACCCCAGGTGATGGAGCCACTGTTTCCTAAAGCTAAGCACAGAAAAGGATTCCTGTTATCTGCTAAACTTCAGATAACAACTTTTAGCCTCACTAGCGTCTTTTCTCCTGATAATCCCAATTAAGCTCCCCCACCCAGTCTGTTTGACTTAAATAGAAAACTGTCCCCTCTTTGCCAGGCTCAGGCTCCCCAAGAGTCTGGGTGTTGGGGAGAGGTGGGTAGTCAGGTGGGGCTCCTCTACCGAGCTCTGTCAGTATTCTCCTCTCGCCTACGTCTTGAGAAAGGGACCGACATAGGGCATGGGCTGAGTGTCGGTTGAAGGGATAGCTGAGAGGGAATTTTTTTTCTTTTCAGTTAAAATGACCATGTCAATTTAGAAAACTCAACAGATTCCTATTAAGGCTCTCTGTACCAATACCATGCATGCACAGCACCAAGTAGTCACAACATGAACCGGTCGACTTCTGAGCCTTGCCGTTTAGGACAAGAACTCTGCCACAGCCTCCCCGACACAGCATGTGCAAAGGCCTGTATGGACTCACCGTCTTCCCCATGTACTGGACACTTTGCCAACACCAGAAGAACTTAGCCGCAGGAGTTTATTTCCACGCCTGCCTGTACCCTCTCAGCACTTTTTGGGGAGTCAACCCTGCACCTCAGTCCTCTCTAAAAACCTCTAGATCTACACCTAGTTTGTAATGTCTACCTATGGCTGTAACTGTTAGGAACGATGTTCTCCTTTTCTCTCATCTCGTTCTGAAGAACTGTAATGACAAAGATAAATGCATAAAGTTTCTCACGGTTGTCGTTGTGGTGTGGTTTTCTGTCCAGGTGCATGTGGGGGAAAAGGGCTGTGACATTTCTCATTTGTCACCGCTTTCTCTCCTACGTGCCTCTTGGTCATAGGAATCAGAGAATTGGCTCCATTTTCCCCATTCTTATCCCTGGATCCCAGGGTTCCCCGACGCTTGCCCAGGACAATACAGAAGAGCAGGTTCCTGAGAAGGAGGCAGATGAGGACGGCAGGGAGGGAGAGAGAATACATGTATATGGTGTCCACATACATTGATGTTTAGTTCCACTATCTTACTGTATTTAGTAAAAGAGAACAATAATACAAATTTCCATCTTTGTCTTTCAAGAAGTCTGCTTGAACTGGGAGCTAGGATCAAGTGTCTCTGCACAGATTCTTCATAATTTTCAAATTACCTTCTTTGCCACCGATAGCAGCCACTTGGCAGCATTTCAGATACATGACTTTTCCTAATTAGGAAAGTATCATGTTTTATAACCTTTAGAAAATACAAGAATTTACTCACGTTTTGGCAGAGATCTTTTCACTAACTGCATGCGTGTGCACGCTTCACACCATTTCCGTGAATTGAACTTAGGTCACTAGGACCACACAAATAAGATATAGTAACTGTGGAGCTGAAAACTGGGGCAGCGGTCAGACCCGATGGAAACACAGCTGCTCACGAGCATCTGGACCATTGCAATGGAAGTTTCTGTTTCTCCTATGAGAGGTCGGTTACGTTAGCAAAGTCTGTGGTCATGAAGTCTTTGCTTTACAGCCATGGATGGGAGGGGTTACTGAATGATAGTTTGCTGATAAAGGTGGCCCGTGCTCACCGTGCTAGGGAATGGGTGGGGACCGGCATGTGGAACTGTAGCATCAGGCCCCATGTGGTTTCCATCTCAGGATATGGAGCGTCTTGATCCTGCTGCCGTAACGAGAGACCACAACCTGCGTGCCTTCAACGACAGAATTCTCTTCTCAGGGTTTTGAACTTGTGATGTGGGATGCCATTCTGTATGCTGTGAATATGTCTTATTACCATTGGTTAATAAAGAAGCCAATTTAGCTGGGTGGTGGCGGCGGCACATGCCTTTAAATCCCAGTACTTGGGAGGTAGAGGCAGGTGGATCTCTGTGAGTTTGAAGCCAGCCTGGTCTATAGATCTAGTTCCAGGACAGGCTCCTAAACTACAGCGAAACCCTGTCTTGAAAAATCAATCAATAAATAAGCCAATTTGGTCAATAACCAGGCAGAATAGAGCCAGTGGGAATTCCAAACAAAAAGAGGGCAGAGTCTGGGAGATACCTGCAGTCTCCAGAGAAGCAAGGTGTGAGGTAACAAGCCATGAGCCTTGTGGTATAAAATATAGAATAATAGAAATGGGCTAAACTGTAAGAGCTAGTTAATAACCCTGAGTGATCGGCTAAGCAGTTTGTAATTAATATTAAGCCTCAGAGTAGTCATTCAGGCACTAGTGGACGGGAGAGAAGCCTCCAGTTACAAAGTTGTAGAAGAGGGAGGTCAAAGGTCAAGGTATTGGCAGGCTTGGTGTCCAATGAGGAAGCTCCCTCTTCCTAGTCTGAAGGTGAACAGGTGTATGTGTGTGTGTGTGTGCACGTGTATGCGTGTGTGCATGTGAGTATGTGTGTGCATGCACGTGTGTGTGTGTGTGAGTATGGTGTTGCACGCTTACCCACGTTCTATCATTTTGTTGCCAGGGTGACATTTGGAAAATTAAACAGTTAACAGGCCCATCTTCCTTTTTGATTTTCTGGAAAAAGCAAAACCCTTAGTAGATCCAGACCACGACAATTCCCTAGATTATTTTCCCATTATGTCCCCTCTGTTGTCATTCTTGACCTAGCGCCCTCAGGCAGCACTGTTGACCGTTAGCTGGGCTTTTCTGTGTCAGGCATTATTCTATAGCTTCATCACATGTGCAAGCTCAGGTGTCCGCCAAGGAGCGTTGTGAAACCTGGGATCACTCACTATTCCATGCTATAGCGAGGTGGTTGTGCTCCCGACCATGGACTGACACCTGGCTGGTCACCTGCAGACTCTGGGCTGTCTGACACTGTGGCCTGATAGTTTGCTCTCTGCTGGACAAGTAGGGACATTCATTCGTTTTGTGTTATTGTGATAAATAGCTGAAATAATAATAATAAAAAGAAGGTTTATCTTGTCTCATGCTTCCAAAGCCTTCTGTTGATGGCTGGTTGACCCTTGCGGGTTTGGGGTATGTGACAAGATGGTGGTGGTGGTGAGAGAAGAGTCACTCCCCTCATAGCCAGAAATCGAAAGAGACCAAAGAAGGAAAAGATGGGAGTCCACAGCCCTTTCAAGGGAACACCCCAATGAGCTGGAGAGCTCCTACTAGACCGCTTTAAACTTTTCCACCCCTTCTCAATTAGCGTCAGGGTAGAGACCAAGATTTTAACACACAGGCTTCTGGGAAGCATTTACTTTCTGAACGACAGCAGCACCCTCAGAGGCAGCTCCATGTGCCTGCGTGTGTGTGTCTGCAGGGTAGCAAGACAGCTGAGTGGGGCCAGGCCTCTCAGGCCCTGCTGTGCTGAGTAGAGGGATGGGAGCACTCACTGGGAGCACAGTTGCTCGGAAACACATGAGAAAGGCCTCTTGAGGAGGGAAAGTCAACCTTGTCCACGTCCAGGGGACAGGAGAACTCATAAGCCTGTGTCTGAGTCACTGATGCGAATGAGATCTTACCTGGACCAGAAGTTACCAAAGTCTGAGAGGAGCTGAGTTACCCAGAATGTAGGTGATTAACTCAACAGGTGGATATGCAACAGAACTGTAAATACGGGGTGCTTAAAGGTACCCAGTGCAATGTGACATGCTGCTGGCCCTACTTCATACTACTACGAATAATCAATCAAACTAAAACAAAACAACAGAAAATACAGGTGCTTCTAAGAAGTGATGACATGAGTAAGAGGTGTTTGTCTCTAGAAAGTTAGACCTGTGGAAGTCTCGGAAGGGACACCGTCAAATATTTAACTAAATGCCAGATGGCAGGCTCTCTATTCTGTTTGGAAACTGGCTGGCATGTTTATGTCAACTGAAAATGGAGCCCCAAATATACCAAAATGTTACATTCCTGGAAATCCTGAAATCTGTTTTCAAATTCCTTTATCAAATAGAAAGCAAGACTATATAAGTTTTGCTGAACACAGGAATGTGTTTAGCCTACATGTTGGATTGCCTAAGGTTTCATTAGTTCAAGTTTGCCATAATTTTAGTTTCAGTTGGAACATTAGCGTGATTTGAAAGGTTGTATCGATAAATTCTTTTTCACCTTAAAGATAGATTTTTCAGCTCACTGAAATGAGTGGTAGAATCCATTAAAAATGAAAACTCCGTAAGCCAGTTTTCATCAAGCTCTGGCACAAATTTCGTTTTTGGTGCCAACTATAAATAACTTGACAACACACCACAAATAATAGAATCTTTTCTACATTTGGTCCAGGCAGCAATTTTTTTTTTTCTCAGAAAGACAAATGATGTCATCGTAGTTAGCATCAACACTTTTAAGGAATTCTTGGAACTGGTGATGATTTAATCCCCAGGCTCTCATGAGGCAGTCTGGAGTCACACAGTGCTACCCATTAAGGATTTCTCGGGCATGCAATTAAGTTTCATGCAATGATGAGGTTAAGCCCGAGTTTTGCTTGGTCACTGAATTGCCTTCTACTAGTTTTTGAAGGAGTATCACCAGGAACTGCTCCAGGCATGTTGACAATGGACAAAGCCTCTACGTATCTTTTATTGCTTTGTGGCAATCTCTTGATTTAGCTGCTTCTTTGGTGACATATTTGTCACGAGCACTCCTTATAAAAACAGCGCACTGAGCCGTGTTGGTCCATCAGTTCTGTGATGTGATCATCCATCTATGAGGTGTAGGGTAGAAAATGGCAGCTCTACCTACCAAACTTCTTTTATTAAATAAAAAACAATATGTACGGGTGTTTTACCAGCACTGTGTACCAGGGTCCCCAAGGAGACTGGAAGGAGGCATCTGACTGTCTGGAACTGGAGTTACAGACAATCTGAGCCTATTTTCTTTTGAGATGCTTTAAGAAGCTATTCCAGGATCTAAAATAATAGACAAGGGACTGTATTGACTTTATTATGGAAATGATCTGGCAGGAATATATCGAGGTTTGGCTTTTCCGCCCCTCACTTCTGGATGCAGTTCATGAGTGGAGGTAAAATGTGCCGGTCTCCTCAACAATCAAATAGGAGTCCTTCACTGTCTTAGGGCTCAGTGAGTTAAGGCACTTGTTGCCACGCCTGAGTCGGATTCCCACAATCCACCACTGACTCTTGCAAGTCATCTAACGTCCACATGTGTGCCAAGGCGTGTGACCCGCCTCTAAATAAGTAAATACGTAAGTAATAAATGTAATTAAGAACCAGACTTCTGAGTTAACTGTACAACCTGTCATTTGCAGTGATAAAGTATTATCGATAATGGTTGTGCTTTACTCCCTAAGTCACCTTGAGCACTGTGACATCCAATGGTGCCCAGTCCACTGTCAATGCCCAGGACATAACACCCTGAAAGCTGCAGCCACCATGAAACAGAGTCTGTGTGTATGCACAGGTAGCAAGAGCATGTATGTTTTAAGGTCTATTTCTGGACTTCAGATTTACAACCGAACCCTGTTTTCAAACTAACCCAGCCAAGCGGTGTCAGAGGTCCTCTGTGTTGACAGGGGGTTGGAGCCCAAACCCTCTCCCATTCCTTCTCCTGCCCAGGATAACCCAGAAGCTGTTCTGCAGAGAACTTGGGTCCTGGGAGACAGAGTGTGAAAGTCACTGATTTGGGCCCTGTCTGTTTCTCATAGAAGATAAAGTGCAGAGAAAGATGGCATTCTGCCAAGGATCCTGTGGATGTCCCTCACCTCCCCATGGGCATGGACTGTACCCTTGTGAGAGAAGTTACATGGAGTGGAGGGAAGAGCCCCTAGCTCTTGTCCACGACAGCCATCATGATGGAGGTCCTCATATTTGAGAGGAGAGTTTTTCAGGAAAAGTGAACAGCCACATCATAGTTCCGTGTATCTCTGTCTGCCCGCCTCTGTCTATTGGCAGTTACAGATGTGGAAATGTGAACAGGTACACTAGAGACAGCAGGAGGACGTCAGATTCCTATTGCTTCACACCTTATCCCCTTGAGACAGCCTCTCTCATTCAACCTAGCTAGCCTGCAAGCCCCAGCAGCCCCTTGGCTCTATCCCATCATCCCCTAATCACCAGGGTTAGAGGTAGGTGTGATTTATTTCATGAATGTGGTGTAGCAGTTTTGATTTGAGCTGGGCATGGTCGGTGTCATGTGGTCGTTTTAATAAGTCCTACACATTAGCTGCCCCCTAATGGATCTGCAATCTGGAAAGGAACCCTGGTTGTGCCTCGAATATCGGTGAATAAGGGTAGAGCTGTCCTAAGTTCTAGGCTGAAGTATTCCGTAACTTTCAGATGGGTCTTGTTAGTGACTATTGGCTTCACTCACTTTTCCAGTCAACTTCCCACCAGGTTTTCCGTTCTCAACGGCTGTCACTGAGTGGTGGCTCACCTGACCACTAGATGCCACTGTTGCTTCATGCGAACTTTGCCAGATGCCTCGGCGCTAGGGACTCCGGATGCTTCCCTGCCCTGTAGGTTACTAGCATGGCTCCTTTGTTGCTCCTGTGTCCCTGGGCCCATCTTGTTCATTTGCTTTGATTATTGGGTGAGAGGCAGCCAGGCACAAAGTTCCCAGCCAAAGCCCACCCTATCTTGAAGAGTGCTTTAAAATAATGCTTTCCTTGAAAACTCTGTCCCCAGATGCCCCACAAGGTGTCTGCAGCCTGAAGGCCAGCAGCAACCCTCCTTTGAAAATAACATGTAGGATAGGGTGCCACACTGGGACAGGAGCAAAGGTGGCCTTACTGGGTTCTAGGCTAGCAATGGAGATAGATATCCTTAGAGCTAGAAAAACTCCGGGAGGCCACTAGTTCAACCTCCCATTTCGTGAAGGCAATTCTTTGGCAACCTCACTGGTGGATGAGCGTGCCTGTACCCTCCACACTAATATCCTTACTGACGAGATGTTTCACTATCTTTCGTCGTGATTGCCAGATCAGAGAAGCTCATCACCTGTTTGTTGAATACTTTCAGGTTCAAGGCACTGTGCTAAGTCATCCAAGGGTGTTCCGGGGAGACAATATTATCGTACTATATATTTCTTAGGAAGAAGCGTGATATCCCAGGAAAAATCTAATTCATGCTAATTGTAGGCACAATGGTGGCACTCAGTCTAGAAGATTCTGTCCAATAAGGCTGCATTGGTACGTTACAAACACCAACAAGCTAATTGATTTGAATTCAAGGCAGATTTAGATTTCCTTGTCAGTCTCCATCTCCTGTCCCTCCCTGCTTCTCCCGCTATCTGTGTGTGCAAACCTTTGTACTAACTTGTGCTCTTCACAACCAGGCCATTGTCTGCATGGTGGCTATGAGTTCTTTACAGTCATACATTGTCTGCATGATGGCTATGAGTTCTTTACACTCAAACATGTCACTAAGTGTGGAGGTATGGCAATTAGTCTACCTTCTGCACATGTTATGTCTTTAATGGAGTCTCCCAGGGTTGTGGCGTTCGTAGTTCTGAGACCTTTGTCTGATCTGACCTAATCCTGATTGTTTAAGCATGACCACCCATGCGTGTCTGTTCTAGAAAACTTTAGACAGATCTGACTAGTTTTTTTTTTAATTCATTTTTTTTTTTAAAAACTGAATCCAATTCAGTATTTAGAACTATGAGTGAAACTTAGCTTGGGTTGGGATTTCATTCATCAATGGTACTTTACAAATTCCGGATGGTGACTTAGCTTCATATTTTTAGTAAAACGTGGTTCATAGGACTGTTCAAGGAACGTGTGGAACAATAGTGTGGGTGAAGGCATCAGAACCAGGTAGCAGGGGACACACGTCTTCTGTGGGTGAAGGCCGTCAGAACCAGGTAGCAGGGGACACACGTTTTCTGTGGGTGAAGGCTGTCAGAACCAGGTAGCAGGGGACACAGGTCTTCTGTGGGACACACGTCTTCTGTGGGTAAAGGCCATCAGAACCAGGTAGCAGGGGGACACACGTCTTCTGTGGGACACACGTCTTCTGTGGGTGAAGATCATCAGAACCAGGTAGCAGGGGACACACGTCTTCTGTGGGTGAAGACCATCAGAACCAGGTAGCAGGGGACACAGGTCAGAACCAGGTAGCAGGGGGACACAGGTCTTCTGTGGGTGAAGACCATCAGAACCAGGTAGCAGGGGACACAGGTCTTCTGTGGGTGAAGGCTGTCAGAACCAGGTAGCAGGGGACACACGTCTTATGCTACAACATCTTCTGGGTCTCTTTCATTTTCCTTCCTCCCTTCCTCTCTCTGTCTTATATCGTATACCTTATATCTATGGCTGACCTCAAAATTGTGTCTTTCTTCCTGCTTCAAACCCTTGAACGCCAGGACTACTGTCGTGAGCCACCATGCCCGATCCTTAGTTCGTTGAGCTCAATTATTGTTTGGAGGGAAAATGGCCTTTGAGGCCTCTTCTGTAACAATCTCTAGGAGTTTCTGGTTTAAAGGAGTGGACCATAGGCTAGGTAGCCTGAGTCTTTGGTGTGTGTGGGTGGTGTGTGTGTATATGTGTGTGTATGATGTGTGTATGTATGTGGTGTGTATGGTGTGTATATGTGTGTGTGTATGGTTTGTGTGTATGTGTGTGGTATGTGTGTGTAGTGTCTGTGTATATGTGATGTGTGTTGTGTGTATGGTGTGTATGTGTGATGTATGTGGTATGTGTAGTGTATGTGTATGTGTGTATAGTGTATGTTGTGTGTGGTGTACATGTGTAGCATGTGATGTGTGTGGTGTGTGTGTGTAGCATGTGGTGTGTGTGGTAGTATGTGTGGTATGTGTGATGTGTGTTGTGTATGTGATATTGTGGTGTGTGTGTATGTGTATGCATGGTATGTGTGTGTAGTGTGTGTTGTGTGTGTGTTGTGTATGTGTAGCATGTGGTGTGTTTGTGGTGTGTATGTGTAGCATGTGGTGTGTGTGTGGTGTATGTGTAGCATGTGGTGTGTGTGTGTGGTGTGTGTGTTGCATGTGGTGTGTGTGTGTGGTGTGTGTGTGTGGTGTGTGTGTGGTGTATGTAGAGTAAATGTTTATTAGAAGCCCACTTACTTATGAACACAGAGCACATCTGTTCTTATACAGTCTCACTTGATGATGGTTATAGTAACCGTTGAGATCACACCGGCTGTATCACTATATCAGCCGAGCCGACTGGTTCTAAGGGAACCCCTGGAAGCAGAATGAATAATTGATACCAAGATTAACACAAGAGGAAGCAGAAGGACTCCAAAGGGAGAGGGTGGGCATAAAAGGGGGAAATGGGAGGGTAAAATAAATAAATACAAGGAAAATACTAGATTAAATACTAGCCAATGTGCAATTTGTGCTTTTGTTCTGATGATGTTTATGGTAAGAAAAAGTACCCCCCCCCCCCGGTTTTGGTCCTTAGCTACTCATTTTGGTCAATGACAAGATTAGTAACTAAATAATCTTCCAATTTCCATATATCAGATATTAGTCACATATGTTATTTAATACTTCCATGTTGAAGGGAGTGGGGCCCTTTGCTCTGGCTTACACCCAAAATAATCACACAGAAACTGTATTCATTTAAATACTGCCTGGCCGATTAGTTCTAGCTTCTTATTGACTAACTCTCATATCTTGATTCAACCCATTTCTAATAATCTGTATGTCACATGAGATAGTGGCTTACTGGGAAAGATTCAGCATGTCACACCTGGCAGCTTCATGGTGGCTCTCTCTCTCTCTGCCCTCTTTCTTCCTCCCAGAATTCAGTTCTGTCTCCTTGCCTACCTAAGTGCTTCCCTATCAAAAGGCCAAGGCAGTTTCTTTATTCAACCAATGGAAGCAGCACACAGACAGAAGGACCTCCTACACCAGTTCCACATCATACGGTCCAGTCACATCCTACCTGGGTCCCCGGTTTAGCTAATAAAACTGGGACCCTGTTTCTACAAACAAGAAAGCAGGCATTGTAGGAAGAAAAGAATTAGAATTGCAAGACTGTCCATGGTAAAAGCAGGAAGGTCCATACAACAATGGAAGGTGTGTTTGTCTAACGCACTTCATCTGGATATGAGAATGATTGATTATGTGTTTCCCAGAGACATTTTCACTTCGTGACAGAGCACCATTAGCTCACTGACTCCAGCTCTGAGCCTCCTTCATTGACTTCTCCTTTCCTTCCCATCCATTTAATATTGGGGTGCCCTGAAGTTTAACCCATGGACCATGTATTGATATCTACTGCATCGGTGGCCTGTTCTAGGCTCCTGCTTTAAATACTATTTGTATGCCAACAACTCCCAATGGGCGCTTCCAGCCTTCTGAGCCCTAGATTACAGACCGGTTGTCCACACAACATCTGCATTGGATCTATACAAGCTTCTCAACGCACACACTTTGTCCTCCTTCCCACCCTTCTCCCTTCAGCCCACTCATCTCAGGGGATGGCAGCTAAGAGGAGCTGTTGATAAAGTCGGAGAAGAAGTGCAGGTCGGGTCACACAGGGAGGGAAAGCTCTGCACGGATGCCGACTTTTCTCCTAGGACCATGCGAAGATACTGCCATTGTTTGGGTATTAACTGTCCCCCAAAGACTAACCCACTGAAGGCTTGGCTCCCAGTGCAGCTGTTTAGTTAGACGCAAGACTTTGGGTCTGTGATTGGATCCCCTGACTTCATCAGTGGACTAACCCACTGATATATTTGTAATTCAGTGGCAGGCTGTGTAGTGATGGAAACCATGGAGGCGGGCCATGCTTACAGGGGGCAGATTCTTGGAGTCATGTCTTTGGGGGTCACCTTTCCTCCAGCCTCTTTCTCTCTTCCTCTATTCTCTTCTCCCTCTCTCTCATCCTTCTTCTTCCTGCCACCATTGTTAGCTAAGTGGCTCTGCTCCACCATGTCCTTCCAAAGTGTCTCATGGCATCATGATTCTTTTTATCTCCTGCCTGCTCATAGTAACAGAACTGGCTGACCTTGACTGGAACCTTTAAAACCACAAACCTAAACAACCCTTCCTTATATCAAGCATTCTGCCACAGGGACAAAAGCAATCAAGCCAGCAAACAAGTAAAAGCTGACTAGAAGAGACACTGAAGGATTTTTCAACAAGAAGTGGAGTTTTCTGGCATGCTTTGGAAGGCTTGCTCGGCAGCTTCGTGGAGAACCGACACGAGGGGGTATTATCTCGGGTCATAACCAAGGAGAGCAGGTCGAAGGCTGCTGAAGTGATGAAAGCATGGGTGGATGGTGGCTCGGGTAGGGATGGAGCTGTGAAGATGGTGAGATGTGGTTGCTTTCTCCGTATTATTGGAAAGGAGAATTAGTGGGATTTCTTGGCAGAATGCAGGAAGTAAAAATGAGAAAAATCAGAGATATCATAGACACCTCTAGTTTGAGCAACCAGAAGGGTGGAGTCACAGCTCCTGAGATGTACTCTCAGATGTCTATTGAATATTGAGTGAACTACTTGAGTATTCTGCTTAGTTCCAGCAAGAGATCTTCTCTGGAGATGCAAATTGTGGCACCATTGGCCTATGGATACTACTCATAACCTAGAGACTGGAAGAGAGCACAGAAATCTAATGCAGCCAAAGGAGACTTTCCTATAGACGTTGGACATTTGTCCCCAAACAGCAGCGCATACCGCTGGACTATTTGCCAGTGTCTGAAAAACCGTTAACGTTAGCTCAGCAGGGCACAGTGGTTACTGACCTCTGGTGGACAGAGGCCAGAGGTGCCACCGTGTGTTCTACAATGCACAGGACAGCAGGCTATAGGAAGGGTTGTGTAGCTCAAAGTATCAATAGTGTCAGTGTTGAGATGGGAGAGGGTGGAACACTGAGCTCGGAATTCTGAAGCATCTGACAGGCGACACAGGAGGTGGCAACAAAGGACACTGGGGTCATTGCATGACGGCTGAGAATTGTGAATCCTGGAAGGCCAGCAAAGATAGAACGTGGGTCAAGGAGGTGTGTCAGCTGTTGCTGTGCATTTGATAAACCGAGAATTGAGAATTAATCATTGTATTCAGCAATATTCCAGCCAATGGTGATTTTGACAAAAACTATGTTGGTGTGCATGGTGGATGGATTCAAGACAGAAGGAGAGGAGAGGGACTGGGGCCAGGTAGTGATGCAGCATCTTTGGAAAGGTTTTTCTGCAAAGAGGAGCAAAGAAATAGGGCAGTGTCTGCCTGGCCAGGGATGAGTATCTGATAGTTGCCAGAGGTCGTCAGAGTCACCTGACCATGCCTAGGGCTCCAGATTCAGGCTGAAATAATTCAGAACACGGGGCAGAAAAAGACAAATGTTAGAGATCTCTTATTTTGGGACTTGGCTTCGTAGACCAGAAGCAGGTCTGATGGCTTGGGCCAAACAGATAAAGAATATTGCTGGTTTGGAAAAAAAATACATTATTTCATATAAAGGACTGGAGCTGGCTATATGAATCTTCACAAATTGGCCAACTTTCCCTGTCCCTTTAAATCTTTTGTGATGCAGTAGAGGCTGCAGGTGTTTTAGAGTAATGGATGTCTAAACCAGAGGTTCTCAACCTGTGAGTTGTGAATGACTTTTTCACAGAGGTCGCCTAAGACATCAGTCAGCATAGATATCTACATTATGATTTATAGCAAGGAAAATACTTGCACTGCAGCATGAGGAACTGCATTAAGGGTCACAGCGCCAGGAAGGCTGAGGACTACTGCTCTAACAATTGCAGCACCCACATACTTGACTCCAGTTTGCTTTCCTCCTCGTCCTTTATCCCAGAGAGAACTCTCTCAACGCTAACGCAAGCACATCATTTTCCTGTCTGAAAACCGTTTACGCTCTCCCTTCCTCATGGGTGTAGCGAAGGCTCCCTTGCGTGGCACGCGTCCTTGCTGTGATGTCTCAGGTCTTCCAGTCTAAGAGCCTGACTGACCCTTCACCTTTGCTGGGCAGCTCTTGCCCGTTGTTCTAGGGCCCGTCCTTGCGTTTCAGATTTCTGTACCTGTGCTCAAATCAGCTATCCTTCTGTGATACCCAGTCGGCTTCTCTGCTTTGGACACAAAGCCTCAGTTTTCAAAACCCGTTCCCTTCAGGCATCCGTATGAATTAGAATTAAATTTGCATGCAAGTAACACAAAACAGGGACAACTTGTTTCTGTTCTGGAGTTGAGTAGGAGAAGGGAGCTGTTTGGGTCCTGTGTGAGATGCTTCCAGAATCTGTCCTTGAAACAATTATTCTTTAACGGGTTGATGGTTCTTAGAGTTTGGGGTTGTGATCTTGTCGTTGCCTAGTATCTTCAGCTCTAGGGAATTCAATAACCATATGCTCCTACTTTAGTTTGTTTCAGATTTGTCTTGGATATTATTATAGATGAATCTATTAGTTCATTAATTCATTTGATGACTGAGCCATGTATTATCTTACCGTGACTACTATGTAAAAAGACCCCTCTGGCTTATATACCAGGGTTACTGGAATAACAGAAAACACAACTGTTGACTTTTCGTAATCTCTCATGATCTTGGGATGATTTACCAATAATGTTAAATCTTACTTGTTCATTTATTTAATTATTGTTTAGAAATAATTACTAAGTACTTGTCATTTGCCAGACACAGTCACATTGCTTAGTACACGGGGAAAAACTACATCTCTTGTTCTGAAGTTGTGGCCTAGTGTCAGATCATGCAAAGAAAGCGGCAGAATATACCATGCCTAGCTTTTAGATCTGGTGCGCCTGAAATGTCCTGAGAGTTTAGAAGAGGGGTACATGTGACACTTGGAGTCGAGGAAGAATCTCAAGAAAGCAATGTCTGAAATGAGTGACGGCAGGCTAGGAGGAGGCTAAAGTGGAGGAGAACCAGAGACAGCTTGATGGCAGTAGAACTTTCCGGAATTGTCATTAACCCTAGCCTACATTACTCCAAGTAAATGTATAACTAAAGCAAACTTTATTGGCATGGTAGGCAAACACCACTTTATTACAGTGCCTTCCTCTCCAGCCCTTGCCTGTCAAGTTACTCACCAGAGTATAATGTGGTCTCCTCCATTTCAATTAGAGCCCTATTTAGGTTTTCCCCTAGAGACACCTCCCCAGGTCCTTCTCTCTATGGCCTCCATTCCAGCCCACTTCTCCAACTAAAATCAGCATTGTTCATTGTTTTTCCAAGGAGTTGAAGGACAAGCCAAGTCCAAGAGTAAGGAAGGGATGGGGATCACTGCACATATTCAAGGGTACCATGTGACATGTCTCATCTGTCTCCTTCAGAAGAGCTCTGTCTTTGGAGGCACCGGGGAGGAGAAGGTCTTATCTATTAGCAGGAAATTATGACAGCATTCCAAGCAGATTCGTGGTTAGGGCCATTGAAATGATAAGTTTAGTTGTCCTCTTGACTAGGCTAAGGGATATCCAGATGGATGGCAAAGTATGACTTTTGAGTGTGTCCGTGAGAATGCTTTTGGATGTGGGAACATCAGCATCACTCCCTCACACTTGAACTTTGGACTGAATTATGCCGCAGGCTTTCTTGGCTGTAGAGCCAGCGGAGGGTAGAACACGGAACACAGACTTGACAATTTCATGAGCCTGTCCTCCCACCTTCCTCTCTGTGGTGAACTCTACTAACACAGTTATAGTGGAAAGGGCACAGACCGAAGAGTGTTATTTATTTTGCAGCTTTATTTTCTTCTGATTATAAAATAATATTCACTCATCCAAAATTTGAAAATTACTTGACAATACAGGGCTGGGGGAGTGGTTTCGTGTGGAAAATGCTTGTTATACAAGCCTGGAGATCTGGGTTAATATCCTCAGAAGCCATGAGAAAGGGGAGGTGTGGGGGTGTTTCTGTAATGGCAGCATTGTGGTAGGCGGAGACAGGTTGACCCCAGAGCTTACTGGTTAGGCAGTCTAACCAGTCAGTGAGTACCAGGATGGGCAAGAGACATTGCCTCAAAGAGTTACCGAGTAGGACACATGGCATTGACCCCTGGAGCCCATCTGCATACTTGTGCACATATACCTGCACCCAAACACATGGACACACATACACACACACACACACACACAGAGTTATAAAAACAGTTCAGATATTTTAACATCTAGAGATAAGGTCTACTATCTTGCACAATAGTTCCCAATGTACTTTTCTTATGCCGAGAATATATTACATGACTGTATTAAAACACTCAGCATCCACATCAGCTTCCTGGCACTGTCGTTGGTGTCAGAACCATGTGTGCACCACGAACCCTGCCATTTTGGTCATGATAAGCATACAGCTCCATAGCAATAAATACACTCATGTGTTCTTGCTATTAAAAACTTTCAATGCTTATTGTTGGCACACACATTTTGCCTGCACATATGTGTGTGTTTCAGATTGCCTGGGACTGGAATTAGAGACAGTTGTGATTTGCCATTTAGATTCTGGGAGTTGAACCCTGGTTCTTCCGTCATCTTTTCAGGTCGGAATCTCTTGATACTTTTTGACATATTTCTCCCTGTGGATATTGACCCTCTTTTAATTCAAGGAGATTCTCTTCTAGTATATCACAATTATTTTTCTGGTTCCAGTTGTGTGGGTAAAAGTGGGCCCTCATATCACATCTTGGGTCTGTCTTCTCGGGAAAGTGTAGAAAATGAGTTTTCTTCTTAGTCTTCATGGTTGCTTTGGAGTTCAAGGGTCTACACTGGTACGCTAGGAGCTTTAGTTTGGAGAGAAGGTACCAAGTTCTCAGACAACCAAAGATTGTCTGCAGGGTTTTGGTAATCTTCTCAAAGAACCAGAGCCCCATGAGGCCTGAGACCACAGGCAAACATCTCCCTGCTTTCCCAGATCAACTGGGGAGAAGGAACTCCCGCCTCTCAACAAAGAGTTCAATGTTTCACAAGGGCACTGAAGAGTAGTTGTCATCACTCAGTGAACAGGCAGCCCCTTGGTGGGGTGTGATGATAAAGACAGACAGGATCCACACAAGGGGCTGAGTGTGGTCCTGCAGTGGAGAGTTTATGAGGCTGTTTCAGGGCATAGCTGAAATATTGCGGGCACGTGTTTATTGTCTAAGTGGGACAATTTCTGACTGGTCTGATAGACCAATTCCCTCCTCTCCCCTCCCAGCTCCTCCTCTCCCCTTCTGCCCCCCTTCCCCTCCCTTCTCTCCTCTCATCTTCCTGAGTATCACTATATAAGGCAGGCTGGTTTCAAGCCCGTGCTATTTCTGCCTCAGTCCTGGAGTCAGGAGAGAGTGAGGACACACTGCTACACCTACCTCTAATTTTCATTGAACTATTTTGTTTGATCTTCTAGTTTTCATTGTGTTAGTATGCTGTTCGAAAAATTAGCTGAACGCTAGTGGTTCACATCGACTGACTGCACCATTGATAATAAAAACAAGTATACAGAACCATGACCTATAGAGTTGGTTATGATAGCAATGTCGGGACCAGAGGGAGAGTGGAAATGGGACGGAGGGAAGGAGGTGTTTTAAAGTAGGAATTACATTAGCTGCATATGCACTGGGCACTGTGGCGGCCTTGCATGTCTTCTCTTCTTCGTCAGGTCGTCCTTCACAGTCGGAATGAGGAGTCAGCTCTTTTCCAAACCTACTCAGTCCTCCTATGGCACCCACGGCTCCTCCATTGTCCTGGCTACAGAACCACTGATGGCTGAGGATGGCTGAGTGCAGGTGGCTACACACTCAGGCAAGGAAAGCAGTCCTTAGTTTTGAGCTCTATTACATGTGGAAGTCCCGTAAATTCTGATTCATTTATAATTTAAATTAGAATAAAATGAAATAAAATGATGCTTTTGTTGTTTTAATTTTGCAAGCAACCTGTTTATTGGGCAGTGAGCTGATGGTAAGTCTAAAGTGGAACCCCACCTGTATTGGCCGGCTTGAGCCGAGTGCCGTGAGTGTTCAGTGTATTCACCTCCAGATCTTCCTATGTACAGGGGAACACAGAGGTAGAGAGTTTTCTAAATAAAGCCAAGCTCAGTCTGTAGCTCCAAATCCTTTTTCAACTCGTCCATGAACCACAGTCATGTTTGTGTGTGAACAATTAGGGAGTCAAACCATTGTTTAAGCAGTCACCCTACGGTAGATTTTATTCCCATCTTTCTCTGCTACTAAAATAACACCGCATGAAATATCCTTGTATCACCAAGCCATGCTCCTTTCCCTTCAGTTACATTTACAGTCAGCCCTTAATATTAGAAATAATTTTTCCAACTTCTGTAAATAATAAGCCTTCTTGACAACATACCTTTACGCCTTTTCTCCAGTTATTTTCTTCATATAATATCTTAGAAATAACCCCATTGGTTGTGTGTTGCTTAAGGAGAGTGACTTTGTAAACATTTTGGATACAAATTGCCAAATTATCATTTGGAAAGGTTGTGCAAATTTGCCGAGCTTTTACCAGTGTAATGCGGGTTTCCTTTTTAATCTCTCTCATAGCCTGGGGTTTGTGAGTATTTCTGAGTATGCAGTATTATAACCTGCTGAGCACATTTTGTGGGCCAGTATCCAGCTATAGGCACAAACTTTTACAAGGTTCGTATGTTATACCTGAATGGCCAGCTCGGAGACAGCTTCATCAGTCTGTGTGTGGTTGTCTGTGGTACAGCCTTCCTCAGTCTGTGTGTGGTTTCCTGTGGTACAGCCTTCCTCAGTCTGTGTGTGATTGTCTGTGGTACAGCCTTCCTCAGTCTGTGTGTGATTGTCTGTGGTACAGCCTTCCTCAGTCTGTGTGTGGTTGTCTGTGATACAGTGTCTTCCTCAGTCTGTGTGTGGTTGTCTGTGGTACAGCCTTCCTCAGTCTGTGTGTGGTTGTCTGTGGTACAGTGTCCTCCTCAGTCTGTGTGCGGTTGCCTGTGGTACAGTGTCTTCCTCAGTCTCTGTGTGGTCACCTGTGGTACAGCCTTCCTCAGTCTGTGTGTGGTTGTGTCTGTGATACAGCCCTTCCTCAGTCTGTGTGTGGTTGTCTGTGACACAGTCTTCCTCAATCTGTGTGTGGTCACCTGTGATACAGCCTTCCTCAGTCTGTGTGTGGTTGTCTGTGATACTGGCATAGTTTTTATCAACTTGATGCCAATAAACCTGGGAAGAGGGGATCTCAACTGAGGAATAGCCTCCATCAGACTGGACTGTAGTCATGCCTTTGGGGGCATTGTCTCCATTGCTAACTAATGTAGGAGGACGCAGCCCACTTCATCCCTGGGTCCTGGATCAAACCAGACAGGTGGGGCGGTCTGATGCTCTGGTTAGCCTTTCTGTTTCACTGCCTGCCCTGACCTCCCTCAGTGAAGAACGGTAACCTGTAAGTCAAATAAATGCTTTCATCCCCAACTTTGTTTGGGTCAGTGTTTTATTTACAGCAACAGAAACCAAACTAGGACAAATAGCTTGGAATATTCCTTTAATGCCATTCAATAAAAACGAACTAAGATGTGCAGTGGGGCCTTGCAGACTGACTTAATTACTGTGTATCAAAAGATCATTAAAAAACCAAATTAGTTTCTTTGTAAGATAGCCTTGCAATATGTGGCCTTATGCACGACACTGTCAGGTTGTTCTGGGAATTTTTATTGTGCACTAGTGGGGTAAACAAATCTGTGGTATTTAGAGCAACACCAAAGGCCCCTGGAAGGTATTCAGGGCAGGAGATGAATTGATGAGGTCCTTCCAAATATGGCTTTTGGTCCAACAAATTCTGTTTAGATACTCAGTCCTAGAAATATGTAGACAAACTGGAGAGAGTTCAGAGAAAAGCTATAAAAATGATGAAGAGAACGGAGGGACTGATTTATGAGGAGAGATTAAAGTAACCAAAAACCCAGAGCCGAGACCCGGAAATGACTTCAGGGAACACGAGAACAGACACAAATATTTGAAAGGTGTAAACCACCAAACCCAAGCAATGGCAATGAAATGAAAGGGTAGAGTTTGGGCTTAGAGTTTGCTCAAGAGCATCTGAAGAGAGGTCAGGAGTTCCCTGACGGGAAATATTGAGCATCAGACAGAACCACTGCCCGCTCCCCACTTCCCCCACCATGGAGAAGATTCCAGACTGGAAAACAAGAAAATAGTCTCACAGGTTAGGTCATTCCAAAGCCCTTCCACAGTGTTGTCTCCTGGCGACCATATAAGCAGACCGTCCAGGAGGCCAAAGACAAAATACCGTGGCTCATCTCTTTTTCATTTCCTGGCTTTAATGCCTCGAGTTAGAGATTGTTATTGTGTAGGGGCGTGTGCTTTCTCAGTCCTCTTCCCCACACTGTGTCCCAGTGATGTCGATGGCATGCCACTGCCATGGTTCTGGTAGACAAGGGAGGTATGCCCAGTGTCCTCCAGTGCCTGCTAAACAAATGAAGAGGAGAGAGGAAAGACGTAGTTAGGCCCAGAGCACATCTGCTCCAAGTTAGGGACGCCCCTCTCCGTGAGAAAGCGTCATTTTACCCCAAAGCTTACCTCTACAATAGAATGTAGGCGCTTCATTTCTTCAAAAATTTCATTAAGAGGGATGGAGAGCCCCTGCGTGGGGCTGTGGTCCTGCTTTTGATATGAATAGGAAGCATATTTGTTTGAATTTATTCTAAACAATATTTGATCAATCGTAAAGTTGCCCTAGAGACTAGGGCAGTAAGGCTAGCTGGATAGCAAGCACGAGCACGCGCACGCACACCCCACTCCCCCTCTCTCCAGTGGTTTAAAGCCTTCCCGCTCTGTATACTACATGTTTAACTCAGGGTCTCATGGGCTTGGCGCTGAGTTGACTCTGTGAGGAATGTACGGTGCCCACAGTCAGTGCTGGGAAAACCCGAGGTAATCCTAGGAAGGTGGGGAGAACAGGGCTGACCACGCTGACTGTCTCATGCCCGGGGCACGTGACAGGCAGCCTTTGAAGTGCCCACGTTAGGATGGGCTGGGGTTAGTCATAGACAACAGAGTCTCTGCTTGCTGCGTGAGCCTGCCAAATATTCAACTTCCCTAAGTTTTGGTTTTCCCCCCAGTGAAAGCGCACGTAATAACAGTCCGGAGCTTACAGGATCGCTAGAGGGTTAATAAATAAAACGTCCCGTGTCTTAACCAGCCTTGTATAAAGTGAACGCTCTGCAAATGTTAACCGTGAAAACAAAACAAAACGAAACCAAACCTTTTCATCTGGTAACATGTGGGTGCTTGAACATGCATGAGTAACTGCAGTCCCCAAGTCCCCTGGGGCCTCCTATGCACACCTGTGAGAAAGAGACCGTGGTTTCACCTCTGTGTGTTTGGGCATTCATAGATAGCCATGGAGTCCCAGGGGTGAACCCCATGAGAAGTTTCACGTTATGTTTTCAAAACGTCGACATCTTATTACCAAATATACTGAATTCTTCAATGATTTTCAAACACCCAGGAGTGGGGGAAGTAGCTCAGTGGTGGCATGCTTATCCGGCATAATTGAGGTCAGGGTTTGCTCCTCCGCATGAGCTCAGAGAAACAAACAACAACAAATACCCCTTCAACGTAATCTCCATTGGGATCACCTATGATTGCCTTTAATAAGCAATTTACTTCTGTGTTCACCGCTGCGTTGACAGCGATCACCACGGCAAGAGACTGCTTTTAACTCTGCCTTAAACTGCTTGTGTGCTTCTCAGTGAGAAAGACTGGGCTACAGGCAAGGGCATACTGGGTAGGGATGGGGGAGGGGAGGAAGGCATAGACATCCAGGATAGTTGCCGGAAACCCTGAAAGGGGAAAGTTCCAAAAATGAGTGCAACTTCAGCTTTTGAGACGCCCTAAGCCAAGCTAAGTTGGGGTCAAAGGCCGTCTCCGCTGGGACCTTGGAGTTGGGATCCTCAGAGAAGTGAGAGGAGATTCAAATAAAGTTTCCTGCCCTGGTTACCTACAGAAATGGGCTTGCCCACTCTACACACCAACATCACTTCTCTGAGAAAACACAACAGGCCAAAAGAACTGGACTTTCACAGTGTACCAAAGACTCTAGCCTTTGGTGAGAGTTGGGGACAGTAGCGGTGCCCGCAGTTTACTTGGCTAGTGTCCTGGTGATGCCAATCTAATCGGTCACCAAGGAGCAAGGCATAAAGAGAACAACTTTTCTAAACTACATGCAGAAGCGCCGATGGCTGAGTACTGGCCTGGGAATAGGGATGTTGGGAAGGGTTCCATAGAAAGAAATATCCCATCCCCGCCCCCACCCTGAAGCTCTCAGTGGTATATGAAACATGGGTCTCAGGCTTTAGAGACTTGAGGGGTTGGTCCTAAAGGGCCTGCTGCCCCTGACTGTGGAAGATGAGTAGCCTTTGATTCCATGGGCTTAGTAATATCTCTCCCAACGCCCACAGCAGAAACCACACCGGATGTGTTTGCCCAGCTCTGGTTCCCGCACTTCTGCAGAGACTAACATCTCCCCTCTCCCACTGGAGAGAAAATAGGGAAGGCAAAGCCCCGGTTGGCTGAAACAGGGCCAGAGGGCAGCAGCGGATTAACCTAGCTGAATCTGAGCGTTCTCATGGGAAAATAGAGACAGAGGTGAGGGCAGAGGAAAACGATCCCCCGCACCAGCTGTGCCAAACAGAGAAGAGCAGGGCACCTGATTTCCAGCTCACGCTCACGATGCTATTATACAGGGCTGACACTTCGCTGTTGGGGCCTCATTGGCAAAGTCCTCAAAAGATTAAATAGGAGGTTCTAAGGAAGGCTACTTCCGGCAGTTTCAGGTGATTTATGAATAGATTTTGAGGCGCATGAGGTGATTTCTAACTTCTTCAGCCCATCACTGTAACCTTGGACAGGTAGGTTCAGCAGGAGGCTGTCTGTGAATCATCCCTCATGGGGAGCAAGTCTCTATTTGAAGACCAGCTCAGCCCTTCTAGGAAGGGTGTGAGCACCCTCTGACCCCTCGGCTGACTGTCATTCACAGTGTGCTGCGGTATGCAGGTGGCCTGTCCCCAGTGGATTCAGGTGTTGGACACTTGGTTTCCATCTCAGGAGTGAGAGTGGTTGCCTTGGTTACTGGGGGGTCAACTCTTGTGCGGTGCTAAAAGTTCTTGTGAAAGCAATTACTCTTTGCTTCCGATTCTGTGCTGTGATTTCTCACTCATACACATGCCATGATTCCTTTGTATCAGATCTAGGGTACTACACCCTGAGGTTGAGGCTGAATCTGTGATGTCAAGCAATTTTGGACTTATAGTCTCTAAAACTGTAAGTTAATCATTTTTTCTTTATAACATTACCTAGCTTTAAGCTTCTTGTAATAGCAACAAAAATCAGACCATTATACAATATGCAATGAATAAAGTGAAATTTTAGCCCCTTAGATATTTTCAGAAAGGAGACAACAGTGACATGTAGAAGCAGTAAGAAGAAAGAGAACTTTACTAAGGCATGCATCTTTAGGGGCTGGCGAGTTGGCTCAGTGGTTAAGAGTACTTGTCACTTTTCTGGAGGACCCTGAGTCGATTCCTAGCATTCATATGGTGATTCACAACTGTCCAACTTCAGTGCCAGTGAAGCCAATGCTCATGCCCTCTTCTGGCCTCTGTGGGTACCAGGGATGCATAATGTGCACAGCCATACATGCAGACAAAAGAGAGAGAGAGAGAGAGAGAGAGAGAGAGAGAGAGAGAGAGAGAGAGACAGACAAAGAGAGAGAGACAGAGACAAAGAGAGAGAGAGAGAGAGAGAGAGAGAGAGAGAGAGAGAGAGAGAGAGAGAGAAAGAGAGAGAGAGAGAGACTTGGAGTAATCCTATGTGGTTTGAGAAAAATGAAGACATTTTCACAGTGAAGTTCATGAATGCAAACCCCCTTAGCTAGGTCCCTCAGAGTCTCCATCACCCCTTTCTCCTCACTAAATGAAATCATGATAGGGCAGAGATGAGTCCAAGAGCATTGCTAGAGTTTGCTTCAATAATAGTGGCAGTTTGGCCCAGAAAAATGTAACTAGAGCTTTTTAAGTGGACTGGTGGCTCTGAAGTCTAGGCTAGAGAAATACAGCTAGATTTTCTGTGACTGAGTTCTTCTATAGGTGATGTCCGAGGGGCCGAGAAGCCCCAGATGATGCTTTTAGTGTCTTGCATGAGCAGACACAGTCAGGAGGGACTGAGATTAGATCCGTGGGAGGTGAGACAGTGTCGGAGGACCGTTTCCTCTGTGATCAACTTTCCTATAATCCTCAAACGGCTTTTAAAAAGTGAAAATACAACTGGTTCTGGGGAGTTTGCTTTAAAACTGCTGACCAGAGTGGATGTGCTCGTAGGCGTTTGTAGGCCCAGCACTAGGATGGTTGCGGCAGGAGCCTTTGGGAGTTCAAGGACAACCTGGTCTACACGGTGAGTTCCAGGCCAGTCTAGAGCTCAAAACAAAACCAGAACACCCCAGGTAAGCCTCTATTTGGCTCTCTCCACTTCTCCACTTTTTTAGAGTTAACACCAGGCCAACAATTCCTTCACAGCATGGAAAACGAGGTGTTTTTGTTTGTTTGTTTTGAAGAATAGAGGGATGG
The DNA here is from genome assembly GCF_950005125.1 of Chionomys nivalis. Classification (NCBI taxonomy): domain Eukaryota; kingdom Metazoa; phylum Chordata; class Mammalia; order Rodentia; family Cricetidae; genus Chionomys; species Chionomys nivalis. The sequence goes on from NC_080110.1 coordinate 35,568,085, forward strand.
GTCACTCCTGGCTCCTGAGGGCCGGCTGAGGGTTGATAGCATCCACTTGGCACATGCAGGTCCTCAGTAGATATAGATGAATGGAAAGTCAAGGGGGCAAAGCAAGAAAGGACCTCACCGATACTTGGATACTGTTGACGTCGTGTCTTAGGGCAATTCTAAGGTGCAGGCGGCCTCTGAGGCCCATGCATAGACACTCCCATCCCATCCCATGCCTGGACACCTTACAACACTATCCAGCACCTTTATCATCTTTGAAGACAAGTGATCAGGCCTTTCCAGCCTTAGGAATTTTGCTGTCTATTACAGGTGGGGGAGCAAACGAGGAGTGCTCTAAATTACTAGGATATTAAGCAACTCCTAGTGCCTGGGGTTTTGGCATGCGTTGTTTTGCACCTGTGGTGGTGACTCTTGGGTACCAGCAGCGATCCTTGTTTACTGTCCCACAGTGTAGGGGAATGCTTTCACTGGAGGACAGTGGATGACATACAGGAGCCCACGTCAGTCTGAAGGATGCACTTGAACCTGAGGTGAGGATGCTAGCATAACCCAGATGTACTCTTCAGGCCTCTGGAAACGCAGATACCCCATCTATTCATCCACTTACAGATCGTCACCTGAGCACACACCATGTGCCAGCCGCCATAGAGGTCCTGAAATACAGTTCTGACTTTTTGTCTCAAGTGTCCAGGCTGAGGGACAAGACCTCCCAGAGCAAGTGTTTGCTGTGTGGGATTGGACCAAATCACTAAGCCTCTCCGTGAACAAAGGAGGTGAGCTGATACCCGTCACCTCCCAGGGCAGCGGGAGGATTAATTGGCATTTATAGGGTGCTTTGTGATTCAAAGATGAAAGGCCTTTTGCTTCTGCCAAATCGCGTGATTACAGTGGTGTGGTGGGATGAATGATTTAGGGCTTACAGAGGACTTTGAAGATGAAACACGGTCTTATTATGGTCTCTTTCAGCTTCTAGGCCACACTGACCCAGAGGTTACGTGCCCCCGAGTCGTTCTGGCTCCACGGGGATTCTGGGTCCTTTTCTTGTTCTTCCTGAGAGGTTATGCCGGCCCTTAGCATACTTTTTTATTTGCATAATATCTAAATGGAAGATCCTAGGCAGGGCCCTGCATTATGGAAACACAGTTTCAATACACCCAGGACTAACAAGGGGGGAAAGCACAGCCTAGATTTTTTTCTGGACCCTCTCACTCCTGGGTTTGGATCCTGGCTTATTGTTGATAGTGGTGATCTTAATGATCAGGTGACCCCTCAGCAAGATAAAACCAAGCAGGAACGGCTCCATATGTACGATGGAGCCATATGGAGCAACGATTTGTTGAATTAGAAAATATGATTGGGACCCGTGTCCCTGGGGACATAATAACATGGCTTCATATGAGAGAGAAATTAGGATCTGAATCCTGTGAGTACCCTGCTTTGAAGGCTTGGCTAGACCCAACCTGAGGGAGTAGACCCCTTCCACCTGGTGTTCCCAGCGCCCCGCTCCTGCCCCACAACCATCTGAGTCCTAAGGACTGGAGAGAGGATGGGCAGCACTGGAAAGAACCTGAATAGGGCGACAAATTGGAGGGGCGTTAGGTTCTGGGATTAGGGTAACAGAAGCCGTTTGCATCGCCCCTTACATCTTACTTCATGGGTGTGTACTCTTTCCCTTTCTTTCTGGAAAATTTGAAATGGATGTCAGGAGAGAGGGCGTGGTGATGGCCCCAAGGGTTCTTCCCCCACTTCCTCTTAGATACACTGTAAGTAGCACCAGCTCACAAGTCCCATCAGAGGTACAGGGCCACAAGAGGGTGTGGGGTCTCTAGTGTCCAGTACCTTCTAATTCTCCTGGGCAGTTGTGCTGTGGGCACTGGGGCTGTGCTTCTGACCTGGGACTTGGCCCATGATACTGTAGTCTCAGATAGGACCTGATGTAACAAGTTTGTACTTCTGTTCAAAAGAAACCCACAAGATGAGAAGGAGCTTCTAGTTTTTAACGCCAAAAGGTAAGTAAAATGTTATCTTTATTAATGCTTTCAAAACTTGATCTATGGAAAGTTCACTGTAATTGGGTGGTCTTGGCCACTTCCCACTGCCCACATCTCTTTCATTTAATTTTCTAAAGGCCAAGGATTTCACTTCACCATATTCTTTGTGCATATACACTAGCTAGCCATATGTCACTGGGCATGATGCCATGAGCAGATGCCACACTCTGTGGCATATTTACAGGCGAAAGAAGGGGCAGCATTTGAACAACACAGAGCTGATATAATTCTAGTCAACGACAGTAACCACGGCACAGAGTGGTCCCAGAGACTCATAGCTCTTCTCCCTATGTAGAAGTTCACCATGGCGCAGGCTTGAAGTTAAAGCTGTCATTCTGTCCCTTCCCACAGACATAGGCCAGAGTCACGTGCCTGGAGCATGTGGATCTGAGTGCCAAGTGGAGAAAGTGGCCACGTCCTGGTGACAGTGGACAAGAGTTGGCCTCTGCTATTTCCAAGTCCTTCAGTCGTTCACAGACAGGCAGGCCACGCAGTAACATAACCGAGTTTTCTGCTTCTAACTACTGATACAACAATGTGGTGGCTGGATCCAAGATTCTGTCCCACAAGGTCCCATTTCTTGGCAGTTATTTTAAATGGTACAACGGACCTTTATTGGATTGGGGGATTCAATTTATTGGATTGGATTCTGAAGTCATAAGATTGCTCCATGAAAGGTGCTTTGTGGTTGGAAAACACTTGTCTTTCAGCAAGCCTCCAGCAAATGCCATCATCTCTGCGTTTGCACTAGTAAGGTGCCCTGCATGTAGCCACTGCCTGACTTTTAAGCCCAGCTCCTCTATTATTATTTTGTATTTTTTGATAGTCTCTGAAGATTGTTCCCAGGAGTCCTCTATAGATCTTGTTTTCGTTATGTCTGATTCTAATTTTATCTGGGGACTGCTGTGGCTTGATGGGATTAAATCACAGGAAGAATATGACAAATTAAAGGCTTTTTGGTAATTTTTTGTTATATTTCAAACACTCTACTTTTGCTTAGAAGAAGATAGATTTTTAAAATATAAAAGAATATATAGTTTAAGGCACCTTTAAAAATAGATTTATTTTGCCTATGTGTGTGTGTGCGCATGCATGTAAGTTGTGTGCATGTGTGTGTGTGTGCATGCATGCATGCATGCCATAGTGCACATGTCGGGGTTAGAGGAAATTTTCCACATCAATTTTCTCCTTCCGCCGTGTGGGTCCCAGCGATTGAACCAAGGTTGTCAGGCTTGGTGGCAAGTTCCTTTACTGCTGAACCATGCCATTGGCCTGAAGATACTTTTATGGCCCAGTCCTGGTGATGACTGAGAATCCTGCAGTGCAGGAAAGGCTGGGGTGAGAGAGAAATATAAAAATGAAATATTGACACTACTGAGCATGACTTACAAGACATTTGTTCTCCTAAAAATAAACACTGCCATATTTTATCTCTTTAAGTCTGTTGTCTAACATAGTTGATATCTCTGTCTTCATTATTTAATTGTGAGCCTGGGGAACCATTTGAGAGGGAGGGCATCTGGTCTCATAATGGATTTTATTTATTGGTTGTGGTCATGTGGGAGACCTCTGGGAAGCAGACAGTTGCCAAGAACAGCAGATTTTTAGATGTTACTCAGTTGCTTGATTTAGCCAGACTGTAGTAGCTGCCTGACTGTCGGCAAGTGTAGACACTGAGTGCCATTATTCCTTACCGAGAGTCTATAAACATCATTGCGGGGGCACAGTACTGGTTCTTAGTTCTGAATGCTTGCTGCTCTTGCAGGGAAGCTGGGTTCAGTTCCCAGCACTCACATGGCAATTCACAACTATCTGTAACTCCAGTTCGGGGGAGTTGATGTCCTCTCCTGGCATTTTCAGGCTCCTGAACGCACATGGTGCACATGAACTCAGGCAGGCACACAACAACACACAGAAAAATAGTAAATAAATGAATGTTTAAAAGTTATTTCGGGTGGGAAGTATTTTTTTTTTTTTTTTTTTTTTTGCCAGCTAGGCACAGTGGAGTATCAGAACTGGAATCTTAATTTTGAGTTGAATGTTAAGATCAGGGGAGTCTTAAGTTATGAAAATAAAGAGGCATCATTTTGTGCGGCTGTGGCTGCCCCCCCCCCCCCCGAGAGTGTGCTGAGGCTCTATGGGAGTCTTCAAACAGCTACAGCTCTCAAAAGCTAAAAGCTGTTTCTTAGCAGATGAGTTCGTCTTCCCCGTACTGTGGACCAGCCGCAGCATCACCCACACGATGGGTCTCTGCCTGGGAGGGATGCCAGCCTGCCAGTGAGAGTAGGGACCACACTCAGGGACTCCTTAAAGCCCCAGCAGAGGTGCAGGTGGGTGACATGAGACTGGACAGTGGCACGTGGGCCACATACACCCATATCCTTTCCAAACGGTTCACATTTCCTTCTGTAGGGGGCGTTTTTGTAAATCAACCATGACGCTGTTTAAATGCCCAGCATCTAAAGATCAGAAACTGACCCAAAGCTTTGTGGGAGACTGAAGTAACCCGACAACTGTGCTGGCAGGGCAGAGTTGAAGATTCTTTGTCACGCTTCTGTTGGGCAAGTGGCTCTCATTGCAAGTGACATCAAGGCTCCATTTTAATCATGTTAGGCGACAATGCATTTCCCACTGCAAAAGGGAATCTTTGGTTCATATATCAAGGCATGATTTAAAAATAGCAAATAGTGTGTCTTAGCATTGACACACAGGGAGAAGTAATAGGAAAGAAACTTCCAAATGTACATTGCAATGTGTGAACACTCCGGTGTTCTACATGAAGTCCCCAAATCTACTATCGATTTGCAACATGCCCCCTCCAGGAAAGGACTGTCATCATGGAGAGCTACGATGCTGGGTCACGAGGTTTCCCCACTCGAATCCAGTTTTGTTTCTTGGACTTCGTAGTCATCCGTCATCTCTGCCCTCCAGAGCAATAAGGGAAATATTTCATTCTGCCTTTACGGCTCAACATTTCACGAGTGTGAGGAGTTTCTCTTTGCCCTCCCCTCCCTCTCATACCCAGATCTTGTCTTCTCTGGGCAAACACTTCCTGACTTAATTCATCCCCCAACCATCTCCTTTTGGAGCCTTGCCTGTCAGCTCATTCTTTGCAAGTCTGAGAGATTTCACCTGACTCAGTTTTGGCTTCATCTGGTCTGCAGCACTTTTCTTCAGATGGAAACATTCCACCCTGCAGGGAAGCTCCCTTCAATAGGAAGGTAAACAACTCAGAATGGCTTCAAGAAAGTCCCTGAAACTGAACAGATTCACTAGGTCCCTTCCTGTTGAGTAATGAAAGCTGAGAGTGGCTTTCAGACAGGAAGGGACAAACTACAAGGAAGACTGAGGCCAGATCAGCTGCCTGGAAGCAGTCACTTGGAAGGGCCACTCTCCCACCTGTTGAGCTACACGCAGGCTGTGCAGTGTGCTCCAGGTTTCCCAGCTCCTGTGAGCTGGCTTTGGTGATGCATCTGTCTTTGAGTCATTTCTGATCCTGCAAGTAACTCCTCACCATTCCGTGTGTGAGTGACCTTGCAAACACTCATGCGTTCACCAAGCTGGATTTTGGTGGTATTTGTACTTTGTCCTGTAGGGGGCTCCCTATCTAGGATGAGTGAATGTGTAGCCTCTTCCCAGAAAAGCTTTGTCACAAAACAAAATTCTGCATGACAGAATTTTCTGCTCTGTTTTTCTCCGCAGTCCCAAATGGTGGACATTTATCGCAGAATGTCCTGGTTTATTTGTTTCATGTAATAGCTATGGCCATCACTGATGTTACAACGGCGTAGGCAGAAAGCCTGTGTTCTGTGCCCTGCGCTGTCTTTTGGCATGCAAATACACTGACACATTGAAAATGGCCACATTTAGTTGTGTTTAACCTGTAGAAAGAAAAGGCTCTGTTCTAGTTTCCTTTCTGATGCTGATAAAAACAGTCAGTTCAAAAGCAAAGGGATGAAAGGATTCATTTGTCTTACATTTCCAGGTCACAGTCCATGTCTTAGGGTTTCTATGGCTGTGAAGAGACACCATGACCACTGCAACTCACATAAAGAAAACATTGAGGGGCTGGCTTATGGTCTCAGAGGCTCAGTCCATTGTGATCATGAAGGGAGCACAGCAGCGTGCAGGCACATGTGGTGCTGGAGCTGAGTCCTATGTCTTGCAGGCAACAGGAAATTGACTATCACACCGAGGGAAGCTTGAGCAAAGGAGACCTCAAAACCCGCCTCCATAGTGACACACTTCCTCCAACAAAGTCACGCCTCCTAAGAGTGCCACTCCCGTTGGGTGGGGGCCATTTTCTTTTGAACCACCACATCAAGGGGAATCAGGGCAGGAACTCAAAGAGAATCTTGAAAAACTTGAAATAGAAACCATGGAGGAATGCTGCTTGGTGGCTCTCTCACTGGTCCCGGCTTAGCTAGTTTTCTTATCTACCCCAGGACCACCTGTTGAGGGAATGTTGCCGCCCACAGTGGGCGGAGCCCTCCTACCTCAATTAACCATCAAGATAACACCCATGGACATGGTTACAGGCCAATCTGCCCTGGGGAATCTTTCATTTGGGATTCCCTTCTCTTACTGTTCCAGCCTGTGCCAAGCTGTCAGTTAAAGCTCACCCAGCAGACCTCAGTAAGACCTGAGCAAGTAGACTCGCTGTGTAGAAGGGGAAAGCTCACTGGTCCCCCTGCCTGAGACAAAGGCAACTAGGGGATGCCAAGAGTGGGGGAAGCAGTCTTCCTCCGTTGAGGGGTCCCTAATGGGTTCAAAGAAGAGGAGGCCCGGAGAGTATTGGTATTGTCTTTAGAATAGTATTTGGGGCAGAATTTTCATTTGGAGATGTTGTAGACAATTTTTTATGCTCCACTCCTTTAAATTCATATATTCAGATCTAATTCCCATTGTGAGGGTATTAGGAGGTGAGGCCTCTGAGGGGTAACTGGGTTATCAGGGTGGAGCCTACATAAATGGAATCGCAGCAGAGGCCCTTGAGCTCCTTCACCCCCTATTCTTTTAGTCATGTGATAGAACACAGGGCACAGCGAGGCAGGCATCAGGTCTTTACCAGGCATTGAGTGTGCTGGGCCCTTGACCTTGGACAATACAGGACCCAGAACTTCAAACAATAAATGCTTTTGTAGGACCAAAAAAGAGCCGTGGTGTGTTCTCTTTGGTTGCTCCTGCTGGTCTGTTCCTACCTCACATTCCAACTCCAGCAGGAAACACAGCTTTTTTTTTTTTTTTTTTTTTTTAACATTTATGAAGTATTAAAACCATTTTCACTAAGAATTCCTAAGTTTATTACACAAACTCAGGCAGGAGATAGGCGATTCCCTGGCATGGGGGCTGAAGGAAGTTTGTCACTACAAGGTGAATAGTTCCTGGGGATTGGCTGTGTAGCCAGTGACTCTGGTTAGCAGAACTGTATCACAGACTTGACATTTGTTTCCAGAGTCAGTGCTAAGGGTTCTCACACACGGGTGTAACTAAACGAGGTGGTGGCTATCCTCTTTGACTGTGGAAGTCACGACCTAGTGTGTATATAATGTATAGAATACCACTCTGTCCGCCTTGAATGTGCACAGTTTCTTAGCTGTGCCCTGTACTTGCTAATTTTATGTCAACTTGGCACAGGCTAGAGTCATCAGCCACAGGCCGAGAGGAAGAAAGTACACTTGAGGAAATGCCTCTCTGTAAGACTGGGCTGTGGGCAAGCCTGCAAGGCATTGTCTTAATTAGCAATTGATGGAGGAGGGCCCAGCCATTGTGGGTGGTGCCATCCCTGGTCTGGTGGTCCTGGATGCTAAAGAAAGCAGACTGAGCAAGTCATGGGAAACAAGTCAGTAAGCATCCCTCTCCATGACCTCTGCTTCAGTTCCTGCCTCCAGGTCCCTGCCCTGTTTGAGTTTCTGTCCTGACTTCCTTCAGTGGAAGGAAGAGTGGGGGAATGTTATGACTCACCTGGCCATGTTGCTTTGGGGAGCATTTTAGGAAGACTGTGGGCGGAACTTTGGATTGGAAAAGCCATTGAGTGTTGAGAACTCAGTGGTTTGTCCTACAGTATCTCAGAAGATAAGAGTGTTGAAACCAGTAGAATCCGGGCTTTTGATGTTTCAGAGGGAAGCTAAGACCCTTCTAGGCCGTTTGTGAAAAGAATCTGCCATGTATGGTGATCTGGAACTAAGAATTGGCTGTGATTAATGAGAGACCAGAACCATGAAAACAAAACCTTTGTTTGGCTGGGACAATGGAGGCTGATTGGCTGGGGCTGAAGAATCAGCTATGATAACAAGAGACCAGCACCACTGAAGTAAAATCTTATGAGAAGTGTTTCCTCAGAGTCGGCCCGTGCAAGCTGTGCTTAGAGGCGGCCTTGTGCTTAGAGGCAGTACCTTGTGCTGGCAGCCGGATTTGGTCACGTGTGAGAGTCTTCAAGGTGGTGCTGGTTTTGAAGGTGTGAAGGGGTCATGGAGGACCTTTGAGGCTTGGCCCGTTGACGAGTGCCCAAGAGGGCAAGTAGTGAAAGGGCAGCCCAGATACAGCAGAAGATCCAGAGTTTGGAGATGCCAGCACCATGGGAAGGCCACCAAGAACAGCAGTGTGGTGGAGAGGAGCCAGCTGGAGCCCAGAAGAGGAGCTGTGTGTGCTGCAGAGGGCGGAGCCAGAGGAGAGACCCAAGCCCTTGGAGGAGTCCCCCAAATGGTGAGTGAATCTCAGATTTTGGACCTTGAATTATTTACACTGTTGGAGTTTGACTTTGTTTTTATTCGATTGCGACTGTGTCCTGGCTCTTTTCTCTTGAAGTAAGAAAGTAATTAACTTAATTTTGATTTTTTAGGAGCTCACAGTTGAGAGACTTTGAAATTTTAAAAGAGATTTTGGATTTTAAGACTTTGGAATTTTACAGAACCGAACTTTGAAAGTGTTTGAATTGGTAAAGACGGTGGAAGTTCTAAATCTGTACTATGTTTTGTTTTTATTTTATTTTTTTGTCTTTTTGCGTGACAGTGTTTGGTTTTTCCAGACAGTGTTTCTCTATGTTGCTCTGGCTGTCTTGGAACTAACTATAGACCAGGCTGACCTCAATCTTAGGGATCCACCTGCCTCTGCCTCCCGAGTGCTGGGATTAAAGGCGTGTACCACCACCTCTTGAATAAACTGTTTAATATTTGTGATATTTATTAATCTGAGATCTTGGGGATGAACCAGAAAAAAAGAAAGGTTATGTCTTAAAAAGTATGTGTCAAGTTGACGGGGTGAATTGTGCTCACTAATTTTCTGTCAACTTGACACAGGCTCTGGGAAAAGAGAACCCCAACTGAGAAAATGCCTCCATAAGATGAAGCTATAGGTAAGCCTGTAGAACATTTTCTTAATTAGTGATTGATGTGGGAGAACCTAGCTTGTTCTGGGTGGTGCCATAACTGGACTGGTGCTTCTGGGTTCTATAAGAAAGCAGTCTAAGCAACCCTTAGGGAGCAACCAATGAGCAGCATCCCTCCATGGCCTCTGCATCAGCTCCTGCCTCCAGGTCCCTGCCCTGCTTGAGTTCCTGTCCCACCGTGAGTTCCTTCCCTCAAGGAGGGGTCGTGATGGGTAAATGTAAATCAGATTGGTTTCGGTCAGTGTTTTATAACAGCCATAGAAAGCAAAGTAAGAGAGTATCTAAGGCAGGAGGAGTTTGCACGGGCTCTTTTGAGATTTCATCTCTAAATTAAAGTCGGGCGCTGGATGTTTGTTTACTCCAAGTGCAAGTCTTCATCATTCTCTCTTCTGATGTTGTGAAGGTGAGTAGGTCTGAGTTCACACCCCTGTTGCACACCAGCTGACCTCGGATCTAGTATAACAGCTGTCTTGGAGTTATGAAGGGGCGAGGTCGATAATTAACCAAACCAACTTAAAATAATATTCAGCTTTAATAAACAGAAGAAAGGAAACTTACAAAACCAGGGTTCCAGCGATCCAGGAGAGCAGGGGGGCAAGAGAGGAAGAAACAAGCGCACACGGGTATTTTATCTGTTTTTCTGTGGCCTCAGGGGGACACACCCTAAACAGAAGGTGATTGGCTAAAGTCCCCCATCAGAGTTCTTTGGTGGAAGGTGATGCTGGATGCAGGAAGAAATGGTGATTTTATCCTGACCTGTCTTCAAGACTCACATCACGCAGCCGCAGAAGAGGGCGATGGCGGCTGTAGAATTCTCTGCTAGTGAGGAGGATGGCTGAACTTGAATGAACGTGTGTGGCAGGGATGCCCACTGCCTAGGAAAGATTGACTGTATCCCTTCTTTCTCTCACCCAAATCAGAGAACAATAAAGAGTTGCTAGTCATGGTGTCTTCCTTGTAGAGTAAGGGTTGAATGAAATGAAACTTTTATTCCAATTGCTCTTTAACCCTTCTGGACTGACTATAACTCTGATAGAACATGCGTTTAGCATGCACAAGGTCCTGAGTTGGACCAGTAAACCAAAAACATTCTGTAAGAAGTCATTCATTCAGTTCCAGATTATCCCTCTCCTAGGACTATTATTGATAAAGGAAACAGAACGCTAAACTCTGGTTACCCAGTAGAGATGCTAGGATGCTTTCAACACTTCCTGATGTCTGGGTTTCCTTCCAGACACACTGAGAATGACAAGGCAGTGGTCATCTTGTGGAGCCTCGGAGTTAAGTTACAGCAGCGGCGACAGGAGAAGGGTCTGCCTCCGGGTTCCACGCGGAGCATCATTTATACCGCTGATTAACCGCTGACATGGAGAATCTGATGTTGAAAGTCAATATTAAAAATTACCTTTGTTGTAGTATTAAGATTTGCAGGTTTTGCCTTAGGTGAATAATTAGTTTTTTAAAGATGGATGCCAATTGCTAGTCTTTGCATTTCTTTTACCAAAATATTCATAGCAGAAAGATCCATGTTGCCAATTATGCTTTTAATTAGGATGGAAATGTGTGTTAAGTTCTTTCATAGAAATGCATGCTAAATCTGTTTCAGAGAATCTTCTAAGACATTTTCTTTTTACCCAATTCCAGTTCTGGCTTTGGCTCCCATTCAAGAGAAGCCACTACAATGAAATATTTTCTGACACTCTGTGGAAATAGCTGTCCTTGATGTGTGTGTCCTTATTTATGCCCGGGTTCCTAAAAGCCTCCACAAACAAGACCTATTATTTTTTTTAAAAAAAAAAAAAACAAGAAATATTTCAAACTGGAAGAGGGATGTATGTCGTATTTACCCCAAAATAGCATGCTATAATGAAACCAGCATGGGAGATTTTTTAAAGGCCCCATCCTTCCTGGGAAATTCCTGTTGATTTTACGTGGCTATAATTGGAGGGGAGAACATAATGGGGTTTCAGCATGAAAATTGCCTAATGTGTGCTATTGAACTCCAGTATGTGTGGTCTGCTGAAGGAATTTCAGAGGAGAAATGTCACAAATCGTATGTATACAGATCATTTCAGACGGTTAGCTATGCAGTTTAGGTGGTAGATTATTTTTTTTCTGCTATGAATATATGGTAAGCATTCACTCTTGTCAAAATCCATGAAATACATATTCATTTTATGTCTAAACAATATTTCTCATCATGGCTATGTCATAATTTATTTAGTGAAGGTCCTATTTCTGGACACATGGGTTGTTTGAAAGTTTCTTATGTTAGGCAACACCATAATGAATGTCCTTGTTCACATACCTCTGTCTTAGGGTCTCTATTGCTGTGAAGAGAAAACATGACCATGGAGACCCTTATAAAGGAAAAATATTTAATTGGGATGGCTTACATTTTTATAGGTTTAGTGTATTATCGTCACGGTGGGACATGGTGGCATGCAGGCATTATGTTAGAGTGGGAGCTGACAGTTCTACACCTTATACAGGCAACAGGAAGTGGTCTAAGACATTGGGTGTAGCTTGAGCATATATGGGACCTCAAAGCCCACCTCCACAATGACACACTTCCTTCATCAATGCCACACCTACTCCAACAAGGCCACACCTACTCCAACAAGGCCACACCTACTCCAACAAGGCCACACCTACTCCAACAAGGCCACACCTCCTAATAGTGCCACTCCCTTGGGGGCTATTTTCTTTGAAGCTATCACAGCTTCAGTTGTCAATATAAGTATTTCCTAACATGGGCCAGACAGGTTCACTGCTGTAAGGACTGTAGATATTGTCAAATCGTACTGGAGCCTGTGTTTCCACTCCCACGGAAATGATTATGCCTTGCTCATCAATTTCTTCAGGGCCAGTATGTGCTGAGTTAATTGAAGTCTAAAGTAAAAAATCTCCTAAAACCTCAGCCAGTATCTGCCAGACTCTGTGAGCTCATTGCCTGTGGTAAAATTCGAGAGGGCACTAAGCACATGTTGGAAGGACAATGAATAAGCTGGGGAGGGTGAGGAGAGGGAGCCTCTTGACTCTGGACTTAGAAGAAATGAATGATTTTTAAAAAACTCACCACTGTTTGAAAGCAATGAATTCCCCCTTAATACAAGTTAAGGTTGGAAAGAAGGGAAAATGAAAAATCGCACTTAAATTCTCCTGGGCCTTGTGTATGAGATTGGTAGGTGAAGACATTCCAGATGGCTTTGTCTGTTCTTTTGAACCTATCTTTAGATCACATTGAAATTCCCTCTTTATTTTGCCTGTTCTGAGTTCATAGATTAGAAGACAAACAGGCGGACACATTCGGTCTCCTTTGAAGCACCACAGCACGACAGGGAAGCCGTGTTCCAGTCAGGATCGTATAGCATGACCGTGTGTTCGCATTTATGGGTAAGTTAAGCAGTAGTGAATTTTATATTGGGATTTATGATTCAAACTTGCAGCGGGCATCTTGTGAGGTAAGGAACAGGGTGGGGGCTCAAGAGGACAAAATCTCTGCTTATAGTACACACTTCAATTCTGGAATTGATGGGAAAACGTGAGGATTTTATGCTAAAAATTGTTTATGGGTTCAGACAAGACCAGGAAAGCATAAATATCACTGCCACCTCTCTTCTCGCAAACAGTGGAGCCGTTGCAGTTCTCTGAGCATCTGCACACAGGCCAGGATTGTCTAAGCACATTTCATTAGATGTTTGAGCAGCTCCTCTCCATATTGATTCCAGAAGGGAAAGTGTGTGTTGGGCTGTGAGGGCAAGACTTCTACATTCTCTAAAGGGCTGAACTACACCTTCTGTATCCGTCCTCACAGCTCATAAAAGCCAGTGCGAAGGGCCTACCAGCTGGAATCGTTCAGAGAGGGGAACGGCTCTCAGAGGCACAGGCAACAGCAGGTGGAATATATATACATATCAAGGACTCCTTACACAGTACAGCGGCTCCTATGTAGTCAGGAAAAAGCAAATTCAGGGTGTGGCTCTGTCACCCACAGAGTGCAGAGAATGTTAGCTTCTAATGTCAGAGGGACTGGACCCTGTCTTGGTAGAGCAAGTTCTGCAGACTACACCAAGGTGTCCCAGCACACACCCCAAGGCTGGGCCCACTGGGATAATTCTGCTCGCAGGCACAGTGACTGCTTATCAAATTGCTTTTCCAAATTTGCCTGGATTCTCTCTGATTCTTGTTTGGCTGTCCCCACACATGGAAAGCAAGGTCTCAAAGGACTCACTCCCTGAAAACATTGCCTTAGAGTGAGTACTCTCAGCACAGGACTTTGGAGGTGGAGAGTCAATCAACCTACAGCAGAAACCTCTCACTTTATGTAAGACCCCTGTGTGGATGGGCTGTGTACCATTTATAGTAGGGTGAAGAAGAGGGCTGAGCAGATCACTTAATTTTTTTCTAATAGCATCTTTGGTTGATAGGTATGTTTCCATTCTAGATGCAGATGGGTTTGTGTAGGCAGAGCTTTTTTTGTCATGACCTCCAGAGCCCTAATAAACAGACAAGAGATTTAATATTAATTATAAGTGCTTGACCGACAGCTCAGGCTTATTACTGACTAGCTCTTACAACTTAAATTGATTCACTACTATTAATATACATTCTGCCATGTGGTGTTACCTCTCTTTCATCTTGCACCTCCTATTTCTTTTCTGTGTCTCTTCTGTTGACTCTTGTGACTCTGCCTTCCTTCTTCCCAACATTTTCTCTGTCCCCAAATTTCTGATTAACCATTAGCCAATCAGTTTTTTTTATTAACAATAAGAGTAATACTTATTTACAGGGTACGAAGATTGTTCCACAGCAGGTTTGGGAGTGAGGGGAGGATAAAGGAGGAAAGAACTCAACCCAGGGATTCTCAGGGAGGGCAACAGTGTCTGTTCCTGGAGAAATCAGACCACATGCTTCTGGAAAAGAACCCTGACTGGTTTTGTTCCAGTATCTGGCACATGGCAAATGTTTGTTCAGTGTAGCACATTCTCCAAGATGAAGTGGCATGGTGGGAAGAGACGCTAGCCATTGTCATAGCCATTAGAAGCTTCTTCCACTGGAGTGTTAGTCCTGTTCCATGAGGAAGGCTCAAGGAAGTGGATCCTAGGATCATTTCCTAGTTTTCTGCTTCACTGTGGCTGGAAATGAAGGTGAGGGTACCTGCTTTAGGACCACATGACTCATTGCTGTACCTATGTTAGGATCACATGACTCATTGCTGTGGCCACTTTAGGATCACATGACTCATTGCTGTAGCCACGTTAGTATCACATGACTCATTGTTGAGGAGCTGGTGAATATTCAAGCCCAGGCCTCCCCTCCATGCTTCCTTAAATACAGAGCTGGCTCAGGTTGGAGAGGCAAGCATGGCAGAAGGTAGAGTTGTAAAATGTGAGCTCCCGTAAGTATTTCTTGGGGTGCTGCCCCTCCCAGTGTCCACTGAGAATGTGCATTTCTGCTGCTCTTATTCCTGTCGATCTGCAAGTCTCCATCTTGTTAGAAAAGGGTGGGGGGCATGTCTATCTATGTATGCCTACATATGTGTATCCACACATGTGCATACTGCGTTTAAACAGGTATGGCCCCCATAGACTCATGAGTTTGATGCTTCATCCTTAGGGAGTGGCAGTATTGGGAAGTGTGAACTTGTTGGAGTAGGTGTGGTGTTGTTGGAGGAAGTGTGTCACTGTGGGGGTGGCTTTGAGGTCTCATATGCTCAAGCTAGGTCTACTGTGGAACACAGTCTTCTGCTGCCTGTGGATCAAGATCTAGCTCTCTGAGCTCCTTCTCCAGCACCATGTCTGCCTGCATGTTGCCTTGCTTCCTGCCCTGATGACAATGGACTAAACCTTTGAAACTGTATGCCAGGTCCAACTAAATGTTTTCCTTTTTGAGTTGGCTGTGGTCATGCTGTCTCTTCATAGCAATAAAACTCTAAGACACATACCTATATGTGTATATATCCCCTGTAGATGGGTATACATGCAACATCTCCATATATGTGTATGTGTGAGACAAAAGTATAAAAGTAAGCAGTAAATTGTGATAAATATATGCAGCAAATATAACTTGTGAATATCCTCATCATATAATTAAAGACATTAATTAAATGAAATCAAAATAATAACAAACTGTGTTTCCAAATTTGACAGTAAAATCTTTCCTTGAATAACATGGCTGCACACTGGGGTTATCTTGGGAGGCTTAGAACTCAGTCGTAGTGAGGGGCTCTAGCAAGCCCCAGCATGGCAACCAAACCATGGCACTGGCAGGTCTTCCCCTCTCTCTTCCCCTCTCCCTTCTTCTCCCTTGCTAAACTGTTAGGTTATATTCCTAAAGCTAGACAGGTATAGTCCCTTATTTGGCTGCTAACTCATTCCTGAGGCTGGTCACTAAGAAACAACTATCAAAACATCAAGGTCCAGTAATCAAAATGCATTGTTTTGACTAATCTAATTAAAATACCCAATCAGAACTTACCAGTAAGTCCTAGCTCATTAAGTCCTCGCTCATTCTAACACAGACCTGCCCTCCCCCACCCCTTTAAAGTAACACCTGTAAAGCTGTTTGCTGCTGTTTCTGCCTGATTCAGGTTTAGTCATCTTGTCTCTCTGCCTTGCTCAATAGAGGATCTCTTCGTGTTTGGGAAAAAGTGTTTGGGTGTGGCCTGTGCCTCATCTGGGCACACAGGCTCCTTCACATAGAGAACTGATAACTGGGAAGGGGCGTGGCTTGGGCATTGAATTTTCTGGAATTCCATGCTAGTTTGGATAAACTACTAAAAAATAAAAATCTCTAAGCAGTTTAAATGGCAGAAACTATTTTTCTCCTAGCTCTAGCCAGGCAGTCTAAAACCAATGCTGACAGGACTGGTTCCCTATCTTGAAGATGGCTGCCTCTTGTGGATTTTTCAGTGTGTCTTCAGGGAGAGATCTCTGGAATCTCTTATTATGAAGATGCCAGGTCAGTTGGGTTAGAGCCCCGGGCTTCTGATCTGAATTACTTCCAAAGGTTTTGTCTCCAAAGCAATCAGTTTGGGGTTTAGGGCTTCTTCAGCTTTGGAGTCTGGGGAGGACAGAAGTTATTTTATTTTATCAGGTTATTTATGCCAAAATAGAGCTAAGGTTGCATAGCACTGGTTTAGGAGCAAAATACAAAGGCTTTCATTATTTTGTGAGTAATTTTTCAGAACTAATACCAATCTTTATTGATTTTGCTCTGTGGATGGGAACATTTTCTGAGATTTCACAGAAGGCAAGTGTTGAAGGCAACCACGGACCCTTACAAGAGGTCTGGGATCAAGATTTGAGCCCTTATTTTATGAGATCCAAGTTTCAAGTGGGGTGAGATGGTCTCAGTAAAGGTCACCAGTAGGAAAAGGTCATAAAATGCATCTTCAGAAGGCAAGGGAGAGTTTGGAAAATTGAGACCATGTTATAGCAGTGATTAGAAAGATAGTAACCAACTTCCCCAGGATACTTCCATTTACTCTGACTCTGTTGGTCCACTTCAGTGTATTTGGCCTGTGAAGGATGACTGATATCAGGTTAGCATGAACTTGGAGAGCTAGAACATCATTTCTTTAGTGGGAAGATGGTAGGAGGCGGGCAGGGTGCAAACACACGTGCATCCTTCCTCCAGCTAGTGTGTGAGCGCCTTCAGGGCAGCAGCTCTACTTGGCTCCACCGTTTCAACCTCCTTTGAAGATATTAAGCATGGGGTTAATTATTGGTTCACAACACTCTTTGCAGCTGAAACTTAGCCTGAGCTGCTGGTGTCTTTGGTTCCAAGTCACTCTCTTGCATTTATGAGGGATAATTCGCTAAACAAAAGACAAATCTTTCCTCACAAGCACCTTCTCTGTGCTGAGAGAACACTCAGAGGTCCTTGGCCATGGTGTCAGCCTTGAGATCTTTGGAGCAACGGAGGCCGAGGCTGTTGGCATCGGCACCAGGAGATGGAATTTGATCTAAGTTTCAACAACACTTGAAGTTCTTGCATGCTCTCAGTGAGTCTGGATGAACTTCCCTTCAGATGTGGTGAGAAGCTGCAATGGAAACTCTTGCATCAAAACAGTTCATTTGGTGGGGGAACTATTTGGAAAAATCCTATTTTTTTTTTAAAAGGAACAAAGAGAAGTTGATGAAAGGATTTGAGGTTATAATGACCAGAGTCTCCACTGCCTCCCTGCCCTCCCCTAGTCTTCCTCCAAAAATGGAGACAAGAAATAAAGACAGAGCAAAGCCTTGAATATTATAAGCCTGGCAGGCTGGAGTTTTAGCTAGGATAGCATGTAGCCATAATACCTTTTAATTACCATTGTATAATTATAAATAGGAAAGAAATTAAAAGATGAAGATGTGGTCTGTAATGAAATTACCCTAACTACCATGGCAAACTTTAAAGTCGTCACAGAAATCTGTAATACAACAACATGAATGGGAGGTTAGCTTCTCCCCAAAGTAGAAATTAAAATCTTGTGGATTCATGGTCCCCCTTGTTAGGTTGGCATTTCCTCCTCAGGACACAAAAGCACTGTTTGCTGTGCAGACACAAACAGACTTCTATGGAGTCAGAGTCCTGCCTGGCAGCTCTACCCTTCTCCAAGGATTTGGGCAAACTGACGTCGAAGTGACACAGTTTCCAGAGCCAAATGGTGAAGGCATCACAAGAAATGGAGTGCAATTGCCTTTTGATGATGCTTCCTCTGGGAAGCGAACATGTGCTTTGTTTGCACAGATTGAGGTTATCTTGAAGTCCTTAGACACACATTCTACTTCGTACTGAACTCCTAAGTTTTTGTGATTGAACATCCAGGATCATAATTGCAAACTGTTATGTTGGTCCTGATCTCAACAACCTAACCTTGGTGCCAACATGGCTCACTAAAATCCACTTAAAACCCGAGAAAGATTAAAAAGTAATTTTAGACACAAAAGAACAGAGTTAAGCATGGCTTTTTGGTAGCCAGTGTTTTGCTGGTGGTGTGCCACATTTCCTTTAAGAGAGGTCTTCCTGATTCAGTGGAAGCAGAAAAAAAAAAAAAAAAACAAAGCCCAGCCATTTTGAAATGCTGGCTTTCTGGACCGAACTGCCAGCATGACCTCTGGCTCTTTCAGGAGACTGAACATTTGAATGGGGTTTGTGAGCAATGTGCTATGGCAACATGCACTGGCTGTGTGCCTAGAGGTGGGGTATTGCATGGCTCTCCTAGGGGTCAGCAGCTCCGCCATGCTGGGCTGGGCAGGTTAAGCAGTCAGGGCCGTATTACCCTTAGCAATCGTGCAGCTTAAGTTTTTTAGAAGTGCTTAGCATTTTAAGTAGTGCTCTTGGACAGTAAAGAATTACAGATACACAATAGGACAGATTCAGACATAAAAGACCTCTAAATGGGTCACAGTGTTGGATAAATGTACTTAGGCTTAAGAGAGAGAAGAAAAGGAGTATAGAGAGTTATAAAAAGCAGTAAATGTTTTTTAAAAAATAAAACAAAGTTTTTAAAGAGACAGAGTACAGATAGTCATAGATTAAAAGGAATAAAATAAATAAGCCATGTAAATATTAAAAATACACAGAGACTCTGTATTATGTATATTATTGTGTTGTCTTTAAAATTTTTGACTGTGAGGGAGCTAAGTACAGAGAGACATTTCATTGTATGGACTGCTAAGCTAAACCAGCATGCATACTATAAAGTTATCTTGACTTCTGAGGATATGTTGCTTTGGAAAAGAGGTTCTTCTTTTGTTTCCACAGGGGATGAGAACCTGTGGATTGCCTCCAGACTAATATGGTTTGATGCACCAAGACCTCCTGAAAGGTCTCTGTGAATACACCCCCTAAAAAAATAATTCACCTAATAAACAGCAGGAAGAAGTTTGGAGGAGAACTATGCCCATTTTCCCAAATATTGTCTATAAATGTTTGTTTACATTTAAAGGGTGATATGCTTTAGAGACTTGCTTTGGTATGGTTTATTGATATAAATTTAAGGTCAATTTTGTTATACTGTGTATATGTATTTCTGATTTTGTGTTTGTGTAGCTCATTTAGAAATGTAATGTATAATTAATAAATATAGGTTAATAGATAATCATCTATAATAGTCAAACTTGTAGTCATGTTAGGTTTTCTAGATGTACAGTGATGTATTTCAGGTGGATAGGCATTCTTCAAACCTTTCAAAGACCACAGAATATGACATTTAAAATGTTTAAGAACTTAGGACTTTTCATGACAATGAGACACTTATGTTCCTGGCAGCACCAGTCTACTTCAAGAGGAAGATGGGCATCGAGGAGGCTCCTTATGGAATTGGTTAGCCATTTGGGCAAGAAACTGCTTTTGACTGGATTACTTGATGAACTGGACATACAGGACCAGCAGAGAACTTGCCTAAAGGTGAGACATGAAAGAATCTGCAAAGACATTTTGCAGAACACAGAGGAAAGTGACTGACAAACTGCCAATATAAGTGGAACTGTCTTTGAAATTTCCTACTTCATGAAAAAGTCTGCCAGATACTACAGGCCAGTAGGCTGAAGATGGTGAGTAAGTGGGAAGCTGGTCCCTACCTGCCCTCTGGATAGAGTGGGGGCAAGCAGAAGAATAAAAAATTAACATAACAAATATCTTCATAGAAGGAAAAGTGAAAAAGAATTAGAAATAGCAAAAAGAAATAACACTCATAAAAATAAGATCCAGTAGAGATATTAGAAAATGAGGCAATATATGAATTGAAGAATTTAATGGAAATATTAAACAGTAGGGTGTAGATCTTGGATGAGCTGGTCAGTAAGTTTGATATCTCAAGCCCATATGTATAACTAAGGGTTGATAAAGGTTAAAAAAAAGTTAAGGCATATGAGATATATAAATAGAAGTCTTGATAGCGTAGGAATCTTAGAATGAGAAATAATTGATAGTGAAGAAGAATTCTTTCAAGATTTTGTGGCAAATGATAAAGAAATAGAAATAATGGTAGGAAATCAACAAATAGACACAGTATAGGTAAAATTAAAACCTCCAAAGAAAAACGATTCCTTAGAGGCCAAATGACATTGAGGGAACAAGGATAACTTATTATCACACTACTCAGAAGCAGCCCCCAGTGCTAGGATTCAGGGCAGTTAGATGCTCACAGCACAAGAACAAGGCTCCTGGGATTTTATACCCAGATCAATTATCATTGAACTGCAAGGGGCAAAATGATGATCTTCTTTTGTGTGCAAAGCCTCAGAATGGTTATGTAAAATATGCTTAAAGTGCTATTGGAGGCCTAGCAGCGTTCTAAGGGGACTGTACAATATGAGGTGTAAAGTCAGAGTCCACCTTGGAAAACAGAAACCGGTTTTGGTCATTCAACCTTAAGGGACTTGATACAGGGAGAGGATTATAAAGATGTTTGGAGCTTTATGCTTAAAGTTTATGTTTTTAAACATAAAGCAAAGAAAACCAGCCTACAAACCACAATCCCAGAGAACTTAGACAACAATGTGGACATGAAGAGAGACTTACACAGATCTAATCTACATGGGAAGTAGAAAAAGCCAAGATCCCCTGAGTAAATTGGGAGCATGGGAACCTTGGGGGAGGGTTGAAGCGGAGAGGGGAGAGGCAGGAAGGGGAGCAGAGAAAAATATAGAGCTCAATAAAAATCAATAAAAAATTAGACAAATAAAAAGATATTTGGAACAACAAAAGGGAGAGTGGTCCACCTTGATTTAGGGAGCTGCTCAGACAAATGTCCGGATCCTATGCATCTCTGCTGCAGTCACTGCTGGTGGCGTAAAACTTACGATGCTGGGACGGTAAGGCTCCTGTCATCCGTGCCATTAGAGCAATGGGGCTGCTCCATATGCAGGGACCGCTGGTGCAGCTAGGACTTAGGCACTGGCATCTAAGTTTAATTAAGTTCTGCTCATGGGGGGAACCTGTACCTGATTAGCAGGTCGAAAGAAGGCTGGGCTATTTGAGCAGCTACCATGCTGTTTTATAGATATGTTGCAAATGAATATCTGGTCTCAGAAAGTAAGGTTATTCCAATAAACTAGCAAAATGAGTCCTGTCTAAAGAATGGAAAAGAGAAAGGGAGAACAAAGACACATCTTTTACAAGCTAGAGCAAAGAGGAATGAAACTGGTGTGCAAACATATAGTTGTGTGTACCTGTGTGTGCACGCCGAGGACAGAAGTCAATGCTGTGTGTCTTTCTCAGTTGTCCTCCACCTCCAAAGTAATTATTATCCTTATTTATTTAGTTACTTGCTTATCTATTTATTTTCAAATGCACATGTGGAAGTCAGAGGACAAATAGTGGGCATCAGTTCTCTCATGCAATGTGGGTGGGGATTGAACTCGGGTTGTCAGGCTTGGTGGCAAGTCCTTTTACCTGTTGAGCCATTTTGCAGACCTTTACCTTGTGAACCTATGTCTTATGAATTATGCAAGCCTGGCTCACTACTGAACTGCATGCATCCTGTTTCTTCCTTTCTCCCCCACTCCAGTGCACTGTTTACAGACACACAGCAAACCCAGGTTTTATGCAGGTGTTAGGGGTTTAAATTCAGTTTCCCGTGCTTTCACAGAAGGCCTTTTACCAAATGACCTGCCTCCTCAGTCCTTCTAGATGATAACTTTCAACAATAGCGTGATAGCTTAAATGGTTGGCTTCCCAGCAGATATGTCTAAGTTCCAAAGTTTGTGAATTGTAACAGGCTCTCTTTCTGGGGGCCACCAACCAGTTCCCAAGTCATGACGTGGAGACTTGTTATTAGTTATGAGTGCTCAGTCTTAGCTTAGGTTTGTTTCTTGCTGGGTCTTTTAACTTAAACTCTTTCTCTTCATCTGTAGTTTGTCTTGGGGATTCCCCCCCCCCCCACCCTTACTTTTCTGCCTCCTACGTCTGTCAGTCCGACCACTGCCTGGTTAGCTGGCCCAGGGTCTCTCTCTCTTTTTCCCCCTTAGTATATCCTCATCCTCTTGTCTTGAGCCTAGATTTCTCCTTCTACTTATTCTCTCTATCCACAAGCCCAACCTATCTTTCTCCTGGCCTAGCTATTGGCTGTTCAGCTTTTTATTAGATCAATCAAGTGCCATCCCACAACAGTGAATGAATCTTTTTTATTTTTAAAGATCTTTGCAGATGCAATTAAGTAAGAACCACATATAAGATCATTCTGGGTGGCTTATGTGTCTTTGTAAATGGCACATGGTAGAGACAGGATGATGGCATGAACCAGGGCCAGCAGAAGGAGTGATACAGCACCAGGTTGAGGGAGACCTAGAGCCACCAGAAGGTGGAAGAGGTGAGGGATGGAGCCTCCTCCAGGAACTCTGAAGGAAGTGTCACTATTTTGGCTATCTATCTATCTATCTATCTATCTATCTATCTATCTATCTATCTATCTATCTATCATCTATCTATCTATCATCTATCTATCTATCATCTATCTATCTATCTATCTATCTATCTATCTATCTATCTATCTATCATCTATCTATCTATCATCTATCTGTCTGTCCGTCCGTCCTATCTATCTATCTATCTATCTATCTATCTATCTATCTATCTATCTATCTATCTATCTATCATCTATCTCATCACCATTATTATTATTGTCATTATTTTATTGTCTTAAGGTTTCTATTGCTGTGAAGAGACACCATGACCATGGAGAGTCTTATAGAGAAAAACATTTTATTGGACTGTCCTACCGTTTCAAAGGTTTAGTCCATTATTGTCATGATGGCACATGGCAGCGTATAGGCAGACATGGTGCTGGAGAAGGAGCTGAGAGTTCTCTACATCTCCACTCACAGGCAGCAGAAGGACACTGTGTGCTACACTAGGTGTAACGTGAGTATATGGAACCTGGAAGCCTAACCCCAAAGTGATATACTTCTCCCAACAAGGCCACACCTCCTAATAGTATCCCTCCCAATGGACCAAGCACTCAAACACGCACGTATACGGGGGGGGGGGGGGGAGGTCATACCTATAGAGTCAAACCACTACAATTATTACTATTTAGTATTTGTATTATTAACTTCTGTTGTTGTTGTAAAAACATCCCGAAAGAAGCAACTTCCTTTGTTTTCCTGTTTAGAAGACTACAGACCATCCTGGTGGCGGGGGGGGGGGGGGGGGGGGGGGGGGGGGGGGGGGGGCGGCAGAGGGCAGCTTGCAGCCATGAAGTGCGAGGCAGCTCTTAAACCATCTACTGCTAGGAAGCAGAGGGCGCTAGAGCTACAGTCCATACAGCTAATCTGCAGACACCCACTGCCTCTGAGTGCGCTCTACCTCCTAAATGCCCAGCAGCTTCTTCAAACAGTCCGTCCAACGGTGGGCGTTCAGACTCCTAAGCCCGTGGGCACAGTCACACTCGCACCGCAACGGCACGCAAAAGAATGGGCGTCGTTACCACGTCTTCATGCAGCCGATCATTGCAATTTTCTATCCATTACTCTCCCGTTCCTCTTCACCCACACTGGCAGCTTAGTTTGGGACTTTTGCCCTCCAGAGCGAAACATGTCCAAGAGATTATATTGTCAGACATTAATACTGATGGCTGTGGCCAAGGCAGATTCTAGAAGTGGTCCAGATGAGCAGGGAAAAGGGAACACATTCAACACAGCAAAACAAACACGAGACGGGTTTCAGACGAACCCATTTGTCATGCCCGAGGTATATGACTGACTCTTGCAATTGGGATTGAAAAGAAATGGACGCTCCTGTTCAACTTACCACTCCCTTTGATTTCTGGGAGGATGATATATTCTCCATCTTTACCAGCCGAGGTTGTACTTTAAAGAATTATCTAAGAAGTTTAATGTTCTTCTGATCATTGTTTTAATCACAATTTTGTAATTGGTTGAGCTATCCATATTATATAATGTATACTATTAGATATTAATAATAAACCGCAATTCTATATTATATAATTAATATTAGCTATAAATATATACCTTTAACTCTGTTGTGTTTAAGGGTTTTTTAAAATCTATATAAGACTGAGGTATTTAGTCGAGTATGTCACAGAATATTCTTATTGCTCTTTTTTTGGGGGGAGGGGTAACAGTCCTGGGTGTCCTCAAACTAGCTCTGTATACCAGAATACCAGGCTGGCCTTGAACTCACAGAGATTCACCTGCCTTTAAAGGCATGTGCTGCCACCACCACCACCTGACCATCCCAGAATATTCGTATTTGTTTACTTGTGCTATAAGCAAAGCACAGGCAAAGGCCGTCTACATACGTTTACATATTTGCCTGAGTGGACAATGCGAACGTTGTTGTGGGGAAAGAAAGACAAGGTTCATTTTGAATGGAAATCTTCCCAAGTAAAATGTCTGCACCAAGCATTGTCCCTAAGGAAGAGCTGGCATCTTTGGTGCAAACACCCTGAGTTTATGTCATTCCTCTCTCATGCTTTCGTCAGGAGAGGATCTTGAGAAATAAATGCTCGTGAGTCTGGAAGAGAGCGCCTAGGCAGAGGACAGCTGTGACTTGCAGTCTTCAGCCCAGCATCAGACACGATCCAAGTGTGGGTTCCCTAGGACAGAGACCTTCAGAGGCCTTCATCGGCTTGCTGTTGTTTCCTGCAATTTTTGTTTGAGCTCCAGCAATTGGCCTCCCTGCTTTTCTCTATTTCCTGATGGCTTCTGAATTAGCTGCCAGTGGCTGCGGCAACAAGCTCTTGCCACATTAGTGGCGGAAACAAGGGCAATTAATCCTGTTACTCTTCTGGAGGTCAGCACTGATGAGATTAGTTTCACAGGGTGAAAGCTAACATTTCCTCAGGGCTGGTTCCTTCTGGGGACTCCAAGGGGACAATCTGTCCTCCTGCCCCTTCCTCAGTGGCTAGCTTGTGTATCTTGTCTTGTGACTCCGCTCTCCCGTCCTCAAAGTGTGTCACTGCAGCGTCTGCATCCCCCACCACGACTCCGCCAGAGCCTGTGTCTTCTGCTCCCCTATCCAGCCCTTGCAACGACATCGGGCTCGCCCAGACAACCCAGCATCAATAACCTCCCTGGCTTACCTTCTTCACTTGATCATATTTGCAAAATCCGTTTTGCAATACAAGGTAACACTGCAAGTTCCAGGAACATGGATGTGGGTGTATTTGGGGACCCATTATTCAGCTTGTCGCAGTTGCTAACCACAGCAAGAAATACATTTTGATGAGGTCTAGGTTTGCTGTTTTGCAAGAAGTATTCTCTTGTTATACCCAGCAAACCATAGTCTTTCCCTGGGACTTGTCATGTTTGCCCACATTAGTCCTTTCTTGGGTTCTTTTTCTACCCTTCACATAAAGTCCACAATTGACTAGTTTTGGCATCCAGTCCTGACAGGTTATAATGGGTGTCTTCCCATTAACAGCCAAAGGGGGGAGTATATTTCCGATGGACTGACTCTCAGAGTCCCAAGGATGCATTATGGTAACACATCCCTGGTGTAGGCACAACCTGTTGTTCAGCCCAAGTTCCTCCTGCACACTGTTGGGCACATAGCTCTTCCTTGAGGACAGTGGCGAACTCAACTGTGTCTACCATGTGCCTCCTTATTGGCTTCCTCCCCTCAAGTCCCACTTTTCCCCTAAGGCCAAATTTCAACAATGTGACGACTTACTATCACATTGCGAATGCCGTGTTAGGCAATATCTTTAAACAGGTTTAATGGTTTGGTTGTTTTTTTGTTTTTTAAAACATTTTGTAGATTGTTTTGGAAGGTTAAAGGCAGCCCCCCTGGGGTCTACAGAAATTAGAGACCACGAGAGCCTACCGTGGTATTCTCCCAGAGCGTCTCCTTTAGGGTCTGTCCTTACTCTGTGTTAGTTATCTTTTGCCATGAAATAAATTAGCCAAAATTATGATAGCTGAAAATAGCAAACTTTGTTTTATTGCCCCTGTGGATTAGCCATCTACTTGTGTGCAATGGTTTAGCAGAATGCCTCTGACTGTAACCTTCTACAAACCTGTAATCAAGATGCTACCCAGGGTGGGGATCATCTCACTGCTTAACCAGAGGAGGAACTGCTCCAGGATCACCCACAAGTCTGTTAGGAGACAGCCTCACGGCTGGAAAAAAGCCTGTCTCTGGACCTGTGGGCTTCTCTATAAGACTCGTCACTATATGACAGCAGCTTTTCCCCAGAGTGAGAGGGGGTGGGGGAGACACACACTGAGAGACAGAGAATGTTTTTGTTTTGTTCTGTTTTTTTTTTAATAAACCTGATACATGCAGGAGTCATCTGAGAGGAGGGAACCACAATTAAGAAAATGTCCCCATGGGCCTATAGGGTAGCCTGTAGGGAGTTTTCTTAATGACTGGTGTGGACGGGCCCGGCCCACTGTGATTGGTGCTACCCCTGGGCAGGTGGTCCTGGGTAGTATATGAAAAAATCTGAGCAAACCATGAGGAACAGCCAGTAAGCAGCATTCCTCCATGGCTTCTGCTTCAGTTCCTGCCCTGACTTCCCTCAGCAGTGGGGAGTGGAGATCTGGGGGCTGTGAGTGAAATAACCCTTTCCTCCCCATGTTACTTTTGGTTCTTCTGTTTCATCACAGCAGCAGAAACCTGAAGACACAGAGGGAGTATGATATTTTATAATCCAGTCTTGGAAATGCTACCCATCACCCTGCCTATTCCATCTCTTAGAATCTACACGCTAAATTCAGCCCATACTCAAGGGTGGTGAGGGTGGGATTACCAGAGGATGGGATCATTGGAGGCTATATTAACAGCTGCCTGGGACACCTTGAGAAGAGGTTAGCAGCTAAGTACTATAGATCAGGAGGGAATAGAGGGACGAGAATTGAGAGGCCACAGCATCCTCTGAAGAAAAAGAGTGTTGCATAGATTGCATATTTACTATACCCCTGTTTGGACCTTTATGTTGGGCTCCTTGCCATGCTCTATTCTTCTAAAAAGTACGATGCTTTTGTCTTGGCAGACAGTTACTACAGAAACTCCCAGACTGTAGTATCTGTTTCACCTCTATGTTCAAATCTGTTTGCCTGTGTAAACTTTGTCGTTGATGCTTTGGGTTCAGTGTGTGTGTGTGTGTGTGTGTGTGTGTGTGTGTGTGTGTGTATGTGTTCAGCTGGGATGTGTGCAGAATTCTTATAGAGGACGTGGGGAACCTTGTATTTGAACTTCTACTCGGGTCCCTCTTTCCTTACGCGCAGTGCAGGTGTTACTCATGTCTTTGCCCATCGGAATTTGTCTACACATAAAGTATCATTTTATGACAACGACCAAACTGCAAGGGAAACCCAAATTTAATTATCCAAACAAACAACAAATCTCACTAATAAATTCAGTCACAAACTTAATTAAGTGAGTCTAACCAATCAATCAATAAAACCAATAGAACTAACTAGTTAACCAACTAACTAACCCAAAATAAGCACCTAAACATACAACTAAATAAACAAATTCATTATCAAACCAACCCAACAAATCTAACCAACCAACCAAACCAATCTAACTGAGAACCAAACCAAACTAACCAACCAAAACCAACTGATCACCCAGTCCAAACCAGCCAATGAGACCAACCAATCAACCAATTAAACTAATCCAGCCAACCAAAGCAAGCAAGCAACCAGACCAATAAGCCAATCTAAGCCAGTATAAACAACCAACTAACCAACTAAACCAGCCTGACCAACTAAATCAATCCAGCCAACAAATTAACCAAACAAATTAACCAACCAATAGACTAAACTGAATCAACCAAGCAACTAAATTAATCCAATAAACAAAACCCTTAAACCAACCAAGCCAATGAAAACTCATTTCCATCCTAACAATTTTTTAGATTCCAAATTTCATCGTTCTGAATAATCTATCTTCTGTTTACTTCCAAAATCCTCGTAATTTTTTACAAAAAGGATTTTGTCTAGACTTTTCAGGAATCATCAGTATGTAACTGGCTGGGCAGAGATAAAAGTATTTGAAAGAAAAATGTGTCTCTCAAACTATGGAAAAAATGAACCCCGACCATGGGAGAGGGTTGAAAGGGAGGGGGGAGGCAGGGAGGGGAGCAGAGAAAAATGTAAAGCTCAATAAAAATCAAGAAATAAAATAAAATAAAGATTACAGTAGCATAAAAAAAAAGAACCCCTATCTCCATCCATCGCTAGATGAAGGTTCTATGGTGATATGCCAGATATTCATCAGTATGGCTATAGGATAGGTTCATTTCAGGTTCCCTATTCTCAGGTGCCCAAGGAACTAACTGGGGACATTGCCCTGGACATCTGGTAGCCATTCCAAGTTCAAGTCTCTTGCCACCCCTTAGGTGGCTCCCTTACCTAAGGTATGAGTTTCCCTGCTCCCCTATCCAACCTTCCTATATCCCCAATCATCCCGTTTCCCGGAGTTCCCCTCATCCTCTCCTTCACACTTTTCTCTCTCCATCTCCCCTTACCCACATCCCACCCCACACCCAAGAGTCCATTTTCTTTGCCCGGCAATCTTGTCTATTTCCCATAGCCAGGAGGATAGCTATATGTTTTTCCTTGGTTTACCCTCACACTGGAGCACTGGACTGAGCTCCCAAGGTCCTAATGAGGAGCAGAAGGAGGGAGAACATGAACAAGGAAGTCAGGACCACGAGGGGTGCACCCACCCACTGAGACAGTGGGGCCGATCTATTGGGAGCTCACCAAGGCCAGCTGGACTGGGACTGAAAAAGCATGGGATAAAACTGGACTCTCTGAACATGGCGGACAATGAGAGCTGACGAGAGGCCAAGGACAATGGCAGGGGGTTTTGATCCTACTTCATGTTCTGGCTCTGTGGGAGCCTAGACAGTTTGGATGTTCACCTTCCTAGACCTGGATGGAGGGGGGAGGACCTTGGACTTTCCCCAGGGCAGGGAACTCTGACTGCTCCTGGGACTGGAGAGGGAGGAGAAGAGGAGTGGGGGGATGGGGAGAGGGGCGGGAGGAGGGGGAGGGAAATGGGAGGCAGGGAGGAGGCGGAAATTTTTTTTTTTCAATAAAAAAAAAAGAACCGCAAAGAAATGGGAATTTCCCTATGTTGGAGAAGGAAATGTGCCCGGCCACATGTGGTTCCATGCAGCCCTAACAACTTGTCGGACCACTTTATGGGATGGAACTGAAGCCCAGAAGATGGGCCAGTGGTGGGCGGGGCCACACTTTGACCAGAACTGCGTAGGTGGGTATACCCCTGATCCTCTGTTGAAATTCTGATATCACTTCAGGACCCACAGTAGGGACTTTGGATGTGGGTTCTCTAGATTCCTATCCCAAATGTGACCTCATTGAATAAATGTCCCATTTCTGCTTGCCACTTTCCACTGGGCTCTTGAAATTGCCTTATGGAGGATGGGCACTGGAACTGACTTAGGACACAGATCTCCAGGTTTGGCAACTGTAGGCAACTTGGCACCTTCGAAGCAGAACTGTGTGTTATGTTAAGTGTATAGTTTGAGACTACGTTAGAGCAGGCGAGAAGGGGATGAAAACACCCACGATTCACTGATTCGGAGCCGCTTATTTGCTTCTGTAAATGAATGCAAGGGTTTTAAAATTCTTCCTCTCCCATATCTCTCCTCTAGTCAAAAGGAGATAGACAATAAAGCTTGGTGGATCGCGCTTAGCTTCTGGGTCTCCCAGACACTAGCAGAATACTCATATGCCTAGTCTCCTCGCACAAGAAAATCAAGTTACGATACCTAACTCTCTGGGTGCTGCTGCTGTTGACTCGAACAGCTTAGGCAAGATGGCTGCAGTACACACATTGCGTGTGGGAGGCCTACTATAGACGCCAGCGCCTTTCTCTCCCCAATCCTCTGTCATCTAGTTGACCAGAAAGTATACAGCACCGACATATTTGGACGTTTGCTACACAATTACCCAGAGCATCCCAGCGTACCCGCAGAGAAAACAGCTCAGTGAGAATGGCTTCTTTGTGTGTGGGAGAACTGGTGTGCGCAGGGCTGGCTCTCTGCCTGGATTCAAGGGTCAGTGAGGCTGCCGCCAGTCGTCTGCGGGGTTAGCCAGGGAAATCAACTCCTAGCCCTCCCGGCACCTACCGCTGGACTTGGATAAACATAATTACAGGCTTGAAAAAGAGAAGAGGAAAAGCAAGCAAGAGCCTCATTCACCATGTAAACAGGATGTCCACTGAATGGCAGCACAGAGATGTTTATACTCTCTTTGGGGGGACAATTGACAAAAGACCTCTGGGAGCCTTTATTGCTGCCTGCAGTCATGGCTGCCAAGAGAGGGGGTGATTGTGATTGGGTTTGTCTTGGCTTTGCGCATGTGCGGTGAGTGCGAGGCCACAGCTGAGAGCTCTAGCGTGCGTTGGACAGAGCTAGAGACTGCAGAAGACCTGCCCGTGAGTACCAATAAGGCCATTCTGTTGTCTCTGTGGTTTACCGTGTGCCTTACCGACTTATGACGGCTCGCTCAGAGGAAGGTAGCGGGTTAAATACCTCTGTCATTTACCTCATGCTTCCTCCTAGATAGTAGCACAATTTTATCAACCTCGTTGGTCAGAAGGCTCAGTGCTGAGAAGCCGTGGGATTTGAAGATATATCAGAAACTGCAGACCTGAGCTGATGAATAACCCAGGAGAAACAGTAACTGCCGAGTTTGGCACACTTACCTCTGGACAGCCCGCCCGGCATGTGGCTAAAGGTGGAACAGATGATTTTGTTTTGGATTTTGTTTTTGCAATCTCAGAGCTGGAATGAGGGCCACTGAATTGCTGAGCAGTACACACACACACACACACACACACACACACACACACACACACACATATATTTTTTTTCTGAAAAGTTGAGCTCAAATTCTATTCTCAGCTGACTTCCAACATGGCTTATGCTGTCTCAGGAGGGAAACTGTATTGTGTCATTTACCCTTCAAGGTCCTGATTCCACCCCCATGACTCAGGACATGAATGATGGCTGTAGTTGGGTCTTGAGCTAGGCTTAGGCCTAAAAGAGTCACACTTGACTGGAGGCAAGTCTTGCTTTTCCCAGGCTTTCCTGGAATTCAGGACAAGGAAGCCTCACTGAAACTGTCCAATCCAGGTCATTTCTGGAGGAGCATAAAGTATTGGAAGCAGATGCTGGTCTTCACCAGAGATCCCCAGTGCACAGTCTCTGCGGAGCACTTTTGCTGCCCATCTTCCTAGACATAGCTGGCTTTGGATGCCCTTGAGAAGTCCCCTAGAGTTCCAGGTGGTGTTCTTAGTAACGCCAAGTAGGATTGTCTGAGGCTTGAAGAAATGAAGGAACGTACGTACTTAGAAGAAAGGATTAGGGGGCATGGGCATACCAGCTCTAGGGTAGAGCATGGCCTTTCTCTAAAGTCTCAACTTTCAGGTGAGAGGGAGCCTCAACCATCAACCTGTTCCCTCTCTACTTAGGTCTCTTCAGAGGGAGACAGATGTATGAAGTAAGGACATGACCGCTCCAAGGTGTGGTTGAGGGTAAGGTTTTTTATTGTAGATATAAGGGAAAGTACCGCCAGAGGAGTTGGAAGAGTCCTGAGCAGAGATAGAAAGTAGTAGACCAAACATGTTCAGTACATTGAACCAGGCCATGAGAAGAAAACAAAAGAGAGGATCCAAAGAGAGGGGGCCAAGAGGGCACATGGCTGGCATGTCAGGGTTATATCGGAATGAGAAGCTGGGGGAAGGGCAGCCCATGAGGTAGACATGGCACACAGACATACATGCAGGTAAAACACCCATACACATAAAACAAACAAGCAAAAGTTATGACATGGAATTCTATACTTGACCCTAACATCGTGAATTTGGAAGAAATTATAAGTCTTCCAAAATTCTTTCTACATTTCTTGTGTGAACTAGGTAGGAATTCTTTTCCCTAAATGTTTGCTCTAATGCCAACTTTTAGGCTTGATGCTCTCATGTGTGACCTCTTCTTTGTGTTTGTACCCATCTGCTCACAGAGACATTCATAGTACACCACACACATACAAACTTCCAAGTCCCATCTCTACCTAATCTTCCATCTGAGGGTGTCAAACATGAGTATTCTGGGAGGAGAAGGATCTGTCTCTAGATCAATAACCAGTACTTGGAGAAACAGCATCCCAGAACATAAAGGAAAACGGTCCCAGTCTGAACGATCTCTCCAGTTCCTTGATGTTTCTCCCTAGAGTTTGTATTGGATACATTTACTTCCATCAAGGGGCTGGTGCCAACTTCATGATGTGTATTTAGAACCAAATTTTAGCTAGAAGTCAAATTATAGGACATTGGGAATTACATGCCAAGCAGTTTTATGGGATTTATATCGGAGGCATGAGAGGAATTGGCTATTTTTTATTTATTTATTTTTTAGTGCGGGTTGTCTTCCTTCTCTGTAGTTTTATTAATGGCAAAGCAACTTAATATCATTTTCCCTAAAGGAACTCTATTTCCTTAGGTCATATTAGCCATAGTCATACATGGGATATATTCCCTTTTTTGGGTTTTATTATTGTGACTGGGGTTGTGATTCAATTTAGTCCACCAATCCAATTCTCCATGACATCATTGGCCTATGACCCCTGTGCAGGGGTGTGACCCAGAAGAAGAATGCGTCTACCTTCCTATTTCCATCATAAAGCTCTGCTTCGTGCATGCTTCTGCTAGTGCCTGCCCACTCCAATGCTTCCCTCTCTCCAGGGATTGCGGACCCTCCAGGGTTCCTACCATGCTGCCACGGCTCCAGACAGCACAAGGAGCACCCCACTAGGCTCAGCCACGGATTATGGATCTTCCAAGACAAAGGGCATCTTCATTTCCCCAAGTGACAGATCTTTCAGCCAACCTTAGAGCTGAAATATTACTTTGACAATTCTGGTTTTAAAACTTATTGCCCAAGTTTTGGGGCCACTCCCCAGTGACAAAATCAATCCAGGTTCAGGACAGGAGTCAAGTCTGTTGGAGACCTGGAGTTGTGATCATCTACCACAGAGTATGATTCTCTTCTTCAGGATGCTCAGAGCCCTCACAGATTAGAAACTTTCCTTTTGGCCCTCCTGGAGCCTGTAAGTGCCCACGCTCCCATTAGGAGCACTTGTCATCTCAAAGAGATGATTGGGTGCATATGAATTTTTTCTTTTCTAAGCCAGTCTCAAAAACATTGCAGATATGGTAAACAAAGGAGATTCATTTTAGTTATGCTTCAGAGGCAAGGTGTGTGTGTGTGTGTGTTAGGCTATGTACACACTTGTCCTGGAGTGTGGAGGCCAGAGGACTATATTGGTTGTGGTTCTTCAGGAAGCCATCCTTACGTTTTGTAAGACAGGGGCTTTCTCAGGCCTGGCGCTCCCTGCATAGTGGGCCAGGCTGAATGGCCGGAGATCCCTAGGTATTTATTTCTAGGAGACGGTCTGTTCTTGCAGACTCTGTGTCAGATGCTTTTTTGAATCTGCAATGCCGGATTTTATACAGCTAAAATGGAGGGGGGGTTATAGATTTTGTACTGTCTTTGTCAGGCACTGGCATCTTCTCACTAAGCTTTTTGTATCTCTACAACTGGCTAACTACAACTGTTGACACATCTTGTGACAGACCACAGGCGACCTTACATTGTAACCAAATGAATTATGAAAAGAATTTGATTTTCAAAGACTTAAAAGAAATTCAGAATTAGTGGTAAGAAACGACAGACTCAGAGCACGAGTGAAGATGATCTACTGTGACCCGGTTGATTTATTGCGTCATCTAGACTTTGCGAGGAGAGTTACAAACACACGGATACCCTGCGCCTTCACTGTGGTTGTATTGTCGGGTTTATCAAAGGCCACCCTGACATCTCCAACAAACAAGCTCTGAAAACCTGAAGCACCTTTCATGGTCTCTGCTGTCACCCTGGCCTCTTTTCCCCAGGCTTCGAGGCTGGTACCCAGGTGGCTTCCATGGTCTCTGCTGTCTCCCTGGCCTCTTTTCCCCAGGCTTTGAGGCTGGTACCCTGGTGGCTTCCATGGTCTTGGCTGTCACATTGGCCTCTTTTCCCCAGGCTTTGAGGCTGGTACCCTGGTGGCTTCCATGGTCTTGGCTGTCACATTGGCCTCTTTTCCCCAGGCTTTGAGGCTGGTACTACCCTGGTGGCTTCACTCCACTGCCTGACTTCCTCAGAACTGTAACATGAACGAGGGAACAGGATTTACCAGAGTCCCACGAAAACTTGTGAACCAAAGCCAGACTTGATTTTATTTGACACACTAAAGAAATGATGCCCACATGCTGGTCCACGGCCCTGGAGGCATCGACATCAACATCATTGGCTGGATGGAAAAGCGGGAGGGAGGGATGTACAGAGGGGTCAAGATCACCACACATCCCTCCTTCCCACATGGAGGGCGTCCCAGTCTTGTTCCCAGCCCATGGCATCTGTTCTTTCTGTTTTTCTTCTTGGGACACATTGCTGCAACTTCTGATAAACCAGTTCCATGTCAATTCAAAGGCCCCTCTGAAGGAGTCAGGCATGGCTAATCCAACCATTTAATGAACGACCTTAGCTCACCTTAAAGGGCTTCTCTGAATCAAGCTTCCCCCGTCTGCTTATTTCTCTGATTTTTTGCTTTTCTCTGTCACGGGTAGAAGACATGTCTGACTTGCCGACTGGGTCCTTAGTCCCCAGAGAAGGATCTGGAACAATGAATGACCGCAAACAGTATTCTGGATTGCAAGGAGAACTTTGCTGTTCTTTACAGTGCCTAACTCCCTTCCACCTCAGCGTCGTGTCCTGTGATAGCCGCTCTGAAGGGAAACACTGGAAATGGGGGAAACCCGGGAGAGCCTGAAGCACGACAGAATTATTACATTAGCTCCACACGCGGATCCCACCTGTTTTGTGACTGCAAGAACAGCACATTTTCCCCACCAGATAGAAACCCAGAACAGTGGGTTCCGCTTGTCGAGGGCCTGCCCCCGCGATGTTCGGATGGTCCCTTCCTTCTCTCTTGTGCTCTCAGCGATGTCTCAGTCACGTGAGGCCTTCCTGCCACAAGCCTAGGAATCTAGTCCTAGCAGAATTTGCTCTTTCAGTTAACAGTTTCTGTCCCATTGTTCTGTGCAGACAGAAGCCACCCAGCACATGTATAAACTACT
The DNA here is from genome assembly GCF_950005125.1 of Chionomys nivalis. NCBI lineage: Eukaryota > Metazoa > Chordata > Mammalia > Rodentia > Cricetidae > Chionomys > Chionomys nivalis. The sequence goes on from NC_080110.1 coordinate 35,603,638, forward strand.
GACTATAAATTCTTCTCATCTAGAAGGATTATTTTTGACTAAGCCATTTTAAAAAAAATACAATGAAAGCCTTAAATGTTTTTATTCTTTGAAATGTTGTACATTTATAAGATGAATTTTGATCATACCATATGCTGTTACCTCCCTCCACTCACCCTGGTGCCTCCACTCCATCTCCTTCCCAGTGTAGCGTCTTCCATTTCTTGATTAACTCATTAATAATACCTTAGGTTCAATTAGTGTTTCCCATATGCACATAGATGGGAGCCTAGGCACTGCAGCGTGGGAACTTACCATCAGTCACATCCCCACGTGACAGTGACTCTTCTTCCATCCACCTCCCTCAAGGACCCTCCCTCTAGAAAAGACAGTTCACCATGAAAGAACATTCATCCACAATATAACATCAGTGGGCTTATCTCACTGACAGATTTGTTGTGGTTGGGGTGCAGGGTAGTTGACCAGGGCATGTCTGGTTAAGATGTGGCAGTAGAGGGGCACAGGATCATCTGAGAAGTGGTACAACATTAGAAGGGGTGAAGGAACAATGAAGGGTCAACCACTACAACTTTGTTTGTGATCAACGTGGTGCTGATGCTGCTCCTGAGAGTACGGTGCCTTCAGATTAGGTCTAGTGAAGGCCAGATCCCCCAGGACAAACTCCAGCATAGTGTTATCATGAGGACCTTAAAACAAAATGAGCGCCAATACCCAAGTGACGTTATGAGTTTTCCCGGGAGTCCAAGAGTAGGGAATAGAAATGAGGGCAGGATAGGTATGAAAAATTGATATGTAAGCAACTGTTCAAAAAGTAGTAGGGTCCCACAATGAAGTTAAAATGATTTAGAGAATCATCTTACATTTGTAAAATAGTAGTACTCATGAGTATATTTTTGGTCTTCTCTGTAGAACGTTGCTTAACCTTAAAACTTAATAGTACCACAGAAGCAGATCCACCGAAGGCTCTAGAACAAAACTTCTCAGTTAAGCTTTGCTGATGAGCCCAGAGCACTTGTCATTTCGATCTCTTTGTTACTCAGTTCCCCTTTTCAGCCTTTCATACTGCCACCGCTTTGGTGTTTTGATTTGTACATCTCAAGAGATGAAAGGATTTGTTGTTGTGTGATATTTCCAGTAAATAGAAATACTTGGATTTCTGTTTCCTGGTGTCTTTGCATAAAATGCAACTGACTTTTGCACCTCTGGGTATGTGATAAGGCACTGTATATGATTATTTTGATCGCATCTAGCATATGCGTTCTGTATTAAAAAGAATCCCAATGCGAGGCCGACAAGATGGCTCCACAGTCTAAGGAACTTGCCATGACTGATGACCTGAGTTTGATCCTCAGGATCTAAGTGGTGGAAAGAGAAAGCAGACTCTGCCAATAGTTCTCTGACCACACATGCCGTGGAATGTGTCCGCACACTGAGGAAAGTAAGTGTGCTTTTACAAATCCAATTTCCAAATCCCTGTGCTGATTCCCTTACTGGTACACACCGAATAGATTTTCAATTTCATCGTCCCCACCCCAGTCCAGCTGTAGTGGAGGACCCTTCTATTGCATCCGGCTCAATAACTAACAGGGGTACGCACCACAGACACGAGGGTGTTAAGATCTGAGGTGCTTCAGGAATGCATGGGGTGTCGGCTCTCATCTGCTTCTTCACCAGTACACATCCTATTTTGTCTGGAAGACACGGAGTGGGTAAGGCTGTGGCTTCTTCTCAGCCTTAGCCAAATGTTCTTCATAATTGCAGCTTGTGAGAGAGAAGTGTGCAGGGCTGCGGTGAGGCGACAGTTGTGACAGGGAATCTTTTTCCTCTGCTCCCATAATTTCGGACGAGTAGATTCTCATTTGGGTGACTATGGAGGTGACCTTATTTGGAGGCTTGGGGGACCACAGAGACTGTACAGGCATCTTCTGGCTCCATGGTTTTCGACAGATTTTTGTCTGATTCTGACTTCCTTTCTGGTGATGTTACAGCCCACTTCCCAGCACTGCAGTAATATTTTGCTTCTGGGAATAACTCCTTATAGACTGATTTCTTGTAAGTTTTCTTTTTAAATTGAAATTATCAGCACAGTCACTTAAAAAAAAAATAAGTGTCTCCATAGACACTCCTCACATATACACACATATACATATACATGAACCTTAGCAAAGAGATCTATTTACCCACCAAAAAATATTCTTTCCTTTTCCATGGAGGCCCATGATGACTTGCAGCATGGAGAGGCAATTCAGCACAGAGAAGCCACCAAGACTGAGGCTACATTGCTTGACTCTTCTGCTCCATGTGTGACCATGTGACTGCCTCTTGGTGTTGGAAGTGAGTCAGTGTGTCCCATTTGTGGGCTGGAGTTCTGAGAAGCAGACGTGTGCTTTCCCTGGTGTATTTCCCCCTGGGATTCTAATAGTTTCTGAGTGCCCTTCAGCACTCCAAGTGAGGGTAGAACCTCAAGATCTAAGTAGCCTGTTTCCCTGAGTCACTGCATGGAGGAAAACCTCCTGTCAACCAGGGCTGCCCACACAGAATTGTCCCATAGTAAAAGAATACCAAAAAAAAAAACCTGTATTGTGCAAAGCTACTAAGATTTGGGGGCTTATTCTAACCAGAGGGACAGAAAAGATTTTCTTTTCAAAACAGGACAGATAAGAAGGTTTGGGGAGATGCTCAGCTGGCCAAGTATTTGCTGCCACAAGCAAGAGTTTTAACCCCAGAAGGTACACTAGAAGCTGGGAGTGCTGGTGTAGGCTTGCAGACCCAGTGCTGGAGAGGGAGGTGCCTGGAACTTCCTGGCTGCTTCCAGGCCAGTGAGAGGTTCTGTCTCAAAACGAGGTGGACAGATCCCAAGGAGCAATACCCAGTGCTGTCATCCGTCCTTCATGTACCCATAAACATGTGTCTCCCCGAAACCACTCAGATAACAAGTATTTTAGGCTTTTCAGGAAAGTATTCCCTCTCCTTCTCCTCTCCCTCCCTGCTCCCCGCTCTTCTCCATACCTATAGCATCTTAAAGCATGACAACCTCTCTCTCTCTCTCTCTCTCTCTCTCTCTCTCTCTCTCTCTCTCTCCTCTCTCTCTCTCTCTCTCTCTCTCTATATATATATATATATATATATATATATATATATATATATATATATATATTCTACCCCCACTTGGAGTGCTGAAGGGCACTCAGCAACTATTAGAATCCCAGAGGAAATACACCAGGGAAAGCACATATCTGCTTCTCAGAACTCCAGCCCACAAATGGGACACACTGACTCACTTCCAACACCAAGAGGCAGTCACATGGTCACACATGGAGCAGAAGAGCCAAGCAATGTAGCCTCATATATCAACTAAAATGCAGGCTTAACTCACACAAACTTTTAATATAAATAAGCAACAAAAATAACAATAATCACACAGCAAAAGCCTTACAAATGTTTTATGAATTATCTCTACTATTAACCAGCCTTCTTTGAAGACCAGGGAAAAACATCCAATCTCCCTGGGCAACCATCCCACCATGGATAGATCTGCACTATGGTCCAGAAGTTTCCTCATGTCCACACTGTCCTGATTTGCATTCTCAAGGGTCAGAATGGCTTAAAACTGGAAGCTGAGGCAGTGTTAGAAACTTAGACTCTATAGCAGTTGTTCTCAACCTGTGGGTCTCAACCCCTTTGAGGGTCACCTAAGAAAGACCATCAGAAATGCCAGACATTTACATTAAGATTCATAACAGTAGTTAAATTCCAGTCATGAAGTAGCAACAGAAATAACTTTATGGTTGGGGTCAGCACCACATGAGGAACTGTGTTAAAGGGCTGCAGCGCTAGGAAGGTGCAGAACTGCTACCCCACAGCCTGAGCTGGAGGAGCTCAGGGTCTTATTGTGTTAAGGTTTTTCTCTCTTAACTCTTGATTGGTTGTCCTCAGCTTGCTTACAGTTGTTGCGCCCGACTCAGTCTTAGAACCATCTAGAGTCAACCTACAGAAGATGAAGATGAACTCGCAGGCTGGAAAGAGCTATTTGGTAAGACCCCAAGTAGACACCTATATTTCCAGGCCCGCCACCTTCTCTTGGTCACCGAGACACTTAGGATGAAGATTGCTGCAGTTGGGACTGACATGTTCTCTTCCACCCAGGCCCTTGTCTCAGTCAGTGCAGTACCCAAGACCACTCAAAACTTCGCGGGACTTCACTGTGCAATGATAGGATGGGTAAATGATGGGCACTTCTGGAGCAGCTGCAATGGGATATTTGGAAATTTATGATATTGGGGAAACTTTATAAAGGACCATCAAGTGGGAAGAAAAAATTTTAAATTAGATAGAGATTAAATATAGCCTTAGCTTGTCTAAAACCAGAGACCTGAAGGAAACACACAAAAATGTTTAAAAAAAATAGTATGCCTGGGTGGTGGATTATGAGTGACTTTAAAAAAAACCTCTACGTATTTTGTGAAGATTTACCAATGACCCTATGTTGTAGTGAAAATTCTAATTGGTCTTAACAATAAAAATCCGAAGTCAGATATCAGAGTAAATGCTGAAAGATCAGAGAAGGAGCAGCCACTCTAGAAACCCTTAACCTCTACTGAATCCTCAGATTGAAGGAGCATGATCCTCTCCCCGCAAATCCCCAGACAGAATCCTCACACTGAAAGCTCTGAGCTCCTGTCTCCTCCTGCCTTATATTCCTTGCTCCGCCCAGCCATACCACTCCTGTCTTCACCTTCCTAGTGCTGAGATTAAAGGCGTGTGACTCCCAAGTACTGGGATTAAAGGTGTGAGCCACCATTGCCTGGCTCTCTTTCTCTTTTAGACTGGATCAATCTTGTGTAGCCCAGGATGGCCTTAAACTCACAGAGATCTGTCTGTCTCTGTCTCACAAGTATTGGGATTAAAAGTGTGCGCCACTGCTGCCTGGCCTCTATGGCTAACTAGTGGCTAGTTCCATTCTCTGATCTTCAGGCAAGTTTTATTTGTTAGATCACAAACAATATATCACCACACTATGTTGTTTTCTTTAAATGACAAAAAACAAAACAAAATCAAACCAAATAAAAACAAACCAAAACAAAATAGTCAAAGAGCATCTCTTATTGCAGGTTTTGGGAGAGCTGTACCACCCAGAGTAAGATTTCAGGATAAGTCCTGGGAGAAGATTTCTGGTGTCCCTGAGGAACAGGCCAGGAAGAAGACAGTCACTGGCAAATATGAGTGTAGAAATCCGTTTTAGGTCCAAGAAGATGGCATCTGCACTTGAGTGGCCTGTTTCCTCGAGGCCTGCAAGTGATCAGCTCCATCCGGTCTTATCGCAAAACAAATCTTATTTCCCTGTGCCTTGCTGGTCACCACACCCTCTCTTTGCTGTTTGAGTCTAGTGCTGGAAGCAAAGGAATCCAAAGGGCGTGTGTGTGTGTGTGTGTGTGTGTGTGTGTGTGTGGTGCAGAAGCACCGTGACTCCTCACATCTTCCCGCTGGAGTCAGAGCAGCTGGTCCCCATATTTTGCTTGTGGTCAGACTCCCACACCCCGACTCTTTTTGTGTTTATGATGGACTATTGTGCAGCTAGTCTTTCTGTGACTGTCCTCTACTTAGTCACCATACACACACAGGTGGGTTCTCAGTTGAAAACACCCATTGGTTCTCTCCTGTACACGTGTGTTCCTCTATGTGAGACGTTATTGGACATCCTACACAGCCTCAAGCACCGTGTTGGCTGTGACCTGTTCTGACCCTCCAACGCATAGTCAGGGCCTTGTCCTTCTTGATCAAGTGCTATGTTTAGAAGTGTCTTTCAGTGTCTCTGTGTTGAAGGCATAGGCCCCAGCCCATAGTGTTGATGGGAAGTGGCCCACCAGAAAGCAGTTAGTTCACTGGGGGAATGCCCTTGAAGTGGCTCCTGGAACCCAGCCCCCTTTTCTGTTTCTTAGCCATCCTGTGTAGATGACCTGTAGGTTTGTTCCATGACATGTTTTTCACCATGATCTTTTATCTTGACATCGATTCAAAACTACGGCAGCTAACGGAACAGGACTGGTGCTCGAAACCGTGAGCTACACAAACCCTTCCTCCTTGAGTTGATTTATTGTTTGTTGTTGTTTTGTCCCAGCCACTCAAATCTGACAAACACCTCATGGCAAAAAGGAGAAATCAGGTGACTGTGTTTAGATTACCTTTAGACCTTTGTGGGGTCCTTGCGTTCATGCGCCTTACATAATGAATGCCACATCTTCAGCTCATGGCTGAGTTTTGATAGGCCTGGGACCTGGCAAGAGGTATTTATCTGTGTGCAAATGTATAAAACCAGAGCTGCAAAGTCTTTAGCCCCAGAAATGTCGGGGGCCTTTGTATGAGGTGGAACTTGATATGTGACCCTTGAGCAGGACCCTGACTGTGATGGTTATTATTATTGACTTGACAGAATCTAGAATCATCTAAGAGTCAAACCTCCGGGCACATCTGTGAGGGAGTTTCTAGATTGGGTTAGCTGAGATGGAAAAACCTACCTTAAATATGGTAGCGCCATACTATGGGTTGGGGTCCTCGACTGAATAGAAATGAAGGTCATGTGACTGGTACCTCCAGCCTTCCTCACTGTGATGTATCTACTCAAGTTGTGAGCAAAAGTAAACCCTTTCTTCTTTGAGCTCTTTTTGTCCAGTGTTTTGCCATGGAAACAAGAAGAGTAACTAATCCATGGGAAGGGGCCAAGCTGTGAAGGAAACGGCTTACTTCACATCTCAGAAGTGCTCTGTGCAGGAAACAGTTTGCCCCTCATCTCAGAAGTGCCCTGTGCAGGACACGGTTTGCCCCCCATCTCAGAAGCGCTGTGTTTCTCAAGTCTTACACACACAGAGCATCAGGGGAACCAAGATTAATTTTCATCTCTTCCTTTATAGACAAACAAGATCTGGCTTTTATACTTAGGCAGTTTATAATTTTATAAGTTGTAAGGAGGGAAGAAATTAATAATTACAGAATAACCATTTTCCTTGATAGATTAATTACAATACTGTGATCCAGAAAGTTTAATGTACCCAAGACCACACAGCCTGTGAGAGAATAGTTACTTAATTATTTTAAAAATTAGAGCCGGATTCTTTGCCGCCAAGCAGATCTCCCCAAAAGGCAGTTTTGTTCTGAGGCCTTACAAGTTTCCACCTGGGTTTCATTCTGTCCTTGTAAATCTTTTGGGTCAAATTACATAATGTTTGGATTCAGACTACCTACCGCAAAGCCTAGCACATCATACACTCAATAAATGATTATTAATATTCAAAGTACAAAAGCTTAATTACACACCAACACTCTATGTGAACAGGAATGTGCCTGTTGACTGCATTCCCATTTCATGAGGACAGTACATTCACCAATTAACGACACTTACCAGACCGCTCATCTCAGTGAGCAACCACTACAGCCTGCCATTTACTGTCCAAACGTTCTGAAGTCATCCTCACCACCTTCCTTTCCTGTGCCTTACCCAATATGCTATCCAGTGTCACCCAGTGCCATCAGTGCCATCCAGTGCCATCCAGTGCCATCCAGGGTCATCCAGTGCCATCCAGTGTCATCCAGTGTCATTTCATCCAATGTCACCGAGTGCCATCCAGTGTCACCCAGTGCCATCCAGTGCCATCCAATGCCATCCAGTGCCATCCAGTGTCATCTCATCCAGTGTCACCGAGTGCCATCCAGTGTCATTTCATCCAGTGTCACCCAGTGCCATCCAGTGCCATCCAATGCCATTCAGTGCCATCCAGTGTCACCCAGTGCCATCCAATGCCACCCAGTGTCATCCAGTGTCATTTCATCCAATGTCACCGAGTGCCATCCAGTGCCATCCAGTGCCACCCAGTGCCATCCAGTGCCATCCAGTGCCATCCGGTGTCATCCAGTGCCATCCAATGCCATCCAGTGCCATCCAGTGTCACCCAGTGTCATCCAGTGCCATCCAGTGCTGCTGTTTCTCACTGCTGCAGATCTGTGATCTGATCAACTCTCCCCACCTCCCATGCCTCCACCCTAGTGCAGGCCACCATACCTGGGTCATAGTCATTGCTCCCACCCTACCTTAGAACCCTACTATAGAACACATGTCAGCTCACAGGAAGCCCGCTCTAGCTGTTCCTCCTTCCCTGCTCTGGGGGCCTCTGCTCCCACCTCCCAATGTGTCTCTCCTCTCTTTGACGTTTTTTTCCACATAAGCTTCAATTCTGTTTTCCCGTTACATGGTGTACTGGCTGGTTTTGTGTGTCAACTTGACACAAGCCAGAGTCATCAGAAGAAGGAGCCTCAGTTGAGGAAATGCCTCCATGAGATCCAGTTTTAGGGCATTTTCTCATTTAGTGTTCAATAGGGGAGGTCCCAGCCTATGGTAGGTGGTGCCATCCCTGGGCTGGTGGTCCTAGGTTCTATAAGAAAGCAGGCTGAGCAAACCAGGGCAAGCAAGCCAGTAAGCAGTACCCTTCCACGGTCTCTGCATCAGTTCCTGCCTCTGGGATCCTGTCCTGTTTGGGTTTCTGGCCTAACTTCATTCAGTGATTAACAGCAACGCTGAAGTGTAAGCCAAATAAACCTGCTTCCCCAACTTTCTTTTTGATCCTGGTGTTTCTTCGCAACAGTAGAAACCCTGATTAAGACACATGCTGAATTTGTCTAGATCTTTAGGAACATAACCATTCCTTTGTGTCATGGTTGAATCTAATCAGTTGGTTGTCAATGCCACACATAAGAACTCTCTGGATGAGAGATAAAGAGTCACCTTTGGCCTAGCTTTCATCTCTAAAAATTCTGCCTTGGATTGTAGGGGCTGTTTGGTATCACATATAATTTTTAATCAGTTCACAAAACCTGACCCACTTAATGTAGTATCTTGCTGAATTTGGACATGTGAATGCCCAGGAAACCAAGACAGCAAAGCCCAACTATCACCTCCAAAAGTTTCTCAGACCTCTGTGGGTTTTTTTTTAAGCACTTGACATGAATCTTGTTCTCTTAAGAATTTATTTATTTTTTTGATGGGCTCTCCTGAAGCCCAGGCTTCAAACTCACTGTATATTGGATGAACTCCTTATCCAACTGTCTTCATCTCATAAGGGCTGGGATGCTGGCATACACCGATACATTGTTTTCTGGGGTGCTTGGGTCAAATCTAGGTTCTCATGCATGCTAACTAGCACTCCACCAGCAGCAGAGCGCCATCTCTAGCTCCATGATTGACATATAAATGCTGCATTTCAACTTGGGCATAAAGTTGTTCTTTTAAAGAGAATTTCACAGGGAAATCTACTGTGCAGTCAGAACCGAGAATCCTGTAGTTAACCCTAATAAAGTAATCTCCTGAAATATGCACAGGTAACCCTGCTTTGGGCTCCGGGGAGACTTCATATGTCCTTTTTATGGGTGCTTAGCAGAGTGACTGGTGGACAATTTCTGCTCAACACATTCTTGGCTCATGAACAAAGAAACAGGCATTAAAAGGCCCATACAGTGTCCTACTTTTCCTTCCCATTGCTGTGATAAAAACCATGACCAAAAGCAATTTGGGGAGAAAGGGGTTTATATCAGCAGATAGCTTAAAGTCCATCATGGAGGGAAATTAGAGCAGGAACTCAACGCAGGAACCTGGAGACAGAACTGGAAAAGACACCATGGAGGGAAGCTGTTTACTGGTTTGCTGTAGCTCAACTTGGTGTTTAAGCAACCCAGGAGCAATTAATTCCCCATGGGTGGCATCTGTATCCAGAGTGGGCTGGGTCCTCCCACAGCAAGCATCGATCAAGAAAATGTCCCGCTGAGATGCCTCCCAGCATCCTAAGGGAGGCATCAATTAAGAGGACTCCAGTTTGTGTCAAGCTGACAGGACCTGACCAGCACACGCAGCTTGCTGAAGATCACATAGCTAGTAAGTGACAAGAATTCTAACCCATCTGTCGCCAACACTCGCAGCCGTTGTACTCTCTTGCTCAACCCTTGACCCGAGAAGATGAGAAGGGCCAGAACAAGATGAAGCTGGTGCCATTGAATACATCTTTGAAAATATTGCCACTTCTAAGGTTTTCTGATTTGATACTGGAGGTGTTTGAGGCTACTTGGCTAGGCTGTGTCTTTTTAGGAGTACGGTGATTAAGTTGAAGGGGATGCTTAGTAATTTAGTTTCCCCTGGACATAACTGAAATATATTACATTTTAGGGTCAAACAGAAAACTTTCTGTTGAAATCATGTTTTATAGTAATTGAGCCACTATTACTCTAAAACAACATAAATCTGTGTTTCTGAGATGAAAGCACAAACCACAGACCACAGGCTGACATTCACATATTAGGCTGTGGTTAACTCCTGCTTTGAAACTTTTATCTTCATACTAGATATTTTCTGTAAAACCCTGCGTCTGGGTAGTGGGTGTGGGGCTATGAGCAAGACATTGGAGAGAAAGTTATCAAGAAATGTGAGAAGGGAATGTCATCAAGGGTGACATTGAGGACCACTGAACTCTATGCTTAAATACTCTGGCTAAAGACTGGATTTTTCTGTATTCTCTCAAATTTTTGTGCTGAAGCATTTACCTCCAGTGTGGCTGAATTTGAAAGTGGGGTCATTCCAGGAAACATCCAAAGTTCACTGAGCTCACAGGGTCATGTCAGAGTCTAAAGGATTAGTGTCTGCATAAAAAGAGATGGTATTTGTCTTCTCTTCCTCCAAGTGCAGATTCCAAGGAAAGGTCCCTTGAGGAGAAGATGGGTGTCTACAGGACAAGATGAGAGCCCTCATTTGAAGCCATGCAACCAAAATTCGTTCTTGTACTCCTAGTCTTCAGAACCAGAAGAAGGGCAATTGTGCTGCTTGGGTCTCTCCAGCTTTGTATGCAGGATGCCAGCTCTTAGCAGAGGAGACCAGGCGACAAGAAAGATGTGAGCAGGACTAGTAAGATGTCACCTGCTACAGAGACTGACCATCTGAGCTAGATTCCTGGGACCCACACTATGGAATCAGAGAGCCTTGCCCTGCAAGTTGTCCTCTGACCTCCAGACTCCTGTAGCACACAATACCCCCCCCCCAACTCTGCCACGTGAACAAAAGTAATGAATACATAAATAAACAATTAAATGCAATTTTTAAAAAGACTTGAACATGTGATGTGCTAAAATTCCTATTTTCTAATACCATGTTAGAGGATTTGTTGGTTTGTCACCAGAATCTTAAAAAAAGTTTAAAAACCAGTCTGAAATTTCTGTAAGCCATTTTTTTCTAGATAAAAAGCATATGAGTGCCATCTGCCAGTTTACTTATTTGAATAGAATTAATTAGAATATTACAGAAAGATGATGACTCAGCAGGCTTATGGAAAACGTGGGTGGGATTGCTCCCATGAATAGATGGATATTTGGGAGGCCAACAGGATTTTAGGAATAATTAGTTTAAAATAATTATTGTAGTGCCTTTTGTTCTTGCTTAAAGGAATGTCTATCAAACTTCTTAATTTATTTTAATTTGAATTTGCTAACCCTTCAACTTTCTTTTGTAATTATATTGTGTTTCCTTACTGTCTTGCCCAAATATGAGTTGCCAGTGTTTTATGTTTTCATGGTTAGAAACTGGTTTAAAACAATAGTTATGAACTCAATCTTTGTGGGCGTTCCTGCTTTGGAGAGAACAGAGGAGAACATAAAAGACTTTTTCTCCCAAGGAAAAAGCAAGAAAAGTTAAGAAAGAAAGTTTTCTGTGGGGCTAAGGAAAGCTATTGTCTGTACCAGAAAGCCTTGATTGACAGAAATCCAGAGAGAAGGGTGCTTTTCCTTTTTTAAAGTATTTATTTTAGTTTTTGAGATTATAATTATATAATATTCCCCTTTTCCTTTTTGTCCTCAAACTTCCCATATGTCCCTCCTTGCTCTTTTTCAAATTTATGGCCTCTTTTTCAATAATTATTTTCACACACACACACACACACACACACACACACACACACACACACAGAGAGAGAGAGAGAGAGAGAGAGAGAGAGAGGATAGATTAGATAGATAGATAGACAGACAGACAGATAGATAGATAATTCCTATGTACATAAATACAATTTGCTCAGTCTATGTGATGTTATTTACATATATGTTTTCAGTGCTTACCGTTTGGTATTGAAAACCAGTTAGTGTGTTCTTTGGGGAAGACTTTCTCTGTTCTCAGCATGGTTGCCTACAGTTCTTTGTCTAAGGTTGAGCTCTTATGGGCTTTCCCGCCTCCACTTCACCGTGTCTACTGTTGTTCTTGTTTGGCTCATGTTTAGGAAATCATATTAGTGAGATTTTATGCGTGTGGCTTCTGATATTACTAGGAGACACACCCATAGAGCAAGCTCCCCGATCCCCTGGCTCTTATACTCTTTCCACCCATCCTTTTGCAGCGAACCCAGAGCCTTAGGTATGAGAGTTGTTTCATAGATGTACCCATTGGGATTAGGCTCCACAACTCTGCATTTTGATTGGTTGTGGTTTTCTGTAATGGTTTCCATCTGTTGCAAAGAGACATTTCCTTGATGAGAGGGTGAGGGCTACACTTACCTGTGGGTAGAAAGACAAATATTTAGAGTCTAGTCAGGGATTATTATGGTTTAGTAAAGTGGTGGTTATAGGTTCTCTTCCAAGATCCATGACTTCACAAACCCTAGGTAGTTGGTTAGGTTTCTTGGACCAAACATAATTTCTATCTGGTTGAAGAAAGACCTTAAGTCCAATTAGAGAGTCGCTGGTTACTGCTGAACTGTGTGCGCCACTCCTGTCTTAGAGACATACGCTATGCTGGTCACTGTTGTAATTTATAGGTGTTGTAGTTTGGCTAGGAATGTTGATTGCTTTTCTGCTTCGGAAGCCTGCATGGCACCATGAAACGGAGTCCTCAGTGAGGAGACTTTTAGATCGCTCAAGAGTCTTGGGGCCTTTTTAAAATTCATGTCATCAGCAACAGTGACTTACTGTCCACCTCTGCAAGGACAAATAAGGGCAGAAGTCTATAATGTTTTTGGAGTCTTTTGGGCAACCCTGACCAACAGGGCTTCTCGTGTGTGGTACTGGGGTTTGTATTATGTGATCTTTGGTTCTTGGGGGGAACATTGCCAGCACAGACAAGAAAATTTCATTTAAACTATATATATCACTAATAGATTCTTTGTGGCTGTTTCAGACATCCATACCGTGATTTTACCCTTTTCTTTGTCTTCTATGTTTATTTTCCTTCACTTGCCCCTTAGAGCCAACCCAGTTTTTCCCATTCCCAGTCAGACCGTATATACCAAGCTAGGGCCCTCTCTTTCTTTCCCTACCCTAACTCCAACAGGGCAAGGGTCCTTATAACTTTCCTGGTTTCTGCAGTTACTCCAGGCTGTGTACTCATGTCTAAAGATTTCCAGCTAGGAGCCTAAGATGAAGAAGAACGTGCAATGTTTGTCTTTATGGATCTGCTCACTCTTCTCAAGTTGATCTCTTCTAGTTCCATTCATTTACCTGCCGAGTTGCAGGATTTCATTTTCCTTACCGATGAACAGTATTCTATGAACGCATATGCACCACATTGTCGTTATCCATTTGTTGGCTGAAGAACATTAAGGTTTTTTCTATTTCTTAGCTGTCTTAGTTAGGGTTTCTGTTGCTGCAACACCACGATCAAAAGTCAAGTTGTGGAGGAAAGGATGTTTTTGGCTTACACTTCCATATCACTGTTCGTCACTGAAGGAAGTCGGGGCAGGAACCTGGAGGCAGGAGCCAATGCAGAAGACATGGAGGGGCACTGCTTACTGACTTGCTCTCCATGACTTTGCTCAGCCAGTTTTCCTCTAGAACCCAGGACCACCTGCCAGGGATGGCACCACCCACAGAGGCCAGTTTTTAAAATGGCATTATAGCTGGATCTTACGGAGATATTTCTTCAGTTGAGGTCCCTTCTGCTCTGGTGACTACTGCATCAGGTTGACACATTTTTACTGGTAATAGAGTGTGTGGGGGCGTCTCTCTGTACCTGGGGCAGCTTCCTGGTCTAGCTAACGGTAGGGATGGTAGAAAAACTCACAGGGTAAACGAGCCACACCTTGTGACAAATGGCGTTGTCGGGATAAATCAGAGCTGAAAAAGTTCTAGAAGGTTGGCCAATACCCAGACTCAGGAAGCCTTGTCCTGCACTGTTTGGCAGTGGAGGAAGGACCAGCAAGAAGAGAGAAATTGCTCTATCCTCTGCATTCCTGTGATGGTGAACTCCAGGGCCCTTCATGAAGACAGAGGTAAAGATAAACCAGCAACAAAGGAAATGGAAGCCGACCTTCTCCCACGTCACGACTGGCATCATAAAAAGGTCCACGATTGGAGAACTGAGAGCCGGACTAACTTTACATGGTTTCATCTTATAACCCAGATCCAGCTCACTGGATTTAAGAGAAATAAGAATAATCAGAACTCAGGCATTGTTAGATGGAGCAAAGGGTTGCCTCTACCCTCTGAGAAAGACAATTAAGTATCAGACTTCAGCCATCACTCTCTTTTGTGTAAGTTGTTGAGATATGAGAAGAGTTAGGAAGCCAGTAAGAGATGGAAAGATGGAAGTTAGGATCCAAAGGAAAGGCACTACTGGAAGCAGACCCATAAACTGACTTTGAAACAACTGCTGAACAGACAATTTTAGCTTTGGTTGGGAAAATGAAGAGAGGGAGTGAAAAGATAAACGGCATTCATGGAGCTGGGCCGCTGTGGAGAGGAAATCTTGTTGGAGAGGGTACTGCTTCAGTGTTCTGTGTCACCTCATCCCTGTGCACCCTGCCGGGAGAGCAGAAACAGCTCCTCTAATGTTAGAGCCCGAGGGCGGCACTGAGAGCCGTGTTATGTCACCTAGCGTGTGCCAGCTTGTGAGACAGAGCAGAGACTCGGTTCCATCAGAGACAAGTTTAACATGATTACTTTGAATGCTTTCTATCCAGACGATGATTGAGAAGTTAAAAAAAAAAAAAGATGCTAGATATCTCAACAGTTGTTTTTTAAAGATAGGGTATTTTAGAGAGAGAGAGAGAAAAGAAGAAAAACAAAAAACATAAAAACAATAAACAAAGTCAAGCAACCCCCCACTACCAACAAAAAGCAAACAGAACAAATACAAAAACCCAACAAAATAGAACATTTTTAATTGAAAAATAAAATGTTTGAATTGAAAGTCAACATGTTGTAGCCTTAGATCAAATGTTACAGAAGCAAAAATCAGTTAACTTGAGTATAGACAAGTGGTGTATCTATAATTAAAAGTAGATTGTTTGGACCAGCAAGTTCTGAGCAAGAAATATTGTCAAGGGAACAAGGACATCTCATAATGGAGGAAAGGGAAACACAAGAGACCATAATCCTAAACGTGTGTTCTTCAAAGTGTGAACAAAACGGACAGACACACAAATTCATAGTCATGGTGGGAGGATAATATATTCTTTGTTTTTGTTTTTTTGAGACAGGGTCTCTTTAAACAGACCTAGAACTTGCTATGTAGACCAGGCTTGCCTCAAGCTCACAGGATCCACCTGCCTCTGCTTCCTGCATCATAGACTCTTCGTAAGAGTTGAGGAGACAGAAAGTTAGACAGCGCCCAGGAAACACAAACTGCACTGTCATCAATAACATTAATAGGATTTATAAAGCAAAATACTACACCCAACAGCTGCATGATATTTACTACCGTGTTTACTGTTGGTTTGGGGGCTTGTTATTTTCAAGTATACCTAGACTGTTTGCCATGTACTACACGTTAAGATAGAACATGCACTAAGTCTTGGAAAAGCAATATTAAAAAAAAAGACAGAATTTGTCCAGACCATGTTCTTGGGACATAACAGAAAAGCAATCAAAAGAACTCTAGAAAAGTCGAGAATTTGGAAATTCAACAATGCATTTCAAGGAAGGAGATACAGAAAGAGGAGGAAGGACATGCTTTGGGGACAAGGTCTCATTATGCATCCTTAGCTGGCTTGGACCTCACGATATAAGCCAGGCTGCAGCAAACTCAAAGACATCATCTTGCCTCTTTCTCTTGAGTGTTGGGATTAAAGGTATGCCTCACCATGCCCAGTAAGAACATATTTTTAATAAATTATAATGAATCAAGTGCTCTTAGGGCTCTATAAAGAGGTAGGCAAATTACGTAAAAAGTAGAAGGCAAGACATAATGAAAAATGGAAAAGATTGCAATTAAAAAACATAAAGAGTTATGAAAACATTGATTCAATGAAAAACTATAGTCTATAAAGAAGTTTAAAAATAAATGTATATGAAAATATGTTTTTAAAAAGAGATAAACTTCAAATCACCAATAGCAAGGGTGAAAAATGAAGTGAAACATTATTAGAGACCCTATGGCTTAAAGTAGTTAATGATCTTCATAGTGGTATCATATTTGTGTTTTAATAAATAAAGCTTGCCTGAAGATCAGAGGGCAAAGCAGCCATACCAGTCATCCGTACAGGCCAGGGACTGGTGGCACACGCCTACAATCCCAGGACTCAGAAGACAGAGGCAGATGGGTCTCTGTGAGTCAAGGCCACACTGGGCTACACAGACTGAATCTGATTAAAAGAGAAACAGAGTTCACACAAAGGTGATCCTAGCACTTGGGATCACACACCTTTAATCCCAGCACTAGGGAGGTGGAGACAGGAGCGACATATGGCTGGGTGGAGACAGGAGATATGGTTAGGTGGAGACAGGAATATAAAGGGTAAGAGCCAGGAGCTCTGTGGAGTGTGGAGTATAGGGTGTGGAGTCTTCAGGGTTTGTGGAGACAGGATCATGCCCATTTTCGATCTGAGGAGAGGTGGAAGCTGGTGGCTGGCTGCTTTGCTTTTCTGATCTTCAGGTTGAACCCCAGTATCTGTCTCGGGTTTTTATTATTTTTACTATAGTTATACTGACAAACAGCTTAGATGAAATTGAAATTATTTCTTTAAAAACACAATTTTTTGATAGATTGGGTATTTATATGGTTCAACATGTGTTGCAGACATTATATTTATAATTTAAAATTCTCCAGCTAAGAAAATTCTATGCCCAGAGAGTTTACCTAGTTAAATTTCCCAAATAGTTAAGAAATAAGAGCAACTCCCTACAAATTTACAAACAATGACAAAAGCTCCTGCTATTGCTGTGTCCTTCCCCCTTTTGTTTGATTCTCAGCATCTGTCTGAAAGCAAAAGAAACTGAATTTTCATAGCCTTCTAGAAAAAGTCTGAATTCAAAGGAAAATGAATATGTAAGTCTTACTCATGGGTGTTTACAGAATTCGCAACACTTTCATTGCTCCTGAACTCAATCTTTTCTAACGTTTTAATTCAAAGCCAGGTGTTTGCCTTGTACTTGGGAATGTCTGTCAAAGAACTTCATCATACCATCAAAACTTTGAGGGTCTGTCTTTTAATGACAATCAACATTTTAGTTACTTTTGGAATTCGGCGTTTCTATAAAAAAAAAAATAGGTCAGCCCACTTGTTCCCAGCCCGAGATTGGTTTCAAATGATAGACTCAGATTAAATCATGAGGTAAACAGAAACCGTCTGAGCAGCCGCAAAGGAAGAAGCCTGCTTTTTCGTTCCGCCCTTCTCAGAAATACAAGGTGCCCCGGCTAGATTAGACCCTTTAGATCCATTCTTTATCACGGCTATTTGATGTAGTTCCAGCTTACATCAAACACAGGAAGCATCCAAAGCCCTTTGAGTTGCAATGACCGAGGCTACCCTTTTCCAAGACTCCAGGGACCGAAGAACAGTCCCAGGGAGACTTCCTCAGACTCTAAGGGCTTGCACCCTGCCTCGCGGCGAGCGACCTGGCGCTGTGGACTTTCTTCCTCCATTCTTGTCCGAAGCTGCGTTTATTAGACTTCCAGATATCTGGTTTCTCAGTCAAGGGCGGTTTTCTGATGCGCTGCTGACATTCCACCGTCTAGCATATAGAATGCGTTACTGTAACGGAGGTGCTTTCGGATACAGCACCTTTAAGAACATAGGTCGTGCCCCGCCCCCGCCCGCGGTCCCCTCCACCAGCTGTTAGCAACTGTCCCTTGCACAAAGTTAAATGCTGTATTCAAGTTCTTGTGACTTTTGTTGTGTTGTCTTTCTTTTCCTTCTGGTACTTGGATAATCACAAATCCACCGCTACTCTGCTGTAAGCAGGGTGCTGGGGACTGCGCACACTAAAATGAAGAGGACAGTGTTGGTGGATCTGGGGATGTGGCTCAGGAAAAGAGGGCCCCACCTGTGTGAGGCTCTGGGTATGGTTCTCAGTGGGGGGAAAATCAAAACGATACCCAGAAGACAGAGTTCTTACCCTCAGAGAGCTCAGCACACATTTGAGTATGGTATGCGCGTATTAAGTGTGGGTGGTAAATGAGGTGTAAATAGGATTTGTCTTTATGCCTGGCAGCAATACCATATTGTCAACTTGAAATTTGTTAAGAGAGAAGATTTTAAGTGTTCCATCAAAGCACACATGAACACATGCACGCACACATACACATACGCATGCACACACACTCAAACACACACACATGCGCTCACACACGCACACATGCGCACTCACACATACACACAAATGGTGACAGTGGATCGTGACAGGTCTGACAATTTGACTCTGATAATCGGAAAATGGCGCATCAGATCACACTGGGGCCTTAACTATGGCTCTAGCTTTTATTTGTCAGTCACATGTTTTAAAGTATGAAAGAGAAGAAAGATGTAGAGGAGATAGAAAGAGGAAATAAGTGTAAAGTGAGGAATGGGAAATAAAATGTCAAAGAGTTGAAAATTACTGTTTCTATGACTGTCCGTGTCCCTGGAGAGCACTTCTGCCCCTGAGCCCTTGTCACCCGAGAGCAGCATCAATGCTCTTCCGCAGTCATCTTAAAGAATGTTCTCAGCTGTGTTTATTGAGCTGGCTCTTCCGGGAGTGGCGAGAGCGTGTGGTTAGCATCGTGTGGTTAGCATCGTGTGGTTAGCATCGTGTGGTTAGCATCGTGCGCTCCCATCCTGACTCACTGAAAACTGTCCCCTCCGGGGAGAAGCCCATGTCTTCCCTCCTGCTCTTTAGTCTCATCCCTGATGTGGAGAGCTGCACCATCTAGATTTTCTGCTCTAATGACCAGTGCTGAGATCAACCCTGTTTTCTCGTCCAAACCCACCCCTCACTAGCCTTCCATGGACTACTTTAGGTTTAAACGGGGAAAGACCGCTTTTGACACACGGCGTTAGGAAGATTAATGTTTAAAACACTTGTTGTCACATCCAGAAACTTCCTAGATTCGGTAATTTAGAACGGGCAGTAGAATTTGGTTGGTGATATGGATTATTCTGATGTCTCTGTTGTTATTAGTGCCTGAGAAGGATGGGTTGAGTCTCCAAAGGGACTTTTGACGTCATTCCTTCCTTCCCTGCCCCTCAAGAAGTACAGAGTTTATATTCATCTTTTCAACTTGCCTGGCAAATTTCAATGTTGTAATGTAATCAGAAAGAAAAGGGAGGACATGGTCACTCTGGGAAAACATGACAGCAAGTATGCGGGACATTGAAGTGGTGGCGAAGGTGGGCCTCATCAACCCACGACCATTCTAGCCCAGAGCCACGCTCCTTTCTAGCTTCCAGTGATGGGATGACTAAGGCTTTCTGTCTCTGCAGAGCCAAATGACTTCCTAATCACCTTGAAGACCTCATCCAAATGCATACTAAAAAGACTGGCCAGGAGAGAAGGTCCCCTATGTGGACAAGAGCTGCTGGCTCAAAGGGGCACAGAGGGTGGCGCGTGTGTGCTTCCCAGTGTGTTTTACCTCTTAAAGGCAAACTGAGCCAGAGTCAGCAGAGAAGGAAGAAAGGAGGATGGGTATTAAGGAGAAATGGTGGTGGGTAATTATTTTCCAGGTGTGGGGAGTGGAAGAGGGATGAGAACTGCGTGCGGCTTTTGCAGACCCCGCTGCTCAGTTCAAGAGAGGCCTGAAGCAGGACTCTTATTGCTACATGCTTGGGACACGGGGCCTCTGTGTGAGGCTGCTTGGGTTGAGACTCTTGTGGTTGTGAACAAGTTACTTAATCTTGGTATCTCAGTTTCTTCATCCCAATTAAATTCATTTAAATTAAATTAGACTAATTTAATCAATGGAAAGCACCAAGCTGAGTGTTTGGCTTCTGGTGAGCGTCAGTAAGTTTGAACTGCTATTCGCTATTATTATTTGAAGAAGACAAACCTCCCAAAGGGAAAGAAGATTATTTACATTGATACACACACACACACACACACACACACACACACACACACACACACCATGCACTATATGCTCAGGGATAAGCATGTTAGTCTCTCCAGAAAAAGATGTATGTGTATATGAATTAAAGGACTCTAATCTGCCATTCCAAAGTGTCTCTTTGCAATCATTTTAACTACACAACAAACCTAAAAGAAATGAAGTGTAAATTCTGATGTTATACCACATTGACACGATAAAAATGATTGACAGTGTATGGAGAACGCAACTGCTCCCACCCTACTCCCTGTTCAACTGCTCTGTAGGCTGGAATGCTCTGTGCAGTTGAGACATGGCCGGTAGCCTTTGGGGGTAACTGTGGGCTGTCAGCTCTGTGTGGAGACTTTCTCAGCAGCTGGCTAACACCGTTTTCATTCCCTTCAACTAACAAATGGAGGGAAACAGAAGCTCGGACTGAAAACAGAGGAGAAATGAGCAGGCCCCAGAAAAAGGGAGGAAGAATAAACCAGGAAATCCTTTTTTTGGGGCCAGAGTCTTTCTAGGAACCATGAATTACTGTCTCCACAGTCGCCATGGGAATCATCTCCTTCTCTTTTGTATAAGGCGTTGCTATGTGTCCACGTCACAGTCATTTCTTTACTTTTTTTGTTATAATTTTCAGAGGTCCCTCTCCTACTCCCCTCCACTCTCCTCCCGCTCTCTGTTTAGTTACCAAGTGTGTCTCTGTGTCCTCGCAGAACTGTGAAGACAGAGCACACACGCTCAGCTGACACCAGTGTGCAGAGTCAGAGGGAAGTGATGTCCACACCTGCACGCAGAGTGAGCAGCAGAGAGAACAGACTGTCTTCTAGGACAAAGAAAAGATGTAGCTCTTCCAAACGACACATTCACACATACTAACATACACTAACACACTCACACACATACACACACACTAATGCACACATGCACATATACACATACGTTCACTCATACGCCTACACACATATACTCACACACACAAACACACTAATACACACATGCGCATATACACATAGGTTCACTCATACACATATACACACACTAATACAATACACATGTACACATATACATACATATACACACATTAACATACACTTACACACATCTATACACACAAACATACACAATACAAACACATAACACATACACACTCTCACATCTATACACACATATACACATACACAGACACAAATACACACGTACTAACACACATATACACACATACTCACATACACACATATACACACACCTCACACATCTATACATACAGACATACACATACACACCAACATGTCCATATACACTAACACATTCACACATGTACACTAACATACACCCACACATTTATACACACTAACACGCATACACATATACACACACATACTCACATACACACATATACACACACCTCACACATCTATACATACAGACATACACACACACACCAACATGTCCATATATACTAACACATTCACACATGTACACTAACATACACTCACACATTTATATACATACACACTAACACACATACGCATATATACACATATGTACACACAAACTCCCTCACACATCTATACACACAGACATACATACACACACATATATACACACATATGTACATACACACTCCCTCACACATCTATACACACATACATACATACACACGCATATATACACACATATGTACATACACACTCCCTCACACATCTATACACACAGACATACTAACACACACATATACACATGTGTACATACACACATCTATACACACAGACATACTAACACACATATACACACATATGTACACACACACTCCCTCACACATCTATACACACAGACATACTAACACACACATATATACACACATATGTACATACACACTCCCTCACACATCTATACACACAGACATACTAACATACACATATACACACATATGTACACACACACTCCCTCACACATCTATACACACAGACATACTAACACACACATATATACACACATGTGTACATATACGCTCCCTCACACATCTATACACACAGACATACATACACATGCATATATACACACATATGTACATACACACTCCCTCACACATCTATACACACAAACATACATACACACGCATATATACACACATATGTACATACACACTCCCTCACACATCTATACACACAGACATACTAACACACACACATATATACACACATGTGTACATACACACTCCCTCACACATCTATACACACAGATATACTAACACACACATATATACACACATATGTACATACACACTCCCTCACACATCTAAACACACAGACATACTAACACACACATATATACACACATGTGTACACACACACTCCCTCACACATCTAAACACACAGACATACTAACACACACACATATATACACACATGTGTACACACACACTCCCTCACACATCTAAACACACAGACATACTAACACACCACATATATACACACATATGTACACACACACTCCCTCACACATCTAAACACACAGACATACATACACATCACACACACATGCACACGTCACTTTCTGCCTTTGCTCTGCTGAGTTAATCTGCTTTCACAGAGGTAACTGCGGTTCCCATTGCTTTGTTGTTTCAACCAGTTCTGCTTTCTCCACATTTATTTTGAATTATTACTATTTATTTTAATCCTTCTTCCTTTATATCTTCCTCCAACAAAGTGAGAAGTCTATACATGCTAAAGCTCCTTAAGTAGTCCCCTTGCTTTTCCCCACCTCAATCCTCCGTAGCCAATAATATCCAGAAATTGAATTAGGAAGCTGGGTATGGTCACATGCCTGTAGTCCCAGCACTCACGAGGCTGGGGTAGGAGGGTCGTCACGGACTACACACTGAGTTCCAAGCCCACCTGGGCTGTGGTGTGTGTCAACTTCCAAACAAACAGACCTGAAAATGGAGGACTTATTGGAAGGAGTTCAGTGGGGGCGGATACAGAGATGAGGAGGCTGAGCGGATGTTCAGACATCACTTCACTGTGTGATGGTTGCTTCCTCTCCAGTCTTCAATGCCCTTCAAAACTTTCAACGCAAGCCGAATGAAAGAGCTGACATCCTCAGTGAAATGTCTTTCTTAACCTACCGAGGTCTTTAAATCCCTCTGCCTCAGCCATTTCCTGCAACCCCTCTTGAAAAGCCAGCCCCGGGGCAGTCACAGTGTCTCTCCGTCCTTTTGTCCCCATGTCTGAATAACAGCAAGGTCTAGAACATTCCCCAAGTGCTGGAAGGTTGCTTTCTCTCCACTTCTGTGTATCTTAATCTCCCATTTTTTAAAAAAAGAAAAAAAATCTCATCTTCAGATTGAATTCTAGATAATTTCTTGGGCAGGCTCAGTCAGTATCCGAGAAGAGGCCCGGGAAGCATTGGGCCACATTCAGAGAGAAGTAGAGATGAATTTTATCACTCAGGGTTATCAAGTTTTGTTTGTTTATTTTATCTGAGCAGTAATAGCTATAATTATTTTATACTTTGTTTAATACTCAATTACATTACATATCTAAACAAAAACTAAGCACTACAACTTAATAAACTTTATAAGCACTTTTAAATCTTTTCTATCAGCAGCATGGGTTTAACGAGTGCTTTTGCTGGCATCATGCCCTTTACCCCATTTGCTTCCTCAGATCCCAGTAATATTGTTTGGATACCGCCAGGAATTTCAGGTATTTTGGAAGATCTAGAGAAAAAGAATTCTTTTTTTTTTTTTTTTTCAGACAGCTGAGGTTAAAGTGGTTGTGTCTCAGGTTGGTTCTGGGTTGAGCCATTGAGTCTCACTCTGTAGTCCAGACTTGGACTCAGCAGTTCTGCTATCTCAGCCACCCAGGCACTGGGGTGACAAGCGTACATCAGCATTCCCGTCCTCAAGTGGACTTTTCCTGTAGATTTCCGTGTTTAGTTTCTCCTCTCTTCAAGGCACTTTTTAAATTTGTTTGGCTAACAACACACAATCCACTACCCCATCGCTATGAATGATTTTGTATGTGGTGATTATTAATATGTTTTCTTTTGGTATTCTCTTATAGCTCACAGAAGCGTTTAGAAGTTCCAGATCCTGGAGTTAGTTGTGAGTCTATAGTTTGTCATCAGGCCCAGAGCCTGGACGTTTGAGCTGTGAGTGTCCTGACTGGGCAGTAGTGAGGATAAGAAGTTTGGCTGGGAAAACACTAATAATTGTGAAGTTGTAGCCAGACTGCACAGGGCCTAACTGAAACGCAGGGATGGATGTTTCTTTGGCGTGGTTCTTGCATAAATCTCACGCTCATTAACTGGGCTGCTCCATCCTCCTGTCTCACAATGAAGGCTCTTGGTTGAGAGAAAGGTAGAGGGAATCAGAGAGCTTGGAAGGCAGGCTCAGTTTGCAGTTGTACACAGATAAAAGCTCCTATTCCCTTGGATAACTCATGGACTGTAGTATGCTGGATGTTTCTACATTTTGGTTCCTAATTTTGTTCCCACATGCCCCTTCTCCTGGAGTTCATTTGTTCTGTAGCTAATTCCTTCATTCTCTGGCGGCCCAAATATGGTAGGATCTTATCCTGCCCCTTGTGGAAGAGAGGATGCTAAAGAATTACTGGGGTGCTCCTTAAATTCTCCCAGCCCCCTGTTCCCTCCTAGTAAACCAGCATTCTAAGTCAAAATTCTCCTCGCGTTGTCCACACACCTTCAGGAGAAGCGCCTCCTTCGTGCAAGCCATTGCTCCTAGGCTCATCTCGTTCAGAAACGCTGCAACGGGGCTGAGGGCTCAGTATTAGAGCGCTTGCTTAGCGTGTGAGAGAGGCCCTGGATTGCATCCCCAAGATGGGAGGACATCAGAGAAAGAAGAAAAGAGGAAAAAAAAAAAAGACAAGTCACTGTACCACAACCACTGTTTTAGGATTTTACCCCATTTAAAATGTGTGTGTGTGTGGCGGGGGGGGGGGGTGGCTGTCAAGAGATGGACAAACAGTACCATTTAAGGGAGTCTAGAAAGAAAAGAGCCAAAACTTGTAAGCAATTTTAGTGCCATCCGGCAGGAAAAGAGAGAGAGAGAGAGAGAGAGAGAGAGAGAGAGAGAGAGAGAGAGAGAGGAAGAAGGAGGAGGAGGAGGAGGAGGAGGAGGAGGAGGAGGAGGAGGAGGAGGGAAGGGAAAGAAAGATGAAAGAAGGAAGGAAAGAAGGAAGAGAAAGAAAGGAAGAAACAGAGAGGCAGAAAGAGCATTGCAGATAAAGGGAATAACAATCCAAGGGAATGCACGCAGGATATGAATGCAGTCATACTTACTGCTCATGTCTGAGGCCCTTCCTCTTCCATGTTACTTACTTGACATCACACATCTGAGCAACTACTCAGGGTCATGGGAAAACTGAGAACCACCACAACCCATCTTTTTGGCTTCTGCAAGCAGGATCATCTTTCTTACTTTCTCTCTTGTTTATCAAAATAAGGGTGTGCCCTTACATTGACTTCTGCCAACACAAGAACAGCCTGAGTGACCCACCAAGACGAGAAAATTACTACCATGAGACCAGAGTATTTCTAGATTTTGTATTTATATATGGACAATTTAGTTTGTTGGTGTTTGGGTACATGAAATGAATAAAATTGAAAATATTTTAGACAAACTGGCCCAGAGCCTGAATGTTTGAGCTGTGAGTGTCTGACTGGACGGTAGTGAGGATAAGAAATTTGACTGGGAAAACCCTGATAATTGTGAACTTGTAGCCAGACTGCACAGGGCCTAACTGAGATTGAACA
Source organism: Chionomys nivalis (assembly GCF_950005125.1). Classification (NCBI taxonomy): domain Eukaryota; kingdom Metazoa; phylum Chordata; class Mammalia; order Rodentia; family Cricetidae; genus Chionomys; species Chionomys nivalis. Next base: position 35,629,706 of record NC_080110.1, read on the forward strand.
TTTGTTTAACTTACAAATTCAGTCATCTGTTAGCTTACACTACGTTTAAAGACCCACAGAAGTCTCAATGCACAAGACCATGTTTCTTCCTATAGGTCAGCTTGGAATAGTGGGACTGATCTCCGGCAAGCATTGGTGGGTTGTCTCATGCAGAGTGAGCTCAGCTGACTGACTTTGCCTTTTGCTATGGTTTTATAGATCCACCAGGGAGTTTTCTACCACGTGCTTTCCATTCTCCTTAGACCAGTGGATTAGTATGGACACTTTTCTCAAGGAAAGGGAAGCATACTGAGAGCTTGAAAACACTCAAGGCATCTAAAGGTCTGGGTTCAGTACTGCTACCCATATTCTTCTGGCCAGAGCAAGTCACAGGCTGACTATGGACCTCGGGGGTGGAAGAGGACATTTCGTATTTTGTGGGAGAAATTGCATAGTCAGAAAGTGAAATCCATCATGGCAAAAGCAACAATTACAATACAGAGACAATAGAAAGTTCAGTAGTTGCCAGTGGGTACAGAGGATTTTCAGGACAGGGAAAGGACTCTGTAGTACAGATTCTATGATGAGGGCTCAGGCACTGGTCCACATCCATCTCCTAGAGCACCAGGAATAAATCCTAGCATAGATGATGGACTGGGGAGTACATGGAAATAATGAAATGTGGATGTGATTGGGTCTGGAGATGTGCCAAATCTATGCCCCAATGGAAGGTGTTGCTAATGGCGAAGCTGTGTGTGTGGAGGAAAGGGCATCGGGGAAGATGTGATATTTACCTCCCAGACGCACTAGGAAGCTAAAGTTGCTCTAAAAGAATGAAATTCTGAAAACAAATGAGCAAAAACAAAAGTTGAAAACACAGAAGAGGTGAGAGTTTGGACTGTTGACACAGACACCTACTGCAGAAACAAATAAAATGTAAGTGGGCTGGTTGGCTGTCACCAATAGAAATCACATAGACGTTGATGCAAAATGACAGTTGTTTCAGACATCTTAAGACACTGTCATGACTTATTACCTCGAACTTATGATAACAATAAGTTCCGATAACAGCCAAACCTACAGATCAACAGCAGGCATCAGAGTCTCCCTAGGTGAGGGGTGTTCGATGACACAGCTCTCCAGAGATCAAACAGCTTTCTGACTTGTTGACCCAAACAACAAACATAGGTTGAAACAAATATCTGTGTTGCTTTCAAGCATTCCTTTTTCATATATGGAACTTTATCCATGTAGAAGTGATGGCCACCGTGAAGTTTAAAGTTCCTATCCAAACTAAGATGTCATGGCAACCGGCTTGGTAAGATATACCCAGCAAGTACAATAGTGGCATGGATGTTATGGGCATTACCAGTCACTTCCAGATTGGATTTATGTCTTGTTCCATGCTTGATACCATGAACTGGGTCAAGAACCCGTGGATATCTGGGTCATGGGCCTTAGGGAAGAAGTTGCCACTATTATTCTGCTAAATGGACATAGTAATAGACTGCCCTCAAGTTCTTATCTTTGTACCCATAAACCAATGCGTCTGTCTTTCAACCCTCCTAAGAGAAGCTTCTTCTTGTGGTAGATGGTGGTTTAATGTGGAGATGCAACAATTCATCAACATGCAGAGATAAGAGATTGTGGCATTCTCCTCTCAAAATGCAGCAGATAAAGCACACTTCTCCCAACACTCAGGAACTGTTATGGAAAAGGATGCAAAGAGATTATAAGGGACAGAGGTCATGGATGTTTACATAAAATAATATTTTCCAGACACAAAGCAGTTGCCCATATGCACTCTTAGCAACTGTGGCCGTATACACAGAATTTGTGCAAGATTGAACCAGATAAAATCCCAGCATGGATGGGGAAGGGGTCCAGAACCCCCCACCCATATCTGAGAAGCTATTGGCAATTGATGGCTTCTGGGAGAGGAAGGGTAAGTTTTCTTCAGGGATGGAAGCCCTGAGAGGCCATCTACACGATACTCCAATAGATGGCTTACCCTTGCTCACACTGGCAGCACCAGCAGACTCCATGGGCTTTCCGAGAAGAGCACATGAATTTGGGAGGGAATGGGGGTAGATTTAATCAAACACATTAAACGCATGTATGAAATATTCAAACAATAGCAAAGTTATTGTCTAATATGTCAAAGAAAACACAGACATTGGCATGACCAGCTGCTTCATTCTGGGATTGAATGCTTGGGTAAATAGCCAAGAAATGAATGTGAAGATGTAGACTTCCACTGACTTGATGACATGGGGCAACTTTTGATTTTTTTTTTCCTGCGAATAGTATCGTATTGTAGGCATCTGTCTGGCCATTACCGCTGATTGGAAATATCAAAGGAAAAGGACAGCCAGTTCTCTGCTGTGCCGGCTACGCAACCTCAAAGGAACAGCTGAACTCTTTCACCAAACTCTTCTGAGTCTTGGAAGGCAGACTAAATACTTCGCTGCCTGGCAACACAAAGATGGAAAACACATCTTTTGATTAATTAAAAGCAAAAGGTTGGACCTCTGTACCTTTCCATTCTTTAATTAAGCAAGCCCACGGGCCACACAAGGAAGTAATAACACTCATTATGTTATGATGAGGGTGTGTGATGAGAGTCAAGGCAGGTGGGGCTCCAGGCGGGACGCCCTCCAAGCCTTCCCCGAGACTGCCGCAGTGCAGGCAGATCCCCGCTGGCTGGAGACCTGAGGCTCACCAGCCAGGACACGCACTCCTCCGGTACTCTTCCTCTTGCAAAAGGAAGAAGAGGTTCCACACAAAGGTTTATATTTTAATTAAGCCCCAGCAACTTCCCTGGAGTTTCCTTTATTGAAAGAACACCTCCTTTGATTTCTATCTGCTGGTGTTAGTCTTTGGAAGAAGAAGAACAACAACAACAAAACAACCAAGTTTGATCCCCCGCGGGCAGAACTGTCTTGTCTGACTGATCAAAAGCCGTGTCTGCTGACTTACACACTAACAAATTATTTTCTTATTGTCTCTTAAACCTCTCCGGAAGCACCTTTTGAAGAGAACCTCCAGTTCTCCTGCTTTGCTCAGCACCCTGCATGCCTGTGTTTGGGCTAAAGGAATTCAGAGAAATAACAAACCCCCATTGCATCTGAAGATGGAAGTCCCTGCTACCCTACTGCCTGGTCCAGAGTCTGAGACTCTTGTGTTCAGAGTCTGAGGGGCTCTCCCTGTCTGGGTTACCACGCCAGGACTAAAATATGTTCGTCAGATAGGGAATGTGAACTTGTGGTATTTGCTAGACCCAGGGAGATAGCTTACTCAGTCAAGTGTTTGCTGTATGAATTATCCAGGGGTCTCCATAGGAACAGGGATACAGGAGAAACTGGGGGTGCTTAAGAGACATTAGGAAAGATCTACTTCCTGTTTGCAAAATATGCCAAGGCAATGGTGGCGCAGAACATGGGGGAGTAGCCAATCAATGTCTGATCTAAGGCCTGATCCCTGAGAAGGACCCCACACTTGACACTGCTCGAGTAATTAAGATCCAGAGACTAGGTAGCCCAGAGACCTGTGGTAAAACCAAATACAAAACAAAACAACAAAAAAACCAAAACCAAAAATAAAAACAAAACAAAACAAAAAACCAATAAGGTGACTCCTAGTGATATTCTGCGAACTCATGGGTCACTGCTTTATTCAATCAACATCGGGGAGGCTTCCTCCATTTGCAGACAGGAGCGGGTGCAGAGACCCACGGCTAGAAATCACGGGAAAGAGAGTCTAAAATTGAAGGTCTCCATCAAATCCCTCCCCCCACCCTAGAGCTCAGGGATTCCTGCAGAAGAGGAGGTGGAACGATCGTAAGAGCCAGGAGGGATGGAGAACAAGGAGAACAAGACCCTCTGAGTCAACTATGCAAGGTGCTTGTGTACTCACAGAGACTGAAGCAGCAGGCACAAGGCCTCCCTACATGGTTCTACAGGTTCCCTCCCTGTGTATTCCACCTACATGGTTCTGCAGGTTCCCTCCCTGTGTATTCCACCTACATGGTTCTTTTTTTATATTCAATTTTTTTTATTTTAGTGCATTGATGTGAAGGTATCAGATACCCTGGGACTGAAGTTACAGACAGTTATAAGTTGCCATATAAGGGTGCTGGGAATTGAACCCACGTCCTCCGGAAGAGCAACCAGTACTCTTAACCGCTGAGTCTTCTCTCCAGCCCCCTCCACCTACATGGTTCTACAGGATCTCTCCCTGTGTATTCTAGCTATTAGCTTATTTTATGGGACTCCTGACTGTGAGAATGAGTGTGCCTCTGACTCTGTGCCTGTTCACGGGGCTCTTTTCCTCCTGTTATGTTGCTGTGTCCAACTTCAGTATGATAGTTTATACTTTCTCTTATTGTATTCTATTTTGTCATGTTTGGTTGTCATCTCTTAGAAGCCTGTACATTTCTGATCTTATTTATTTGTGTGTTCTCTCTGTCGTTTAATTAGTTTGGATAGGGATTTGTCGATCTTGTTGATTTTCTCCAAGAACCAACTTTTTGTTTCATTGATTCTTTGGACTGTTTTCTGTGTTTCTATTTTGTTGATTTCCACCCTCAGTTTGATTATTTCCAGTCTTCTACTCCTCCTGGCCGCGTCTGCTTCTTTTTTTCTAGAGCTTTCAGGTGTGCTGTTAAGTCTCAAATGTATGCTTTCTCCATTTTCTTTAAGTGGGCACTTAGTGCTATGAACTTTCCTCTTAGCACTGCTTTCATCGTGTCCCATAGGTTTGAGTATGTTGTCTCTTTATTTTCATTAAGTTCAAGGAAGACTTTAATTTCTTTCTTAATTTCTTCCTTGACCCAGGTGTGGTTCAGTAGTTGACTGTTCAGTTTCCATGAGTTTGTCGGCTTTGTTGTTGCCTTCTAACTTTAATCCATGGTGATCTGATAAGACATAGGTGGACACTGATTTTTTTTTTTTGTATCTGTGGAGGTTTCCTTTGTTACTGAGTATGTAGTCAATTTTCGAGAAGGTTCCATGAGCTGCAGAGAAGAAGGTATATTCTTTCCTATTTGGGTGGAGTGTTCTATAGATGTCTGTTAAGTCCATTTGCTTCATTACCTCCAATAATTCTCTTAATTCTCTATTAGGTTTTTGTCTGATTGACCTGTCCATTGGTGAGAGAGGTGTGTTGAAGTCTCCTACTACTAGTGTGTGTGGTTTGATGTCTGCCTTGAGTTCTAGTAATATTTCTTTTACATAAGTGGGTGCTTTTATATTAGGGGCATAGATATTCATGATTGAGACTTCATTCTGCTGAATTGTTCCTGTTATGAGTATAAAGTGTCCATCTCGATCTCTTCTGATTGATTTTAGTTTGAAGTCAGTTTTGTTAGAAATTAGTATGGCCACACCTGCTTTTTTCTTAGGACCATTTGCTTGAAAAACCTTATCCCAACCCTTTACTCTGAGTAGATGCCTGACTTTGTGGATGAGGTGTGTTTCTTGTAAACAGCAGAATGTTGGATCCTGTTTTCGTATCCAATCTCGTAGCCTGTGCCTTTTTATAGGTGAATTGAGACCATTGATATTAAGTGATTAATGACCAGTGGTTGTTTACTCCGGTTATTCTTATTGTTTTTGGTAGTAGAGTTTGTGTGTCTCCCTTCTTTGAGTTGTGCTGGTGAAGGGTCGCTAGATGCCTGAGTTATTGTAGGCAGTGTTAAGCCTGTACTTTCTAATGAGAGATAGAAAGGAAGTGGATCTGGAGGGGAGGGAAAAAGAAGGGAGGAGGGAGGAACATGGAGAAGAGGAGGGAGGGGAAACTATAATCAGGATATATTGTATGAGAAAAGAATCTATTTTCTTTTTTTTTTTTAACTTAATTTATTATGTATACAACATTCCTTCCATGTATACCTGCGTACCAGAAGAGGGCACCAGACCCCATTACAGATGGTTGTGAGCCACCATGTGGTTGCCGGGAATCGAACTCAGGACCTTTGGAAGAGCAGGCTGTGCTCTTAACCTCTGAGCCATCTCTCCAGCCCAAGAATCTATTTTCAATAAAAGAAAACAAAAGAAAAAATTAGAAAAGGATCTACTAATCTTGCTTAGGAAATATTAAGCTCACAATGTAAAATTTAGCCAAAGGAACCCTCCCTGCCTCTACTCAAGGGTAGATGTCATACTTACCAAACTGGTAGGGAGGAAAAAAAATCTGTCCTTCAACCAACACAGCTGAAGTTCAGACTCACTGATGATATGCTTCTGTTAAGGTTCATCCCCAGAGACTGGGCCAGTTAGGTCCTATTCCAAAGCCAAAGAATGCGCCTCTCTGGGATGTTCAGGGGGAGGACACTGAGCAATGTCACCATGCAGGGTGTTCAAAGGGAGGACACTGGGTAATGTCACTATGCAGGGTGTTCAAAGGGAGGACACTGAGTAATGTTACCATGTAGGGTGTTCAAAGGGAGGATACCGGGTAATGTCACCATGTAGGGTGTTCAAAGGGAGGACACTGGGTAATGTCACCATGTAGGGTGTTCAAAGGGAGGACACTGGGTAATGTCACCATGCAGAGTGTTACTGGGTAATGTTACCATGTAGGGTGTTCAAAGGGAGGACACTGGTAATGTCACCATGCAGGGTGTTCAAAGGGAGGACACTGGGTAATGTCATAGCAAAGTCCTGCTTCTCCTATGACAAGGAACATAATTCTTCCAGCCAGGCAGGATGACTGGGAGTGACAGATACCCCAAAGAGCGACACTGATCTACTTGAAGAGTGACACTGGCCGTATCCTAGCCCCACTGTTGTCAGGTTTAGACGCAACCCAGGTGGCATCTCTGCTTCACAAATCTCCCATTTGTCCCAAGTGGCTAAGCTTGCAGTTTGTGTCTCTGTGGGACATGTTTAATTGCTCAGAGTGTAACTTAGGCCTGGGACCCAGAAGAAATTGACAGGTGACAGCGTGTGCCAAATGTTATATATAACTCAAAGTCTGGATAAGCCTCAAAGAATTTCTGTATGGGTTGGCCGCAGTCAGAACTGGATGGGCACCATTAAAAAGATTTTTTTTCTAATTCCTTCAGTGTTTTTTTTTTTTTATGTGTGTGTGTGTGTATTAACTTGCTGCATCTGTAGAATGGATGCAATAAGTGTATATTACAAACGGGTGTTATTAGATTGGCTTGTACTATATAGTCCGTGTAGTTCATCCCATAATAGCTGGTAGCTGCTTTAGCAGTCTCAACCTGGCACTGAAGGCCTGTAGGATTCCTAGAGAGATGAGCGTGCCAGCAGGATGCAAAGGCGTTTCCTTCACACCTCCTTAGAGCTGGTCACCATTAGGTACCACCAGGTGAGGTATGAGGGCACCTGTTTGTAATCTCAGGGCTAGAAAGGCAGAGGCAGGTGAATCCCTGGGGCTCAGTGGCTTAGCCTAATCATGGAGCTGCTGGCTAGTAAGAGACCCCCATGACCCTGTATTTAAAAAAACAACATAACCAAACAACAAAAACTCAAGATGAGGTGTGATGCCCGAACCCCTGGTCCCCACACATATATACACATTGTATTTGCTTCTTGATTGACAGTAGAAAATTGACTTAGGATGCTGTCTTCCTATAAATGTGGAAGGATGGAAGGGCAAACTCAATTTCTCCTCTTAAATCTACTCTGAGAAGAATAAGAAGCTTGTCAGCTTACTGCGAGACATCGGGGTTAAGACTGTCGCCTTGTTTTCCTTCTCTCTGCAGACCCACTCCAAATGAGACACTGCCTGGGGGACCAAGAACCGAAGACTGAGACTGGATAGCCCAGGGGTGCAGGGCAAAATCTTAAAAAGGTAACAATAAAATGCCTCCTGATGGCATTCTGCTGTACGTGTAGATCAGTGCCCTGCCTAGTCATCCTCCTGCAGCAGACGGGACATTATGTAGAGAGAGGGAGAGACCTCGGATGCTCAGTCCTAAAGGGATCTTCATTGAATCCCTCCTCTCCGGGCTCAGGTGACCCTTCAGAAGAGGAAGCTGAAGAAGTGTAAAGAGCCAGAGGGGATTTGGATCTGGAGGACACCCAGAGAACAAGGCCTCTAAATCAGCAGGCTCGAGGCACACAGGAACTCACAGAGACAGGCAGCATGCACAGGACCTGCATGGATTTGCACCAGGTAGGGTCCTGGAGCCGCAAGGAGAAGGGGACACATGTCCCATCTGTAATACAGAAGCTTCTCCAATACAGAACCACCTGCAAATGAAAAATAAGCTTTCTCCACGGGAGTCTCACTGGGCAAACGTCTTAAGTCTAGGTCACAAGTCCAGCAGTAGCTAGCAACAGCTAACAAACTTAAGGGCATCTTCGGAGGTTGCACATCTCATAATGTCCTATCAGAGCCCCTCCTTTTAAAAAAAATCTTATTATTTTGGTTTTATATGTTATATATATATATATAAAGAGACAAAAAGATATATATATATATATGTAAAAGAGACAAAAAAGAATACATTCTTTTTTGTCTCTTTTTACCCTATAGGTCCTTTGTGTATTTATTAGGGATTCCAATTCGTGTTTTTATGGGATTCCTGAATGTAGTGGGTCCCAGTTTCTTGTACCTTCTCTTGGGCTCTTTTCCTTCTGATTGTTTTGCCCAATTCCACTGTGTTTTTGTTTAATCTTATTTTAATATTATAAGACATGCCATCTCAAACACATTCAACCACTGTTCTGAGGAGCGTTTCGTTGTCCAGGTTTTGGAGTTGTAAAGAAGGCGGCTCAGGACAAGAGTCTCACAGACTTGTAATTTTATTGTTGTCGCTATGTCTCTGGCTGAACAAACCTTGTCTAGTGCCTGGAATGCAGCCCTCGCTATCTCTATCTGCCTCTTGATGTCATTCTAGGGGTCACACAAAGAGATAGGCTGTGCAACGATGACATAAAGAAACATCTCTGTCTATAGAAGGATGTAAACTACAGGACACGGCAACAGCTTGAGATACTGCGGCCGTGTAATGAGAATGAACGATGGCAGATACTTGAAGATAGCACTGCTTGGAGGAGTGCATGGGAGAAGGCGAAGAGGAAGGTGCAGAAAATGCAGGATAGACAGCATAGAGGAAGTCTGTGGAACCTTGGGTGTGATAATAACACAAGCATCTAGGCCTGCCCGGGATAGGAATGACTGGAGAGCCGCCACAATCGGAATGCACATCCATGCTTAAGTATTGCCAGAGCATAAATGATGATTTTAATATTATTCCATAGAACCTGTTTGTTTTCTAATGAGAGACAGAAAGGATGGGAGGGAGGATCTTAGAGGAGTAGAAACCATAATCAGGATCCTATATGAGGGGGGAAATTTCAAAAAAGAAAAAAAAATTAAAAAATTAAATCCAGTGTTGCCATTATCTTTAAGAATCAAAGACGGTGTTAGATTTTTTTCCTAAAAAAAGAGAGTGAAAATCCTTGCCTAGAAAACCCTAAATTAAGCATAAATTGGGGTGTCCTGCATTTTAACAAATTTAATTTGCGACAACCTACTGATGAAACAAATTCCTGTTTAAAATCCACTTTTTGTTACCTAACGATTTCACTCACAAGTTTGGCAGTATGAGGGGGGGCTGTGCCTTAGTTAAGTTTAATGGATCTGAGAGGGGCTAGAACTTTAAGTTAACTGGACTCTAAGTAAACGGTTACTTACAATTCCAGTTTTGCTTTTTAAGACTGAGGTGGCTGAGTCTGTGCAGGAAACTGAGATGTTTTTGGCTCATTGTGCAGGCCACGCTTCTGCAAGCAAGTTTGAAAGCTGGCTATCAAGGCCTTGGAATACGATGCTGGCAGAGAAAAATGCTAGCTGGCCTGGGATTACAGCCGTAGAACCAGCAACACCATAGGCTGTGTCTTAGGAAAATCTCCTGCTCTAACATCTTGCACGTGATCCTGGCATGGCCTCTTGTGTACAACGCTCCCAAACTAGCTGAAGGAAACTGTCCCAGATTCCATGGCATCCAATCATTTCTCTGACGTTATTTTAGCTGGAGAGGGAGAAGCTCTACAGATATACTTTGGGTACTTCCCGAACAAGAGATACTATGGTAGGATATAAGAATCCAGGCAGGATCTACCACACAATCTGCTGTCTGTTGGGCCTGATGCGAGCCTGCTGGAGCCCTGCACTCACTCTTGCCTGGTTCCTGGCATGGCCTCTTGTCTGGTCCTCCCAGATTCTCTCTGGCACGCCTCCAGCCATTCTCACACATACAGAGTGATCTTTCCCAATGACAATCAGATTATGTTTGTTAGTTGTGTTGCCTTAGGTCCTCTGAGGACATGTCATGACAGGGTTAGATCGAAATGGAGCATCTTTGTTTATTTTGCTTGAAAAATGTCTGCTCACCACTTTATTATTATTTTAATTAACATACAAAGCAATGGGATTCATTCTGGCATTTTCATGAGCATATGTCAACATACTCCGTTATTTACTTCCTTTCTACTGCCCTCTCTTCTCCCCTGCCCTCCCCTTGCTGCTCCTCCTCTCTCTACACATGGTCACCCTCGGCTCTCATATTTGAATCATTGCTCTGGCATTTGTACCATCCCTGTGAGATCTTGTATTTCTTTACCATTGTCTTCCTTCTAGTCCTTGAACACACTAGAAGAAAATATAGGCAGGCATAGGCAAGGACCTCTCATCTGAAACAGACTCCAAAAGCACAAGAAATAATTCCAAGGATTGACCAATGAGATTACAGGAAATCAAAGAAACCTTACAGCAAAGGAAATGATGATAGATTGAAGAGGTAGCCATCGAATGGGAGGAATCTTTGACCGCTCTTCATCGGATAAGATTACTATTTAGAATATATAAACAATGAGAAGAATTAAAGTCCCAGCTCACCCAGATCACCTGGTTGGTAACTGTGCGTGTGGACTGAATAGGCAGTTCTCACGGGAAGAAATGCAAATGGCCAACAAACACTGAAAACCATGCTTTGCATCCCTAGCCATAAGGAGACAAACTGAGACAGCTTTGAGAATCCATCACACCCTAGCCAGAATGGCACAGCAGACATCTGTGAGCATCTTCAGATAGACAGAAGGGAGGGCAGAAGGGGTGGAAGAGGGGTCTCAAAGTTGCTTCTCATAGTTTCATCTCAAGTCTTACCTTCTGAGCTCTGCTGACTTAGTTATCAGAACTCTCCACACTCCATCTCCTCTTAGGGTCACTCCGAGCTGTACTGATGTTGTTGGAAGGAGGGCCTGCTTTTGGTCCAGGCCACCCTGCTAGCTTACACCAAATAATCACACAGAAATTGTATTAATTAAACCACTGCCTGGCCCATTATGTCTAGCCTCTTATTGGCTCACTCTCACATCTTGATTTAACTCATTTCTATTAATTTGTATTTTACTATGAGGTTGTGGCTTACCAGGAAAGATTCAGCATGTCTGACCTGACATCTCCTTGGCGGTTTTCTCTCTGATTCTTCTTCCCAGCATTCAGTTCTGTCTCCTCCGCCTACCTAAGGGCTGCCCTATCAAAAGGCCAAGGCAGTTTCTTCACTCAACCAATGAAAGCAACACATAGACAGAGGAACCTCCTACACCTAACTGACTTTGCAATTCTTTCAATGTGCAGAAACATGGTTCCCTATGAAAATTATATGAGCAGAGCTTTAAAAATCCTGGTGTCTGACCCTCACTCCAAGTAAATTAAATCAGATACTCTGGGGGATGTGCTCAGACCACAGCAGTTTTGTCACACTTATTTTTTTACTCACTGATGTGTGTGTGTGTGTATATGCACGCGCATGCATGTTTGTGGGCATGCACACACCATAGTTTACCATGGATGTGAGAGGACAGCCATTGTGAGTTGGTTCCTTTCTTCCATCATGAGGGTCCTAGGAATTACGCTCAAGTCATCAGGTTTGGTGGCAAGTGCCTTTTCCCACTGAGTCACCTTGCCAGCTCCTTTGTTGTAGTATTTAAAGCTCATTAGGTCTATTTTGGAAAAAAGAAAAATCAAATGAATATATGCCCCTACTCCACTGTTACAGAACTTAGAGACTACACCGGTTCACTGGTGTAGGCTGTGATTGCAAAAGTTTTACTGAGTCCCTGAGACTGAGCGTGTAGGAAGGATGGATTGTATTTTGGAAGGACCAAGCACTGCAGTGGGATGTATACTTTATATAGCATAGTGCATGTGCAGAAAACACTGTCTGTGCGGTGTTCAGCCACACATGGGGCATCTATATTGCTTCCTTTCCTAAGACTTGAGGACTGCTGATGAAGAGGAGATGGAAAAATGCTAAGAGGACCAGAAAGAAAGCATCTTCCAGACATGACCTGATGGCTGCCTGAACTCATGGTCTCACAACAGCTATCGTTGCCTGAATGAGCACCACACGAAACCAAGACCATCAACATTCCAGAGTGGAGGAGAGAGGGGCTCATGAGCTCTCACCCCTAACTCAAGAGCTGTGCACTGATGACTTTCAAGGAGAGGGAGAGTCAGCTTTCTTTTGGGGCGTGTCTCCTGACAGGTAGGTCAACCATACTCCAGGGGATGCTCGGGTGATGAAGGATGACCTTAGAGGACTCTGTAGTGAATATGATCAACACACATTCTATGTGTGTATGAAATTCCCAAAAATTAGTAAAAATATTACATTTGAAGGGTATTCAGTGAACATTGAGGAAGTTAATCATCAGTCCATGTCATATATAAAAAAAAGTCCTCTCTCACTTCTATGTTAGTTGGTTAAATGTGATAATCAGGAAAAGTACGTGGATTGTTTGTTGCTACCTCATCAGGCACCATTCTATGCTCTTTACCAGAATTATTTAATTATTTGATCGTCACAGAAACCATGTAAGGTAAAGAAACTGAGTCTGAAAGTGATTTAGTAGCTTGTCCAATTCACCACAGCTGGGAAAAAGTGGAGTCAAGATTGGACTTAGAGTATCTTGGGGCACAGCTCATTCCTTAACATTCTGGTCACACAAGCATGAGAACCTGACTGTGATCTGCAGCAGCCACATAAAAATACTGGGCTCCCCATACAGCACCAGGGAAGCAGACACAGGAGAATCCCTGAGGCTCACTGGCCAGACAGTTTGGCTCAGTTGGTGATCTCCAGGCCTAGACCCTGTCATGAAGAAGGCTGATAATGTTTCTGAGGTTGACCTCTTGGCTAAGGTTGTCCTCTTGGCCTTCTCTCTCTCTCTCTCTCTCTCTCTCTCTCTCTCTCTCTCTCTCTCTCACACACACACACACACAACAAACACACACAGACAAAGACAGAGAGAGACAGAGACAGAGAGAGAGAGTGTGAGAGAGAGAGATTTGTACACCTACATATCTACATGGGGGTGGGAAGAGTTGACTTAGAAAGTCCAATTTTCAGATCCAGATGGAATCAACTCACAGTGCCCAATGTGAATTTATCACACTGTAGGACTCACAGTTAAAGTGCTCGGAAAATTTTCCTGCCTTTCTCCACGTGTTTCTGTCTCATCTATTTCTTCTTCTCTTCTTTGTCCTCTTGGTCATTTCTTCCCAGAGCTTCACTCTTTGACTTTAGGTCAAAATTGCATGCCCCATGTGTCAGCCCTTCTGGAATCGTGGTTGGAAGCATATGTAAATTTGGATGCCCCTTTCCCACGTTCTCCGGCTGTATCATACAGAAAGAAGCTATGCAGAAGGGCTGAAAGCAGTGGTTCTCAGCCTGTGGGTCATGACCCCTCCATAGGGGTCACCTAAGACCACCAGAAAATAGATATTTATGTTACGATTCCTAACAGTAGCAAAATGACAATTACGAAGTAGCAACTGTATTAAAGGGTTGCAGCAGTAGGAAGCAGCAGCTGTACTAAGGGTTGCAGTATTAGGAAGTAACAGCTGTATTAAAAGTTTGCAGCATTAGGCAGATTGCAGACTACTGCTCTAAATGCTTAGGATGCTTACTCTATCCTATGCCAAAATGAAGCAATTGAGCAACCCTTAGTTCATGGATTTACTGCTTCCATTTTGAACCATCTCTTGAGAATGTTAGAGGACAGCTACCACTGAAGAGCCGCCATCTTTGCCCACCGGTTCTCATTTTGAAGAGAGTGAAGATGGAAGTTGAGTGGCCGAGTAGAAAAGGAGTTTAAACAGGCCACAAAATTTTAGCCCAGAAAATTTATAAATCTTAAACGAGTTATGTAAAGCAAAGAAAGAAAATGCTGTCTGAGCTGCACATATTGGACTGATTGAGAGGAAAAGGCAAAACTAATGTCCAAGCATTTAATAAACTTCCCTTTACTGCAGTAACCTTAGCAGGAGAGTGTGGAGTTCCTCTTTTTCTAGGGAGCAAAACTTTGCCAAGAAGCGGTTATTCTGTCAAAAGCCCTGGCCCTGGCAGCTTCCTGACCGCTAACAACCACTGGATTTCACCCCCTGTTGGATGGCGTCTAGAAAGGAGCGGCCACACAGTTCTGTATTCTCCGGCATGATGACAGGACTTCCAGACTGTAGCCATGAAGTTGTTGCCTTGGGTTATCTGTTAATTCCTTTGGCTAAACACGGAGCCTGGAAAATCACCAAATACAAAAGAGAAGGGTCTGGAAAACAGCATAAAAATAAATAGTAAAGGGGAAGTTGGACAGACATGAGGCAAAGTTCTCCAGAGCCCAGGATGCTGTTTCTGTGAGTAGCCAAGTCCGGCCTGTAAAATCCAGCAATCAATTGTAAGCGACTTGCAGGAAACACCAGACTAAGGATTCATCAATGCCATGTGTGTGTCACCACGCAACAGTCTTCAGTGAAGCCACTTTCTGGTTTGTGGCTAAAACTCCTTCCAAGTTCAAGGTGAATTAAAAGGATGGAAGACCCCTCTTCCTACTTTCCTTGTGATGACAGCCCCGAGAGGCTGTGAAGTAAACCGATTTGGAAGCTGGAATTTTTATGACTCATGACTTCCCACCAGCTACCCCCAAGATAAAGCGTGTCACTCTGTAGGCAGTCTACTCACAGAGACATAAACGCTCTCTGGCAGGGACAGCTTCTAGGCTTTCCCAAAGTTTTCAGAGATTGTGAGGAAGAGGCACCGGGAGAGAGGAGGGGAGCCACCCGAGGACAAGGTCAGCACAAAAGAAAAACAGGGATAACGAAAGCTTAACTTCTTCCTTTCCAATACGAATCCCCTTGACCCCCTTATGTTGTCTTATTGCTATTGCTAGAACTTCAAGCACTATATTGAAGAGGTATGGAGAGAGTGGACATCCTTGTCGTGTTCCTGATTTTAGTGGGATGGCTTTGAGTTTTTCTCCATTTAATTTAATTTTAGCTGTCGGCTTGCTGTAAATAGCTTTTATTATATTTAGGTATGACCCTTGTATCCCTAATCTCTCCAAGACCTTTATCATAAAGGGGTGTTGAATTTTGTCAAATGCTTTTTTAGCATCTAATGAAATGATCATATGTTTTTTTTCTTTCAGTTTATTTATATGGTGGATTACATTGATAGATTTGTGTATGTTGAACCAGCCCTGCATCTCTGGGATGAAGCCTACTTGATCATAATGGATAATTTTTCTAATGTGTTCTTGGATTCGGTTTGCCAGTATTTTATTGAGAATTTTTGCGTCGATATTCATGAGTGAGATAGGCCTGTAATTCTCTTTCTTGGTTGGGTCTTTGTGTGGTTTTGGTATCAGGGTAACTGTAACTTCATAAAAGGAATTTGGCAATGACTCTTCTGTTTCTATATTGTGAAATACCTTAAGGAGTATAGGTATTAGCTCTTCTTGGAAGTTCTGGTAGAATTCTGCATTCGTTATTTGCAGATGATATGATAGTATACATAAGTGACCCGAAAACTCTACCAAAGAACTCCTAGAGCTGATAAACACCTTTAGTAATGTGGCAGGATACAAGATCAACTCCAAAAATCAGTTGCCTTCCTATACACTAAGGATAAGGAAGCAGAGAGGGAAATCAGAAAAGCATCTCCTTTCACAAATAGCATAAAATATCTTGGGGTAACTCTGACCAAGGAAGTGAAAGATCTATTTGACAAGAACTTTAAGTCTTTGAAGAAAGAAATTGAAGAGGACACCAGAAAATGGAAGGATCTCCCTTGCTCTTGGATTGGGAGGATCAACATAGTAAAATGGCAATTCTACCAAAAGCAATCTATAGATTCAATGCAATCCCCATCAAAATCCCACCAAAATTCTTCACAGATCTGGAGAAGACAATAATCAACTTTATATGGAAAAACAAAAAAACCCAGGATAGCTAAAACAATCTTCTACAATAAAGGATTGTCTGGAGGCATTACCATTCCTGACTTCAAACTCTATTACAGAGCTACAGTATTGAAAACAGCTTGGTATTGGCATAAAAACAGAGAAGTCGACCAATGGAATCGAATAGAAGACCCTGACTTTAACCCACAAATCTATAATACCTGATTTTCGATAAAGGAGCTAAAAGTATACAATGGAAAAAAGAGAGCATCTTCAACAAACTGTGCTGGCAAAACTGGATGTCAATCTGTAGAAGAATGAAAATAGATCCATATCTATCACCATGCAGTGACGGGAGAAGACTGATTCTCTGATGCCTTCCTCTGCCCCCACAAGCATGCACTCATGCACACACACACACACGCACACGCATGCACACACACGCAAACACATACACATGCATGCACGCACACACACGCACATTCACACCACAACAATTTTTTTTAAATTGTCACAAAAGTCCACTCTCTGTAGTTCTGAATGAACTGCCCCTCAAACCTTCCCTTTCCTCTCTTCTGCCTGAAGCCTCCCATCACATCTCCTCAAGACTGAGAACTTTGCATAGAAGCCAAGAGCAGCTTCCTGTTCCTCCAGGCACACACAACACCCTTTCTTCATGCCCCATACAAGCAGGACTTTGTTGAGGCCCTTCCAGGTGCTCACCTCCCTTTAGATACATCTTTAACTATTGTTCTTCTTTCTTCCCGTAGTAGAAATAGTCCATTAAAAAGATCAACAAATAATCAGCTGCATTCTCTGCCTCCTTAGATCATCTTCAACCCTTAAGGCCAAACTTGTGGAGTTGCTACATCTGCCCATGACATACAGATATTCACTCTTCTTGCTCCTGTTTTAACTAGTTAAAGCCTTACTTCTAGTGTGCATGTGTGTGTGCATGGGTGCGTAGACTGTGCATGTGTGAGTGTGTGCATGGGTGAGTGTGTGCATGGGTGCATGGGGGGCCTGGACGGAAATTGGTGTTGTGGGCGACTTTCTCGCTTTCTTCTCCCTCTTATTTTTATTCTATTATTTACATTTACTATTCATAGGTGTGCTCTATGGTATTTTAATATCAACACTCAAAGCCATGGCCTCCATTGTAGAATTGTCTTTGATGTTTCCTCAGAGTTCTAAGTTGCCCTTTCATTTCTGTTTGACTCTGAGGCTTTGAATTTTCAGGTCCTTCAAGTGGCATGTTCAGTATTTAAGAGCACATTCTGTAATCTCTACACACCTGTTCAGTGTATGTAATTTCAGTTTATGTAAATTCCACTATGACCAGGTTTTAGAAAGACATTGTTTTTGGATTTTAAAGCTTGCTTTGTATATTTATTATCAACTTAGCAGAGTTCAGAGCTGAAAGGTGTCTTCTATAGCTCTATGACGGGGTAACTACAGATACCTATAAAGTCCTGTTATCCAGAGTGCAGTTTTTAACTCAGAAGTTTCTTGGTCAATTTTTTTTCTGTCTTTGTCTAAATGACCTATCTTTTGATGACAAATGAGTACTGGCAACACCTAATTCTACCCAGTTTGAACTTATCTGACCAACAGTGTTTATTTCAGGAAATTTGATTCAAGTGCGTTTAAAATTGTTACATATTCTTAATGGATCATTCTCCTTAGGAACAATTACCTTCTTTATCTCTTCTTCCCAATTAAAAATTATTTCTATCTCTTTAATTGTACGTATATGTGTGTCTGTGTATGGGTAAGTGAATTTGAGTGCAATGACCCTGGACGAAGCCAGAAGAGACCACTGGCGCTGGAGTTACAGGCAGTTATGAGCGGCCCGATATGGATTCTAGGAACTCAACTCAGGTCATATGAAAGAGCAGCAAGTGCTATTTATGAGTTGTTTCTCCAACCCTTCTTCTGCCTGATTCAGCTGGTTTTTGCCTAACATTGTTAGGTATGCCATTTGCATCCTGGTATTTTCAGCCTGTGAGTATCTGTACCATTGAGGGCATTTATTGTGGACAGGAAATAATGAAATCCTATTTTTCTATCCAGTCATCTAGTATTATTTAATTAGAGACTTTAGATCATGATTATTTTGACAGGTATTTACTAATTCCCATCATTTTATTGCTTATTTACCTGATTGGCTATAGGTTTTATTTTATGTGCATTTCTTTGGACCCCTCTTTGCTTTAGGGACTTGCTGATTTATTGACTTGGCCATGATTGGTTCTTTCTTAGTTCCTTCTAGTTCCTCTGCTCTTCACTCTGCCTTCTTCCTCTGTGGATAGATTCCCATAAGTATCTTCTGCAATGTTGCCTTGATAACCATGGATTGCATCTGTATCCATCTGGAATGCTTTTATTTACCCATCAATTTTAGAAACCATGTTAGTGGATAAAGTTTCCTGGTTGGCATTTATTTACTTTCAGGGCTTAGAATGCATCATTAGACCCTCTCTTGTCTAAGAGAGGTTTCTCAGGTTGATCTTAGAAGTCAAGCTGTTATCA
This sequence comes from Chionomys nivalis, assembly GCF_950005125.1. Lineage (NCBI taxonomy): Eukaryota > Metazoa > Chordata > Mammalia > Rodentia > Cricetidae > Chionomys > Chionomys nivalis. The sequence goes on from NC_080110.1 coordinate 35,648,431, forward strand.
CGGAGTTGCCTTTCTATGAGAATTAGGTTTCTTCTTGTTGTTGTTTTCCTCTTGCATCTTTTAATGTTGTTTCTTTGTTTCATGGCCTCAGCACTATAATGTGCTGTGGAGAGATTCTTGTCGTGTATGTTTGTGTGTTTGGAGTCCTGACTGCTTTTTCCTATGCTTGGATAGGAGATTTCCAGATTAGAGAGCATTTCTTCTTTAATTGCATTGAACAGATTTCTCTATGTCCTCAGATTCCTTTTCATTACAAGAGCCTTCTACCCAACAGTTTCTTGTTTGTTTATTTTTCTCTCAGTCACATCACAGAGTTCTTAGAAGCTGTGGTTACTGGTTTTCTTTTTCTTTTATTAATGTCCAAACGTAGTAGTTCTTCGGATTCCTATGCCTGATACTCTTTCTTATTCCTATGCCTGATACTCTTTCTTATGTTTGGTCTAGTCTGTTGGTGAGGATTTCCATTATTTTTGTTTGTATGTTTGTTTGAGTGGAGTATTTTATTTCCAACATTTTTGTCCTTTTTTGGCCCCAAATCTCACTTTATTTTTTGCTGAATTTGGCATCGGGGTTGCAGAGTGCCTCTTGTATGTTGCCGACTTTCTCAGTGACATCTTGAATTTATTTCCTTATTTCTTTCACTTACCCATTTCCTTCTTGAAATCCTCAATCATTTTTATTAATTAAATTTGTTCTTTGATAATCTCACTCATGTGTATAATGTGTTATGATTGCTCTCCCCCCACCCTCCCTTGCCCGCCCTTCTCTTAACTGCTTTCTACTGGTCTGCTTCTCACACTCTTTTCTGCTTGTTTGATTTGTGTGTCTGTGGATTTTCCAAGGCTGTCTGCACAGCCCTGGGATTGGAACTATATACTGGAGCTTGATGCGCTCATCACTAGATCCACAATTGGAGACAATGGCTTCCCTCCCCCAGGGTTCTATTAGCAGCCATAGCTCATCAGTAAGGGGAAGGTCCCCATGAGTGACTCTCTTGTCTCTGTGAAGCCTTCAGTCATTTTGGGAAGTAGACTTTCTCACTGGCTGATGGTGGCACACGCCTTTAGTCCCAGCGCTTGGGAGGCAGAGGCAGGCAGATTTCTGTGAGTTTGAGGCCAGCCTGGTCTACAAAGCTAGTTCCAGGACAGGCTCCAAAGTTACACAGAAAAAGTCTGTCTCAAAATACCGAAAAACCAACCAACCACCAACCAACCAACCAAACAAACAAACAAACAAAGTAGACTTTTTCATTCAGCGTTTTGAAAATCTCTAAGTCTTTGGATTTGGTCAATGAGGAGTTCTGATCTTGGGGAGACTTTGTGTTTTCATGTTTCTGTATTTATTACAGTTTATGCATGTGTTGATTGATGTCTGACCTGGCTTTTTGGGTGATTTTCTTAAAATGGCCCTTACTCCTAAGTGTTCAATCTTTGTACCACTCAGAGAGGAGAAGGGAAACTAAGATCAATAGTATCTGTATAAACTGATCACTGCTATGGTTAAGGGAGAGTTTTTAGTGTAGGAGAGAGAGAGAGAGAGAGAGAGAGAGAGAGAGAGAGAGAGAGAGAGAGACCGACCCTAGGTCATTTCTGAAATCAAAATACACTTGAAGCAGTTGCAACCAGGGAAGTGTGTTCAAATGTTGGACAGAAAGCCAGCGGAGCTGAAGCAAGAGCATGGAAATCTACACAGAAAATGATTGTGAAGGGCACTGACCACACAGGGTCTCACTACTCAGTGCTGGCTGCCTTGGAGTTCACCTTCCCTCTCAGTCTCAGTCCCCTAAATGGGGGGATTACAGATGTGCACCACCATAGTCAGCAAAAGAACAGTTGATCCTTGGGAGAACAAAAGGTCTGAGTGCAAGAAAGAATTAACAAGGAGAGGGTGCTCCCAAGGAACAGGCTCCAAAGAACAGGTAGAAATGAAAATCAAATGTCAAGTGGGTTGCTGAGATGTGTATGAGGTTTTCCTCCTCTCTCTCCTGACCTCTTAGGTAAGCTTTCCAGAGCTCCACTTAAAGCTGACACAGGTTCATCCCCTACCCCACCCAAGGTTACAGATGCTTAGTCAGCTGGTGGCAAAGCGACCCTGCCCTGGCTGGCCGTGTGCAGGTGCACTAAGACCACCACAGTTGCAGCTTTTGAGAGTCAGCACCCAGTCGGTGATGGGCTATGCAGTGACTCAGCTGCCTTCAAGGGGTCCCTGCTTCTGTAACCCTTCACCCGTGCTCTTGGAACTGATCTTGGTAAACTCATTGGCTTATCGAGTTGGTCTATGGCGTGTCTTGGTTTGAATGGGAAACATTCCCCTCTGGGCTAATGTATTTGAACACCTGCAACCCAATTGGCAAGATGGATAGCACAGAGGGCCTTCTCAGGATGGTGGGATTATTCTGTATAATACTGCAAAGAATATGTGTCAATAAGCATCTCATCCACAGAAAGGAGATAGGGAGAAAAAGATTTGGTCTGCCACAGGCTTTTGAAACCTCAGGGCTTACTCCCAGTGACACACTTAGACCAACAAGACCACACGTCTTAATCCTTTCCCAAAGAGTTCCAACATCTAGGAGCTACGAGCATTGAACATCTCTGTGATACACTGTACACACGCCAAGGCAGAAGGAGAGCAGTTGGCAGCCCTGGCCAGTGCTAGAGAAAGCCTATGTGGAGGAGGCTCAGGCTGGAGGGGTCCAGAAAGTGATCTCACTTTCCTCACAATGGTCCAGATGTAACCTGGCATTGGAGTCACCAGGTAACCAGAGACTGGTAGAAACCTCACAGTTGAGGCTGACTCACTTGTCCTGAGACACTCAATGAGTGAGGATGCTTTCCTGCTTTAGAAAAACTCATGGCTCAGGCTGCAGAAAAGGCAAGGGTGGTCAACTTGGCCACCTTTGGGGACGTTTGGTGTGTCTTCTCACACACGTCTGGTCATCCTCGACCAGGAAAAGCCCGGTAAGACAGGCCAGCCTGGAACAGGAGTCCTTTCTGGTCCCCCTAATCCACTGCAATCCCTGCCTGGGGGTGTGATCCTGTGAGAACACTGGGGAACATTCTTTACGCCCACTTTTCACCTCAGTGTGTGGTGATGGGTTGTTGCTGCCTCTTAGAGTTTCCACATTTAGAGCTCCTTCCTTTCTTGGTCCTTCCTCAGGGTCAAGAGGACCTGGACTGCCTATTTAAACCTCTGCGATTTGACTACCGACATCCAGACTTCATAGCGAAAGTCGTGTCCTACCTCCCGAAAGCTCTGAGAAAGGGGAAGTACGATTTTGTCAGTGCTTTCCTTGCTGTCTATCCCCTTTTCGCCTCCACCCAGGAGGTGCTGGAATTAATAACGGACGTCATTCTGTGAGTGACTACACCTGAGTTCTGACCCCCTCACCTCCTGGTTTGGTTTTAGGAGGACACTGCTCTTCTCCAGGGCTGTGTGCTCTCCTAGGAAAAGTACAACTGTGTCCTGGTAGAGTTATTCTCCTGCCTGCCGCTTCTGACTAACATGGCATAGATTGAGGGCAAGGAGAGGAATCGAGTTTGTGATATTTACCCAAGTAGTGTCAAACACTACTCTTCCTTACGCCTTGAGCAAAGGCTTTTTTTCCCATTTGCAAAGAAGGCTCTAAGGGATAAGGTTATATGAGAAAAATGGAGCCAGAAAAGATCCCTGCAGGGGCCCAAGGAAACCCTGTAAACCCAAGAACCCTGAAAAGGGGCAGCTTGGGTTCCACCCGTTGAGTTCATGACCTTAAAGGTCTGTGACCAGAGGCTCATTCCCAGCCCCTCATCATGGAAGTCAGAAGAGTACAAAGAGCCCCCTGCACTCCAACCCACTCCCTAGCTTCTATTCCTATACAGGATTTAAGAGCTCCTTCCAGTTCTCTGGGTGGGTTGGGGCCATATGACGTTAGCAGTGACACCTTCATAAAATGCCACAGGCATGGACCTCCCCATGCTGTCTCTCTGAAGGATTATTATAGAAACAGGTGAGTGGGCTTTGGGTGACAAGGGAGGTAAGGGCCCAGCTGCAGAGCGGGAGGTCTGGGGTGGCTCGGCTTGGGGACTAAGCCGTTAGCGGTCACCTTCCTCTCGGGATCCCCATAAAAAATGGTACCAGAGACTTCACGTGCAGGTGGAGAAACCGAGATCTCCAGTGATAGCCTTGGTTCTGAGGAGCAGAAGGAAGGACGGAGCTCAAGGGCCCAAGGGGAATCCATCCCCACCACGGCGCAGTCCAGTTAGCCCTTTCTGTCCTCCCAGACACAGCAAGTGTGCCTGTCCACAGAGTCCTCACTCCTAGAACCAGAAGCACGTGGGCTGAGGAGCCTTTTCCTCATCTGAGGGACTGCTCCTGTGCTGGTGAAGGGAGGCCAGCCGGGCTTCTGACTCTACTTCCTGCTAACCCGCTCTTTCTTGCAGAGACTTTCTGCTCCTTCTGATGCACTGGATACAAAAAATGCCACAGGATTTTCGGAGGGCTCCAGATCGGGTGACCCTGAAGAACCTTGTGGACTTCCTGTGTTGGAACTTGCCTCTTAAGTTCTACCAAGTGGAGATCCTGAAGCTCATGTCACAGCTGGAGGCTCAGGAGTCCACGGGAATGCTTGAGGAAGATGAGGAGATCAGAAGTAGGTACCTCGGAAGGTTGGAGGAAGTTTCAGTGTTGGGTTCCACCAGGGAATTCTGCAGAAGCCTTGACCTGGAAGCAGAGTTGAACACTGTTGTGGAATATGAGTTTAAGATGTGTTACATTCGTTTATGCTGTAGAATTTATGTTTAATGATGCCAAGATGTGGTTTTTATCTTTTATGTTGCATCTGTTTAACTCTATAAAGCCTTGTTACCTTGCCTGCCTGAAACACCTGATTGATCTAATAAGAAGCTCTATGGTCAGCAGAGAGAAATTGGTGGGGTTGGCGGGAAAAGAGAAGAGATAAGAGAAGAAAACTAGGGAGGAGAGCAAGGAGCGAGAAAATGAAAAGGAGAAGGAGAGATGGAGGCCAGGAGCCAACCACACAGCCACACAGCCACATAGCCACACAGTCACACAACCACACAGCTACACAGTCACACAGCTACACAGCTACACAGTCTCACAGCCACACAGCCACACAGCCACACAACCACACAGCCACACAGCCACACAACCACACAGTCACACTGTCACACAGCCACACAACCACACAGTCACTCAGCCACAAGGTCAACACCCACACAGCCACACAACCACACAACTGCACAGCTGCACTACCGCACAGCCGCACAGCCACACAGTTGCACAGTCACAATCACACAGCCACACAGTCACACAACAACACAGCCACACAGCTGCACAGCCGCACATCCACACAGCCACACAGCCAAACAGGCACACAGCCACACAACCACACAGTCACACAGCCACACAACCACACAGTCACACATCCACATAGCCACACAACCACACCGTAATACAGCCACACAGTCACACAACCACACAGTCACACAATCGCACAGCCACAGAGTCGCACAGTGGCACAGCCACACAACCACACAGTCACACATCCACACAGCCACTCAGCCACAAGGTCAACAGTCACACAGCCACACAGCCACACAACTGCACAGCCGCACAACCGCACAGCCGCAGAGCCACACAGCTGCACAGTCACACAACCACATAGCCACACAGTCACACAACCACACAGCCACACAGTCGCACAGCCACACAGTCACACAGCCATACAACCACACAGCCACACAACCACACAGTCACACAGCCATACAACCACACAACCACGCAGTCACACAGCCACATAGCCACATAACCACACAGTCACACAGCCACACAACTACACAGTCACACAGCCACACAGCTACACAGTCATACAGCCATAGAACCATTCACGAAGTAATAAAAAAAGAAGGATATATTCAATAAATAAAGGTAAAATGCCCAGAGGGAAAACGTTTAGACAGAATAATTTAAGTTAGGAAAGCCGAATGGACACAAGCCACACTAGGCGTCCATTCATGAGAAGGACTACATCTCCGTGTATTTATTTGGGAGCTTAGTCGTGGGTTGCCAAAGAGTAAATAAAAACAAAGTCCAAAAGCATCTACAGGACACCAGTCAGGATACATCTTCTTGTAGGGAGAGGGGAGTGGGGATTCTCTGGCATGATCAGGCCTTGTGTGACCGGCAAGGCCACCTCTGGGAAGGCCACCCCATCCTGGAAGCTTCTAGGCTGACTCCACTAATGGTCCATCTCTTTCTGTCCTTAGATTTCAGGTTCTGCAGGGCAGAAAAGTTATTAGCCCGGATACTCGATGCCACCGAGATGCAAGAGAAGCTGCGTCCTAAACTACCTTTTGTGGCATGGGAAGACCTGACACCCAAAGAGGACACCAAGAGCGCAGATTCGGCAGTAAGGGGACCAACTCTGCCCCAGGATGGACCAGAGCAGCTTAAACACACATCAGCTGATTCAGTAGATGTGATCGTCCATATCCCAGCGCCAGGGCACTCACCTGCAGCTGTGCCTGTTGTCCCACTGCCTGATGTTGATGTGAAGTTAGAGAAGCAAATTACCTACGGAGTTCCACCTGCACGCAGAAGCTCTGCTCCTCTATATAGGGAAAATGTTCATGACAATTTCGTTTAACTCTTTGTTAATTTTGGTATAACTTTTCATTGTTATATTGTTGTTTAATGTTTATTATTAATAAAAATTTTCTTCCTCATTTTAAGTCATGGGTTCAGGGACAGGATGTCTATTCCCCAATGTGATACAGTCTACTCAGGTCAACTTATAAGTGCAGCCCAGAGCCGAACAGGTCAGTCCTGGGAGGAGGAACCTTGCAGGCCATCCTGGCAACAGGGAACATCAATCCGCGGGTGTGGCAGAAAATGGACAAGTAACTGCTGGAGCACAGACTCCAGTTGATCTTAACAATCAGAACTCAGAGTCAGGTATAGGGGTTGATGCTGAAGATCAGAGAAGCAGAGCGACCAGCCACCAGAGGGTTCTTACCTCTACCACTGTTCATGCCAAGAGGGTGATCCTGTCCTCAGACTGACCTCAGACTGCTTCAGACTGCTTCAGACCGCACTGAGTTCCTGTCTCCTCCTGCCTTATATTCCTATTTCTGCCCAGCCATATCACTGCTGTGTCCACCAGTCCACCTCCCTAGTGCTGGGATTAAAGGCATGGGAACCCAAGTGCTGGGATTGCCTTCATGTCAGCTCTGTTTCTCTTTAAGACAGATAATCTCGTGTAGCCCAGGGTGGCCTTGAACTAACAGAGATCCCTCTGTGTCTGTCTCCAGAGTCCTGGGATTAAAGGAGTGTGCTACCATTCCTTGGCCTCTAGTGGCTTAGCACTGCAGTCTGATCTTCAAGGAAGCTTTGTTTGTTAAAACACAAACAAAATATCTCTACAAAATCTAGTGGCAAGAAAAAGTATACAAGTGTGAATGGACAGTCCTGTGTTCAGTGGTGCCCCTAACAGTTAGGGACATTATTTCTGAGCTCTGACACACTAGGGGTCACAGACATAGGTTTCCCCGTCTCCCTGGGCTACTGTTGTCCTAGCAGACAGCAGGGCCATGCAGAGAAGGGTGACATCATCTTAACTGTAATGGTGCTAATCGTTTTCACCAACCCTGAACCCAGAGCTGTGCGTACACACTCACCACACCTTGTGACAATGTCTCACCCCACCCGACATGCTTAAACAGATCATTTTTATAAAGAATTGCAAGGCTTTCCCACAATTCTGGAGGCATCAAGAAATGATAAGGTGGAGCCCATGGATATTTTACACGTTTGTCTGTGGGCAATGTATTGGATGCAGTCTCACTGTTTACTGTGCACAGACAAACCCTCCACAGGACACTAGAGATCAGCATCACAAATGGCTCACTGTGGGCCTCATGCTGGGCATGAGAGAGCCTTTGACCACTCAGAGGGCACTGCGTGGAGGTAGTGCCCTTTCAGGGTGTAGAGCAGCTCATCTGGGCTCTCATCAGGAAACAGACACACATGAACACGTCTGCACACACACACACGTGTACAGGCACACACACATCCATGTGCACACACACTCCACATCACTGGCCACCTAGGCATGCGACTTGGTGAAAGGTTATATACATCATGCTAGTCCAGGTCTCATCAAGAAGAAGCGAGCTGTCAATAGCATCTAGTCACAGAGCTGGCATGGCCAGGGTCTCTCACGACTTAGTTACCTAAGGATGCATTAGCCATGCTTGTTTTCCAAGGCTTTGGATAAGAAGCCAGCTGACCACCTGAGCCGTTATCTCCTGTGTCTGAGCAACCATAGAATCCTGCAGAGCTCAGAAGGTGAGCTTGCCCTTTGGCGTTTGTTAGAGAATAGCTTTGTACTATTTGTATTTGTATGAGTATGTTCTGTAGAAACGATGGCTCATCAGAAGGTAGAGCGATGAAACTTGGAGGTCTTCTAAACACGACACATCTCTTGGGGCAACCTCACACATGTTAAAATTGTCACAGACTTTATCCCCGCCCATTTTCCCATCCCCACAATTCCTCTCTGTCTCTCTGTCTCCTTCTCTGTCTCTCTCTGTATATATACATCTGTGCGCGTGTGTGTATGGAAAGGCTTTTTGAAATTAAAGTAAGCCTCTGTTGGCACGTGGCAAACCATTCATACACTCAGACCTACTTCAAGCTTCATTCTGCAGGACAAGCATTGATCCCCCCGCCAGCACAGCCCGGGCTCAAAACAAGGCTCCAAAGGCCCCCACTGGGCGGGTTGTTTCTCGTTGGGTTCTTTAGAGTTGTAGTTGGAGTTGCTTGCCTTTCCGCCTCCTTGGATGCCGTGAGGCAGTTTGCTGGCGCAGAACTGCTTTCACGTGTCACTCTGCTTTCTCTTTTCATGGCCTTTCCTGGCTGGTTCTTTGGTGGCGTGGCTGTTGGCGTGTGCTGCGAGGCTCCGGTAACTGGGCAAGCCGTTAAGGAGAGCCAGACAAATCTCCATCACTACAGCCAGGATTCCCTGGCTCCTCTACACATGACTGGCTAAACAATGAGCATCATGGAAGAAAAACAGCCAGCCACTTCTTTCTTTAAAACAAACTTAGAGCATTACTTAAGCAGCTGCTATTTTATTGCCAAAGGCAAGATGTTTCAAAAACCAATGCCAGGGACTCTGTGTGTGTGTGTGTGTGTGCGCGTGCATGTGTGTGTGTGTGCATGTGTGTGCGTGTGTGTGGTCAAACGGGGTGTCCTTCCTCAGAAGCTGTCCATCTTGCTTCATGTTACAAATTTTATTTTTAAAAATCACATTTTATTTATTTATCTTTGTTTTATTTGTTTGTCGTGTACGCATCACACGGGTTCATGTGTCACAGTGTGCCTGTGGAAGTCAGAGGACAATGTTCCGGAGGTGGTTCCCTCTTCCCACCCTCTATATGGGTTCCAGGAATCAAACTCAGGTCTTCAGGCTTGACAGCAAGTATTGTTACCCAATGAGCCATCTTACTTCAAGTCAAGTTCTCTGTTGATCTGGAACTTGCTAGGCTAGGTTGTCTGGCTCGTGAACCCTAGGAGTCTTTCTCATCTCCCTGGAGCTGGGGATACAAGCGGTCACCACTACTCCCAGCTTTTTACACAAATTCTGGGCCCCAAATCCAGATCCCCATGTCTGCACAGCAAGCACGTCACTGAGTGCGCCATCCCCAAGCCTCCGTAGGGGTTAGTTTGGGAAGGATGTCTACCTGCTATCCTCACTGTACACAGCATCTGCTAACTCTTGTCCTCCCTACCCTGCTGCTATACAGTCAGGCTCCAAGGTGAGACGCGGCCAATGGTAGACGCTTCTAGAAACCTCCACTTGAGTTCAAAGGGCTTTGTTTTTATGGTGGGGTGGGGAGCTGAGACAGACATATCTTCAGACATCTTGGAAACAAATGACCGATCAAACTGGAGTTTTAATTAGAGCCTGGGATGAAGTTTCTTGCTTCCTGGAAATGAAACAAGTTAAGGGAAAGTGAAAAAAAAATCTAAATATAATTTATGGACACAAAAAAGAAGAGCTGAATTCACAGGACTAGGCAAGGGCCCAAAGGTAAACGAAACATGGATTTAGTAGGCACAGGATCAGATGAAATGTACTCCCAAAGCTTTTTAAACTTCTGGATTTCGTTGCTCTTGAAACGCAATTGAAGAAATGGAAAAGGCATGGCTGGAAGCTTTCTTGAAGCCAGGGGAGCAGGAACTCCTGAGTCTGGCCCGTTAAACTCACCTCCAAAATGGAAATGTAAGAAAAAAAAAAGGAGAAGCATGTTCGCACATCACCCCGAGGAGCCAGACAGCATCACTGCTTCACCCTTCCTCTTCAGAGACACCATGTGGGATCAGTCTTGGGGAGGGTGCTATGCCCTTGGTAGTGGTGAGATTCCCTTAAGAGCTTTCAGGTTTCACGTGGAATTGAGGTGGAGTGTGAAGGTGGAGTAGGGGAGGGAGAGAAATGTATCACTGGGGATGAAAGAGGGTGATGAATATCAAACAGACCACAAAAAGACACGGAGTTTGGATTGCTTAGAGATGTTTCGAAAGTTTTAAAACAAGCAAGTGAGCGCAGCCTCACCAAATGTGCTGCCCCTAATTTAAGGCAGTAAAGATGCCGTTTCCTTTGTATTGTGCTTTCTGAAGGCTGGGCTAATGGGGGCTGGTGGATGCTTTTGCAAATAACGCTGTATTTAATTTTTCAACTTGCTGGGGCTTGACGCTTAGATGGGACATTTAGGAAGACGTCGGTGTGTCTGCTTTTCTGATCTGTGAGGACAATCACGAGGCAAAGGGAGACTGTACTGGAGGACCGAGGATGTGGCTTCTTGTCAGAGACGACATGTGTGAACCTTGACAGATGAGACCTCTGGATGTGCCCCCAAATCTGCTCAAGTACACAGTACTTTCTCCTCACTTTGATTAGCACCTGAAGAAAGCAACTTACAGAAAGAAGGGCTCGCTTTGCTTATAGTGTGAGGGTCCAGTCCGCCATTATGAGGATGTCTTGGTCGTTAGAGACTGAGGCTGTTGGCCACATGTGACCAGTCAGGAAGCACAGAGACAGGGAACTGGTGCTCACGTGTGACTAGTTGACCACGTGTGACCAGTCAGGAAGCACAGAGAGAGGAAGCTGGTGCTCAGCTCACTTTCTCCTTTCTGTTTAGCCCAGGACCCCAGTTCACAGAAGATTTAGGGTAAATCTTCCCATGTCAATCAATCTGAGGTTTGTTTCCATGGTGATTATAAGTCACATCAAGTCATCAAGATTAACCATCAAAGCACTGGATCAGTGGACCCTTGAGTTTTGGAAACTCAGATTGAACAACTGGAGTTTCAGATTATCTCATTGCTCCCCAGTGATAAACAAAACCAAAAATTCTTACTTAGTTATTTCTTCTAGTAACTTCTACAAATTCTCTTTAAAAGGATCTATCATCTATCTATCTATCTATCTATCTATCTATCTATCTATCTATCTGCCTATCTATCTATCTATCTATCTATCTATCTATCTATCTATCTGCCTATCTATCTATCTATCTATCTATCTATCTATCTATCTATCTATCTATCTATCTACCTGCCTATCTATCTATCTATCTATCTATCTATCTATCTATCTATCTATCTGCCTATCTATCTATCTATCTATCTATCTGCCTATCTATCTATCTATCTATCTATCTACCTGCCTATCTATCTATCATCTATCTATCTATCTATCTATCTATCTATCTATCTATCTATCTATCTACCTGCCTATCTATCTATCTATCTATCTACCTGCCTATCTATCTATCTATCTATCTATCTATCTATCTATCTATCATCTATCTATCTATCTATCTATCTACCTATCTACCTATCTACCTATCTATCTAGTTTTCCTTGGTTGGAGGCCTGGGACACGCGTTACATCCATACAAGTCCTCCTCTCATCTTCCTTCCCCTCTCTTCTGCATGTGATGGCTGGTAAGACACAACTGGAACCCTTATGAGCAATAAAAGCACAAGAGGAAAAAGGAAGGAAAACAGAAGACAAGCAAGAGGGACACAGTCTGAGGAAAGGACGGAAAGTGGAATTAGAACCACCAGGAGTCTTCAGGATTGTGGAGAAGGGTAGATTCTACAATCATGGCTTAATCAGAGCTCCAGGGGCTCAAACTACAAAAGGAAGGGGGGTGCTTCAGCTGGCTTAGCTGCAAATACATCTGTTTCTCCTTGAACTCTGTGGAGATTTGTGTTACGCAAACACAAGAGTAGTTCCATCTCAAAGCCTCCTCTGCAAGAGTGGGGTCTACTGATGTAAGCAGGCAACGCCAGGAGCGGCGGCACCGTGGGAAATCCCAGAGGTCTACGTGCAGGCTTCCCACTGAAGACTTCGAGACTGGACTTCTAAGAAATATGAAAGTTCAAAATTATTGTATTTAGACCTGTGGCTAAATCTCACTGCCCCTCAGCTCCACTCATGTTCCTATTTCAAACAACACTCAGACCAAGATGGACGGGAACACAACTTCTCCGTGTTGCAGCCGATCTAACCAAACGAGTGGGTGGAATCACCAGGCGCCCCCTGCTGGCAACCGTATGCAGCAGCTCCAGCGCAGTGCCCACAGGGACTCGACAGCCCCTGTTCGTTAATCATGGACTTAGCACCCAGGAGAAGCCAAACCAGATGACCTGCACAGGGAGGCCACCTGAGAGCCCCGAGATCCCGTGAGCCCACAGTCCTACACGGTATAGCATTCACTGAAAGTTGACCAGGTTGGAGCTTAGTGTAGTTCATAGTTGCCCAGCGTGTGCGAGGACTGAAGCTTGATCCCTAACACTGCAGACACAGGAAGAAAAAGTGGAGCCCTTTGGAATAAAGCTAAGCCTTGTTGAATGTCAGGTGGATGCCAGCCTTGGCCTGGGGGTTCGGAGGAGCAAAGAGACTTCTAGGAGCTGGATATACCCTTTCTTGATTTTAGTGTTGGCGTCCTCAGCATATGGAGATTATAAAAATTCACCAAGTGGTACAATTGTGACTTTCTGCTTGTGAGTGTATGTATTAGTTCAGTTTTTTTTTAAAAAGTGCCTGCCTTAAGGTCCGACTACATTATTTAGGACAGCGTCTGTCTCGCGGTAATTGTCTCATCATGACTTCCGATAGGCGCTTCCCAAAGGCTGACCGTCCATTCGTAGACAGTCACAATATGGCTGCATCTTCAGTTGGAGCATAGGAGAAGGAGAGATTTGTGCACACTCTTCTGGAAGGGTCCGAATCCTGTTCATGAGGACTCTGTTTTCATGACCTCCTCACTTCATGTCCTACCCCAGCACACTGAAGGTTGACGGACTTTGGAAAGACAGCCAATCCATTGAGGAAGGTATCATGAAATGAACTGATTCCCCATGGGACCCTAGCTCCAACCATCCGTCTGTCCTTGTCCCGGGGAAGTCCTGGCTTCTGGGTGAGCCGCTGCTGAATACGCGTAGTTTACAGATGTCAGCTGGCGACAATATGCTGGTGTGTTGCTGTGCTTCCTTTTCCTGGCAAGGACACTCAGTGGACAGGTGCTCGGCCTTTTGGCTCTGCGAAGCACAGGATCAAAACCCAAGCCTCGGAGAAGCCCTTGCTAATAACAGATGCATGTCACCTGGGCTGGCAGTCCATTGTTGAAGGAAAAGAAACAAACCCTGGGACCAAGTGCAAAGGTCCAGCTGCTCTGAGAAGGTGAACAGAACTTCTCAACTGGTTCACTCACTCCCCGAGAGCATGCACTGTCACATTTCCAGGATTCTACTGTCTCTATACATCAAGTCCTTATGTCAAAGTGCACTTAAACTGTTTTCCCAAACAAAAAGAAGCTTAAGGAAAAGAGATGGCGGTGACAGAACTTTTTGGAGGACCCTCTAAGAGTAAGTGCTGACTCCGTGTTGTATAAACCGGTGACAGGACTGCCCCATGGCTTCGCTGGGGTGAAAGTTTTTCTTGTAGACTTGGAAGAGAGAGAGAGAAAACAGCCAGGGGCATCTGGAAGAGTCCAGAGCAGAGAGAGAAGCAGTAGACCGAACATGGCCAGCCGATTGAACCTGGTCATGAGAAGAACAGGAACAGAGCAGAGACAGGGAGGAGAGGAAGGACTGGGGGGGACCGAGCAAGGAAGATAAAAAAAAGTGAGCATAGCCAAATAGCAGGGTTATAAGAAGAATTGACCAACTGCCAGGTGGGGGTGGGGTGGGGGAGCCCATGAGCTTAAGGGAGTTTTGGGGAGGGAGGCGGTAAGAAGGGGTAGGATGCTAGCAAGACTCTGAAATGTGTAACAGGTACTCAGGATACTGAGGGTGCCTGGAGACCGCCATGCTCTTTGTTAAAGCCGTTTGTCCCTCCCGCCAGTGAGAGCTTCCCAAGTTGCTGAGGCACGCGGGCTTTTGTCTGTTAGAATTTGGGGATATCCAGTGTTCTTTGGACCTGACAAATGTCACCTCTTCCTGGACACGTTGCCGCAGCCAAACCATCTTTTCACATAGTCACAGTGCTCTACCGGATCCAGGAAGTTTACAGGGACACTCATCGTGATTGATGGGGGGGGCGGGCAATGATGGCTATGACACTCAGGTCCCCTTGTGTTATGCTAGCTGTCCCAACAAAACCCTCTCTCTCACGGGTGGCATTGCACATTCAAGCTACAACAGGGGTGAATGGATCCTGGGCACTCGGGTCTCATCAATGGGATAGTCTCCTCGCTATGGTTTCATTAGCTGGTGGCAGTACCGGGTGACCCCAGAGGATGAGATGCCCTGGACAGCCAGCCGTTCCTTGTTTCCTCTCTGTTTATTTGTAGCTCTCCACTTCATGACTGCCACCAGCTGACGAAGTCTACTCTGTCAAGTTCTCTTCAACCCCACGCTCTGTCTCACGCCAGAGACATTGGCCCCAGAGAGTCACACACTGAAATCTCTGGAGCCGAGACAAAGATCTTTCATCCTCTTAAGTTGTTCCAGGCACTGGCTATCGCAGTAACAAACAAAAGCTGTTTTCTCGTGAATGAATTTTGAGCAATGAGCTTTATTAAGTAACGACAGAAGCCAGGCACATCTCTTTCCTTGCATGTTTGCAGATGCCACCGGATTCTAATCACCAGAGGTCACTGAATGAATGTGTGACCTGGCTTCACCCCGCCATCCGTAGAACTTTGCAATCACAGTTCCGTGGAAGGAAGATAATTCAATCTTTGTAAATGTCACATTCATCATCACAGTCAGTTTATGAGTTTATAAAGAAGCTCCGTGCAGCCCATGGCTTCCTCCTTCTGCCTATAACGTGGGCTCTGATGTATTGCCATCTTCACGTGCTTCAGTCAATGATCGCGAGAGTTGATCTCAGCCATCAGCTTAGCTGGGCTGAGAAAGACCTGGGAACCTGGTAAGACACGTGCGTGTTTGTAAAGGCATTTCCAGCACAGGTTAGCATGTAGATTAGCCGACAGAGGGGAAGGAAGCTCTGCTGTCAGTGTGGGTGGTGCCATCCAGGGACTGGCGGGGTCAGTGAGGCTAAAAGCAGCAGGAAGCGGGGGTCCCATACAAGCTGGCTTCCTCTTGAGGTATCACTGTGTTACTGCCCCTGAGGCCGGAGACACCGTTATTCAGTCTTTGAACCTGGACTCCAGGGGTGACTCTCCATGGCATTTGGGATCATCAGCCTTGACTGAGGTTCTATCTTTGATCTTTCCTATGCTGAGGCTTCCGGATTCTTGGACTGAACAGCTACGGACTTGCCTGGTTTTCTGGCTACAGATGGCGCACCCCAGCCCCCAGCTCCTGACTATGTACGCCAATCTATTTAGAATTACATGTATGGTGTATAGGCCTCATTCCTCTAGACCAGCGGCTCTCAACCTTGAATCACAACCCTTCCATAGGGGTCAGCTAAGACCATTGGAAAACACAGATATTTACATTGTTCATAACAGTAGCAAAATTACAGTTACAAATTAGCAACAAAAATGATTCTATGGTTGGGGGTCACACAGCATGAGAAGCTACACTAAAGGGTCACAGCATTAAGAGGGTTGAGAACCACTGTCTTCTAGTTTGGTGAGTAGATCCACTCCAGGACAAATACTGCGTCCTTTTTCTACATCCCCATCACTCTTATGTTTTCCCATGGGAGTTAACCATTTCTCCAAGAGTCACAGGTCTACACCCACCCACATCTCCATCATTGTTTCTGCATCTTGCATTATATGTGGAAAATATCGAGTTTCTAGACGACCTCTGCCTCTAATATGAGAGGGTTCATAATTGTAACTCTGTTCTCATAGCTTGTTGTGTTTTGTTTAGGCACCTCCTTCATCTGTTTGTTTATTTGTTTTTGAGACCAAATCTGGAACTGTAGCTCAGATTGGCCTGAAACTCATGAGGCCTCAAACTTGTGGTAATCCTCCTGCCCCAGCATCCTAGTGCTTTGACTACAACTTAAAAACAACAACAAAGAACAAAAGAACAAACAAACAAAACACCGCTTTGTTTTTGTTATAGGAGGTTGAACACCGGACTCAATCTACTTAATAACTGAAAACAGACACGCTTCAAGTCAATAAAGAGAAACAACTGATTCCCTTTTATACTATTTCCAGAAAAATATTTATCATATAGGTTTCATTTCATCCTGGTTGGGACAAAAAAAAATATGGGTAACAATTCCATGATAGTTGCAGAAAATTCGGGCTTTGGTTTGTAATTTTCAATCAGGGGCAAACACTGAGAATTCAACGTGTCAGCCTTAGTTCTAATTAAAGGATGTTTGCCACATTTAGATCCTGTCTGCTTTTCTGCTGGGAGAGGGTGACGTGAGGAAGGAGTGGGCTCTGTGCTCACTAACAACTCCAGGCAGGGCTGGAGGACTCTGCGGAGGCAGCTTCCTGTACAGAGCATCACTGCCTTCTTTTCCTGCCTTACCTCATCTCTGTTCCATGTCAGAAAGATCCTGCCTACCTCAAGGCCATGCCCAGGAGTTGGGGCATTGAAAACCTCCATCCTGCAGGAACTGCCAGGGAGTCCCACAAGAGTGACTTACTGGAACACACCTCCACAGACCTAAGAACTTGCCAGGGGTCCCAGCTTCTAAATATTCCACTGCCTTCCCAGAAAGCCAACCTGAAGACCCAGCCTGTAACACAGGTGCCTTTTGGGTCAACATCCACGCATGCTCCTTGTGAACTGTGTGGAGAAAGGTTTCCACTCCCTCACAAGGAATATCTACTTTGATTTCAATACAAATGAAAATTTAACTGAAATGGTCTCTGAATGTGTAGGACTTTTTAAAATTACAGCAACTAATTATATCCCAATACTTCCTTTTTTGATCCAACAGGTGGATGGGTAAACTGAAGGACATTTGTTTTGTGGGATTTTTAATCGTGTTTCACCTGGCTCCTCACTCTCTATCTCCCCCTTTACCCTTTATTTCTTTCTTCTTGTAATCACATTTGAATAATTTTTACATTTTGGCCAGAATGAGGTAAGAAAATGGGGAACCCTATTTAAGTTTCCAAGGCCAAACAAGGCCTGTATTAGAACGTCAAGGAACGACATAAATGGGATTTCAGTTAGTCCATTGCATATTTCTTTAGAGTTTGACTTCCGTGGAAACTGCGGTGAGGTACATGGTGGCCAGGATAGACAATTTCTGGATCTCTATTCTGTGATCATAATATCCAAAGACTCAGCTTCCATCTCTGCAAGAAGAAACTCTCACCACCTCCCTTTCCAAACCCGTGAATTTCATATAAAAACTTAATACTGTCTCTCTTTCAAAGAACCATGCCAATAGGAAATCCTCTACTTTGAAGAAACTATGAGACGATCCTACTTGCTAAAAACTCAGATAAAGATCTAAGGAGGGTGGGGGGGAACTGCAATCGGGATGAAATATATGAGAAAAGAATTAAAATGAAATAAGCAATCAACCGTATTTACAAAAGCCAAGGTCATAAATGATGGAAAAGTTTAAAAATTGGCATAACTAGAAGAATCCAGTGTATACAAAGGAGGATCTTTTATCTTTATTAAAGATCTATTTTTAGTTTTAATTATGTAAAAAAGATGACCTTAGTGGTAAACCCCAAAGGAATGTCGGGCATAAGGTTTATGGGTAAACGTGCATGATCTTCACGAGTTGGGGAAACTGCTTTAGTGTTAGCTTATCAGCACAACCGTCGGGTGCTGTTATGGTTGCTCCTGCTACCTCTTCTCCACTTAACTTCTTTGGGAATTAAGTTTTATCTTTTCTGCAGAAGGCAGGTTTAATCACCTTTCCTTCTTTCTGTTCAGGCCAGAATGAGGTATCTCATGCCTCGTGTTCCACAGTTCTTCCTCCAGACATGAGTCCCCAAATGATCCGCCTTACCTCAACCATTTGCTTCTTCATGTGTTTCTTTTTGGTCGCGAGCCTAGCCTTTCACGGCTGAGCCATCTCTCCAGCCCTGTGTCTTTTAAATAATTTGAGTTATGTATATATTTGTGCATGTGTATGCAGGTGCTGAGGCTGGAGATGTGGGATTCCCCTGCAATTGGAGTTGCAGGGCTTGTGACCGGCCTGGCGTGGGTGTTGGGAACGGAGCATGTGTGCTTCTCTGCAAGAGTAGTGTGCTTTCTTCATGGCTGGGCCGTAGCCCCAGCTCCTAGCTCATTGCTTTTCAATGCAGGAACATCATCTACAGAGCTGGAATGTGGCACAGGACTAGATAAACAGCAGCACCTCACTGCAGCAGCCTCTCCTGCTTGAATCAGACACTTGTATTGTTGGGAGACTGAGTTGCACGAAGTTTTTCTCGGGGCCTTATGAAAGGGTGTACTCTTTGCAGGAGGAAGGGCATGTTTTCTAGGAGACCGTCAGATATTTTGTGGAAATCCTATCTTTGCGTACCCCAAAGAACGTTTGCTTTGCTGTTGCCCATTGATCCATATACCCTGTGCCCCCCCCCACTACCCCTGACTCAGAACATTCCTGGTTACCAATGGCAGAAATTCTGCCACGAATTGAGTCCTAGAGGAACTTAGAAGGAAATGTGTCTCTTGGGAAATCTTCCTTCTGCCATCCCCAAGTGGGCTTCAAGTATTTGAGGACATCAGGCCCAGGCACCAAAATGAAATTTAGCAGAGTTGCCCGGAGGAGGATTGGGCATCTAAGCACAGCCTACTGGGTCCAATGAGGGAGCTAATGAGCTGTTTTACGCGATTCTGGCAAACTTAGCCTGCACTCTGAATTTTCTCTCAAGGTATCATTAAAATCAAATGATTGTCTCCTTTTGAGTATCCATTTGCACTGTAATTATCTCCGTCTTCTGTGGTGACTTTTTGTGATTAAATTAGGCAAGTCTTCTTCTGCCTGGGTAGATAATGTAATGACTTTTTAATCATTTGTTTTCTACAGCCGAATTGTTTCCATGATCCCATTAGCAATTCTTCTGTTCTGACTCCAGTGGGCTTATTGAACTACTGGGTGACGGCCATATGGGTGAGCTGCAGGCTGCTCTCTACCAATTCAACTGACGAAGAGTAAAGACCTTGTCATTGCCCTGGAACCCAGAGAGAAACTAATGACTAGGAGGGGACAACTTAGTTCCTTATATTTGTCATAGAAAACATGAAGAATGCAATGTGGTTATGATAACTTTTAGGGAAATTGCACTTACTGTTTTATTCCCATATAAAAGCAATCCATTGCTTTTGTATAAAGTTTAAAAATACAAATAAGTACAAAAATACAATCAAATACGCTGTAACTTAGCGGCTCTTAGTGATCGCACAACTGTCCATGATGTTCACTTGTTCTCCAGATACTCTCTAAGAGTCTACTTTGGGCAAGTGCAGGGTGTGCTTTAATCGTCCAGCTGTTTCTCTTGTTGTGTGAGCTTCTCAATCCCTTTAGAGTGCGTCCTAGCCTAGCTCTTCATTTCAGCCCCTGCTCCTGAGAGTGGAAGCTGGTGATGGCCTTTAAGGCTTGTCCCAGGCCTTCCTCTAGGGCTTCATCTCCTCCTGCCTCCCACTTGCTCTACTCACTCCAGCCACACTGGATCTTCTACTGTTTCTCTAATTGTCACCCCGGCTGTGCCCCTGGGCTTTGGAACAAGCTCTTCCCCATCACCACTCCAAAAGCCAAACAGCCCACTTCTCAGGTAGCTTATCTCCTTCCACGAAGCGATTTCTTCCACGTCTCCCTCTGATCATCTCACATAACCATCATTTATTTGTGGCGGAACACGATTTGAAACTACTCAGTCACTAATATACCCAGATATTAAAATCTTTATACAAATAAGCAGTCATTAGTGATTCGATTAAAACCACATTGTATGCCTTCCCAATCCCATTGTTCAATGCCTTTTGTGTGGTTTTTATGTGTTTCCAAATAGAGCAGGGTGTAATTTTGCCTCTTTGGAAAATGAAACAGACTGTCTGGCCTCTTCCACACTGTATTTAGTACTGTTTCCAAGATGGATCAATAGTTCCATAGCTGTAGTTTTTACTGCTGGATAGCATTCTCTCATGTACATATATGCCATTTATATATCCACTGCTGTGCAGATGGACAATTATTGTTTTAAACAAAAATGCCACTTTCCCCCTTATGATTCTGGAAGCATCACCCCATCTCTGAATGGTGTTTACCTAGGGGAGGAATTGCTGGGTGGTAGAGCATGCGCAGTGTAACGTATCCATCTGTATTCACATTAGCAGTGCAGGGGAATTCTCTTGCTCCACACTTAGAACAGTGCCAGAATGACCAAAAAGAAAGCAAAGCAAAGCAAACAAAACAAAAAGGACCTCAGTTTGGGTTGAATTTGTCTTTAGCCGACACCAACTAAAGACATAACGTGCTCTTTCAAGTGATTATGGGCTATTTATCTTCCCGCTTATTTTCTTTACACTTAATGACAGCCATCATTGTCACAGCTATTGTGGACACTGCGCTCTGTGTTCCAGCTGTCTGCAGGCCATTCTTTTCTTCATCCACCTTATAAAGAAATCACCAGTGTGTTTCAGGGGCCCAGAGAGGCTATTCATAGAGCATGTGTTACAAGTTGACTTTCCTGAAGTCATGATGTTCCCATTGTCCTAACACGGGACCTGAAATCCGAGATAAACCCGTGGTCCTGCTAAGCTGCAGTTTGGTGGTCGGCAGCTGGTGGCTAAAGTCCCTCTCCGGGCACCTTTAGAACTTATCCCCAGCAGCTCTCTGAATGAAAAGGTCCCAGAGTTTGTCCCTGGTGCCATTCCTCTGTCACCTTAGCGGACAAAAGAAGACTATGGCATTTCTGCTTCTGTTTCAAAATTATCTCCGTGAAAATGTCACCCAGAGAAGGCACACGTGTCTCTGCAGGGGACTGTCTTCTGGAGGAACCCAGTATAACGTGTTCAATGAATCGGTAACCACACTGGTCCCCTCACTAAGGTCTCAACTGTATATGATCATGAAGGTGATCACTGAGTCTCTCTCTCTCTCTCTCTCTCTCTCTCTCTCTCTCTCTCTCTCTCTCTCTCTCATAAAGCAGAAAGGATGATTCATTAAACACAACTATTGTTTTAAAGTCTCGTATGGAACACTCAAAGGCTTGCTGGATTGATCCATTGGTCAGTCAGACTCTGGAAAGTTCTTCCAGACAACTGTCGGCGATAGGGTCTAAACCTCTGAAAGGCCCATCAGCTTCTGAGAGGATGACCACAGGCGATGTCTTGAGATTGACCCAGAGTACCATGGAAAGACACCAGCCGATGGCCACTGGGTTGTCGCCACTGTTTGGTTGTTATGAACAATAGTGCTACAAGTATCCATGGGCAAGTCTTTCTGTGAACATAGGCTCAGCCCTCTATCATGATGCTGGCTGTGGGGTGGGGCATAGAAGTCACAGGAACAGAATCCCTAGCTTCAGGGCTTCCCCTCTTAGGATCACATCCATTTACCCATCAGCCATTCCCCATCAACCATTGGGAGTGTGATTACTACCTTTTACTGCTATTACTTGATTGCAGACTCTTTCTACCTGGGTGGAAATTAGGTACCTGATTGATATATGTGTGTGTGTGTGTACATATATGTATAAATAATAGTATATATAATTATATCTATGTATATGTACATACACTTTGTTTTCTGTTTTCTGTTTTGTCTCAGAAGATTCTGGAACCAGACTACCAGTGTTGAGATGCCAGCTTGCTGTTGACTGGCTCTGTGACTTTGGGCATGTTCTTGAGCCTTATTGAGTCTTTTATCTGTATCATGAGAATCATGATTGCACATTTTTCATGAGACTTTTGTAGCAATGGAATATTGACATTTAGCCACTGGCTGTCTATGGGAAAATGTAGCTTTTATATTAATATTTACCAATTGCTGGGGTTAAAATACTCCCTCGTTAGACAGTTCGAAGCTAGCAACATAGGATCTTGGGTGTGCACTTGGGAAGACACATAGAGTGGTCCAGCACCATGTTTGCTGCGCATAAACACAACAGGTGTAAATGACCTCAGTGACACAGATAGTAAAATAATTGGAAAGAGATTAGCTCTCAGCAGTTGTTACATTAAAAATTAATTTATGAAGTTATATCTGTAGAAATTTCTAATGACTAAGCTTAACAACTAGCTCGTTAATTTCCCTAAACTTTTTAACTGTCAACTCTCTTTCTTGAGCTGATGCCCATGGACTCCAGGTTACTTACTCTGTGTTATGAACTTTGAGCAAAGTCTTGTCATCCTTGGGTGAAGTGCAGTGCCCTAATTATTCTGTTACCGTACTGTTCACACTAGTGAGCTTTAATTTATCAAGGCTAAATGTAGATATTTTCCCTTTTCATCTATCAAGCACCAACAGAGAAGCACCCTGGCTGTTCTCCGAAGAAGACTAATTATTGTGAGAAGATACAACTCTAAGGCCATGATCGTTCAAGGGCTGTGCAGAGCTGGAAGAGTATGTCAGGAAGGCTACCGTCTCCATCAGAATGTTCATGTGACCAACTCTGCAGTGTATGGGAGGCAACTTTTACAAATACAAATGAAGCCCAGCTAGGGGGACAAGATGGTCACACCAAAGTTAAGATACACCAGTCTGAGACTCTAGGGTAGGACCCAACAGGGAGAGAATATAAGGTTGAAAGTCAGCTTTTCTTCAGAGTCTTGCATTTCTCCTGGCATGCGATCTGCTTTACTGGTTTTTTGAATGGTGACCTTTTTCCTATGCCCACCCTTTCCACCCTCAATTTAAAGTTGAATAATATTTAAGAGAATAATGATGAGGCAGAGATGAACTCCAGAAGCACGTTCCTGAGCTGGGTTAAAGAAACGTTTTTGTCAGGTAATCAATCCACAGGGCTCCTTGCAGGCTGGATGTCCTTCCTGTACTGTTGAGGTCTGGACATGAAACGTCCTCTCAAGAGTTTTGTATTAAAGACTTTGTCCCTAGATGGTGGCACTTTTGGCAGATAAGTGGTCATGCAGGTATCTCGGTAATGATCAGGGGACCATTAGGAGGTGTCCTGTAGTAAGGAACTAGATCAAACAGAGTTGTGCCTTTAAGGGTATATCTGTGTCCCAGGACACTCCTTTCTCCCCCCATTCCACAACACATGAATCTCCCATTTCTGGGCACCATAAGCTGAGCTGTTCTCCTGTGATGTCTTCCCCACCACATCCCATGCTCATGCCCACAGCAATGGAATTAGCCAGCCACAGCTAAAGCCTCTAAAACATGAGCCAAAAATTCATCTTCCTTTCATTTTTTCTTTCTTCTTTTTTTGTGTTTTCGCCCTGATGGAAATGGTGGCTAAGACATATGCTGAAAATGAATACATTGTAACGATCTATTTATCCTTGAGCTGATAAAATGAATTCCATAAATTAAAATTTTTAATCTAATTTTTTTAAGTACTTACAAACAGGATATGGAGCATAACTTCTTTAGACCCAGCACTTGGGAGGCAGAGGCAGGTGGATTTCTCTGAGTTCCAGGACAGTTTGGGCTGTAGAACAAGCTCCAGGCTAGTCATCTACATAGTGAGGCCTCCACTGAGAAAACTGTACTTACAAGAGTTAGTTTTCCATGGTTCCTATAGCTATAAAAATCTGGAATAAACCAATCAGTTTCTCTTGAATTACATAGTTGGGGATGGGGGAGTGGTGCCGAAAACCAACTGATTTACAATTCAAACCACACGTTCTTTATGCTGGAAATTACAAGGTTCAGTTCTCTTTGCGTTAGCTTCAAACAGTGTAAGAATGAAAACACTGGAGGAGAAAGTCTGCTCCTGACTCAACTTCAGAGACTTCAGACTACTGACTAGGGTGTGCTCCCCAGCATGTGCTGTCTGGAGATGCTCTCAGGGAGACAAAGGCTTGTCTCTATCAAGTAAGTTATGCACCCAGCCTGCTGGTCCTCTCTGTAGATACTCAGCACAGAGTCCTTCAAGGTCTCAGGGAGGAGCTGCTGTAGAGATGCCCTTCAGCCTAATCTTCTATTCATATTTGACCCTGGAATCCTATTTCTATCCAATTCCTGTGAACACACTAGAAGCTAGCACTCCGAGGAGCGGGATTCTGGCATCTCCCTCCACACAGTGTCTTTGGTTTCTACGCTGTTTCATTGTCTCTCA
Source organism: Chionomys nivalis (assembly GCF_950005125.1). Taxonomy (NCBI): domain Eukaryota; kingdom Metazoa; phylum Chordata; class Mammalia; order Rodentia; family Cricetidae; genus Chionomys; species Chionomys nivalis. The sequence goes on from NC_080110.1 coordinate 35,673,102, forward strand.
CAAACCCTGACTGTCGGCTTGTCTTAGTATATCTTAGCCGTCCTCACAGAGCCGTGTGAATCCACATTTACGTACCTCTTAGAGGTCCGAGATGCTCCTTCTGTGCTGGAATAACAGGGGCAAACTGAAGCCCCTTCCCAGTTCTTCTCTTACTCCATTTGCCAGGAGTCTTAGTCACGCATGTAGCTAGAATGCCAAACCCTAGCTGACGTTCACGTCAGAACGTCAACAGATGCACGGGGCAAAAGCCAAGGAAGCGCCAACTTGCTCCACTTTCAACCTGATGGTATGTTTTAAAGGTTATTGTTTTCATTTTGCTTTCCTTCCCCCCTCCCCCCGCCCCGAGACAGGGTTTCTCTATAGCTTTGGAACCTGTCCTGGAACTAGCTCCTGTAGACTAGGCTGGCCTCGAACTCTCAGAGATTCACATGCCTCTGCCTCCTGAGTGCTGGGAATAAAGGTGTGAGCCACCACCACCTGGCTGGTTACTGTTTCCTTTCAAAGCACAACTGTAACAATTATTTCCTCTGGTGCATTTTAAAGTCACTTCCACGGAGGCAAGTTGTCACGGAATAGGCTGGGTTCCTGTCATGATTTCAAGGGCGGCTTCTATGTGGAGCCAGGATGGCTGCAGTCTGGGACTCACCTCAGCCTGTTACTCTGAAGCTCTTCCTTCAGTCTGGTTTTGGTTTAGGAGAAAGGTAGTGTGTAAGCCAAATAAACAATCCAGGACGGAATATTCAAATGACCAAAAGCAAAACAGCTTTGGGACTTTACCGCAGATCAGCTCCTTCGATGGAAGCCCAGAGTTCTCTGCTTAAGAGGGTGTCCAGGGGACAAGGACGCTCATGGTGGCTTTGTGTCTGAAGAGCATGGCTTGTGTCTTCCCAAAGCAGGCTCCACTTTAGCCCCGAGTTCAAACTCTGAGCAACTAATTATCTTGGGGGGAGGGGGAAAGGGGAGGGCAACTAATTTTTTTTTCTTTTAAGTTTTGGGTGTTTCCTTAATTTGAGGCAAGACTAATTGGGGCTTTGGGGACATTTGTTGTGGGGTTCTGGAGAGTGTCTTGTGGCTCTTCATTGAATTAGGGTTCCGTGGCCAGGATGAACTCATCATCTGTCAAAAGGCATGAGATCTCAGTTCAGCCAGGTTTCCATGCTTCTGTCTTCTAATGAAGAACAGCAGCCGGAAGCTGGAATAGTCCAAACTGATCATTTTAGGTTATAATGAATTATTCTCGGAATTATGTAAAGAATCCCCCACCCTGTGAGCTGTAAATTCAAAACTACATTTTCTTTTTCTTCCTTAAGCAGGAACCAAAGTTCGAAAACTTTCCCTGGAATGAAACCTAAAGAAAATGAGTTTGGTCCCCTTCCCTTGGCTTTTCTGATCCTTTCAGCTTTTGTCTTTGCAACATGAATCCAGAAGAAGTTTGCAGTGGTCACTGACTTAACTCACTTGACGGCTAATAAGTCTTCTGTCTCAAAACCTGGGTTCCCCCTGTCCGCCATGAAACCGAAGGTAGGGTCATCCGGCCAGTTCCTAGGCAGCGGAAGTAAACGCCCTCAGACAGGTGCAATGAAATGACTCAGAATACTTGGGACCGGAAGTACTCCAGACTTGCAAACCTTAAAAACAATTTTTTGGAGCACACATGATGTGAGATCTTAGGGCTGGAAATCAAGTCTAAACATTAAAAAAGGTTTTCTTTGTGTGTGTATGTATAAATATATACATGCATGTATAGAATACACAGATATATAGAGAGAGTATATGTATAAATATATGTGTATACACACGATATATTCTGAAGCTATTTATTTATTTGGTTGGGATCTTACTCTGTAGCCCTGGCTGACCTTGAACTCATGCTCCTCAGTAGGCTCCTGCGTGCTGGGATGATAGACATTGTGCCCAGCTGGGATGAAATTCTGTACAGCTTTTTTCTGTACGCTTTTTAATCGTGGTATGTCTCGTGGAGTCTATTGTAAGGTCTTTCCACTTGTACCATCATGGTGCCTTTCCAAAAGTTCAGATTTGGGATCTTTGAGTTAGTAGTGCCCAGACTTAAGAACTTGCTGTGGACAGGCCAGCTTCCTTTGTGATGAACCGTGTGTCTCTCTCCACAGGGCCCTGTGTTAAGCAGGACCCAGCACTAATGGTAGGGATCTCTTGTGTCCATCTTGAAGCTGCTCACCCTTTTTAAACAAGGAGATCTATGGTTTCATTTTGCTTTGGACCTCTCGAATGATGTCGTTGATCTTCCTCCTGGGTTATAGCTGACTAACTGTCTAGAGTTCTGCTTTCTTCTCGTTCTTCCCTCTGCCTCTACAGTCATAACATCAGGTCCAGCCTCAGGATCAAGCGAGCCCAGGGCTGGAGAGTTCACTGGAGCGGGACGCTAAGCGTTTGCTCTGAACTGAGTCCATTTTCAGTGACTCTCTGCTGGGCTTTGTGGAGTTTTCAACATCTGTGTAACTTTTCTTGTTACTTGCAGACATCTCGTTGCTGTGGACTTACTTTTAAGAAATGCTAGGTAATTTTAATAGCTGGACGTGATTAGGAAGGCAGATCTGTTACTTGGAAGAATACTGAAATCCCTGTGTTTATTAAAATACTTTTCATTTGTAATTTTTATGTATTTATCAATTATAAATCGGTAAACAGGTGAAGAATCAATTTAGATTTGGCATTTGAAGTAGCATTCTAAAGCAGTCAAGAACTAAACGCTTATGGAACACCTGAGTATTTTGCTTTTGTTTTATGGTGTCAGTTTCCTGTGCAGGGTTTCCATTCTTTCCATCTTGAGCCATATGGAGGACATTTATTCAGCGTGCTTATTAAATTTTTTACATTTGCACCAGTCACAAAAACGACCTAGGAGTTATTACAAAACTCCGAAACCAGAGTCTTCGGACAAGCATTGGGTGCTTTTCTTTCTTTTTTATTGCTTTCAGAAAAATCTTTTGAAAGCGCGACATCTCTCCATTACCCATTTGAAAGACTGTTCAGCCGCTGTGCACCCTTTCCTCTGTCACCATTCTAGAGAGGTTCAGTAAATTGTACCTTGCTGTGAACACTTGTGGCTTCGGAAGTCGGGAAAAGGAAGAGCCTGGTTGCTGCTCTATGTGTGTGTAAGCTCTTCAGAGTGTCGTGTAATACATGGTATCCTGACCTCTTTCAGAGAACCCGTAGGGAATGGCTGGGCATGGAGCTCAGTGGGAAAGAATTTGAGTAACACGTGAAAAGCCTTGGGGGAGCCACTAGAATCATGAGAACCCACAGGAGACATTTTTCCCCTCTCTCATTTAGAGCAGACTTAAGGCCAGCATGTCTGGGATCGTTCGGTCACAGGGAAAACTGGGTATGAACTGAGATGGGGAAGATGCCTCATAACCAACTGTCCTTTAAGGAAGACTATGATTGAGAAGAGTAGGAACCATTTGGGGTAGTGTGAGTGTGTGTGTGTGTGTGTGTGTGAATGCACGTGCGCGTGCATGTGTTTTTGTTAAGAGTTAAGTAATGTGTTCAAAAACCAAAAGACTTAGTAAATTCCCCTTGGGGTAGGCTGGCTGAATGTTACTGCAGAGTGTGGTAGAAATCGACAGTCTTGGGACAATGACTGGGAAGCAGAGACCTGAGTGAACCCTTTCTCTTTCACCTCTTCCTCACATAGCTTCTCTACAGTGAACATGGAGGACGTGTTTCCTTTAAAGGATGGCAAAAAGCAGATTTTCCACAACATCCATCGACCCTCTTCTTTCTCCTCTTTCATTTAAACATACTAATTTGTTTTGGTTTCTTGTGTATGGGTGTCTGCCTGTATGTGTGTGTGTCTGTGTTTTGTGCCCAAGCCTGGTATCCTTGGGGGCCAGAAGAGGGCACAGGGTCCCCCAGAACTGGAGTTCCAGGTGGGTGTGAGCTGCCTGCCATGGGTGCTGGGGACTGAACTCTGTTCCTCTGTAAGAGCAGCAAGTGCTCTTAACACAGATACATCTCTTCATCTCTCTTTCCTTTGCGGAAATCTTAACTGTGGCTTAATATCTGAGCAATGACTTTACCTTGTACTTATGCTCTTTGGGACTTCTTGCCTGGTTGGTGGTGGTTTCCCCTGGGCGGGGCTGAAGCAGCTTAGAGGCAGGGGCTCAGGCTTACCCATGGTACTAGCCTCGCTCCCCTCCTCACTTTGTTATCTAAGCTTCATTTTATTTCCTCATTTTCCCTCCAGACGTCATTTTGCCATACGGTCCACGTCTTTTCTGGCCTCTTGAGAGTTTCTTCCCCCTTAGTGCCTTAACTTTTCATCATGTTTACATTTATTATTTTTATATTTTGCGTGAGGAGGGACTCATGCCCCTAGCAAACATGTGAAGGTCAGAGGGTTACAGGGTTGGTTCTTAGCCACTCTTCTATGGCTGTGAAGAAACACCGTGACCAAGACAACTTATAGAAGGAAGAGTTTAGTGGGGGTTTGCTTACAGCTCCAAAGGGTTACAGTCTGCAACCGTCGTGGAGGGAAGCATGTCAGCAGGCAGACAGGCATGTTCTGGGAACAGGAGCTGAGAGCTTACATAGGATGCAGAAGCATGACATGCATTCACACATGTGCATGACCACACACACATGAGAGAGAGAGAGAGAGAGAGAGAGAGAGAGAGAGAGAGAGAGAGAGAGAGAGAGAGCTGGGACTAGTACAAGCTTTAGAAAGCTCAAAACCCATTCAGTGACAGGAGTCCTGCAACCAAGGCCAGACCTGCAAAGCCTTCCAGACAGTTCCACCAACTGAGAACCAAGCATTCAAATGCCTGAACCTCTGGAAGGCCACTGTCATTCAAATCACCACAGCTGTCTCCTCCCACCATGTGACTTCTGGGGAACAAACTTTGGCTGTCAGTTAGCAAGAGCCTTTTGCTACCCCCTAACTCTTAAAATATTTATAGAGGTATTTTATGTGATCACCTCCCTTCTCCTCCTTCCCTGCTCTCCTATTTCCCTAAATGAGTAACTCTATATGAAGAAAGATTCTTTCAGATCCTGTACAGTAACCGTTCTCAGTCACTGTCTTAAAGCCGGTCTCTACTGTTGTGGCTCTGCATACATTGACAAAGTGAGCAAAGGGACGATCTCTGGGTGGAGATTCATAAAGCACCTGGTAGACAGGAACCCTCAACGCTCAACATAAGGATAAAGGCCACGTGTAGGTGAGCAGGTAAGTATCAAAGAGTGCCGATTACATATAGAACCTAAAACCACAAGTGAATAAAACCATAGCTTGTTAAATAAAGCTTTTAGGTGTGTGTGTGTGTGTTTATCAAAAGTGTTCAATCTATAATGAGCATGATTCACTTATAACATGACTAACAATGAACTAGTTCTTGACCTTGAGCACCTCACTGTATTTCCAAGTGTCCACTAGGCATTTCCAACAAGATAATCCAATGGAATTTTAAATCAGACATCTCTGAACACCCTTCCTTCTAACACATGTGTGTTCTTCCTGTGCCCTGCTTCAGTCTGGTGTTTAGGTGTCTCCCTACTGGAAGCCTACGTTTAGCTGGTCATCTAGCCCCTGCTGAGTTTGAAATCTCTTTTGAGTCACTGACTCTAAAGTCATTTCAGTTTGTATTTCTCCACTTATGTGATGTGTCCTTTGGGATGTGCGTGTGTGTGTGTGTGTGTGTGTGTACATTTGGGGTTTGTAAATTGGATAATGAATACTATAGTTTATATTTATCTTTCTCTCTGCCATTTAAAACTTTTCTGGCTTTTATGGTGCACATGTTGGTCTCCTCCCCTTTGAGACAGAGACAGGCTTCAGACTCAGTGTGTGGGGTTAGAAAGACGGCTCACTTACTAAGCGTGCTTGCCGCTCTTGTGAAAGACCGGAGTTCAGTTCCCAATACCCATGTCAGGTGACTCACGACAGACTTCTCTCAGCTCCAGGGGATCTGACACCCTGTCTAGCCTCCCAGGGTACCCCCCCACACACTCAGACGCAGCAGCTTTCTTTATGTATCCAAAGATGACTTTGAACTTCTGAAGGAAACTAACATTTGCTTTATAGGATAGTAAATTAACACATTGTATACTTGGGGTCAGTAGGTTAAACAATGAATAGTGGTGCTTTATACTTGTGTAATTCTGAAACCTTTAACGCGTCTTAGAAGGCCTCCCTTCTGCAGGTGGGATGTAGCTAGGACTTGCAATGACCCCGCCCCCCACGCCGGAGTTCTATGGTGGAAGTGTAATTCCCAACGCAACCGCTGGAGGGGGCACCTGAGAAGCAGTGAGTGCATTCTGCAGCTCCTGCCTTCATAACCACTGGCCAGCGTTCTCACAGAGTAGGTTAGCTGTCTCAGCATTTGGTTGCTGCAAGCACAGGGTCAGCTACCTCTGGCTCTTGTGACGTCCTTCTTTGTCGCTCTTCTGCCTTCCACCATGGCCTGCAGTAGCACAAAGGCTTTAGCAGACGTTGCAGTCATACGTCTGACTTCCCCAATTCCTGAACCACGCGCGTGACTGGTCTCAGCTACTCCGTCACAGCAATAAAACAGAAGATGGAAGTGGAGAATGCTTAAGCCATCCTAGTTAGGGCAGAGTTTTGAAATAAATGACAAGGTGTAGCAGGACTGGGAAGGAGGAGGAAGGAGAGAGAGCTGAGGCCGACCTCTTCCCTTGCTTGTGATATAACTAAGCATCATGAAATAGCGACCACGTTTATTTCCATAAGCTGGCAGTCACACAAAAAATCCCACACAACACAAAAAGAATGCAGTGCCTTTTTTTGTTTCCTACATACAAACAGTATAAAACGTTTATTATGTAAGAGCCATGTTTCGTTTACAATATATTATATTGTTTCCATCCAATGAAAAGACTTCATACATTATATTCCTTATTTCGTTGTGTTTACAATATATTATATTGTTTAAATGCCACTAACACAGTGTAATTTTTTTTTACTTTGTTCCCCCTCAAAACTAAACTGTCTAGAATAATAGTAAGGGCGAAATAATATTGTATGCACCTCAGGATAAGGGAGGGCAATTGAAATATTAACTATTTCAAATATTGTCCAGATATTTGACAATAAAATTTGAAATGCTGTAGCTTTAATACTATTAACTGTTTTATCCAAACCCTTGTGATTTATGTATCTTTGCCAGTTTAACCCTCTAATATTTATTCCCCACCCTCATACCACAAATGCATTTTAATTTTCAAATATCTGCCAACTACACACCAAAAAGACAAATTCTTAATGTGATCAACTGACGTAAGATCTGTTCCAAAGGACCGACGGAGGAAAATCTATACCACCATGCCAGACATACTTAGAAAGCCTAAAAGGAAGAGTAAATATCAGCTCAGTGATTTATAACGAAGCTAATAAAATTCAGGCCAGTATTCTAAAGTGTAGTGAGCATCACTTGAACGTTCAACACATGAAAGGTTAACGAAGCCTACGAACTTAGTGTAACTTGAGCCGTTTCAGCTGGTGGAGTTCACCAGATGTAATTGGATTCAGGTGGATCCTGTGGCTCCTCGGCCTTTTTAAGGGGAGGCGTGTGCTGCTCCTGCCTGGCGCCTGCTGGCCTCGGGGCATGCATGAGGCTGGCTCCGTACCCTGCAAAATTATTCACAGCTTAGAAGAAAAGAAACTCCAAAAGCAGGCTCTTTAGATTCTTCATTAACCATTCATTTTCCTCTTTTAACCCTGAGTGAAACCATAGTGACCACACAGAGCTTCCTGAATAAGGGCAAGTGACAGGTTCCAGTCTCTGGTCACTAAAAACCCATTTTTTTTTTTTTTTTTGGTTTTTCGAGACAGGGTTTCTCTGTGGTTTTGGAGCCTGTCCTGGAACTAGCTCTTGTAGACCAGGCTGGTCTCGAACTCACAGAGATCCGCCTGCCTCTGCCTCCCAAGTGCTGGGATTAAAGGCGTGCGCCACCACCGCCCGGCTATAAACCCATTTTTTTTTTCCTAAGCCCATTAGATCTTCTTTGAACCTGCCACTCACTGTAGATTTTGGCTATGTGGAAACTCTCTGTGTGTCTTTGTCTCTCTGTGTGTATGTGTCTCTCTGTCTCTCTGTCTCTGTCTCTCTGTGTGTATCTCTCTGTGTCTCTGTCTTTGTCTCTCTATGTGTATGTGTGTCTCTCTGTGTCTCTGTCTCTCTGTCTCTGTCTCTCTCTGTGTGTGTCTCTCTGTCTCTCTGTGTGTATGTGTCTCTCTGTCTCTCTCTGTGTGTGTCTCTGTGTGTATATGTGTCTCTCTGTTTCTCTGTCTCTCTGTGTGTATGTGTCTCTCTCTCTGTCTCTCTGTGTGTATGTGTCTCTCTGTGTCTCTGTCTCTCTGTGTGTATGTGTCTCTCTCTGCCTCTCTGTCTCTGTCTCTCTGTGTGTATGTCTCTCTCTGTTTCTCTGTTTCTGTTAGTCTCTGTCTGTCTATCACAAATGCATTTTAATTTTGCAAGTATCTGCCTACTACACACAGAAAAGACAAATTCTTAACGTGGTCAACTGATGTGAGGATCTGTCTCCCTCTTTGCCTCTCTTGGGACAGTCTCTTGTAGCCCAGGTTGGCCTTGAACTCCTGATGCCGTTCCTCTACCTCGCGAGAGCTGTGGATGACAGGTGTGTAACACCAGGTCAGGATTGTTTGGTGCTGGGACTCAAACCCAGTGCTCTGCGCATGCCAGGATCACCCTCTACCGAGTGAGCGTTGCATTCTCAATCCATGACCAAACCAGCCTCACTTATGTTAAAGCAGCTCAACATAACAGCTTCATACAGACTCAAGATGAAGTTATCCTGCTCACACAACACAGGCATCCTATTGGAATAGGACCTTGCTCTGCGTGGGAGAGAGGAGCTGTGATTTGAACTGACCACTGTCAGGAGGACTTGTGAATTTTGCTCCCTCTGGTCATTTATTCATTCCCAACCCTGTTTTTGAAACTTGAGCCTTCTTTCTTTCTTTCTGTTTGTGAACTTCTGGAGGTACTGTGGGCACTGGCTCATTTTTGCCTTCCTAAAATGCGTCCAAGACAGCAATTACATCTAAAAAATCTGCCTCTGTCTTCCGGTGCATCAGAGTCAATCAAATTCAACATTCATATGTTCCTTGTGTTTTCTAAATGCAAGCATGCTGTTGAACAGCTATTGAGAACAGAGCTCTGTTGCTGGATGTGTTTCTTTGAATTGTCAGTATGTAGGCTACTAGCTCGTGGAATGGTCAAAACATGAGCTAACAATGTACTGGAGTAAATCCCTCCAGTGCCGCTTGGCTTGCCACCCATGAAGTCCAACCTCCCTGCTGGGGTGGGAGAGCCGAAGCAGAGAATTGGTCTGTCTCCAGGATCCTCCTCCCCTCCACAATGCCTGGGTGCCTAGGACCTCCCAAAGTGCCACCCCACTGGGAATCTGCTCTTTACCAGAACTCTGTGACTCAGAGCTTCCCTGTCACCTCCCTCTAGTCAAAATAAACCCCAGTCTTTCAGCTTGATTCTCTGGGTTGATGCACAAAAGAGCTGGGTGGCCGCTCCCAAACAGGTTTGTGACAGAAGTGCCAGGCACCTTCTTGAATGCAATGCCTTGCTCTGAAAGAGACACTGGTGGCAGATGAACCAGTGTGGTCTCCACTGGAGTCTTCTCGGTGGTCTCCTCAAGGACAGGAGGCTCCTAAATGTGCTTTTATTTTTGGATGGGCCCAACTCACTGGGCATGCTCCCTGGATTGTATGCACCGCCCCCTGAAAGCTGATCTAGAAAAATATTTGATTTGTATGTGATTTATTCAAATTTGTATCTTGTTATTTTGGAGATGCAATGGGATTGAGATAATTGGTTATTGAAGTGTGACATGACTCAACCCTCCTTTTCCTTCAAGCGAGGTAGGCTGTGGGCACGTGCACAGGAGGCTGTCCTAGGTAAGAGGTGGATGAAAACCCTGCCGTTTTGCTCACACGTTAATTGGCCTCCTCCCCGTCCTGGACCCTGTTCTCCACAAGGCAGGCTCTTTCCCTCCTATCTGCTCATGTAGTCCCAGTGCCTGGGTTCCTGCTTAGCAGAGAGAAAGGGCGGCCATCAATGCTGAAAGGTCAGATTTACCAAGCTTCATTTCATATATAAAATTGTCCTCTGGTTTGTCTACATTGCTCGTTTATTTGAGAGAGTCAGTAAATCTGAAAGACACAAAGACATTAGACTACTTTCCCAGGAAGAGCTTCCACTGGCCTGTCTTTTCTTTCTAAAGGACTCGTAAACATTATATCGGGGGCCATGAAAAGATTTGAGACATTGATGGAGGAAGGTCATTGGTTAATAAAGAAACTGCTTGGCCCTCATAGGTTAGAACATAGGTGGGTGGAGTAAACAGAACAGAATGCTGGGAGGAAGAGGAAGTGAGCTCAGACGCCATGCTCCCCTCTCCTGGGCAGATGCAGGGCAGCTCCTCTCAGAGGCAGACACGATGAAGCAAGCCGCCAGGTCAGACATGCTGAATCTTTCCCGGTAAGACTGGTGCTACACAGATTATTAGAGATGGGTTGATTGGGATATGAGAATTAGCCAGTGAGGGCCAGAGCTAATGGGCCAAGCAGTGTTTAAAAGAATACAGTTTGTGTGTTGTTATTTTGGGGCATAAGCTAGCCAGGCGGCCCAGGAGCTGGGGCGGCAGGAATGCAGCCCGCAGCTCCCACTACAGAATGGCACCCACGTGGATAACTGCATCCACAGAAAGCCTGAGAAAGCTTGGGAAAGAATAGAGTAAAGCATGTTTTCTTGGTAGCAGCAATTTCTCGGGTCTGCTCTGCTTGCTAGAGGCAAGCAAGCGCTCTCATCTAAGAGAGGCTTCCTGACTCAGCTTTAGCTGCAAAATCCTGCAGCTCTCTTAAGAGGTCCTGCCACGAAACACTTAAATGGTATTGATAAAAGCTGACTGCATGCTTGTTTGTTTTCAGCCATAGCAGGAAAAAAGTTGTGCTGTTTTAAAATGCTGGCTTTCTGGTCTGTCCTACCAGGGCAAACTCTGACTCTTTCAAGCAGGCGGTCCTGACTACGGAGCTTTTTGAGTGTTGCTTAATAACTGTTGCAGCTTGTTTGCTGGCAAGGACCTTGAAATGCCATAGAGTTGTGGCAATAAAGATGGCTCCAGTAGTACCTCCGCCATGAGGCTGGAAAGCTAAGGAATGGGCTGGATATAGCTGGCAAAGCCACGGCTTTAATGCTACCCATATTACTCAGTAATTTAAAGGCTCGTGTGGTCAGAAAAAGAGAGTTATACAGTAAAGAGAGATTCAAAGACAAAGAAAACCTTTAAATGATTTACAGTGTGTTTAAAAATATATGCAGGCTAAAAGTTAGAGTTCTTAAAAGTAAAAAAGGAAGAAAGAAAGTAGTTGGGTGTGGTAGTACACACCTTTAATCCCAACACTTGGGAAGCAGAGGGAGATTGACCTCTGTGACTTCAAGGTGTGGTAGCACACGCCTTTAATCCCAATGCTTGGGAGGCAGAGACCGAAGGATCTCTGAGAGTTCAAGGACAGCCTGGTCTACAGAGTTATTCCAGGACAAAGATATATAGAGAATATAAAATAAAAGTAAAAATAAACGAAATAGAGATTAAAACAAAGCTGCACAAAGATGAAAATATACAGAGAATCTTGATACTGTATATTATTATGCTCTCTTTGAATTATTTGAATGCTGAGGAAGGAGCAATAGCTGCTAAAAGATATTTGTTTACAAATGCTGCTGAACTAATCCAACATAGATATTTTCAAAATACCTTGACTTTAAAATTTGAATCTAAGGACATGATGCTTTGGAAAGGAGTTTCTTTTGTTTTCACAGAGGATGAGACTCTTTGGATTACTTCTATCACAATATGGTATGATAGACCACGCCCTCCCGAAAGGTTGCTGTGAACACCTTCAAAAAATTACTTCACTCAACTGCCAACTGAGATGAACCTAGCACACACGTTATCCCATAAAAGACCTGAATAACAGCGCCCCCATTCAGCAGGAAGCAGTTTGGAGAGAAATAACTACGTCCATATTCCCAAATATTGTTTATAAATGTTCTTTTACATTTAAAGGGAATATGATATAGGTATGAATAATTTGCATTGATATGGATTTTGCTTTAGTGATTTAAATTTAAGGTCAATTTTGTTATATGTATATGTATTTCTGATATTGATTAAGGTATTGTGATTGTGTAGCTCATGTAAAAATGTTATGTATATAAGTTGTTAATGAATAGTTATCTATAATAGTCAAGTTTGTAGTCATGTTAGATTTTCTAGATGTACATAGATATATTTTAGATAGACATTCTTCATATCTTTCAAAGACTACGGATAATGCTATTTAATGTTTTAATAATTTAGGACTTTTCATGACAATGAGACACTCTGCTCCTGGCAGCACCAGTCTACTTCAAGAAGAAGATGGGCATCGAAGAGGATCCTTATGGAGTTTGTTAGCCATTTGGACAAGAAATTGCTCTTGCCTGGACTGTTGCATAAACTGGACACAAAGAACCCACAGAGAGAGGACTGCTGAACTTGCCCAAAGGTGAGATGATCTTTCAGGGTTCCTGATTCATGAAAGAGTCAGCGAGACATTCTGCAGGACACAGCAGATAGTGACTGAACTGCCTTTGAAATTTCCTGCTTCATGGAAATGTCTGCTGAAAACTATGGGCCTGTAGGCCGAAGATGGATGCCCCAACGGTACAGAGAAACTTTGGTGACTGTCCAGGCAGCGAGATGTCTCTGTGATTTCTAGAGTTTGAAAGTTGCTTATTTCTTGTTTGCTTAGGTAATATTGTATCTTTCTGGAGTCTTTGATGGAGTTGAAGAACAGTTAGTTATAGTTATAGTTTTCCTTTGTTATGATAAAGATAAAATAGATGTAAATATTGTAATTTTTACTTGATAACTGTTTTGTTATATGTAATTTTGCTATGTTAGAGTTAAAGCCTTCCTTTTTTTTTTTGTTTAAACAGAAAAAGGGGAAATGATGGAGGAAAAAAGAAACTGCTTGGCCCTCATAGGTTAGAACATAGGTGGGTGGAGTAAACAGAACAGAATGCTGGGAGGAAGAGGAAGTGAGCTCAGACGCCATGCTCCCCTCTCCCGGGCAGAGCAGCTCCTCTCAGAGGCAGACACGATGAAGCAAACCGCCAGGTCAGACATGCTGAATCTTTCCCAGTAAGACTGGTGCTACACAGATTATTAGAGATGGGTTGATCGGGATATGAGAATTAGCCAGTAAGGGCTAGAGCTAATGGGCCAAGCAGTGTTTAAAAGAATACAGTTTGTGTGTTGTTATTTTGGGGCATAAGCTAGTCAGGTGGCCCAGGAGCTGGGGCGGCAGAAACGCAGCCCGCAGCTCCCACTACAAGACATGTGTCATGTGTTATATATAAATTGATAAAACGTGGTTTTTGAAACCAGAGGTCATTAGATATTAATGTCCATCTAATATCTTCAGGGTGACTGTAGTTTAGAGCCCAGCACACTTGCCTAGCAAGGCGCATGGTGGTGGGGTTTAGATCTCCAGCATTACCACTAAAGAAAGGGAGGGGGGAAGGAAGGAGTGAAGGAGGGAGGGAATGAGGAAGGAAGGAAGGAAGGAAGGAAGGAAGGAAGGAAGGAAGGAAGGAAGGAAGGAAGGAAGAACTTTAGTTAATCAAATTTTTCCTTCAGTACACTGAATTACTGAGCTACCCTGCATTATTAATTTGACCTAGAGAATATGTGTGACGATGTTTTAACAGATCTGGTGGCATTTTATATGCCTTCTTCTATTCCAAAGCTTAGCTGACTTTGAAGTCGCGAGAGGAGATGCACAGGGGCAGAGGCAGAGAGATTGTCGCTGATAGCAGCCACATAGCAGGGCTGAGCTGCAGGTCATCCAAAGATCTCTACTCACTTTTATTGCAGTGTCTTCCGTGCCAGCCTTCTCGACACTGGCATTTGTTGGGCTCGTGGCAGGTTCCGTGAGCTCCGCAGCCAGGCTCGCAGACGGCTAGAATCAGACAGAGAGAGCCATGCTTCCTCCACTTTCCTGTTCCTTTCTTTTAGAAAATAGCTACCTAGCTGCTTTTCCTTTAGTTCCCTAGAATATGTTAGTTTTGGCTTCTCTCTCTCTCTCTCTCTCTCTCTCTCTCTCTCTCTCTGTCTCTCTCTCTCTCTCCCTCTCTCTCCCTCCCTCCCTTCCTCTCTCTCTCTCTCTCTCTCTCTCTCTCTCTCTCTCTCTCTCTCTCTCGTATAAGTCACTTTCCAGCCAAAAGCCAGCTTTAAAGTTGAGGGAAAATCCTTCTGAATGATCTTTATACTCTGCGTCAGGCTTCTCATACACAAAGACCCTCAGGGAGATTTTGAAACTACTGCATGGTGGGCGATTACTCCTTTCAAGAAATCCCTAATAGATAAAACAAACAAAATTTAAAAATGAAAGAATTTAGCCACATGCATAAATATTTTATACTCAGGGATCCCTACGATGCCCATGGTCTAAGTAAAGGGAGCCTATGAATCAGGGGGAAAAGTCAGCTCTGATGCCCAGACGACATGCAGCACGCATGGACGTTACATCCAAAGACACTAAATGCAGTCACCCTGCATCCATATCGCCATCGTGCGTGGTACTCACGCTTAGAACAGAGGTCTCCTTGGTAACCTTTGGGACACTTGCATTTGCTTTTCCCAATGCATTTCCCTCCATTTCGGCAGGGCTGTGGGCATTTGCCTGCAGTAGAGAGGAAATTAGTTAAAGTAAGAAGGAGCCCGGGGCTTTATTCAATAGTAATTACATCTTTCAAGGGAGTGAAAAGGCTTTGAGAGGAGAAACGCCTCGAAATGACCGTCATTTCCATTTATCTTGGGCCTCCTCTGGCTTTTATATTGCTTTTGTTTCGGAGACAAGCTAATATGTTGACATGATTATACATTATATAACATAGTATTTGAATAATATTATATCCTATTATGTTATATATAATACCCCCTTTCCCACAATGAATATACTTCACAAAACAGAAAATTCAAGCTAGCCTGGCTCATACATGCCTGAAGTTCCACACACACACTGTTCTAGAATTTCACGCGTGTCTGACTCGCTACGAGAAATTTTCTACAACTTCTGCTTTTGGCAGATTACTCTTTCTGGAGGTAGGTCTGTCTGTACTCACACCTGATGACAGCCTTACTCTGGTGTCGTCTATCAGAAAGCAAGTTTGCATCTCGGTAGTTTAACCAGGGGACAGGAACAGGGGCCTGCACGGTGCAGCAGAGAAGGAGGGAAAAGACAACTCAGAGATGTGTTTGTGGGTCAGCCACCACGATGGGCAACTGGATCCTATTCTTCCGGTCTTCCCAAGAATTGCGTCAGAGTCACATGAGAGTTGACTGACAAGAGTGGAGGGGGCATTTGTTTAAGGACCTCTGATGCCCACTGTTTATTGTTCTTCTGAGAGGATTCATCACGTCCCTGGTGGAATGGCAGCTTGTAATATATAGGGACTCAGAGATGCCCCTGGTGGAAGGAACACGGATGGAACAGATCGGATGAAGGTTGCTATAGTAATGGGTGGAGTGAGGGGCTGGTCCCTGGGGCCACACCTATCCATTTCTATGGACTGTCTGAGAGCCTAAGGATGTCCTTGACTTCTTTCTGATCTTCTTACCCCCATCTTCCTGGTGCTGGGTCACAAATATACACCATTATAGACAGTTTTACTCAGTACTAGGGACCAAACACAGGGCTTGTGCACGTTGGACAAGTACTCTTGTCCCAACTAAGCTACATTCTCTGTTCTTTCATTCCCGGTCTCAAAGATCACCTTCTTATTGACCACTAAAAGTCCCAAAGAGTCCCATTTTATGAAGAACACCATTTACATGAAAGACTTTACCAATGAAGCATTGAGGTGCCATCTCGTCTGTACAAATGAAGTTTGCCTGAAGATCAGAGGGTGGAGCTAGTCACAAGCTAACCATAGAGGCCTGGAGGTCTGTACAGATAGACAGGAAGTTATATGGCTGGGCAGAGATATGGCTGGGCAGAGAGAGGAAGTAATAAGGAGGAAGGAAACAGGAACTCTGTCTCCTTTCTGCTGGGAAGTAAAGAGGTTAGGTGGCTGTGGTTTTGCCCCTTTGTCTCTCTGATCTCTCAGATCAGCCCAATATTTGACTCTGGGCTTTTATTATTAAGACCTATTAGAGCTCGTGCTACAGAGCATGTGACCCTGGCAGAGCCACAGAACTGGATCAAGGCAGCTCCAATGTGATCGTTACTCAGCAGAAGCAATCCATCGCTCTTCTGTGTGGACAAGTTGGTGAGCTCTGTGCTCCATGGGGGCCAGGGTGAAGTTGGTGATCTGGAGCAATGCAGGCTGGCTGGTGGAGCCCTCTCCCTGATTCTACTGCCTGATTGTGTTCTTGGTAAGAGGGAAAGGAAGACTCTTAGGCTCCTCTCAGCCAGGAGGGAGGGTAGGAAGACCGAGGAGGAGGATAGGAAGGTTTCCCCGCGTTCTTAGTGCCAGAAACATGACTGTAGGGATCTGTTAGGACAGAGCTGGTTCAAAGACTAAGCATCAGCTATCACCATCTGATTGTTTAGTATTCAGAACACACAAAATGACTTACTACTGTCTTCTTTTGCCTGAAAATACTTTGCAACCACATTATATTGGTTGAAAATAGATCTACCAAAACCTCAAGGAGTGTTGGCTAAGAGAGATTTCACTGAATTTTATTAGTGTTTTAGTGTAACCCATGGAGGAATCCTTGTAACAACGCCAGACCATAAGGTCTCCATAGAGTGAGGACCTCAGATGTCCCCCACCCGGGAAACTGCCGGATAACTTAATGTTGTAATTCTACATCACAGACCACAAGACGAAAGAGATGTACCAGGGTGTGGGCCTTGGAATGTTGAGTGGTTTTTTTGATTATTTTCTGCAGAGAACTTTTATAACAAGGTCCTGTTAAGTTATTTTAAAACTTATTTATCATAGGCTATAAGTAATTTGTGTGACCTTTTTAACTGAAGTTCTATTAAAGATTCTTAGGAAACCTGTAAGCCTTACATAACAAGATGTACGCACAGCTGACATCCAAGACGCCTCTCGGAACAGTCTGGCTGACCCCGTACCAGCATCTCACAAAACAGTCTCAGTGGTGTTTGAGAAGGTGTCATTACTGGCAGAAGTCAGGAGAAATGGAAGTTAGCCTGACAGACAGTAGAACACGTCTCCTTAAGAAAGAAAGGTGGGTTTTGGTGAGAGTGTGGAGAGATGGCAGTGTTGCAGATGGACTGGGAAAGGAGAAACAATCTGAAGACAGCTCCTCCGTGAACTTGTTCCCTTGTGGTCCTAGGTAAACAGCTGAAGGAAATGCAAACTTAGGTCAGCAAGATGGCCCAGCAGGGACGTGCACCTGCCACCAAGCCAGAAGACCCAAGTCCAATCCCCAGGTGGAAGGAGAGAGCCAGCTCTCAAAGAGTTGTACTCTGATCTCCACATATATGTTGTGGGACACACACACACACACACACGGAATTACAAATGCAAACCTGTCTGCATGGAGACATGCACACAAATCTTCACAACCGTATCGTTCAAATAACCCCCATGTGGGAACAACTCAGATCTTCCCCAGCTGGTAAATGAACTGACAAGTGGTGTCTATCCACACAGCTGGATGTTACTCAGCCATAGAAAGGAGCAATGTACTGGCATATTCTGTACCAGGTGTGCAGCCCTGGAAAGCAGTGATCTTTAATGAAAGAAGCGGCGGGGATGCTATATTCTGTATGGCCCCATTTATAGGAGGTGTTTAGAGTAACCAAGCTACAGAGCTAGAAAGTAACTTGCTAGTTGTCAGACCCTGGGATTATGAGGGGACTTGGGAGACTTTTCTAATAAACATAAGTATAAGCATGTATTTAGAATGGTCATAAATTGCTCTGAAATCAGACTGAGGTGATGGCAGAATCTGCAGTATGGTACACTTTAAAATGCCGCATCTTATGGTATGTGAACTATACACCCACTAAAAAATAAGTTCAACTCTGCCTTTAGTCTGTACACTCAGAGAAACTTCAACCACAGACCTGTTTCTGTATTGTTTTGTTTTATTCTAATAATGTTCTATTTTATTGAAACAGGAAGGTTTTTTTTTAAAGGAATTTGAATAAAACTTGTTGGATCTATAATGAGTTTTCAAAACTCTACATTTTTGGTCCAGTTAGAATTTTTAAAAAGACAGAAGAGAGAGGGAAGGTGAAGGCAGGAGAGGAGAGAAGAAAGAAAGAGAGAAAGAGAGAGCAAGCTGTGCCGGAGGAAAGCCCACGAAAACAAAGTCATGAAATGAGGCCACGAACAAAGACTCGTAAACAAAGCATGCCACGTCTGGGGCTGAGCTTCGGGAGAAAATTGAGGGGAGTTAACTCAAGATGTCTTTATCAGGAAAGAGTAATTAATAAGAACAGAAACCACATCCTGGCAATTAATTACATGTTCGATGGAAACTTCAGAGCGATTTCATTTGAACTCTATAAAAATGGTTACTTCATCTACTACTCATTAAAGTACAAGAACCCACAAATAAATTAGAGGTTGAAAGTTAAAATAGAAACATAGCATTATTCAATTTGGAATCTACCTCAGCTTTGGAAACAGTGGCCGCACCAAACACGGTGCTTTAGAGGCAGCGCGGCTGGGAAGGGCTGCCCTCCACACGCATCCGCATCCGAGGGGCAGAAGGGGACCCCTCAGCAGGCATGCCTGATGGCTGCTGTTCTGCCTGGACATGAACCTCCATGCTGTCTTCTGGGTCATAGTGCGGCTTGGACTGAATTGGCTCACTTCTGAGTTTCAAAGAGAGGCCTGAGCGCTGGCCAGTAGGTAGGAGGCAGAGCTGGGACCATTGCTCAGCTATTGGTATTGAAGCATGACAGACAACACAGTGTGGGTGGAATGGTGTCACTTTTAAGTTCTCAGTGCAACCTTTTTTTATCTGAGCACTCAAGAAACACTGCTATTGAAGACAGGCATTTCTAGCACCCCATAAGGTTCCTTTTGACCCCCAACAGCAACCCCAGTTTTTACCACTTCATCCGTTAGTTTTGTTTCTTGATCTTGAAAATTGCGGACTCATTTTTCCCCCCATGTCCGCCTCCTTTTGTATAATGTGTCCTTGGGAGTCACTTAAAAGGCTGGGTTATTGTTTTAATCGCTGTGCAGTGTTTACTTCTCCTTCCTTCCCACTCTCTTAGAGGAGTCAGTCTGTTCTAGGATGACAACGACGAGCAGAAGAAAACCCTCTGTGCTTGTGGGTTTGTCTTCAGCCTCTGGGACAAGGGCCACCTTTCTTAGCCTTGCTTTTAGACAAGGGAGTGCCCGAGGATTCTAGGAAAGAGACACTGGCCTATGATCTCACACGAGGTCTCCATCCTATCTAGGCTTCAGTGGCAAAAGCAGGCATGAGACAGTTTTTCAGCACCCCCCCCCATCAAGAACGTGAGATCTGTACCCCCGCAGGCCATCGAGAACACCGAGATCTGTACCCCCCCAACACCATCGAGAACACTGAGATCTGTACCACCCCCCCCAGGCCATCAAGAACGCCGAGATCTGTACCCCCCCCCAGGCCATCAAGAACGCTGAGATCTGTACTTACTCATCTCACAGTGCTCTCCCTCGAGTCCTGGAGGGCAAATGCATTTTCCTGGGTAGAAGCAGGTACCCCCATTAAGGCAAGTAGTCGAGCAGTTTGCTGTTAGAATGAATGACAGGGTGCTTCGTTAGACAGGCAGGCCTAGCAAGAATTTCACTTCAAGTGAACTATATTTCTCCAGCATATGTCTAAGACGTTCTCATCTACATAATAAACACGCCACTTTACAGTTTGAAAAAAGTTATGACCAAGCACCTCATTATTTGAAATAGCCAATTCAAATTATAACAATCAAATTACAAAGACTCAGAATATAAGAGAGAAAAGGGTATCACACTATGTATTCATTCCAAATTTTTAAAAAGGTATAATATAATTTAAAAAATAGCCTTTTAAGTAAAACTTATGTGCTAAAAAGAAGAATCTGCAAATCCAAGAAAATACCTTTCAAAAGCATCAAGTTGGAAGATAAAGGGGGAAAACTTATTTGGATTAGATAAAGGGGAGAGAGTGTCAAAGTGTCAAGGTTCAAGAAGGAGGAAGCAACTCTCAGAAGAACGGAGCTTCGTTTGAACGATCAGGATTTAGAGAGAGAGATTGTCATGGTACTTGGAGAAAGTCTCCAGTAATTGCATGCAGAGAGACCTGGGAGGTCCCTAGGAAGAGGCTGAGCAGGATGATGGACACAGTGAAAATCCAATAAAGGAGTTGTGACGCATCCTAAGCCCCTCCCTCTTGGTGTCAGTTTCCTGAATTTCATTGATCTTTGGCACTTAAAGTGGAGGATAGGGAAATGGGAATAGGAGAGAGGACAAACTGAAAAGTTGACAGCTTCGCTCACTCGGTAAAGAAGATTAAAATAAGAGCTTGGAGTAGGGGTAAGGTGTACGCTTGTCATCCCAGAATCCAGGGGAGTAGAGGCTGGGTGGTCAGGGTCATTTCTGGCTACATAGTGGTTTGAAGCTGGCCTGTGGCTATTTGGGACCTTGCCTCAAAAAAGCTGAAAACTAAAGATTAGTGCTTAGAATTTTCTTTCTTTTAAATTTCAGTCATATGTCCTGGTTTTGTACTGGTGACTTGTAAAACAGAAAACTAAAGGCTTCCAGTGTGAACGTGTGTGTGTGTGTGTGTGTGTGTGTGCGCGCGCGCGCGCGCGTGCTTTGTGGAAGTCAGTTCGGTTAAAATGTTCTGTGGACACCCGGCTTCTTAAATGCATTAAGGAGCATTGCAAATGACAAACCCTTCCCAGCTGCAGGTAACTGTGCACTTAGCATCCTCATGTCGGAATGATCAGAGTCCCCTTCTGGTACAGGATTTAGAGTTTAGGGAATCCAGCACTGTCCGCCCTCTCTTCGCCACTTGGCAGTAGTATTGTTGGGTTTTTATGAGCGAGTCCTGTCTTCCCACTTGTCCACATCTTCCCAGATTAGGAGAGGGCAAGAGAAGGTTAGGATCAGTGTTTACCTGCCCTCCCTGCCCCCTGCTGATATAGAAAGGGCAGCGGGCTAGACAGCACACTGCAAATAGAACTACTAAATCTGGCTTTATAATCTGACTGCCTTCCACCTATGCCCTTCTTCCCCAGTTAACATACAGTTATGCAGACCCCGCTCGTCCTTCTTTAACACACGATTCTGTCTCAGACACCAGAATGAGGAATTACAAGCACTGATCCCACCTCTATCCTGCCTAGTTCTACGTCAACTCGACACAAGCTAGAGTCATCTGAAAGGAGGGGTCCTCAGTAGAGAAAATACCTCCCTAAGATCCAGCTGTAGGGCATTTTCTTAATTAGCTATTGATGAGGGAGGGCCCAGTTCATTGTCTATGGGGTCCTCCCCGGACTGGTAGTCCTCAGTGCTGCTGTAAGAAAGCAGGCTGAGGAAGCCATGATGAGCAAGCCAGTGAGCAGCACTCGTCTGCGGCCTGTGCCTCAGCTCCTGCCTCCAGATCCCTTCCCTGCTTGAGTTCCTGTCCTGACTCCCTCCCATGATGATACGGAAGTGTGAGCCGGTTTGCTTTGGGTTGTGGTGTCTCATCACAGCAATTCTTAATTTGTCCTTATTCTCGGTATGTTCAAATGCTTCTGTCATCTTGACCAAAGTTTTCAACATTCCTGTCATGGTTTGGCTGTGGGTTCGTGTGCTGCAAGCTTGGTTGGCAGAACACAGCGTGGAGAAGGGTGAACCACTCAGAAGTGGGGTCAGATGGATTGTGGTTAGGTCACTGGGATCGTCCTCAGGAGTTCTTAGGGGGCTGCCCAGCGCTTGAAGGTCTCTGGCTTGATCTTGCCATGGAATCTCTCCTAGGATACTCCCACAATCGTGCTGACTTCAGCACTGTGGTGTAACCTGAGGCCCTCACCAGAGCCACACAGATGGCGCACTGAAACTCCACACTGTGAGGCTAATTGGCCTCACCTTTTTTGTGAACCCCAAGTCTCCAGATTTTGCTATCGCAACAGAAAGTGAACTAATCCAAAAGTTGTTTTGCCGTGAACCAGAGATGCTAACTAAATTTCACTGTGGCTGGACTAGACATTTCCTAAAGTTGGTGGCAGATGTCCCCAAGGCCAATGGACGTGATTCTTTAATGTTTGTTCCAAAGTACAGTGCGAAAGTACAGCTCCGTGCCAGTAATTAAACCATTTTTCATCAGCTCCATATTCTTTCGTGGATAATAAAAGAATCTTTTGTTGAGCCAGTAAAAATTAATGTTTTATGTTCCAAGATCTCCAGTGAGACCAAATGAAGTTTCAACAGATTTTCCAAATGAGTTTTTTAAGAATTACTAGAATTTTTAACATGTAGGAAACTCTTTCATTTGAAAGACAAAGCATTATGGAATATAAGATTACAAATTGTATTACAAATGTATATTTTTGCTTCGTGATTCTGAAGTATTTGTGACACTGTAACATATATGTATGCATATACATATGTGATGTATATTGTGGTTATGTGTGTATGTTTATACACAAATATAGGTATATATTTATATATATGCATACACATATACACCCGTGTGTGTGTGTTTGTGTGTGTGTATCACAATAGCCAGCGCGGTGGTGCAGCCACTTACAAGACAGAAGGATCTCTCGAGTCCAGGAGTTCTATGCAGTATCATGCTACGCCTGTTAGCTGTTTGTATTAAGTTGGGCATTAGTGACCTCTTGGGAGTAGAGAGCCACCAGGTTGCATAAGAGGGGTAAGTCAGCCAAGGTTGGGTAAAAGATCTCAGTAGATTTTTTATCATATAAGCCATGGCAATAATGGCCACAGGTGGACAGGTGTCACTAATCACTTCATTGATTCTGGGTGTGTGTCAGTACAAGTATCTGAAGATTTGCTTTACTTCCAATAGTTCTGCTAGAGTCTGAGTTTTATTCCATTCCAAGAAATGCCTGGTTTTCAAATAGTAGAAATGCTATAAATACCAAATGCTAAATTTGAACAAATAAAGATACACTCTTGAGTAATTTTACTGACTTGCTCTTAAAAATTACCACTGTCACTAGGTCTTAGTCTTTAGG
Source organism: Chionomys nivalis (assembly GCF_950005125.1). Lineage (NCBI taxonomy): Eukaryota > Metazoa > Chordata > Mammalia > Rodentia > Cricetidae > Chionomys > Chionomys nivalis. Next base: position 35,696,329 of record NC_080110.1, read on the forward strand.
AATATGTATTGAAAATATTTTAAATCTAATTTTTGTGGTTTATCAAAAAAAGAAAGATACAAATGCTTTCAGCTATTATCCCATTCCAAGAAGAAAGATAGGAGGCAAAGAGGAAAAGCTTATGACCCAAGTTATCTTATCTGCTCAAGTCTCAGGTCACTCAGGAGAGGCTGGGACCTGATTAGATGGAGTGATACAGAGGTACAGTGGAGGGGATGAAATCTGGGCCAAGTGATTCCAGCTAGATAATATTCATCAACCAACGAAAGCAACACATATTCAGAAGGACGTCCCACATCACTATGTAAACCTCGGGGCAGCTCTCTGGGAGTGAACTGTGTAATGCTTCCGGGTTCCCAACGGTTGTCAAGAATGTGACCAGACAGTCATGTGACAGTTGTTTGGATAGCCTAAGACACTCAATCACTCCTCAACTCACGCCAAGAACTTCTTGCCTCAACTTTTTTTCCTTTTTAGGAAACTGTGTACGCACACACAAAAAGCAAACCAACCAAACAGAAAATTGAGCTGCAGTAGTGCTCCATGCTGAATGACTGATCACAAGAGACACTAGTTAAAAACAGTATTTGTTATTCTGTCGAAAGCATAGTTTTTATTGATTAAAAAGTCAATAGTCTGTGGCAAATACAATTATGGATATTAGGACACCTTCATTAAATGCATATACTTTCCAGAGTAATTTGAAAAGGTTTACCCACTGAAGAGTTTTGGGCTGGCTAAGTAGGCAGGTAGTTTCAGGGCCAAGTTTGTATCCACTCTCTGTAAGTGAAATCTAATGTACCGTGGCCGTACTTAGAGGGAGGCACCTGACCTCTTGCAATTAGAGTATTGAATGAGGCCCTACACAAGGTCATAGAAACTGAGACTTTAAGTCTGGTTTACTGCTATTTTAACATAAAGTATCTAGGAAGGGAATTGTTTTTGTATGTCAGCAACCTTCTTCATAGCAAATATTAACTGTGCCAGGCCCACGTCTTGCTTCTCAGCTGGACGAGAGGCATCCCTTGTCCCCATATGGATTTTCCCTATCTTTCTACCCCGTCTGGGGACCACAGATGGATGTTGCTCAGGTCACTGACCTGTATATTCTTGCACTGAAGCACTCTGGGAGTAAAAAATAAACTTCCGCTGGGTTAAGCAATACCCCAACTGGGGTCCCACTTAGTAGAGGAGTCATCTTTACTCCACATGACATACCGTGTTTACAAAGGGATGACATCAAGAATGTATCTTTGGGAGGCTGGAGAGACCGTTCAGTGGTTAAGAACACTGTTTATTCTTCCAGAGGACAGGATTGAGTCCCACCACCCACGTGGAGGCTTATAACTCTTGTAACTTCAGCTTTAGGGGGTCCCATTGCCCTTTTCTGGCCTTCACATGCACGTGTACAAGCACACACACACACACACACAAATAAATATTAAAAATAACATAAAAAATGAAACGAAGTCCTGTTACCTTTATCACAGTTGACTCCATAGAATCCAGGTGGGCAGATGCAGAAGCCAGGAGTGACACACAGGCCGCCATTCAAACACCGAGGTATGCAGAGAGCTTACAGGGAGAGGGGACTCTGATTAAGGCCAAACAGGATGCAGGAGCAGGGGCATTTTTGCATTGTCAGTGATTTTACAACTCAGACTTTGTGATAGAGTCAAAATGTTTACTCTTTAGATACACAGTTTTGCTATATTAAAAATTGTCTCGTGGTATTAATTCAGCTATTTTTCAACTTCTCAGCCAATTTCTTAGGCAAGAATTTTCAATTTGTTCTACTTTAAATGCCTGATTAAATCTTTATCAGAATCAGGCCAGGCATGGTGGCACATGCCTTTAAACTCAGCGTTCAAGAGGCAGAAGCAGATGAATCTCTGTGAGTTCGAGGTCAGCCTGGTCTGAAATAATAGAATTTCAGAACAGCCAATTACACAGAGAAACCCTGTCTTAAAAAACAAACAAATAAACAAAAACCAAAAAAATATCTTTCTCAAATCAACTTGACTGTGATGTATTTTTTTTAAAAACTGCAAATATTTTTCTCTGCCCCATTTCCTTGATCTTTAAACTCTAAGATAAGTTCAAATATGAAAATATTCTTATCTCTTAAAAAATTACTTTTTGCTAACTCTGGTCAAACAAGTTCTTTGACTTACTTAAAGTTTGGCATTTAAAGAGCTTGTGATTTAATACTCATTTTTAACTCATCTCTTTTCATATAATGACCTCAAAAATAGTACCTCTGAAATAAATGTGCTTGCTATCCAAATTATTTTCAACCCTTCTTTCTACTTATGATATGGTAGAACCTATACTCAGATACGGATTTAATTGTGAATCGAGCTATTTTTAATTGGAAGAATTTCAATCAGTTGTGGTGTTAGAACCCTAAACCTTTCATGAGAGTATCACAACACACACTGTGCGTATAGGCTGGCCAGAGCCTTGATCACGAAGAGCGGAGACCCTAATCAAAGTTCTCTAGCCAAGGTCTGGCCACGTTTGATAGTAACAGAAACCGATCCACAGAAGTACGGCTTTCCAACTGGCCTTCTGAGCCTATTTAAAGTTTCACCGACACTTAAAATATTACCAAATAATAATGTAATTTCAAGAGATGTGTTACAAACACCAAAAGACCCACGTGGGGCATCTGTGGCTTCCACGTTTGTTGGGAAGCAAGGCCTGACTAACTCCCTTGCTTACCTTTCTCACAGTGAGGCCCGTAGAAGCCATCGGGACACTCACAGACCCGCCTTTTGTTACAGAAGCCTCCGTTCCGACACCCTCCGGGACACTCGGCTGCACCAAAGAGAAACGAGGCAGAAAGCACGCCCTTGAAGTCAGACCGGGGGAGACTTTGGTGGTCATTTCTGTTCAAGTGTTCTCAGTACAATTGATTGAAACCCACAATCTTTAACCTTCCCTCCTCACCCCTCCGTTTTCACTCAGTTCTCCCTGCAATCTTAATTACAACAGTAGGGGACAGGCATGAGGGAGTAAAGCCACTTTTACTTCTTCCCACCGCTGAAAGTCACACCCGAGGAACAAGGGGCATTGCCTCTGGTAGCCACTGCCAGAGCGCAGGTGGCTTTTTGTATGTGTTTAGAGCATTGACTGGCGCCGTAGCTTAAGCCTGAAGCTGGAAGGCAAGGAGCTATTCCCTTGTGGTTAGTGGGCACCTACGGCATGCAATGAGTTGCTGAGGCCCTGTCTGCCTGACAGGATCATGGTGTGATCGTGACTTCCTGTCTTCTGTGGCTGTGAACAACATTTGGCAGGGCATGGGTAGGCAGTGTTGCTGTGACCAGGAGAAATGTGGGTGATGGTTGACACCTGCAGGGAGGAACTGGAACAAGAAAGGGGATGTCTGTGGCCTTGGGTGAGATAAAGATGGGGGCTCCTTAAGGCTATATTAGAAAAGGGGGAAGAAAAGCTAGTCTTTGACAGCACACTGGAGTCTCTAAGGTTCCTACGTGGTGTCGAAGCCTGGGAAAACCTAAGTACCTGTAACGGACCCTGTGTGTACCACGCCTTCCCTCCAAGGTATATATAAAAAGAAAACGAAACAAAACAAGTTATAGGTATGGCTCCCCACCTCCAAAGCCCTCTCTTGAGGGACTCCCAGTGCTCACCTTGCTGACATGTTTTAAAGAAGATAGCATTTTGAGGGGTCTGAAGGATGGTGTTGCCTTCAGAGTTCATGACAATCACGTTCACTTCAAATGCTGCCACACCATCCTGTTTGCCAAGACACGGGAAACCAACCTGCACAACTGAAAGGAAAGAGAGGCTGTCAGTTTGGACAACTCATTCCGGCTTCACAGGAACCACAGGGAGACCAAGAAGAAGCAAAGAGGGGCACGTTTTTGTGATTTTCATGTATCTCCACGGGAGTCGAGAAGGTATTTTGATTACCTGGGGAATCTCGGTGGAACTCATTCACCATGCTAGGAGGTAATGGAATGAATGACTCTTGCTGATGTGTGCTCCACAAATGCAGAACTGGGAAGATTTTGTTGAAAAAACTTATTTTTCTGAGACAGGTTCTTGACTTCTATATCTTTGGCTTATATATTTTAGGCTTAGTAATCTTAGCTTGTAGATTGTTTTAAGATTTTATTTTAATTTTTGTGTGATGTGTGTGTATGTGTGCATATGTGTGTATGGGCACGTGTGTGCAGGCTTGTGGAGGCAAGAGGCTGTCAGATCTCAAGAGCTGGAGTTACAGGCAGTTGTGAGCCACCTAATACAGGAAGCAAACGTGGGTCTCCTTTAAGAGCAGTAACTGCTCTTAACCACTGAGCCATCTCTCCAGCGCCAGTTTTCACACCTTAAAAAGGTGGGTATTTTTTATTTCTTATTTTTTGGTCTGCAAATTAAAGACGCAAAAAGGAGCATAATTATATTAATTAGGGTGAGACATTTGTGATTATATTATATAATTATATTAATTAGGATGAGACAGTTACCATCCCCAAAGAGCCAGAAAAAGGTATAATATATAATATTATATCCATTAAGTAAGCCCTTGGCATAATAGCCCACTAGCTTATTTTTTATTCTTCTGATCTGAAAGTAACAAAGCAAAGTCTTTGAAGATATTCTGCAACTCAACATGGACTCCAGCAGTGGCCTAGTCAACCAGGTTGCTATTTTCTCAAGACACCTGTGATATCACAGAGTGGTGGGCTGAGCTAATGTGGCGGGTAGGCTAAATCTGGTATGTGTTTTAGCTTGCTGATGTAGAGCCACTTCCGGTGCACCTGTTGGGTACTCGGCATGTCCAAGTGTTGACAACAAGGCCACAAGGCAGGACATGGCAACTCAAATGTTTCTGCACGAAGACAATGAGGAGGCCACCAGTTTCGTAATACAAATAACGAGGAGGAATGGGCTCATCAGACATTGGCTGCTGGGTGAGAGTATGATTATGAAACTTTCCAGAATAGACTGGATTATCAGGCCACCCACTGACAGCTAGACTCCCGTTCTTCCATAAATAATAATAATAACAATAATAATAATACTGCCAGTAAGTATGTGTAGAGCTTTAGCATGGTGGGCACAGCCACTAAGCGTGGGCTTATATTAGAGCAGGACAGACCTTCTCCCTTTAGAGTGTGACTACACCTTCCTCCTAGGGTTAGAAGATGAAAAGAACTGGCGATTGCTCCCATCAGCACACAAGCTGGCCACGCAATTTTCTTAGTGAGCTTGCAAAACAAAAGTTCTTTTGCAGCCTCTGGCATTGCCGAGAGATAGGAGAAATAGAGCCGGGGACTTTGGCAGGGTAAGCCCATGGGGTAGAGGTCCACTTTTACCAAAGGCTAAATGAAAACAAGGCCAGATGCCTCGCATTCCAACGCAGCCTGTGCTGTGTAAACCAGGGTGAATGAGAACAACTTCGGAACACCAAAACAGACGAACTCACATGGCGTTCAAGACCACAGCGATGCACAATTGATTGCACATCAACAACACGTACGGAGAGGTAAATGAGCACTTATTCTAACGGAATACCCTTCCACACACAGATGGGCATGGGTTTTACACCCTGAGAGCATCCTGTCATTTGACACACTTCCCTTACAGGAAGGTAGAAAATTAAGAGGCAACAGGAGCTCAATCGCAAGGTCACAGGACACGGAATGGTAAACTGATCCCTGATTAGACGAGTCAGTAAAGTATTGACTTGTAAGGATGGAGGCTCGAGTCTGATCCTCAGAACCCAAAACGTCTGGGAGTGCACAGTGGTGAAGGTCTGGAAAATTATTAATAGACTAAGTGCTCAGCACTAAGAGGGACGTCCCTTCACTCCAGCCTGGGGATCTCCTGGGAAGAGGGCAGAAGGACGATGTAAGAAGGGCCTGGTGGGCGGCTACCAGGAAACCGTGTTCTCTCGACACAACAGGGCGCCTGTGACACCTTGAAAAAAGACCTGCGCAAGCCCATGCCAGACAAGATTCCAGCATCGAAGTGGGAGTGGGCACAAAGTTCCAGCCCTGGCTGAGGAGCTATTGGCAACTGTTAACTTTGGCAGAGGGAGAGTGGGTTTTCTTTAAAGGTATGACCCCCTGAGAGGTTGAGCATGCTCCAAGACAGGCTCTCCATCCAAGACTTGATGGACTTTTATAAAGGTTAGGAAGCAAGAACAGGAAGTTGGGTAGGTGGGAGTGGACTTGGGAGGGGTAAATATGACCAAAACATGTTGTATGAAATTCTCAAAAAACTAATACAAATAATATTTTTGTATGAAATTCTCAAAAAACTAATACAAATAATATTTTTTTAAATGCTGGGTATGGTGGCCTCTGCTTACAATCCCAGCATGGAGGAGGCACGGACAGGGGGATCCCTGAAGCTTATTGGCTGGCTAATTTGATAAATTAGCTAATATGGTGAACTCCAGGGCCGTGAGAGAGCTGTCTCAAATCAGGAGGCTAGTGTTCCTGAGGATACCAGCTGAGATGGTTTTCTGGCCTTCACACTCACACACATACATGTGTTCTAGGATCCCCTGCCCACAGGGGCATGCATGCACACATACTCATACTTGTATATAAAAAGCATTCAATGTAAGTACTCGGGACTTCAGCTGCTGTGGCATTCTGTCTCAGCAAATACTGACCATTCAGTCTGGCCTGGAGCCATGAAGAAGGGGTACACCTCCAACATAAACACATATTTAAAATCTTCTACACACTGGGTTCCTAAGACATACTGCTGTTCTATGGGTTCCGTGCAGAGACAGTGTTCAAAGAGGCCAAGCCCTGACTTAACGGAAACTAGTTATATATTTATGCATATAACTTGGTAGTTTTAGCGAGCCACTCCACAGTTTGTATTTCCTGTTTTTGTTCTCTTCAAATGCCTGAAGGCAGGCACTTCATAACTGTTAAAGATCAAGGGATGTCCGGGCACAAAGGCACCCGTGGGATAAAAGAACAGCCTAGCAGCTTGGGGGCATAAAACAGCGCCGCACAATAATGAACGCTACCTGGATGTTAAGAGCAAAGACCCAACAATTGGGTTACTTTTTAATAATTCGAGGTGCCGTCACTCTTCCTACTGCAGTGACTGAGCCACTGAGGCTAATGAATCGTGGCCCCACAGTGATCTGAAACCCCCATAAACTCTTGCACCTGCAGTTTTGCAAACAAACCCTACATCTGCTTCTAAAAGAAAGGAAAAAAAAATTCACGTACTCACCGAGGTGAAAGAACTTGAGGGGCAAAGTGGAATGTGCGCATACACACACGTGGCCACCACTTTATCTCTAAAGAAAACCTGTGCCTTTTCTTAAAAATCTCACCTTGACCCAAGTGGCATACTCTCTTCCCTCTAAATTTTATTACTTTTATGTATGTGCACGTGTGTCTGTGTGTGTGTGTTCATGTGTGTACAGATAGCAGATGTCTTCCTCAGTCACCCTCCCTCATGTGTTTTGAGACAAGGTCTCTCTGTGAACATGGAGCTTGCCAATTGACTAGACGGGCTGGCCAGCTAATTCCAGGGATCCTGTCTCTTCGGGGATGGATGACAGCTGGGCACTGCCAAGCTCAGCTCTGTGCCAGGGGTCTGTGTGGCAAACACTTTCCCAGGAGGGCCACCTCCCAGCTTGTAAGCTGTGTGTTTCTAGATTTCATAGTACTAGAAAGCAATGTGGGATGTGAGCATTCCCGTGAGGCGTTCTGTCCTCGCATGCGCAATAGGTGGCGTGTCAGGAGCTCCAAAAGTAGAATTTTAGTAAAAACCCTCTTCTAGACGCTAAAAATTGTTGAAGGTAGGAAGATGCGGGAAGTTAGAAATTTAATATGTATTGGAAATGGCAGACGTTAGTAGTACAGTCTCCATGAGGGGGCTCACTTCCTAATCACTCTACAGACCCCACTTAGCTCCGGGAGGGATTCTTATTTGATACCAGACAAGTTTCTTATCACTCCTCTAGGAGAATGAGATTAAAAGTAGGAATCACTATTACTTATTTCAAAAGCCACAGTCACAGCTGGCACCGTGCATGGAGATGAGAAGGACGAGGCAGGACAGTGAAACCTCTGCCCCTACGAGCCGATGGCTGAGCCCACCCCGGGATAGCGCTGTTCTTTCCTTCTACTGCCCGCCCCCCAGGATGATCCTAGGGTTCCAGAGGTATGCTGAAGTGCTCACGTGACGGCTTTCTGGAGCAGGGCTTAATTTTGAAACATAAAAGAAATGGGAAAAAAAAATTTTAAGGAAAAATATGCTTGGCAATATGAATTTTATTCTCCCACCAACTAAATAAATGAGCAAATGAATGGTAGCTTGAGAAAAAGACAGTAAAGGTAAGTCAGCCTATTTTGTATGCCACAAGTTTTGCGAACTAATAAGAACACTACTATCTCGATATATAAAAAAAAATAAGTCGGATGCACCGATATTCCACAGAATCTGCTAAATTCTGGGACGGTGTTCTATCTCAGTGGGAAAATTTAAAAATCAGATTAAAGGACAGTGTGAAAAGTCTGTTTTTCACTTTTTAAATTGGCAAAGTAGTTAATATAATTAGTAATCGATGCTGATGAGATTACGGTGAGCCAACCACACTCTACTCTGGAGCCAGGGTACAAATATGTATAACTTGTAAGAAAGTACTATTGGCATCTGGGCAGTTCCATAGTATTTTAAAGTTAATATCCATATCATGGTCTTTACCACAAAAATATCACTTCTGACAACCTATTATAATAAAGAAGTAGGCACCAAGAGTTTAGTATACATATTAATCCAGCAGTGACGTTCTACGTGATAGCTGTGTGCTGAGCCTTACATTAGGAGTCATGGTAAATAAGACACATGGGACCCCTTCCCTTACAGCAGTGAGCATCTTTTAGTGTCAAAGGATATTTACCATGGTATGTATAGCATGAAGCTCTACAAAAATGTCTTGTTCACAAAAAGTGATGGAACAGAGAAATAAATTATGGCATATCCATGTAACAGAATGCTATAAAAGTTTTGTCTTACAAGGGTAAGAAAAACTTTCAGAAAGACCTGTAAATGACAGGCTTGTCACGCAGTGTCAAATGTAAGAACGTAGATCCTTGACACAAGACTAGAAGGAAATACAGGGGTACTTTCTGTTTCCTACCCACCCAGAAATCCTGGGCTCTGGTCTTGACTCTACTGTGTGTTACTAGTCCTTGACTTTGAATGAAGGGGTTAAGCTGTGTGACCCTTCATTTTCTCAAGCTTGTAAGACAGAGCTGCAATTCTGGTCTTAGTATGATCAAGTTAGGTAAGGCCTGAGTGGCTATCACACATTATGAAAAGGTAGGACCAAATCACATCCATGTTTCTTCAGTCAAACAGGATGGTTACATGAGGACGTTTGAGTTGATGTCACTCCATCCCCTAAAGGCTTTCTGACACCATGCCAACTCTGGAAACTTTTTCTTGGTTATCATCTGCCCCTAACCACTTTGAATCTTTGACACATTTGTGTGTACTGTGCTAATCCACACTCACTGGCTGAATACATCCATTAGGCATGTTTATTTTCTTTTTTCTTTCTTCCTTTATTAAAAAAAAATCTAGAATCATTAATGAATGAGTCTTGTCTGGGCTATCTTGGGCTTTTAGGAAACTATAAACCCATCATTTCTTTATTGTCATCCTAATTCTTTGCCTGAAAGGACAATGACCGAACTGCCCTCAATTCAACAGCTGTCCTCAGGAAACATCCCATAATCGCTCAAATGAGTGGCATATATACCTTATATCTCCTCATCTCCATTAAGTCTTATGAACAAAGTTCTTCAAAGCAAAGGCCACCCACCTGATGCCTTGTGAGGCACTGTTCCCAGCAGAGGGACATTGACAGTTGGGTCTGCCATGATGCCTTTATCCAGGGAGCGAAGAGAGAGGAATTCATAGAAGTATTCTGCCTGCAACAAAAGGCATTGCCAGTCAGCACCAAGGAAACCACAGTGATTGAGAAAAGACTTCTTGACAAACCATCCACGCGATGGGAGAGTGACCATTTTCCCTCTGGGAAGTTGGGAGCCCCCAGCATCTAAAATATCCTGTTAGCATAATGCACTCTTTCTGATTTATACATATGGAACTAAGCCCTGCTTAGAGAAGAGAGTGCCTAAAATGCTCCAAGCATTTATTTAGAGCTTGCTCAAAAGGTCATTTAACTTCTGCAGTATTATTGGTTGCTATCTGCAGAAGGATTTGGAGGAAAAACAGAGGGTTAAGACATATCAAAACGATTAGTGAACAGCCCTTGGAAAACTCATCTCAGCATCGTGGGTCATTATTTCTTAAATCAGAGGGAATTGGTAGAGCTGTGGTAAACAATGATCAATGAATTAGAAGCCTTAAGGGCAAAGAAGACTCTTAAAGGCCAAAATGTGAGAATCCTGTCGTTAATTTTGAAAGGTTTAATAGACAGAAAAGCCCAAAAACTCAAAACAAAATATCACAATGACAACAAGCTGGAAAACTTTACAATGTAAACAGTTTCATCTTCTTGCTATGTCAGTGGTCAAGCAAAAGTTTTGCTGCTCAGGTGCCAATCAATACGGAAAATTGAGGGGGAGTCTAATCATGGAGCTTTGCTAATGGGAGTGTTTATGGGGACTGGAGAGAGAGTGGTTAAGCGCACTTGCTGCTCTTCCAGGGGACCAGAGTTCAATTCCCAGGACCCATATAGGATGGCTCACAACCACCTGATACTCCAGCTCCAGGGCATCTGATGCCCTTTTCTGGCTTCTGAAGACACACATGCTTACACACACACACACACACACACATCACACACACACACACACACACACATCACACAAAATCTTCAAAAAATGGTTTATGCTAAGAACCATCTGTTCTTGCTTAGGAATAATGGGCAGCTAATAAAGAACACACAAGGTAACATGTAAAGTAGGCAAGCTGAGTGCTCCTGCCATTATCCAAAGACATAGCTAGAGTTTTGGATGTTTTACTTATAAAAATAAGTTATAGTACATGCATGTGAACTGACTGGGATTTTTTTTTAAAACAATGGTATTTACATTCAGCATAATTTTTATTTGATAACATGGAAAGCATGAAGAATGCAATAGAAGCCATTCAAACCACTTTCTGCTTTAAATCACCGTCAAATACATCTGTCACCTAGGACTTCGTGGGAGGATAAGATGGAATCTCGGCTTCCAGGGAGATTCTGTCTACACATACAGTGAGCTAAGAAACACGCCCTGAGTTCATGGAGTCAAAATAGCACCTTCATTATTAACAAAATCTCCTTTTTTGGCAATGACTGCAAAGGTCCAGAAGACCTCGATGTTCCTTCCCTTGAAGAGTGACAGGGTTGGGTGAATTCATTTATTAAGTTCATCTGCTAACGGGAGACAGACGGTCAGTTCATGAGACAAATGCTTGCTCCCCTATGGATGGGCAGGCGGAGATCTGAAGGGAGCCCATGAAAGCAACATTGTCAGGAAAGGTAATTCAATTTGCAATGGATTCCTTTGAGATAGAGAATGAATAGGATATCTGTCCCTGCAGGAAAATCAATGGGAAAGACTCCAGTTTCCACAGATCCAGGTGATTCCAATGACTCTGTCAACTGCACACGCCACCCCCATGCTCTGCTCCATAGCCTTTATCACTAGAACGTTTTATTTTAAAACACGGTAAAGTGGTACAGTGAAAGGCCTTGGTGCTGAATGCTATCATAATTAGCTATATTCTGGTTATCGGTACCACCAAGGATAATAAAACAGCAATTAACAATAGCCCAGCAAATCCTGGTGTAATGCCCATCGTGTGTCCCAAGTCAACAGGAACACTTCATTAACAGGACCCAGATGATAGTAAAGACCTGCGTGGGTATCACGAAATACCACGAAACTAAAACTTCAAATCCTACTAAGAAATTACCCTTTGCTGCTCCGTAAGCACTTCTTTAACCTTTATTGCTTTGGAAATTAAAGCTGCCTTCCTAGACACAATACATTTAAAAGTTCCATTTGTGAATCTTTAAGACCATTCTGTAGAAGAAACTAGAGTTTTCACTTTTCAAATGGTTTTATTGGTGAGAAGAGAGTTGAAGTGTCCAGATTAAGACATTGCTGAATATAACTGATAATAACTATGATTTTCTTTTTGTTCCTGCACCTCCACATTTTCACTATGTGTCCTTATTCATTTCATAGTGAAATTTAATTCATTAACTTAAAAAAGAAGCATGGAATACCCACGGTCAGGTCCATGTGGCCAATGGCAGTCACTAAGTCTGTACACTGGAGCTCAAGTTTCTTGGATTTTATCCATAGAAGGTAGTTGTTGGAGCAAACCTTGTCTGTCTGTCCTTCTTACTGAGGATAATAATGGTGCTTAAGTCTCTAAAATATGTAATTTCCTTCATGCTTTTTTTGTTTGTTTATATAAAGTTTTATTATGTTTGAAATTTCTTTTTATTCAGTGTGCGGTGGCATGCAGTACATGTGGAGGTCAGGGGGCAACTTTGGGGAGTTGGTTCCATCCTTCCATCTCATAAGTCCTGGGAATCAAACTCGGGTTGTCAAGTCTGGCTACAGGGGTCTTTACCTGCGAATTGTCTCACCAGTCCATAGTTATTTTCTATACGTGTGTATTTTTGAAGGAATCTTTCCCACTTACTCCTTCAATTGTCTCTTAAATATTCTAACTTGAAAGTTGCTTATAAATTATCCAGTTTTGTCTGATCCTGACACAAAGAAGTCTACCCTTCACTAGCATGTAAATGGTTTTCATAAATTTATATATATCCTTCACTTAAGGACTTATGTTTAAAAGTCACAGAATGGTTGATCAAATGAATGTTAGATTTAGATTTATGTCCTATTTTAGCTTCTAGACAGAACTTTCCATTTTTATCTTATTTATAATATAATACATATTTCTAGACCCCAATCTCTTCATTGGAAAAACTTATTTGGAGGCAAATAAAACCCAAACTCAATACCAAAAAGAACAGAGAACTAGCTTTAAAGTTTGGGAACACGTTTCACAAATTACAGATTTATTACTTAGATAAAAGGAATTCAGAGCATGAACTGTAATAGCAAAGTTCTATTGGAAACTGCTATTAGGAAAAAGTACATTTCGTTTTATTAAATGACATTAGTGGGAATTCAGGTAGAGGCAAGGAGGGCAGTTATTTGGGAAAAGCATGAAAAGAGTGCTTTGTATTCGAACAAAGAATCGGTCTATTCAGAGGAATAATTAATTCACTTTTAAACTAAGTTGCTGAAAAAAATTTTTGCTGGACTGCTTTGCCGCATAGTAAAATTTGTGTGTGTGTGTGTGGAGAAATATAAAAGGCACCCAAATATTATCAAGGGAGGGGTGCTGGAAGCCGTTCATCTTGCTTCCAATGGACTTGGCTGAAGTTTGAGTCATTCCTTCCAAAGAGATGAAGACATCATTTACACAGCAAACTGGAGCAACTGAGAAGGCCTTCGGTCTGAGGCTCCTTGGAGGGTAAAAACAGAGAGGAAGAAACACAGACCCACGATAATATGGGAGGAATTTAGCATTTCTTGTCTACCTTTGATAGCCTGGGCTTGGGTATATGCTTAATCTAGTAAGCATAATAATTCAGAAACCTCTGAGTCGGTCTTTTATAAAAACCATGGTCTCCAAACCTCTCTTGAGTTCTGTCATGATGCTGACCCAAGTGGTCACGGGAGAAAAGTAACACTCTCAAGTGTCATCTTCGTTTCAAAGAAAATCTCAGACTCGTGCAGATACCAAGCGTACGACAGGCAGTGGGTGCGAATTTTTAAACAGCCCTTGCTGAGCGTTTCCTACACCCAATCCCTGCTCTCACCGCGCAGTCTGCGATGACTACAGTGTTCAAAGAGTTCAGATTAGCAGGGTACTGGGTCTGAGAAGCATAAAGCGATATAAAATAGCCCCTGTACTGTATGTGAAGGGCAGGAAGACAGCTACTAAAATAAACAAGAAAAGAAATAGTACAAGGTTAAAAAGCCCAACAAAATGAACAAGCATGCCCAATGCTTAAAATAATCTGCCGCCTGCATGTCTAGACTGAAGGCTGCCAGACCTCACACTCTTCTGAGTTCCTTTAGTTACCTTCATCCTTCAAACCCTGAACTCACTTAACCTTGGATTGTGTCCCCGCCGAGTCTCCTCCCACTGGCTTAGGTCACCGCTGAGTCTCCTCCCACTTCCTGTTTTGCCTGCTGGTCCTTATTGGCTCTTCCCCTCTCTCCTCTGACCCTAGCAAACTGCTAATAAGTGGTCTCCTCTGCGTCCACACTTCAGTGACTTCACCTCTGCTGACCCATGAGCACTTGGTCTTTCTTCCTTTTCATGTTTTGCACTAATTTTTCACCCCCTTTTAGGTGATGCCAATTGTTCTGGTTGAATGAGTGTCGCCTAAAGACAGCGGCAATGATGACTAAAGGGAAGTCTTTAGGTCACCGAGACACACCCTCAAGGAGAACCCTGATCTGCTGCCCCCCTCTTTCTGCTTCCTGGATAGACACATGAACAGTCAACCTCACCTCCTCCTGCCCTAGTATGCTGCCCTCTCTACAGGACCCAGCCATGAACTTGGCTCTCCAGAGTATAAGCTAAATAACTTCGTTTTCTTCCTTTAAAGCCACTTGCCTCTGATATTTTATGGTAGCTACGTGAATGCCCTGATGGCTCAACGTGTACTGCCAACATCCTTCGACCAGAGCACAGAACGTTTCTCCTCCTGTCTTGTATCCATGGTATACTCATGAAGCCAGGTGGTTATCTCCCTGGGCAGCTGATTTCTTCAGCCTGAGAAGGGTACCATCCTTTTCCAATAACAAAGACCCTGCATTTCGTTTGTTGTTGTTCACCGTCATTTCTTGTCTCCCTCATCTCTTCGTAGCTGGGCCCCACAACGTCACCCTCCCTTTCTTACGCTGTCTTTCATTGATTCCTGTCCTTTCACCCCCTCTTCTAAGTCTAACCCAGCCTTTTCTCTCCCATATTGGCATCACTACAAAGTCCTTGCCTTCCTTTTAAAAACATCTACTCCCGAACAAACCCATCACATCTTGTTAAAACATCATTTTGCCACGTATCAACCCGTCCCTGATGCTTCTTGTCTCCAGGATAAGGTCTTCAGCCTTGCCAGTATCTCCACAGTCTGGGTCAAACTTCCTTCATGTCTTATGTTTTAGTGGGTGTCATCCTCTGGAATTCACCTGGCCTGCTGTGATACCACAGTCACGTTCCAGTGCCTTCACCTAGCCTGACTGCTCTGGCCTTTTACCAGCATGGTCCTTAATACAAATACCATTGTGTAATCTTATTCAGCTGCTCACAAATACAGATCATTTTCTCAACTAGAGACAGTTGATGCTAGAGACGGAGCCTAGCTTTACTCATCCTAAGTAGGCTAAGAGTCTAGCCCACGGCAGTTGTGGATTCCTTATGGAAAAGAACAGGACATGGATATATTTTTCTTCAATAGATCGTTGAAGACTCATGCACTCAGTTCTTGAAATATATTTGATGAATGAATGAATGAGAAGGCTCTAGAAGCACAAACCCACTTCATTCCAGGGCACATTGTGCTGGGATTAGAAGCCGCCTGTTTTTTCAACAACCACTGACTTAGCAGTCAAAGAACTTTCCTGATGCTGCAGCATGGTCATTCTCTGCTGTTCACATAGAAAAGACAGAATCATTTCTTAAGGGCAAACAGATAAGCATTGACATTTGATATCCAGCTATTCTGTGTGTAGTTTGTAATTGTTTTGTGCTTATTCTGGAACAAACCCTTGGCAATGAGACTCCCAGAAAGAATATAAATGGATGCTATGGGCAGGGTCTGGTGTTGGAAAATAGCTGTCCCCATTCTCTTCCAGTTCACATTCCCACTTAGATCTCCAGCCTCTTTGCTTTCTGTACTTCCAATGTATAACTCTAGTCATGCTGGGAATTGTGGGATATCAACAACAGGCCTTCTTTTGCAACTGGCTTTCAGAAGTGTGTGTGTGTGTGTGTATGTGTGTGTGTATGTGTGAAATCAAAACAAGAAGAAGCACCTTTCCACACAGAATAGTGGCTTAATTAGTTCACTAACTAAGTACTTAATTGGAATTGAAAGGATTGCTGCTTAGGGAGAGGGCACCAGGCCACCAAGTTCTTCTGTTCTAATAATCATTTTTATGCACACCAAACCAGTGGGCTGGATGCAGGCAGTGAAATTATTGGAATATAATGGTGACATTAAAGCTTAAAGTTCAAGTAAACACATCTGGGACCATGCGAGTTTTGTAAACTAAAATTGGCAAGAGATCACACAGTTTGGCTTCACATAAATCTGAAATTTCTAAGACATTTTCCATCTTTTCTCCTAGCACTTGGAATCACCACTGCCTCTGCAAACCAGAACCAGACCTGGCTGTCTGACAAACCTTTGGCTAGCCGCTCTCTTTCCAACATCCTCGAGATGGGGAGCAAGAGAGCGCTGCACTGATCTTTGGTAGTAAATGACCCCAAAGTTAAGGTGTCTGTTTCTGAAGGGAAAGGCAACAGGGAAGTAGGGGCAAAAGACAAAAGGCATTGGGAGGTAGAAAAGGCTTTGCCCAGTCTGTCTCAAGCTCAAACAAAAAGAAGGAATAAGTAAAACATAGTTAAGTCGGGCGGTGGTGGCGCACGCCTTTAATCCCAGCACTCGGAAGACAGAGGCAGGTGGATCTCTGTGAGTTTGAGGCCAGACTGGTCTGCAAGAGCTAGTTCCAGGACAGGCTCCAAAGCTACAGAGAAACCCTGTCTTGAAAACAGAAACAAAACCAACCAACCAACAAAACCCCATAGTTGTTATACTCCTGTCTATGGAACGGGAGGCCTAACTCGAGGGTAGGATGCTTGCCTCACTTGGGTTGGGTCTGAGCTCCAGGACTTCAGTAACAGCAGATTGTAGCCGGGTTCCACACATGGCTTTCAGCAGACTGCCCGTGTTTGTGTTTCCAGTGCAAAGAACAAGGCAGGCAGCCTTGGACTTCTGAGCGCGTTTGTTTCTCTTTTTCCTTCAAACTTCAGCTACTTGTTACCCACTCCTCAAAGTAGGCCGGACCCAGTGTAAGGAACCTTAAAGTCAGGGTAAGCAATAAGCTATCTACAGACAAGACTTTGGGAGAGGGCACCAGACCACCAAGTTCTTCTGTTCTAATAACCATTTTTATGCACACCAAACCAGTGGGCTGGATGCAGGGAGTGAAATTATTGGAATATAATGGTGACATTAAAGCTTAAAGTTCAAGTAAACGGCACTGGGTAAATAAATAATTGGAAGATAAGGGACCTGGGAAAGAGAACTAGAAGAATGTGTGGTCTCCTCACACTTCGGAGACTAGGAGAGTGTGAACAGGAAGTGCAGTGATTTCTGACAAATGCCGGAGGCTAACGAAGCAGCATTAGCAGGTCAGTGTTTAGGAAAGAGAAAAGCAACCCCTACCGAGTTTGTCTTCTCATCTAAGGACATATTTGACAATTACTTTTCTTAATGCTTCAAAAGTAACCAGCTTTGAGGCAGAAAAAAAAGCTAATAGAAATTTCTTTAATCGTTACTGAAAACAAAAATTTGCCCTTCCCTCTCCTGAGGTATACGTGTTCTTTGCTGGTCTCATTCTCATCTGTACTTTACACATGTCACAGGGCTCACCCATCACATCCCACTCTTTAGGGCAGACTGTGTGTCAAATGTGCACAGACACTTGGATGAGAGGTGTAAACAGCCCCCAAAAAGGCAGAATAGGTGTTGCACTTTTTCTTGTTTCTGTATGATATGTACGTGTCTCTGTAGGCGGGTGTCTACTTCATTCTAGTGATGAAAAAAGTTTGAATCTTTTACCAGACTTAGAAACATCGGGAAATATGCTCAGGGATATGACTTTCACAATATTTTGAACGAGGTCATGTTTTCCTTAGTTTAAGGTCTAGGTAGTTTTCAAAAGTCCTTTAATATATTTTTATTGAATCCACATGGACAGTATTAGCTTGCTTTTTTCATTAAAAAAGTCAAAAATGACTTCTTTTCTTCTTTAGCTTTGGCTAATATTTTTCAAAGTACTTTGGAGAAAGTCATGGGATCTGTCTGAATTGAAATTTCATGTATCAAAATGTCATCTACAAGATGTGCTTCGATGATTAGCTTGTCCTGTCCCTAAAAGTCAGACAGGAAGAAGAAAATGTCTGTGACCTCATGGCTACGAAATCTGGAGAGCTACTCTTACTAGCAGGTTAAAGACTGCTCATTTACTCCACACATTTCATTTTACACTTTGGAGAAAGAAATGCCGTTTTGGAAACATTTTAAAGCCATCTATTTATCTTGTATGAGCAAGTTTGGGGGCATGCATGTGCCATGTATGCATGTGTGGGGGCCGGTATGTGCCATGTGGGGGCATGTACGTGCCATGTATGCATGTATGTATGGGGGCATGCATGTGCTGTGGGGGCATATATGTGCTATGTATGCATGTGTGGGAGCATGTATGTGCTATGTGTGCATTGTGGGGCACGCATGTGCCATGTGTGTATGTGGAGGTCAGAGGTCAACGTGTAAGAGTTATTTCTATGCTTCCACTATGTGAGCACCAGAAGCTCAACTCAGGTTGTCAGCCTTGGAGGCAAGCACCTTTATCGATTGAGTTACCTCAAATCACCCTAAAAGCCCCCTCCATCACCATTTTACTCTAGTAAGTTCTTCTACCCATGTGATATATATATATATGTGTGTGTGTGTGTGTATCCATCCATCATTCATCATGTTTCTGAAAAAAAGAAATTGATGTAGCATCAAAGCAATTTCCTGAGTAACACTAATCATGAAAATCCACAAATCTGAGATCCAGTTGGGTTTCTGTGGCTAACTCTGATTGTCCTCCAAGATCTTGGAGATGCAGCAAGATCTGTGTAGCCAGCTCCAAATGTTCCCCAAGATCCCTCAGAAACTCTGAGATCTGGCTGGATCTATGTGGTCAAGTCTTGTTGTCTCTCAGGACCCCTGTGTAATTCTTTTAAATAGCTCTGATCTCTCCCTTCTTCTACACAAGTCCCCTGCTCAATTCCCCTTCTTCCCTCAACTCAAATCTGTACCCTAGTCATGAAGACAGTGACTACCCAAAACGGATTCTCTGAGCTTCCCCCACCTACCTGCAAACAAGCCCTTTCAAATTGCTTCCAACCAACTCCCCTTTCCACAGCCCCCCGAGCCTGGCCCCCATCAACTCTGTCTTCTTTCCTCGCGCATACAAATGTGGTGAAAAGGTTAAAACGCAGATTCTGCTTCTTATTCCGTTGCTTCCAGAAGAATCTCAAGCCATGGCCTCCATGCTGTTGCTCATTAGGTTTCCCACTTACTATGGAGACCTGCGGTCTGTGAAGTCCGGCGAACGTGTTTTCATTTTCGTCTCTATTTCCTCTGAAAGTTGTTTTTCAACAACTAACCTTTCTTCCTTGACTTTATAAACAGCGGCCATCTTTTCGTTTCTTCTCTTCGGTTTCCAGCTACTTTCTTGTGATTTTCCTCTTTGAAATAGGAGTCCTGCATGTAGGTCCATGCATCCTTAGAATCTATAGCTTTGTGTCCATAGGTAAATGAATGCTTTTCTCAGAGGAATGAACCCTAGATTATTTTTTTTGTATTCTCAGAGGAGTATACAACTTAAGATAAAACTTAAGCACTACTACCTTATTTACGTTTTGCTCCTGTAGAGTTTGAAGTTATACTCTCTTAGAATAATTCTTAAAAATCTATGACCATGATAAAGAGCCTCAGAAATGTTCATGGCGATCTGAGGTGTGCACTTTGATTTATCTGTGGGGTTAGTAAAGCTTTGCCCTGAGGAAGGACTGCAGACCTGGAATCTGCTCGGTGAGTGGAGGTTAGAGGGGAGAGACAGCTGCTTCAGCAGAGGGAAGAGCTGACGGGGTATCAGCAAACCTGAAGAATCTGAGGGAAGTCTCCCGTCCCTTCAAAAAGGGGCTGCGAGGATCAAAACAGAGGAAGCATGTAGAATACTAGTGAAGGTTGGCATGTAGTAAGCATCTGACAAATGCTGCTCAGTATTGACAAGACAAAGTGCTTCATTGCCGGGGTGGGGCAGCGAAGATTCCTGTAAGATGGGATGGGGCAGCGCAGGTTCCCGGAAGACTGCTCCAGGGAGAAGGGTAGCCCGGGATTCTGGGTACCAGGGCTAGAGGTTATGGGATCAAGGGTGCCCTCTAAAGTCCTGAGTGACATCATCCTTGTGCTGGGGGTACAGCAGCAGGATTCAGAAACAGACAGAGACTTGAAAATAACCCCTAACAATCTTTTTATCTGGGTCTCAAAAATTTGTACTGTACAGTTTGAGCTAGCATATGCAAGCAAAAGTAGGATTTTCTTTAGCTTTAAAATAAGTTAGCTAACATTATCAAACTATTAATTTACAGAAAAGTTAGAAAATAGATAAGCAAGTTGAACCATACCACAGAGATACAATTAGACTACAGGAAGTAGACTCTACCTACACACTTTTTAGGGACAACCTAATTTCTTTAGAAGAATGAAAAACTTGAAGTAATTTTTTTAAAGGTGAAAGATGGAGGGGCAAACTATATCTCAAAAGAGACCAAAAAATGTGGACCAAAAGGCCAGAAAATGTGGACCTTATATAGCATTTGTAAGACATAACAGGAAATTAAAATACTAGCTATGTGTTTCATCATATTAAGGGATATTTTTAAACTCATAAGTTCTGGAGCTATGCATACACCCAAATATTAGGGATGAAATGATACTGCTATGTGAGATTGCTTTACAAAGCTAAGTATAGATGAAACAAGACTGGCCATGAGTGAGAAATAATTCATTTATTCATAGTATATTAATAATCGTATGTTTGGAAAGCTCTCTTATGGGCATCTTTGTATTGAATTAATACTCTTCAATCCAGAGAACAACACATCACAAATAATCTCTATTAGCTTATTTATTCAGCTTTGCATGCGCTTATTTACCTAATTGTATTGAGAGAAACTTTTCAAATCCCAAAGACAACAATGAAGAGTATGTTTGAAAAGCAAAAAGTAGCCGAGTGTGATAAGACACCTGTGGTGGTTTGGGTGTGACTGGCCCCATCATCTCATAGGGAGCGGCACCGTTAGGAGCTGTGGCTTTGTTGGAGTGGGCGTGGCCTTGTGTGTCACTGTGGGGGTGGGCTTTGAGGTCTCCTATGCTCAGGACACCACCCAGTGTCTCAGTTGACTTCCTGTTGCCTGCAAGATGTAGACCCTCAGCTCCAGCACCTCCTCTGCCTGCATGCTTCCTGCCATGATGATAATGAATTGAATCTCTGAACAGGCCACCTCAATTAAATGTTTTCTTTATAGCAGTTGCCATGGTTATGGTGTCTCGTCACAATAACAGAAACCTAACTAAGACACACACCTCTAATCCCAGCTACTTGGGAGACTGAAGCAGGAGGATTACAAATTTGAGATCAGTTTGGGCAACTTAGCAACACTCTGTTCCCTAAGTAAAAAATACAGAGGAGGTTAGTGATACCATGCTTCCCCAGCACAGGTAAGGCTGTTGACTCTCATGCAGAATTAAAATTTGAAAGTACAGGATTGAGTTGGCTGTGAGTGTTGCCAACAGAGGCCAGCATGGCATTAGGCAAAGGAAGGGCTGTAGAAGAATGATTAGCCCTTCATTCTGGGAAATTCTGACTGTTTCTTAACTGGACTTAAGAAAGTGAGAGTCTGTTCTCTTAAAAATACATCATCACTGGGCAGTGGTGGCACACACCTTTACTCCCAGCTCTTGGGAGGCAGAAGCAGGCAGATCTCTGTGAGTTCGAGGCCAGCCTGGTCTACAAAGTGAGTTTCAGGACAGGTTCCAAAGACAGAAACCCTGTCTCTGTTAACTTTTTCTTTTTTAATTTTAAAAAATACATTGGCATTTCATCCTGTACAGACAATTTCCTATATTTCTATGTGAACAGAAAGAAATCACATATAGATAAAATATTGTTGTAGTTAAATCGTGCCATGTTTAGATTCCCCAAAATCTGTTTCTCCCAGAATCTATCTTCCACTTTAGCCATCAGTTTTGGCCAACAGCTCTGAACAGGCAGGGATGCTCTTTAGAGACGGTGTGACGGCAGCTTACCGGAAACTGGGTCAAAGGGCAGAACGAGCCTGTGTCTGGGGAAAGGCACCTCACAGAGAGAGAGTAGTTAAACCTGGGTCTCCGGGTTGGAAACATGTCTCCTGACATGTTCAGGGAACGGCCCGGAGGCTCCGTGGACTGAACGGACGCCCTGGTTAGCAGCATCCAATAGGGGAAGCAGAGTCTCAACACAGGCAAAGCAGCCGACACTCCCAGTGGAACAATCAGAAAGCAGCCATGATTCCAAACGTCTTTCGGGCCAGAGGGCAGACACCCAGTAGCCACAAACACCCTGCCCCTGCCCTCCTGACTGTTTTCTGTGCCACTACTTAGTCCTCCAGCTGTGTGGAAGCAGAAGCAGCCTAGTGAGATTCATCAACCATGGTGCCCAGAGTCTACCGGTCACGGTCCAGGCCAGAAAGAAATATTAACTTTGAATGAAGACTTGAAGAGTTGTTAGGCCAAAATAATCAGAACATTTCACCACCTGAGGCTGATGAACAAAATCCCAGGATGGGCCCAAGGATCCACCCCAACACCCAGGGAGGAAGCAGACTGCACTGGAGGCTTCCAGGCTGACTGGGAAGGAGTTGCAAGGTTGCCAGTATGAACACACACCACGGCATTTTGCTTATTTGGTATAATGGTTTTAAGCCCACTTCAATCTTTATTTGAGGATCTTAAGAGTCGAGGAGAAGGCAGTTTCCATTCACGTTGTTAGCCAATCCCGTAGTCTTCCTGTGCGTTCAATTAAAGCATGCCCGAATGCTGGGATAGAGGGCAGCCTTCCTATGCTCTGACTCGTTATGTAAATTACACAGTCAGTCTCTCATTTCCAAGAGCTGAATAGCTCTGTAAATTCTTCCATACTTGCCATTCCTTCCCCTGGCTGTGGCCCTAATTAATCTTCACTACTCGGGTCTGGGCGAGCAGGGAATGACAGTGCTTGACAGTCTCCCCCATAGTTCTGAGTCAAATGTGGGCAGACACCCCGGTTAGTCAGGCTGATTTATTTAAAAAAAAAAAAAAAAAAAAAAAGGACGCGTTAAAACGGAATCAACTGTCATCTTCTAGTGACGACTGTTGATCTGATGTGATGAGGGAGAGTCTGCGTGCACCGAGAGGTTGATCTGGCTCCCGGATGGGTGAATGTCGTTAACTCATACAGACTGATTCTGGCCTCCGCTCAAACTTCTGAGCCTTTGTTCTCGAGGCTCAGAGGATGGCTTTGAAGTTCTAACACACCATTACCAAAGAATAACCTTTTGATTATGATCTCATGAAAGTATAATCCATAACTTACATAAGTTAAAACCATGGCAAACAGTGACGGCCCTGTAATTGGACCTTTATGAGTTCCATATGCTACAGTTGCTCCGTTAGCTTGCAGTCCTGTGCGGGAGACATAGCTCCTCCCTGAATACAGCTGCTGAACTTTTATAAAAGGCAATGAAACTTTTCACAGCTACTACCAGTCCTCTTTAGACCCCTAGTTTGGGTGTGCGGCCTTAAAGGACCAGCTTCTTGGAAAGCCTAGAAGGATAGCTATTTTCTCTCCTTGTCAGTGAATGCTCGCTTGTATAAAAGGACTTAAAAAAGCCACTGACTTTCTCATTAGTTGCATCCCCTGTGCTTTCAAAACCATTACACTGGGAAATAAAAAGACTGCGCAGTAAATAATTGTTAGAAATAATAAGAGCAAAGATGTGCTCTTATGTAAATTCTGCAAGAATTTGGACCTGACTAGGAACCTCTTAAGTAGCGATTTCGGTTTTTCTCTCTCTCTCCTTCTGCCTTTCTCTCTCTCCCTCTCCATCTCTCTCATTAAAATAAATTACCTGTATTAGTGACTCAGAAATGGGTGTGTTTGGCATAGCTCAGCTGCCTCCATTTAGGGAGGAAGGGCGGTCAGAAAGAAAGGATGTAGGTGGACAAGTGGCAGCCAGGCCCTCAGTAGCGTGAAAACAAAGCCAACGTTTCTGATTGGCAGGAACAAAAAGTCTGAGTTGCAGAATGACTAATGACAGAATAAAAGATATCTAAGGAAAAGTTAGTCTCCTAGTTTCCATTAAACCTCAGAACTTTAAAAAGGCACGAGAATAAAAAGCCAACAGCAACCAATAACAAATGGGCCAAGCAAAGGCGTTTCTTCTGCATTGGTCTCCTGCCCTTACAGCAGCTTGACTGCTGTCCTCCCCCCCTGCAATGCCACCTGGGTGAGGCTCGGTACCGCTAATCATGGATTTCTTTTTTTCTTTTGGAATACACTTAACAGTTGCAGAGGCCAATTTTGAGCAGCAAAATCAGCGTTGTTAGCAGAGCACTGGGGCTCTCTTCCGCTCCATAACCTCTCCGCTTGAAAACACCTTCATAGCTTTCTAATTAAAATCAGAGTCATTGACTTCCAATGCCCTCCTTGCCTCTGCAGTGGAAATCTGACCTTTTGGCTCCCTTCCATCCCTGGGAGCATCATTCCTAAGGGCAGGTGCAGGAGGCATCACCTCTGCCAGAGTCCCCCTTACTTCACAGAGCCAAGTCTTGCGCGGTAACAGAGTGATCAAAGAAGATGAGCGATTCCAAAGGGGCCAGGGCTTAGGCTCTTAACTGTTTTCAATTTGGCCGCTTTTAAAGAAAAACCCAGTGAGCTTATTAGGCTCCCCAGTTGTGACAGAAGATGACAGACCGTGTAAGAAGAAAGGAGATAAATGAATAGGAGAACCGATATATACAAGTCAGGGAGGCTGGTGTGACCAGAATCACAATCTGATGGGTGTAGGAAAACTAAAAAGGTGCAAATGCAATCTCTTTTGTTCATTATTTTATTCATTTTTTTAAAAGGCAATGAGAAATTTACACTGGTCAGCTTCAGTATTGGTTTTCATGGCTTTTTTTAAAAAAAATATCTAGAAGAACAACCTAGACATAAAAAAAAAAAGTCAGAGGAAGTAGAAAGTACCAGACCAAATTCCAAATTGATCTTTCCTCAAAATCAGGGTCAAGGAACAGTAGGAAGAATCGATCTTATTTCAAAATTCAGTCCGAATTCCTTCCCAGGTGGCGTGCTCACTGACAAATAGTCCAGCCTTTCCCATCCTGACAAATGCTCAGTCAGCCCTGAAGTACACAACTATGTTTAAAAGGTGTACATGCTGGATAGTGATTGCTTTAGTCCTGGAAATGGACTTAAGGTTTTTGTTTGTCGTTTGTTTGTTTTTAATGGCACAAATAGAAGGACTTTCAAAAGCCCATGGCTTTCCTTAAATATAGGAATAGGTTTAAACACTCAAGAGAGATCGACTTCCAATTGTCCTTCACCAGTTAAAATATGACATCATTAAAATTGGTAAGAAATAACATAGATCAACTATGCTTTCTTAATTGGAAGAACGGGGGAAGAGAAAGGAAGGGTTGTGTTTAAATCTAAACTAGGAGGCTTTTCAGAGAGAGAGCTCATCTCCAAGAGCTCCCAAGGTCCAAATGAGGAGCAGAAGGAGGGAGAACATGAGCAAAGAACTCAGGACCGCGAGGGGTGCACCCACCCACTGAGACAGTGGGGCTGATCTATCAGGAACTCACCAAGGCCAGCTGGACTGGGACTGAATAAGCATGGGATAAAACCAGACTCTCTGAACATGGCTGACAATGAGGACTGATGAGAAGCCAAGGACAATGGCACTGGGTTTTGATCCTACTGCACGTACTGGCTTTGTGGGAGCCTAGCCTGTTTGGATGCTCACCTTACTAGACCTGGATGGAGGGGGGAGGACCTTGGACTTCCCACAGGGCAGGGAACCCTGACTGCTCTATGGACTAGAGGGGGGGGAAGGGGGAGGAAAATGGGAGGAGGTGGAAATTTTTAATAATAACAATAGTAATAATAAGATATATATATATATATATATATATGAACCAAAGTCCTGATAAGAATTCAGAGAAAAGCAGCAGAATAGAAGGGTTAATAAATGTGTTGACATTACGACTTCCTTCCTCCACAGGTAAATACAAGACAGAGTAAATCTGGGAACATGGGCTTTGAGAAACATGTTCCTACCAGGTCAGGACAACTTTCCAGAATCATTAAAAGCAATGCTATGTTTCAAGATATGTGTTTGGTTAAA
Organism: Chionomys nivalis; assembly: GCF_950005125.1. Classification (NCBI taxonomy): domain Eukaryota; kingdom Metazoa; phylum Chordata; class Mammalia; order Rodentia; family Cricetidae; genus Chionomys; species Chionomys nivalis. The sequence continues at coordinate 35,722,663 of NC_080110.1, forward strand.
AGCATCACCTCAGTCCCTAACATCCTAATCCAAAAATGTCTGGAATGTTTAGTTGGGGGGCTTCACCCCAGACCCCTGGCATCCATTTTAAAATGTTGGGCTGAAAACTCCATTCCAAGCCCCTTCCCCTGGGAGTGGTCACAGTACAGACACCACCTCCAAGAAAGCCCACCAAATGATGACCCCTCTCCAGGGAGGGCCAAGACCACTTCCACAGGCTATTTAAACTGTCCCCCAGAGAATGAACACGTGGTCTCCTGGTTTTCCCTGGTCTCTCTGGTCCTGCCCCCCCCCCCACGGTGTTTTCCTGGGGGCCACCTGGCAGCCCTGGCATTCATTAAACCTGGGCCTTTTCTAATTGGGTCTGATTTGATCTAATTTGGATTATTGCAGTAGGCAGAGAGGTTTGTGGGTCAAAAAATACTTAACAATATGTATTATCTATCACACAATCTTATTTTTAAAAAGCTGTTGTTCCTTTTTTGACAAGGCTGCATTTGTGTCTTGGGGGATCTCAGATAGTCTTATAGACAAGACTTTCTTGACAGTCTCCCTGTAAAGTAAGACTGCAGACCATGACACCGCAAAGCTGGAAAGATTCGGGGAGGGCACGCAGGGATGGATGCTAAACTCCAGATCCACAGCCTCTCCAACACCGCTCTCATGAACAACCTCCCCTTCCACACACCTTTGTTGGCTACCTATGTTGGACTGAATAGCATAAAACAGATCAATGCGCGTCTTCATTCTACATACTGAGAAACTGCAAGGACATTTTTTCATTCCGCAGTTCATGGGATGCAAGGATATCACACTTCCTCGCAGACTAGAGTTTAAGATTGAAACAGAGTGGAGAGCTTGGCTCTGGCTGTCAGAAAGCACGCTCTTCCACCAGATGCATTGCCGGCTGTCTCTGCTACCCCCAGAAGTCTGTCATCATGTCTGATGTTTGGTTTTCTCCTCTGAAAAGTGGGGTGCTTGAACTTATTCCGAAGGTTCCTTATCTTATGGAAATGTATAAGTGCTTGGCAGTTCCCCCCCCATGTCCAAGGAAGAGTCCTGAGCTTTGCAGATATAGTTCCCCTTGAATACGTATCTATGCAGATAACTGATAAGCTCACAGTTCTTGATGCTCAGCATAGTAGCTCTGTTCTAGTATGCTCTAATGAGAAGTCTCAGAAACAAAAGCGAAGCTGGAAAGCTAGTGTGTGCACACACCCGTGGAGACTCTGGGCCTCTAACATTCCTCATGCAGAAGCGTAGGTGTATTTTAGTAGCCCATTGATGAGACAGCTTAGAATAAACTGTGAGCTGTGCTCACAGCCACCGCAGGACATGCTTCTCTTTGAAGAGACAGCAGAAGGAGGATTCGCTGCTCAGAGGCCGGGGCGGATAAACCATCTTTTGTGTCGTCTCCCTACCGGACATTCTTCCGATTCCTGATTCTACTCCTCAGAGAGTAAACTTAGTGGAAGTGAAGACTCAAAGCTGCCGCTGGTTCTGCCGCCATCGGGGGCTCTCCAGACGCTCTCCCAGGTCTGCTCTTGCCTCCGCTCAGACAGCTGGGGAGACTCTAACTGGCAGATTGGTCTTTTCTTTGGGGCACAGAGCAATGAAGAGAGGCTGAAGAGTGAGCACAGGGCCTGACTAGTTACACACACACCCTAGTCTGTCTTTCCTTTTACACTACTCCTAGATCTGTTTTTTAAATGAACTTTTTTTGGATTAGTGTACAAAACAGTAGATTTCATGATGACATCGCATATGTACGTATCATTGTACTTTTCCTTTTTTCATCCCTATCATCTTCCATTGTTCTCCGTCCCCCAGACGCCAGTCTCCTTTCCCCACCCCAGTGAGAGAAAACACGTGGTATTTGTCTTTCTACTTTCCCACTTTCTCTTACTCCTTCCCTTCTCACGTGTGTGTGAGTGTGTATGTAAGTGTGTGTACGTGTGTGTGAGTGTGCATGTACTGTGTAAGTGTGTATGTATGTGTGTACGTGTGTGTGTATGTAGGTGTGTGAGTGTGTGTGTACGTGTGTGTGTACGTGTGTATGTATGTGTGTGTGACTGTGTATGTATGTGCGTGTATGAGTGTGTGTGTGTACGTGTGTGTGAGTGTGCATGTACTGTGTAAGTGTGTATGTATGTGTGTACGTGTGTGTGTATGTAGGTGTGTGTGTACGTGTGTGTGAGTGTGTATGTATGTGTGTGTGACTGTGTATGTATGTGCGTGTATGAGTGTGTGTGTACGTGTGTGTAGGTGTGTGAGTGTGTGTGTACGTGTGTGTGAGTGTGTATGTAAGTGTGTGTATGTATGTGTGTGTATGTGTGTGTGAGTGTGCATGTACTGTGTAAGTGTGTATGTATGTGCGTGTACGTGTGTGTGTATGTAGGTGTGTGTGTACGTGTGTGTGAGTGTGTATGTATGTGTGTGTGACTGTGTATGTATGTGCGTGTATGAGTGTGTGTGTACGTGTGTGTGTAGGTGTGTGAGTGTGTGTGTACGTGTGTGTGAGTGTGTATGTATGTGTGTGTGACTGTGTATGTATGTGCGTGTATGAGTGTGTGTGTGTGTACGTGTGTGTGTGTGTACGTACATAGTTCTCTCATATTGATACAATATGCTTGGTAGTAAAGTTTGGTAAACTCATTGTACAACTGGTCCTGAACTTGTGGCAATCCCCTGCCACTCCCTCTAGAGAATGGAAAATTACAGGAGTGAGCTATACCTGGCCCATTCTCTCTCTTTTAAAAGGTTGCTATTTCAGTCATTGATGATCATGGCTCTGAACACTGAAGGTTCAAACATTACGGCAGCCCTGCTACTGCCTAGGAGCTCTGTCGACAGCCGCGGTTCTCAGCCTGCCTCCCGCTGCGACCTTTAACACAGTTTCTCATGGTGTGCTGACTCCAACTATACATTATTTTTATTGCTACTTCATAACTGTAATTTTGCTACTCTTATGAATTGTAATGAAAGTATCTGACATGCAGGGTATCTAATATACGAACCCTGTGGAAGAGTCCTTCAACCCCCAAAGGGGTCATGACCCATTGGCTGAGAACCACTGCTCCAAAGGACACCCGGAGCCTTGTAAAACAGGAGGGAAGTGCCTACCACACACTGATCACGACTGCCCCCCTACAGCGTGAAAATCCTACTGAACTAAGTTCGCCATATTGGAACAGAAACACGGTATGCGTCAACAACCACCTGAACCAATTGGAAAGCGTCTTGTGCAGGATTCTTTAAAGGCCATAAAAGAAGGCAAAAAGAACATTTCTTCCACTCTTCTGCTGCAAGTCTACAGAGCAGCCGTTGGAAGTCCAGCTTTAACGCGTGTGCCAAAAGCCCGTGAGTGGATCTGGAGGTTTTGACTCAGAAATTCCAGTTCTAGAATTTTGTCCTAAGGAAGTAATCTCAATACAGAAAAAGTTTTCTATACCATGCTGCTCTTCATGGTGTTATCTGTGATAGTGAAATGTCGCGGCCCCCCTCGTCCAGCAAGGAGGACGCGCAACACCGGAGCTCTTCTCACTGCAGTTTTATTCCAGGACTTTATTCACAGCAATCTTTTCCCTTCTCTTTTTCTCCTTCTCTCTCTTCCTCTCTCCCTCTCTCCCCTCTGTCTCCGCCCTTAAGTAGGCCTGGGCCGCCAACCTCAGATTGCCAGGTGGGCACTGCCCATAGGTCCACGCATATGCAAGCAGCTGACAATCATTGCATGATAATAGCATAAGTCAGGCCTAGTTGATATTAGGAGTTGATTATCACAGAGAGCACTCGCTTTCGGGATCGCGGAGGGCGGGAGCCAGCACCATCGGGTGCGACTCCACGCAGCTCTCTACACATAGCCATCAGGTGTGACTCCACACGGCTCTCTACAGTGAAATGCTACACACAATCTAGACAGGAGAATGCTTAAATATGGGATGCTATATAACCGTTTAAAAATTAAGTTCACAAGACCTGTAGGCAAATATGCAGGAAAGGGCTACATCCTTAAGCAACCAGCAGGGAAACTAGGACTCATTGCTTTGAGAGAAGTGGCCCTCAGAAGACTGCCATTGTATTCACACTTTGAGTTACCCACATATGAGTCCCTCCCTCGTTCTTCCTTCTCTTTTTCCGTATTTTCCAGAAGCCTTTAGGAAATGCTGTAATTTATGATGGAAAAAAAGCAATGAAGAAAAAGCTATCACGATTCATCCAAAGAAACAGTTATATCCAGGAAGTGAAAGACGGCACTCTCATGAGGGAGGACCAGTTCCTGTTCCCCGTGAGTAACGGGTTTTGCAGGTTATAATTATCACAAAGACGAGTAGAGGTGCGAACAGGAAGACAGTCTCAGAGCTCTTACTTAGTCCTTTGCTGAGAGCCAAGCCGGGGAGAGACCCGAGTGTCCATAAAGAAGATCCGATTTGGGGTGGTTTTAAAGGACGGATTTTAACTACAAGGCCCTCCTGGCTTCTTGCCTTGGAGTTCAGCTCCTGAGTCATCTCATTAGTCAAGCCGAAGGAATGGAACCAAGCTAGCACACAAGACACAGACGTCACCTGAATAGAGCTGAGGAGATCTAGTAGGCCGACTGTGTTTTGAAAAGTTACCCCTGTTTTATCACTTCACTGTCTGACTGTCTCTCTTACTGCCATCTAAGTTCAAACACAAGACTAAGAACAATGCGGAAAAGACACCAACTAATAAGAAGTCAGAGGCATCTTAGCCCAGAAAGCAAGCCCCTGCGTGACAGACGAAGTAGGTGGAATGCTTGTCTGAGGTCCCAGAGAGCGGGAGTGGGAGCTGGGCTCTAAGCCAGGTCTCCTGAGGCCGGCACAGTGTGACATTTTGAGTTCAGAGGATACGGTGGGGTTTGGGCATCCAGCCAGCACACTCCCAGCTTGGGATCTGGCAGCCGCTCTTTCTCTGGTCCCGAGCCTCCCACCTAGCTCTAACAGCTCATTAGCACAAAGAGAGGAAAGGACCTGCTTCTTCAGTTGTCTAGGGGGTGTCAAGTACTTTGTACACAGATGTGACTGCATTTTGCTGTTCACACAAGAAAGTAAATTATTAATTTCATTTTACTACTTGAATATGAGGCCCCAAGAGTTTAAGTTAATCAAGACTTAGCCTTGTTCAACTACTGTGACTTTTGAAGAGTTTATTGTTCAGGATCACTAGAGAAATTGACCTAAAAAACAAATATCTCTCTTTCTTTTTCTCTCTCTCTGTCTCTGTCTGTCTCTGTCTGTGTGTACATAATATGTATATGGTGACAGAGATAAACAGAGAGGGAGACATACAGAGACTGAGATACACACACACACACACACACACAGAGAGAGAGAGAGAGAGAGAGAGAGAGAGAGAGAGAGAGATTAACTCACATGAAAACAGAGGCCCTCAATCCCAGCATCTGGAATCGGCAAGTTAGAGACCTAAGGGACAACGACTGTTATCTAATTATAAGCAGACTGTCTTCTTGTTCTGTTTGGGCCATCAACTGGTTGGAAGGGGCCCACTCACATTAGAAAGGTCGATTTGTTTCATGTGGTCTATTGATTCAAAGGTTCCTATCACCCAGAAAAATTCTCGAAGCCATGCCTACAATAACTTTGCGCCCATATTTGTCATCTTATGGTCCTTGTCAAGTTGACTCATAATATTAGCCATTACACCTCTTTGCTAGTATTCTCAGGACTGAACTAGGTTAAAGGTAAGCTACCTGTCAGAATGGTGAAGATCAAAACCACTGATGATAGCTTATGCTGGAGAGGATGTGGGGTAAAGAGAACACTCCTCCATTGCTGGTGGGAGTGCAAACTGGTGCAGCTGCTTTGGGAATCAGTATGGCAATCTCTCAAAAAATTAGGAAACAACCTACCTCAAGACCCAACAATACCACTTTTGGGTATATACCCAAAGGATACTCAATCATGCCACAAGGACATGTGCTCAACTATGTTCATAGCATCATTATTTGTAGTAGCCAGAACCTGGAAACAACCTAAATGCCCCTCTACTGAAGAATGGATAAAGAAAATGTGGTACATTTACACAATGGCGTACTATACAACAGAGAGAAATAATGGCATCTTGAAATCTGCAGGCAAATGGATGGATCTAGAAAACATGATATTGAGTGAGGTAATCCAGACCCAGAAAGACAAATATAATATGTCCTCACTTGTAAGTGGCTTTTAGACATAAAACTAAGAAAAACCAGCCTACAAATCACAATCCCAGAGAACCTAGACAACAGAGGACCCTAAGAGAGACATACATGGATCTAATCTACATGGGAAGTAGAAAAAGATCAGATCTCCTGAGTAAATAGGGATTCTGGGGACCATGGAGGGGGGGGAGTGAGCAGAACAGAGAAAAATATATAACAATAAAACCAACAAAAAATGACTGAATTATTGAATAAAAAAACAGATAGATGTGGATTGTTTCTGTTATATTGAGTGGAATGGAAATCCATTGGATTTTCAATTAAAAGTTGTTGGGTGATTGCTTGGTAATTAGAATAATATTCATTCAAATAGACTTCTATTTATTTTTATTAAAAGGTAAATACATTTTTAAAATAGGGTCCATTGTAGCCTACACTTGCTTCAGATTCAATATATAACTAAAAGTGACGCTGAACTTCTGATTCTCCCATCTCTAGAATCTGGGAGCTAGGATTATAGGACCTGGGTCCCCTTGCCTGGCTTACAAAGTGGTGGAGGTTTGAATCTATGCCTTCCTCCAAGGGAGACAAGCACTTTACCACCTGAGCAACACTGCCAACAGGCAAGAGAATTTCTACAAAACCACAAAGACAAATATTTCATGCATCATATAAATATGTACAGCGATTAGATTTGAATTGTTTTCCTTTTGTCTAAACTCCATGATCAATTATAAATAATTATCAGTTATTCTTCCTATTTGGGTATCTAAAATTTCATGGGTGCATGGGGAAACCAGTCATTGAGAGGGCTGAAAGAACTTAATGAGATGACATACATGAAAGTAAAATTGAAACTATCACTTAATAAAAACGAGAGGTGTCTACTGTAATGAACAGGATGAGAGTTTTGTTCGTTCGTTTGTTTGTTTGTTCGTTTGTTTGTTTGTTTTTCGAGACAGCGTTTCTCTGTGTAGCCCTGGTTTTCCTGGAACTCACTCTGCAGACCAGACTGGCCTTGAATTCACTGCCTCTGTCTCCTGAGTGCTGGGATTAAAGGTGTGTGCCAGCACTGGCCAGCTGATGGTATAACCTCTTAATTGAGAGAAGTGTATCAAATTCTACCCCTAGGTTTATAAGTAAGTGCTTCCTCAGATCCCAGACATCATGTGACATGCAACAGGAACCCCCTGAGCTCAAAGATGCAGATGTTCAAGAAGCCAGGAAAGTTTATTGCCCAGTGAAAAAGAAATCTTCCGAATCAATAACAGTCATTCAACCTGGAGCTGAGTGGATCATGCATTCATTGGGCTTCTGAATTAGATCTTTTTCAGGCGGTTTGCTATCACTGCAAAGGAGGCTGACTTTTAGAGAACAACTGAGGGCTAGGGGTGAGTGAGGCTCAGCTGATAGACTATGTTCCTAGCATGCAGGAGGCCCTGAGCTTGATTCCCAGCTTTGCAGAAAACCTGGCACACACACACACACTTATAGTCTTAGCACTTGGGAGGTGGAGACAGGGCGATCAGAAATTCAGCTATATGCTGAGTTCAAGGCCAGCCTGGATTACATGAAATGCTATCTGAAAACCAAAATTTATATGGATGAACAAGTTATGCTATGTTTATATGATGATGGTGAAAAGCTGAAATAATACATACATATGACCTGTTCGTCTGACTACCAGGATTCAAACCCAAGCCCTACAGGTGAGCAATGTGTGACCTACGAGAAATGACACATTTGCCTTGGACCTCATTCTTCATTTGCATAGAATGTAAAGAGATGAAGATAAAACTTCCAATCCATAGAAGTGATTGAAGCATTCAGAGAGATAATGCAGGTAACTTGCTTAGCTCACCAACAGCTACTGCCCAATCAATGTCAGTTATCATCATGATAACATTATGTCTTATGAAACCATCGACTTTGACAGCCTGGTGAGCAAGGTGGCCTGCAGGATAAAGGCACTTGCTGCCCAGCCTGACAACATGTGTTCGATCCCCAGGTCCCACATTGAGGAAGAAGAAAATTGACTCCTGGAAGCTGTGCCCTGACTTTCACACAGGCACTGTGGTGTGCCTCCCCTCCCCCAAATACATATACAAACACAAAATATAATACATGTAATAAAAATTAGAAAAAATAATTTTGACATCCTAAAAAAGGCACATTCAAGTAAATCATAAGCCGAGATAAGAAAGTCTCTTCTGATAGTGTCTGGTCAGAATGTGTTCTTAAAACTATGCGGCATAGAGTGTGGTACCCTGTGTATGAGTACAATATAGTACCATATAATAAAAACAAAGATTCAGGAGAATATTGGTTTCACAGAGTGCACACCACAATTTCATGGGATCTGACTACCTAATTGTTTTTCCCGGCTCTACTGTCTGCTAGCTGTGACCTCAGGCACATTACCTAACCTTATGGAACTTAGTTGTCATTTTGTAAAACAGGTATAATAGTACAGTTAAAGGAAGTAAATTAGGTAATGATGAAAAATGGTTCTAAGTCATTCCTTCAGGTTTCACCTTTTTCTCCCACGGTTTCTCCTAAGTATTGTTTATTTTTATTTCATGTGTACAGGTGTTTTGTTGCATGTCTGCCTGAGGCACCATGTATGTATGTGTCTGGAGGCCAGAAGAGAGCATCATAGCCCTTGGGATTGGAGTTATAAATATTTAGGAGCTGACGTATGATGGCTGGGCCTCAAACTTGTGTCCTTTGGAAAATCAGCCAGTGCTCTTAACCACTGAACCATCTCTCCATCACCCACCTTCTTCACCACACAATGCAATACTCATGGGGTCTGTTAGACAGAAGGCACTGCACCTAAGACTCCAAAGAAGGTTGAGGTGAAAAATAACCCCCAAGAAATAACTTCACATTGCTCTCAGTAACCACAACATAAATGCAATCTTCAGTCCTAATCAGCTTCTAAGTGAAAATATAAATGAATATTATAAATTATTAATAATTAATGTTCACTAATGATAATATAAAACTGTAAAACCAAACACTGTAGTGTTCTACAAGTCTTCAGGGGACCATCTGGTTACACTGAAAGTAAAAGATGTTCCTTAGACCTAGCTTCAGAATCCTCCTAGTGGCCCAATGGTGGCCAGGAATGAAATGGTCCTTGGGAACAAGGTACCGCACCAAGTTTGTCTAAGCTCATCTTTGGCTTCCACAAACCAGTTTATCATGAGGAGTTTCAGAAGGCTTGCCTAAGAGAGCCGATTTGCTCTACCACCTAGTGATAATGGTGACCTTGGTCATATCCGTGTTCAAAATTTTATGGCAAGTAGTAGGCAGAATCCACTAGGCTCAAGGGCATGCAAGTCATGATGTGGAGCAAGCCTTGTTCCACATAGTATGCCATGGTTTTATGAAACTCAGGATACAACCCTGCAGAACATCAGGAATGCCCTGTTTAATTCACCCCCCCTCTAGCAGGCCAGTGCTCTCTCCCCAGGACTTTCACTGTGCCTTGCTTACCCTGCGATTGCAGAAACATTTAGAATGTGTTGCTGTTATTATGGGTCATGTCTGTTTCCATACTGGACTCTGACTCCATGAAAGCAAGCTTTACTTCAATTTTCTTAGTGTTGGCCATAGACTTGGGCATTAGGTAAGACCTTAATAAACACTGAACCGAGGTCAAAAGAAGGGAAGAAGGGACAAGGAAAGGACATGAAGGGTCAGCCTTCAAAACTTGGCATTTGCCATTCACATCATGTCTTAGCTCCACTTTCAAACTTTCGAGGGTCTACCAGACTTTGCCGTCTGGTGTAAAGTAGACACAGTTTCTGGACGGCCTCGAATTGTCTTCTGAGCCCCAAATGCTCCTCCGTTCCTCCGGTTACACTGCTCTCCACTAAGCCCCCCGAAGTCATCTGCTAGCCCCTCATTTCCATTAACGCCACGTGACCGAGAAAGACTGGAATCTGTCTCTTCCTCCACTGCCAACCCGGATTTTGGCCCTCCTCACCTTCTGTGACAGCTCATCAAATACTTTCCAAAGTGTCCCCAATCACCAGCCAGACTTCCCTCTGCCACTCAGACGCCACGCTGTGCACTTTTCAATTTCTAATGACTTCCCGTTTGTCATCTGGAAGATAATGGCAACTATGGCACGCGGATAGCTACCACAGCTTTTCCTAAACTCTCCGTTTAAGATCCGCACTCCTCAGTTTCTATCCTATAGCTCTATCCGTTCATAGGAATAGCCATTCTGCAAACACACCAATGATTCTCAGGTTCATGAACCTCCCTACGGGTTCTTCAGTGTAACTAGAGTACCCATCTCAACAGCCCTTGCTTTGACCACTCCCTGCCTATTATACATCTTTCCAGACGTCACTCAGATGTTACCTGCCTAGCATGTCTTCCCTAGAATGCAAATGCTTGCAAGCTTACCTGAAATATAGCAAAATCCTCTGGGGTTATGCTTTCATAGCTGTGGAAACCACCGCACCCCAATTGGACGTCCATGCAAATCTAGTGGAAGAGTTTTCTCTGAACAGGAGTAACTTTGTGTCAGAGTAGAAAGACCGAGAAGGGAAGTGTGGGCTGGATTCCAGCCTTCCCTGACCTCTCTGGTTAGAATCCCAAGTGCAAAGAAACATTTTATCCATGTTGACCCTGAGACATATCACCATTGTTATAATTGCCTCTGAAATGTCAGGGTCTTCCCTCTAGTTGGTGGCTTCTGGAAGGCAGTTGTAGCAATTAAAATTTATGTTTCCTGGACTTAGACACAGAAAGTGTTGATGTGTCCTTTGAACTGTTGATTTTTGGAGTGAGTGGAAATTCCAAAAACTATCAGAGCAGATATGAGGAAGGCCCCTGGATCACAAAAATATCTCTATAATTCTTACATGCAGAAATATGTTTAGCAGTCTGCTCTTAAGTAAATAACTTGACTTCTGTATTCCTCTATTTCCTTTTCAGAAGATCAGAAGAGCAATGGTGCCGACTTGTAATGTTTCAGTGTCCAAGTTCCCCCACAGGCTGCCGTGTTTGATCACCTAGTCCCCCTTGCGGTCCCATTTCAAGAGCTTGTAGAACTCTTGGAACTGTGGGCTAGCTAGCAGAAGTGGGTTGAAAGGGGGGCTTTGAATGTGGTATTTTCTTCTGGTTGCAACTCTACTCCCCTGTCCCAGTTGTTCCAAGATGGGGAGGCCTTCTGTCACCAGAAACCCCTCTAGGCCATCTGACCCATGAGTCATGACAAACCCTTCTCCTATAAGTGGCTTCTTCAGGAGCTGTGTCATAGTGATGAAAGCAGCAGCGAGTACAGCACCCTGGGGGTGTTGTGAGGATCCGGTGAGAGGTGATTCATAAAGGGTTCACAGGAGTGTGGCACAGAGGGTGTAACTAAGGACTGGTTTCTATTTCTCTGGGTGCTGGGAATGAACCCAGAGCTTTGGGAATGCCAGGCAAACACTCTGCCACTAAGCACATACTAGGCCACTACTGACTATTATTATTGACACAGAATAAACAAGTGAATACTCAAGTGAATACTCTGAAACCTAGCAATAAATACAGCCTTATTGGAGGAAAGAATGCTGCTGCCTTGTCTTCTAAAACTGGATTGATTGTACATTCTATATAAAGACATTACCATTAGTGTTCAGTGGCCGAAGAGGTTTACCTTAGAGACAGACTCACACTGGGGAATTTGGTAGGATTTAGATGTAACTGAAACCACACCCCTGTCAGATACAAGCACTGGAGCATGAATGGGTTGTGTCACCTCTTCTACGGCTCCAGTGTTTCTCCATCTCACCTTGTCCAAAAGTCCTGCTTCATGTCCTCCTCCATAAGTCCCTCCCAAGCCCAGAATTCCCTCTTCCATAGGCTAAGATCCAGACTCAGGCAAAATGAACTTCTCTCCCAAAATGTACTGTTGCAACTCCCTTGACTCTCCCTATTGCCAGCCCTTCTTCCTAGGTCTTCCTCTTCCCCGACTGATTAGTGGACATCACTGATCATGAACATCCTCCCCATTGCCACAGAACTCTCTTAGACAAGCCATGCCCTGTTTCTCCAGCCCAGCCTAGCTGCTTCCCCCTCTATGTTCCCAAAGCTCTATGGTTACAGTGTGGTTACAACTCTGGTTAATACTTAGACAAAGTACAAAGTTTAAGTACTTTCCTAAGGGATCTGGACCCTAACCGCCTGGGCTTGAATACTGACTCTGCTGTTTACTAGTGGTGTGATCTTTGCTTTTCTGTGTCTCGGTTGCCTTATCTGTGTAAGGACAGTAATAATTAGACATACCTCCTTTATTCATCCAACATAGCATTATCACCTGTGTGCTAGGAGCCAGGATGTTCCGACATCAGGAGATGCACAGTAAGCACAACAGAGTTCTTGCTGTCATGAACTTACATAGAACAAAGAGACAGGCGATTAAAGCCAAACATACCTGAGTACCACAGTCATTGTAAGATGAAGAGTTCTCAGTAGGGAAAGGTGTGCTGGCTGTTGGAGGAATGTCTCTCCAAGGAGGTGCTATGGATCAGAGGCAGAAGAGAGGGCAGTAACGAGAGGGCCATGCAGAATTCTGAAGTGAGTACATTATGAGCAAAAGGAATTTCATGTAAAAAGTCCTGAGGTGGGGAAGGCAAGTACTTAGGAGTGGGGTGTTAGTGTGTGTACATGCGTGCGTGTATGTGTGTGCATGCGTGTGTGTGTATGTGTGCGTGCGTGTGTGTGTGTGACAGAGAGGCTGATGGGTCACTGAGTGAGGCAGAGTAGAGGACAAGCGACTCCCTATTCTTAGAACCACAACTTCCAGATTCTTATTGCCTAAATCTTTCTCCAGTCTATTTTCCCTTCTCTTCATCCACAATCTTCTCCTGTGTTCCCAGATGTCTTTGCAGCCAAGCTCTTCTCAACCTACTACTGAGATAGTATGAGGCTGTCCAGTACTCTCTGCTTCTTCACTAACTGACCGGTCATCGTCTATGGACCAAGTCCAAGAGGCTGTTACTTACTGGAGAAAGTCATCTAGGATCAATTCCTGCTCCATTTCTACATTGTACTACTCACTTCAGCCATCCAAAGTACCAGAGACCCAGATGACCACATTTCTAGTCTGTGTGTCTCATCCCAAGCTGTTCCGTTTGTCCCAGTTTTGTTCAGTTAACACGGTAGTCAGGTGAAGCTTTACCTCTGCCCTCACATAATTCCTTGGGAATACCTCAGAACTTCCACAACATTATGTTCCACATTGAAGACTGAGTTGTCTGTCCCACCTGGTCCTGCAAACATTCAGTCCCAAAGAAACACACAGAGGCTTGTATTAACTACAATCTGCTTGACCCATTAGCTCAGGCTTATTATAGACTAGCTCTCACAACTTAAATTAACCCATAATTTCTGTCTATGTTTAGCCACATGACTTGGTACCTTTTCTCAGTGAGGCATTCTCATCTTGCTTCCTCAGCATCTGACTGGTGGACCGCGTCTCTGCCTTCCTCTTCTCAGAATTCTCATACACTAGTGACCTCACCTATACTTCCTGCCTGGCTATTGGCCAATCAGCTTTTTATTAAACTAACATACGTGACAAATCTTTGCAGCATACAAGAGCATTGTCCCACAACACCACATTCTGTGTATCATCAATGTAACCTGTTTATACTTCGGTCTTTCTAATTAGGTGTTCATTTTCTTGAGGCTTCTTGATCATGTATTTCTCCCAAAGCATGTTCTAAGTATTGGTCAAGACACAGAGATGCTAGCCTCTCTTTTCTCACACTGTTAGCTTAAGTCCTTACCTGTAAACTGTTTTGTCTCAGGCCGTATCACACAGCTGCCCATGTGAGATTTTACCCTGGGGGCTGGGTTTTAAAGGCTGCCTATTTCTAAGATTCATCAGATCGCAGTGGTTTGAATAGGAATGAGCCCCATGGGCTCATGTATTCACATGCATGGTCATTAGAGAGTGGCAATACTTGAGAGGATCAGGAGGTGTGGCCTTGTTGTAGGAGGTGTGGCCTCGTTGTAGGAGGTGTGGCCTAAAGAGTAGCTTTACTTGAGAGGATTAGGAGGTGTGGCCTTGTTGGAGGAGGTGTGGCCTCGTTGTAGGAGGTGTGGCCTAGAGAGTAGCTTTACTTGAGAGGATTAGGAGGTGTGGCCTTGTTGGAGGAGGTGTGGCCTCGTTGTAGGAAGTGTGCCACTGGGGGTGGGCTCTGGGTGTCAAATGCTCCAGTCAGGTCCAGTGTCACTCTCTCTTCCTACTGCCTGTGGATCTGGATAAGGCTCCTTCTCCAGCACCGTGTCTGCTGTGAGCCACCATACACTCACCATGAGGATAAGGGACTGAGCCTCTGAAACTGTAAACCAGCCCCAATTAAATACTTTCCTTGACAAGAATTGTCATGGCTACGGTGTCTCTTCGCAGCAATAGAGCACTGACTAAGACATCCATAAAATCCCAGAGATAAAATATGCAGCTCCCAAGAATAGCCATCCACATGTCTGACTGAGGAAAGTGGGGAAGAAGAGCAATAATTATGTGATTTTACTGTGCTTTAAGCAGCAATAAATTTTAAAAGGAAATAAAACCTTAGAAGAATCAATCACGTATTAAATAAATTGCCAGACAGTGTTCAATTTCCCATTCTTTAAATGGGAAGGCCACCTGCCAGATGATTACTGCCCCGGTTTACTTTTCTTTATATTTACAGGGTAGTTGAAAAGACAAGTCAACTCACTTGCTTTCTTTAAATTAACACACTCCTTCCATTAGGAAATTCGATTCATTTATTATGTTCAATTCCCTTGAAAAGCTGTTTTAAAGATTTGTTTGTTTTTATATGTGTGTGAGTGCTTTGCCTGTATGTATGTGTGTATGTATGTATGCATGTATGTATGTGTGTGTATGTATGTGTGTATGTATGTATGCATGCATGCATGCATGCATGCATGTATGTATGTATGTGCACTGCATGCCATGGGGAGCGGAAGAGGGTGTGAAACCCCCTGGAGTTGGGTGCATTTGTGAACCACCATGTAGGTACTGGGAACCAAACCTGGGTCCCCTGGAAGAGCAGCAACTGCCCTTAACCACCGAGCTACTTCTTCAGTCCCATAGAAGCTGTTTTTTATAGTTGCATGTCTATAACACCAAAATCAGGGCGGTGGGGAAGACAAGAAAGAAGAAAGATAGAAAAGAGAAATCGTTGCCAATTCTTCCAAAGGCTTCTAAGAGACAAGAGCTGAATCCAGGATGGAGAAGACATCAAGCATTCAACAGATAAACAAAATGCACTCCATGCATCCCCAGCATAAATGTGAGGATAATGAATACTGTCTCTCAAAGGAAGGGAAGACAGACGAGAGACAAACCACATAAGTGGTTTCCATTTTCTGTTCCTTTGCACCAAGATCCTCCTCTATCTTTTGACCTTCATCTCCTCTTCATTAGGTGCCCATGACTGCTCAGATATGAGGTAAAGCCCTACATGGTCAAGTGAAGCCTGCCTTCTCCTTTAGGACCTCCGAGTATCCGGGAATCCTAATTTTTATCAGTGACTGAACTGACTCAGCCTTCAGGGAATGAAGTCACGGAGCACTTGCTTAGAGAGCCCCACTCCTCCCCAGAAGGAAAAAGGGTGGATTTCTTTGGTGCTCTCTCCTTCAGGTCCCTGGGCATGAAACCATGTTACTCTTGCGTCACGTGAGTGAGTTAGCTGAACTACTGCAGTCAACGAGGCCCCCTCTGGAGCTCATCCCACAGAATGAGAATCACTGCCCCAAAACTCAGATCCCCCAAACTTGTCTCCTCCAAACATCGCTCTTAATTATCAGGGGTAGATAGATTAGATGAGTTTAACCAACCTAAGACGTTTCTGCGTCACCATGGAAATTTAACTTTTTTTTTTTTTTTTTTTTTTTTTGGTTTTTCAAGACAGGGTTTCTCTGTGGTTTTGGAGCCTGTCCTGGAACTAGCTCTGTAGACCAGGCTGGTCTCGAACTCACAGAGATCCGCCTGCCTCTGTCTCCCAAGTGCTGGGATTAAAGGCGTGCGCCACCACCGCCCGGCACCATGGAAATTTAAAATACCTTTATTTGCGCAAGCTATTCAAAGCCAGGAGTAAGCAGAAAGGATATCAGTGAAGCATTTGTTTGTGTACTTTTACACGGCCATGGAAGGGAGACAAACCAGAGTTTACATGTGTGCCATGTAGACTTCTACAGAGCCTGACCGTAGAAGGGAAACATACCAGCGTTTACATGTGTGCCATATAGACTTCTACAGAGCCTGACCGTGGAAGGGAAACATACCAGCGTTTACATGTGTGCCATATAGACCTCTACAGAGCCAGATGTGGCTTGCAAGGTACCTTGTAACTCATCTCCTCTAAGCTGTGAAGCCCCTCCCCCTTCTTCTGGCAAAAGTTTGAGAAACTGCTGTTTTCTATCAGCAGATGCACAGATGGCTGGCATATGCCTGCTTCGCTAAATGAAACGGGCTCTCTGCAGAGTCCCTCTTTGATCCCCAGGGGCGTATCCACAACACAGTGTAAAAGACCAGGACAGAGAGGAGTTGTAACACTAAAGGCTCAAAGTCACCCTTTTGAGACATGTACCTCCTTTAAACAAAATCACACCCATGATATGTAAAATGTATTCACATTCCATATTCGAAGTAGTGGAACAGGGGCCAGAAAACAAGCTATTTCCTTCATTCGGTGATCTAAAGACACACTGCCTTGAATGACAAATCCCGGGAGTCCCAAGACATGGAGTTAACTGGAGTTACTTAAACAATCCTAAGTCCATTAGAGAAAATGCAGACAGTGAAGATCTAGGGATCTAAATAATGGTATTATCGGAAACGTGTTCTTGTGGTGAAGCAAGGGCTAGGCCCTTTGAAGACAGAAAGGATGCTCTTGAGTTAAAATTCACCCCCGTTGCTAGTCTTTGATTTTTGTCAAGGGGGAAACCCCACTTTACTACATGCCTTTGGAATGCAGCCACTCCAGTGGGAAACTACCGCTAACATCTCTCCTGCCTTGGGAACGACTGTCTGGCATGGCCACAGCATTTGACCGATGGAATGAGACCCTCTAGTTGTTATTACAGAAACGTATCTGTGTGCTCATCCTGCTTTGTTAAAATAATTAGCCAACACCTGAGCTGGCCGTCGGAGAAGTGGCCTGGCTTTTTGTTTCTCTCCTTTTTAAATGGTACTTTTGTCCTGTTAAAACTGAATTTGGATGTGACTGACTGGACCATTATAAGGCAAGTCCATACAAAGATGCCCTGCTGTGTGTGTATTTTATCCATTATTATATTTAAGTAATTAGTAGTTTCAATAATCCAAGACTTTTTAGTTGATAGGGAGCTAATGATGATTTATTGATTTATTTATAATTAATTTTCCATGCAAGAAATGCTTCCTTTGACACACTGTGACTTTAGCATATTTATTATTTATTCTTGTTTTGGGTAGTACAGGGGACTAACCCTCCAATTTTTTGCAGTAGGTGCTTGACTCTTGAGTTGTTTATGCAGTCCAGCATTTTCTATTCTCGATGGTCATGCGGAACAACAAAGGAGAGGGCTGAGGAGACTCAGTGTGTACGAGCAATGGCTGCACAGACAGGAGGACCTGAACGCCTATCTCCGGAAATGAAAAAAAGCCAGGAGGTGCAGTTGTGTGTGCTGGGTGGAGATAAGGATCTCTGGGGCATGCTGGCTCTCAGCCTCGTTCCAGGTTCTGTGTGAGACCCTGTCTCAAAAACTAGTCAGAGAGTTGTTGTGCAGGACACTGCTGTCCTCTGGCTTTCATCCACGTGCCCATGTGTGCACACACTATATACACTTAATAATAATAAGTTAAAGAGCACAAAGGAGCATGTTTCTGCAGTTTAGCCTAATAGAGTCAAGTCCTCTGAAATATATACATCACTAGGATAGCAGACATCTTAAAACATTTTGAAAATGACTACAGCACCGACGACTAGTGGCTATGAGAACTAACACACACTCTACATTACCAAACGGGTTCTCTAAGATCTGGACCAGCTGGTACTGATGGAAAGAGCTTGCTACATGATTCAGATGATAGATTTGAAGTTCATATTGGTTAATGATCTTCACCCAAAGCATTTCACCCCAGGCCTTGTCATCCAGCTAAGAAGCTCAGACTTTTAGCCATAAGAAGAAAGGAATGTCAATGCTGGTGGCTCGGTATGATTCTATGAACTATGCCCACCCACCCCCCCCCCCCAAAAAAAAGAAAAAAAAGGGAAAAAGCAGCATCCAAAAATGTAAATAAATAAATAATAAACCTCATTAAGTACTGGATTCATAGCATCTTAATGTTTCTACAGGTGACTGGCTATATTATCATTAAAAGATCAGATCTTACCAGGCGGTGGTTGTGTACAACATTAGTCCCAGCACGTGGGAGGCAGAGGCACGCAGATTTTTGTGAGTCTGAAGCCAGCCTGGTCTACAGAACGATGTCAGGGCAGATTCCAAAGCTACACAGAGAAACCTTGTCTCAAAAAAACAAAAACAAACAAACAAAAAATAATAAAGAAAAAAAAAAGATCAAGTCTTTGCTAGCCTTATACATGAAGATCTACTCATTGGGCTACATCTATAAACATTTTGGCTTTGCACCAAATTGGTTCATGTGGAAATCAGCATCGATGTCCTAAAGTTAGAACTCAGATGTGTGCAACCAAACTTCCCATTAAAATTTTTACTTGAAAGCCTTGGGGTTTAGGAAGTGTTATTTTCCAAATAAAATGTTTAATTAGTGCCTAATTTAGAAAACCAAAATGGTTGTTTATGGTCTCTGCCTGTCTCAAATTTAAAGAACACGAATACGGCATGGGCTTGTCGAAAACTAACTGTAAGCAGTTGAACACAATCAAATAGGGGTCTTTCCCCTTCGTGACTACAAAGCCTTTGAGCCTAACCCTTTTTCAATGGAAACTCTTCTCAGCTAAAAGCTTTTAGAGAAAGCAGGCCAGAAAGTGAGTGTTTTATATGGAAGAGAAAATGGGGGCAAATGTCCCCAGACCCCTCCCCCAAGAAAGGAAATTCAGGTAGAATGATTTCAGGCCAGAAAGCCTTCAAAAGCAAACCACATAAACATTAGTAAGATCTCTGCTCTCCATAGATGATTGCCTATAAAAAACTATTTATTCTGCCATTTTCCTGAGAGATGTGTAATATGGAAATAACAAGGGATAATAAATATTAAGTATCTATAGCATAGAACATAGTACAATTTTAAACTCTTCATCCATTCACACATATCTAATATAAAATGGGTTTTTATATGACAGTTAACACATGCTCACTCTCAGGAAACCGAAATGTCACACTGTGTCTATGACAAGCATTTACACCTTAGAAGATTGGAAGTTGACCAAATAAAAATTTCCTGTGACAGCCAACCTATTCCTAATGGAATCAAACAAAATGTACCATTTCACAGACTAATTTGTTATTAAACATTAAACTTTCTCCCATGGCCCCAAATGATGCCTAGAATGTCCATGTTATTGCTTTATCGTGTATTGCTGTGACCGCTGGACCTCGAAGTGACTTTTCAGCTAAATTTATATTCACACTCATAACAGTTTTCTTAAGATTTGTTTCTGTAAATAAACGCCCCACTGAAAAAGTTGCATTTGAGCCATTCGCAAACATCCTAGTGGGACTGTCGTGCTAAGAGTCCCAGGGTCTCATCCAACCTAAGAGTCCACACAGTTCCTACCGAAAACACTTGCATGAGATTGAACCAATTTCCTGTGGGAAAACGAAGCTCATTTTGGCTCCCCTTGAACGTCTCTGATGCTGATCAGGTGCTATGCTTTAAATGGCTCTTGACACTTGAGTGACTGGACTCAAAATTTACTAGAAATAAATGATTGCTTATTGCTTTTTACTAGGTCTTGAATCTTAAGAAAAACAAACAAAAATGACAAAAAGCTTGGTCCACACATTGCTAAAACAGCCAAAGCTCAACATGTAATGAGTCAGATATGTTTTGTTTCTACAGTGTTGAAATGTCTAAATGTTTGATATCATTTGGATTAAATAACCAGATAATGGGGTTAATTTTTTCATTTTTCATGTTTTAATGTGGTTGGTTTTAGCTATGGATGCCTGTCAAAATACTTAGTTGATATTGAAGTTATTATTTTTTTCCATCTTCAAATTTCCCTGGTACTTTAAATATATATATATATATGGTGCTAGACTCACGTTATTTTTAGGGAGCAAAATTATATTTAAACAAGATTTTAAAACATAATTTTTTTTGGCATTGTGGAGTTCTCCCCTGCTATACACTCCTGCACATAAGAGGAACACACATCAGATGCCGTGTAATGGCCTGGAGTCACCTCTCCACAGAGAACAAGGTAACTTCTTGAGGTGCTAATGTTCTACCTAAAGAGATAAACCTTAATTAAAAAAGAATAAAAAAAAAGAGATAAACCACACATTTAATCAACACCTAAGTAGGAAGAAATAAAACACCAGACTCTTCATCCTTAGCTAGTTCTGCCATTTCCCCTGACCCCTCACCAGACAGTTCTGAAATTGCTGACTATGCGAGTCCATTTTATATTCAGCAAGAAGCCAGTGTTTACAAATATGCAGTTACAAAACGATAGAGCGGGCAGTAAGGAATGGAAGGCTTTGCTTCTCATTCTCCAGAAGGTGTGCAGTGTTTGTGTGTGTATGTGTGTATGTGAGAGAGAGAGGAGGGAAGGGAGAGAGAGGCGGGGGGTACGAGGGGGTCTGTGACTCTGTGTGTGTGTGGGGGGGGTAAGGGGTCTGTGACTGTGTTTGTTTGTGTGTGTGTGTGTGTGTGTGTGTGAGAGAGAGAGAGAGAGAGAGAGAGAGGTGGGGGTGCGAGGGGGTCTGTGACTGTGTTTGTGTGGGGGTAAGGAGGTCTGTGACTGTGTTTGGGAGCTTGACATTCTCTACTGTTTTCCAATTGTGCAACTCCTTCACCTGGCGGGGTGGGTGGGTGTTGAACTACTTTCTAATGCTTTTGATGGATCCATTATTATGAACAAATCTCTTTAAAATATAGACTGCTGAGTGCAATAACAAGTGATTAACCACCAGTAAACAGATTTGGGTGAAAGAGAAGGAAGCCAGGGAAGGCCAGTTATTCATCGGTGATTTCACAATATTTTGAACTAAACTGCACATAGAGTTTCTGTGAAGAGAGAGCTGCAGACAAGAAAAGAACCACTTGTCTGTGCAAGAACTTATCTGTGCAAGGGGCCACAGACTCTATGACCCGGGTCCACTAAACATCACTTAACAACAACGCACAGCGATAGGAACATTGAAGGTCTGGATGTGGTCTATTTTAAAAGAAAATTTTTTAAAAAAATAGAACAAACCGAGGGTTAAAAGGCAGCTGAAATGGTCCTGCCTGTGCTGTAATAGGCAATTACAGGGAACCAAAGTGGTTTCCTGATTTAGCATAGTTGCTTTTTATAAAGTGTTTTCTTGATTACATTCTTCTTGAAAATGGCTATTTAAGCAATTTTAGAATAAAAAAACCTGAAAATGTGCAGTTAATTATAATTACAATGGTTTTCAAGTAGACACATTTTTTTTACCAACTAATGAGCAGAATTTATTGCTTACCACTTGTCCTCTAGACAATTGTGCCACAGAAATTAAAGTCACACAGACATTTTATGCTACCCAAATAAGAAGCCATTAATATTGTCATGAAGATGTATAGAAAGTCACATAAAAAGTCTATTGCATGTTAAGTACTAAGAGGAATGCTTCATTAACATAGATTTTGTTTCTTTTTTTCATAGAAAAGCAATTTGAATGGTCACTTTAAAAAATCAGTAGTCTGGAATTTTCATTGTTTTATTTTATTTCTTTTGAGTCTATGAACCTCTACCAGAAATGGATGGCATCTTCTCTGAGCAAACTCAACATATCAGCCTTTAGAAACGCGCGCCTTTAAACTTACTTTGTTGTTAAGCATAAATAATGTCACAAATGATTATTACGTAGTATAGAAAGTATTTTAAATGTTTTGTTAATTGCTTAATACCAGTGATTATGGAAACAGTGATATGAATATTTGGGGTCTTTATATTCACAACCTCAAGACATCAAATCTTATTAAAATGGTCATCGTAGGCACATTGCCTCTTAGATTCTTCCACTTATTTGGCAACTTCAAATACATTGGAACCGATCCCTTTTTTGCTTTGGCAACCAGACAAGAACTTGTATAGAACCGTAAATGTTATTACATCATACACCATTACTATTGCTGCTCGCAGCTAGAGAGAAGAAATACCAGAGTGATTTCTCGCTCTCTCTTATCAGACCTTACCTGCCCCACCGCTTGCCAGGTAAAATTCATGGAGTGGATATTGACAGGAATGGCTGGCATTCTCTGTTGGGCTTTCCTGAAATCATGTGTGAAGGGGGCCATTTTCCCCTCTGAGACAATCAGAATATCTTCTTCAAATCCTGTTGTGTAAATAATAAACAAATGTATTAAACTAGATTCGTTTCGAAGAAACAGGCGTCTCATGCAGAAAGCAAAAACCTGGGAGAACCAGCGTAGGTCACTGCTTTTCATAAAGCACCTGCCAACATTAATAGGGTTACTTTCCGTCCGTGCGTGGTTAAGAGCCGGGCTTGCTAACACGGTGGAATCAAGCAGTGCTGATGTTGGGTTCCTGTAACAACTCTGCAATCAGGACTGGACCCGCCTGCCTCTGCCTCCCAAGGCATGCGCCACCACCTCCCCGCTAGCCTTTGCTTTTTTTGAGAAAGAAACTCATAAATGGAACGTCCAAATGGAAGACGCTGGTTTTAAAAGAAGGGTGCAGTCACCCTCGAAGTTAAGTTTAAAACACACTCGATGCATGTATGGAGAGACTAAGGATAGACTGGGAAGGGACAAGTGCAGTGCCTTACCTATGAGCACTCTCGCCTGATGGGCGTCGATCCACAGGTACAAACTCTCCTCTGGCGGCTGCCCAGCATCTGCTCGCAGGAAGAGTAGGCAAGGTAGGATGCTCCAGAGCCGGAGCGCAAAAGCTGGGACAGCGCTTCTCCGGGCCATGCTGCTCAGGACCTTCTCCCTGGTGGAGCAACTCCTGCCGCCGCAGCGACAACCTGCGCTTGTGAAATTCTCGGCTTTCTTTCTTTTTCTTTTTTCTTTTTCTGGTTGCAGCTGGCGGGGCTGGAGCTGTTGCTACTTAAAACGGCTGGACTTTCAAGTCTCCGGTCTCCAGTGCGAGTGAGCCTGGGAGTGCTGGAGAGGAGGGAGCAAGGAGGGAGTGTATGCGCGGCCGCGCAGAAGGAGGGGGCCTGCAGGGAGAGGGGACCGCAGAGACCCGAGGCTAGCAAAGCTGGGGGTGCCAGCACGTCCCGCAGTGCCAGCAACAAGACGATCACACGCTGGAGGGTGGAACCGCGGGAAAGGCTGGCACCGGCGAGCGCTAAGAGCTGGGGAGGCGCGGGCGGCCGCCACTAAGGGGCGCTGCGGTGCCGCGTGGGCGGGGCCGTGGTACCCGGGAGACCGCTCGCTTGCTCCAGATGAATGAAGTACTGCACGCCCCGGGTTGTGAAGGAAACACAACAGAGAAAATGCACCCAAAGGGACTTCAAGGTCGTCTCTCAATCATTTCTTCTGCCAGAAGAGACGTGTGTGGGAGCAGGGACGCAGTGAAGGGGAAAAAGCTGGGCTCGATTGGCTGTGAAAGATGATGATACTCCGTCTTCCATCCCGGGGGCTAACTGAACGCACCTGGTCCACCTTCACTAAGTGTATGTCTGCGTGCCTGTCTGCAAACCCTGTCTTCTCTAGCTGACAATTTAACCCTTTTCCGGGAAGTTAAATACCGAGATTCTACAGGCTTGGGGGGGAGGGAAGCTATTGCAAGCGCTGGTCCTCAGAGGGACTTTTCATTTATGCTCTGGACCGGTACCCGACAGGTGGCGTGGTTTGTCTTCTTGATAACCCAATTGCACCCAGAATAGTTCCCTCGGCCCTGGATAATAGCTGTGAGCTGTGACCGCCCCGCGTTCCTCCCCTACACAGACACACACCTTGCCCACGAAGGGAAGACTCCCCTAAAAAATTGGATTTTGGAGAAAAAAATTGAAGGCGCGTGCCCAGTCCCTGAAATCTTAGGGGTTCGGGGACGAGACGACGGGTATTTTGGGAAGAGCGCCTTGCTGGCCCTGGCTTCCAGCATTACCTCCTCATCCAGTAGTGCACGGAAGATTTTTGCCTCTTGCTTGACTCCTTGAATGTACAGAGAAAACGGAAGCAAACGGGTTTTCAAAAACACAGTAAGTTTTCAGACTCAGGAATAACTTTGCTTACTTTTTTTTTCCTCACCCATTTGCTTTTGAACCAATGCGCCCTAGGATCTTTGTGAAGCAGCGGGTGTCTCCGCAGGGAAAATCAAACAGAAACTACACACCAGAAGTCGGACGTGTGCGTGTTCAACAAATGTTAGTCACGAACAGTTTCTTTAAAAAAAAAAAAATCAAACTGATAGAAAGGATAGTATGTGCGTGTGGAGGGTACACAAGAAGACTGTCCATTGTGAACTGATGTGAACTCCACCTAAGTTCATTTTTTTAATAGTGTTTATTTCTTTTGTGGAAGCTACTGTTACTATCCTCATTTTACTGATGGGGAACTAAAGTTTTAAAAGTTAGGTAGGTTGTGCACAGATATTCAGCTGGTGAGCAACGAGAGCCAGAGTTCAAATCCCAATCGCTCTGACTTCAAAGCCCCCTCCCGTAAGGACTCCTCGTTGTCCTGAGCAATCACAAGATTGTTTGCTTGCAAAGTTTCACAGCCACTCTTCCTTGAAATCAAAACAAGTAAACTGGTTACGGTGGCACACGCTATAATATGAGCGCTAAAGAATTAGAGGCAGGGGCTCTATTGTTAATATAATCAACATGCAGTTTGAAGTCAGTCTGGGCTACCTGAGACCCTATCTCATAAAACGGAGTATCTTTCCTCAATATTTTATTTTATTGTTGCAGTGAATATTCATTTGTATAATGTTGTACTACATTAGGCAAACCTAAAACCCTTTAACATTGTAAAAACCAGCATCACTCAATCACAGGTAATAATTTTGAAACACAATAGATGTTTTCTTTGACTTGAAGCGTGTGGTTTTCATTGAAGGTTTTTCTCCCCTAGTGTTATTGCTCAGTCCTCTATGGCTCTTGGTGCAAGGACGCCCTCTACAGGTTGTTCTTGTCAAATACTAGCTGAGAACTGAAAAAGGAATAAATTCTTAAGACAGCTTTCTTGGAGTGAGGATTTTCTGTGGCAGTTGTCTTGGGTGTTGAAACAGCGATCTACCCTGCTATGAGGGCATATCCCCCTTTTCAGTAGTTCTTTTGTTTGGTGCTGTGTCTGTTACCCCAGCACTCGGGGACTAAGGCAGGAGGGTTTCTATGAAAGCGAGACCAGCTGAGGCTCGTTTGAATTCAAGTCCAGCTTGCATCATATTATCACCATCAGCTTGCATCATATTATCACCATCACCATCATCATCATCACCATCGTCATCATCACCATCGTCATCACCATCATCATCATCACCATCATCATCACCATCGTCATCATCACCATCATCATCATCACCATCATCATCATCACCATCATCATCACCATCATCATCATCACCATCATCATCATCATCACCATCGTCATCACCATCACCATCATCACCATCATCATCGTCATCGTCATCATCATCATCATCATCATCACCATCATCATCATCATCATCACCATCGTCATCACCATCGTCATCATCACCATCATCATCACCATCATCATCATCACCATCATCATCATTATTACCAGCACCACACCACCAGCAGCAGCAACAGCAACAATGGTTGCTTTCTGTTCACATTTTTCCAGCAGAAGACATTATATTTTTAGAGGTATATAAAAACATTATTTAAAAATTATTAAATATTATTTAAAAATTGGTTCTGAACAGACGTCTAAGCAGGTGAGAGCCCTTACCCTTACTGACCAAGCATGAGGACCTGAGTTCATCTCCCTGACAAACGAATAGAAAGTCAGACCAGGTAGCATTCTCCTGTGACCCTAGTGCTGAGAAGTGGGCAGGAGGGTCCCTGGGGCATACATACAGCCTAGGGCTGGGCTTAGCGAGAAACCCTGCCTCAGGAAATAAGGTGAAAAGTGACAATGTTCTCTGTGTATGAATTGCACGTGAACACACACACACATGCACACACATACACACATATACACACATACACATATGCACACCCATACATACACACACACACACACACACACTCACACACCTGAAATTTAAGCCAAGTATAGTGGTACATGACACCCCATGATGGCAGCCCTCCGGAGCCTAAGGAGAAGGACCATTGCCAGAGCTCATAGCTAACTTGGATTATGAAGTAAAATCCTGTCTCAAAGAAGAAAAAAGAAATTTGTGATTGAAAATGGGTTTTAAGAGGAGGAAGGAGCATTCTTTGTTTATACAAAGTCAGCTATTCTTAACAATTCTAGAGTATCTCTTCATAGGAAATCTATCTAAGAGCTGAATTTTTATCCCCTACCCCCTTTAAGTCAAAGATAAACTAAGTAGATTATTTGTTTAGGATAGGTATGTTTTAAAAATTTTCTAATAGAAAATATGATTGCATGATAAACGTTGGCTATATGATGTATTGGGAAGTCATTATGTTTACTTTGAAAACTCATTTATTTTCTATCCAGTATGCTTCCTTTTCTTGTGTGATCCAGCCCTACCATTTATGTTTGTAGTATCATGTATCTGCTCATTAATTTATTCACACATTCAATAAAATTTACTAAATACTCAACCCATGACAAGCACTGACCAAGGACAGGCAAAACAGCACTTGACCGCAACTCAGAGCACCAGAGTTACTGAAATGACAAAACCACACAACCATGACAGGAAGCAGAATATAGCAACTTTTGACGGAAGTTCAAAGGAGAAATCTGACATCTGGAATTCTGAACATTTTTTCTTATTTATCATTCATCCAAAACATTCTTAGGGATTTGACATGTGAATTGTATAGGCACAGGGATAGGAAGGCAGCTTAAGATGAGATGAGGGTGATTTCTCCCTGGTCGAGTGGCCTTTCTGTAACCAGGTCCCATCCACAATTATCTTCGTTGTTACAGAAGTTGAATAAAAACTTGGCACATCAGTGATACCTGAACTACATTTGTAGCATACCCCTGTGGAAAGGAAACCTCACAAAAAGAAATAGAAAAGAGCCAGATATGATGCATAGTTTGTTTTGTTTTTAGAAGACAATATACAACATGTATATAATAATACATGACTCATCTATCAATCTGTGTTCGTATTTATTTCTATACACCATCTGGAAGATGATATACCATGAAATTTCCAGTGGGCATCTACAGAGCATGAAAAAAGTAGGAATAGAAAATGATTTTCCCTTCATGTACTTGTGGGACTTTCCTAATAAGACGCTCTTTTAGTTAAAAATGTTTTTGAGAGTAGAGAGAGGTTGCTGCTTTTGTGCTTCTGCCGGTTTCTCCCCAGGCAGGCAGCTGTCACCTGCTCAGGCCTGCTCCTCCTCTTACAGACTTGATCATCCGAGATACGTCACCATACATGACAGCTCGTTACTGAAGCACACACCGCCTGAGCACCCTTCTGCACCCCACCGACATTCTTGCCTGCTTTTCCCAGGGTACCATTGCCCAGCAACCTTGCAAATCTTGTCTTCCACAAACCACATCCAGAATTTCTTGTTTACCCATGCTGCTTCATCCCCACGATAGTTAACAAAACCATTTCTTATGATAAGGGGGAAGGTGGAAAATGATTCCACTGCCTAATATCAGAGGGAGAGTAAAGCACATTAGGATAATTTTACATAAAATGCTTTAGCTTTCAAATCACATTTTTATCATTTAAAACAATTTCAAATGTAAGTATATTTTGATCATATTCTTCCCCTCCCCCAAGTCCGTCTCGATCCTCTCCCCCTCCCAAGCCAATTAATTTTAAGTTCTTTCCCAAAAACCAAAAAAAACCAATACAACAACAAACCCTTCAAAACCAACCAAGAAAACAAAATAAAACCACACTCCAAAAGAAAAACAAACAAAAAAGTCTACCAAACTGTAACCAAATAAAAGCACACAAAAGGAAGTGTGAAGTCTGTTATATGTTGGTCAATTACTCCTTACCATGAGGGCTGAACTGGAGCAGCTGATACACCCTGTGTCGTTCTGTTGGAGAAACTGGTTTCCCCTCTCCCTACAAGTTTCTTGGCAAAGTGGAAGGATGCTGTTTTGGCGTTTTCCGCTCATCGGAAACTTCTAAAGCTAAAAAGATAAGTAAATAACAAATAGTACATAAGTTAATGCTACCTGTGTTTGCTAAAAAGAAAAAAGGGAAAATGAAACAAATCTGGCTTTCTTTAAAAAAAAAAAAAAGTCAAAAAAAACCTACTGTTTCCATTCCTCAAAGCCAGGGTGCTGTAATGACTGAAAACGCAAGTGTTCTTTGTGTTAATAAGGTGTTTGTAGCTCAGGGCTTTGACTCAGCTGCTGAAGGCTAGTTGGTTTTGTTGTTTTGCCATTTATAGAGTATTATGTAGCTTTCTGGAATGGCTTTGGTAAACATTAACTTCTACAAATAGCTCGGTTATTGTAGACAATTAAAATAGTTAAGAGGGAGATTATAAAAGATTTTCATTTGGATAGCATTCAAAAATACGTGTCAAAATGATAAATTAGCAGCTCTTTAAATTGTCTTGGCAAACACTTATCAATCAATTAAGCTATCCGTAAGTGGAAGTAATCTAACATGTAAAAACTCACTGGCTGACACATATGCTGAGATCGTGTGGTTTAAATAAGTGTGCATGGCTTTCTGAAAGGAAACCAAATAAACATTAGGTTAATGAGTTTGCTTATAGTAACTGGAACTTGAATCGGGTGAAAACCAAATAACTTAAAACATAAAACCAAAATCTTCCTTTGTTGGTTGTGGTGAACTCTGGATTTCCAGCAGGATGAAGGTAGCTCATGCCGAGGCTGCAGTATTCCAACGTCTACGGCGTTTCTATGATATACACATCTATATAGAGAGGAAGGGATTTGTACAGGTATCCAAACCTGCTGGAGGCCCTGTGGGTCCAACACAGATTCCCTAACTGAACTGGAACGGAGTCGCGAGGAATAAACCGACGCAGCTTACACGGTCATCATGGAAGGGCAAGATCTCTCTCCAAAGATCTCTCGTTTATTCTCCAAACACCTTATATATCATCATATCAATTGAGCAGAAAAACACATTAGGCTGTCTCCTAGGTAACCAGGTGCATGGGCTCAAGTCACATCCGCATCTACCTGTATGCTAACAGTCAGGTAGGCCATGAATTAGCATCTCTATAAGACATCCTCCAAATTACAAAGGGAGGAAGCACCGAACCTCTTAACTCTTAAGTCATCAGCTTCAGCCAACATCTCTTCTCAGGTAGTCTACATTTATAACAAAAAAAAAACCTAGGAGCAGCACATCCTGGCTATTGTTAGACAGAGACAGCTTGTCTACAGAGTTACGTGATCAGCTCAGACCGGGCTAATGGCTCTTGCCATACAAAAATATGGGCCTACACAAACCTTGCTGGCTATGAACAGATAATTGTGGAAGTGAGACTTCCTCGGCCAGCCGTGCTGGAGGGAAAGCTTCTGTGCTCACTGCCCCCAGGAAAGCAACTAGAAAATCGGACAAATGTTTGAGCTTCTTGCTCTCTACCTAGCCTTATCTAGAGGATGTCTCTCGGCCCAGGATGACTGACTTATCTCAACGGTGACCCTTGATACAGTCCCCTGCAGATGCTCTTCCCCTGATGACCCCCATGGTAACTAGGCAACTGCTCCAGCCATTTAGACAGGGCCAGTATGCTTCCACTAATCCAGTTGTATGATAGGAGCGTGCCACTTCATGCAAGTTAGGGTTTGTCCCCGGGCTCCCCAATCCTACATGTTCCTTATACGCTGGAATAAAGTTGAGCTGATTCACCAGTCTGTCTCGTTGGTAGCCATAGCCATCTTGAACCCTGTTCCCTGGTTCTGTTCCCTCGACCCTCGTGGACCAATGCAGCCCCTGATCTGCAGCAAGAGGCAGAACCACATTAGGTCCAAGGACTTTAAAGGCACATCCCTGATTAGAGTGAGGGCTGATGGAATCGACAGAGAGCCAAGAAGTCTCTAAGGAGAACAAGCTGAGAATACACAGGCAGGAACTTCACATGGCTGCTCACGGTTGCCATACCAGAAGATGAAAAATCCCCAGAGCTTCTTCAAAGCTAGGAGAAACTGAGCTCTTAACAAGCCTGTGACGAGACCTCAGGCACTGGGAGAGACTCCAGAAGAAAACTTTCTTAAGGGTGGCTGAAGATAACCCTGTAGCAAAGTTCTCAACCTGTGGGTCACGACCCTCACAGGCTTGCATAGCAGATATTCATATTATGATTCATAACAGTAGCACAATTACAGTTATGAAGCAGCAACAAAAATAATTTTGTGGCTGGGGGTCCCTACAACATGAGGAACTGTATTAAAAGACTTCTAATTAAACTGTACCAGGAAGGCTGAGAATCACTGTTCTATAGAAAAGCTTGATATACTACATTGACCCCAACGAAACTTCAGCTTCAGAAGGTGCTCAGTGAGATTACTTGCCTACCACATGTAAGGAAGACCCTGAGTTTAAAAAGAAAAAGAATTCAAAAGCGTCGAGTTTATCTGCAAGTGAAGTGTCTCCTGAAAACAGATTCAAAGACTTTCAAGAGGGCTGGAGAGCTGACTCAGCAGTAAAAGTGCTTCCTGCTCCCCCAGAAAATCGGGGTTTGGTTCCTAGGACCCACATCGTGATTCACAACTGGCTATATAATGCCTGCTCCAGGGAATCCAACACCCTCTTCTGATGTATATGTACACACACATAAAATAAATGTAAATAAATATTTAAAGGGATATTTTAAAATCTGTTTAGAACCTAACATTTCCGATGTTTATAGTCTTTAGTAAAGTTATTGGTTATGTGGGGAAGCAGGAAAAACTAGCGCCTAAAACAGGAATCAAGCAAGTCAACAGGAAAACATCAAGAAATAACAGAAGCCATGTAATTCACAGGTCAGGACTGTCAATCACTTTTAAAAATACACTGAGGATTGTGAGGAAGACAAATATAATTAGGAGAGAAAGCAAAGAGAAGACTACACAATTAAAACCCATATCATCTGATTCTTCTAGAGCCTTTCTTGTTTAGAACATGTAATCAAGCCAGTGACACACGCCTTTAATCCCAGCACTAGGGAGGGAGAGGCAGGCAGATCTCTGAGTTCAAGGCCAGTCTGGTCTACAGAGTGAGTTCCAGTATAGCCAGGGCTACAGAGAAACCCTATCTCAAAAAACCAAAAAAAAAAAAAAAAAAAAAAAAAGCAATCAATCAATCAACAAATAAAATATGTAATTGAATGATTTTATATTTGTGAGACTGATTCTCTTCCTGGGGGTTGTGCTTCCCCCACCACTCACACCTGTTTCTTATGTTCAGTGTTCACGCCTATTTCTTATGTTCAGTGTTCACACCTATTTCTTACGTTCAGTGTTCACACCTGTTTCTTATGTTCGGTGTTCACACCTATTTCTTATGTTCAGTGTTCACACATATTTCTTATGTTCAATGTTCACACCCATTTCTTATGTTCAGTGTTCACACGTTTCTTATGTTCAGTGTTCACACCCGTTTCTTATGTTCAGTGTTCACACCTATTTCTTATGTTTAGTGTTCACACATGTTTCTTATGATCAGTGTTCACACCCATTTCTTATGGTTAGTGTTCACACATGTTTCTTATGTTCAATGTTCAAATGCAGATTGTTTCAGAAGATTTTAAAGTAAGTAGATTGTTTTCTGTTGTGAGGTCAACATTAGTAGATAAAATTGTATAAAGTGTTATCAGTTTGACTACTGACACACAACTAACATGTTTACAAATATACTGTGGTGGTGTTTTTCTTAAAGCCTTTATTCTGAAAACAGAAATACCTAAAGCAAAAATTTTAAATTTTCATTGAATTCACTTGAGTCAGTTAGATACACTAAACATCACATATCCACACTTATAATCATCAAAAGCAAGTATCAGTCTTCCAACATAAATGATCATGAAAATCTTCATACTAGTACACAGAGAAGGAGAGGTCACTGGAGTTGAAAACCTAAGTACTTAAAACTGTCTAAACTGAACCATAGAAAAGGAAAAAAGACCTTGGTGGGTGGAGCTCAGCGGTCCATCAGACATCAAACAGACTTTCTTACAGGTGATTGGAATTCCAGAACAAGAGGGCGGGAAGACATGAAGAATGCTAGAAATGTTTCCAAAGTAGAAGGAAAACGGAGAGTCATAGGTCCAGGAAGCCCATTAATCCCAACAAGAGCAGCAAAGAGAAAACTATACCAAAAACATATCACTCGAATTGCTAAAAATGAGTGAAAAAAATCTAAAACGTAAGAGGAGAAAGAAAAATGGAAGAGAGAGATTCTTTGTAAGCCTAAAGAGATCTACCTGTCTGAGGCAGCTCTCATGATACCACGTAAACTGTAAAACACCCAACCTAGAACTTTCTATGTGGAAAGGCTTTTGAAATAATAACATGCAACTACATGGGGAAACCTGTCACCAGGAGACCTGCATTGTAGAAAACAATTAACGGGAGAGGACACCAGAGGGGCACAGACATGCTGAGCAGGTGCACAGCACTAACCATCCTTTACCTTTTAAAAGTTTCCTTTAGAAGATCAGCTCTTTAAAGATGAGGACGCGTGCACTGTGACATCTACCACACATCACAGTGAAGGACGCTGCAATAGCAGGAGACTGAGAAAAACAGATGTGCACAGATGTGCGCTTCTGCAAGGTTCTCCGCCGTGTGTGACACAGACCAATGCTGCATGTGAGTGGAGTGTAAGTTCAAGAAGAATATTTTAAATCGTAGGGAGGAGAAACCAAAATATAGTAAAGCTAATAACTGGGAAATAAAAAACATGTAATTTAGTCAATTAGAGGAACAAAAAAGAAACAGCCTAGATGTGACAAAGTGTTAGGGTCAGGGTGACAATATTGCTAATGCATGAGCTTCAAGTATCTATACATTGCATTTTAAAAGAAAATATCATCAGATTAAAGTTTTACAAACGAAGATTCAATAATATTGTCTATAAAAAGGGAAAAAACCTTACTTTAATAATACTGTGTATGTGTGTGTGTTGGTGGGGTAGATTGGGGGTTTGTTTGTTCGTTTGTTTTTAAGAGGGGGTCACACTATGCAATTTGTATTGACCTGTAGCTTGGTCTATAGTTGAGCTGACCTTGAAGTAATGATCTTTCCACTTCAACCTTCACAGTGCTGCACCCTAGAGGCAAATAGTGAAAACAGTATTCTAACTATTTTAAGACTCATAGACTGACTCTTGTATTTCCAGCATTTCGGAGGCTGAGACAGGAGCATTGTGGTGAGTTTGAGGACAGTCTGGGCTGTAGTGCGAGATTCTGCCTCAAAAAAGAACAAAAACAGAAAAAGCCTCAGTGGAGTTAAAGGTAAAAGATGGGAAAAATGCACACCAGGCCAACAGAATTCATAAGGAAGCTGGATGACTGTTGATACCAGACTCAATCAACTCCGGGACAAGAAAGATTAGCAGAGACAACTGGCGTTACTGGGAAATGAATATTTGGCAGTTTATTATGCTTGTTAATTCCTTTTTTTAAAAAAGAACATCAAAAATTAGAAGGGGAAAAATATGCATTCAAACACAGGCTAGGACTGGAACCTAGGGTAGGGTCCTTGCCTCACATGTTCAATCTTCAGTACACAAAGAAACCAAACAAGTAGATAAAATCGTAGGGAGGGTAGAATCAATGTAACCGTCACTTATTTACATTCATTTTTATATAAAAATAGCTTCTACTGTCCTTTCCATGGACAACCTCACACTCTAGAGATGAGCTCTTTCGCCGTTTCTTCTTTTGCTGCTAGCCTCCCTTGTAATGATTATAATACACATGTTTTTGAAGCAGTAATCCCTATGGGCCTTTGGGAAGGTTCAGACTTCTCTCAGAATGTGGATATTGGTTCTGGAAAGCTGTGAGAGGCTCTCGGCTTCCAGAGCTCCCAGACTTACTACATGGTGAAGCTCTTTCTTCATGGTTTTAATACTTCACTGTTGTAATAGGAGCGGCAGGGCTGCGTCCCCGGCACCCGGCCGCCCGCATGGCTAGCTTATGTCCCGGAATAATTACATGGAAACTGTATTCTTTTAATCACTGCCTGGCCCATTAGTTCCAGCCTCTTATTGGCTAGCTCTTACATATTGATCTAACCCATTTCTAATATTCTGTGTAGTACCACGAGCTGGCTTACCAGGAAAGATCTTAACCTGCGTCTGTCTGGAGTGGGAGAATCATGGCGACTCCCTGACTCAGCTTCTTTCTCCCAGCATTCCGTCTGTTTACTCCACCCACCTAAGGGCTGGCCTATAAATGGGCCAAGGCAGTTTCTTTATTAAATGAAAGTAACACCTCCATCACTTCACAACATAAACCAATATTTCCTCCTTTCTCCTTCCCTCCCTTTTTTCTTCCCTCCCCTCCCCTCTCCTCTTTCTGCAAAACAAAGACACAATTTGAAAAAGATGGTTCATCACTTACATAACAATACAGCAAAAGGAAATCACAGCATGTTTGGTGGCCTTCAGCAGTTTATAAATAGATTTCAGGGCTACACTTCCATTCTGTCCATTCTGTGTCATTCTCACAATGATACAATTTATCACAGTTAGATCTCACCCTAGCCTTGGACAGTTTTCTATAGATAAGTGCTGAGCTACTGTTTTTGTATTTAGAAATCAGAAACAAAGTATTTCTATACATATTCTTTCCTGATTCAGTAGTTATCACCTAAATTTCCACCAAGAACTAAAAGATAATACTAAACAGACTTTTGTCAAATATGCATTAGCCATTCAGCATTTATTAAAACTTTAATATCGTACATCTTTATGAAACAAAATGAAAACATGGTCGCATGGTAATATGACAACATTTATTGAGCAAACAGCCTATGCTGGGCATTTTCATGGGCAGGGTTTTATTTGTTTTGTTTATAAACTGGCTTGCTTGAAGAGGGCTTTTAAGGATTCTAAGAGAGGTCACATGACTGGACTGTATATATTTTCAAATCAGGGAACAGTTTAATGTCGAAATCAGAAAACACTTCTTGCTGCTTTGCTCCAAATCTAGGGGGAGTCTCCTTTCCCAGCTAAAGAAAGGGGCTTGGTGGCTTGGCTTGGCCTCTCTCTCTCTCTCTCTCTCTCTCTCTCTCTCTCTCTCTCTCTCTCTCTCTCTCTCTCTCTCCCTCTCTCCCTCTCCCTCCCTCCCTCCCTTTCTCCTTCCCTCCCTCTCTTCTTCCCTCCCTTTTAATTAATTTATCTTCGAGACAGGGTCTCACTTTATAGCTCTGACTGTCCTGGAACTCACTGTGTAGACCACGCTGGCCTCAAACTCACAGCGATCTGCCTGCCTCTGGTTTCCAAGTGCTGGATTTAAGGCGTGCTCCACTATGCCCCGCATTTGGCTTTTCAGATGCTTGCCCTATTCACAGCAGTGGATGATGTACTAGAGTTACCTGGAGCTCTTAAACCTTGCTCTGGTCTGTCTCAGTCCCATGACAACGTCTTGGGCTGCATCAAGCTGGGGGAACTGCAGGCACTGAATCACGCCATCGCGGCTCAGAGGCTATGCCTTGTAGTACTAACCCCAGGTTTTCTCCTGTATATACTCTTCTCTCACAACACACAGCCTACCGGTCCTCTTGTTTTACATTTTCCCCACTGCTCGTGTCCTGCAACACTTTGGGTACACTCCCATCTCTAGGCCGCCAGAGCTATATTCTCAGAACCTAGGACAGTGCCTCACGCTGTCCTAAAACCATGTCTGATGGAAGCTAAGAAGCTAGAGACAGGCCTTTGGCTTGGGAGTGGGGATGATTTTAGGGAGATAGGGATAGCACAATATAGTAAAATTAACAGTAAAAAGGGATAATATTGGGAGAAGAAGGATCAATGGGGAACAAAAGGCCAGAGGAAGTCTTAACAAGAAATAAAATGTGAATGAAGAAGTTACTTGGAAACTTAGGCTCTTGCAACTCAAGAACAACAATAGAATGAAAGCAGATAGTAAAACATACATGTTAATAAAGAACTGGGGTGAGAGCTAAAGGTTTAAGCAGGTCAGGGGACAATGGGATAGGAAAAAGAGGAGTTAAAGTAGGTTAACCAAAACTAAAGAAGCCTTATGAAACCTTACTAGCTTGTTAGCTAATCAAAACACACATGTTTTAAAAAGAAGTGTGAACAGGGACTATTGGCAGCTGCTGTCTGGAGGAGGAGTGTGGGAGAGGATATACCTTTTCTTTAGGGGTATGGCCACTGCTAGGTTTCCCAAAACCTAGTGGATGGTTCCACACACATGCCCATAGAGACAGCACTGATGGGATTCATTAGGTTAAAAAATACAAACACATAATAAAAAACAAACAAACAAACAAAAAACACTGACTTTTCTACTAGGCCTTCAGATAGCTGATAGATGGTTTGGCCTCTGTTCCTTCATTTTCTCTCTGTCCCCTTTGTTTTCCTAACCCACTGGCCAGAGTCTCTTCCGGTTGCATGAAGACACACTGACTGTTTAATAAACGTTCTGTCCTGTAGTACAGGGTATACCCGATCTAACGCCTGTTGGAGCCAAGTGTGCAGCTTCTGTTCTGCCCTGTGCTTCTCATCAGCTCAACCACATAAAGTTGCTCATTCTTTTTTTGTTTTTGTTTTTTTGTTTTTCGAGACAGGGTTTCTCTGTGGTTTTGGAGCCTGTCCTGGAACTAGCTCTTGTAGACAAGGCTGGTCTCGAACTCACAGAGATCCGCCTGCCTCTGCCTCCCGAGTGCTGGGATTAAAGGTGTGTGCCACCACCGCCCGGCAAGTTGCTCATTCTTTAAACCAAGAATAAAACAGCAGGCCAGGTCATTTAAGCGAGATGACAACATAAACTGGAAGAGTAGTTAAATTAAGCAGTTCCTGGGTTGAGTCCGCCACCATCAACCTGTAACCTTGAAGGGTACCTATGCACGAGAAGAAAAACGTCTTTTGAAACCCTGACCGTGACTAAGGGACAAAGAAAAGACTTAGTCCACACGGGAAAACAGTCAGCATCGACTGCTCCCTCTGATAAGTATTCTAGTCATCTTCTAGATCTGTCTTTGCTCTCTTCTACTTGAGATCTCACGTCCCAATAAAGCCTCACCTGTCTTGTTCATAATGTATGACTTGACCTTATTTCTAGTGTTTCTCATGTAAGACCCTAATGTCTGGTATCACTGCCCTACAGATCTCTTTTTTTCCCCTAGGGTCATCTCCCTCTTGCATATGACTCTGTGCCACCAAGCATCTTGCTTCTCATTTCTGCTGCACTTCTGCATCTCTTGTCCTTGTCTTCTGTTACTCTGAACTCCACTGAAACTTCCTCCCAAGTTCCCCATAAGGAGAAAGGAAAGGGCAGCTCACACTTCCCACTGCTGGGTCTTTATTCTCCACTCAACTCTTTTCACATCAAAGTAGGTATATTAGGGCCAGAGCAATAGCTCGCTCACACCGTTCTTCCAAAAGTTCTTCCCAAATGCAAATCAAAACAACTGTGAGATACCATCTTACACCTGTCAGAATGGTTAAAATTAAAAACACCAACTATAGCCTTTGCTGGAGAGGATGTGGAGTAAGGGGTACACTCATCCATAGCTGGTAGGAATGCAAATTTGTGCAACCACTTTGGAAAGCAGTGTGGCGGTTTCTCAGGAAATTTGGGATCAACCTACCCCAGGACCCAGCAATACCACTATTGGGAATATACCCAAGAGATGCCCTATCATACTACAAAAGTATTTGTTCAACTATGTTCATAGCAGCATTATTTGTAATAGCCAGAACCTGGAAACAGCCTAGATGCCCTTCCACGGAAGAATGGATGAAGAAAGTGTGGAATATATACACATTAGAGTATACTCAGCGGTAAAAAACAATGACTTCTTGAATTTTGCATGCAAATGGATGGAAATAGAAAACATTATCCTGAGTGAGGTATCCCAGACCCAAAAAGATGAACATGGGATGTACTCACTCATAATTGGTTTTTAGCCATAAATATAGGACAGTGAGCCTATAATTCGTGATCCTAGAGAAACTAAATAAGAAGGTGAACCCAAAGAAAAATATATAGTTATCCCACTGAATATTGGAAGTAGTCAAGATTGCTGGGCAAAAATTTGGGAACTGAGGGGTGGGGTGGCATGGGGGAAGGGGGAGATGGGGAGAGAAAAGTGAGAAGGGGAGGATAGAGAGAACTTGGGAGAATGGGATGGTTGGGATAATGGAAGGTTGGATATGGGAGCAGGGAAGTATATATCTTAATAAAGGAAGCCATTTTAGGGTTGGCAAGAGCATTGACTCTAGAGGGGTTCCCAGGGCTTCAGAGAGATGTACCCAACTAGGTCCTTGGGCAGCTGAGGAGAGAGAGCCTGAAATGGCCCGATCCTATAGCCATACTAATGAATATCTTGCATATCACCATAGAACCTTCATCTGGCGATGGATGGAGATAGAGACAGAGACCCACATTGGAGCAATGGACTGAGCTCCCAAGGTCCAAATGAGGAACAGAAGGAGGGAGAACATGAGCAAGGAAGTCAAGACTGCAAGGGGGACACCTACCTGTCATAGGAGCTGCGGGCTGGCATTCCTGCCACCCAGCTCCCGGTCGCCTGGCTAGCTTATGCCCCGAAATAACAACACACAAACTGTATTCTTTTAAACACTGCCTGGCCCATTTCTATTAATGTGTGTAGCACCTTGAGGTGCGCTTACCAGGAAGATTCTAGCCTACATCCATCCTGGGTCGGAGCTTCCTCGCGTCTGCCCTGGGGAAGAGCAGCATCGCGTCTGAGCTCACTTGCTCTTCCTCCCAGCATTTTATTCTTTCTACTCCACCCACCTAAGGGATGGCCTATCAAATGGGCCAAGGCAGTTTGTTTATTGACAAATGACCTTCCTCCATTACCTACCCACTGAGATGGTGGGGCTGATCTATTAGGAGATTATTAAGGCCTGCTGGACTGGGACTGAAAATGCATGGGATAAAACCAGACTCACTGAATATGGTGGACAATGAGGGCTGCTGAGAAGTCAAGAACAATGGTACTGAGTTTTGACCCTACTGCATGAACTGGCTTTGTGGGAGCCTAGCTGGTTTGGATGCTCACCTTCCTAGACCTGGATGGAGGGGGGAGGACCTTGGACAGCCCACAGGGCAGGGAACCCTGACTGCTCTTTGGACTGGAGGGGGGGAGAGGAGTGGGGCATGGGGAGTGGGGGGAGATATGGGATAGTCCAGGCATGAAACAGTGAAGCCCACACTGAGAGCAGATCACCCCACTACAATTAAATCAAGTAGGTTTTTTGGGGCCTGGCCTGCAGAGTGGGAGGCCTTTTATTGGCGAGGTCCATGGGCGAATGGGGAGCCTGATCCTGTCCCTGAAGATCCTCCTAAGTGGGGAGAGTGTTCTAGGCCTGCGGTGGGACACAGGAAACGGAGCGGGGGCATTCCCCGACCCCCTTGACCTCCCAGTTAGCCTCGAGGGCTGGTACACTCTGCTGGAGCTGCTCCTCCTCTGCTGTGACCTCTCTCTCCCTGGCACGTCCCAGCTTGTGCCCAGGGCCCTCCTTCACTCCCCCTCCCTTCCGCGGGGCCGCCGGGTCACCCAGGATAGCCTGTTTGGGCGCTGGGTTGGGAGCTCGGGGCAGAGGACAGTGGGAGTTTCTTTGTTTTGGTGGCTGGCCTGCAGAGGGATAGGCCTTTTGTTGGCCAGGTCCCTGGAAAAAGGGGAGCCTGGTCCTGGTCCTGAAGACCCTTCTGAGTGGTGAGAGAGATCTTGGCCCACGGCGGGAGCCAGGAAACGGAGCAAGGGCACTTTGTAAGCGGGCCCTTGGCCATCAGGGAAACCTGTTCCTGTTTTAAAAGACCCATTAGATAGCATCGATAGGAGGAGATGGCCAGGCGCCAAGGCAAGAATTCACCCAACAATCTGAAAAACAACATGAAAACACCAGAAACCAATGATCTTACAACAGAAGGACTGGAACACCCTAACACAGAAGAAGTGGAAAAAATGGAC
The DNA here is from genome assembly GCF_950005125.1 of Chionomys nivalis. Classification (NCBI taxonomy): domain Eukaryota; kingdom Metazoa; phylum Chordata; class Mammalia; order Rodentia; family Cricetidae; genus Chionomys; species Chionomys nivalis. The sequence goes on from NC_080110.1 coordinate 35,763,240, forward strand.
TTTATGAAAGCAATAGAGTCCCTTAAACAACATGTAAAAAATGCCCTTGTAGAAATGGATGAGAAGTGTAACAAAAAGTTTGAAGAAATGAGTAAATACGTAAATGATACCCTGGGAAACCAAGAAAAAACGATCAAACAGGTAATGGAAATAGTTCAAGAATTGAAAACTGAAATCGAAGCAAGGAAGAAAACACAAACTGAGGACCAGCTGGATATGGAAAATCTAGGTCAATGAGCAGAGACTACAGAAACAAGCATAATCAATAGAATACAAGAGATAGAAGAAAGAATCTAAGATTCTGAAGACAACATAGAGAAAATAAACGCACTGATCAAAGAAAACAGCAAAGCCAACAAATTCTCATCACAAAACATTCAGGAAATATGGGACACGATAAAAAGACCAAACCTAAGAAAAATAGGGATAGAAGAAGGAGAAGAGTCACAGCTCAAAGGCCCAGAAAATATTTTTAACAAAATTATGGAAGAAAACTTTCCCAACATAAAGAAAGATATTCCTTTGAATATTCAAGAAGCATACAGAACACCAAACAGACTGGATCAAAAAAAATCCCCTTGCCATATTATAATCAAAACGCAAAATATACAGGTTAAAGAAAGAATATTAAGAGCTGCAAAGGAAAAAGGGCAAGTTACTTATAAAGGTAAACCAATCAGACTTACACCTGACTTCACTATGGAAACCATGAAAGCCAGAAGGTCCTGGATAGAGGTACTGCAGAAACTAAGAGACCATGGATGCAAACCCAAACTACCATACCCAGCCAAGCTATCGTTCACTATCAATGGAGAAAACAAGACATTCCAGGATAAGAACAAGTTTAAACAATACGTAGCCACAAATCCAGCGCTACAGAAAGTAATAGAAGGAAAATCACAACCCAAGGAATCCAACATAGCCAACACTGCCTACAATAACTCAGACATCTAGCGACCCTTCACCAGCATGACTCAAAGAGGGGAGACACACAAACTCTACTACCAAAAACAATAGGAATAACTGGAGTAAACAACCACTGGACATTAATATCACTTAATATTAAAGGTCTCAATTCACCTATAAAAAGGCACAGGCTAAGAGATTGGATACGAAAACAGGATCCAACATTCTGCTGTTTGCAAGAAACACATCTCAACCACAAAGACAGGCATCTACTCAAAGTAAAGGGTTGGGAAAAGGTTTTCCAAGCGAATGATCCTAAGAAAAAAGCAGGTGTGGCCATACTAATTTCTAACAAAACTGACTTCAAACTAAAATCAATCAGAAGAGATCGAGATGGACACTTTATACTCATAACAGGAACAATTCATCAGGATGAAGTCTCAATCCTGAATATCGACGCCCCTAATATAAAAGCGCCCACTTATGTAAAAGAAACATTACTAAAACTCAAGGCAGGCATCAAACCATACACACTAATAGTAGGAGATTTCAACACTTCTCTCTCACCAATGGACAGGTCAATCAGACAGAAACCTAATAGAAAATTAAGAGAATTGTTGGAGGTAATGAAGCAAATGGACTTAACAGACATCTATAGAACACTCCACCCAAATAGGAAAGAATATACCTTCTTCTCTAAAGCTCATGGAACCTTCTCGAAAATTGGCCACATACTCTGTAACAAAGGAAACCTCCACAGATACAAAAAAAATATCAAGCCGGGCGGTGGTGGCGTGTTGTATTAAGAGCGGCAGGGCTGTGTCCCTGGCATCCAGCCGCCCTTATGGCTAGCTTATGTCCCGAAATAATTACATGGAAACTGTATTCTTTTAAACACTGTTTGGTCCATTAGTTTTAATCTCTTATTGGCTAGCTCTTACATATTGATCTAACCCATTTTTGATATTTTGTGTAGCCCTATGAGCTGGCTTACCAGGGAGATCTTAACTTCTATCTGTGTAAGGTGAGAGAATCATGGCGACTCCTTACTCGGCTTCTTTCTCCCAGCATTCTGTCTGTTTACTCCACCCACCTAAGGGCTGGCCTATAAATGGGCCAAGGCAGTTTCTTTATTAAATAAAAGTAACTCTTCCATCAGTGGCGCACGCCTTTAATCCCAGCACTCGGGAGGCAGAGACAGGCGGATCTCTGTGAGTTCGAGACCAGCCTGGTCTACAAGAGCTAGTTCCAGGACAGGCTCCAAAACCACAGAGAAACCCTGTCTCAAAAAACCAAAAAAAAAATATCAGTGTCTACCTGTGTCTTATCAGATCACCACGGATTAAAGTTAGAAGGCAACAACAATGCTACCCCCAGAAAGCCAACAAACTCATAGAAACTGAACAGTCAACTACTGAACCACACCTGGGTCAAGGAAGAAATTAAGAAAGAAATCAAAGTCTTCCTTGAATTTAATGAGAATAAAGAGACAACATACTCAAACCTAAGGGACACGATGAAAGCAGTGCTCAGAGGAAAGTTCATAGCACTAAGTGCCCACTTAAAGAAAACGGAGAAAGCATGCATTGGGGACTTAACAGCACACCTGAAAGCTCTAGAAAAAAAAGAAGCAGACACGCCCAGGAGGAGTAGAAGACTGGAAATAATCAAACTGAGGGTGGAAATCAACAAAATAGAAACACAGAAAACACTCCAAAGAATCAATGAAACAAAAAGTTGGTTCTTGGAGAAAATCAACAAGATCGACAAACCCCTATCCAAACTAATTAAACGACAGAGAGAGAACACACAAATAAATAAGATCCGAAATGAAAAGGGGGACATAACCACAGACACAGAGGAAATTCAGAGAATCATTAGATCTTACTACAAAAACCTGTATGCCACAAAACTGGAAAATGCAAAAGAAATGGACATTTTTTTAGATAAGTACCATATACCAAAGCTAAACCAAGACCAGGAGAATGATCTAAATAGACCTGTTAGTCGCGAAGAATAAGAAACAGTTATCAAAAATCTCCCTTCCAAAAAAAGCCCAGGACCAGATGGTTTCAATGCAGAATTCTACCAGAACTTCCAAGAAGAGCTAATACCTATACTTCTTAATGTATTTCACAATATAGAAACAGAAGAGTCATTGCCAAATTCCTTTTATGAAGCTACAGTTACCCTGATACCAAAACCGCACAAAGACCCAACCAAGAAAGAGAATTACAAGCCTATCTCACTCATGAACATCGACGCAAAAATTCTCAATAAAATACTGGCAAACCGAATCCAAGAACACGTTAAAAAAAATTATCCATTATGATCAAGTAGGCTTCATCCCAGAGATGCAGGACTGGTTCAACATACGCAAATCTATCAATGTAATCCACCATATAAATAAACTGAAAGAAAAAAGCCATATGATCATTTCATTAGATGCTGAAAAAGCATTCGACAATATTCAACACCCCTTTATGATGAAGGTCTTGGAGAGATTAGGGATACAAGGATCATATCTATATATTATAAAAGCTATTTACAGCAAGCCGACAGCCAACATTAAATTAAACAGAGAAAAACTCAAAGCCATCCCCCTAAAATCAGGAGCAAGACAAGGATGTCCACTCTCTCCATATCTCTTCAATATAGTGCTTGAAGTTCTAGCAATAGCAATAAGACAACATAAGGGCATCAAGGGGATTCGTATTGGAAAGGAAGAAGTTAAGCTTTCGTTATTTGCAGATGATATGATAGTATACATAAGCGACCCCAAAAACTCTACCAAAGAACTCCTACAGCTGAAAAACACCTTTGGTAATGTGGCAGGATACAAGATCAACTCCAAAAATTCAGTTGCCTTCCTATACACTAAGGATAAGGAAGCAGAGAGGGAAATCAGAGAAGCATCACCTTTCATGATAGCCACAAATAGCATAAAATATCTTGGGGTAACTCTGACCAAGGAAGTGAAAGATCTATTTAACAATAATTTTAAGTCTTTGAAGAAAGAAATCGAAGAGGACACCAGAAAATGGAAGGATCTCCCTTGCTCTTGGATTGGGAGGATCAACATAGTAAAAATGGCAATTCTGCCAAAAGCAATCTATAGATTCAACGCAATCCCCATCAAAATCCCATCAAAATTCTTCACAGATCTGGAAAAGACAATAATCAACTTTATATGGAAAAACAAAAAACCCAGGATATCCAAAACAATCTTATACAATAAAGGATTGTCTGGAAGCATTACCATCCCTGACTTCAAACTCTATTACAGAGCTACAGTATTGAAAACAGTTTGGTATTGGCATAAAAACAGAGAAGTCGACCAATGGAATTGAATAGAAGACCCTGACCTTAACCCACAAACCTATGAATACCTGATTTTTGATAAAGGAGCTAAAAGTATACAATGGAAAAAAGAGAGCATATTCAACAAATTGTGCTGGCAAAACTGGATGTCAATCTGTAGAAGAATTAAAATAGATCCATATCTATCACCATGCACAAAACTCAAGTCCAAATGGATTAAAGACCTCAATATCAGTCCAAACACACTGAACCTGGTAGAAGAGAAAGTGGGAAGTACTCTACAACACATGGGCACAGGAGACCACTTCCTACGTGTAACCCCAGCAGTACAGACATTAAGGGCATCATTGAATAAATGGGACCTCCTGAGACTGAGAAGCTTCTGTAAAGCAAAGGACACTGTCACTAAGACAAAAAGGCAGCCCACTGACTGGGAGAAGATCTTCACCAACCCCGCAACTGACAAAGGTCTGATCTCCAAAATATATAAAGAACTCAAGAAACTAGACCGTAAAAAGCTAATCAACCCAAATAAATAATGGGGCACTGAGCTGAGCAGAGAATTCTCAACAGAAGAAGTTCAAATGGCCAAAAGACACTTCAGGTCATGCTAAATTTCCTTAGCGATCAGGGAAATGCAAATCAAGACAACTTTAAGATACCATCTTACACCTGTCAGAATGGCTAAAATTAAAAACACCAATGATAGCCTTTGTTGGAGAGGATGTGGAGAAAGGGGTACACTCATCTATAGCTGGTGGGAATGCAAACTTGTGCAACCACTTTGGAAAGCAGTGTGGCGGTTTCTCAGGAAATTCGGGATCAACCTAGCCCTGGACCCAGCAATACCACTCTTGGGAATATACCCAAGAAATGCCCTATCATACAACACAAGTATATGCTCAACTATGTTCATAGCAACATTGTTTGTAATAGCCAGAACCTGGAAACAACCTAGATGCCCTTCAATGGAAGAATGGATTAAGAAAGTATGGAATATATACATATTAGAGTACTACTCAGCAGTAAAAAATAATGACTTCCTGAATTTTGCATGCAAATGGACGGAAATAGAAAACACTATCCTGAGTGAGGTAAGCCAGACCCAAAAAGAGGAACATGGGATGTACTCACTCATATTTGGTTTCTAGCCATAAATAAAGGATGTTGAGCCTATAATTCGTGATCCCAGAAAAGCTAAATAAGAAGGTGAACCCAAAGAAAAACATATAGGCATCCTCCTGAATATTAACCTTCATCAGGCGATGAAAGGAGACAGAGACAGAGACCCACATTGGAGCACCGGACTGTAATCTCAAGGTCCAAATCAGGAGCAGAAGGAGAGAGAGCACGAGCAAGGAACTCAGGTCCACGAGGGGTGAACCCACACTCTGAGACAATGGGGATGTTCTATCAGGAACTCACCAAGGCCAGCCGGCCTGGGTCTGAAAAAGCATGGGATAAAACCGGACTCGCTGAACATAGCGGACAATGAGAACTACTGAGTACTCAAGAACAATGGCAATGAGTTTTTGATCCTACTGCACGTACTGGCTTTGTGGGAGCCTAGGCAGTTTGGATGCTCACCTTACTAGACCTGGATGGAGGTGGGTGGTCCTTGGACTTCCCACAGGGCAGGGAACCCTGATTGCTCTTCAGGCTGACGAGGGAGGGGGACTTGATTGGGGGAGGGGGAGGGAAATGGGAGGCAGTGGTGGGGAAGAGGCAGAAATCTTTAATTAATTAATTAATTAATTAATTAAAAAAACAACAAAAAAAGAATTATTATCATATCCATTTTTCTAATCAAGGTCATGTAGTCAGCAAGTGGTAGAGATTGACTTTTAAGCCAGGTGGGCTGGCACCAGAGTGTGCTCATATGTGTGTGTGTGTATGTGTATATGTATATATATATATATATACATATATATACATTTATAATATGAAAAACCTATTCCTCTTTTCAATTTTGCCACATTTTTAAGGATTACTGTCTGCCACACTGTCCAAGTGCCTTACTTACTGGGTTCACTGATTCTTGCTGCTATCACGGAGTAGCTGACACTGAGTAAAAGAACATTTCCTAATGGTTCTGGAGGTTGGAAAGATTAAGATCAAAACATGAGCAAGCTCAGTATCTGGTGAGGTGAGCTCCCTGTATCCAAGGCATACCTTTATTTTGAACAATAAAATGGAAAGGGAGCCTGGTAGTGTCTTCAGATCATTTTCTATGAATGATTATTCAAGAGAGAAGAGTCCTTTTCTAAAAATTGCCTTCTAACTTCACCCCCTTTGATGTTATCAATTATTAAGTTACAATTATTGATTTGGGGGCAACTCAGACCGTACCATACAGGTTATCTCATTAGTTCCTACAAAGTGCTGGTAAGGTGGGAAACATTACTGATGGCTGATAAAGCTGGAACCTAAGGCTCACAGACAGCAGACACATCAGCCTGTGGAGCTAAGATCTGAACCTATGCTGTACCTACAAGGTCATATTCTCTTATCAGGTTCCATGATGCCTATGTGAGCATACACATCGTCTTAACTGCTGTGTCACTGGTGTGAAGAGACACCATTGACGTTTCTGCACCCCAGTAAACCTCTCTACCAGCACAACAATCCAAACCAGACCAAATTAAACTGAGTTAGTAAACGCCCGGGTTTAATAGGTAAGTGCTCCTGGATGGTTTTCCAGACCCCTTCCCCGAGAGGAGATGAGAAAGAGAAATAGGAAAACCACATGCCTGTTGGGGTGGGCTTAGGTGTATTCCAGCTAGCTAGCTCTTACATCTTAAATTAACCCATTTTTACTAATCTATGTATCGCCATAAGACTATGGCCTACTGGTAAGATTCCAGTGTCTTTCTCCTTTGGCAACTACATGACATCCCCTTGACTGCCTATTTTCTATATCTCTTCCAGCCTGGCTAAATTCTGCCCTACCATAGACCAATGCAGCTTTATTCATTAACTAATAAGAGCAACACATATACAGAAGGACATCCCACACCAGGTGGTAAGGGTTCTGAGTGTTTCACCATTCCTCACTGATTATTAACCCTGCTCCTACCTCTAATAGGCAATGCCTGCCCTTGAGTCTCCTGATTTGAATATATCACTGGGTTTCTACTAAAATGCTGGTTGACGTAGAAATTTATTTAAAGTAAATTATCAAAGATGCAAATGTATCCCAAAAGGGCAAGGACCTTCTTTGTACTAGCAAAATCACTGGAAACAAGATACATGCTTGGCAGTGGGGACCAATGGAATATTATGCAATTATGGACTACTAACTTCATAACTGGCAAATGTTCATGATTCAGTGTTTAAACAATAAGATATAAACCCATATTTAGCAGGAGTACCCCTAACTTTATAAGTAGGTGTAAATGCTGTATATGGCTTAAGTTGAGGTAAAATTTCATAGAGAAGCTAAGTGACAATGCAACCTAGTATAGGTTGGAGAAAGATTTATTTTTCTTATTGAAAATTTTGAACTACAGATACATACCTAATTTATATTTCTTTCTCCTTTTTTTACTGCTCATTTCTGTACATACTAATTAATAAATAGAAAAATGCTTAAATATAGAAGAATTAGAATTCTGACCATAAAATTATTTCTCAGCCTCATTTTATACAACTCATATGTATGTATATATATATATGTTTTATATATATATATATATATATATCTCACAAGTATTTACTGAGAGTCTGTTCTGAAAGTTTTTACAGGCTAGCAAGGCACATGAGATGGAATGCAGGCTGTGAGAAAGAATACAGTTGGAATTATGGCACTATAATTTGAGTCTGGGCTATGTCATAACTGTGATTAAGTGGTTTGTGAAATTTTTTGCAAGGGATGTGGTGTACTGAAATTATAAAACTCAATTAAGTAATCAGGGAACTTGCATTACTGATATGGATGTATCATTTACCTATCCTTGTAAAGTTTCTCTAGTTCAGGGCAGACTCGCATGTGGTTCTCACCATGTCTACATAATTATAAATTTTATCATATTGGCGGCATGTAGATAAATATTGAAAAACAAGAACTGATGGTTAAGACAGAGGTGGTATTGTTCTTAAAGAGAAAATGAATAACCTTGCCTTAGCCTCTTAATTAGGTGGCTTCCCTACAAAGGACTAGATAGCATCTCAGGGCCTGCATCTCTGAAGACAGTGGCTCTCCCTGGCTCCTGAGATAAGGAGGAGAGAAAAGGAGGGGGGGAGAAAGAGAGGAGATCAAGAATGAAGTCAGAAGGGGGAAACTAGGGGAGACAGAGGAGGAGTTGGAGGGGAGGAAATTTGGATAGATTAAATCCAAACATATATTCACATAAAAGTAAATTTTAATAAAAAGCACTGAAAAGGCTGTTTATAAGTGTATTATTTATTAATTATGGAAGTCATGCCATAGTACATGTGAGGTTAGAAGTCAACTTTGTGGAGTTGGCTCTCCCCTTTCCACCTTTTCATGGGCTCTAGGGGGTCAAATTCAAGTAACTAGGTTTGTGCTAAAAGTGTCTTTACTCTCCACGTCATCTTGGTGACCTGCTATTGACTAAGATTTTCTGTCCCGCCCAGTCCTACAGAAGTTAAGTCCCAAAGAAATCACACAGTGGTCTACATTAGTTATAAACTGATTGGCTTAGTAGCTCAGACTTCTTATTAACTAATTCTTATAACTTACATTAGCTCATAATTCTTGTTTGGGTTGGCCGCGTGGCTTGGTACCATTTTTTGGTAAGGCAGTCACCTCTTGCTTCTTCTGTGGCTGGTTAACGACTGCAGACCAAGCTTTCCTCTTCCCAGAATTCTCCAGTTCTTGTCGCCCCACCTCTACTTCCTACCTGGTTGTCCCATCTACACTTCCTGCCTGGCTAGTGACCAATCAGCGTTTTATTAAAATACTATTGACAGGGTACAAACCATTGTCCCGCAGCAGCCACTGCTTAGGAATTTTGTTCATGAGAGGTTGAGTACAATGTGGATATGGGCTAAGGAAAAGCATAACAAAATTTACACAGTAGAAATGACACAACCAAGTCGGCAATGACCGAAGGGCTTAAATAATCAAATGTGCACATCTGGTAAAATTAGACTGTCTGAGGAAGGAGAGCAACTATGCCTGCAAGTGGAGATTTAAATTTTGTGGCTCTAATGCCGGGGATTAACATAGAACCTCATGTGTGCCGGGTGAGAGCTCAACAGCCTAGGTATATCCCCAGTCCAGCCAGGTGAGAGATCGACGGCCTAGGTACATCCCCAGTCCAGCCAGGTGAGAGATCGACGGCCTAGGTACATCCCCAGCCCAGCCAGGTGAGAGCTCGACAACCTAGGTATATCCCCAGTCCAGCCAGGTGAGAGATCGACGGCCTAGGTGCATCCCCAGTCCAGCCAGGTGAGAGATCGACGGCCTAGGTATATCCCCAGCCCAGCCAGGTGAGAGACAGATGGCCTACGTATATCCCCAGCCCAGCCAGGTGAGAGACAGATGGCCTACGTATATCCCCAGCCCAGCCAGGTGAGAGCTCGATGACCTAGGTGCATCCTCAGCCCAGCTAGGTGAGAGACAGATGGCCTACGTATATCCCCAGCCCTGCTAGGTGAGAGGTCACTGCCTAGGTACATCCCCAGCCTATCCAGGTGAGAGACAGAAGGCCTAGGTACATCCCCAGCCCAGCCACGTGAGAGACAGATGGCCTAGGTACATCCCCATCCCTGCTAGGTGAGAGATCCATGGCCTGGGTATATTCCCCAGCCCAACATTCCCACTTCTGACTTGTCTGTTCTATCCCAACACTCTTATGTTCTAGTTATCACATCATTTTACTCTTACTGGATCCACTATTTGCCCAAATAATGTTTGATTCTTTACTCTCCCTGTTATTTTAGAATATCTGCTTGTTGCAGTCTAATTTATCTTCCCACATAGTATGCCTCTATGACTGGCCTTGCCAGTGATGTATCATCGTACTGTAGCATGCTCACAAAATTGGACTCTCTTTCTACAGTGTATGAGCTTGTGTGGTCGCCTGTTTGCAAAATCTCAAGCACAGAAAACCCCTAACATCTATCTTCCTTGCTCATACTCTGAGCTTGCCATTCTTGGCTATAGAATGATATAACTAATCTTAACTAATTACAGAACGCATCTCAAAAACGATGGCAATGATACCATGAATGTTCTACTTCAAAGTCTTTCCACACGAATGAGAAAATATAGAGAATGAAGAAAATCTTCTATGAGTAATCAGTAAAATAAAAACAGTAAGATTCTGCTGAGAAACAAGACCTCCTACCTATGAAGTAGGACCTTGAAATGTGACACCTTGGCACTCAATGGTTACTTTTTGTAGAGGGCTCTGACTTGGTGCAATAGTTACTTTTTGGTTGTAGTAGTAAAAACCCTGATAAAAGCAACTTAAGAAAGGAATGGGTTCTTTCAACTTACGGTCCCATAGTGACAGAAGCCTCATGGCTAGAAAGTACAGCAAGGCAAGAGGGACACAGATTCATCCACACCCTGGCTTCAAAATTCACTAGGGAACACAGAATGACATCTTTACTTAGTGAGTTCAGGATAAGAAACACGGACACATTGATCAGTTGTTTCTTTTGCTCTTAGCAGAAACATATCTGTCAGCTCCAGTTACATGAATTGTATGTCACTTGGCCATTGTGCATAGACCTTTACTAACTAGATGAGACTATGGTTGGGTAGACCCAGCTCAGGTCTAAGGATAACATACTCACAAACCACTTCCTTCAAGCTTGTCTTTTTCAATAAAGGGATATTTGGAATTATTTTGCCAATTTCTGTAAAGAAATGCTGGGATTTTAATTACTTACAATGATCTCGCATTTAACTGTTTGGAAGAACTTCCAGACTGTTGATCAAATTAATTCTTATCATCTTATATACCACTTGCATGCGTAGATGTGTGTGTATATGTGTTATATACATATATGTACCTATATTCATTCATATGCAGTGTTTATACATACAAGATTGTGCATGTATTCTTAAGAGATATATAATTTGCAAACTTCTCCCTATGTTAGATTGAATTTTTGCTTTCTTGACAGTATCCTTTAAAGGATAAAAGTTTTTAAGTCAAATTCATTTTTTTCCTCATTTATATGATTTGTCTGGGTTAGGTTTTTATTGCTGTGAAGAGACACCATGACCACAGCAACTATTACAAAGGAAACATTTAATCCAGGTGGCAGTTTAGAGTTCAGAAGTTCAGTCCGTTGTCATCATGACAGGAGCACGGCAGTGTGCAGGCAGACATGGCAGCGTGCAGGCAGACATGGTGCAGGAGAAGTAGCTGAGGATTCTACATCCTTCAGGCAACAGGAACTGGACTGAGACACTGGGCAGTATCTTGAGCATAGGAGAGCTCAAAACCCGCCCCCACAGTGACACGCTTCCTCCAACAAGACCACACCTCCTAATAGTGACACTTCCGTTTTCTTTCAAATCACCACATGATTGTAAGGTCATACTAAAATATTAAAAGAATGAATATATACTTGATTGTTTTTCCCTTTTTACTCTTTTGGGGACCTGCCACCCAGCTCCCAAATAAACCACACAGAGGCTCATTCTATCTTATGAATGCCCTGCCTTAGCTTGGCTTGTTGCTCCTCAGCTTTCTTAAGTTATCCTGTCTACCTTTTGCCTCTGGACTTTTCCCCTTTCTCACTTTTATCTCCCACTGAGGCGGCTACACGTCTTCTCACTGGCTCTGCCTTCTTTCCTTCAGCATTTAGTTTCGTTTTTCCACCTAGCTCTACTCTACCCTATCACAGGCCAAAACAGCTTTGATTCATTAACCAATAAAAGCAACACATATACAGAAGGACCTCCCACATCAGAGAATTCTTGGCATGGTTCCCTGAGCACTGTAATTACCACAAGGATGAGGGTGAGGGCCATCAATTCCCAGGGATTTTTCTCTACAGGCTTTATTTTGGTGAACTTATCAATAGCTCTTGCTGACTCTGCTATTTGGATGATTTATGATTCTTAGGGGTGGCTGTCAGGCTCCCTTGCTAGTTTTCAAATTCTATTACAGATCACCACATAAATGTTCCCCCCAAGCACCTGGGCCTACCACATTGAAATGAAATCATTCCTAATTTCTGTTGACAGAGCAAACATTCTCCTTTTTTCTGACCTGAGAGTCTTCCACCTAGCGTTGCTTCTCCTGTCTTCTTGCCTATGCCCCTCACTATCCCACGGACTGAAGCGTGCCAGTGCCAAGTTCACAGTTGCCTTCTTCCCGCTACTGCTGCACCCGTGATATCCCATGGACCCAGGACTACCCCACAGAACCAGGACTATCCTGTGGACCCAGGACTATCCCACGGACCCAGGACTATCCCACGGACCCAGGACTATCTCGTGGACCCAAGACTATCCCACAGACCCAGGACTATCCCACGGACCCAGGACTATCCCATGGACCCAGGACTATTCCACAGACCTAGGATTGAAGTGTGCTGGTGCCGAGTTTATATTTGCCTTCTTTCTGCTACTGCTGCACCCATGATACCTTTCTCAGTCTTATGAAATTTTTTTGAAGTGCCACTTCTATTCACCTTCCTCTTTCACTGCCCTCCCCCACTATGATTTATTAGTTTTGGTTATTATTATGTATGGGTATGTCTGTGTATGGTGGTTGCCTTCAGTGGCCAGGAGATTTCCTGATGTTTGAATTACAGATTGTTGTGAGCCTCTTTATCTGGGAGCATCCTCTCTTCAACTATCCTTGCAACTCAATCCTCCTTAAACGGAAGGCCACACGTGCACTCCTTATAGTTTGTGTAACAGGCTTCTTCTTTTGAACTCTTCATTTAGCCTCCCACTCCACATCTTGTGGACCTGAGTCTAACCCACACCATCACCAGGCTGCTTCACGGATGCTGTGCCTCAGTTAAATGCACAGATTCCTTCCGGAAATACTCCAGTGCTTTCTAAACTCCCGGGCTTTATCTTTTCTTTAATATCCCCTTGATCATAAAGCTTTCTAGAATCATCTCTGCCTGTCAAAATCCTGAGTAAACTTCCAGGGTCTCCTTTAAAAGCTCTCTATCCACATAGCTTCATGCCTGACACCCCAGTCTTTTGAAAGGGCAAAGGATGAAAAATTGACATAAAACTGCGAAGTTATAAGAGAGGTGAGAAAAAAATCTAGTTTAATGGAAGTGAAATGAATAACCTTACAACATTTCTTGTCTTGACTAGGTCCCTCATAGCAGCTAGGAAACCAGTTCTGAAGCATTTATCATCTCCAGGATGTGTTTCAGTATAGGGGGAAAAGGTATAATAAGGTTATATGCTCCTAGGGGAATGCCAACTGGGGATTAGACAAGGAATAAGGCAAATGCCTGTAATCTCCGCACCCAGGAGGCTGAGGCAGGAGGGTGGTAAATTCGCAGTCTGCCTGAGTTACATAGCATTACACTGTCTTAAAAAACAAGAACAAAGAAATTAATAAACTGGGCATAGTTTAATTTACAGAAAAAAGTATATTATATACCTAGATTTTATGGTTTAAATCAATATTATTAAAATATAAATTTCATATAATAAAAATTGAAATATTTTCTTGGACATATTTGAAAAAAAAATCAAGCATAATGTATTCATTGCTCCAATCAAGATACACATTTTAAGGATCCCTAAACATGCCTCTTGGTTGTTCTCCACTCATCACCAAGGGCATTCAGCATTTTTGTACTTATAGACTAATTTTTCTTTGAAGTTCTTTTACACAGAATCATGCGATGTTTACTCCTTTATGCTGGGCTTATGTAATTTAAAATACTTTTGAAATATGCCTAGAGTAATGTTCATGTGTAAGTAGGCAAATACTTATGATTAATGAGTAGTTCAAACAAAGTTATGTTTAGCGGTTCCACTAAAATCTATTTATACATTATCCCATTGCTAGACACTGCCACCATGTTTTGCCTGCCATGAATGAAGTTGTTGTGAACATTTATAGCTAAGTCTTTATGTGGGTATCCGTTTTCACTTCTTTTGGTCAAATTCCCAGAAGCAGAACTGCGAGGCTATATAGTAACTTCCAAAATGGCGTCCAAGGTGGGTCTAGCATTTTACAATCCAACCAGCAGCACACGAAGGAAAGTATTTACTGTTCCATATTCTGACCTATGCTTGGCATGGCCACTTATTAAAACTACCCATTCCAGTTGGTACACAGTGATATTTAATAATGGTTTGATTTGTATCATTACCTTAATTACTAATGTTCATACTGCCATACGGTTGATGACCATTTGTATAACAACTTGTGAGGAGTGTTCAAATGCTCGGCTCATTTTAATTGGGCCATCCACCTTCTTGTTGAACTATTAGACATCTGAGACAGCAGGTCATTGTTATCAGATCTGTGTACTGTGAGTGTGTTCTCCAAGCCTGTGGCCTGCCTTTTCATTTTATTAATGTGATGTTGAAATGATAGAGGTTTTTCTTTCTTTTCTTCTTCTTTCTTTCTTTTTTTTTTTTTTTTGGTTTTCCAAGACAGAGTTTCTCTGCAGCCACACCAGAGGAGAGTGCCAGATCTCATTACAGATGGTTGTGAACCAACATGTCGTTGTTGGGAATTGAACTCAGGACCTCTGGAAGAGCAGCCAGTGCTCTTAACCACTGAGCCATCTCTCCAGCCCCTCTGAGAAACCTTTTCATTATTCACAGTGACTGGGATTCTTGCCTAGGTTACTCTCTAAGAACATTGCAATTCGGTTTTGTGTTTGGGTGTGTTATGTATTGGAGCTCGTGCGTGCGTGCGTGCGTGCGTGTGTGTGTGTGTGTGTGTGTGTGTGAAAGATTAAAATTCATTCCTCAGTTCTGAATATCTAGTTGCCCCTGTGTGATTTGTCACCCTTTCCCCACTGAATCGCCTTGGCAGTTTTCTGAAGAATCAATGAATCATATGTGTGCTGTAATTCCAGAAGCAGCGTTCTATTCCATTGATCTTTGCCTCTGTCCAGAGGCCAGTGCCACATGGCATCGGCTGTGTTAGCTGCTGACAGTGTCTTCAGTTCAGGTATTATAAGCCATCTAATGTTGCAGGTGATTGGATACTTTTCCATTGCTGTGATTAAACACCATGGCCAATGCAACTCACTGAAGAAAGACTTTCTCTGGGGCTTATGTTTCTGGAGAGTAACAGTCCACAAAGGTGGAGCAAAGACATGATACCAGTATCAGCTCACATCTTGAACAGTGAGCAGGAAGCAGAGAGCTAACTAGAGACAGCTGGAGCCTTTGGTTTGTTTGCTTCTTTCTTTCCTTTCTCCTTTCTTTCTTTCTTTCTTTCTTTCTTTCTTTCTTTCTTTCTTTCTTTCTTTCTTTCTTTCCTCCTTTCTTCCTTCCTTTCTTTTCTTTTCTTTCTTCTTTATTTATTTCCTTCTTTCCTCTTTTCCCTTCCCTTCCCCAACCCTCCTCCTTTCCTCTCTCCCTTTGTTCTCTCTCTCTCTCTCTCTCTCTCTCTCTCTCTCTCTCTCTCTCTCCCTCCCTCCCTCCCTCCCTCCCTCCCTTCCTTTTTAGACAGGGTGTGCCTATGTGACCTTGGCTGACCTGGAACTCACTGTTTACTGGGCTGACCTCAAACTCAAAGAAATCTACCTGCCTCTGCCTCCCAAGTGCTGGGATTAAAAGCATGTGCCACCACACCAGTCTGGCATGACATTTTGAAATCTCACATCCCATCCCCAAGAAGCATAGGACACATATTGTTTCCTCCCCAAATAGCCTCCAACTGGGACAGAGTATTCAAAAGCCCAAGACTTAGAAGGATGATGGAGGTGGTTCTTGTATTTTATCTGTTGCTTTCATTGGTTAACTAATAAAGAAAACTGCCTTAGCCCATTTATAGGCCAGCCCTTAGGTGGGTGGAGTAAACAGAACAGAATGCTGGGAGAAAGAAGCTGAGTCAGGGAGTCGCCATGATTCTCCCACTCCAGACAGACGCAGGTTAAGATCTTCCCTGGTAAGCCAGCTCGTGGTACTACACAGAATATTAGAAATGGGTTAGATCAATATGTAAGAGCTAGCCAATAAGAGGCTGGAACTAATGGGCTAGGCAGTGTTCAAAAGAATACAGTTTCCGTGTAATTATTTCGGGGCATAAGCTAGCCATGCGGGCGGCCGGGTGCCGGAGACGCAGCGCCGCTACTCATATTACAACAGAGTGGCACCCAACGTGCTAATGAACTCCACGTAAAACCTGAGAGGGCTTGAAAAGGAGAGAGAGAGAATTTAACACAGCTTTTTGCTGTTTGTGGGTTGCGTGCGGCAAAGAAATTGTCCTGACTCAACAACAGGAAAAAACTGGCTGTTTTAAAATGCCGGCTTTCTGGGCGTGCCGCCATCGTGATCTCTGTCTGGCTCCTGCGGGAGACAGAGTCTTTGAATGGGGCATTTGGAGTAAAGTGCTACGGCTTGCTTGATGGCAATGTGGACTGCTGTGTGCCTGGAACTGTGTGTGGCTCAGGGGCACCAAATGGCTCTGGGGCAGGAGCGGCTCAACTCCGCCATGCTGAACTCTGCTGGTCTCAGGCAGGAACTACCGTAATCACCATAATAACAGCGCAGTTAAGGTTTAAACTGAGCTAGACACAGGTGGTACCGTATTACCCCTACATGGTGCAACTTAAGTTTTTAAGAACTGCTTAACATTTTAAAAAATGCTCCTGAAAAAAAAAATTACAGATTCACAATAAAACAGATTCAGACATAAAAGACCTCTATGGGTCACAGTGTAGGATGAATGTACGTAGGCTTGAGAGAGAAAAAATATATATATAGAGAGAGAATAAAGTTAATGGCCTTAAAAAAGGGGGATAAAGTCTTTAAAGAGACAGAGTACAGATAGTTATAGATTAAAAAAAATAAAGGTAAATAAGCCACGTAAAAATGAAAAATTCACAGAGAGTCTGGATTCTTTGTATTATTGTGTTTTCTTTAAAATTTTTGACTGTAAAGGAGCTAAGTGCAGAGAGACATTTCATTATATGGGCTGCCAAGCTAAACCAGAATGGATATAAGGGTGTTATGATTTCAGAATATGGGTCTAAGGATATGATGCTTTGGAGAGGGTCTTCTTTTGTTTTCACAGAGGATGAGACTCTGTGGATTGCGTCTATCCCAATATGGTATGATAGACCACGCCCTCCTAAAAGGTTGCTGTGAACACCTTCAGAAAATTACTTCACTCAACTGCCAACTGAGATGACCCTGACACACAGGTTACACCATGAAAGATCTTAATACAGAGCCCCCATTCAGCAGGAAGCAGTTTGGAGAAAAAAAACTGCGCCCATATTCCCAAATATTGTTTATAAATGTTCTTTTACATTTAAAGGGGGATATGATATAGATATGAATAATTTGCATTGGTATGATTTTAAGGTCAATTTTGTTATATGTATTTCTAATCTTGATTAAGGTATTGTGATTGTATAGTTCATTTAAAAATGTAATGTATATAGGTTGTTAATGGATAATCATCGATAACTGTCAAGCTTTTAGTCATGTTAGTTAGATTTTCTAGATGTGCATAGATATATTTCAGCTAGATAGGCATTCTTCATATCTTTCTAAGACTGCAGAATATGGCATTTAATGTTTTAATAACTTAGGGCTTTTCATGATAATGAGACACATCTGCTCCTGGCAACACCAATCCACTTCAAGAGGAAGATGGGCATTGAAAAGGCTCCTTATGGAGTTTGATAGCCATTTGGGCAAGAAACTGCTCTTGCCTGGACTGATGCATAAACTGGATGCAAAGAACCCGCAGAGAGAGGACTGCTGAACTTGCCTAAAGGTGAGATGATCTTTCGGGGTTCCTGACTCATGAAAGAGTCTGCGAGACATTCTGCAGGACACAGCAGATAGTGACTGAACTGTCTTTGGAATTTCCTGCTTCATGAAAATGTGTCTGCTGGATACTATGGGCCTGAAGGCTGAAGACAGATGCCCCAACGGTACAAAAGAACTTTGGGTGACTGTACAGGCAGCGAGATGTCTCTGTCATTTCTAGAGTTTTGGATCTCTTGTTTACTTAGGTAATATTATATCCTTCTGGAGTCTTTGATGGAGTTGAAGAATGGATAGATAGTTATAGTTTTCCTTAGTTATGATAAAATAGATATAAATATTATAACTGTAATTCTTGCCTGATAACTGTTTTGCTATATGTAATCTTACTATGTTAAAGTGAAAGCCTTTCTTTTTTGTTTAAACAGAAAAAGGGGAAATGATGGAGGTGGTTCTTGTATTTTATCTGTTGCTTTCATTGGTTAACTAATAAAGAAAACTGCCTTAGCCCATTTATAGGCCAGCCCTTAGGTGGGTGGAGTAAACAGAACAGAATGCTGGGAGAAAGAAGCTGAGTCAGGGAGTCGCCATGATTCTCCCACTCCAGACAGACGCAGGTTAAGATCTTCCCTGGTAAGCCAGCTCATGGTACTACACAGAATATTAGAAATGGGTTAGATCAATATGTAAGAGCTAGCCAATAAGAGGCTGGAACTAATGGGCTAGGCAGTGTTCAAAAGAATACAGTTTCCGTGTAATTATTTCGGGGCATAAGCTAGCCATGCGGGCGGCCGGGTGCCGGAGACGCAGCGCCGCCACTCATATCTTCAACAGAAGGACATCCTCTTCAAAGCGCAACAGGGTTCCCACCACCCCCACCCATAGTGTTATTTTGAATACTTTAAGACTTTGAATTTCCAGCCACTGAGGAGGCAGAAGCAGGCGGATCTCTGTAAGTTTGAGGCCAACATGGTCTACAAGAGCTAGTTCCAGGAAAGGCTCCAAAGCCACAGAGAAACCCTGTCTTGAAAAATCGGGGAGCAGGGGGAGGACTTTGAATTTCCACGTAAGTTCAGAGTAATAATATAAACACTCAGTTAGTCAGTTTAAAAACCCACTGGGATTTTGATAAGGCCTGCATTAGCCTTAAAGGCCAGTTTGGGAAGGATAGACATTTTAGTAATATTAATGGCTTTCAGTTCATGAATAGGATGAAACTTTCAATTTAGTTAGGTCTTCAATCTCTTGGGAATACATCACAAGTTTATGTTTTAAGCTATTATTCAGGGCATGCACATATGTGTGTGTGTGTGTGTGTGTGTGTGTGTAGGAATGTGTGTCTTGAAGTACATGTGAGGGTCAGAGGACAGCTTTTCAGGACTTAGCTTTCTCCTCCCACCACGGCACTCCTGGGTTCCAAACTTGGGTTCTTCAGGCTTGGTGGCAAATGCCTCTATTGGCTAACTATCTCACTAGCCCGTCCTTGAGATGTTAAATGTACATATATTATATTATATATTTTAGAAAAATCTGTCCTTGAGTATTTCATGTTTTCTAATTATATTGTAAATGGTATTTTTAATTTTTTTTAGATTATAATTGACATTAAATCTAATTTCTAAAAGCAGTTCATTGCTTATATTGAAAAAAATTTTTTTTAATTGCCCCTATATCTTTGGACTTGTTGTCTTTACTTAGTACTTAAAATGCTTTCTGCCCTTGGGGGTACTTTATGATTTGTCATGTATAGAATCATATTATTCCTTTTTAAAATGAATTTTCTTTTTTAAAAAAATATTTATTTATTTATTTATTTATTTATTATGTATACAATATTCTGTCTGTGTGTATGCAGACCAGAAGAGGGCGCCAGACCTCATTACAGATGGTTGTGAGCCACCACGTGGTTGCTGGGAATTGAACTCAGGACCTTTGGAAGAGCAGGCAATGCTCTTAACCACTGAGCCATCTCTCCAGCCCCCATGAATTTTCTTTTAAAATTAAATATCTTACTATGCCAAGCTATGGGACTCATGATGGCATTTTCATATTTCTGCAATGCTATACTTTGCTCTTCTTAGCCCCTAGTTCTTCCTTTATTACCAATATCCTTCTTCCTTAATATACTATCTAGGATTTCCACTACTCAGGAGCATGATGTGCTGAATATGACATTCAGGACTTATTTCCATTTCTTTCTTGTGTGGCTTTCTGTAGTCAAGTAGGTGGAAAACTACACACCAAAGTTTCCAGACATTCTGTCACCATGGTTCTTGTAATGGTCTACTCTGTCCCTTTAAGAGACAAGCCACGCCCACTTCCTCCCTTGTCCACTGAGGCAAGCTGATCTTCAGCTTCCAGCATGAGTCCCTCCCTTTTCCATATCCCTCTCAGAGAAGCAGCTTCTGTCTATCTCTTCTTCCCACTTCTCCCCTTCCCTCTTCTCTCCTCTCTCTCCCTCTCCCTCCCTCCCTCCCTCCCTCTCTCTCTCTCTCTCTCTCTCTCTCTCTCTCTCTCTCTCTCTCCTCTTCTCCCCTTTCCCCTCTGTAACCCACAAGATAAATATCCAACCTCACTCTGCATGGCATGCCTAGCCATGTCTCTGTCTCTCGCCCGCCTGGGGACCAGCCACCATCAGAGACCTGCAGCGTGGTCTCACAATGTGCTCATCTGTCTGTCTCTTCTCATGGGACTGGCTGCCCCATCTGTGGGCCCATATTTTGATTTGGCACAGACGCCATTAGCCCGGTTGAGCTAGTCACATAGCTCTGCAGACAAGCTGTCTCTTCCTTAACAAGAGCCAGGATGTGCTGCTCCTAGTTTCTTTTGTTAGAATGTGGATTACCTGAGGAGAGATGTTGGCTAAAGCTGATGACTTAAGAGGTTAGAGATTCGGTGCTTCCTTCCTTTTGTTACTAAGAGGATGTCTTATAGAGATGCTAATTCATGGCCTACCTGACGGCTAGATGAGGACATGACCTAAGCCCAGGCACCTGGTTGCCTAGGAGACAGCCTAATGTGTTTTCCCCCACTGAATTGAGATATAAAATGTTCCGAGAATAAAGAGTGATTCTGGCCTTTTCCAAGATGACCTTGTAAGCTGTGTCGGTTTTATTCCTCACGACTCCGTTTCAGCCGGGTTAGGGAATCTATGTTGGACCCACATGGGCTCCGACACCCATCAAGGTCTCTCGCTCATCATGTGGCTCCCTGCCTGGGACTCATGGTCCACTGCAGCCACTTAGGGAACTGCACCATCCCTACCTGGGACTGGCTGCTCTAGGGAGCTTCCCACTGCCTGCCTCCACTTTGGGGACCTGCGGCATGATTTCATGGCCCATTGCCCACTGCAGCCTCTTGGGGATCCTGCAGCATTTTAATTTTACCATTACAGTTCTATTTTTGATAGATTACCATTACTTAGATCTACCTACACACATTCAGGACACTGCCACCCTCTTCCTCCTCCTTTTAGTTCTCTGCTGAGGGCAGGTGGAGTTGTAGGCACATGTGGTCTCAGTGTGCATGCCATAGACCCTGCAGCGGCAGCAGAAGCAGGCTCACACTTCCTGCATCGCAGCTATAGCTTTGCTGGCTTTGCTTGTTTTGAACTTGAGCAGTTCTGAGAGCAGATCCCTAACTACAGCAGAGGAGACATCTGTTCTCCAGAGAGCAGCAATGTATGAGCCATCCCTTGAGTTTGCTTAGCACCTAGTCTTCTGGAGTTTCTGGTGATTTTTGTAATGACCTAATTCTTGTTTATTTGTTTGTTTATAAATAAATAAATTTCACTTTTTATTTTTAAGTCAGGGTCTCACCATGTGGCTCTGGCTGATCTGCAACTCTCTGTGTAGCCGACGGTGGTCTCTGCCTCCAGAGTGTTGGTATTAATGGTGTGTGCCACCATGCCTGGCTAATTCTTGTTATTAAATCTGTTTTAAATAGTTCAGTTTCTATCTCCAGTATTGAATTCTAGCTAAAACAGGTGATCGGGACAGTTATTCAGCAAGTCAAGGTTGCCAATTATTAGCAGAGATAAAAATAATCAAATTGATGGAGAGAGAGATTGACCAGGGTCTCAAAGAGAAGCCAAAGCACTTTCCCAGTTACTGGTACCAAAGAACCCCATCCATAGTACCTTCGTGTTGAGGTGGGAACCCTCATTCTGGGGCTCTTAAGGTTCTCCTGGTTCCCCTGACCCTCAGAACAAGCTTAGCCTCTTAGAACACAATCGTCTCTACTGTGCTCTGGGACCAAGGAAGATTGTAACTCAGGACAAAGCTACCTTAGCAATGACAATGAGAGGGACACAGGGACTTGGAAGTGGGGCAGTTCGCAATCTGAAAAACTTATTTGAAGAGAAGTAAAAGATCAAGTTGTTCTATGAGTATTATCTATATATTTATGTACATATATTCATTATCCCATGATGTAAAATAGTTAAGAATGTCTTTTCCCACTTGGGAGGCAGAGGTAGGCGGATCTCTGTGAGTTCAAGGGCGGCCTGGTCTACAAGAGCTAGTTCCAGGATAGGCTCCAAACCTATAGAGAAACCCTGTCTCAAAAACCAGAAAAAAAAGAATTCTTTCCCTATGGAGAACCATAAATAATCAGACAAGTTATGGAACCCCTTTGTAGACACCTACACCAATAGTTCTCAACAACAGTGTTGAGAGGTGTATCATTTCACCGACCAGTTAGTCCACTGTAAAATACTTCTCCATAATTTTTCTGCTTGAGAAGAAGCACCCAGTCTCTTGCTGCTCATTTCAAAGCATGTCTGGCATCCCACACAAAACCTCGGTGACAGGACCCATAGTGACCAAAGATCAGAGAGTTGGAACTTAACTTCTGTTCCTTCAAGGTTATTGTCAACAGTTCAAATAACGGGTCAGAGAGTTCTGCTCTCTCAAGGTTATTGTCTGATGGAGGAAGGTCATTGGTTAAAAAAATAAAGAAACTGCTTGGCCCTCATAGGTTAGAACATAGATGGGTGGAGTAAACAGAACAGAATGCTGGGAGGAAGAGGAAGTGAGCTCAGACTCGATAGCTCTCCTCTCTGGGGCAGATGCGATGAAGCTCCAACCCAGGATGGACGTAGGCTAGAATCTTCCCGGTAAGCGCACCTTGGGGTGCTACACACATTATTAGAAATGCGCTAGTCCAGGTGCGAGAGTTAGCTGAGAAGAGGCTAGATATGATGGGCCAAGCAGTGTTTAAAAGAATACAGTTTGTGTGTTGTTATTTCGGGGCATAAGCTAGCCAGGCGACCAGGAGCTGGGGCGGCAGGAACACAGCCCGCAGCTCCCACTACGATTGTCAACAGGTGTGGCTAATATCCAGACCTTGTATTTCAGGAATAGAGAAGTAGATCTGTTTCTACCATCTAACAAAAGTCTAAGGATCCAACTAGGTTCTTACTCCCTTAGGGAGATAACTATGGATTCCACCCAGGGTCTGGTTTGCCTACAGAATGTTTTGGTCTAGGGTGTGAGCGCTACTTGTCTTGTTCTGGCAGCAGAATGTTTATCTAAGAATGTAGTCCACAGCCTTCAACTGCTTTGTCCATTTCCTTGTATTGTGTCAATGCAGTTTTTATCTTACTCCTACCTTTTGTGGTCGGGGTATATTAAGCGAATGGAAATTAAACATGGGTGATTTCAGCATTCACAGATCTCCCTCCCGGTACTGTCCTATGTTTTCTGTTTGTTATTCTCACTCGCATCTTCATTCTCTTTACTTATTTTCTAATCCCCATACCCCTACCCTGTGGTGTCCTTGTCGAAGCTGGTCCCCAACACCTCAGCTTTCCCTTAGGAAGTTACATCACTTCTATCATAGGGGGTTTTCATTGGAGAAGACCTGTGAGTGGTGCCTCCTGCTGGAAACCCTCATAAAACCAGGCCTGTGACCTAGATTTGGCTTGTTGTTCACTGTATTCGTCAGGAATATGTTACTGCTGGGACCGAGCAGCTCAAAGGAGGAGCAGTTTATTTTGGCTTTCAGTTTTGGGAGTACAGTCTGTTATGGTAAAAATAAAATGCCACAGGTCCCCAAGTGGCCCTGGGCCACAGGGGGCAGTAAAACCACATGGTGGTACAGTTTCCCAAGTGACAGAAGTGGGCAGTGGGCCAAGACGAGCCATGCATCCCAGGCAGGGAGCCGCATAACAGGTGAGAGACAGAGACCTATTAGGCACACCATACAGAGAAAGTGGGCATTTATTTAGTGGGTTATGGAGGGAAAGGGGAAAAGAGAGGCAGAGAGAGAAAGAGAAACAGAGGGGTGGGGAAAAGAGGAGAGGAACCACGATAGCAGCTACCTCTTCAAGGGAGAGATGGAAAGGAAGGACCTCAGACTGGAAGCAGAAGGAAGATCTGCCTTCTTCAGTGGTGGAAGGGGGAGGGAGTGGGAGGCGCTTGTCTCTTAAAGGGACAGGAAAGACCATTACATTTTCATCTCTTTTTTATAATAAAAAGGTGGGAGTCAGACATAACAGGTTAAAGAATTTGGGGCGGCAGATTCTCAAGACTGCTTCCTACTTATTTGTGGGCATCATTTTTGGGGGGAACCTGAGAAATCTGGGTGCTGGTCACATCCTGGCTCTCAGTTAAGATGGTGGTAAGGTCACCCGACCTTAGTCAAAATGGCAACAGTCACATGTTGTATGGATAAGTCACATTTTTTTTTGAGCTCAGGAGCTTTAAACATAATAACAAGAGAGACCTAGAAGCATCATCTGCCCAGTTGCTGAGCTGCTGCACCACGCGCTGCGGCAGGGAGCAAAGGCTGGAATTGATAACAGCTGCCTTGCGGATCCGACTAATCTTGTCGGTTTCTGCAGGACCAGTGATAGTGGTGGCAGGGACAGTTTGAAGAAAAGCAGGGCTGGCAGGACACAGGCAGAGCATTCACAGGTGGGTTTATACCATAGTTGAAAACGTGAAAACCTGCAAAAACAGTGAATGAACACGGCAGGGCCTGTAGAAGAGCGTTCTCTCCATAGGCAGGGTATTCTCTCTCTATAGGCAGGGCGTTCTCTCTCTATAGGTGGGGCATTCTCTCTCTATAGGCGGGGCGTTCTCTCTCTATAGGTGGGGCATTCTCTCTCTATAGGCGGGGCGTTCTCTCTATAGGCGGGGCGTTCTCTCAATAGGCGGGGCGTTCTCTCTATAGGCGGGGTGTTCTCTCTCCATAGGCAGGGTGTTCTCTCTATATAGGCAGGGCGTTCTCTCTCTATAGGCGGGGCGTTCTCTCTCTATAGGCGGGGCGTTCTCTCTCTATAGGCAGGGTGTTCTCTCTCTATAGGCAGGGTGTTAAAGCCTGACTGGCTCCAGTCCGGGCGACTTGGAGACCAGACAGGCTAGATGCCACTCTGAAGAGGTCTCTCATGATGGGGACCACTGACAAGTGGTCCAAAAGTAAAGAAAAGAAAAATCCGAGGGACCCTGGGCCCCAAGGCGAATGCACTGCTCCGTGTGTGCAGTGCTAGAGCAGGAGGACTAACCTGGGTTGTCCAGTCATGTTTTTAGCTATGGAAAACAACCAGAGATGAATGTCAGCGAAGGACTCAACCATAGCCGTGAAGGCTGTGGTTGGCTGACTGGAAGGGGAAAACTCAGCACTGAAGCCACTGGTGTGCATAGAGGTCAGTGTTCAGGCAGATACAACACAGAGCTGTTGTAAAGAAACCTGGTTCTGGAGCCCAGGGTTCCACGCATCCTCAGCTGGCCCACCCACGTATGGGAGGGATTGTGGAGAGAGCCTGGCCGAGTCACAAGCACCAAATGTTATGGTAAAACTAAACACTGCAGGTCCCCGAGTGACTGCAGCAGGCAGCTGGCACAAGGAGCTACGGTGGTAAAACACTATGGTTCCCTGAGTGGCCCGTGGGCCTCGAGGGCTTGCGGGTCCCAGGCAGGGAGCCACGCAGCGGTGAGAAACAGAGACCTGTTAGGCACACAATGCAGAGAAAGTGGGTATTTATTTAGTGGGTTATGGAGGGGAAGGGGAAATGGAAGAAGAGGGAAGAGCAGAGAGAGGCAGAGAGAAAGAGAAAGAGAAACGGAGGAGGGGAGAGAGGATAGGAGCCACAGCAGCAGCTACCTCTTCCGGAGAGAGAGATGGAAAGGAAGGAGCTCAGACTGAAAGCAGAAGGAAGATCTGCCTGCCTCGGTGGTGGACAGGGGAGGGAGTGGGCAGGGCTTGTTTCTTAAAGGGACAGGACAGGCATTACACAGTCCTGTGTGACAGGGAAGGCATGGGGTTTAGGGTCGCAGAAGTGTGTGGCTGAGACTGCTCAAATCTCACAGGACCAGGACTCAGAGAAAAGAGCAATGCTGCTGTTCAGCTTGCTTCCTTCTGTTTTTTTTATTAATTTATTTTTTTTCTAATCATTCAGGACTTCATCCCATGGGAGGTTGTGGCCCTTGTTTAGGATATATGTCTTCTCCCCGCAGTTAATCCTCTTTCAAAACAAGATAACCAACACGGGCCAAAGTTGTCTCATTAAAGTCCCGCTCATATCTCAGACTGATCAAGTTAACAATGACTGCATTCAAACTGAGAGTAGAGGGCGGTGTCTGAAATAAACAGTAACCAAGGTAACGCACACTGATTCTGGGAGCAGAAAACACAGCGATTGTCTCCTCCCCAGGGTGTGCAGGACCTCTGTGTTGAGGGGCCTCCAATTACCTCTCCAGTTTATACCACATTTTCTCAAGTTTGGGTTCCAAGATTAAAAATATCAAGAAAAGTATATGGTGACTCCTACTGGTTATAGTGGGAAGAGCTCACTTTAGCGGCAAGAAACAAGACTTAAAGCTGAAGATGCCATGATGCCAAGCAACTCTGAGCCTGAGCTTAGAGTTGGCCTGTTTTTCCTGTCTAGTTCATAGGATGTCTTGTTCTTGTTCTTGCGCCATTGTAATAATGTGATGCTGTTAGGTTTTGCAGTTAACATTGCTGTCTTCATAATCATTTTGAAATTCTAGGTTTCTGACAGTTATGAATCTTGTCTACTGTGTCACTGAGTCAAAATGTTATGATGGAGGATGGAAGAAAGGAGAGGAGAGGGGAGGAGAGGGGAATAGGAGGGTAGAGGAAAAGGAGGTAAGAGTAATCAAAAGTGAGTTCCAGTGTAGCGCGAGGAATAAAAACCAGAGACAGATATTGGGGTCCAACCTGAAGTGAAAAGCAAAGCAGCCAGTCACTAGAGAACTGTTACCTCTAGGAAATCTTCAGAATGAAAGAGAGTGAGTTCCTGTATCATCCCCCCTTATAGTCCTCTCTAGTGCTGGGGTTAAAGGGATGCACCACTGCCCAGTCTCTATGGCTAGCTAGTGTGGCTGCTGGAATTTAAGGTCTGTATGACTGAAATCACTGTCTGATTTGTATGAATGACTGAGAACTGATCCTTGCTGTGGTTTAACATTGAGAGATAGACAAGATAAGAACGAACCTGTCAATGAGGGTGACACCTAGCTGGTCCTGAGATAGAGGGAGACCAAAAGAGTGTGACATGTTAAAAGCTGCTAACTCAAAGGAAGGAGAGGAGACTAGAGAATGTTGTGATAAGAGCGGCGGGGCTGCGTCCCGGCACCTGGCTGCCCTCATGGCTAGCTTTATACGAAATAATTACACGGAAACTGTATTCTTTTAAACACTGCTTGGCCCATTAGCTCCAGCCTCTCATTGGCTAGCTCTTATATATTGATCTAACCCATTTCTAATATTCTGTGTAGCACCACGAGCTGGCTTACCAGGAAAGATCTTAACCTGCGTCTGTGTCCAGTGGGAGAATCATGGCGACTCACTGACTCGGCTTCTTTCTCCCAGCATTCTGTTCTGTTTACTCCACCCACCTAAGGGTTGGTCTATCAAGTGGGCCTAGGCAGTTTCTTTATTAATTAACCAATGAAAGCAACAGATTAATACAAGACCCACCTCCATCAAGAGAAGAGCAGAAGGCAGGGAGAACAGAGGAGGGGGAGGGGATGGGAGGAAAGGGAGGAGGGAGAGGAGAGGAGGAGAGGGAGGAGAGGCAGGAGAGGGAGGAGAGGGAGGAGAGGGAGGAGAGGGAGGGGAGGGGAGGAGAGGGAGGAGAGGAGAGGGAGGGGAGGGAGGGGAGGGGAGGAAAGGAAAGAGAGGAGAGGGAGGAGAGGGAGGAGGGGGAGGAGAGGGAGGAGAGGGAGGAGAGGAGAGGAGGAGAGGGAGGAGAGGCAGGGGAGGAGGGGGAGGAGAGGCAGGAGAGGAGAGGCAGGAGAGGGAGGAGAGGCAGGAGAGGAGAGGGAGGAGAGGGAGGAGAGGAGAGGAGGAGAGGGAGGGGAGGGGAGGAGAGGAAGGAGAGGAGAGGGAGGAGAGGGAGGAGGGGGAGGAGAGGGAGGAGAGGGAGGAGAGGAGAGGAGGAGAGGGAGGAGAAGCAGGGGAGGAGGGGGAGGAGAGGCAGGAGAGGAGAGGCAGGAGAGGGAGGAGAGGGAGGAGAGGCAGGAGAGGGAGGAGAGGCAGGAGAGGCAGGAGAGGAGAGGGAGGAGAGGAGAGGAGGAGAGGGAGGAGAGGGGAAGAGGAGAAGGAGGAGAGGGGAGGAGAGGAGAGGGAGGAAAGGGAAGGAGGAGAGGGAGGAGAGGAAGGAGAGGGAAGAGAGGGAAGAGAGGGATGAGAGGGAGGAGAGGGAGGAGAGGGAGGAGAGGGAGGAGAGGGAAGAGAGGGGAAGAGAGGGGAGAGTACCAATGAATTCCACCCTCCATACCTGTTCCCTCTCCTCACTCCACCCAGGGGTCCTGATGCTATTCACTGGACCATGGAGATTTAAAGCATTTTTATTTCATATACATATGGACAGGATCTCACTATACTGCTTGGTCTATCCTGGAAATCACTATGTAAACAAACCTCTGGAACTCACAGAGTTAGTTCCACCTGCCTCTGCTTCTGGAGTGCTGGGATTAAAGGTGTGCACCACCATGCCTGGTATGTGTTATATATTTTAACTATATGAAGCACATCCCAAATTCTGGCTTTATCCCAGATGCAGATGTTTCTCTTTTCCTCTACTGCTGTCACCCCGGCCTAAGTAGTTTTCACTCTTGCCTGGATTGCTGCAATGGCCTTGCTGGCTTGTCTGCAGGTGTTCATCTTACCTGCTCTCCCCAGCGGACTCTCAACGGAACTGCCACGGCGAGGTCTTGAAACCATGTTTTGACATGTGCCTGTTTCTCTCTCTACCCTCACCATGGCTCCCAAACCACTCAGGTACTGTCTAATGTCTTTACAGTCATCAGAAGACAGTTCTTACTCTGTTATATAGACAACACCCCACTAATTTTTATTGAGTGGATTAGAGCTTTCTTATTTTTTCCAAGTTAACACTCTAGTCCTATTGATGCTTTTCTGAGGTGGCAGGTTTCTACTCTGACCAGCTTCTTCACTCCATTTGGTTTCAGTGTCCTTAAAATGGCACCAAAACCCAAGCAGTGTGACGCTTTCTCCCTAAAGCCCTCTAGCTCCCAGCTTCAGGTTCCGTTTGCTTTTTGGCCACATTTCATGTCATGGGATCACAATTTTTCCGGCGAATGAAAATCCCCTCATCTTTACCCAGAAACTAATATTAATCTGGATTGTTCCCTTCGCTCATAGGCAGTTGGTGTTTTCAGACTATGTAAGGACTGACCCACCCACAATGATCTTGTTTCATAGAATTTTTTTTTGTTCAAGGAAATCTGCATCAATGTCTCTAGTTGCCCAGTCTTGCTACTATGGTAACACCTTTGCTTGTTCCTACTCTTTTTCAGTCATTATATTTCCCACCAAATCCTTCTTTACTTTTCAACTGATGTGTATCATGGACATTTTTATTACATTTGTAGCTGAGGCTATTTTAATGTGCCATTTTAACACTTTTCCTAATAGGACTAATTGCAGGAAGAAAAGTGAAATAGGTTTCAGTAGACCTGAGCACTATCTCATCTGCTCCTGGGTAGGATGATGATAGCTTGCGATCGTTAGTTACTCAACACCATGATGTTAAAGTTCTAAAAAGGACCACTGACATAAAGCAAAATAACTAGAGATTCAGAATTGAATCACAACCAAACTAACTTTTTTTTTTTCTGTTACGTGTGTGTGCACATGGAAGCAAGTACACCTACTTGTGTGTTCTGGTGCCCATGTTTGTGTGTGGTGTTTAAGTAAAAGGATAACCTTTGGTGTCATTCCAGAGACACTATTCTTTCTTCTTTCCTTCCTTCTTCCTTCCCCATTTCCTTCCTTCTTCCTTCATCCCTCCTTCTTCCTTCCTTCCTTCCTTCCTTCCTTCCTTCCTTCCTTCCTTCCTTCCTTCCTTCCTTCCTTCTTTTCCTTTCTCTCTTTAGGAGAAAATGGGTTTCTCAATGACCTGGAACTCTCTAAGTAGGCTAGGCTGACTGGGCAGGGAATCTGAGAGATTTTTTTGTCCTCACTTTCCTAGTGCTAAGAGGACAGACATTCCATCATGTCCTTTAAAAAAAAAAGAAGTGTGGGTTCTGAGAAAACTTCATGCTTAGAAGTCAAGCTTTTAACCCACTGTGCTATCACCTCAATTCAGGTCCTTTTCTTTACAGTAAATCCTCACAGTGTCGAGGATTGGTGAGTAAGTGGTATACCTGGATTTGAGTCTCAATAACTAGTTAAGTGAGTATATCTGGATTTGAGTCTCAATAACTAGCTAAGTGAGTATACCTGGATTTGAGTCTCAATAACTAGTTAAGTGAGTATACCTGTATTTGAGTCTTAATAACTAGTTAAGTGGAATTAGACAATTAATATAATCTAACAGGCTTTATTTTCTTAACCTAAAAAGTTGGTAGAACTTACTGACATATTGAGATACCTCTCAGCTCTTAGAATTTAAAAGAAATCTGCCGAGTCACACAAGAATATTAAGCACGTTATTTACTCATTTGTCTTCATCAGGATACAATTCTGCTGGCTTTAAAAATGGGTGAGATGTTTGTGCTGCATTGCAGATAGGAGTGGAGGTTCCATCCCTGGAAGAGAGTGTCGTCCTAAGGGAGTCCCGAAACTCCCCATTGACACCAACAAGGCTCAAACTCGCCAAACAACCATAGGCTAAAATTAGAAAGAATTTCCCCTTTACCAAACATTAATTTTTGTAGCTCAGCTCTCTGCCACAAACCTGAGTTAAAGATGATAATAACAGTCACGAGTCTCTCTAAAATGAACATAATTAACTTTTTCTTTTGAAATTTAAAACATGCAGAAAGTTTCTTCTAAGAAGAAAAAAAATGAACCATTTGAATTTCTATGTAGAAAAAAATCAAAACTCCACAAAGAGACATAAATGGTGACTGTGAGAAAAGAGTGGCAGGTGGGACATCAATTCAAGCTCATTTCTTGCAGCTTATTTTTTAATAAAAACATGATTGAACACACGAGACAATAAAAATAGATACGCTAGTCAGAACCATACTATTTTAAGTCGAAGTTTAAATGTTTTTAAACTTTTATTTCCTTACGATTGTTATGTTAGTAGTGGCATATGTGTGTATCATGGCACCCATGTTGAGGACAGAGGACAGTTTCATGGAATTGGCTCTCTACTACTTTTACGTGGGTTCTGAGGTAAAATTCAGGGTGTCAAGCTTGCCCAGTGTGCTGGCTAATGTTTTGTTAACTTGACACAAACTAGAGACATTTGGGAAGAGATGACAAAATGCGCCCACCAGACTGGCATGCAGGCAAGCCTGTGGGGCATTTTCTTAACTAGTGATTGATGTTGGAGGGCTCAGTCTTTTGTGGGTGAGGATATCCCTGGACAGATGGCCCTAGGTGTGTAAGAAAGCAAACATAGCAGCCTTGAGAGCAGACCCATAAGCAGACCAGTAAGCAGCACCCTTCACAGTTTCTGCTTCAGTTCCTGTCTCTAGTTTCTTGCCTTGAGTTCCTGCCCTGACTTTCTTTTTTGGTGGATTGTGATAGAAGTGTAAGCTAATAAACCACCCCACCCTGTTGCTTTTGCTCTTGGTGTTTTGCCAAGCAACAGAATCCTAACTAAGATACACAGCAAGTGCCTTTATCTGCTGAACTATTTCTCTGCCAACTCTTTTCATTACTTCTTAATTAACAAACACACATTTGAATTCTTTAATGTTGTGGGAGTCATCACACTTAGGCTTTGGTGGGGAGAGTTCAGTATCCACAGAATGAATACATGACTGAGGAGAGGCTTCCAAACTTTGATTGACAGCTTTTAACATGTCACACTCTTTTGGTCTCCCTCTATCTCACGGCCAGCTAGGTGTCAGCCTTATTTACAGGTTCTTTCTTGTCTTGTCTGTCTCTCAATGTTAAACCACAGAAAGAATCAGTCCTCAGTTTTCTCTCTCTCCTTTTCTTTTGGGCTTTTCAATATAGGTCTTCTCTGTGTAGCACTGGTTGTCCCAAGAATTCTCTCTGTAGACCAGGTTGGCCTCAAACTCACAGAGATCCACCTGCCTCTGACTCCTGAGTGCTGGGATTAAAGGTGTCAGGGACCAGCCTTGGCAAAAATACCACTTGCCAGGGTAGCGGTATGGGGATTAGAAATATAAGTTAAAAAGTATGAAGACATGGAAAGAATCAAACAGAAAAGATAGAATAGTACCGGGAGGGAGTTCCAGTGAGTACTAAAATTGCCCACATTTAATTTCCAATTGCTTAAAATACGACAACCCCCAAGAGGTAGGAGTAAGATAAAAACTGCATTAAAATGATACAAGGATATGAACAGACCAGTTGAAGGTCATGAGCTATATCCATAGTTAAATATTCTGTTGTTAAAACAAAGCAAGTAACACTCACAGCCTAGACCAAAACATTCTGTAGGTAAACCACCCTTTGTGTGGAATCTAATGATACCTCCTTAAGGGAACTGGAACCTTACTTAGATTTTTAGACTTTTGTTTGAGGTAGAAACTTACCTACTTCCCTATTTCTGAAATACAAGGTCTGGATATTATAGCACCTTTGGACAATAACCTTGAGAGAGCAGAATTCTCTGATCTAAATCTAGGTGGGACCTTTGTTTGAGGTAGAAACACAAACAACCTTAAAGAAATAGAGATAAGTTCCAATTCTCTGACCTTTAATCAAGGTGGAAATAGGCTCACGTGTTTGGGCCTCCACATAAAGGTATGTGCTGCCACTGCCTGACCCTTTTCTCTTTCCCAATCTTATAATTTCTACAACTTTAAAATTCCACTCTGTGATGCTGAAGCTCGCCTTACTTCCTCCCAGCTCTACACTCCATAAACAGCTGCTTCCAGAATCCCTTTATTTCGTAATCACAAGCATCACAAATCTGAATGCATCTCTTGACTGCTCAGGAAACTCACTGTAGTAGGCTGCTGCAGCTAAGTAAATAGTGTCTCTTTTTCTCCTGAGACCCAGCCTCAGATTATGTAGTCATTATTGGTTCCTTCTGAAGATGCCTGGTGTGGGAAGTCCTTCCATCTATGTGTTGCTTTTATTGGTTAATGAATAAATCTGTTTCAGCCGGTGGCTTAGCAGAAATAGAACTAGGTGGGAAAACTAAACTGAGTGCTGGGAGAAAGAGGCAGAGTCAAAGAGAAGCCTTGGAGCCACCAGAGGAGAAAGACACAAGCCGCCAGCCAGATCCTTGTGGGTAGGCCACGAGCCTGAACCTCATGGTAAAATATAAAATAATAGAAATGTGTTAATTTAATATGTAAGAGCTTCCTAGGAATATGCTATAGTGATTGGCCAAGCAGTGATTTGATTAATACAGTTTCTGAAATGGATTATTAAAAATGCTGCAGGATCCCCAGCGGCAGCAGGCAGCAGAAACACTGCAGGTCCCCAAGCAATGGCAGCGGGTCATGTGGTGGCAGGCAGTGGGCCCTGAGAGCAGCCAGTCTCCAAGCTGTGGCTAGTCTTGGGCAGGGAGACATGTGGCAGTAGGCAAGAGACAGAGACATGGATAGGCATGCCATGCAGAGTGAGGGTGGATATTTATTTAGTGGTTATGAAAGGGAGGGGAGAAGGGGAGAAAAGAAGAAGAAGAAGAAGAAGAAGAAGAAGAAGAAGAAGAAGAAGAAGAAGAAGAAGAAGAAGAAGAAGAAGAAGAAGAGAGACAGAGAGGAGAAGGGAGAGACAGAAGCTGCCTCTCTGAGAAGGAGACAGAAAAGAGAGAGAACTCAGGCTGGAAGCTGAAGATCAGCCTGTCTCAGCAGATTGGGGAGGGAGTGGGCGTGGTTTGTCTCTTAAAGAGACAGAACAATCATTAGTTTCTGAGTGACCAGGAAACAAACGAGCAGCCTCCTGGGACAGATATCCTTTCCTAGGATCCATGACCCATTTGTAAGAAGATTCTGCTTTACACTGTCTCAAAAAAAGATCTAGAGGGACACAAGGTGATCAGCGGGTACAAAGTTACAGTTGGATAGGAGCAGTGAGTTCTGCTGTGCTCCTGTACAGATGGGTAGGGGATCTGGGATAACAAATATGGACTGTACACTTGAAATGGCTGCAAGAAAAGATTTTGAATGTTTTCACTATTACGAAAAGATAAATGTTTCAAGAGATATAGATAACTTGATTTAAATACTCCACTATATACACATGCATCGAAACATCAAATGGTATTCCATAAATATGGGAACTTTGAATGATTTTATGTACCCGTTAAAAAAGCAAGCAAACGAATTGGAACTAAAGCCAGGCATGCTGATACATATCTGTGGTTCTACCACTCAAAAGGCAAAGGTAGGAGGGCTGTGAGTTTGAAATCAGCTTGGATATTATGTAGCTAGATAGATTTAGTCTCAAAAATAAATTAAAAAACAAATAAAATGAGATGAAGACATACCCAGACTCTCAAGGTCTTTCTACGCACTACCACCATGCCCTAAATCAACACGCTTTTCACAATTTTTGAGTGTTGGTTTGAATAGAAATGGCCCCCATAGAATGCTTGGTCGATAGGAACTGGCACTATTAGTAGGCTGTTGGAGTAGGTGTGGCCTTGTTGAAGGAAGTCCGGCCTTGTTAGAGGAAGTTTGTCACTGCAGAGGCCAGCTTTGAGGTCTTATATGCTCAAGCTATGCCCTGTGTGGGACAGTTCACTTCCTGTTGTCTGTAGATCAAGTGTGGAACTCTCAGCTCCCTCTTTTGCGCCATGTCTGCCTGTGTGCCACTATGTTTCTTGCCATGATGATAATGGACTAAACCTCTGAAACAGTAAGCCAGTCCCAGTTAAACATTTTCCTTTATAGGAGTTGCTGTGGTCATGTGTTGTGGGATAACCCTTTTCTACACTGTAAAGTTGCATCTCTGCCTAAGGCATCTTTTGATTGGTTTAATGAAAAGCTAAATGGCCAATAGCTAGGCAGGGGAGAACAGGCAGAACTTCTGGGGATAGAGAGAAGAACTCAGGGTTAAAATCTAGGCAGAGGGTTCACCAGCAAGACACTGAGGAGTCGGACATACAGAATGGTGAGGTAAAAAGCCATGTGGCAGAATGTAGGTTAATAGAAACAAGTTAATTTAAGTTCTACAGCTAGTTGGAAACAAGTCTAAACTAAAAGCCAAGTTTTAATAGTTAATAATAAGTCTCCTTGTCGTTATTGAGGAGCTGGCAGTCCTAAAGAAAGTCAGACAGAAAGTCTTACTACGGTGCCTTTTCACAGCAATAAAACCCTAACTAGGACAGATCCTAATATCATTTTGTAACAAGTGGCACCTTCCATAAATTTTGACTGATCGATACAGCTTTCTTATTATCTACTGAAAAGACAGTAAGTTAGAGCCAGGAAGGATGAGACTTTAAATCCACATAGAGCTGAGGGGCAGAAACAAGGCAACTACAGAAATATTCACAATGGTCAGCAGTTAAGAAGGAGCTCGCAGATGCTTTGCGTGTCTCCCAGGCAGGATAGAAATACCTGCAATGGTCAGCAGTTAAGAAGGTGCCCGCAGATGCTTTGCGTGTCTCGCAGGTATGCTGGTGCTAAATCACTGTACTTCCCCACCACAGTTTATAGATGAAAGAACCGAAAGCAAGAGATCCAATAACCCATTCTGTGCAGTCTGAGCGGACTGTGGTGGGCTGGAGCAAACAGCCAGCTGAGGGGCAGAGAACCCAAGAGTGGTTTTGGATTTTGGACCTCATTTGCTTCTCAAAGAACAAATGACAGAAACTCCCTAAGTTTTAGCTTTCCCATCTATAAAACTATTGGGTTATTTTTTTTCCTCCGAGTGGATGTAAAGATGAAATGACATAATAAGGCTTTTTGTAGGTATTGAGGCCGTATAAAATATTATTGCCGTGAGTTGTAGAACTGGAAATAGAATTCAAATCCAACACTGAGGGCCTCATCCATCATTTTTAAAGTGAAACATTTTCTAACTTTCTCCCTATGATTGAGGCAATTCACTCACTTGCATAGTTACAGTAGGATATAAATATCAACCGTGGCATATGTGTGCTGTTTACTTGAAACCCGTGACTGCTCCTCACCTGTTTGAGTTATATATAGAAAAGCAAGACAGACGCTCTCACGACAAAACTTCCTTGGCAAATTCTCACACTAACATAGGATAAGAATTTTGTCTGACATTTTTTAATACCGTGTTGCGTTTCCAGTATGTTTATTCTGGCTTCTTCCTTAGAAGGGGCAGCATTGAAACAGAAGTTGAGCAGTTACGAGGAGAAATAAATACCAGGAACTTTGTAATGAAAAACTAGCAAACACATCCGTGAGGCACTTCACGTTGGCCTTCCAGTGATAACATCGGTATAGGAGTGTGTCGCTGTTATGATGGTCTGCGAAGTGGGTGACTGTGTTTCCTGGTTTTCTTTCTCGTCGTTGCTGCGTGCAGCCACAAGACTAAAAGACAAAGCAATCGCGAACAGCTTTTGTCTTCCTCGGTGCCCCCTTCCAGATTCCTTCCTCTTTAGCGTGGATTAGAAGAGTGGGGACACCAGGCCCCCAGGCTTTCATGTTATCTGTGAAGATACTGGGGGACCCTTGAGATGGTGGGGAGAGCTCTTCTAACCAGGCTGTACCTCTCAGCTTCTAGCAGAGCCTAGAAAACTTGTTCCTCTCAACATCGGCTCAGGGACCTTAGCACTCGGGAATAACCTATTCCCAAGCCCCTCCCCCATGTGTTGGTGGACCTCACTTCCCTGTGTCCCTTGCCTCCACCCTTACTAACAACCTCACCATGGCCAGCTTTGCTCCAGGAGACTAGCAGATGTCCTTCTGGTGCTGTCTGCCTCACAATCTGTCTGAGTCCTCCCTCCCTTCCTCCCTCCCTCCCTCCCTCCCTCCCTCCCTCCTCCCTCCCACCCTCCCTTCCTCCCTCCCCATTGTTGGGGACCACTTAAGCAGCCCTCCCTATTCAGACCTAACTCTGCTGCCAGGGATCTGTTCCTAAGCCCCGCCCTTACCTTGCTGGTTTTTCCTTGGCATGAATAGTAACTTTCTACCCCATGGAGCATCCAGCTCATCCCTCTTCTTGTCACACTGGGCGCTCTTCCAGGATGAAAACTAGAAGGACTGAGGGGTGGCTGCTGTGGTACTGACACCCATTACTCTCACTCACCAGGGCTCAGAAAATCCCGAAGCAATCTCAGATCAGCTTGATCCCCTCAGGAGAAACTCTATTCTTTGGCTGTTATGGCTCTTGAATTGATGGTTCTAGCTCTCCCTGATTCAGCTAACAGAGGGATGAGTGCCCTCCTCTAGAAACAATGCCACTTCTACACTAACAAATCCAAACTGCTTCAAGAAGGTACCTGAGACTTAGGGACCTAGCTCAAAAAATAAATAAATAAATAAATAAATAAATAAATAAATAAATAAATAAATAAATAAATAAAATAAATCATTAACAGATTTCCTCTGCCAGACAGTCTCTCGGTTCCCTCCCATTCTGGCTCTTCCCACAATCATGTTTCTCCTTGCAATTCTCATCCTCAGTTTACCCAGCTTTTAGACATTTAACTGTAGCATGAATATTTAAAACCCAGAGACAGATACTAGGGTTCAAGTTGAAGATCAGAAAAGCCAAACAGCCAAGCCACTAGAAAAGTCTTACCTCTACCAAGGCTAGGTGACTGCATACTGAGCCCTCAGCCTCTGTCTCCTCCTGTCTTATATTCCACTTTGGTGCTGTGATTAAAGGTGTAGGCCACCACCACCTGGATCTGTGTCTGCATTGATCTTGTGTAGCCCAGGGTGGCCTTGAATTCGGAGGTCCAACTGCCTGTTTCCAAAATCCTGGGATTAAAGGTATGTGACCCCGATGCCTGGCCTCTAGTGGCTTAGTTTTACCTTCTGATCTTCAGGCAAGCTTTACTTATTAAAACATAAATAAAATACCACCATATTCGACATAAACTCCTCTTGGAATGCATCACTGCCGTCACTTGGTCCAGCCCACAGGATGAAGCAGAAGCAATCCTCTCAGAGTCACTCCAGGCACCTGAACTTCCAAAGGATGCATTTTCTTCCAGCCAGCCAGAAAACAATGCCCCTCCCCGCCCCCAGTGTCTGTAATAAAACCAAAACCAGGGCGATAAAAACAAGCCCCAAGGCAGCAAGAAACTTGCTGCTGCAGAAATTCTGGGAAACAGCCAAACCCCATCCCATCCCATGCCCTGGGACCTAGGGGTTAGCTTACTTATAACAATTTGCTCTCCAGGTAATTATTCTGGCCATGTTGAAAGTGGGCACTCACTCCCAGGAGAAGGTATGAATATATTCATTGGAGCTCTACGCTTATGACCCCTGCTCCTCCTGCTACCCTCCCGAAACTGAACTACCCACACTAATATAGTGAGGAATTCAATACCAATATAACCTGGTGGGAACAGACCATAGCAGGTGGTTATGAGAAATCCAAACATCAGTTTGTTACATAAAAGTAGGCTAATGTCTTTCTTTCTCCTTTCATTAACACATTCATACAATTTTGTAATACTCAGAAATTCCAATATATAGTTACCACACAATTTGTTATTCCATCCTGAAACATGTACTCAAAGCTTTGAATACCTAAAAATTGATGTTTATGATAACATTTTGAATTGTAAGCAGATGTAGAAACAATGAAAATACTGGTCCATGGATGGATAAATGAAATGTGGCATGTTCATATAATGAGATATTATCATATAAAAAGACGTTACAACATAGGTAAATCTTGAAAACACTGTGCTGGGTAAAGGGAGTCAGGTAAATGGTCACATAACTTTTGATGCTTCTCCATGGAATATTCAGAACAGTTATATCCATAGAGGCAGGAAGCTGACAATGGTTGTCCACACGTAGGGAGGGAAAGTAGGAAATGGGGAGTTCTTAATGAATCTGTGGTCCCCTTTGGAAGTTGTAGTGATGTTATGTTTGTAATCCAACAAATAAAGCTTGCCTGAAGGTCAGAGAGCAGAGCTACATCACTAAGTCTTAGAGGCCAGATGGTGGTGGCACAAACCTTTGATTTCAGCACTTGAGAAACAGAGGCAGGTAGATCTCTGTGAGATCAAGGCCACCCTGGGCTATACGAGATTGAGTCTGTCTAAAAGAGAAACAGAGCTCACACAAAGGTGATCACATGTCTTTAATCCCAGTACTAGGGAGGTGGTGATATGGCTGGGAGGAGAGAGGAATATAAGGCAGGAGGAGACAGGAGCTCAGATGCAGTCTGGGGATTCAGTCAGAGATGCAGTCTCTTTCTTAGAGCTTTCTGTCTGAGGATTCGTAGAGACAGGATCGCCCATCTTGTCTGAGCATTGGTAGAGGGAAGAACTCTCTAGGTTGGCTGCTCTGCTTCTCCCATCCTTCAGCTTTCTCCCCAGGTTTAATTATTAGAACAATTAGAATTTGCACTATAGGGAGTGACGAAAATGTTTGGGGACTAGATAGAGGTGACAGTTCTGCAGTAATATGAGTGTCTTAAATACCATTTGCATACTTTAACAAGGCTAATTTTATTTCACTAAGAAAAGGATTTCATTTCCGTAAGAAAAGCCAAAATCAAAACTAAATCTACCGATCTGGAAAAACAGAACTCTGTTTGTACCAGGGCCAGAAAGGCTAGTCTTCTAGGAAATAAGCCACAAGTGGGATCTTTGACCAGACTATTAGGTTCCAAAAATCCTGTACAAAGTTTTTCAGTGAAAGCTGATGCCAAGATTGTATAGGACAGTTGATCATAAATGCCTCCCTCAATCAAATTTTCAGAGACATGGAGTTAAGTAAATTTGAGATTGTATTCCCTATCAAGTATCTGGGTGCAGCAAAGATACAGCTTCATGCTTTAACACTCAGCCAGCCCGGAAGCTGGGGTAATATTCATCTGGAAAATAAGGGGCAAGTCACAAATGATGGCAAGTCAGTGACAGGCTGGGGCTGGGGTTGTTCTCCTGAGCAAGTGTCAGTCTGCTTAAACACCAAAACTGAAGGGAATTACAACCCTATTAGTTCCCTACGATAAATCACACTCTCAGCGCCCACAAAGAAAGGGTTTTGTTGTTGTGTTGTAGACCAAATGAGATCATGCTTACAAAACTTCTCGTAAAACATAAATTTGCATATTAGTATAATGGTCATGTTTTATTCATGTGTGGCAGTAACCAACATGTAAATACCATACTTGGATGTCATTTTCATATACTATGTATTATTCATTGTTCTCATAAGAATTTCTTAAGTATTCGTTGTTTGCTAAGTAGGGAAGGCAATATGTCAACATTTTAAAAGAATAATACATTGAGATTATGAGAGCCTAAGATTTGTGCTTGGGTGTATAGCTTGGAGACGGAGACCGAAATTTAGTTCCTGGTTCATTCAAAAACCCAAAGTCCTGAAATGGCCAAGATCTGTGGTTGATCTGCATTAAGTCACAATGTGATTACTATCTAGGGCAAACTTTGAACAAGTCTATTTCTGTCTGTGTAGAAGAGTTTTGATTGTTTTTACATGGAATTACCAGGAATCATACTACTAACATAGGCAGGCACAATGACTGTCTTCGCATTACATTTACTGAGTGCACATTGTGCGTTAGGCCCGGCACTAAGTATCACGTGGACAATTAACCCCTAAGATAGTCATCCGTGGAGGATTTTGTATGTACAGAAAGGACTCAGAAACATTGATTTATCCAAAGTTAGAGAAGAAAATAAAAGTCGCCTAGCAATGCTTGCAGGAGTATATTTTAGAGTTCATGAGAGTTGAGGTAGGCTCAGTAGATATTGTATTAGTTACTTTACACAATACTCAACCAAAATGTCTGACCATAGGAACTTAAGGAAGGGTTTATTTAGGCTTATAGTTTGAGGCCAAAGTTCATGGCAGCCAAGGAATGAAGCCGAAGCCAGAGGCAGCCACTAGGCCAGGGAGTACATAGCACCGGTCGCTACTGTGGCCAGGTAGCAGAAAGTATGGATGTTTTGTGCTGAGTTCACTTTCTCCTTATTCTCCAGTCTAGTATTCCAGGCCATCGAATGGGCCCACTTTGAGTTAAGGAGGGTCTTCTCACATCAGTTAACCAAACCTAGATAATCCCTTACAGCGTGTTTGTTTAGATCCAGACAGGTTGACGCTGCTAATCAGCACAGATCCTGGGGTTCCGAGAGGATAATTATGTTGAACTAAGATAAAAAAGTAGTAGAAAAGACAGAGCCAATATCCAGTTCTATATAACACCAAAGCACAGATGAACTACTTTGCTATAGAGGCCCAGTAGGTTTGTGATAATTTGATTTCCAATCCAAAAGTTAAGGTAATAAATTTGGATCATTCTAACTATAATATAGTGTCAGATACCTTTCCAGTCATAGATTCAGGTCCACTTGTGACACTTAAAGTCTCAGGGATAAAGAAAAGAAGGAAGTAGCCTTTCATATGGAAGCTTTATTTGAAGACAAGGCAAGATTTGCTAGAAATCAAGAATTGAGGTTAATATGTATTTTTTTTTCATACTTTTTTCTACTGTGGAATGCTGGGTATTAAAA
The DNA here is from genome assembly GCF_950005125.1 of Chionomys nivalis. NCBI lineage: Eukaryota > Metazoa > Chordata > Mammalia > Rodentia > Cricetidae > Chionomys > Chionomys nivalis. The sequence goes on from NC_080110.1 coordinate 35,805,353, forward strand.
AGCTAGTATCTCTGTTTCTGACTAACCTATTTCATAGAGATACTTTTTAAGGAAGAGCAACCCAGATAAAAGCTGCTGTAATGTTTCATACATAGAGCTAGAATTGTCTACCAGTTTCTAGGGCTTAAGTACTTAAAAAAAAATTAGCTATGTTAGGATTTGAGAAAAGGGAGGTACTCTTTACTAAAATTGGTTTTTTGGGGGGGGAAAGTTTGTCACCTTACCAGGCATCTTTCCCCCAAATATTAATCTTATTCTATTATAGTCTGCAGCTCACTACCTAATACAACAAATGTGTACTGTGCTTCTAGTGTTGAAAACAATAGACGCAAACTTCCTCTGTAGACGAGCTTACAGCCAAAGGGGGCAATAAAATATTTCAAAACAAATAAAAATGTTTATTAATTAATGTTTGGATAGGTGCGAGGAGAGCAGTAGAATGGTGAGCTTGTCTTTCTTCAGCCAAAATGAATCAGACGATAGATAGGCTCTTTGATTTCTCCACGACTTTTTAAGGTCATCACCATGCTCAGAAAAAGAAAAACACTTTTAAAAAGTTAATTACGTGTGTGCACACATCTACAGAGTAGTTACGACTTTTGAAAACTGTCTTGTGAACGATCTATTCCATTTCTTCCGAAAGAAGTCTATGAAAGTCACTTACAAAATGAAAAGGGAACCTAGAGTCAGGCAGCAAAACTGCCAAGCCGGGGTCTCTCGTCTCTCCTCTCGGTGTGGTTGCAGCAGGGATCCGAACTAGAGGAGCGTCGTCCGCCGTGAACTTCAGGGCGGACGTCCTCGGCACGCCCGCTGCCCGGTGGCGGGACCCCGGGGAAGAGGTCAAGGTGTGGCTGTCAGAGTGGCGGCCGGCGGGTGGCTGTGGAAGCCCGGGGCGCGGGGCGGCGACAGCGGGGACACGCCGGCGCCCGAGGTTGGCGCGGCGGGCCGGGCCGGGCGAGCCGCTGCCGCCGGCGCTCAGGTGGCGCTTTCCCGCTCAGGTGAGCTCCTCCCGCGCCTCCCATTGGCCGAGGCGCCCGTGGCGCTGGCAGGGCGACGCAGCCCGGTCTAGTTCAGGGTCTAGGGCGGCGCGTCACTTCCGGTAGCGCGGAGCTTGTAAAACACCCTGGAGAGAAAATGGCGGCGGCGACGGCGGCGGCCTCGGCGCCCCAGCAGCTTTCGGATGAAGAGCTTTTCAGCCAGCTCCGCCGTTACGGGCTGTCTCCGGGCCCGGTGACGGAGAGCACGCGGCCGGTCTACCTCAAGAAGCTGAAGAAGCTTCGCGAGGAGGAGCAGCAGCAGCAGCACCGGGCGGGGGGCCGCGGCACCAAGACGCGGAACAGCAATAACAATAACACGGCGGCCGCCACGGTCGCGGTCGCGGGGTCGGCGGCGGCGGCGGCGGGCGTGGGGGTCCGGCCCGGCCCGGGCGACCTGTCGTACTCACGGACCCCTGCGGGCCTCGGCGCCCTGGGAGGACCCGGGGGCGCGGCGGGCGTCCCCGCGGCGGCGGGCAGCAAAGTGCTGCTGGGCTTCAGCTCGGACGAGTCGGACGCGGAGGCCAGTCCGCGGGAGCAGGCCGGCGGCGGCGGGGGCGGGGGCGGCGGGGCCGGCGCGCGGAGGGACCGGGCTGCGCTCCAGTACCGCGGGCTCCGAGCGCCGCAGGCGCCCCTGGCCGCCAGCGAGCTGACTAACAGCGGCCACCCGGCCGAGCGCAGGAAGCCGCACTCGTGGTGGGGGGCGCGGAGGCCCGGCGCGTCCGAGCCGCAGCCGCCGTCGGGCAACGACGGCGCCGCGGAGGACGTGGACGAGGAGGCGGGCGACGGCGGCGACGAGAGGGATCCCGAGGCCGACGAGCCGCTGTGGGCCGGCAGAGCGGTGAACGGCAGCCGGCTCCTCCCGTACAGCTGCCGGGAGCACTACTCGGACTCGGAGGAGGAGGACGACGGCGACGTGGCCTCCGGCAGACAGGTATTAAAGGACGACTCCCTTGCCCGGCATCGACCCAGACGGAGCCATAGTAAGCCTTTCTCGGCGGTGACGGCTAAATCTGGCGGCAGCCGGCAGGAGACCTCGGTTCAGGGAGGGGGAGGACAGGCGATGAATGACAGGGCGGCGGCCGCCGGGAGTCTAGACAGGAGCCGAACCCTCGAGGAGGCGGCGGCCGAGCCGGGAGGAGGGTGCGACCCAGTGGACTCCAGCCCCATCCCTCGATTCCGGGCCGGCGCGAAGAAGCTGGCTCCGCTCCTGGCCCCGCCGATCCCCGACATGGACTCAACTTTGGAGTCACCCACAGGTTCCCTTCTCAAAACCAACAATCACATAGGCGGTGGGGCCTTCGGGGTGGAGTCCCCCAGGGTCTACGCCAACAGCCTCCCTCCCAGTGCGGCCGCTGCCGCCCCTCCGTCACTCAGGATCAACCACGCCAATCATACCGGCTCCAATCACACCTACCTGAAAAACGCATATGGCAAGCCGAAGCTCTGCGAGCCCGAGGAGGAACTTCTTCAGCAGTTCAAACGGGAAGAGGTGTCTCCGACGGGGAGCTTCAGTGCGCACTACTTGTCCATGTTTCTCCTGACTGCTGCCTGCTTATTTTTCCTAATACTGGGACTGACTTACCTAGGAATGAGAGGGACGGGCGCACCCGAGGATGGAGGACTCCGTAAGTATTAAGTGAACTCTGAGGGCCCCGATTGTCAAATGCAACGTTGCTAGTGGTGACTTTACCTGCAAGAAATTTGTTTAACACCGAAAAAAAACCACAGAATGCATGCATCGTCTTTCTGTTGAGAAGGAACAGTATTACCAATAGCAGAATGATATCTTAGGATTGGTTTTTAAGTTTTTCTGCATGGTGTATTGTTAAATTCAAAACAGCTTACCGAAGAAGAAAACAATACTAGTAAGAGGCACTTGAGTGTCTTAGTTTTTAGTAACTGCAGATGTCGTTTGCTCACGAGGTTTGAAGTGTTACCATTTTTAAGCGGTGCCATACACGCAGTGTTTGCTATTTAAAATGCGTTATATTTGAAGAGAGTAATGTACAGTTTCTTGGAATTCTGGTACACACAATATAGGTAGGTCTGTAGTTGAGAAGGCAGCAGGACACACCTCTTAATTCACTTCTCAGTCGTGAGTGGAACTTGGAGTCAGATTTCCTTGGTAGGCAGGTGTGTGCATTCATTACGCCAGTCTTCCTCTGGACTGAGTCATCTAGACACAACGCTAGTAGGTCACTAGACTGCATGGTCAAAGGGGGCTGTTTGAGGTAGACCTGAAGCTGGAAAAAACAAAGTAGCATTGTAGAGAGACTGCTAGACATTCTGGGCAGGGATCACAAGAAGGGGAAAGGACTTGAATGCGGCAGGAGACTTGCTGTAGTTACTATGGTAGGAACCTCCTTTGCTAATCTAGATAACCATGCTAATATTGACTAGGATGATATTATTAAGATTGGATGTAAATTAGTGTATAATGGACTGTTAGGTTTCTCGTTTACCCTGACGATTTTCTCCTAATACGAATTTAGAGTATATGATTTGTATTTATAAAGCTGACTTACTCTATATTTTATCTCACAATAGTGGGATGGATGTAGTTAGCAGACTCAGTAGTGTGAGCTTTGATTTCGGTATAACCAAGTCCAAGGTTTAAATACATAAATGACCACAATACTGTTGAATTATAGGCTTGCAAGAGCAGTCCTTGCTTGCTTTAATTGGCTCTCTGGGAGCTAGAGTGATGTACTGTGTCCTGCCTTAAATATTTGAGAGGGGAAAAAATTGCATTCTAGAAATCAAACTCAGAAGTTAAATGACATTACCTGTCATTAGTCGCTTTTTTTGCATGTTTGTTTTTCTGGCCCCAAGTGTCTTCCCTGGTCTTCCCAACAACTCTGAGAGAAAGCTGTTTCTATGAGTTGATTTTAGATTTTTATCTAACTACGAAGCCCATATTTTTAACATTTTGTGTGATATCTGTAGATCGTGTTATAGATAAGAGGGTACCTTTATTGTTCGTAAGAAAATAATAGAACATTTGGTAGGAATTGATATGGAATTACTGATGAGACAGATTATTAAAGGTCACTTTCATATCTTTCCACCACTTAAGGTGATGAATGAGTATTCTGTCAGGCACTAAAATTTTGAGTTGGAAAGGAATGCTGGGGCTCTTCTTTTCTCTCCCCTCCCCTCCCCTCCCCTCCCCTCTTCTTTCCTCTCCTCTCTTCTTCTTTTCCTTTCTTTTCTTTCCATGAAGAAAATGGTCCATGGATGTCCTGGATAGAAAACTAAGGGTAAGTAGTTGAGATGATCGAGGACTTGGCTGGAAGAGCCTCATTCTTACATGCTAACGGATAGAAATATCTGCCAACTTTGTAGCTGTGAGGATCAACTGAGATAATTTATTAAGCGTGAGATATTTATTAGAAGTTCAGATGAAGTTTGCCGTATTTTTGGTAAATTACAGTGTATATATAAGAAGGTTATTAATGTGAATTATGTTTGCTGTGTTTTCTAATCTATTTAACATTATCAATTCCGTTGGCTCTACCTTGAAGCAGTTGATGCAGAAGTACAATGAATCCCCTGTGTAATTGCCATGCTGTAAAGCGTGGCAGAAAGAAGCCCTGCTAGTTCCGTTAGTGTGGTCACTTTAAGGCATTAGGGTTTTCAGACTGAACGTTTTCACTCTCTGTATTCTGAATCTTTTGTCTATTTCATTGTTTAGCCATAGCGTTCATTGGTCAAATAGTGTAAATTTTACTAAATAAGTAATAGTTTGACCAGAAGATTGTAGGATTATACTTGACTGTAAGCTTTTATTAGTTATCATTTTAATTACACAATGTGTAATGGTCTTTTAAATTTTTTTAAGTAAAAAGTTCTTAATTATTTTGGTCTTTGCAATTTTTCATTAGTATTTTACTTATTTAAATTACTTTTACTCATTAAATTTCTGAGTTTGCTTTCATGTCTATAGAGTTAGAGGTCAGCTAAGATGATCTAAGCTTTACCAATTCCCAGGATTAACATTTTAACTTTAAATACTATCAGAACGACTCACACATTAGCCTGCAGTAAAATTGTCCTACACATGATTAAATCATGACATCACACTAAAAGAAAAGAGAAAACAGAATAGATTACCTATTGTAGATTCATGGTTATTATTTACAAATCATTCTTCAACAACAAAAGACATTTTTGTAGACAAGAAGAGTGTAATTATATATCCCTTTCTAATTTTGCGGAACTTCCTGTTCACTTATAACAGAAATAGTAGCTCCTTCCAGAACTTTCTTTATATTTTTCGTATAAATATAGGTGTGTTGATTTTCATCCAGACAGTATGTGTAAGTTTTCCTTTAAGTGTCTACCATGCCAATAACTTTTTTTTAAAATATTTATTTATTTATTATGTGTACAGCATTCCTTCCATGTGTGCCTGCAAGCCAGAAGGGGGCGCCAGGTCTCATTATAGATGGCTGTGAGCCACCATGTGGTTGCTGGGAATTGAACTCAGGACCTCTGGAAGAGCAGTCAGTTCTCTTAACCACTGAGCCATCTCTCCAGCCCCCCCATGCCAATAACTTTACAACAAAGAGGAGTGTTGAACAATATGTGGGTACGAGGCAGACGAAATCACCTTCAGAGCCTACGTACCAGAGAGAAAGGTGAAAAATAATTGAAAAATAAGCATTTTAGTCTTGTGTTAGGTTTTGCTGGCCTTTAGTACACGGACACACTAGTATCTTTGGCGAGCTGGGGTGGGGGTGGGGAGTGTGATACTGCAGACAGGTTCTGGAGGTTCTCCATTGACAAGAAGCGCTCTTTGGCAGATAAACAAGCTGTGTGTTGAGGGGTCAGAAAGAATGACCGGTGTTGCTGGACTGTGAGTGAGAGGTAATGGCACACAAGGAAGTCAGTTTTGGCATAGGTGAAGTCATCATGAAAGAGTCTGGATTTTAAGTGACATTCTGTGTATATTAAGCAGCTTGTATTTCCATTTAACATTATGTCATAGGTATCTTTTCCATGAGCTGATTTAAGTGTAAAGCTGTATTTTAAACACTGCTCTCAACACAGGTCTTTCTCTCATTCCGTTAAGTGTTAAAGTCTGTGCTATTCTAAAAATGCTCGTGTCTCTATTCTCTAGCTGCTGCTCTCTTCTCAGCACGGCATTCATTCTTTCCTTCCTGCTAGTCATTTAGTCAGCGGTGGACTGTCACCAGTCTGCCTGCAGTCGCCAGTCAACCAGCTGCTCTCCTTTGGCTCACTCAGTGGGGTGGGGGTGGGGGGATTCCTCGGCTGTGTGCTCCTGCAGACTTGCACCCTGCCTCGTCTTCTAGTTTTCACACTTGCGTTTGCCCCTGCTGTAAATAGTTTATCTTGAGTGCCATCCTTTATACATATTTCCTAGGGTGTTTATCCATTCTCGGGTACTACCTCTTAGTTTGTATTCTTTCATAAACGTCCCTTCTGTATGTTGATTACACATCTTTTGGACATCCCAAGTACCAGCACCATCTGGCATTTTCTGTGCTGTTACCTTGGTTTTGCCCTCTGGTTACTGTTGTGATACTGGTGCTTCCACGTGTGTCCAGAGCCCAAGAGAGAAACTTGGGTTTGTAGATTCCTTCCTGTCCTTCTTACTACCTTCTTCCCTGATTAGTTTGGATGTCTGGTAATTGTAGTTTCTATGCATCTTTTCAATCTTTTTGTTGTTTTGAGACAGGGTTTCACTGTGTAGCCCTGGCTGTCCTGGGACTTGCTCTGTGAACCAGACTGGCCTTGAATTTAAGAGATCCACCTGCTTCAGCCTCCGAGTGCTGGGATTAAAGGCCTACTCCACCACTGCCTGGCTCAATCTTTGTTCCTATCACTTCTGCTTCTAGGCAGTAGCCCTCACAGTCTATTTCTGTGCTAGAGCGGTATTCCTAAAGCATCCATGCAAGTTAGTCTCTTGTTTAAACTCACTTGGTGGCTTTCTCTTAGCTACTGGCCCAATTTAAATTCGGTTAAACTGTCCTGAGATTCTGCTTGTTCTTCCTAGCTTGATGGACTACTAGTCATTGAGTACGGAATGACATTTTATACCATCGGACATACTATTCTTTTCTTCTCCCGCTTATTCTTAGAAGTGTGTTTTGTGAGCATTTCATCCTGCTTATCCAAGTTTGGATCATCGCTTTGTGCTTGGATAGGGGTTTCTTCATAGCATTTATTACACTGTATGATTGTGTGAGTCTACCATGGCAGGCAGTTTATACCTTCTTAGGTCAATCTTCCTGTAGGCCAGGTACAGGTTTTATTATTTAGTTCTGGATTTGAATTTCAGTTCTCTGTTCTGTGACTTTACGCATTGTCTTTTGTTAAAAAATGAGGGTGTTTGATACCTCCCTGGAGGTGGCTTTAAGTACATTTATAATAATGTATAATATATGTCAGATGTTTAGTGTTATTGAGGAAGATAGAAATTATTGTAGTATCCTTGGCACAAATTTGTGACCCAATAAATTTTGAATAAGTGATCACATATAAAGTCCCCAGCACAGGCCCTTTATATGTGTAGGTTTGACATCTGTAGATTTAACCACAAATGTTCATCAGAAATTTACATCTAAACATGTACTTTGTTATTGCCTAAACAGGATGGTACAGTGACTGTTTATATAGCAATTAACATAAATTTATGTCATAATTATATTCATGTACTTTCTGTGTATGGATATTATATAAACATGTCTTTGTTATTGCCTAATGGTATGGTACAATGACTGTTTATATAGTAATTGCTATAAATTTATGTCTTAATTTATATTCCATTATTTATATAGTAGTATGCACTAAAAGGAATGTAGAGATGTGGAGTACAGAGTGGATGAATGAAAGGTATATATAAATACTATGCCCTTTTACGTGACCCCATTCTTCATGCAAACTGATGAACTACTTTAAACACACACTGATGAGCTCATTGTATATTAAGTTTGTTACTCCCATATTAAAGACGCCATCCCACAGGAACTTGAACTCCATCAGCCCAGTCATAGGAATTGGTTAGGAAACAGGTAATATGTGACAAGCCCAGTTCTTTACCCGTGAGGATAGAAGAAGCTTGCAGTCCAAGGTAGGATGTAGTTCAGTAGGTCAAGCAGTGGAAATCCACGGAGGATTCAGCACAGAGAGTGGACATGGTCAGCTGTTTTTCAGGGCTAAGCAGGCAGGTAAAGGAGTGACAGAAGCGCCTAGCATGAGTTCTATGAAACAGGCTGATAACTGGGGACTGATAGGGCTTAGGATAATTGTTTTGAAGAGAGAAACATGCTTATTGATTATTCTCTTTACATAGTCAGAATCAAGAGGGAGGTTGTGACCATGAGCCTGAGTGCTTTAGGAATACTGGTGCCATAGAGAAGAATTAGAGATGCAGAAGAGGGCTCTTGTTTGGGAAAGCGGTACAGAGGAAATGCCTGGAACTGCCCTTTGGGTTACCGTGGAGCACTGGGATACAGATAAGAGACTGGTGCTACCTAAGAGGAAAAAGGACTGTTCGCTGAGGGACTAGCTCCCTTCCCATACTGCCTTTCTAAACCACAAGACCAAGTGTTACCAGCAAGTGCCCCACTTTGTGGGCTTAGTTTAAGAAATATTTTTATCCTTAGAGGAATACAGACTAGCCAAGTCTAGAAATTATTACCTAGCATTGACTTGGGGTTCAAACTTGACAAAAATACTTATTACAGTTATTTGTGAAGAATGAAACCAGGGTGTCTGTTGGTTCTCAAATTTTTAAGAGTTGATTACTTAATAAGATACTTTTTTATACCTCCTAAGAATATTTCTGTAAATTGCAGATGTTTGAATATGCCAGTTTGATGATTTTAGAAATAAAAATCTACTCTGAGAATGTCTTTCTTTTAAAAATTATCTGTAGAATAATTTAAAATTAGAAATTGTCAGTGAGAACTTGTTATCCCCATGGAAGTGAGTGGTTTGAGGAAACTCTCACGGAGAGAACCTGTGTGTGCAAATTGACACTTTAGCTAGCTTTTAAACTACAGAGAAGTTAGCCACTAATCCTCAGCATCCTCATTGTGAAACAGTCCAAAGCGGGAATAACAAAATAATGCATGTCAAGCGAGGCTTGGTATGTGGCTTTAGTGATAAGAGCACTTAGCCCTATGTGTGCGGTGTTTCATGCATGAATCCTCACTCTGTAGGTGCTTCCCACTGTAGAGGTGGACAGACAGGGAAGGGTGAAGGAACTTGCTCAGGGTCATGGAGCAGTCCTGGATGGGCAGGATTTGAGTGTGTAGTAGCTATCAGTCACCATGCTAGATTGCCTTTATGTGTGTAAATATGTACTATTCAGTCCATCTTGTTTGTGACCGTTATCCAGAAAACTGAAGAGTTGTGGGTGGGTTAAGCAGATTAGTGTGTGAAATCCAAGATCTGCTAAAAATAATCTATGGAAAGAAAGTACAAAATTATACTCAACTATTAGGGATTGTGTGGAACCATTTATTCTCACTTCAGATTTTAGATTAATTCATAGATAATGTGGGGAAGAGCTATCTGCTGTAATACAAACTGTATATAAAGCTATAAGATTTATAAAACTGGTGGGAAAGTTGTGGTCTTACGTAAATCACCAGTATAAAACTAATTGTTTTATAGGGGTTATCTTTAAGTGGCAAAGTGTTTTAGATACATAATAGAGGTGAGTTTTTTGTTTGCTTAAACTTTGTGTTCATTTATTTTTGTTTGTTTCGTGGAAAAGAGATGTTCAACAGCGGTGGTTCTCAACTTGGGGTCACGTGTCAGATATCCTGCATATCAGATATTTGCATTACAGTTCATAACAGTAGCAGAACTACAGTTGTGAAGTAGGATAGAAATACTTTTATGGTAGGGGATCTTGACAACATGAACTGTATTTACATAGTGGGGGGCGTTCTCAGCATTAGGAAGGTTGGGAATCACTAGTCTCTAGTGTTGGTATATAGACTTTAAAAATTATGAGTTTTTATGAGTCCTCAGAGTTGTAAGGACTTAGTGTTTGCTTACTATGCAACAGTGTTTGGGTTTGCATATTGTAATTTTTGAAACATAACTTTAAAAACCATTTTCTGCACATTTGAGTGTCTTATGGCAAAGCTTACCACAACATGTTCTTTGTATAAAGGGGGAGCTGGAGAATCCCAGGGCTAAGGGTTAGTGTGGTTGTTTTTCCTTCCACCTGGCTTTGGGCCACCATCTATAAGTCACACAATTTTAATGGAGATATTATTTCATGCAAATTTTTAGAAGTAAGGTTTTTTGGGAAGAAACATGGAGAATAAATGTGCCCCAAATGAAAATGTTATAAATATGAACATTTACTGCTAAGTTCAAGATGTTCTAGAGTATTCTTATGCTTATGACAAAATGTCTTGTTTTTAGAATTACCATTTGAATTGTCCCTTCTTTTAGATTTAAAGACTTAGTTGATAAAAGGAAGCATTAGGAACTTTCTGTGTGAACCCCTTAATCTTTGTGAGAGTAGTTACCTCTGTGCCTGTGAGAAAATGAGGTGCAGAAGAAAGGAGCAAAGGTCATGGTCAGGGCCCCACAGCTCCTGCTGGCTGAGCCGCTGCTCACTGCCTCACTGTTGGGCAGCAGTGGTCGCTGGTGCCCGGCTGCACCTTGTGCTTGGGTAAGGAAGTTACTTAGAACCCTTGAGCCTTGGTTTTATATCTGTCAATTGAAAGCATAGTAAAATAAGCCTTATGTCCAGCCTGTGACTTGTTTTTAGGGGATTTTACCTAAGTGAAATAAACAAAGCTGAGATGATCTAAACTGTACTTCTAATAGTGTAAGTTAGGTTCTCCAGCTGTAGTAGGGTAATTTAAGAAACATTGCTTAAGCTCAATGGCATGGTTTGCTAATAATGTTAATAAGTAATGAAAATTTGTTAAATTTATACTCCTTATCAGTGCTTTTAAACTTGTCTCTTACTCTGTCTGAGTAGATAAAAGGGAGCTATTGTCTCATAACACCTAATTAGTGTCTACCTTATTTCCCAGACTGAAGAACCTTTTATTTTTATAATTATATTATTGTGATACATCATAAAATATACTGGAAGCTAGGTTTTAACGGTGCTGAGCACTAGAAGGTAGATTTGCAAGTCAGATATATGGTACATTAAAGTAAAATGTAGAACTGAATTTGAGGTTGAAAATGTATTTAAAAATGTAGGTGGGTGTTTTATTCAGAGTTCTTTAAAAGAACAGAACTAATAGAGTGAATATATATTGTGAAAAGGAATGATTAGATTAGGTCACATGGCTGGATAGTCCAGCAGTAGCTGTTTGCATACTAGAAAGGCTGAGGACCCTGCACTGCTTCAGTCCACAAACTTAAAGCCTCACTCAGCAGTCCCTGCCTGGCACTGAAGGCCTGGAGGGCGCCTGAGCTGCTGCTGTGTAGTCGGATTGGAAGGCAGCAAAGGCTGGCAGCATGGTTGATGTGTTCACCAGCAAGTGAGGCAGGTAGGCAAAGCAGTGCTTTTCCCCCCTCTTTATATCTGGCTGCAACCTGAAGGTGCTGCCTACTTTAGGGAAGGCTCATCCTCCCTTCTTTCCTCCTAGACATGCTGCAGTTGGATCTTAGGGTAGGTATCTCCTAATATTAGCTGAGGAATAGTACCAAACAAGTGTGTGCTTGTTAGATGCTCTTCAGATCACTTACAGAGTAGGGTTGGTTAGTATTCTTATACCAAAGTGGGGATGAACAAACACACAGTTGTTTAAATGTGTACAGTCTAGAAACTGGAAGGCATAACATGGATTTGATAAGTAGGGTATTAAAACCATACTGCCTGGGTTAGAAGGAATCTAAAGTACATTGATATCCCCAGTCTCCTAGATAATTTGTGTGTGACATAACAACAAATTTATCCCATTTTTAATTAGAAACATCAATATTGTGATTTATTTGACCAGAATCATCCAGTAGAAATTTAATACAAGTAATATATTCATTTAAAACTTTTACACACTAGGATGTAAAAGGAAATAGGTAAAGTGAATACTAGTAATTAGCTAGAATAGCTAGAATATCATTTTGACATAACCAGTGTAGAAGTTGCTGATGAAATATTTTATGTGCTCTTTTGGTGTATACTAAGGATTCAAAACGCAGTCTTATAGTATAAATCAACAGACTGGTGACAGTTCCAAGGCTCAGTAGATACGTGGTTAGATCTAGACGTGTCTGAGTTACAGTATTGGTTTAATTGGATCTAAGGATTACTGATTCTGGAATGATTACAATGTGCCATGCATTTTGTTCTATATAATTTTGCAGTTAACCTTTCTAGTAATATGCTATAGGTTTTGTTATCAATTTATAGATACAAATAATGACATCGTTTGAACAGGTATTCTGTACAAGAGTAGGATTTACAGCCATTCTGATCTTAAGACTCTTGTTCTGTTTCCTGCGCTGCCCTTGTTTAGAGCACAGACACTTCAGAGACAGGGCAGGCGGGTGGCTGACATTCACTCTACTCTTCTCATTTCAAGGCACCGAACGCCTCTTTGCTTGAAGGCCAGTGGTAGTCCCAGCTGCTCTCATGTTCTTGCTGGGACTGTCCCTCCATGCTTATGATGTTACCATTTCCAGTTTTAAACTGCTTTCTGGTACTCTTGAGATTAGACATGGAAATGAGAGATGGCCTTTCCATTCTGCCACATGACTGGTGAGGAGGGGAAGTCAGCTCTTGCTGGGAAGAGAGAAAACTAATAACTGGTGAAGCTTGTGTGGGGTAAAGGGCTTAACTTTGTCAGTATTTTGAGAAAGACTTTTGGGAAGCCATTGCTCATCACGTTGAGCTATCTATATTTTATATAATTTTGTATTATATTATGTAGGGGCCTTTTTTTTTGTTCAAAAAGGAAAAACAGGCACTCTCTCCTTTTTGTGTTGGTCAAAAATCATGAATTATGTGTAAGACTTGTTTAAACTTGAAATTCCCACTTTACTATCAGACTGGGACTATAGCGTTAGCACTAGAGCACTTCCCTTGTGCCTGCGGTCTGGGCTCAGTCTCCAGCACACCAAAGTGGGAGTGCATAGCAGTCTTCCTGTAGGTTATAGGATCACAGCTTGCTTGCTTGTTTTTTGTTTTCTTTTTCTTTTTTTGTTCTTTCCCTCTCTCTTTCTTTCTTGTTTAATATATAATGTACAACATGCATTCTGGCTGTCCAAGAGTCATCAGATCTCCTGGAACTGGAATTTTAGACGTTCATGAGCTACCACGTGGTATTAAACTCAGGTTCCCCGCAAGAGGAGCGGTGCTCTTAACTACTGAGCCATCGCTCCACTCCCCTCTGCTCCGTTCTTTCTTAAAGCGAACACCTGTGTTGTTTAATATCATTTGTTAGTTTCTGTAGAGTTAAATAATAGACAGCGAGTTTCATCACTCACTAGTTAGTTATGAAACTGTAGTATGGGTCCTAGAGAAAAATAAAAATGTATGACCATGCTATTTGAGTTCAACTGTTTTAAAAATTCTAGTAAGTCTTCTAGCAAGAGCAGATATTACTTGAATATAAGTAAATAGCTTGTTTTATACTTTACGAGACTCTTCATAGATTAATACAATTAACTACCAGTTACAAGGGTTCTGTGCCCAATCCCTATTTCTGTATAGGGATTCTGGTTCTTGAAGAAGAACGGATAGACCTGAGGGAAAAAAAACTTATAAAGGTAAAATCATTTTGGCCGCATAGAATCATCTTTGATTTTAAAGGAGTTTTCAGAGTTGTGTACTGCTTATGCAGTGAGGGATTTGGAAAGATATTGTTTAGCCATGTTTCTTCAGGTGTAAGAACAGTTGTAAGAAACTGAGGGTTTGCCGGGCGGTGGTGGCGCAGGCCTTTAATCCCAGCACTCGGGAGGCAGAGGCAGGCGGATCTGTGAGTTCGAGACCAGCCTGGTCTACAAGAGCTAGTTCCAGGACAGGCTCCAAAGCCACAGAGAAACCCTGTCTCGAAAAACCAAAAAAAAAAAAAAAAAAAAGAAAGAAACTGAGGGTTTAGCTAGGCAGTGGTGGCTCCTTTATCCCAGCACTTGGGAGGCAAAGGCCGGTGGATCTCTGACTTCAAGGACAGCCAGAACTACACAGAGAATGTCTGTCTTGAAAAACAAACACCACCACCCCCCACCCCATAAATAAAAAACAGGTGGTGGTGGTGCACACCTTTAATCCCAGCACTGGGGAGGCAGAGGCAGGCAGATCTCTGTGGGTTTGAGACCAACCTGGTCTACAAAGCAAGTTCCAAGAAAGCCAGGGCTGTTACATAGAAATCTTGTCTCGAAAAAAAAGAGGTCCCACCCCCAAAACAAAAGGGAAAGAAACCGAGGGTTTTACTGTGACTCTGGATTTGTTATTATAAACATTTAATGATGACTTATTTCAAGGGGCTCTAAGTCTGTGTGTGCCTCTGTTGAGTACTGAAATGTTTAGATTTTGCTTGCATTATTTAGTTCTTCAAACTATCAGACAGCTGAGGGTTTCATGATGGGCATGTCCCAGACACATGCTACATTCATCCTTACTCAGAGAAACTTCTCTTTGCAGTGCACACTGGTGAATACAAAAGATTCTTGGCTGTTCACAAAGGGACAGTGAATGTTCAACCTTAAACAGATCATTTATGCCAACCCCTGTGAGGCTCGGACTACCACAGAGAAAGGGATAGAATGCATGTCAGAGTCAGAAGACGGAAGGGCTGCATGTTGCTGTCTGGCAGGGGCAGCTGTCCCGGTCATGTTAACATGCTGCCGTGCTGGAGCAGCCCTGTAAACAGTGTGGGTGGGGAAGGAGCTTCCTCCTGAGCTGCTGGCTACTAGACCATTCTGGTGGAGAGTCCTTGTCTGCAGAAGTATGCCCACAGGTGAGCCTGCCAGGCTCCATTGACCAGTATAGACCCATGCTCACAAAGACCACCCTAGATAAATTCAGTGGGTCACAGAACAAAGCCAAAAGCGTGGAAAAGAACCAATAGGAAGGGTTGGCAGGAGTGGTGGGGGGATGAGAGGATGGAGGTGAGAGCAATCAGTATTACCTGAAACCTAGTTAACAAAAGTCCCAAACAACAAAACCCCCTGGTAGCTGTATCCGATCGTCTTTCTCGTTCTTTACATAAGGGAACTGAATCTTTGGAAGGTTCAGACACTAGTCTGTGGTGTGGATATGGCAGAACCAAGATGTGAGTATAGATGATCATATCAGGGCATCTTTTCCCTGTGCTGTAAGGGGGCTTTTGGGGATCGGTATCTAGACTATAGTGGACAGTATAAAGGGATATAAACTAAATTAGTTTTATTCCAGGATTCTAAGATTGCTTGCTTAGACTTTAGAGAATAAACTACCAGCCATGCTGATTTGTTCGGAGTCATTATTCGGCTGGCAAGTTCTGTTCTTGTGTGTCGTAGTTCCACGAAGTTAAGCTTGGAAATCAGCGTGTGAGGCAGAAATTGAACATGGTCAAAAATGCAGAAATACAACTGAAAGCTTCTTAGGTATGGAGTCTCCCTTACGGTCTCAGAAGGCCATGTTTTCCTTCCAGTGTTAGATTAGTTTCTTCTGATACCTAAGGAAGCATCAGAACAGTCACCTTTACTTAAATTTATTAAGTCACATTTGGAATTTGATGTATACCATAAAAGCTCTGGGAATAGACGGAAGCTGAAGGACTAGCATGGTGCTAAAATATCTTCACAAAATAAAGTTTATTTGAGCAAAGAACAATTCATGAGTTGGGTGATAGAATCAGAAGGACTTGGGGAGCTTCACAGTCTACACAGAGGTCAAGGCCAGCCTGGGCAATGCTGTTTTGTATTGTTTTTTTCATGTATTCTTTTTCTTTTTATATGTTAAATCTCACTCATCCCTTGCCTGGTGTATAAGAGGGCAATTGACTTACAATAATATACTTTTATTTATTCTCTGAGATTTTCATATATGCAAATGATGAATCTTGATCATATTCACCCCAATCCTCTTTCCCTGTCTTAATTTCATGTCTAGTCTTCCTTTTCTTCGTTTTCTTTCTCATTTTCCTTTCCCCTTTTCTATCGTCGAGTCCAGTTAGGATTACCCATATGCACTTGGGTATAGTACGAACACTGGAACATGAGCAGCCTACCAGGGGCCACACCCTTGGTGAAAACTCCTCCTCCTAGCACCCTTCAACTGCTAATAGCTCTTCAGCTAGGGGTGGGGCTTTGTGAGCACACCATCCACCTACTCCATGCCAGGGTATTGACTGCTTTGATCTTGTGCATATCTGATACAGACAACCACAGCTGCTGAGAGTTCATGGGTCTGACAGCCCTGCCGTGTCCAGAAGACACTGTTTGCAGCACTCCTCCCAGACTCTGGGCTCTCACAGTCTTTCTGCTCGGTTGTCTGTGAAGTTCCTTGAGCACTGATGCAGGTGGAGTAATAAAAAGTGTCATTTGTGATTGAGCATCCCACACGCAGCCCTAGGCATAGTTGTAGTGAGGCTGTCCACTGGAGCACGATTAACTAACTCATTAGTATCTGCATCACCCAAGGCAGTGACTTTCTTCTAGTAGCCCTCAGCTCCCCTGGTCAGGGCGGGGCCCATGGGTCCCTCCTCCATTGCTAGCTGGATGTTTATGTGCCCGGTCTTGTGCAGGCCCTCTGCAGGAGCTGCAGTTACTGTGAATTCCCGAGCGCTCTCGGCACATCTTGTCTCTAAGACAGTTTTTCATGGCTTTCTCCTGTCATCCAGTTTATAATTTCATTTATAATTCATTTATAATTTCAATTATAGTTTGATACTCATTTTTATCTGTTATTTCTTTTAAAAAGAGAAAAATGTCTTTCAGGCACAGTCTCCCTGTGGCCCCACGGTGAGTTTGAACTTGTTGACCTGCCTGAATCTGAGTACTGGGTGTTGTGAGCAAATGTGTGACTTGCAGGTGGTCCTAAGGTTGAGAATGGACCATAGTATTCTCTACCATGTACAAAGAGCAAGAGCTAACCAAACTTAAAAAATGTTATTGGTCAATTTGATTCTGAATTTTGACCTTTTAAATCCTTGAATACATTTTTTTCTGTTTTCTTTGTATTGTTAGTATTTGATACCCACATTTAAAGCCTTTTTTTTTTTTAAAAAAAATACAATCATTATAAACTGTTATTTGGAAGACACACAGGATCATTGCCCTCCTGAAACAGCAGGTGAGATAACTGAAAGTCCTATGGAGTATGTGAGCTGGAGAAGTTTTAGAATCTTTGCCCTCTTCCCTTTATTTCATGAGTCAGCTATTTTAGATGTGCACCTTTCTGTTCAGGGCCGTGAATGGGTTAGCTCCAGGGTCGTTCGTGACGAGAATAAAGCTAGGAGGAGTTTTCGCAGACTGGAGATGACTCTTCTGATTTCAGTATATGTTAAGTGCGTATGCTGTGGAATGAGCATGTATTCAATAGGGCCAGGAAGAATTGTCAAATTTTCAGGAAACAAATGTGTAATTACTGTAGCAAAAAAATGTCCTGCCTTGTTCGCTGTCCTTATTTAGATCCGTCTGGCTGACGTGACATTCAGAAGTGCTTGCCACACAGGTGCAGCCTCTTCAGCTGTTGGAAACATTCCCTCTTCTCCACTCTCCCCTTACATAAAACCCCCTAGTAATAGCGATGGGATTTGCAAACTTGAATATCTCTATATAAAGAGATACAACTCAGACCTAACTGGTAATTGAGGTGGTTAATGTTAGTGCTTAGATAAATGTTTCCTAGGACTCAGCGCTAGTGTAAGGTTATAGCTTCGGAACTGTAAACCACTGCCTCTGAAAGCCCGAGTCTGGACTCACTGCTCTGCAGAGTGAACTGAGAGGAGGGCTTCTCTTGGTTTAAAGTTCTATAACTAAGTGTGGTAACTGGCGTAGAGCAGGGACTTGTTTGTAACATCTTGTGTTGAAAGATAAAGCTAAATGATGTATCACAATACTGACTCCAGAGGTTACAGCTTCGAAAAACTGATGTCACGTGGTAAATGCCAAAGCAATCCTGTGAATGCGGTGCTTTCGTCAGAGAGGGCTGTGACTAACTTCCCGTGGTCGTTAGGGAACACTCTTGAGAGCATGTATCTCTCTCCCTTCATTGCAGTTAGAGAATTTGGTGTGTTCTATTGTTTACTTTAATTCCAAATACATAGGCTAGAAAAATGTCATGTACGCTGAAGCTAATGGTGTTGGTTTGAGAAAGCTGGTGCAAAGCACCAGTTGCCCATTTCCCTGGTCTTTTAAGTAGATATTTATTCAGTAAGTGCTTAGGACTCTTAAAATTACCCAGAAGGACTTGTTCCGTATTATACCTGCTTTATTATGTGAACTAGATAAGAAATGCTTCTAGTTTTCTGAAGTTTCTGTCTTCAAGTAAAATACAAAAATGTTTACAGTCCTACTTGCTGACCCTTAAATTGTCTTATAGTCTGACTCAAGTTTCTTACTGCTTGCTGCCCATCCCACTATAGAATATTCTGGCTTATTTCCATCCCAGGAGTAACAGACCAGACCTGTTATTTACTCCCTTCTAGCCTCTATGTACATGGCTGTTCTTTCTGTGCCTGACCTTCATATTCATATTTCAGATATTCCCCTGGTGTGTTCCCTTAGGTGTCTATTGAAATGCAATCTTAGGGTGCTGTTCTCTGATTATCTTAGTAAATAGCTTCTTTCCATCCAAAGTACTTAGACCTATCTGACCTGCATGCATTTTTAGCATATCATTTATTTCATTTTATTCATTGTTTATTGTCCTTTTGAATCTCTGTAGAACATAAGTACCACAAGGGCAGGGATCATAGTTCATTCCACCTGTCAACTTGACACAAATCTAGACATACCTGGGAAGAGGGAGTCTCAAGGGATCGCCTCTATCAGATTGTTTTGCGGGCATGTCTTTGGGGTCAGTTTATTTCTTTTTTTTTTAATTTTATTGATTTTATTGAGCTCTACATTTTTCTCTGCTCCCCTCCCTGCCTCTTCCCTCCCCTTCAATCCTCTCCCATGGTTCCCATGCTCCCAATTTACTCAGATCTGGTCTTTTCCTACTTCCCATGTAGATTAGATCTATATATGTCTCTCTTAGGGTCCTCATTGTTGTCCAGGATCTCTGGGATTGTGATTTGTAGGCTGGTTTTCTTTGCTTTATGTTTAAAAACCGCTTATGAGTGAGTACATGTGATAATTGTCTTTCTGGGTCTGGGTTACCTTACCTCGAAATGATGTCTTCTAGCTCCATCCATTTGCCTGCAAAATTCAAGATGCCATTATTTTCTGCTGTGTAGTACTCCATTGTGTACCACATTTTCCTTATCCATTCTTAGGTCAGGAGGCATTTAGGTTGTTTCCAGGTTCTGGTTATGACAAACAATGCTGTGTGAACATAGTTGAGCACATGCCATTCTGGCACGATTGAGCATCCTTTGGTATTACTGAATCTTGAGGAAGGTGGTTTCCTAATTTTCTGAGAAATCACTACACTGATATCCAAAGGGGCTGTACTAGCTTGCATTCCCACCAGCAATGCAGAAGTGTTTCCTTTACCCCACAACCTCTCCAGCATAAGTTGTCTTCAGTGTTTTTGATCTTGGCCATTCTTACAGGTGTAAGATGGAATCTCAGAGTTGTTTTGATTTGCATTTCTCTGATGACTAAGGATGTTGAGCATTTCCTTAAGTGTCTTTCAGCCATTTTAGATTCCTTTGTTGAGAGTTCTCTGCTTAGGTCTGTACTCCTTTTTTTATTGGATTATTTGTTCTTTTGATGACCGTTTCTTGAGTTCTTTGTATATTTTGGAGATCAGACCTCTGCCTGATGTGGGGTTGGTGAAGATCTTTTCCCATTCTGTAGGCTGTCGTTTTGTCTTGTTGACCGTGTCCTTTACTTTACAGAAGCTTTTCAGTTTCAGGAGGTCCCATTTATTAATTGTTTCTCTCAGTGTCTGCTGTTGGGGTTATATTTAGGAAGTGGTCTCCTGTGCCGATGTGTTCAGGTATACTTCCCAGTTTCTCTTCTATGAGGGGTCAGTTCTTGATTACCCATTGGAGTGGTGCCATCCTTGGGTAGGTGCGCCTGGGCTATGTATAAGAAAGGTAGCTTGAGTAAGCCAGTAAGCAGCATTCCTTCATGATCTCTGCTCAGGTTTTGCCTCCAGATTCCTGTGTTGAATTCCTACCTCTGACTTCCTACATGATGGTCTGTAACCTGTAAGCCAAATAAGCCCTCTCCTTGAGTTGCTTTTGGTCAGTGGTTTATCACAGCTATAGAAACTAAACTAGGGCACATATTTGATTTATTCAGTGGCCATAATTAATTGTCTAGCATGTAATACTCAGTGCACTGATTTCTTTACTGGCACTTCGTGGCCCATGTGGAGTCCTTTGAAAGGCTATTAGTTGGTTTGGTTCAGTTTGGAGAATGGCTTCATGACTGACTGTGTCCTTGGGACAGAAGTGTGAATCTGGGAGTGCTTGGCACTGTCGCTGTTCTGGGGTACAACTGAGACCTTTAATTCCTTCGGTTCTCCTAGAGAAGAGACCAGCTAATA
This sequence comes from Chionomys nivalis, assembly GCF_950005125.1. Taxonomy (NCBI): domain Eukaryota; kingdom Metazoa; phylum Chordata; class Mammalia; order Rodentia; family Cricetidae; genus Chionomys; species Chionomys nivalis. The sequence continues at coordinate 35,825,993 of NC_080110.1, forward strand.
CAGTAATAGAGTTCTGCTGCCAGACACTTTTGAAATACGGTCTTGTTTACAGTTGCCAGGTTTCTTCATATTGTTAGATAGGTCACGAGTGATAAGAATATGTGTGGGTTTTTAGAAAGGATAGTTCTTTTTCTCCTTAAAGACCAGACAGTTTCAATGAGGTGTATTGGCGTTTTAAAAATAATATATTTTTTTTATTTGAGGGAAAAAAAAATGTGTGAACATACTTCTTTCATAAACTTGGGAACTTCATATTTTTTTTAATTTACAGAATTGCTGTGCTTGAATAGAATTTCCTTTTAAAACTTAACCATAAGGCTATATTTTATTCTTAATATATTGGCATAAAAACTTCTTTGACCTTTGACTCAAGGTCAGAAAGAATTTCCCCTGTCTTTAGATGTACCAGTTCTCAGTTTTAGTTTTGAAGCACAAATTTAGGACATAAAGACAGCAGTATTCAACGACAGTTTTCCTCCTTGTCTTCTCTGTTACTCCATCCTCCTGCCTTCCTGGTCCTTCCGATACCTCCTCCAGCCAGCACTTTCACGACAGGGAGTAGCACGGAGTAAGTGTGGATTTAACCTAGACAGCAGGAAGCCTTTCCAGCAGCACTGCCTGTGCTTGGCTCCTTTCATACAGGTGGGAGAGGCTCAGGGAAGAGCAGTCTGGTGGCAAATCACTCCTGATGTACATGCAGTTCTGCCGTCAAGACACATTTGAGCTGGTTTCCCATTTGATGGGGGCAAAACCATTTTCATATCAAGTGGAAAAATTGCTATATCAGGACTTTCTTCAAAGACTTTAAAACTCATCTTTTCAGGACTACATGTTTTTTTATGTTTCAAGACTTGCTTTTTCTTCATAAAATTACTTATTTTTTAGTATTACTTGACCAATTTATTTTAAGATTGATAAAACAGTTTTGGTAGTATATTGAACTTTATATAGCTTTATCTTAGTATTCAGATTTAACACTAAAAATTAATGCTACTAAAAAGTAGTTTTGTAATCCATGTGTTTTGATTTTTTTAATTTAATATTTAAGATTTTACTTCTTTTTCCTACTCTGTTTTGAGAACTTCTAAATTTTCTATCTTTCAAAAATACTTCTTTCCCAGTATCAATACCTTTTTTGTTGTATAGAGGAAGGTTGTCTAAAAGACCATTTGGAAAATTTGATATCAGCATGTACTGTCTGTCGTTCTCCCCCCCCCCCCCCCCCCCCGCCGCTTTTTCATTGTAACTCATCAGGATGGTCTTGGACATGAACTTTCTTAGAATCAGGCAGTTCTGGTTCCTATGGAACTTCCTGTTTTCCCAGATAAAAATAGAAAAGCACCTCAGAAAGGAAATGTGGTCAGGATGAACTATGTTAGATCAGTTGGACTTAGCTGTGGCCTGGATTATATAGTATATAATCTGAATAAATTGTGTAAAAGTCTTCAAGTGTCTGTGAACTTTAAATATGTTTGTATATAGTAAAATAGGTGATATAGGAAGAAGTTCTGGGTAATTGTGAGAGGTATTCTATATTTAGCATTGTAATTTGGCACTGTATTTGGAGATTTTAGGTAGAGGCAGGTTACATGGAAAATACTATAAATTCCCTTTATAATACTTGATTGTCAAATACTGACATCTAATTGGCAACTGCTTTCTTGCCAATTTTTCTAGATGTTAGCAAAAAATCAGGTTTTTCTTTGTATTAGATGTTTAAATCCTAAAAGAATTACTTAGTTTTAAAGCAACAAGTTAAGGTAGAAACATGATACAGTTGGTAATAATAAAATGGCTGGTATATATGGAGAAGCTAGTGAGTGACAGCTGAGACTGTGGCAGGCATTTTACAGGGACAGCCCGTTTAGTCCTTGCCGCAGCTGTGTAAGGTGTGTGCCGTTGTCACCCCTCCTTAACGGGAAGGTTATGGAGTGACCATTCATTAAGTTGAGGAGGTATTACTAAATACTGGTATGGAGATTTGAGTCTCTGATTCATCGCACCAGAACTCTGGCCTTCAGCTGTGATGCAGAAAAATGAAGAATTAAAGTGAGAATGGCTAGCACGGTTGGTTTTGTTACTTTCCCAGCCTTCCACATCTGGTTTGTTTACATCTTGTTTGCGTATGTTCATTGGTTTAACAGTATATGCTGGCTTCTCAGGATGCTTGTTGAGGAGGATTTAAATTCTTGAGTGATGCTAATAGTTCTCTTTTTTCTTTCTTTTCCTTGATAGTAAAAAACCCCTTTGATGAAACATTTGGAAAAATACAAGTAAGTAAAAAATCATAATGCTTATAATTTATGTCATGCTTTAAGTGATGAAAAGATTAAAGTGACTATTTCCTAAGAAAGTAACTTTAAGGCCCTTTTAGTTTGAAGCATTATGTTTTCTCATTCTGGGTATTCCTGCCTCTAATATACCTAAGTCTGACCTAGAGCTCTTCCTGACAACTGAAGTGTTTATTACTTCGCTATAAAGACAACTGCCCCATCAAATGGGAGTGGCATACCATCCCTGTTCTGATGCTTATACTTAAAAGTATCCCTTGTTGTTCTCAGTTGTCTGATATCTTAGCAAGTTTTTTCTTTTGTTCTCATTTTGTCTCATTTTGGATCTTTGTTCTGTTGGTACGCTGACCCATCAGGAAAGCAAAGGTCTGAAAGGGAAGTGGCAAGGCCTTTTAAAGACTCTTCTTCAAAGGGTGATGTAATAGCAGTAACCAAAGTTTTATTACATCAGAGTATTTTTGCTTTTCATATCATAGACACTTCGGTATTTAGATATTTAAAACTGATGTTTATATTATAGTACATAGTTCTCTGCTGATTTTTCATTATAGGAACTGACCATTACATAGATCTGTATCCGAAAGTATTTGTTTTAGTCAGGGCATGTAATAAAGTACAGTCAGACCTGTAGAATCGTATTTCAGATTGCAAGGAGTGGAGCTTTGGGGTAATTTTGTTCAGTATATGCTGTAGTGAAGACATTTGCTTGCCATTAATTTGACAACTGAGTCTGTAAAATGTGGTAGTGTCATAATTGAGGCTTAGTCCAGTGGATTCCAGGAACCTTAGGAATACAAAACTATTTTCTTTAGTATCTTTTGTTTTTCTTTAGTATCTTATATTATCACAGATTCAGTGTAAGAATCTTGTTGGGTTTCAGCCCCAGCTTTTACTTCTTGGCTTTTGATTTTTTTTGAGTTTGAATTATTGTGTTTCTTTTTTTCTGTTTTTGTTTTTGAGATAAAGTCTTATAGAAGTCAACCTGGCCTTACCGTTATTCTCCTTTCTCAGTCTCCTTATGCTGGGATTACAGGTATAAACCAGTGTTCTCTGCACTTGGACTTTTTAATTTTGTGTGGAGATAGGAATTGCCTTGATTCATAATGACATAAAGATGAGGGCAATAAAAGGGTGGTGTGGCCAAAAGCTGAGGAGCAAGCAGTCACCTCTAGAGTTGAATACTTTGTCTGTCGTCATGCCATAATCTAAGGAAATGGGGTGAGAATTTGGAGCTTTTTATGAATTAGCTTCTTCCTGTGTTCACAGATCATAGGTGCACAGACAAAATTATGTTCTCATAGTGTGTAAACTTGTTTTCTTGGTTTCCTGGACATGACTGTGGGGACAGAAGGAGAGATGCAGTGTCACGTCTTTTGACATGTATGTGTCACTTTGCCACAGTCTCCACCATCTCACCGCGCCTGGACTGCTCGTGGGCATGTTCATCCAGCAGCCCTGTTCTGTCAGTCATGCAGACCCTGCTAACTATGACCTTGTGTCAGTGTTAGACTCTGTTCCCTTCCTCCTCATCCCTGATACTGATCTCAGCTGCAGTTCTTTTTTGTGTGTTCAGACTACTTGATAGATCCCATAGACCATGCCGCGTTTTCTCCAGCTCCTTTTTGCCTTCTGCTCAGCAGCATTCCTGTCATGCACAAGTCTGCTCTACTTTTCTCCTCAATTTTCACAATAAAGACAAACTTATTTTTCTTCAGTTTGCTCCTGTTTATGTAAGAAATGTAACCAGTGCTTTCATGGTTATGTACCTCTTGTGCTGTTCCCTCTTCTTGGAATGCTGGTCAAGCCTTTTCTTCTTGTGCTGGCCAGCTCTAATGCTCTGTTACAAAGATGGGCTTTTGTTTACCCACTCCTCTCTGTTTGCATTGAACTTGGCAGCTATAATGTGACTCTGCATGGTGGTGGTGCTGGTCTTGAGAATAGGAGATACCTTGTTTGTGTGTCTCACTTTGCTTTGAAAAAATAGTTCTTCACTGTTTAACTTCATTGAATGTTTCATGTTAATGGTTGGTAACTGTATATGGGGTCATCTTGAAAGTCTAGGACAGGATGTATGTCAAAAGAACAATATGCCATTCCTTTAGTTTTACATCAGTAAGTCAGATTAAAATAAGCCATGGAGAGTGGCTCAGCAGCTAACAGCGCTTGTCAGCAAGCATGACAACCTGAGTTTGAACATACACGGTGGAAGGAGAGGAACAATTCCTGTACATTGTTCTCTGATGTATATGGGGTATTCCCCAGTGTGTGCAACCCACGTGTGTGTACACAAATTAAGTCAGTCAGTCAAACACGGAATGTAACCTGCACGGAAGAAAGACAAGAACTCTCTCTTGTAGTGGGAGCTTCCTCCATCTCTCTCTCTCTCTCTCTCTCTCTCTCTCTCTCTCTATATATATATATATATATATATATATATATATACACACACACACAATATATGAAAAGGGTTGCTTTGATGGCTGGGAGGTTATTGTGTGTGAAATCCTATTTTGTAGTTTCTTTTTTCTAAAATGAATTATTTTTAATTATGTGTACATATGTATGTGTATGTGGGTATGTGCACTTAGGTGCTGCTGCCTGCTGAGGCTTGAGGCCTCAATTCCTCTGGAACTGGAGTTACAGAAGGTTGTAAGCTGCCTGACGTGGGTGCTGGGATTGACCTCTAGCTCTCTGGAAGAAAACCTCATAATCGCTGAGCCACCTCTCCGGCCCCCTGTACCAACTTAATAGTCCTCAAGAAAGTAAAATAATTAACAGTGATGATAAGATTCTTTAAAATATAGTAGCTATTGTTTCCATATAGGTTTGTCTTTCAGATTATATAGCTTTAACCATTTTTTTCTTAGAATTGGTTTTTCATAATAATATTTTTTAATTTTAGGAAAGTGAAAGAAATCTTCTGACGAGCACATTATACAAACTTCATGACCGACTGGCCCAGCTTGCAGGTATTTTTTTTTTTTTTTTTTAACTTTCATTGGCTCCCAAACCATTTCTAAAATTGGTGTGTGTACACGTTGTGGAAGTGGTCTGCCTTAGTACAGCCATATTTATTCAATAGTTTTCTGTAGAGAGTTTTAAAAGAAATTTGTACAGATGTAATTAAGGCTATTTTTCTGCTTGCCATATATGTTTGATATATGTATATTGTATAAACAGTAGCAAATTCTGAAGTCATAGATAGCAGTTGAATTGGACAGGCAGTAATTAATTAGAATCTCGGATTAGATACAGAGGTGTAGATTTTCTTTTGGCTTAATGCAGTTGTCATTCCTATAGTTAAAGTAAATATAGTATTCTATTTTTCATTGAATTCTTCTCATATTCTGCTCTCATTAGGTCTACTAGAGTACTCAGGTATCAACACATCTTCAGTCTGAATAACTGAATGAAATTATTAAGTGGGTTCTTACTGTGTTTAATATTTGTAAGCAGTATCTGCATGCTACTGTAGCATATCTGCTTATCCAGTTCAGTATGGACATTATTAACATTTTATCTGTAATCTAAAGAAGTGTCTTTGGACAGGAAACATAAAAGTCTAGGGGACAGATTGGTGACTTCTCTTAAATGTACTTAAGATTCTGACGTTTGTTTCCCATGTCTTATCTATTTTGATCTTTGGGTCCATAGTTTTGCTCGTTGTTTTAGGTTTAGAATTCTGTGCACATCATTAAATGCTTTTTTTGTACCGATTGGGTTGCCTTTCATTTATTTGGTATGCTTTAGCACCTGGAAGTAGGGTGATGATATTCCATGACTAAGAAATCCTGATGTTGCTAACTTAAGCCTGCTGGGCTCTCCATAGCGGTGCTATGTCGTATAGTCTGCGGCTTACTAGATCAGCACTCAGAGATTGCTTTTTAAAGATGTAGATTTCCTTCCTCAGAGTGGGCATTGGCAAGTTTTTTCCTATAAAGTGCCTCATAGTAAATATTTTTGGCTTTGTGGACTAGCCTGCCTCTATCACTACTATTTTATTTTTGCTATTACATGCAAGTAACCATAAATAGTATATTGATCAATTAGCTTGACCATAGCCCGGTGAGACTTCACTTATAAATAGCAGCAGCAGGCCACATTTGGCCCTCGCCTGTGTCTGCTGACTTCTGGGTCTGTGGAATCTGAGTTTCTGAGGATGCGTTGTAGAGCTGGAAAACCTGTTCATCCAGCAGCTACCCCTTCCCTTGTCTAACGAACGCCCTTACAGCCTGGCTCCTTGAGCAGACTGGTAAGAACAGACTTTCATTATAGAAGGATGTGGCAGGATTTTACTTTAGTCGCTATATTTTTGTGTTGTTTGTTTGTTTGGTTTTTTTGTTTTCTGTATTTTTTGAGACAGGGTTTCTCTGTGTAGCCCTGGCTGCCCTTGAATTCACTCTGTAGACCAGGCTGACCTCGAACTCAGAGATCTGCCTGCCCCTGCCTCCTGAGAGCTGGAATTAAAGGCCTATGCCACCACACCCAGATTATATGTTTAGGTTGAAGAAGGTATTTTTAGACTACTTGAAAATAATAGGGCAGCAAAAACTTAGAACTAAAGTTTTTTATGAAAAAAATTATCTCTAGTAGCCAACCACATATAATCTGGAAAAAAAGCTTTGGATTTTCTTCAGTTAGATTAAAGAAGAAAGTAATTTTCTCTAACTTTTATAATGCACCCTTTATAAAAAACTAAGTCACAGGTTCATAGGTAGAAATTCTGGCCTACTCTCACTGTTGATCTGTGTTAAACAGTACTCAGGTGTGCACTCCTGCCAGCGGTGAGCTTGATTGTGCTCTGAAAGCAGATGTGGCTTAGTGCGGAAGTAAGGTTAGCGCAGTAGTAAATTCAGACTCCGTTGAGTCATCGGTGTGTAAGTTAGCGAATGTTTCCCTTTAAGAATAACCAACCTTCAGAGTAATGCCGTGCCTGCATTGCCTTACAGGTCAGAACACGAGAGGAAGGTATTCTTAGTAGGCCAAAGTTCATTTAACAGTAGTTGCTGGAACTGTTTCTAGAAGATATGAGTAACGTTCATCAGTCTTTACTGATTTTATATATGTGTGTGTATGTGTGTGTGTAATTATATCATTTGTAAAATATTTTAAATTTTAAATTCTCTTTTTTTCAATATTGTACTTATTCCAAATTAGTATGTTAATCTTTTCAGGAGATCATGAATGTGGCAGTTCCAGTCAAAGGATGCTTTCTGTCCAAGAAGCAGCTGCATATTTAAAAGTAAGCAGTGAAATCAGAATTTTAGCCATATTTTATATATAGCCATACCATTATCAAAAATATTAAGTATTTGATTACTTTAATTGTACTGCTTAGGGCATAGTTTTTATATCTTTTATAACTTTTTTTATAAATTTGCATTATCTACACTTTGTCATTTTTCATCCCTAAGTTTAGCCTTTGTCTGTTTTCTTCATGTTACTCTACGTGAATGGTTCTCAACCTTCCTAACACTGACCCTTGTGAGGACCTCAGCCATAAAATTATTTTTATTGCTACTTCATAGCTGTAATTTTGATACTGTTATGAATTATGATGCAAGTATCTGCATTTTCTGATGGCCTTTGGGTGTTGTGACTCACAGATAACCAACAATTACTCTTGTACATTTGTTTACATACACATGTGTTACTGGCTAGGTTCCTGGTAAGAGAGAACATGTGGGTTTTTTCTTTCTGAGATTGTGGGCATAAAGTTGATTGAAGTGTATTTATATCTAAGGATATAAAGGCAATTGTTTTTCTAGTTCTAATTCTGCTGTGGATTTGGCAAAACAATGTCATGGTTGTTTTGGTGGTGAATAGTGCATAAAATGGATTTGATAATAGAAGTGTAATTAATGTAAAGCTCTAGAGCCCCTATTCTGAATGCCTGTCCCAACTGTAGAAGTCCATTGAGTTGTATAGGTTTTGTGTATGGTTAATTTTGGTGTGCTTTTTTTTATTTGTAAATTTTTTTAATAGTGAAGTTTATGCAATTACAAAAAGCAGTCTTAACCATTTAGTGTCGTGTAAGGAGATATAATAAAAGTGGAAGTTTTTAGTTTTTTTTTTTTTTTTTTTAAGAATACTGTGTATCAAGAACTGCACATAAATGTGTAAAGAGCATGATAATGGCTGGGCACTGTGACACACGCCTGTGCTTGGAGCTGTTTGGTAGACCAGAGCAGGGAATGTACTTGGAGCCCAGGTGTTGAGGACAGCCTGGGCAGCTTAGTGAGACCCTGTCTTAAACAGAGCAAAAGGTGGGAGGGAAATTTAGATAGAATTAAGATAGGTGGGGAACATGCAAGAAAGCAGGCGAGCAGCGAGGCATTTGTTTATCTGCTCTAGATGGGTTTGCTCTCAGGGGACTAAGAAGACTTGTAGGTGAGATTTTCTGAGCTGTTCAACTCATCCTTCAAAGTAGTTGAAACATAATAGAAGGGAAACGCTGTTCTGATTTGTGAGGGAAAAACAGGATTTAAGGACCATCCTGGAAAGTTTTATGACTGTCCAGTTCCTTGCAGATAATCCCATAAAGATCCAAATGCTTGCAAATGAAATGTGGTCCAGCCAGCTTGTAGATTGTTGTGTGGGTTCAGTGTGAACAAATGTCATTCCTCCTACTCCCCCTCTTCAAATATTATGGTTTTAAAAAGTAACATGAGAGAAACCCTGTCTCAAACCAAAAAAAGTACCATGAGTTCTTTCCTGTTAATCTTTTAAATGTATGTGCAGTACAGTATGGTAGCTGTATATACATTGTCACATATCCAATCTCTAGGACATTGGAATATCTTTCTCCCTCCTATCCTTTTTAGTCTGTGTGTACCCTTAAGTCTAAAGTGCGTTCTTTTACATAGAAGGCAGTTGGATGCCTTTTACTCATTTAGCCATCCCAGTGTATTGATTAGGTTGCTTCCATTTTCATGTGAAGTCTGTTATTGATGGGAGAGACTTAACTTTTCTCCTTTTCTGTTTCTAATTACTTCTCTCTGTGTGGAAAACTTGTTCCCCTCATTCACTGTTTTCCCCTCATTCAGTCTCTTTTGTAATTTTTTTGTAGTGAAATGCTTTCATTGCTTTTGCACTTCTTCTCTTCTGACTTTTATGTTATACATATTCCTTAATATGGATAGCTCTTTACATTAACTTTTTTTTTTTTTTTTTTTTTTGGATTTTTGAGACAGGGTTTCTCTGTAGTTTTTTGGTGCCTGTCCTGGAACTAGCTCTTGTAGACCAGGCTGGCCTCGAACTCACAGAGATCCGCCTGCCTCTGCCTCCCGAGTGCTGGGATTAAAGGTGTGCACCAACACCGCCCGGCTACATTAACATTTTTAAAGCTTTTAAAACATAATTTTTTTAATTTGTATGCTGTAGTTTGAAGTGATGTATCACCATTATACAGTGTTTGTATTTATGTGTACCTTTATAAGTGAGTTTTAGATTTATATGCTTTTATGTTTCTGTTTGCATCTTTTAATATTAAATGCCTTTTGACTTTTCTTGTAAGGCAAGTTTAATAGTATTCAACTTTGCAACATTTTTATGGGAAATCTTTCTTAGTTTTTGAAGGTTAGTTTTCTGAATATGATATTCGTAGTTGGTAGGGAGTTTTCTTCTTCCTCTTTCAACACTTTGCATATTTCATCTTACTCTCTTAAGATTTCTGCCCCCCAAAATCTGTCAGTGATTATATAGGTTCTCCTATGCAATGAGTAGCTTTTATCTTTAGATTTTTCTTTGCCTTTTTATAGTAATAATAGTGGTGTGTGTGTGTGTGTGTGTGTGTGTGTGTGTGTGTGTGTGTGTGGTTAAATGTGCATGAGGGAGGCTAGAGGTCAACATTGTCTTCCTCAGTTGCCTCAATTGCTCCCCTTCTTATTTTGAAAAACAGGGTCCCTGAATCTTGACCTCCTCGCTGGTTCACCTTAAGCTGTATGACCAGAGAGCTCCAAGGCTCTACTGTCTCTGCCTCCACAGGTTTGGGGTTCTAGGTGCATGTCGGTACACCAGGCTTTTTACGTGCGTTCTGGGGATCTGAATTCAAGTCCCCATGCTTATTATGCAAGCAAGCACTTCACCAGCTGAGCCCTCTCCCTTCTCCCCAGCCCCAATGATGATGTCTTTGGATGTGCTCATGTATAGGTTATTCAGAGCTGTATTTCTTCTGACTTGTTGGGTTTCTTCTATCTAAATGTCTAATTCCTTACTCATATTTGGGGAGTTCTGGCTAGGATATTTTCTTTTTCTTTTCTTTCTTTCTTTTTTTTTCCTTTTTTTCCATCTTATGTTTCCCTAATGTCTTCACTTTGACCTTTTTTTTCTTATGAATAATATCAAATGATGGAGTTACTGATTCTTTTTTTTATACACTTGAACATTTATAATTAATTTTCAATTAATTTTAATAGTTCTGTTATACATCAAATGTGGACTGTTTTTAATTTAATTCATGATTTATATGTGCATTGCAGAAAGATGGAGTAACAATGTAATGTGATCAAGATTAGACCTAGATTCAGATTCTAACACTGCATATTTGTACTATCTCTTAACTTTTCTGAAGATGCTCTGTTGAAAGTGAAAATTTTTAAAAGTGTATTTATATATTTGTACGACTACGACTATTTTACTTGCATTCATGTCTATGCACCATGGGTGTGCTTGCTGTCCTTGGAGTTCAGAAGAGGGTGTTGGATCCCCTGGAACTGCTGTTATTGGGGGTCGTGAACTGCCTTGTGGATGCTGAGAATTGAACCTGCGTCCTCTGGAAAAACAGCCAGTGCTCTTAACCACCAAGCCCTTTCCCTGACTAGAGAGGGAACTGTTAATGTCTCTGAAAAGTGTTGGGACATTTCAGTGAGTATATAAAGAACTGAGAGCTTAGTGCCTGGCTCTTACTGTAGCTTCCTCCCAGATTTTACTTCTGTGTTTGCTGAGAAAGGTTTCTAGTGATAATGATGATGGTTTATTGTAGCTCAACTCTGGTTTGTTTGCTTGTTTATTCATTTATTTTTATCTTGAACTAGGTAGAAGTTGCCATCACTTATAGATTATGTAATGGTTAATAGATTGTTAATAGCCAAAGAATCAAAATGTTGCAAGAATTTTTACTGAAATCAGCATGGGCTCTGATCATACAGCTCAGCGTTGAGAGTAGAAGAATTGGCAGTAGGAATAAAGAAGGGATTGGATCGAGGAGGTGTAAAGAGACATACAATAAAATATTTCAACAGAAGGGCAAATCTTGTAGAATTCCGTGTGATCAGATGATTCCTCAGTGAGATCATTGAAAGGATTTTACAACAAGACTTAAAATTGACTTCTGTACTCTAAAAACTAAAGAAATGGGGTGGTATTTGGAAGTGGAATTTGACTTGAAGGGGCAGGGACTTGGCATGAAGGCTTTTTCAACCTTTCTCTTTCCCAACCACTTGATTGTAGCTGCTCTTTAGCAGTGCTGTGAGGCTCGAAGAGGTGGGGAGGAGCCCAGAGTTAGGCTTGGCAGCAGCAGGGTGGAGAGTGGGGTCTACTGAAGTGCGTGTCGGCGCTCACCGGAGTCGTGATCTGACTGCAGTAAGTCATGGTATCGATGAGCTAGCTGGAGCTTACTGTGGTTTCCAGGATTATTTTATACTTTACACAGCTGGATTTTGTTGGTGTTAGGTTTGGTCTGGTCTCCTTTTTATTGTTTGTATTGGCTTGTTTTTGTTTTTGCAGTGATGGGGATGGAACCCAGTAGATGAAGTCCCGGGCTTGCAGATGCTGAGCAAGCACTCTCGCTAAGTTCTATCCAGTTCTCATTTCATGTTACAGATCGAGGATCGCACTGTTCTGTAGTTTCTAACTCTGTAAACTTTCACTGCATTTTATAAAAGATTCTAGATTCCATTTCTTAGAGTTATTTTCTTTAAATATTTAATATTCATCTAGGTTTATGAATACATATTTGTGTTTATTAGTCTTTTTTGGGAGTTTCATTTTCAGGTCTTCAAGTGTTGTGAAATACACGATGGCTATAATGTCATTTCTAGAGTTCAGATAGTTGCCAAAAATACCCCCAGAACAAACAAAAATCACTTAACAAGATTTTTTTTTTTGCTAAAAACAAAGTCTCAAATTCTAGATAAGTTTCAAGTATTTCTTAAAATAGTGTTTTATTTTCAATATAAAATTACTATCATAACTCACATGAAAATTCAAGGGAAAAAGGTTTTAAATTGACTATAGAATGGTAACAGGTAGCGTTTTGTATATCTCTCTTTAGTCTTTTAAAGTGTATCTTTAAAATTAATATGACTGCAAATATCTCCATTTATAAATATTCATATATTTACATTTAAATTAGTACATTTGCCTCTGCCATTAAATGGCTTAAGTTTTTTTAAATTGTTGGATAATATTTTGTTATGTAACTGTATTGCATTGGTTTTTTTTCTAGTCATTTCCTTAGGAAATAATCCTAGAAAGGAAATTCCTTTTTCAAAGAGTATCAGCTTATAAAGTGCTTTTGATTCTGTTCAGATTGCTTCCTAATTTAGAATGATAGTCTAGCCTAGTCCAGCCTCAGTTTGTTTTGTCTGTGTAGCAGTATAAGAGCTCCTCCCCGCAAGCATGGTGTCAAACAATGATTATAAGGCATATACAGCAAGCTTTCTGTTTATGGAGAGATTCTTGTATTTATTCTATGTGTTTATATTATGATTTCATCTGCAAAACAGATAACGTTATTTGTATGTAGGGGTAAATGAACAATCCCATCTCAGCCCTTGGCTCAGCTCAAGTGTAGGAGGGTGTAGAACTCCTTCCCACAAATGCACACTAGCTTTCCTGGGGTCTGGTGCATTTTCAGTAGTCATGATGAGTAATTCTCAATATGATGCTTCGGGTTTGTTCAGTTTCATTCATTACATTTTATTATCATTTTCTTTATTCTGTTTTCTTCTTTAAAAGGAGTTTTAATGAATGTATTTATATAGATGTATTTTTAATCTTACCTACTGCTTTTATTGAGCCTTTTTCATAATTTGGTAGCTAAAGCTGACTTACATTTGTGGAAAGTTGAGAGGTCCCCCTGGTGGAAGCTGTAGGAAACACACGCTTTGTATTTCCATGAATGCTTTTGGGAGCATTTTATGATGGTTTTCCTGTGGGGTGAGGGGATATGGGCTTGCTCTGCTTCTAAGTTGCTTTCAAAACCTGCTCATTTTGACACAGTGAGCAATATTTAAGATTTGTGAGGACTATAGCCGCCAATGCACCAGGTTATGACCAGAAAAGACTTTTACAGTTTAGCGTGGTACCTTGATCATTGTCAATCATTGTTTTATTATTATCGTTGTTGTTGTCGATCATTGTTTTATGTGAAAATTAAAGTGTTCTCAAGAGGCCTGTGATGGGGGTAGTACTTTCAGCAAGAGGTCACCTCTTCTGATCAGTAATGCTTCTGAAATAACATGGTATTCTGGCTTTCTACATCTCTACACATTATCAGCTCCATTTAAGTTCATTTTTTTTCTTGATTCCTTTTGTCTTTAGTTCTCATTATGCAAAGTTAAATCTTCTAATAGAAATTTGGTAGATGAGAAAAGTATTCTAACAAAAAGTGGGACTTTAACTATGGCTTTATCAAGTATTCAGTTTATTTTGGTGCTGTGTGCCGTTCTCAGTTTCACAATGATCTGACAAGGTAGGGTCATGAAACCTACTTTGTGAGCAAACTAAAGCTTGGAGGTTTAATAACTGGGTCACCAGCTAGAATATGATCAGACTAGGAGTGGAAGTAGAGAGTCTGTCCTTCTTGTGCTGCTCCACTTCTTTGATGGTCTAATTAAGTCCAGAGCCCGTTAGTTCTAACTGTGGATAAACAGTTGAACACTCTAAGGAGGCAGATAAAAGTAGCACATTTCATAGACAATACATCTTCTTTTCACTAAGTGTGTGTATATATAGTTTGTAATGGAACTAAGATCTAGTTCCAGACCTGTTTGATACAGAAATCAACCCTGTCTCAAAAAAACAAAACAAAACAGAATTTTTTTTCATTGAGTCAAGTCAATGGTTAAATCCAGTATTGCTTTTTTTTTTTTTTTTTTTTGAGACATGTATGTATGATGTATGTAGCCTTGGCTGGCCTGGAACTCACTCTGTAGACCAAGCTGCTGGTCTCCAATTCAAAATATCAAGAATATTCTCTAAATTAAAGGCACATAGCTATTTTTACCTTGCAATGACCTTTTTATGAACTGTCCACATTAGGTTCCTAATTCTTGATTGTATTATTTTAATATACTGAATGTATGCTTGTGCTCTTACACATGCTACCCCTTCCAGATATACTTGATTTTCAGAATAGCTGCTGAAAATGTATGTTTTAAAATCATTGTCAGATGCATCAAATGTTAAGTTTCAAAACTGAAAAGCAGTTCTAATTTTGTGCAGTATTGACCTATGATCCAGAGGTGGTTGCTCGTGATCCATACAGAGCTCCAGACTATCCAGCCAGGCAGCATAGGTAGGCCACCTCCAAAAGAAAACAAAAGTACTTCTCACATAAAAGACTCAGCTTATTATATAAGACTGAGAATGAAAGATACCCTTTCTATAAAGCAAATCCAAGTAGATGGCTTGTACGCTACCTTTATTCTCTTAAAAATCCTAGCAAAAGTTTTGTGGAAGTCCATGGTACCCAGCAAGTTAGCCGTGCATTGTACAGTTTGGATGTGCTAAAGCAAGTTTACCAGTGAATTAGAAAGCACAAGTATGACCCAATGAAAAATGACAATTCCCAGTGTCATTGAGGAATCTGTTGGTATAATAATTCGATAAACACTTCTAAAATTATTTTAGGAGGGAGTGCTTCAACTTAAAGTGTAGCCTTTGCACTTCAGAAAGTGGAAGAAGTGATGCTTTGTAAATGACCCCGTTAGCACAGGGTCTCTCAGCTGCGGGCTGCTCTGCTGTGCTTGGAGTTCCTAGCACAGTGCTAGTATCTGGACCTTTGTGAATCTGTGCTGCATTAAGAAAAACAGAGTATGTTTAAGAAGTTGCATAGGGTTTGGGGTGGACTGTCATAGAATGAATGGTTTGCCTAGTATGCATGAGGCCCAACGTTTTGATCGCAGTACCAAACAAAGAAAATTAAATAAATTTTTTGATATCTCTGTATATTTATCAATATTCTGCAATTGCAGAATAGTATATATGACACAATGTATAATTTTTACTTTGATTATTGATTTAAGTGTACACCCGGGCTATGAGATGGCTCAGTACATAAGATGCCTGCTACGCAAACATGAGAACCTGAGTTTGGATCTCTGGAACCCACATTAAAAGCAGGGCACAGTGACTCCCGCCAGTGCTAGGAGGTGGTGGGAGGGGGCAAGTGAAGAGTCACATGGGAGGCTCGCTGGTCAGTGCTTCCAACAGCCAGTGAATTTCAGATTTACCCAGAGACTGTTGAGGAATACCTGGTGTTAGCCTTTGTTCTGCACATGCACACCCCAGTATATGCACCCACATACCCCCTACACACATGTGCACACACCTACACACAATCCACACCATGCACACAACACACACAATAATAACATGCATCCTATCTACCCATACCTGCCAACTATTAACGCTTTTGGATTTTCTCTAATTATTTAGAACCTTAAATTGCTTTTATTTGTGGGGAATGTGTTTATGTTTATAAGTTTATAGTCTTGGAATATTTTTTGAGGCAATATCTTTTATGTAGGTGCGGTTGGCTCACTGATATGGTAAATATGTTAGTATATACTTAAATATTTTATCACATTAGTAAGTAAAACTGAAAACAGTTAAAATTGGAATAATAATGGACTCATTTGGAATAGTAATGAACTTATTACATGGTAAAATACTTCTAAAATGTAATGTATGTGTATGCGTGCACATATGCCTAAGAGCCGTAGTAGGCGCAAGTGTGGAGGTGAGAGGGTGACTTGGGAGTGGCTTTCCCTTGTTTCAGCTGGCTGCCCTGTAAACTCCAGCTAGCTTAGCTAGCCCACTTCCTTGCCAGGGATTCTGCTGTCGTGGTCTCTCCATATTGCGGAAGTGTTTCTATCACAAATGTACACCGCCGCATCAGCTTTTTACATGGCTTCTGGAAATCAACCTCCTGGTGTCAGTTGCACAGCTAAAGCTTTTATGTCTAGCTTATCAAGAGGAAACTAGATTCTTTTGTGTTCAGTGTATTATGATAGTGTTATGGCTGCAGTATGTCAAGAAAATACAGCTTCACGTAAATATAATGTTAAGCAAGAATTTTAAACAACCTTTTAAGATAATTGTTGATACTCTTCTTTGACACCAC
This sequence comes from Chionomys nivalis, assembly GCF_950005125.1. Classification (NCBI taxonomy): domain Eukaryota; kingdom Metazoa; phylum Chordata; class Mammalia; order Rodentia; family Cricetidae; genus Chionomys; species Chionomys nivalis. Next base: position 35,842,634 of record NC_080110.1, read on the forward strand.
ATCAAACCTCTAAGTAAGAAGAGGTGGTGGTGGTGGTGGTGGTGGTGGTGGTGGTGGTGGTGGTGGTGGTGGTGGAGGAGGAGGAGGAGGAGGAGGAGGAGGGGGGGGGAGAGAGTTCGTGCATGTAGAGGCCAAAGAATGTTACGTATCTTCCTTCCTCCCTTTCCACCTATTTGGAGACAATGTCTCTCACTGAACATGGGGTTTGATGTTCTGGCTACTCTAGCTGCATGTCCCCAGCATCTGCCTCCAGTCCCCACCTCCACCACCCTTCCCGTGCTGTGCTTACCCTCTATGTATGCAGTACCTTGCCTTTACATGGGTGCTGGGTACCTGAACCCTGCTCCTCATGCCTGTCTTTCAGACTCCCTACCATTTGAACCATTACCGTAACCCAAAGAGTAATTTCAAAACAAAACAGTAGCCGGGCGGTGGTGGCGCACGCCTTTAATCCCAGCACTCGGGAGGCAGAGGCAGGCGGATCTCTGTGAGTTCGAGGCCAGCCCGGTCTACAAGAGCTAGTTCCAGGACAGGAGCCAAAAAAGCTACAGAGAAACCCTGTCTCGAAAATCCAAAAAAAAAGAAAAAAAAAAACAAAACAGCTACCACCATCAGTGAAGATTTGTATTTTTCTGTCATAAAAGTTCTTGGGTCTATCTTGGACTTTGAGCTGGTCTTTTACCTGTGTATGACTAAATTCTTCAAAAACTGGGTTGAGAAATACTGGATTACTGAGTTACTACCATCTCTCCGGTACTGTTTGTTATGCTGTGTGATACCACTTAGAACCTGTAAGTACCGTGAACAACACGTGTGAGTTTTTCTGCTGTATACACTTTAGTCACCTGAAAGTCTGAACTTATCATTAGTTATAGTCTAGGCTGCTGAGCTTTCTGGGCTGAATGGGTTCACACATTGAAAACTTAAACCATCCAAGTCTCAGTAATTTGCCATTTGTTTATTTGAAAATACTGTTCCATGTATAAAAAGTAAAATTAAATCATTTTCACAATGATACTTGAAAACAAATTTAACAACTAGCTAAATCTGTGAATATAATACAACCAGAAAGGAAGTATAGCTGAATATTAACAGTGGTTACATTGGAACCATGAGAAGATGGTGACTTTTCTTTCTTTTCTCTTTTGGTACTAAGTTCTGTGTTTTTATTATTCTTTGTGTGATTAAAATAAAAGCAGCATGCTATTTATATGACAGTTTACATAGGACTATTGAGAATGGTTCTCTATTTTTTTTGTTAGGATTTAGATCCTGAGTATGAAGATGTATTTAATACTTCATTGCTGTGGATTTTAAAAAATGGGAAAGATGTTGGAATAAGGTACAGGATTTGATTTACACTTTGATGATTTTGTATTCTACGAAGTGGTTTTTATAATTTTAATCTCCACTTTGATTATTTTTAAATAGGTGTATTGGTTATGGGCCTGAGGAAGAGCTGGCAAATGTAACTGACGTGCAGTTTTTGCAGTCCACCAGACCCCAGATGCCTTTCTGGTGTCGTTTTCGACGTGCTTTCATTACTGTAACCCATAGGTTATTGCTGTTATGCTTAGGTAAGTTGTTAGGATTAGAAAGCTGTTATACTGCTTGCGTCTCACTAAATGTCAGAGCCAAGGGCTTACTCCTACGTCTGTAGATGCCATAAACCACATTGTGTAACTGTGACCAAGTACCTTACAGAAATGACTTAAACAAGAAGGGTGGAGTGTCAGCCCACGTGGAAGGAGGGTAGGGAGTGTCAGCCCACGTGGAAGGGGGGTGGAGAGTATCAGCCCACGTGGAAGGAAGGTAGGGAGTGTAGCCCACGTGGAAGGGGGGTGGAGAGTGTCAGCCCACGTGGAAGGGGGGTGGAGAGTGTCAGCCCACGTGGAAGGAAGGTAGGGAGTGCCAGTCCACGTGGAATGCAGATTGATGGAATAGATAGCATGGTGGCCAGGAAGTAGAGAGGAGAGAGAAGTGGCTGCAGACAAGTATCCCCAACCACCTATCCCCCGTGACTTACTTCTTCCACCTAGAGTCCACCTCCTAAAGTCCCCAAATTAGTACTGTCAACTGGTGACCTGGCCTTTATGAGGAGCCATTTTCATGTTTCAAAGATAACAGTAAAGCTGAGGGTTATTTATGGCGATTGTGGGCCTATGGGCCTGGAAAGTAGTCGTATAAGAAGAGAGATGAAACTTTGTCATGTAAGGTTATAGAAGGAGCAAGTATAATAGTATGTATATGGAAACCTACTTTTAGAAAATAGAATTGGAAAATAGGAAAGTTGAGCTTATTTTTAAATAATGTAAGCTCTTAAATTTTTGGCTTAAAATGTCATTTATGAGAATTTTTTAAATTTAGGTTCTTTGATATTTTCATAATTGGAAAGAAGGAACTATTCCTCTTTTCTGTTTTCTTTGTTAGCCCTTTAAACATAATTCAGTTTACTTTACTAGTCTGTTTAGCAAAGCTCATTTTTTCTAGTAGTTTAATGTTGAAAGGAGAAGAGCCTGAACAGTTTTGTTTTTTTTTTAATAGTAGGTATTTAAACACCTTTAATATGATGGAAGAACCTTTTTAGAGATAGGTGAAATTTTGGGAAAGTACTTAATAGTAAGTGTTTCTGTGTAGTTTTATTACATGGGTAGTTCAAACCTTTGCACTCCATTATTCCATTAGGGTAGTGAGATGGTCAGTGCTATACTAGCGACAGTGTACCTGTTACTGACCACAGTCTTAATGCCGGCCCTGTGAATGTTTCAGGTGTGGTGATGGTCTGTGTTGTTCTACGTTATATGAAATACCGCTGGACTAAGGAGGAAGAGGAGACAAGGCAGATGTACGACATGGTGGTAAAGATTATAGGTACAGAATTATAAAATCCTAAACTAGTTGTGGAACAGTTACCACATAGTTGTCAGAGTCGATTTACTTGTAAAGCTTTTGATGTATTTTCAGATGTTTTACGAAGTCATAATGAAGCTTGCCAGGAAAATAAAGATTTACAGCCTTATATGCCGATTCCACATGTTCGAGATTCCTTAATACAGCCTCAAGACAGGTATGTAAATCAGTACTCAGTTGAGATAAGTCAGAATGTTGGTACCTGTGAGAGACTTGGAACTTATTGAGAATTGTGACTCCTCTTAACTGCTTGACTGTACGTCCCCCTGTCCTTTCAGCACTTACTCTCCTCCTGATTTGCACAGTGTAATATGATAGCTGGTTTATTCTCATTCCTGCGTCTATTATTCTTGTTTGTCAGTCCTTCTCTTTATCCCCTTATGTTCATTGTACTAAGAAACAGAGCCAGACAAAAGCTAGTTAGGTTTTTAGTAATATTTTAAGTACTTATGTTGTTATTATTGAAGCTTTTAAAATGAAAGCTAGAATCTAACTTTTTGAAAATCAAAAAAAAATTATCCATATTCTAAAAGATGTGGATCACATCTTCATCCCCAGTGGATACTGAGTCGACAACCAAGAGGACGCCATGCTCACGGCTCACCTCTGCAGGTGGAAACTCAGTAACCTTGAGGCAAGGCACAGGCATCTAAATCATCCTTTAGGTAAACTGTCCCAAGTGTATTAGCTGGGGGGCGGGGAGAGAGACAGATGACAGACGGACTAGCTAGTTAACAGTAGCTGTTACTTTAGTCATTGACATTTCTAAAAGATGGCAAGCCAAGAGTAGAGTAAATCTGTCCTTCTGTTTGTATGATAGGAAAAAGATGAAGAAAGTCTGGGATAGAGCTGTTGACTTCCTCGCTGCTAATGAATCCAGAGTGCGCACAGAGACACGAAGGATAGGAGGTGCAGATTTTCTAGTCTGGCGGTGGATCCAGCCTTCTGCGTCCTGTGATAAGATATTAGTAATACCTTCTAAAGTATGGCAAGGTCAAGGTATGTATTTCTAAGCAAAACCAAAGATTTTCTCCTAATTTTTCAAAATGGACATTATGTAGTTGACCTAAATACTGTAACCAAAGACGTGTGAATGCGAAGCTCCCTTTACAGCTCCACCATTGGGGTGTAAAGGTTAGCGCACAGCTGGTTTGTCTGTAGTAGGGCAGATGTTCTTTTATCTTTCCCATTTTGTTCACTGGAGCAGCTTAGTATTTATTACAGCTCTAACTGCATTCTTGTTGGTGAACACATGAAATCATTGTTACATGATTACAATCATTGTTAATATGTGTTCAGTATACAGTATATGTGTGTGTATATATATATATACATATATATACATACATAATTAACATTCTGTTTTCCAGTTTTTGCTTGCCTTCTTTATGTTTCTCACTAAGATACCTTTACTGAGTGTCTCCCTTCCAAGGATCTTGTGTAGCTCTCTTTGTTGGTTTTCTTAATAGTGTGTGTAGTTTCAGAGAGAGATGGTAAAATATATAAGGAGTTTTGAAGGTTGTGTGCTTATCCTCTACTATACAGGAGAAGTATGTATGTCAAACAATATATATGGGGATTATAATAGTAAATTTTCTTTCCTACTAAGTATAGTATTCCTAGAAAAAGTAAGTGAAGTGTCTTAGAATTGCATTTTTAAAGTACAATCATATCATCCCCCCCCCCCCATTAATTTTACTTTAAAAAGCTTTAGTAGACTTTAGTCATGGAGTTGGGTGGGTGGAGAGGATCTGGGAGGAGTTGAGAGAGGGAAAACCATAATCAGAATATACCATAGGAGAATTTTTTTTCAGTTAAAAAAGTGTTTTATTGTTCCAAATGCTAAGAACAAATGATTTCCTTGAAAAGTTGCACACAGGAGGGCCCTGTGGAACTAGAAACAGTTTTAACCCATTTCACACAACTCTTCTCTGGGCCTGAGCCCTTCAAGCCTTCTCGTGGCTTTGGCAATAGCACCTTTCCCCGGTTTCTCGTCCACACTGATCTTTTCTTCCAGTTGAATGTTGTGTCCCATGCCCCTCCTCTTCCTTCTTCCTACTTCTTATTTTCCTTTTTCTGGGCTTCTCTGTATTGCAGTTTCTTAGAGCTGCTTTCTTGTTCACTTTTTTATTCACCTTTTCTCATGTAGTTGCTTCATTGCATTTCCATATAATAACTCGCAGGTTTGTAGTTTACATTCATGGTGCTAAGTTTCAGACGTCTGTACTCGACTGAGAACTCATCTTGTAGGCAGTTAGCTCGACATGAGTTGAGCTCACGGTCTTGTCCCAGTGTCCTTCTCTGGTCCCCAGTCTAGTTAGTGGCGCCACTCCTGTTGGCTCTCCGTGTCCCTGGGAGTCCTCCTCAGGCTTTCTTTGTCTTTGGTGCTCAGTCCTTGCGTAGTGCGCTCCTGTCTACTTCACTGTGCCACCGTTGGCCTCACTTTTCCACATCACTGCCTCTTGGACAACAGAAAACTTCCTGGCTGTCTTAAAATCACTTTGCCTATTTGATTTTCCACACAATTACTTCAATTTTTTTTAAAATTTAAAGTAGATCTTGTCATACGAGTCCTCTTAAAACACATGTGTGATTTAAAATTACTCCTATACATTGTTGGGATACTTGAGATTCCTTTCCCAGGCTTGTCTTTCTGTTCTATTCCAGCCACACTGGGTTTCATTCACAGTCTCGTCACAGGGCCAGTACATACCTGAAATGTGCTCTCACTCCTCTCCCCTGCTGCTTTACCTTATTCTTCAGTCCTCAGAGTCAGCTTCACTTCCGCAGGGAAATCTTAGCTCCCATTGATGAGGATGTTATTTTTACAACTTCCTGGTTTCCTTAGGACTTAATGACAGCTCGAATCCCCTGGAAGACACTATCTGTTTCTTCCACCAAACTATTGACTCTGGATATTGATGACTGTCTTGTTTTGTTTTGTTTTGTTTTGTTTTTCGAGACAGGGTTTCTCTGTAGCTTTAGAGCCTGTCCTGGAACTAGCTCTTGTAGACCAGGCTGGCCTCGAACTCCCAGAGATCCTCCTGCCTCTGCCTCCCGAGTGCTGGGATTAAAGGCGTGCGCCACCACCGCCCGGCTTTGATGACTGTCTTAATCCACCTTAATTAACTGGCTCATTAAAAGTACACAATAAATATTTTTTAATAAACTAAAAGATTGTCTTTCAACAAAATGGAACAATTTCAAGTAACACAATTATTTTTTTTTGTAGCATTTCATTTAGATAGAAGAAATTCACCACCAAATAGTTTGACACCATGTTTAAAGATTCGAAATATGTTTGACCCAGTTATGTAAGTATTATGAAAAGGCATACATATAAGTTTTTTTGGAGTATTTGGGTGTAAAATGCATGGTATATCTATAATGCTGTGTCTAAACAAATTTTTTTTTATTATTTCTAACTATAAATGTTATGCCTTTTTCCTTTTGTCAAGTCTCAAGCAAAGGGATCCAATGCATGCTTTGCTGATTGGAATATCAGCTCCAGCCAGCATTTGATTGCATTAGGCAGATTTAAAGTGAAGCTACCTTTCCTTTTGCCCTCCATGTATGACTCGCCCACAGTGAGGCAGATGAGATGACGTACTGGAACAGGTGCTTCGGAAGGTTCGACCATGCACTGTGTTTGGCCTGGGGCCTTTTGCTTTGGAAAGAGAGACTTGGAGTGTATATTAAATAAATGGAGACTTGAAAGTGTTACTGACAATAAGAAAACAGTATTCAACTTTTGCATCTCTGATGCTGGCACTAGTCTGGAAAAAGAAGTGAAACATCTTACAAGTATATAGGTAGACAGAATGACTGAACTCCTTTGTTACACTGTGGTGTGAGAGACAGTGAATACAGATAGTTGATTTTGTTTCTCTTACTTCCAGGGAAATAGGAGATCAATGGCATCTGGCAATTCAAGAAGCAATTTTAGAAAAATGCAGCGACAATGATGGCATTGTTCATATTGCAGTAGACAAAAACTCGCGTGAGGTAAGTCACATCTCATATGGAACACGGGTTTGTATCTGTTGCTGTTAAACCAAGACTTTTTTCTCTCTCTGTTTTCTTTTTGTTACAGGGTTGTGTATATGTTAAATGTCTGTCTCCAGAATATGCTGGAAAGGCTTTTAAAGCCTTGCATGGCTCTTGGTTTGATGGTAAGAAATTTGAATATTACAAAGATTTGGGAAGGCAAATTAGTTGCATCTTAGATTATACCTGATTTTAAATAGAATAATTTTAGGTTAGAATTTTTTGAATGATTTTAGATACTTTTGCTTCATGTTCATTCTGTACTACAGTTAATTTTCTACAAATACTAAGCATAATTGTATAGATCTAAAATATGATTTTTATCTTGCAACAGGGAAGTTGGTTACAGTAAAATACTTACGACTAGACAGATACCACCATCGCTTTCCCCAGGCTCTTACTTGCAACACTCCCTTGAAGCCATCAGATAAACATATGAACTCTATGTCTCACCTGCGCCTTCGGACTGGCCTAGCCAATTCTCAAGGAAGTTCCTGAAAAGACCCTTCACTCCTAGGACTGTTATTTAAATAGGAAAAGTCCCATTTGGCTTCCGTCTTCCTTTTAAAATGCTTTTTGTATGTAATATTTTTATTGCAGCTGTTTGAAAGTTGCAGAAATCTTAAGGTTCCAGAGGGATTTAGCAGCGAGGCAGCAATGTTGAGTAGGTGGCATAATTGTTGTCTCCAGGGTTTGGAGCTCAGTTCAGCCAGTGCATTTGAAGCTGTACACGAGGAACACTGACTTTATAGTAAGCGTTTCAGAGATAGTGGTTATATTTTTGCACCAAGAAGTGTTTAGATAACCACACAAAAGCATGGTGAAGCCGCTTTTTATATTTCCATAATTTCTTGTGGATTAATGTGAAGTTTTGTATACAGTCAGCTGCATAGTTCCTTGCAGGCTACTGTGGTAAAACTATTCATTTCCCACTTAACCTTAGGTTTCTATTGCTTGTAAAAGGTTCATTTGCTGCAGCTGGAAAATGGAGAAATTTATTTGGTTTTAATGGTTACATACATTTGTAAGTGGATGTACATGTACTCAGATTGGCTTTTGTATATATGTATAAATGCTAATGGTAGTGGAAGTCTTGTTTTGTGAGAATGTCTGCATTAGCAGTAAAATAAGCTTTCTATTTTATTCATAACCTAATTTGTGTATATATGTGCATAGCTGTGTGTTTATATACATATGTAACATGTGCAGTTACATATTTATATATGCACACAGATATATACATATGGCTGTACTGTCATAGATGATCAAACAGCCAAATACCTGGAAGTATTAGATACATGTTTAAAATACTTTTTATAGATTTTTATATAAAAAATGCCTGAGTATGATTTTGTGTGAAAGTTCTGGCACCAGTTGTAATGAGTTCAAATTTATGTGAGCAATAAAGAAGCAATTGGCAGATACTGGAAAAACATATTGTGAAAAGCTGTATTTATTATAAATAGTGGGGCTCTAACAGTGCTATTGGGATTATGTCATTTTCCCAGCCTATTTATAGCTCCTGTTCTATGTTCAGTGTAGAGCAGGCACATTGTTGCAGCAAAATGTATTACAAAAATTATCCTTGGAATGTTGGGCCATGAAAGCCTGCAGCATAGAAAATGCACAAATGGCCCTTGGTTTGTGCGTCAGTGTTTGTTTCAGTGAAGCTACTTTATTATTGTTTCATGATTTCAGGTCAAAATAGTTACTGATCAAGGTTTATTTGTAACCTAAAAATTGGCTAAAAGATAACCTTCTGAATATATCATTGTTGGTTCAAATGAATACGTGAAACAGCTGGAATTACCAATCTTAATCTCTGTTTCAAATTCGGTTTTCTTTTTGTTGTATATATGTTGATTTGCAGCATGACCTTGCACAGATAATGCACGTTTTCTGGCTAAGTGACCATGATGCGCACTATTCTGTAACAGAACCTTCGTGCCTTACCTGTGTGCTTTGTGGGCACCATGTTTATGAGGAAGAAATGATTTGCTATCAGAAGAGAATACATTTTAGATTCTCAATCTATGTCTCAGATGCTAATGTGTTAAAATATAAATATATAATATATAAAATAACCAATCTTTCTGTATTTTATGTGCATCATAGTGATTTATTTGAGCTTAGTGACCCATCTTGTAACCTGTTGCAAGAGTGAATGTAAAAATAGTTGTGGCATTTTAACAGGTCACTGTTGGATGCAGATGCATCTTTTTCTTGCTTCTAAGATATATTTCATGTGAACATTGTACATTTATTATTGTAATATATACTATTATGCAGCTTATTTTACCTGAAACTCTTAAGCTGACCAAGAGTCCTCCCTATAAGACAGATGGGAATGTGTATAATAATTAGGTATTCGAAAAGTTCTGGTTTGATGTAATCTGGTTTTTTGTTCTGTTTAAAAAAGAAGGAAAACATTCTAATTAAAAATTTATTAGGTTTTTTTAAAAACGCGTCTTTGTTTTAAAGATACTTGTGAAGTGTCTTGTGTCTTTTTTTCTACCAGTGAAAATAGTTATCTTTATATTAAATCTCTGTATCTAAGAATGAATGTGTGTTTATAAAGATGAGGACCATAAAGTTAATTTTTTGGTGCTGGCTTTAGTATTTTGAGGTGGAGGTCTCACTCTGTAGCCTAGACTGGCCTCAGCCTTGGGAAGTGCTCCTGCTGTAGGCTTCCAAGTGCTGAGATGAGCACAAAGGTGAGCCCCCATGCCCAGCTGTCTGATTGTGACTACCCATTTTCAGCATTTTAAACAGTCTGTTAGTGTATATTAACTATGCATAATAATGGGCTTCATTAATATTTATTTATTATGTATACAATATTCTGTCTGTGTGCATGTCTGCAGGCCAGAAGAGGGCACCAGACCTCTTTACAGATGGTTGTGAGCCACCATGTGGTTGCCAGGAATTGAACTCAGGACCTTTGGAAGAGCAGGCAATGCTCTTAACCTCTGAGCCATCTCTCCAGCCCCTCATGATATTCTTATGATGTAGATAATGTATATTCACCCCTCCCCATTATCCTTTCTTGCCCTCTTCCTATTCTTGCTAAATTCACCTCCTAACTTTTTTCTTTATGAAAATGTCCTCATTTAACCTTCAAGTATTTGGATTAGATGGTAACAAGAATGTAAAGCAACTGCACCACTAAACTCTTTAGGCAGCTAGTTCTCTCAACAAAGACAACAGTTTTATACATTCTGACTGGAAGCCTTAACCCATTATAAACCAATCACAATCAGTTTTTAACTGCTATACCATTAGTTTAGAATTTTCTTCAGTATTTTAGTCTAGTAGAAAGAAGATTTGACTCATTAGTCATGTGATAGTCTTATAGCTTGCTAATATAGTTGACACTGGTTGTCTCTGTTAGGAATACAGAGATAAAAACACAGGCTAATATATCTGGTCACATCTGGAGGAAGAACATAGTAAGTTAAAAGATAATGTGATGTGCTATAATGTGGAGAGAAAATAGGCAGGAATCTGAGATACAGAGAAACTTGGATACATCTTAGTAGATCAGATACAGAACAGGGGAGTTATGGGCCAAGGCACTGGCATTTGTTAGAGTCATGATGGTAAAGGTCTTTCTCTTGAGCTCTCAGGAGAGCTTCTGCTCTTGTAATAAGGTAGTAAGAGTCAGTGTGTGGAGCCATGTCATAAAGCCTGTATCCATCATGCTCACTGGTGTGTATATTCCTGAATTTTATCAGAGCCTCCCTCATATTGGGGTTTTGGGGTTTACCTTATATTGCTTTTATAGTTTGTATAACAAGTTGTTTTTAAGTGAGCAGTATTTAGATATGCTGTGTACCAAACATCTTTAATAAGATTTGCTTCACAGACCATCCCCTGCTTTTTGTATCATGAACTCATCGGCCATCTACATGGCTTCTTTGCCCTTTCCTCCTAGGCCTAGCTCAAGCAAACCACTTTTTCCAGATCTCTTCTCAGAGGATGCCGACCCAGGCAGAGCGTGGGCGGCTGTCCTCAGGCAGTGAGGAGCTGAGAATAATTGGGAACTGAGACTTGTGTTTTAAAGAAACAATATTCTGGGTGCTCGTCTTTTGGTCTTGAATCCCTGTTAAGGAAACCCTGCAGACAGCATGATGGACGCATTGTTGATTCTTAGATTTAAAAACCAATAGAACCTGTGTGTTTAGATTTACTTTTTCTTCTTAGTCATCAGAGAACTGCATACATTTCTGAATTTGGAAAGTCGGGAATTTAGGCATAGAGAACACTGTAACAAAGACAAACTAAAGAACCTCCAACCCCTAACTCATCCCACCACCATCACACACACACCATCACACACAAGCACGCACGCACACACACACTACAGCAGTTGTTCAGGGGTCACTAAGTGTGAGGTGATCATTAGAAATAGACAAGATAGTGAGTGACTCTTACAAACTTAGAATATTGGCTTATTGTAGAATTCAGATGAGCAATTAATGATTTGTTGGGATAAAAGATTTGAAGAATGAGATGAAATGGGAAAGACTGAATGATTAGCTGGACATTAAGGAAGTAACCGAGACTTGATTTTTCTAGTATAGAAAATCTAAATTCCCAGCATTTGGATTATATGGAAATACTAGATAGGAATGATGATAAAGTGGGTTCACTTATTTTTTTTTATTTTCCTATGTTACACGTTTAGAAATCTACCTAGGGCTGGAGAGATGGCTCAGAGGTTAAGAGCATTGCCTACTCTTCCGAAGGTCCTGAGTTCAATTCCCAGCAACCACATGGTGGCTCACAACCATCTGTAATGGGGTCTGGTGCCCTCTTCTGGCCTGCAGGCATACATACATACATACAGAATATTGTATACATAATAAATAAATATTTAAAAAAAAAAGAAAGAAATCTACCTAACCATTTTTTTCACAAGCTGAAAGGATTTCCAGTCAATACTGGAAAGACAACAGAGACCCATCATACATGTAATAGCCCTGTTTTTAGTAGAGAGAGACTCGGTGATAGTCCCTTTGGTCTCCAGCCAGTAACATCTTCCGACAGAAAGTCAGAGTGTTCTGCTCTATATTTTCATGTCATAGGCCTGTTGAAATACTGTTAAGTAATTCAAATTAATTTTCAATTCTTCGTATATACCAGCCAAACTTAAGTATTCTGTAGCCACATGTTACCAGTGGCTAATGTTGGCATTTGGCATCTTGTTTAAAGAACACCTTGCTGTGTAATTCAGTACCGCCCAGGCAACTTGGCCTTCCGCATACAGGGCTTCTTCTTGAATTCATTTTTATTTTTTTTTTACTAACTTAAATCTTGTCCTTCGACACTTCCTTTTCTCCGGGGACATTGGTTTTGTCTGTCCGTGAGTATTCCTATCATTAAGACCTTTGTCCTTGCTGAAGCACTGTTGCTGTGAGCCTTCATCTTTACGTGACCTCCTTGTTCAGGTTTCTAATCTCTCCTAAGTTACGGTCTGTTTTCTTGCAGTTGATTACTGTCTGGGAGTGTATTGTTTATATATATGTAGTACTTATTTCCTTTCCTAGAATATAAGTCCCACAAAAAAAGTCAAAAAGTCAGAATTTGTATTGGTTACTAGATTTTTAGGGATCAAAATGATGCTTGACTTCAAACTAAGTCTTCAGTGAGTGTATATTGAATCCACCCACAAATGATATTTTATAAACATTATTCTGGGTCTAAATACATTTGTGTTTTGATTCTAGGGAGTTTGGTATAACTTAAGACCTGACTTCTCTGAACTGCTTAGCAGAGTTTCACATTTCTGTAGGAGAGGTTCATGTGGGTGCACATGTTGGGGAATCTGTACATGTTGGGGGTGCACACATGATGTGTGCTTTTGGAAGGCAGCAGTCAGCTTCCAGTATCATTCCTCAGGAGCTGGCCACCTTAGTTTTGTTGGCATGTGTGTGGGTGTGGTGTGCCGTGACTCAGGAGTGGAGGTCAGAGGACAACTTTCAGTCTCCTCCGGTCACGTGGGTTCTCAGGCGTGCAGGAAGTGCCTTGCTTTACCTGTTGCAGTTCCGCTCACTTTTGTTTGGAGACAGAGTCTCATTGTAGAGCTCACTGAGTAGGCTAGGATGGCTGATCTGCCTGCCTGGGCCTCTCCGCCCTGGGATGAGAAGCCTGTAGCACAACAGCAGGCTGTTCTGTGGGGTCCCGGGGACTGAACTCACATTCTCATGCTGACTGAGCTATCTGGATCCCATCACCCTAGTCCTACAAGGCTGTGTTTTCATCTGCACTTTAGAATTCATGCTTCCTTTTTCTCGTTTCTAGTTTCTTCTGTCTAGTTGGATGTTTGGGAATGTGTTGCTCCTTTTCTGAGAACCTGGAGAATTTCAGGGTAACATTTTGCTTTCTGCTTCTAATTTTACTAATCTATTTTATGATTTGAATCTAAAAATTTGAATTATTTTAGGTCTCAAAACAATCCGGTAGAACTATGTGCACTTGAAAGGAGGGATGCTTCCTGCTGTGAGTGTGGTGTAGTGAAATGATGAGGCTAGTTGTGTTCATTCAGATCCTCTGTGGCTGTACTAATTTTCCAGGTCCTTGTTAATGATTAGTTAATGAGAAGGCTGTTGAAAGCTCTAATAGGAAACAAGTTTCTTCTTGCTGCTCTGTTTTCCTCTCAGGTTTTGTAAGCTGTATTATCTGGTGTGTTGACCCTTGTATTCTCTTGCTGTTTTGATTCTGTATCATTATGGCAATGGTCTTAACTCCTGGAAATAATCTTTGCTCTGAATTTACTCGGACTCATCCTAGTATCATTATATTATCATCCTAGTGTCAGACCTTCTTTTGATTTGTGATAGAATTATCTGTTTTCTCTTTTCACCTTTTTATTTTATTTCTTCATACACTTACTCGATGTGCTTGGGTACATCTGCCACAAAGCGGGTGTATATGGAGGGCAGAGGACAGTTTTCAGAAGTCTCTCTTCTTTCCACCATGTAGGTCCCTAGGGGTCAAAGGGATCAACAGCCTTGGCAGCAAGTGCCTTTATCTGTTGAGCTGTTAATTTTATTTTGTGTCTTTGTATTTAAAGAATGCTTATGTAGGAGTATTTGAGTGGCAGTTATTGTTAAAGTCTAGTCTGACTGACTTTTAATTGAATTAGATGCATATTTAATTTAATTTGGTTAGGTTTATTATCATGCTTTTCTTTATAAGACTTGTCTCTGTTCTTTGTTCTCTTTTCATATTTATGTACATACATGCATGCACATATGCATACACATGTATATACATATGGAAATGAAACAAACTATAGTCGATTTGTTTTTATCAAGTACAGTTACTGTATTTTAGCTCCTTCCTGGCCTTTTTGGTTTTGCTTGTATCATTCGGGTTTATAATACACATCACAAATTATCACAGTCTACTACTCAGTCAGAATTTACTACTTCATATAAATTATCAGAACCTGTAGAGTATTGTGCTTACCCTCTCCCTTCCCTACCTTCACATTACTCTTTTATTTGTGTTTGTGATAATGTCATTGCACGTGCCATCAGGTGCTTTTCTTTCTCTTGTGCTTAAAATCCATTTTAGGATATCTTTATTAAATTCCAACTCTGATTAAAATTCCAAAAATAATTTAAACTAAAAAATGAGTGTAGTGAATTGTCATTCAAAGATGGATGGTAGTTTTTGTATTGGTAGTGTTTTTATGTACTAAAGCTGTTTGAAAAAAAATCAAGAAAGCAATTTAATCCACAATAACTAAAAAAAAAATACTTAGGTATATATTACCACAGTGTAGCACAAATAATAAAAGCCCAGAGACTGATAGAGGAGTTAAGCCTGGAGATGAGAAAAAGCAAAGCAGCCAAACCACTAGAGAGCTCTTAACCTGTGAAGTTTTCAGACTGAAAGAGGGCAAATTCTTGTCTTATCCTGCCTTATATTCCTTTCTAGTGCTGGTAATAAAGGTGCTCACCACTACCGCCAGCCTCTGTGGCTAACTAGTATTGCTTCTGGGATTAAAGGTGTGTGCCCCCACTGCTTGACCTGTATGACTGATTGGTGTGGTGGGTTTTTTTTTTTGCATTCTGGTCATCAGGCAAGTTTTATTTTTTAAAACACAAATATTACTACACCAAAAAACTGAAATATATGTAACCTGAAAATTACAAAATAGTGGTGAAAGAAATTCAAGAGTAATTTGCACACTAGGTGAAATATTCCCCATCATGGAAGAATAAATATTGTTAAAATACCCATACTACCCATAATGATTTATAGAATCAATGCATATTATTGTTCCTTTTTTTAATAGTATACCTCAAGATAGCCTTGAACTTTACTCCCCTCTACTTTACAATTATTGGGGTTACAGGTACGTGTGCCAATCTGTGCCCAGTTCAGTTTTTGTCTGTTTGACTTGACCAGCTAAGACAATCTGATGAAAACAACACAGGAAGCATCACGCTGCCTGGTGTCAGATAGTCTGCCAAACCACAGTGATCACAGCAACTCATACGACGTAGAGGTAGACCAGTAGGCCAAGAACATGCGGTGGGGAAAGAAGTGTTTCCCGTAAATGGCACTGGAAAGAGGACATGTAGAAAGATTAGATTGTGACATCACACCGTATACACAATTAAAGTGGATTAAACACCTAAGCCATGTAGCCTAAAACAAGCTGCGAGAAGGGAGAAATGGAGTAAAAGCTTCATGGACTTGGTCTGGGCAATTCCTTTTATGTTATGACACCAACTCACAGAAAGCAAAGGTGAAATACACATGCAGGATCAAATGAAACTAAAAAGCTGCTGTACAAGCAAAATTGGAATAAAAGAAACCTATATACTCAGAAAAGATTATTTGTAATTTTTGTTCTGTTTTTTGCACGATAGGGTGAACTGAAGTATACTGTATCAGGAAATGTACTATATAACCCGTACTAGCCACAAACTCACAGTTCTCTGCTTCAGCCTCTTGAATGCTCCGATTTAAAGAGGTGTAACACTTAAGTCCAGCTCAACAAAAAAATCTTGTATAAGGAGTTAATATCCAAAAATATAAGAAATTCACACAGCAGCAAGCAAACACATATTGTGATTAAGAAATAGAGTAAAGAATGTGAATAGATGCTTCTGAAACAGCCAACCAGGATGTCAGAAGAGCCATCAGGGAAAGGCAAATTAAAGTCAGCAAAGTCTGCTGAGCCCATTGGAAGTCACAATTGTCAAGGATGCGGAGAAATGGTAATCCTGTGCACTGTAGACAATACGAGAAGAACTGCTGTATAATCCACAGGTATGTCGTTACCATTGCCATAACAAAATACCTGAGGCAGCTAACGTAGATTTCCTTTGGTTCATGACCCCAGAGGTTCAAGTCCAAGACTGAGTGATCTCATAACTGTGAACCTTTGGCAAGAGTGGTACATGGTGGTGGGGCTCACTACAGAACAAGTTACTGGCCTTGTGAGCCAGAGAGCAGAATTGCAGGGACTAGAGGAGAGAAGGCCAGTATCCCAGCATCACCCGCAAGAGCATGACCCCAATGAAACGCTCTCCCAGGAAGCTTTTTTGCATCATCAATTATGTTAGCAGTGAGTGTGATTTTTTTTTTCTCTCATGGTGTTTCTAATTTGAGTTTGTCGTTTTGGAGTTAGGTTCTAGTTTGTTAGTTGCTTTATCATGAATCTTTTTGGATGTTTACAATTTTTTATCTATTAAAATGATATGATATTTGTCTTTTAATCTATTAAAAATAGGAATTTTTTATATTTTTTAAAATTTTTATTGAGCTCTACCTTTTTCTCTGCTCCCCTCCCTGCCTCCCCCCTCCCTTTCAGCCCTCCCCCAAGATCCCCATACTCCCAATTTACTCAGGAGATCTTGTCTATTTCTACTTACCATGTAGATTAGATCTATGTAAGTCTCTCTTAGTGTCCTCATTATTGTTTAGGTTCTCTGGAATTGTGATTTGTAGGCTGGTTTTCTTTGCTTTATGTTTAAAAACCACTTATGAGTCAGTACATGTGATAATTGTCTTTCTGGGTCTGAGTTATCTCACTCAAAATGATGTAGTCTAGCTCCACCCATTTTCCTGCAAAATTCAAGCTGTCATTATTTTTTTCTGCTGTGTAGTACTCCATTGTGTAAATGTACCACATTTTTCTTATCCATTCTTAGGTCGAGGGGCATTTAGGTTGTTTCCAGGTTCTGGTTATGACAAACTGCTGCTGTGAACATAATTGAGCACATGTCCCTATAGCATGACTGAACATCCTTTGGATATATACCCAAAAGTGGTTATTACTGAGTCTTGAGGAAGGTTGTTTCCTAATCTGAGAAATCGCCACACTGACATCCAAAGGGGTTGTACCAGTTTGCACTCCACCAGCAATGCAGGAGTGTTCCCTTTACCCCACAACCTCTCCAGCATAAGTTGTCATCAGTGTTTTTGATCTTGGCCATTCTTACAGGTGTAAGATGGAATCTCAGAGTTGTTTTGATTTACATTTCTCTGATGACTAAGGATGTTGAGCGTTTCCTTAAGTGTCTTCCAGCCATTTTAGATTCCTTTGTTGAGAGTTCTCTGTTTAGGTCTGTACTCCATTTTTTTTTATTGGATTATTTGTTCTTTTGGTGACCCATTTCTTGAGTTCTTTGTATATTTTGGAGATCAGACCTCTGCCTGATGTGGGGTTGATGAAGATCTTTTCCCATTCTGTAGGCTGTTGTTTTGTCTTGTTGACTGTGTCCTTTGCTTTACAAAAGCTTTTCAGTTTCAGGCGGTCCCATTTATTAATTGTTTTCTCAGTGTTTGTGCTGTTGGTGTTCTATTTAGGAAGTGGTTCCCTGTGCCAATGCCTTCAAGTGTACTTCCCACTTTCTCTTCTATGAGGTTCAGTGTGGCTGACATTAAGTTGAGGTCTTTGATCCATTTGGACTTGAGTTTTGTGCATGGTGATAGATATGGGTCTATTTTCATTCTTCTACATATTGATATCCAGTTATGCCAGCACCATTTGTTAAATATGCTCTTTTTCATTTGATATTTTTTGCTTCTTTGTCAAAAATCAGGTGTTCCAAGGTGTGTGGATTAATATCCAGGTCTTTGATTCAGTTCCCTTGGTCCTCCTATCTGTTTTTATGCCAATACCAGACTGTTTTCAGTACTGTAGCTCTGTAGTAGAGTTTGAAGTCAGGGATTGTGATGACTCCAGAAGTTCTTTTATTTTACAGGATTGTTTTGGTTATCCTGAGTTTTTTGCTTTTCCATATGAAGTTGAGTATCTTTTTTTTTTCGAGGTCTGTGAAGTATTTTGCCTGGATTTTGATAGGCATTGCATTGAATCTGTAGATTGCTTTTGGTAGGATTGCCATCTTAATATGTTAATTCTACCTACCCAAGAGCATGGGAGATCTTTCCACTTTCTGGTGTCTTTTTCAATTTCTTTCTTCAAGGATTTAAAGTTCTTGTCATACAAATCTTCCACTTGTTTGGTTAGAGTTACTCTGAGATATTTTATTCTATTTGTGGCTATTATGAAGGGTGATGTGTCTCTGATTTCTTTCTCAGCCCATTTATCATCTGTGTACAGGAGGGCTTATGATATTTTTGAGTTAATCTTGTATCCTGCTACATTACTGAAAGTGTTTATGAGTTGTAGAAGTTTCTTGGTAGAATTTTTGGAGTCGCTTATGTAAACTATCATATCATCAGCAAATAGTGAGAGTTTGACTTCTTTTCCGATTTGTATCCCTTTGATCTCCTTTTGTTGTCTTATTGCTTTAGCTAGGACCTCAAGAACTATATTGAATAGATATCAGGAGAGTAGACAAGTGGGATCTCTGGGAGTTTCTCTCCATTTAGTTTGTGGTTGGCTATTGGCTTGTTGTATATTGCCTTTATTATGTTTAGGTATGTTCCTTGTATCCCTGATCTCTCCAAGACTTTTATCACGAAGGGATGTTGTATTTTGTCAAAAGCTTTTTTAGTATCTAATGAGATGACTATGTGGTTTTATTTTTCAGTTTTTATGTTGAATTACATTGACAGATTTTTGTATGTTAAACCATCATCGCTGTATCTCTGGGATGAAGCCGGCTTGATCATGGTGGATGATATTTCTGATGTGTTCTTGGATTCGGTTTGCCAGTATTTTACTGAGTTATTTTTGCATCTATGTTCATGAATGAGATTGGTCTGTAATTCTCTTCCTTAGTAATGTCTTTCTGTGGTTTGGGTTTCAGGGTAATTGTAGCCTCATAAAAAGAGTTTGGCAATGTTCCTTCTGTTTCTATTGAGTGGAACAATTTGAGGAGTATTGATATTAGTTCTTCTTTGAAAATCTTGTAGAATTCTGAGCTCAAACTATTTGGTCCTGGGCTTTTTTGGTTAGGAAACTTGCTGACAGTTTCTATTTCTTCAGCAGTTATGGTCTGTTTAATTTGCTTATCTGCTCTTGATTTAATTTTAGTAAGTGATATTTATTCAGAAAATTTTCCATTTCCTTAAAGTTTTCCAATTTTGTGGAGTACAGGTTTTTGAAATAGGACCTGATGATTCTCTGTATTTCCTCCGTGTCTATTGTTATGTCCCCCTTTTCATTTCTGACTTCGTTAATTTGGATATTCTCTCTACTTTTTATTTAGTTTGGATAAAGGTTTGTCTATTTTGTTGATTTTCTCAAAGAACCAACTGTGTCTCCTCAAGTGTTTGTATTGTTTCCTTTGTTTGTTTCTATTTTGTTGATTTCCGGTCTCAATTTGATTATTTCCTGCCTTCTAGCTCTCTTGGGTAAGTTTGCTTCTTTTTGTTCTAAAATTTTCAAATGTTCTGTTAGTTTGCTAGTGTGACTGAGGTTTCTGTCCTGCCTGGTTCCCGCAGTTGTTAAGTACCAAAGAAATCACACAGAGGTCTGCATTAGTTATAAACAAATTGGCCTAGTAGCTCAGACTTTTATTAAGTCTTATAACATATTAGCCCATTATTCTTGTCTATGTTAGCCACGTGGCTCGGCACCTTTCTTGGCAAGGCAGTCACATCTTGCTCTGTGTCAGAATCACGACTGCTGATTGCAGAATCCTCTTCCCAGAATTCTCCTGTTCTCATTGGTCTACCTCAACTTCCTGCCTGGCTACTGGCCAATCAGCATTTTATTAAACAAGTACAAGAAACAAATGTTTACAGGGTAAAACCATTGTCCCACAGCACACTAGTGTGGGATTTTTCCAGCTTCTTTATGTAGGCATTTAGTACTATAAACTTTCCTCTCAACACTGCTTTCATTGTGTCCCATAAATGGGGGTATGTTGTGTGGTCATTTTCATTGAATTTTAGGAAGTCTTTAATTCCCCCTTTATTTCTTCCTTGACCCATTGAAGATTCAGGTGAGCATTGTTTAATTTCCATGTGTTTGTGGGCCTTCTGGAATTAGTATTGCTGTTGACTTTTAGTTTTAAGCCATGGTGATCTGATAAGATACATGGGGTTATTCCAAATTTTTTTGTATTTGTTGAGGTTTGTTTTGTTACTGAGTATGTGGTCAGTTTTTGAAAAGGTTCAATGAGGTGCTGAGAAGAAGGTATATTCTTTTATGTTTGGATGGAATATTCTATAGATGTCTGTTAAGTCTATTTGAGTCATAACATCTGTTAGTTCTCTTATTTCTCTGTTCATTTTTTGTCTGACTGACTTGTCCAGTGGTGAGAGGGGAGTGTTGAAGTCTCCCCCTATTAGTGTGTGGGGTTTAATTATGATTTGCTTTAGAAGTGTTTCTTTTACATATGAGGGTGCACTTGTATTTGGGGCATAGATGTTCAGTATTGAGATTTCCTCTTGATGAATTTTTCCTGTGACTAATATGAAATGTCCTTTTTTGTCTCCTTTGATTGATTTTAGTTTGAAGAATATTTTGTTAGATATTAGGATATCTATACCAGCTTGTTTCTTAGGTCCATTTGATTGGAAATATTTTTTCCCAATTGTGAGGTGATCGATGTCTGTTTTTGAGGTTGAGGTATGTTTCTTGTATGCAGAAGAAGGGTGGATTCTGTTTTTGTATCCACTCTGTTAGCCTGTGTCTTTTTATAGGTGAATTGAGTCCATTTATATTAAGGGATACTAATGACCAGTGATTGTTCTCTCCTGTTAATTTAGTTTTTGTTTGTGGTGATGTTAATTTGTGTGTTTTTTCCTTCTTTGGGATTTGCTGATGTGAGATCATCTATTGTCTGTGTTTTTGTTGATGTAGCCAACTTCCTTGGGTTGGACTTTTCCTTCTAGTACTTTGTGTAGGGCTAGATTTGTAGCTAGGTATTGGTTAAATCTGGTTTTGTCATGGAATATCTTGTTTTGCCCTTCTATGGTGATTGAAAGTTTTGTTGGGTATAATAGTCTGGACTGGCATCCATGGTCTCTTAATGTCTGTATAACACTTGACCATGACCTTCTGGCTTTCTTTATCTCCAATGAGAAGTCAGGTGTAATTCTGATAGGTCTGCCTTTATATGTTACGTGGCCTTTTTCATTTGCAACTCTTAATATTCTTTCTTTATTCTGTATATTTAGTATTTTGATTATTATCTGGCATGGGTACTTTTTTTTTTTTTTTTTTGGATCCAGTCTGTTTGGTGTTCTGTAAGCTTCTTGTATCTTCATAGGCATATCTTTCTTTAGGTTGGAAAAGTTTTCTTCTATGATTTTGTTAAATATGTTTTCTGTGCTTTTGAGTTGAACTTCTTCTATACCTATTATTCTTAGGTTTGGTCTTTTCATGGTGTCCCATATTTCTTGGGTATTTTGGGTTGAGCTCTTGTTAGATTTAATGTTTTCTTTGATAGATGAGTCTATTTCCTTCATTGTATCTTCAGCGCTTGAGAGTCTCTCTTCCATCCCTTGTATTCTGTTGTTTATGCTTGCGTTTATGGTTCCTGATCATTTTTCTCATGATTTCTGTTTCTATAATTTCCTTGGCTTGTGTTTTTTTTATTGTCTCTATTTAAGTATTCAAGTCTTGAATAGTTTCATTCATATGTTTGATTGCTTTTTCTTGTTTTTTTTTTAAGGGATTTGCTGATGTCTTCCAATTTTTTGTTTGTCTTTTCCTCCATTTCTTTGAGGTAATTTCTCATTTCCTCTTTAATATTTTCAAACAATTGTCCTGAAGTTATTTTTTATGTCATTTTCTTCTGCTTCATTTATATTTGGTTGTTCAAGTCTTGGTGTTGTAGGGTCTCTAGATTTTACTGGGTGTCGTATTGCTCTTTGTGGTGTTGTGTGTGTTCTTACCTTGTCTACTCATATTTTCTCTAATCGGTGTGTTGAGCCAGTGAATCCAAGGCTCAGATGGTTGTTCCTCATGGTACAGTCAGTGCCACAGTTCTAGTTACCCTGTTGGTCACTTTATGTTCCTGGAAGTTGCTCAGCTCTCCCAGGCTTTGCTCTGCTCCAGTGAAGTTTGCTGTCTCAGGCCTGCTCTGGTCTAGGTTGTCAGCTCAGACTTGTTTCTGTAAATGTCCTTGGTCTGGGTCCACTCCTGCAGAGGTCCCTGCCTTGGGGTTGGTCCTGCAAAGGTCTCTGGCTCTGATATACTCCCTTGGAGGTCTCAGACTCTGGTGTGCCCAGACCTGCGGAGGACCTGGCTCAGGCCTACCCCCTCAGAGGTCCCAGACTCATGCCCAGACCGGCAGAGGTCTCTGGTTTTTGCCTACTCCCTTTGATGTCCCAGACAGACCCCTGGACCTACAGAGGTCCTGGCTCAGGCCTAGTTCCTCAGAGGTCCCGGACTCACGCCTGGACCTGCAGAGGTCTGTGGTTCCTGCCTACTCCTTGGAGGTCCCAGACTCATACCTAGACCGGCAGAGGTCCTGGTTCAGGCCTTGTTGTAGGAGCTGCGGGCTGCATTCCTGCCACCCAGCTCCCAGCTGCCTGGCTAGCTTATGCCCCGAAATAACAACATACAAACTGTATTCATTTAAACACTGCTTGGCCCATTTCTATTAATGTGTGTAGCACCACGAGATGCGCTTACCAGGAAGATTCTAGCCTACGTCCATCCTGGGTTGGAGCTTCATCACATCTGGCTCTGAGAGGAGCTGCATGATTTCTGAGCTCACTTCCTCTTCCTCCCAGCATTCTGTTCTGTTTACTCTGCCTATCTAAATTCTGCCCTATCAGATGAGCCAAGGCAGTTTCTTTATTAGCCAATGACCTTCCTCCATCAAGGCCTAGTTCCTCGGAGGTCCTATACTCATGCCCAGACCCGCAGGGGTCCTGGCTCAGGTCTACTCCCTCGACAGTCCCAGATTCAAGGCTGGATCCGCAGGGGTCTCTGGCTCTTGTCCACTTGCACAGCCGTCGCTCCCCTGTACCTGCTCCTGTGGAGTTCGCTGTCCTCAGGTCTGCTCTGGTCCAAGTCGCTGGCTCAGTCCTGCATCCGCAAATGGCCCTGGTCTAGATCTGCTCCCTCTCCTGTGGAGCTCTCATCTCAGGCCTGCTCTGGCCTAGGCTGCTGGCTCAGAACTACTCCCAGGAATTGACTTGGTAAAACAGTCTTGCGATTATGTGATAAATCTCATGTGCTGTTCATGGTTTTCAGTCCTTTTTATACGTTGCTGGATTTGCTGTGTTAGTATTTGTTGAGGATTTTTGCATCTACATTCATAACAGACTGTTGTTTTCTTGTGAGGTCTTGTCTGGTTTTAGTGAGTTAAGACTAGTCCCAGAATGACTCAACAAATGCTCTTTTCAGCTTTTGGAACAGAAGCTGATGTGACCGTTTAAACGTTTGGTGCTATTTACTAGCAAAGGCATCAGGGTCAGGGCATTTGTGGGTAGGTTTTTTTTAATTTTTAAAAAAAATTTTATTACTAAATTATTCTTATTTGTTGAATCGACTCATACTTCTTGGTCAGATGTGGTCATCTGTCTCCTTGTAGGAATTTTCCATTCCCTCCGTCATCCTGATTGGCCTATGTGTCCATGTCCACACCATCATTCTCATAATCTGAGTCTGATTTCTTTCCCTTGTCAGCCTATCTTGTTGACCCTTTCAAAAACTCTTACTTTCTGTTTTATCTATTTGTCTATTTTCTGCATCATTAAATTCCACCCTAGTCTACTTAAGGTTTTATTGTTTTTTGATGTCTTTTCTGACCTGAAATCTTACTGTTTGCCTTCCCTGAGTTTTGGCATCTTGTAGCTCCTTTTCATTCACTGCACAGTATTTCAGCTTCCCGTGGAATTCCTTTCAGACCCGCTGCTTGCTGAGAAGTGTGTTCCGCGCTCGTGCACTGACTGGTGCGCTGCTTGCTGAGAAGTGTGTTCTGCGCTTGTGCACTGACTGGTGCGCTGCTTGCTGAGAAGTGTGTTCCGCGCTTGTGCACTGACTGGTGCGCTGCTTGCTGAGAAGTGTGTTCCGCGCTTGTGCACTGACTGGTGCACTGCTTGCTGAGAAGTGTGTTCCTCGCTTGTGCACTGACTGGTGCGCTGCTTGCTGAGAAGTGTGTTCCTCGCTTGTGCACTGTGCAGTCTTACATTTCACTGTAGTGGTCCTTAGCTGATTTAAGCTCTGAGAGGTTCAAGGACATCTTTGTATTGTTTCAGTCTATGCCCTGAGGCCTGTTTGGTGGCACAGCAGGTGGCCTTTTTGGAGAGCAGTCCCTGTAGACCTGAGAAGAGGTGTCTGCTGCTGCTGCACTAGAGATCTACAGATGCCTTTGGGTTGTTAGTTTATGTTTCAGCAAGTAAATGCATGATTTAGTCAAGCTGTGTTATGGCGCTGTGTCCCTGGAAACAGGTTGTTAACTGTTCCATATCCCCATGGGTAAAGATCATCCTCAGTCATTAGGAAATGGTCTTCTTGAGTGGAGGCTTTCTAGCTTAGTGGTTTGATAGACAGGTGTGCATTCTGGGAGTAAATTCAACGGGAAATGTTGAAGAGCTATGTGAGAAAAGATTTTCCTCGCTAGAGTGACCATAACAAATGAGCTAACTCTTCCTTTACATGGGTTAGTGCAATTCTGGTCAAGCTCCCATGGCGTGCACTAATCTGTAGTGATTTTAGTTGAAATTCTACAATATCAACTGGAAGAATGAAGTAGGCACGTAGCATTTTTAATTAAACTATGATTAATAAAATTAGGCTGGCTATACTAGATAATAGAGCTAATTAAATACGTTAAATTGTTAACAAAAACATCCAGCAGATAAAGGGAGAGAATCCATGCCTTTATTAAAGGGGATCCTCATTTTGGCTTAACTGACACCTAGAGTCACTTAAACCCACCTTAATCAGGGAGCAGATTTTTATAGTATTTTCATGAGAGCCTACCTTGAAGTACTTCACTCAAATTACTAAATTTGTTTATATGTGGCAAGTTAGATTATATTAACTTGCAGAATTTCTTCCTATTTTTTTTTCTGACAAAGGTATTTGGAAGCATATGATGGTAACTTCCAAGTGCTTGATTTCTTCTCCAAAGTCAGAATCATTTGTGGAGAATTACCACAGACTGTTTTCGTACAAGGCTGTCTCTAGCATGTCTTCATGCCATACAGCGTCAGTCTTTGTCCAGGTCTGTTCTTCACTGACTGGGCTCGCCCTGACATAGTCTCTGGCCATGCCTGAGGTCTGGGCAGTTTTCCGACATTCTCCTTGACTTCCTGAGATGTTCCACAGTTTGAGAGCCTTGGAAGCCCACCTTATAGGGTATTTTCATTGCCTGTATATTGCTGAATGACAGTTTTCAAGACATTGGAAAACACAGCTGAACAGTGGGGAAACAGATGGTAGGTGCTGGGAAGCACTGGGAAGCCAGCGAGATGGTGACGTCCTGAAAAGCGGTTTCGTTAAGAGTATTTAGTGTATAATGACCAAGTAACTAAGCAGAGACCAGTTTTAAGAATGCGTGAAGACAGTTCCAGGCATGAACTTACTGCACGCACACGACGTTTTGCACATAAACATGGAACTCAGCAGACTGCAACCCGAAGCTAATCTTGAGATCTTGTCTTCCCAGTATTACCCGAGTATGCCATTCATTCTTGACAGCATCTGGCCTCTGAGCTACTGTGATGGAGAATTACCCTTCAAAGTCAGCACTTGTCAGGAACAAAATAAATTGTTGCCTGTGCTAAGGGCTATTTTTGTTTGTTTGTTTTTCGAGACAGGGTTTCTCTGTAGCCTTTGGAGCCTGTCTTGGAACTAGCTCTTGTAGACCAGGCTGGCCTTGGACTCACAGAGATCCGCCTGCCTCTACCTCCCGAGTGCTGGGATTAAAGGTGTGCGCCACCACCGCCTGGCGCTAAGGGCCATTTCTAAACGGCCCAGTAAATGAGAGCTAGCTCTTTCTCTAGGAGGGGACAGAAAGAAAGCAGAGGTCCTTGTCCAGCTTATGACTGTTCCCACACAGTGTTCTCCAGAAGCCTCCGGCAAAGGGAGTTTGCCTGAATGTGCTCACAGTTGGAAGAAAGTGTCAGCACCCTGGCAGAAATAGCCCTTAGCATAGGCAACAACAATTTATTTTGTTCCTCACAAGTGTTGGCTTTTGAAGTGTAATTCTTCTTCAAAAGAAGCTGTCAAGAATGAGTGGCATACTCGGGTAACACTGGGCAGAAAAGATCTCAAAATTAGCTTCGGGTTGCAATCTGCTGAGTTCCATGTTTATTTGCAAAACGTCGTGTGCATGCAGTATGTTCATGCCTGGAACTGTCTTCACCCGTTGTTGAAATTGCTCTCCTCTGCTCGTTTCTTTTGAATCACTGCCAGTCTTCGGTAATGGCACTCAGACATTTAGAGCTTAATCATCTCAGCACACTGGGAAAGGGCCATGTTTGTTTTGGCGTGAGTTGGCAGTGTTAGCAGGTATATGAAAAGTCTTCCAACCCTCCCAGGTCCCTGTTTGGAAAAATGGCAGACAATGGCGGGCGTGGTCTCCGGAGTTATAAGAGTGTTTCCCATCGGCTGTGACCCATACTGATGTGTGACTTTAGGCAAGTCCAGCAGTGTTGCAGTTTGTACTGTTGACAAGGCAAGAAAACAGCTTTTAAAATTGCCCACCGTGGAGTACTGCTTTTACTATTCCTAAGCTGAGGCTCCTTGGTAATAACTTTTAATTTATTTTTCTATTGTGGTCCTTCATATTATTCACTTGAAAATGTATCAGCTCCTCAGTGCTTCATTTTACAATGAAATGTCAGTTGCAGCAAAGAGGAAGGGGTCAGTTCCTGACTAGGAAGCCGCAGATAGAAGGGGAACATTTGCAAGGTAGTCTCACTGAATAGACACAGGTGTCATAAGCAGACGACATGGGTCAGCGAATGAGTCCAGCGCGTAAGTCAGGTTAATCCGGGAACAGGCGGTTAGTTTGCATTACTAGACTAATTCATCAAATCATGTAGTATAAATCACGCATCACAGCCGAGTCGGGTTAACTCCAGGAGCACGAGGTCAGTTTGCATTATGATGCTAATTCATCAAATCTGACAGAATAATAATATGGCTGTCTCAAATACCCAGTGACATTCAGCATACATACCTTCTTTCCCAGAAAAGAGAAGCCAAGCTAGAATTCAAGTTCATAGAATCTGCTGGAAGATACATACTGTAAAAGACCTTGTGGGTTTCTCTTGTAGCCCTATTTGGCTGTTGGACTAAATTTTGAATGCTCTGAAGTCTTTTTCTAAAACTTTTTTAAAAGCTTGTTTGTTTGTTTTTAAAAACTCCTTAGTTTTCTTTCTATGGCTATGATCAAACAGCAGTGACGGAAAGCAGCTTCGGAAGGGAAGGGTTTATTTCTCCACATAGTAGTCCGTCATGAAGGACCGTCGGCAGGGGTTCGAAGAGACCTTGGAGGAATGTAGCTTACAGGCTTGCTCCCCAGGCTCACCTTCAACTGTTGTTTTTAAAACCTCCTGGGACCACCTATCCAGGGATGACACTGCCCACCCTCTCAAACCAGCCATCAAGAAAATGGCCCCACAAGCCCTCGTAGGCGCAACTTGCGGGAGGCGTTTCCTCAGCCCAGCTTCCTCCTCACACAGCCCTGATAGCGTCTACCAAGACTACAAAAGCTCGGTAGTCACTGTGAACTTTTTTCTTTTGAAGTCAGTGTATTCTCTTTTTAAAGGATCAATTAATATTTTTTGTTCGTGTGTTTGTTTTGTTTTATTTTTTGCAAGACAGGGTTTCTCTGTAGTTTTGGAGCCTGTCCTGGAACTCACTTGTAGATCAGGCTGACCTCAAACTCACAGAGATCCGCCTGCCTCTGTCTCCCAACCAAGTGCTGGGATTAAAGGTGTGGACCATCTCTGCCTGGCTAATCCATTACATTTTAAAAAAGATTTTATTTTTATTTATGTGTGTCTCCCCCCCCCCCCCCGTGTGTGTGTGTGTTTACATGCATGGGTGAGAATTCATGGAGACCAAAAGAGGGCCTCAAAATCCTTGGAGCTGGAGCTACCGGTATTTGAAAGCTACCCTGTGTGGATTCTTAGAACCAAACTGTGTCCTCTGAAGCCTCTGGAAGAGTATCAAATATTCCTTAGCGGATCCACCTCTATGATCTGGAGATTCTCTTATTTTATATGGTTTTCAAACACTATACTTTGCTATAATTTAATTCCTTCTACTGTTTCCCCCAAATATCTAAAACTTCTTGTGATAAGTACTTTCACTTCAAAAAGGAAAAACAATTAAATTTTATATCTCTTTCCTCAGTATTAACAGCACTACTATCAGATGCCAAGTGTGGTAGATTTTAAGACCAGTTGTCCAATACTGGTGCAAAACGTTACATCTCGAACATGGTGTTTGCAGTCAGTCCTGTGTTGCTGAACTGTTCCACAGAGTTCTAAGCACGATGCTGGCCTAATCTCTTCATCAAACAGTCATGATTTCCCGTGATGTGTATCTTGTAGCCGTGTGGCTCGGTTGTGTGGTGCTGTCCCCAGAAGACCGCAAAGAGCAATGGCAAAGATGAGAAATGCCCAGCGGGATCCCCACTGCTTCTATAAGCAGGCACGCGAGTTGTCGAATCCCAGGCTCACATTCCAAGAGCCTAATAGGCTGCTCACTCTTGTCTTTATTTGTTGTTATGCCAATATATAATATTCATCGTTGTAAGACCTGCATTTTTTCACAATTAAATTTGCCAAGTTCCAATATCACATCAACATAAAAAAATTGCCTTGTCTCATAATCTAATCAGGTAAAAATTCATTTTCCTTGTCTTCTGTTCTTTAATTACATGAAATATTCAAAAACTTCTTTTCTTGGTTTTCCCCCCAAAATTAGTTCAATATATTTAAAATACTAGTCATAAGTTCAGACCTTATTTGTAGGTATTTATGGGAGAAGTACTGCATATATAATTTAAATGTTTAGAGACATTCATGTGTTTTTATTATGTTGAGAAAGATCTAAGTTCTATAACCCTCTGTTAAAGGTGTATACTTGTGTATATCTGTGTGTGTTTATTGTGTGTGTGTGTGTATGTGTGTGTTGGTATGTGTGCACTCGTGTAGACTTAGGGAGGGCACCAGACACTCTGGGACTGTGTGTGTTTGTAAGATGCCCCAGTGCTGGGAAGAGCAGCGAGTGCTCTTAAGTGCTAGGTGCTCTCCAGTCCCAACACTTTATATGCTAAATCACATTGTCCTCTGAAATTGGACTTAGAGAGTCAATTCCTGATTACTTGGAACGATATAAATGTATTCTGATAATTGAATATCCTAGTTACCTAAGGGTTGACATAACCAGATTAAGGAAAATCACTACTTTTTGAAAATTATAGTCTTATGATTAATAGAATGGTTATTTATTTAAAGGGGAAAAACTTACAGATCACCGTCCCAGACAACAGCCCTCTGCGCAATCAGGAAGGGAGTCTAGTTGCCGGAAGCGGAGCAGGAAGTAAGAGAGTGTGAGGAGAGAAGTGGCCGCTTTTTTAAAAGGAGAGAGACCACGCCCCAATGGGCTGGTATCTCAGCGACTATTGGCTGAAGGAGCGGAAGGACCTCCTGCAACACCTCCCCCCCCTTTTTTTAAGTAAAAGAGTTCTAAACCTACTACGAAATTATATACAATAAGTACAAATATCCTATTCTAAATAGCTTAGGTCTTGTATAATAAATAGCTTGGCCAAGTAATGAGTGGAAAGTAACTAATTTATGTAGTAGGAGCTGTGGGCCTCTTCTCACAGCCTGGCTCATGGCTGCCTAGCTAGCTTATGCCCCAAAATAACGACACACAAACTGTATTCTTTTAAACACTGCTTGACCCATTTCTATTCATTTGTGTAGCACCCCAAGGTGTGCTTACCGGGAAGATTCTAGCCTACATCCATCCTGGGTCGGAGCTTCATCGCGTCTGCTGAGGAGAGGCAAGCATGGCATCTGCTCCAGAGAACAGAGCTGTCGAGTCTGCCCGGGCGAGGGGAGCATGGCGTCTGAGCTCACTTCCTCTTCCTCCCAGCATTCTGTTCTGTTTACTCCACCCACCTAAAGGCTGGCCTATCAAATGGGTCAAGCAGTGTCTTTATTTTTAACCAATGACCTTCCTCCATCAAATTTATATAGTCTTCAACCCCATCGAAGATCTGAGAAGGGAAATAATGTTACCTGACTAATTAGGAAGTGCAATCAATCAACTTCCAAAACATGCAACAAATCACAGAGACAACTAGCTACCTGGGCAATCACCCAAGGTCACGTTTGCAGCGTTGAAGCAACCAACTTTGGCTAAGGCCTAACATAACTGACATACCATTTTCAAAGGCAAGAAACTTATCAAAACTATCTTACCCTGTCTTGGCAGGATATGACAGTCCTGTTTTTTCCATTCACAGATACTCTGTATTTCTGTCAGTGGTTGAGGTATGGGCATTTCTTTACCCAAAGGCCAGTTCAGCCAAGAAGAAAGGCTCCAGGTGGAGTGTCTTTGGTGCTCAACATTCTCTCGGGAATAGAGCGGTGTTGCCAGGAGCAATTGTGTCTCACTACCACAAAACTCTGAGTTAGATTAAAGGTCATTTTCTACAGCTCTTTGAAGAGGTTGAAGATTATCTATCTATACTGAGTATAATCTCTATGTATTTAAAGAACCTGATTAGTCTAATTATAAATGACAAACTTAGAATACTATTGATCTATATAATTCTCAATACCTATCTAACTTAAAGACTAAGACAATAAACGACTGTGAAACAAATGAGGACAATGACCTCCAAATATAAACAATGTATAAATATACATTGCAGTATGATAAATATATATCAATACACAAACAATATATAAGTATCTTAATCAGAGGTAGAAATGTACACTGCAATATGGTAAATATATACAATATATATATCAATACAATATTTGTCAATACATAAAAAGTGTTTTAAACAGGTAGAAACATGCATGCATACAATAGTCAATATAATTTCACTTTGTATCAATATATAAGAATTGATACCAATATATTTGTCTCAAAACAATAACTCACAAGTACCAATCTATTATCCCATCATCCCATTATCCCTCTTTTTTTTTAAATGATCCCTGAGCTTATAAAATTCCTTCCCCAACCCTCAACCGTATACCAATTATAATCAACCCCTAAATGATGTCCCTAAACCCAAGGGCAAACTTTACTGGGAGAGGGATGTCGTCCTCTAGAGTTACTTCCAGCTGCAATGGGGGTGACGTTCTTTCTGAGGGATCCTGTGAAAGTAAAATGATGGTTAAATTTCAAGATCAGTGTCTTTTAAAATTGCAAATAGTCTCTGAGTATTTTGTGCAGGTCTGGCCAGAATGTTGTATAAGATGTGCACCATTTCAGCTAACCAAGTTGGAACTGTCTTGTGCAGCTGGTACCCAAAACAGGTCTTGTAGTAGCGCTATCAGTATCATGACGTCATATCAACCAGGTGGAGTTGTTGTTGTGGGGCCCCATCTTCTTCCTGGGAACTTCAAATGTCACTTCAGGAAAAACTCATTGTTCATTGTGAAAAACTTAAACATTAATCATATAGACATATATAGACATATATATATATGAAATGAAATATATATATGAAAAGCATGGTAGATATATTTAATGAAAAGTATGATAGATATGAAGAAAAGCAAAGATGTTTTCTAAACTCATATTTCTTTCTGTCCCATATCATGGCTCTTGACATGAGACAGAAACTCCAGAAACTCTGGGTTTTTCTCTTACCAACAGGCTTGGAATTGGAGAGGGACTAAGCCAGAGTCCAACTTCAAAACCAGCTCTATATATTAATAAATAAATGCACATTAATACATATTTAAAGATAAGAGTAGAATAATTTTACTTATGGGACCTGTTTGATTTTCTTGCTGATTCTTATTGGGTTGTAAATAGTTTCCATCTGTCAGTATTCAAACATCCAGGGTCCCTTGAATTTTTTGAAGATGGGTGTTTTCCTGCAGAGATAAGAAGAGAACCCTGCCCTCATACTCTATGTTTTTTTTTTACCACCTGTATGAATATCATCATTGTGGATGAGCTGTCATTTCTCCTTTCCAAGAGGTTTCTCCTCTTCAAATCGAAACTTTATTAATTTTGATGGTATCCACAATTTTTCTTCTCCTGTGGAAACAAAAGCAAAACCCCTTCCCCAACATAGCACATCTCCTGGCTTCCATTGAGAGGTCAGCACATCTTTGAAATAAATCGTTTGATTTAGTTCAGCAGACTTTTCCATTATCCAATGTCTTTCTACCGCTGTCGTTCCTTTCTCATTAGTGTTAAGAAAATTCAAGGTTAATAAAGAATTATGTAATCTACTTCTGGGGGTATTTTTGGTCCCTTTCTGTTTGTTCAGCATATCCTTTATAGTACGATTTGATCTTTCTATAACTGCCTGACCTGTAGGATTATTTGGTATACCTGTAATGTGTTTTATATTATAATAATCAAAAAAGCGTTTCATTTTCTTAGATACACATGCTGGACCATTATTTGTCTTTATTTGTGCAGGTATACCCATGATGGCCCTAACTTCCAATAAATGTGTGATTGCTGAATCAGCCTTTTCTGAGCACAGAGCAGTAGCCCATTGAAAACCTGATTGCGTGTCTATGGTGTGGTGTACATATTTTAATTTACCAGATTCCATAAAGTGGAACACATCCATCTGCCAGATTTCATTTCTTTTATTACCCTTTGGGTTACTCCCTGCAGGAAACCGTGTTTGATTATAGAAAGAACAAGTAGGACATCTCTTTATAATGTCCTTAGCTTGTTGCCATGTAATGGAAAATTCTTTCTTTAGGCCTTTACTATTGACATGATGCTTCTTATGAAATTCTGAGGCCTGCAACATGCTTCCAATCAATAATTGATCAATCTCAGCGTTGCCTTGTGCTAGAGGACCAGGCAGACCTGTATGGGACCGGATGTGTGTTATGTACATCGGACAAAGCCTGTTCCTGATTATGTCTTGTACCTGGATAAACAATGAAGTCAACTCTGTGTCATCTGGTATAAATTCAGCAGTTTCAATATGCAAGATAACTCTTTCTGCATATTGTGAATCTGTAACTATATTAAGAGGTTCTTTAAAATCCCTTAGTACCATAAGAATGGCATATAATTCTGCCTTCTGGACAGAATTATAAGGGCTTTGTTCCACCTTACTCAATTCATCTGACTTGTAACCTGCTTTCCCTGATTTATTTGCATCAGTATAGAATGTACAGGCTCCAGTTATTGGAACATCACGTACAATTCTAGGAAGAATCCAAGAAGTTCTCTTTATGAGGTTAAGTCTACCACTTTTGGGATAGTTGCTATTAATTTCTCCCAAAAAATTAGCACAAGCTCTTTGGCATGGTTCATTGTCTTCCCATAACTTTTTTATTTCTTCAGTAGTAAAAGGCACTATAATTTCTGCTAGGTCTATACCTGCTAGTTGACGAAGTCTCAGCTTACCTTTTATAATTAATTCAGAGACTTTTTCCATATAAGTTTTTAATTTTTTACTTGGTTTATTAGGTATAAATAGCCACTCTAAAATAATATCTTCCCTCTGCATTAGAATCCCTGTAGGAGAAATTCTGGAAGGCAATATGACTAGGATGCAGCTAAGATTTGGGTTCACCCTATCCACATGTGCCTCCTGTAATTTTTCCTCAATCATTGTCAGTTCCTTTTCTGCTTCAGCCATCAGTTTTCTTGGACTATTCAAATCTTTATCACCATCTAAGGTTTTGTTTAAATGAACTATTAGATCAGGTGTTATCCCAACAGCTGGTCGTAGACTGGAAATGTCTCCTAACAATCTTTGGAAGTCATTAAGAGTCTTTAACCGGTCTCTTCTAATTTGTGCCTTTTGCGTTTTAATTTTCTCTAACCCTATTCTGTAACCTAGGTAATTAATAGAATTTCCTCTTTGAATCTTTTCAGGGGCAATTTGTAAACCCCACCTAAGCAAGACTTTCTTCTTCAAACATCCTTTCTAAAGTATCTTTATTTGAATCAGATAACAAGATGTCATCCATGTAATGATAAATTATGGACTTGGGTAATTGTTTACGAATTATTTCCAATGGCTTACTTACAAAATATTGGCACAATGTAGGACTATTGAGCATACCTGTGGGAGGATACTCCATTGATATCTTCTATTAGGCTGAGAATTATTATAAGTAGGCATTGTGAAGGCAAATTTTTCTCTATCCTTTTCTTGTAACGGTATAGTGAAAAAAACAATCTTTCAAATCAATAACTATAAGAGGCCATCCTTTTGGTAATAGAGAAGGCAAAGGAATTCCAGATTGTAGTGGGCCCATAGGTTGAATTACCTTGTTGACAGCTCTTAAATCTGTCACCATTCTCCATTTACCAGATTTCTTTTTTACAACAAACACAGGAGAATTCCAAGGGCTGGTTGATTCTTCAATATGGTGAGCATCTAATTGCTCTTGCACCAGCTGTTCCAATGCCTGTAATTTATCTTTAGCTAGAGGCCACTGTTTGATCCATATTGGCTTCTCAGTTAGCCATTTTAAAGATAGGGCTGTTGGTACCTCTAAAGGTTTGGTATTTGCTGTATGTTCTTGTACAGCCTGAATGGCTGGTGACCTTTTTCCATAATACCTCATCATATCTTTCCCAGAATTATGAGTTCCTGGAACTACAGGAATGTTAATCTGGGTATTCCATTGCTGTAGCAGGTCATGCCCCCATAAATTTATTGCAATATTGGCTATATATGGCCTTAGTCTTCCTATTTGCCCTTCAGGCCCTATGCATTCAACCCATCTTGTGCTTTGTTTTACACGAGATAGGGTTCCATTTCCCAGGAACTGAACATCTACCTCTTGAAGAAGCCAATTCGGATGCCAAGATTCTGGAGTAATGATACTTACATCCGCACCTGTGTCTAATAAGCCTTCAATAAAAGTGCCATTTATATAGACTCTTAGCTTTGGTCTTTGATCGTTAATAGAAGTCTGCCAAAATATACGTTTACTCTGTCCTACTGGGTTTTTTGACTCATCCTCCACGCGTAATTCATCATTTAAACCAGTATTACTTTTTACAGCAGAAATTGGAGCTTTTAATTTTCTTGGTGAGGCACATTCTCCACTGTGACTGGGAATGACTGGGCCACTGTTGGCTTGGGGGCCTGCGAGAGGCCCCTCAAGGAGTTTCCCGATGATATCGGGTTGCCCTGTCTGTCTGTTGTTGACCTGCATTCATTGGACCAATGCCGGCCTTTACCGCATCTCCTACATATACCTGAAGGCCGAGGTCTCCTATTTTTGTCATTCCCAGAAGAGATATTATTCCTAGAAATTCTTTGCCTGCAATCCCTTTTCAGATGTCCTAATTTACCACAATTAAAACACCTGGCAATTTGATGTCTCCTCATTGCTTAGGAACTCGCTTCTCCTATCCAAGATTCATCATTATAGCTAAACGTCTCAACATTCATCGTATGCTGAATCCATTCATCCATAGGTGCTGATCTAGACCTTAAAGGCCCAATTATATTTTTGCATTCTATGTTTGCATTCTCAAAAGCTAGAGATTCAAGAAGTATTCGTCTAGCTTCTGGGTCTGTTACCCCTATGTCCAGAGTCTTTTTTTTTTTTTTTTTTTTTTTTGGTTTTTTGAGACAGGGTTTCTCTGTGGTTTTGGAGCCTGTCCTGGAACTAGCTCTGTAGACCAGGCTGGTCTCGAACTCACAGAGATCTGCCTGCCTCTGTCTCCCAAGTGCTGGGATTAAAGGCGTGCGCCACCACCGCCCGGCCTATGTCCAGAGTCTTAATCTTTGCAAAAAGTCGATAAAGGTTCTCTCTGTCCCTGCCTAATCCTGGTATATGATTCAACCCTTTTTGCTGGATCTTGTATCCTATTCCAAGCATTTAAAGCTGCTTGGTGACATAGACACAGTACTTCATCATCATAAAGAGCTTGGACCTGTGGATCAGCATATTCTCCTGCACCAAGAATTTGATCTTGGGAAACCTCCACACATTTTGCTCTTCCTTGCTGTTCCATATGTTTGGATTCTTCTCTGAAATATATTCCAAACATCAAGGAAGGTCCATTATCTAAAACTGCAGACACTAACTGATGGAAATCATGGGGAGTAGCTCTAGCATTAGAAGCCCAAGTCCTTATCATTTCTTAACATATGCAGAGTGCAAGCCAAAATTAACAATAGCTTGCTTAATTTCTATCAGATCATTCATTGCTATTGGCATCCATCTAGCTTCTTTGACTCCCTCTGAGCCTTTAGAAGTTGACGCTTTGTCAGAATTAA
Source organism: Chionomys nivalis (assembly GCF_950005125.1). Lineage (NCBI taxonomy): Eukaryota > Metazoa > Chordata > Mammalia > Rodentia > Cricetidae > Chionomys > Chionomys nivalis. Next base: position 35,879,377 of record NC_080110.1, read on the forward strand.
GTATAGGGTATGTCGCTAAAACCCTGGGTAAGCCAGTTCTAATAGCTGGTGGCGGTACTGTATCTTGTCCTTGTGCCTCCTTACTCTGTTCACCAGCTCCAATAATTTCTTCAATCTTTTCAAATCTTTTTATCATTGTCTCTTTTAAATCCTGAATTTCCTGACCTGTATATGTTTCTAGTGATTTCACTGAGGTATCAATTTTTTTGGTCCCCATTCTGCACCTGTGATTCCAAAGCTTTAATTTTTTTCTTCAAAGATAACATGTCCTCCTTAAACTTTTCTTGTATATCATGTAGATTCCCATATTGGAGATACATTCTGTCTGTTACCTTATCAAAACTTTGTGATAACGTCTGAACGTCAAATTCAACAGCCTGAACCCTTTCAGGTAATTTTCTGGTACCCTTAGATATGGAGTCAATTTTGTCTATCATAGTATCCACTTGTTCAGATAACCTCTGATTTTCAATAATTTTAATCCTGTCAATTAGTTGTTCATTATTAGTTTGTAAAGATTCTATCATTCTTAGGAGTGCCATATTCTTCTGTTCATTATTAGTTCGTAAAGATTCTATTGTTCTTAGGAGTGCCATATTCTTCCTTAATGATAGAATATGGAAAAGAAAACTGAAACCTAGTAACAAGCAAATTAAGGTATCCCCATACTCATATAAACCTTGTATGATATACTCCATTGTATTAGTAAACAAAGCAGTAAAATTTGCATTAGAAACGAAAACTGCCATATTACCTATTATCCAGCAGGTGGCGCTGTTGCTGAGTCGCGATGAAAACGGGGTCGTGTTTCAGTGTCCGCCTTAGTAGATGTTAAAAACTGGAAAATGCGAGTTTCTCAACAAAGTAAATGTAATTAAATCAACCAGAAACCCAGAATCCAGGGGTAGAGAAGAGCAACCTGGAAGCCGCTTATGCCTCCACGCGACAGAGTCGCCCTGAGGGGTTGCAGCTTTTGGCAACTGCTTGCGCTCTGGTTCCTGCCACTCAAGCGCTGTGCTTGCAAGGGAGATTTAAAAACGACTCAGAAAAGAGCAAACCACGCGGGCAGAGACTACGCGGGCCTGTGTAGTATAAATCCACGTGGGGAGGCAAACGATAGGGTGCGTGGGGACTTGAAGTCAACCTGAGGTGTTTAAAGGGAAAATATAAAGAACTGCAGCAAGAAAAGCCACTGTTGATAATTTATGTTAAACTGCTGGCTCCACGCACAAGGCACAGGCCGCAAGGCACAGGCCGCGGCCGAACTGGCGGCCGGCAGCCGAGCGAGGGAAGGAGGGGTCCTAAAACGTTGGGCGCCAGATGAAGGCGAAGGCATAAGTCACAAACAATCCCACACCAGTTTGGAATTATGATTAATAGAATGGTTATTTATTTAAAGGGGAAAAACTTACAGATCACCGTCCCAGACAACAGCCCTCTGCGCAATCAGGAAGGGAGTCTAGTCGCTGGAAGCGGAGCAGGAAGTAAGAGAGCGCTAAAGGGAGAGAGACCACGCCCCAATGTGCTGGTATCTCAGCAGCTATTCTGGAGGAGCGGAAGGACCTCCCCCGACAATAGTCGTCCTAGTATAGAGCTCAGTTTACGAATGGACTCCCGAGGAAGCGTCTCCATCGGTAGTGTTCATAGCTAACAACTGAGCCGGAAACTTCCACTTTGACTTGACTATTTGGATTACAAATGAATTGTCTATCTTGGAAAGGCTATGGAAGCCCCATCTTGGATTTTGATGTGTTTTTCTATTAATCCTTCCCAACTCCATTGTAAGCAATAGAGAAAGGAGAAACCAAAACTTCTCCACCCTACCCCCATTCCCAATTGGAAATTAGACATTGACAATCAATCCTGATGGCTGGATATAATGGTGAAGGCCTGTAATGCCAACGATTACTGCTGTTAATCTAAGCCAAAGTTTTAAAAAATTCTGTGTGGAACATTTGTCCATCATCTGGGGTGTTTGTTGGGAACTGAGTCCCTGTACTTGAGAAGGAGCTCAGAATATTAACCCGCCCCCCCCAGAAGATTCTGTGTTTATAGTTTGGGGCCCCCTTCAGACAGCATCAGGATATGACTAAGGGATACCTTCCTAGAGTTACCAAATCATCACCATTCTTTCTTCCATGAATGTGATTACAGAGGGGAAAAGGATAAAGTTGAAATGGATATGCTACTTCCCACAATAGATGACCAGGAAATAAAATGGTACCCTGTTGAGCCAAAGGAATTGTAAAGGCAAAGTTGGAAATTACTCAGTGGTTTTCATTCTACCGATGGTACCCGTACTTGATATATATACTCTCGGATGTATTTTTATGCAAACATGAAGTAACATGAAATTAGCTGAGCACATTTCACTCGTGGCAAAGACATTTTTCTTCTTTTCATTTTTAGTATTTTGTTTCAAGTTGGAACATTACCGAAGTCTCTCTGGGAGTTCTTTCTCCTGAACATTATGGGGTGTTTTAGAGCTTTGGTCCTGATGCATTTACATATTTTCATCACGTGAACCGATAATTGTTCTCACCACTGGGAGCAGAGTATGTTTCAAGAATTATTTTTCTCGTGTTCCCCCCCCCCATCTATATGAAGGTGGGTGGCAAGTTTATCTGCTGTGTTTTCTCCGTGAGAACTGAACCTTCATGTAATCACTCCAGCCCCATTAAAGGGCAGGCGGCATTTTCAACACAGCCATTACACTTGGAGGCGTGACAAAGCAGGAAAGCTTTGGTTTGGTTTCCCAGCTTCCATTGCTAATGAAGCCCTTCAGGGTCCAAGTCCTGCCAAGCTTTGCATATTTCAGAATGGAATTATAAGGTTGGAGAGACAGAAATTAAAGTTCTTCTTCTGTAGTTTGGGTTTCCCTTGTCCTACCTCAGTTTCCAAGGGCTGTAGCTTTGAAATGGATAGGCTGCCTTCTGAGGCCTCCTGCTTTTGACCTGCGTGCCTAACCTGCATGTCACTTTGCCACATCTAACGGATTCCCTTAGGTTTTGCTGGCTCCTGCTCCCCCACTGAAAGGGCCTCATGGCCTGGACCTTTCATTTTCTTGCATACACCACACACTATCCAACCCAAAGCCAGAGATCCTTTTGCCTCTGCCTCCCAAGCGCTGGGATTAAAGGCGTGTGCCACCACTGCCCAGCTCACATCCACATTCTGATAGACTGTAGAGTACAGCATCAAAATGGTAGAATAAAGCTGTAGTTCCAGAACTGGGAAGTTGAGGCAAGGCTGCGGATATGATTCCAGATGAGTCTGGAATATGACCCCATCTAAAAAAGAAAGAAAGCAAAAGAAAAATAAATAAAACCATAACATTACGGAATCACATACTTTGACTGGAAGACAAGATGGACCTTGAAAGAAAAATGAATATACCTGATAGAAATACGGACATGGATGTGGGAGTTCATTTACCGATGATCTCATAATAATAAAAGTGGTGTACCCAAAGTTGGTTTCAGATAAATCATGAATGTTTGAATATGCTCTATATAATATCTCAGACATATTCATGCCAAAAAATGATATTCTCTAAGATTCAAATGATTTTGCATATTCTGCTTTATATCTGCTGACTATATTTCTATGGATCTGCTATTGTTCAACTCTAGTCTCGCGTTTTAGGCTTCTGATTTCGGCAACACCTTCCTGGGCAGCCTTCTCAACCCCACCCATTGCCTGCAGCACCCTGCAGAACATTCCAGCTTATTAGAAGCTGTTTTCTTTACATTCCTCTTCCACAAAAAGAATTTATAATCTCTTTCAATCTCTCTCTGTCTCACTTCTTTATAACATTTTTTTTTCCTCTCTGTGTGTTTGTATTTGTAATTAGTTTGTATCCGGCTCTTTAGGGAAGCATCAAGATATGTAAAGAGTGTTGGCTTATTCAAAGAAAGGGCACATTTAGAAAAATACAATCAGCCTCAACCATGACTTCCTTCAGGTATCAGAAGTTCTAAAGTCCTGTTATTAAACTTCATTCCCAGCTTCTTACAGAAATGACAAGACAAGTATTAATTTACTTTAAGGTATAAACTAAATCTCAGAGAAGCAAAGTGAATCGCGAAGTCCCACACAGCTATCACATGGCATGGAGCTTGAATAGCTGTCTGCTCCTTACAAGTTGATTGCTCTAGTTTTATGGCAGCCGGCTTTAAGAGATAACAAACATTCATGTAATCGACCTTTCTGGGGGAGATATGAATGAATGTCTGTCTATTCATCCCAGACAAAGCTCTGACAGACCAGAGAAGTGTTTCTTCTGGAGTTGAGTTTGGTGAACAAATGAGTTGTTGAGATTACTAACAGGAAGAGGTGTGATTCAAAGGCAGCCACACTGCAGAGAAGCAGACCCTGGAATGAATGCGGGGAGGCTTGGGATGGTTACAATCTGTGGTGCTCCTGCCCAGCATGCAGGCGGCTCTGCTGAAGTCACCTCCTCTTGCCCATCAAGGTTTAATGTTTATATGTGCCTGGAGAAACGGCTCAGTGACTGCGAGCACGTAGTGTTCTTATAGAGGACCAGAGCCCAGGTCCCAGGTCAAGATGCTCACAGTCACGGGCAACTCCAGCCTCAGGGCAGCTGATGCTTGTTTGCTTGTTTTTGGTCATCACAGGCACCTATACTCATGTACACACACAAACACACACATACACTTAAAATAAATCTTTAAAAAAAATAACTTGAGTACTGGACATGGTAACACACCCCAGTCACACCAGTAATCCCAGTACTTGGGAGTCAGAGGCAGGAGGATCAGGAGTTTGAAGCCATCCTCAGCTGAGGCCAGCTTAGGCGATGTGAGACTCTGTCTCCAAAGGCCAACAATCCAAAGCATCTAAATGTCTGTTAGCTTCTGAGTCATACAAGACTCCTTCCAGGATGGAATATTTCAGTTTGCAGGAAATAGCAGGTCAACATTCCACCCGTTTTTGCGGCTCTTACATTCTCCCTGCCCTATCTGCTATGATGATCCCTGAATATTGGTGGGGGAATATAGATATCTAATCATTTATAGCTGATCACTAAGATGCCATCCCATAGCAACTCCCTTATCCACAATGTGACTAGTTTGGTCCCAACAGTAACCTCTGCCTACTGAAAACAAGAAGTTTCCCTCCATAGGAAACAGAAAGCAGCAGTGAACATAACACAGGTGGGCATAAACAGAAAAGGCAATTTGATAAGCATACTGTATGTGTTTAATGTAACACTGGCAATCGCTTTCCCCATGGGAATCTATTATCTCCCCAGCTTCAAGGAGTGGCCTTGGCTTACAGTACTGGCCATGAGCTCCCTCTCCTAGAGTGTGTCTTGCATTCAATAAAAAAAAAAAAAAAAAACAGTTGTACTGTTAACAGCTGTGCACTGTTGCACCAGCAGGTGCATCTTGTCTGGTATGTTGGCAGTTGTGGTCATTTGAATGCGATATCCCCATACTTCTGTTTCCAGCATCTGAATACTTGGTTCCCGACTGGGAAGTAGACCACTGGCATCAGGCTTTGAGACGTCAAAGGACTCATGCTATTTCAAGTTAGTTCTCTCTGTTTCCTTACTTCCAGTTTGTTAGGGGAGCTCCCAGCTGCTGCGCCCACCACTTACTGTTTGCTACCTCTGCTCAGCCAACATGGACTCGAACCTTCTGGAACCGTAAGTCCAAAGTAAACCCTTTGTTCTATAAATTGCTTGGGTCACGGTGTCACAGTCACAGTAAGAGACTAATAGAGAAATGTAGCATGTAGCATGTAGCAGGACCATCAGTGGGAATTCTTCCCCATCAGCAGGAGGGATGAGCTTCCATCTCACCCTGGTCGGGTATCTTTATATCCTGCCGCTGAAGCATGTGGTATCTTCAGCAACAGGGACATACCACCACTTCCGATGTGTAGTAATAACTTCTATTATGTGGCAGACCGCAAGGTCTTCCCTGGCCAACACCTTGCAGGAAGGTGACCTGCCCTTGGTATTAAGATTTTTCATGCAGCAATTAAATAATGAAACTTTATTTTTTAAACAGAGGGTTGACACAGTCTCTGAAGGTCTACTGCCATTCAGACAAGTGCCAATTGGTCTTGGAATTCGGGAGCTGAGGAGATTTAAGAAAAAAAAATTAGCTATTATCATTTGTTTGCCAAAAGAGCAGTGTTGGGAGAAGTGGCATGAGCCTTGTATGGTCTGCAGTCACTCTTCACAAGCCGCCCCGTTTCCTCGTCTGTGCACTCCGGTGGGACTGTCTCTCATCCTCCACCCCTAATGGACTTGGAGGGCCAGCTTGCACTGCTTGCCACTTCAGTTGACTCTCGGGTTCTGTAGACTAAAGGTTGGTGCCTTGGCCATCGTTTCTCCATCAGCTGCATCTGGCTGCTGAAAGGGCCATGGGCTGGGTGAACGGTCTCCACACACCCCAGTGCATTCTTCTACAGGGAAAAGTGTACACAGTGCTCTTGGGGAATAACTACCCATCCTTAGGACAAGTTTAATCTTTTTTTTTACCTCTGCTGCTCTTACATCTCTGGTGAACTGTTGCTCAGGCCCTAAAGCTGTCCAGAGCCTCACTAGCACAGTATTGTCTTCCTATCACCCCCGTCACCTGCCAGGAACCAGCTTGTCACAGATCTTTCCCACATGTGACTTTGAGATGGCCCATCATCTGTAACCTCTCTCTCAACATTTGCATGGCTTGATTTCCTACTTCTTTAAGGTCTTTAACATCCCTCCCCCAACACTTTGAGCAACCTTCCCTGCCTTGTTTTTCTTACTTAACATACTAACCATTTTGGAAATGTATCTTGTTTCTGGTATATTTTTGTACATTAGCGAGCATTCAGCAAACATCTAAATGAACGAATGCAAGAGTAAATTTCCTTTGTTGGAGATATTTTTTTTGATTGCACCATATGGTTTGGTGACAAGAAATTTTCACAAAATAGCTTGACTATTCAATATGAGTTTCGGTTTCTGATTACTTTGAAGAAGTTGAAACATTTCAAAAATATCAGTAATTTTGAATATATTGTAAAGTGTAAAAGTTTAAAAATGTACAGGAAAATTGCTAAACATGAACAGACTTCCTTAAAAGGTGGTTTCTAAATACAGATGTTGTTAGCGCCCGCACTACAACAGGACAGTACGCAAACCGGGAACTAAGCTGCAGTCTTAAAAACACACACACACAGATAGACAGATGGGGACACGGGGACAAGGGTCATCTTTGTTATAAGAATGCCCACTTTATTGTGCTCAGGGGCAGCTTATATAGGGCTCTGGCGATGCCCCAGCTCTCGGGATCTTTCAGCTGCAGACCCAGCAGCCTGCCATCCAGGTCTTGTGCTCAGAGCAGCTACAGGCTGCTCAGAGCAGAGGAAAACAAGTTGTTTGCAGAAAATTCAGGGTCTCGTGGTCTGCAGTCCCCAACAAAATGTAAGACCATGGCTATGAAAAAAAGCTATAAGTCACTTAATACAGGAAATCCAATCAGGTAAATGTGTTTTATAGGTAGTGTGTTTTATAAAGATTGCAGGTTGGTAAGGAGGGATAAAAGTTAATAATATTAATGTTGTATTGACATTTTGTGATGTTTTGGCTGAAAATGGCCCCCATAGGCTCATAGGGAGTGACATTATTTGAAAGCATTAGGACTTGTGGTCTTGTTGGAGTAGGCGTGGCCTTGTTGGAGTAGGCATGGCCTTGTTGGAGTAGGTGTGGCCTTGCTGAAGTAGGTGTGGCTTTGTTGAAGGAAGTGTGTCACTGAGGGTTGGCTTTGAGGTTTCAGATGCTCAAGCCAGGCCCAATGGGTCACTCTCTCTTCCTGCTGCCCGCCCTTGGCTCCTTCTACAGCACCATGTCTACCTGTACAGCTTCCAGCTATGATGATAATGGACTAAACCTCTGAACCTGTAAGCAAGCTAAGAATTGCTGTGGTCATGGTGTTTCTTCACAACAATAGGACAGTGACTAAGATACACTTATTGTAGTCTTAACCTGTGCTTACAGGGGACACATTGCTAAGCATCATGTGTGCTCCATTTCATAGATTAAACCGTCAAGGCTTGGAGATGGTGGTGTTTGTCCTCTGTCCTATGTGGCAGGAGTGGTAGAAGCCGTATTTGCATCTCAATCAGATGATGCCGAAGTTCAGGCCACTGACTATGAGAGCAGTGCTCGTGACGTGGACTCTGCCTCAGACTGACGCCACTTTGACAGACAGCAGACACCAGGGTTGGTGTGCACTTAAGGAGAAATAATGAGGAAAAAGCATATTCTCTTAGACATCCAGTATTCCACAAGAGCGAGGAGGTTCCAGCGCAAGAAGCACACAGACCCAGCCGGAGAGAGAGAGAGGGAGGACAGCACGGAGTCTCCCATCGGTACTTGTGGGCAGCACTCAGAAAGCCGACCCACGGGCTCTCGGTCTGGACTGGGAGCTAGCTGCTCTCAAATGTCCCCTTCTGTTGTAGAATCTGCCAGCACCAAGCAGCTTTGCTGACCGATGGAGAATTACTTATTTCTTCATAATATTGGAACGCTTGCTAAATATTTATTACTTACTGTTGCACATCCAAAAAGAATCAGACAGTATTTCAATAACTTCAAATCTCTCAGAAATTAAAACGCACACAGACACACACACACACAAAACAAAACAAAAAAAAACGACAGGGCTTCAACTGTATAAAATTTAAAATGCCCCGCAATGTCGGAGCCCGTGTGAGTCCAACAGATCCCCTAACCCGGCTGGAGCGGAGTCGCGAGGAATGAAACCGACACAGCTTACACGGTCATCATGGAAAAGGCCAGATCTCCCTTTATTCTCCAAACATCTTATATATCCCCTGAATTGAGTGGGGGAAAACACATTAGGCTGTCTCCTAGGCAACCAGGTGCCTGGGCTCAAGTCTCGTCCCAGCTAGCAGTCAGGTAGGCCATGAATTAGCATCTCTATAAGACATCCTCCAAATTACAAAAGGAGGAAGCACCGAACCTCTAAACTCTTAAGTCATCAGCATTAGCCAACATCTCTTCTCAGGTAATCCACATTCTAACAAAAGAAACTAGGAGCAGCACATCCTGGCTATTGTTAAACAGAGACAGTTTGTCTGCAGAGTTACGTGAGCAGCTCAGACAGGGCTAATGGCTCTTGTGCCAAACTGAAAATATGGGCCTACACCACAAGACACAGGCAAACCATTTTATCTAGAAAAGAAGGAAAATGCTCATGCCCGTCCAGTTGTCTCTCTAGTTAGGAATCCCCTGGATTCTGTGGGAGTTTGTTCCTCTCCAGGGCATATGGTGGCCAGGGACCAGAAGCCATGGCCTTGGCATTCATTTTGAAGATTTGAAACAGCAATGTAAAGGTGTACCATAGTGTTCAGTACTGGACTCTGTCCGTCGTATTGAGCACAGTTCGCAGGCCTGTTCCCACTGCTGTGCGATATTATTTTAAGGGCAAAGATGTCTCACAGTTGTTTATGCTGCAGAACATTTAACTGTGCAAAGGTGTATTACTTTGGTTTGTGCTGCATTTGTTTAATTATGTAAAGATGTGTTGCTTTTGTTTCACCTCGCCTTCCTAAGGCACCTGAGTGGTCTACTGAACGGGCAATAGCTAGGCAGAAAGAGGATCGGCAGGACTAGCAGGCAGAGTAGGGAAAGGAGAGAGGAGAGAATGGGGGAGACATCAGGGGCCACAGCCAGGCAGCTGTCAGCCAGCCAGATACAGAGATAAGAAAAGGGAATACACCGAGGCAAAAGGTAGATAAAGAGAAACAGGTTAATTTGAGTTGAAAGAGCTAGCCAGAAAACGTATCTAGGCTAGGCCGAGCATTCAAAACTAATAAGTCTCTGTGTCATGATTTGGGAGTTGGTTGGTGGCCCCAAAGAAAGACCTGCTACAGTGCCCTGAGGGAGGAGGAGCGTTTCCATTGGTACAAACCCTGTTTCTCACCAGGAGTGAGAGCCAGTGCATTCTCTGCTCTGAGACAGAGCCGCAGAATCCGGGAAGCTTGGGAAATCGGCCCTGGGGTGGTACAGGTGGTATAACCTCCCCCAAAGGATTGTCTTCCTCTCCTGCCAATCACTAACTGGTTTAAAACATTTGGTAAAAGGTTGTTGCATTTAAGTGCTGATTTGGGTTTCTTGCTCGGGCTGGGGGCTTCTGGACAGTAGCAAGTCCTACTGTGTCCATTTTTTACTTGCAGGACAAGTTGGCATACATCCAATTCCTTTGGGCATGTGGGGAGGGTGGCATCTCAAAGCTTTGCGAGTGGCTGGGAGAGTATTAGGGAGGCTGAGAATGGCGCCTTAGCGAGGCCATAGCTTGGGCTATTGTCGGGCTCACACTCCATTTGAAAATGAAAAGGGATTGTCTCTAGCACAACCCCATAAAAAGATCACCCTGCAACTCTGGCTCTGGCGGTTCTTGTGTTTTGCTTGTTTGTTTTGTTTATTTGTTTGTTTGGTTTTGACTTTTTTTTTTTATCATTTTTGTTTTCTTTCTTTTTAAACTTGTATGTTTGTTTGGAAAAGGGTTCATTCTGTCCTGCCCAGGCTGACCTTGAACTTGTAGCCTGGCCTCTGCGTCAGTCTCCAAAGTGCTAGGGTTACAATCTGCTCCACTATGCTCAGCCACTTGCCATTCGTTTCTTCAGCACAGCTCCTGACACATGGCGAGGGGCTGGGAAGGTAGGTGAAGAGACAAGGAGCTGCAATTGTACAAATTATTCTTGTGCTCTGAACACGTGAGGCGTTAGAGCTGAGCATGCGATAGCCAGCCACGGCTGGATCTATTGCCCAAGAGTTGATTGAGCATGTCTATCTTCTCTACACTTTGACCTCAGACAGGTTAGTAGATCAGTTACAGCACACGAGTGGTGAACTAATACGACTGGCCCGGTCCTGTCTCCTCCCTCTCCCTCCCCCCCCCCCCCCCCCCCCCCCCCCCCCGCACGCCCAGTGTGATGTAAATGTCTACCAGCCTGCCACTGGAGCAGGGGAGAGATGGCATGGGAAACAGGGGAAGTCACTACTCTTTTCTTAAAATCAAACAATGCTTAAAATAATAGGTAAGAGTATTGTTACTTACCACTTTTGGGTATATACCCAAAGAATGCTCAATCGAGCCACAGGGACATGTGCTCAACTATGTTCATAGCAGCTTTGTTTGTCATAGCCAGAACCTGGAAACAACCTAAATACCCCTTGACCTAAGAATGGATAAGGAAAATGTGGTACATTTACACAATGGAGTACTACACAGCAGAAAAAAATAACGACAGCTTGATTTTTTTTTTTTTTTTATTTTCGAGACAGGGTTTCTCCGTAGCTTTTTGGTTCCTGTCCTGGAACTAGCTCTTGTAGACCAGGCTGGCCTCGAACTCACATAGATCCGCCTGCCTCTGCCTCCCGAGTGCCAGGATTAAAGGTGTGCGCCACCACCTCCCGGCTGACAGCTTGAATTTTGCAGGAAAATGGATGGAGCTAGAAAACATTATTTTGAGTGAGGTAACCCAGACACTGAAAGACAATTATTACATGTAGTCACTCATAGGTGGTTTTTAAACATAAAGCAAAGAAAACCAGCCTACAAACCACAATCCCAGAGAACTTAGACAACAACGAGGACCCTAAGAGAGACTTACATAGATCTAATCTACGTGGGAAATAGAAAAAGACAAGATCTCCTGAGTAAACTGGGAGCATGGGGACCTTGGGGGAGGTTTGAAGGGGGAAAAGGCAGGGAGGGGAGCAGAGAGAAATGTAGAGCTCAATAAAAATCAATTAAAAAAAAGATTATTGGGGGCTGGAGAGATGGCTCAGTGGTTAAGAACATTGCCTGCTCTTCCAAAGGTCCAGAGTTCAATTCCCAGCAACCACATGGTGGCTCACAACCATCTGTAATGAGGTCTGATGCCCTCTTCTGGCCTGTAAGCATACAACCAGACAGAATACTGTATACATAATAAATAAATAAAAATAAATAAAAAAGGATTATTGTTACTAAGTTTAGGGTGAAAGGCCAGTGGTGGTTTGAAAAAAAAAACAGCTTCCAAAGGGAGTGGCACTATTAGGAGGTGTGGCCTTGTTGGAGGAAGTGTGTCACTGTGGAGGTGGGCTTTGAGATCTCATATGTTCAAGCCACGCCCATCTAGACAGACCACGTCCTGTTGCTTATAAGCCGATTTGTAGGTCTCTCTCCTCTGCACCACGTCGCACCATGAAGTTAATGGACTGGACCTCTTAAAATGTAAGCCACCCCGACGAAATGTTTCTCCTTTACGAGAGTTGCCGTGGTCACAGTGTCTCTTGGCGGCAATGGAAACCCTAATTCAGGGCATTTAGAAACATTGTGTAGATACGTGGTTACATCCTGGACCTCACCGCATAGTGGTCTGTAGGTGCTATCTGTAGGTAGCACCGCTCTTCTTCCCTGAGCCGTCAAAAGTATGGACCACATCCATGAGGCCTAGAGCGCCAGTTAAGTCCGTGTTCGAATTTCTATGTGAGTCTTTTCCTCCGGATCTGAGACAACCTGAGTGCCTGCTGGATACTTAAAAACACAAGAACCTAAGGGAAACACTCTTTGAAGTTACCTCTTTTCTTCTTCTTTTTAATGTCAAGAAAACAGACCATAATTACATGGTAAAAAGGTGTATAGATCTGTCCATCGGGGCTTGAATTCCAACACTACTTCACCCGCTTGTGGACTGAGTTCTATGCCTGTGCCTCAGTCTATATAACTGCGAAACAGACAGAAATACTGAGTGTACAGGATTGGCAGGATTCAAAGGAGGCATCAGATGTGAGATGTCTAGCTCAGTATCTGCCGTTTACTATACACCTATTAACTTGAGTCTTTTCTTTTTCCTCCTTAACATACTTAATTCAGGCATTTAAAGTAACATTTGGCAGGTGAAGTCGGCAAAGTGATCGTTAACTCCCCACCCCAGCGGACACAAACCGCTCTGTAACGGCGTCGCTGTGTTACGGCTTTGCATCTGACCGTCATTCACAGAAATAGTCTAAGCATAGACACAATTGCCACCGTCCTCTGACAATGCTTCCTCCTGTAAGCAGAGCGTCCCTGTCTTCAGTTTATAAATGGCTGCTCTCTCTGTAGTTTATGGAGGAAAGACTGCTGGGGAAATGGGAGAAAAACAAATGCTTATATAATACAAGCTTCAACAGGGAGAAAGAAGAGAGAGAGAGAGAGAGAGAGAGAGAGAGAGAGAGAGAGAGAGAGTTTCCCACTCTTTTCCAGCTGTCCATGTTCCGGGTACATAGCTGAATAGTAATATCAAATAAATAAATAATAGCAATATTAAAGGGTCCTTCGAAGGCTGCGCTTGCTCTATCACAGCGTAGTCACTCTGAGTTTCCTTAGCCATTTGTCCTTAGATCCGCTGCCATTGCTAGTACATGAACTGACATCTGCCCATTTGTAGGGGACATAATATTTTTTAATGCCAGATGTTTTAGGGGCGGCCAATTGCAGATGCACTGGGTTTTGGCTTATGAGCCTTCATACTTTGCCAGAATCGAATTTGTTTGGAAATGGGGTTTACTAACTTTCAAATAAAGCATTTTCAAACACAGTGTGATGTACAAATTATCTCCCTTTAGTTCATGTTAAAATAATCCACTCTCTAAATCTGTTTGACATTTACCCCTTAAGTGTTTTGCCTCAATTAATCACACTTTTTCAAGCATCTTAATATATTGAGAAATAATTGTATAACATCCCACATTTTCAGACCCTGTCAAAAATTTGTTTGGCGGAAATATATATTATAGTAATTAAGACATAATTACATTGTCTTGAGAGGTCAAGGATCATTTGGATCTGATTAATTGTAGAGTTACCGCCAAAGAGAAGTCAGGTAGTCACGTGCTTGGCCTGTAATGAAACATCTGGGACACTTTGGTCATCAGAGGTTAGCTCCTTTTGAATACATTTCCGCGTTACACTTTGGACAGTCTACAATAAATACAATGCGTGTGTGTGTGTGTGTGTGTGTGTGTGTGGCTATGAGTAAAGGTTGGTGTAAGCTAGCATTTAGCTGGTGTGGAAACTTTTCCCGTCAGCCCGCTTTGACTCCATATATGGTGTTCAAAGTTCAGGGGATGCCCTTTTGCTGATCTCACTGCACGCAATGCACACACACACACACACACACACACACACACACACACACACACCACACACAGTGGGATTGGTGAAGACTCTCACCTAGACACAAACACACAGTGACGGGGTGGGGAGGACCCTTTCACCTGGGGACACACACACACACACAACACACACTGGAGTGGTGGGGACCCCCAGGGAAACAGGCGGTGGTTCTCTGTATTATGGGGGTTCAGTACACTTAGGCGCGCTCATGTCACACCTTAACTGGCACCTCTCAATCTTCGGAACAGGCCAGAACTTTGATCCCGAAACGTCATCCCACAGGTTCTCGGCTGTCTAGGGTCTCCGGTGGAGACTCCGAGGGGGCTCTGTCCCGGGTCCCCCGCAGGGCTGGCACTCGGGGCCGTGGAGGCGGCGCAGGAGGCGGGAGTTGGCGACCGCCGCGGTCCGGGCAGCGGGCCCCGTCCGCGGCCGGCGCGCTCCGCGGTCCTCCCTCGCTCGGCTCCTATGCTCATATTTGGACTCGGCCGCCCGTGCCCAGGAATTTCCCGTCATGCCTCCCGCCGCCCCGTCTGTCGCCCGGAGCCGGGAGGGAGGAGGGAGGCGGACAGCGGCGGCTGCTCGTCTGCCCCGGAGTGTGCGGCGGACCCTCCCGCTCCCTCTCGCGCTCTGCCTCGGTCTCTGCCTGGCTACGGCCGCGGCCAGCACACTGCCCGGTGAGTCTGCCAACCCCGCCTGTCCCATCCGGCCCTCCGACCCCTCCGAAGTCAGGCTTGGGACCTGAACTCCCCTTCCCCCCCCATCCCGGGAGCGCCCTCGCCGCCTCCCAGCCTCCAGCGTCATCCCCCGGCCGCAGAGCCCGGGTGGCTTCCCAGGGACGCGTCCAACCGGGGGACAGCGCGGAACGAGGTCAGGCGGGAGCCACGAGCCCAGCCGGCCGCCGCGCTGACACCTTACCCCACCGCGAACCTGAGCCGCGGGAGCCACTGTCCCCGAGCGGGCCCCGCCCGGGGTGACTCCTCCGGGTGACCGGGGGCGTGGGCTGCAGCACTCCGGGCGGGTGCGCTCCGCTTCGCTCCGCTGGGGCCTCCGCTGTCAGCGGCAGCCGGGATAACGGGCCGGGGCGTGGGAACGTGGGAGAGGCCACCAGGCCCGCGATAACCCCCCCACCACCACATCCTGTCCTCATCCCGGGGAGAGGGGTGCGCCGGGCGGGGCTGGCATCTCTTAGGCCCAAATCCAGCAGAACCCCAGAGGAGCAGGTAACAGTTTTGTTTTGTTTTCAAGTGGAAACAAGCATGTGAATCTCTTTTTTTTTATAAAACAAAACTTTTCCATTGGGCTATTTCAAGTCAAACTATCAGAATAAAAAAGTGCTGTTCCTGCCTTTGTAGGTTATGTGATAAGTGAGGTAATTCTGAAGGCGGAACAATAAGGTTTTAAGAGAATTTTCTTTGAATCATGTGGAAAGTACTGGGAAGTTTTTATTTTATTTTATTTTTTTTTTCTCCCTTGAGTGTCAAAAAAACCCAATTATTTGAAGCGTGAGGGAAGATTTTGAGGGAAATATGGAGCTGCAGGGGCTCTTGAATTTGGACAGGGTCAACTAGTCACGGCTTGGTTCTTTTGTCTGGCACGACAAAACATTTTAATTATTGAGAACTGGGATAACTTGGGAGATATTAATTGGTTGCTGTTTTGATATCGGTGGTCTGAACCGTCAATGAGATTTGGTTAACTGGGACACACGTTGGCTGGCAGTTGACTGCACCCTGTGCAGCGTGAGAGACAAAGGTTTTTAAAGAGTAGTTTTATGTATAAAATTTTACACATAAACTATTTGCAGGGTTAGCACGCCTTTAATTGCAGCACTCAGGAGGCAGAGCTGGGTGGATCTTTGTGAGTTCAAGGCCAGAGCAAGTGACCAAAGCTACACAGAGAAACCCTGTCCCCCCAAAACCAAAACCAAACCAAACAAACCCAAAGTTGTTTCCAGAACTGACTACAGACAGTTAAAAGGTTAGGGATGACAGCAGTTTTATGTTCATTCCTGAATGACTCTTCAGAAAGGACCTTTTCATAGGCTCATGATCCGGGAGCCACTTTCATACTCCCAAGTCCTTCTCGGGAGTCAGCAGATTCTGACTCCTCAATTTATCCGTGGATTTCTAAAACCTGGCCTGTATGGTAAGGGACAGACTGTGCTGAAGGGACCATATGAGTGATTATTTCTGTATGTCTGATATGTTGATTTGCTTATTGCCTGTGGTCAAGCAGACTTTGAAGACCAAAATCAACTGTACTGTGGCCTTTTGCCAGCTTTTGGAACACTGAGTTTATAGTTGGACTGTTAAACATAGTTTTAAAATTTTGTACCTACCTGATATACCAATCAAATTTTTGATGCTTTTAATAGTTCCCTATGTGGATTATATTTTTTATATTAAATACAGTAGCTCTTTGCCATTTGAATTTTTGTCATGGTGCCTAACTGCCTGTCTGCCACGATTACCGCATACAGTGTCGTTTAGGTTTTGAATCGAAGTCCTGTTTTCAACTTTTTTGTGTACTTGTTCCAATGCTTTAATCAGAAGTCCTTGCACTTTTACAAGAGTAGTGAGAATGTCTAATGCCCAGCATGCTGGGACACCTTCTCGGGGCTGGGGCAGGCAGATTTTTGTGATTTTGAGCTCAGCCTGGTTTGGATTGCAAGTTCTAGGCCAGTCATGGCTACATAGTCAGACTGTCAAAAAAAAAAAAAAAAAAGTCTAAAAACTACCCCAAAATAGAATCCATCAGTTTTTCCGATGTATTTTTCACGTAACAAGCAAACATAGGTTTTAAAGCATCAGAAAACAAAGTTGGTAAATAATGCCTTTGAGCTCCGTCATAACTAGTCAGAGTCCTTTGATTTTTATTCTCATATATATGAGCATATATTTATATATATTATATTTTGTATATATTTTATAAATATGTATTTTTTGACATTGCAGTTGCAGATTTGGTTGTTGATTTCAGTTCCAAAGTTTAGCTGCCTTTTCTGGAAACGCCTTCTAACTACAGGATTCCGAGTTACTCTTTGTGTTTGCATAACCCTGCAGAGCCACCCACTTCATTCCTTCAAACATCTGCCAGTGAGTCTGTGGCTTGCTCCACATGTCAAACTGGTCTACAGGTAGTCAGGTCCGAGGGGCGTGGCTTCAGCTTTGGGGTCCCATCTGCCCTCAGGATTGGCTTGATAGACGGCACAGACCTGACCAGAGCCCCTTCCTTTAAAACCAGGAAGTGCTGCCTTTGTCTCTGGCAAATGGCTGCCTACTCTCTGCAGGTAAACCGAAGCCTCTGGCCCAATCTGATAACTCTGTTTTTGGTATTTGGGTCAGAGGCAACACCAGAGTACACTCAATACTTCCTGGCCCTTGGAACGCCTGTTGCTAGTTACCTGGGGAATCTTCCAAATGAAATCCCCTAGACTGAGGCATTGCGTTATAACCCTGCCTCTCAGAAGACTTGGTCCCATCCCCTAGTCTGTCGTGGTCACCGTGCCTTTGGATAGGGGTATGATGACGGCAGCCTTTTCATCTTTAGTAGAATTTCTGAACGCTGTCCCGGGGTCTCATAACTTTGCCTTGAACGCCCTTTATTTTCTCTCTGGGTCATAATTCATTCTCCTTGTATAACGTTTACTGTGGTCCTTGTAGAACGTCCACTGTGGTCCTTGTAGAACGTCCACTGTGGTCCTTGTAGAACGTCCTCTGTGGTCCTTGTAGAACGTCCTCTGTGGTCCTTGTAGAACGTCCTCTGTGGTCCTTGTAGAACGTCCACTGTGGTCCTTGTAGAACGTCCTCTGTGGTCCTTGTAGAACGTCCACTGTGGTCCTTGTAGAACGTCCTCTGTGGTCCTTGTAGAACGTCCACTGTGGTCCTTGTAGAACGTCCTCTGTGGTCCTTGTAGAACGTCCTCTGTGGTCCTTGTAGAACGTCCACTGTGGTCCTTGCTCCCTGTGCGTGTATTCAGTTGCTCAACTTTCTGGAATTTTTTCGGAAGCCTTTAAGAGAATGTAGAAAAAGGAGAGCAGGGATGAGTCAGTTGACTGTGGACGATCTTGATTACTACTTGTTTCAAGTGACAGAAATAAACCTGGAGTAGTTTTAGTCAAAAGGAAGGAAGGGGGAAAGGAATGTACTGGAAGACCATTGGAAGCCAAGTGCAGACGACCTTATTAGGGCCTACGATTATGAACGGTAACTAAAGCCTGGCACTCTCCCTGCCCCTGCCTTCATTGCTACACTCTTCTCTGGCTGTCTTTGCTTTTGTTCTTGTGTCTGCTCTTTGCTGTTCACACTTACATGTTGTGTGATGTTTTACTCTTCTGACTTTTTGAGGGGCCCAACACCCAGGTCCCAAACAAACCACACACAGAGGCTCATTCTTAGTTATGAATTCATGGCCTTAGCTTGGCTTGTTTCTAGCCAGCTTTTCTTAAATTTTCCCTTCTATTAAATTTGCCCCTGGGCTTTTGTCTTTCTCATCTGTAAATCTTACTTTCACTCTTACTCGGTGGCTGACAGGGTAGCTGGCCCCTGACATCCTCCTCTCCTTGGTCTCTCTTATTCCCTTTTCCTCCTTTCTCCTCCTCTCTGCTTGCTGGCCCCGCCTATCCTTGCTCCTGCCTTGCTACGAGCCGTTCAGGTCTTTATTAATTAGACCATCAGGTGTTTTAGAGAGGCAAGGAATCACAGCTTCACAGAGTTAAACAAATGCAGCACAGACAAAAGCAACACGGCTTAAAATAATGTTCCCCGGCGGCTACGTGCTGCTTCTCAGCAGCTCTTGTTCTGTTTCTGTGTCCGTTCCCCACAGACAGAAAGCTAATTAAATTTGCTCAATCTTAGTTCCTGAGGAGAAGATCCTGGTAATACAGTTTGGGTCACATAGTTGGTCTAGATTTCTCCCACAGACTTTTTAAATTATAGTGTTATGTAGAGAGTTTGAGTTGGCCTTTTCATGTGATGTATATATTTTAGACAGGGTTTCTCTGTGTAGCCCTGGTTGTCCTGGACCTTGCTCTGTAGACCAGGCTGGCCTTGGACTCACTGAGATCCGCCTGCCTCTGCCTCCCAAGTGCTGGGGTTAAAGGCTTGCACTACCACCGTCAGCCCAGGGTAATTAGTCTTTACATTGCCGGGCATTTCCTCTTGACTGCAGTGTGCAGAGTGGACGACATCCTAGTGGGCACTAGACCTCATGCAGTTCCTCCTGCAGGAATGCCGAGGAGGAACCCTGCGGGGAGTCACTGAGTGCACGTCACACTCAGGAACTAGGAGCTTGGCCTGTGACAGAATGGTGGTAACCGTGTGTGATAGCCATCATTCTGTTCCTTCTGTAGGCCACCATTGCCACTTTTCAGGAATCCACCAACTAAAATGTTGAGTCCAAGTGGCTCTTTATGTAAATTCATTAGGAGTCTGTAAATGGTAGAGACATTCGAAATAGACATAATTTAGGGAGCTTGAGTTCAAGAGGTTTGGCTTGCTGCCCCACCTTTCCTTTTCATAGTGGTTGACGTGGTTATTTATGGCCTCTTGTCAAATCCTATTTTGTGAATCCTTCTGCATCTAATTGAATCTTCCGCTAGCGTCTATAAAAGCGTGTGCCACCTAAGACTGTATGTATTCACTGTGTGGCTGGCTGGTGGGCTGCCTTTAATTCTGAGAAGGCTCTTAGCGCTCTGGCATGCATAGTCTCAGCTTTGCTGATTCTGAAACCCCCACACCCACCGCCACCTTCCTCCTTGATATTGGAACACAGGTGCACTATTCTTTCTTAGTCTTTTTGCTTATTAGGTTTTGTAAGCTTTTCCATGAACACTCTTGTGTGGACATTGAAGAATATGTGAAGGATATGCAGTTTCCCCATCAGCTAAAGTGATGCAGGTGGGGAGGTTACAGCAAGCTCAGGTGGGAGGGGATCGGCTTTGGTTGAGCGCATGGCATTGTACCGCACAGAATGCATGCAAACAAAATGGAGTAGCTACAAAGAGGAAGAGTGTGAGAATAAAGAGGTGGAGAATTTGTTTTGGCTCAGAGCATGCAAGACACGTCATGCTAGGCCTGGAGATTTGGACTGGCCTAATAAGCCATGAAATTGGAGTGTCTTGATCCCTGAAATGTCACAATTGGAGTTGAAATGCAGGTTGTGTTTCTAACAGTTCACGGGATGAGTCGAATTGGCAGGGAAACGACTGGGTGAATAAGAAGCAACGTGAGAGGTTTTTCAAGAAATGAAGACTTGAACTAGGGCGTGGCAGTGGGGTGGGGGAAGCATTGCTGAGGTGCATTGGGCTGAAACCTTTACCTGGGTATTGAGAAAGAAGGTAGATCAAAGCTGCTGGGAACATGCTAAGCCTTGGTGACCGAGAGAATGTGAACTCAGAACAGGTTTGTAAATGGAACAAAATGAGCATTAGTT
This sequence comes from Chionomys nivalis, assembly GCF_950005125.1. Taxonomy (NCBI): domain Eukaryota; kingdom Metazoa; phylum Chordata; class Mammalia; order Rodentia; family Cricetidae; genus Chionomys; species Chionomys nivalis. The sequence continues at coordinate 35,899,998 of NC_080110.1, forward strand.
TCAGATCCTTTCTGTTTTTTTGGAGCTGATAGGACTTTTCTGTGCAAGTGTGTATTGGAATCGTGTGTGGCTGAGGCTTGGAGGGCAGGAAACAGGGCTGGAAATCAAACATGTGTGAATGAGGAGAGCTGGCAGGGAAGGCAAGAGGAGAACATTGGCTGGCTCGTATGCAAGGAGGGATATGGGACAGCCCCCTAAAGAAGACAGAACTTGATAGGGCTTTAAAAGAGGTCCCCTCGGCCCTGCCTGGCATCCGTCTGTGAGCTGCTTGGCTGACTGAACGTGGTTTTTCTAATTCCTGATATGACACAGAGGAGGCCTAGGTGCCAGATGCTGCGTCTGCAGCGCCATAGGCTGAAAGCGGGCTACTTCCCACCGTCCTCGTAACTCGACTCTAAGTTACTGGGTTAGTTCTGGACACACGCTCTGTCTCACATCCCTCCTAGACCCTCCTTTTATCGTCCCCCAAAGGATGTGCAGGTAGTGGAGACAGAATGGAGTATTCTCAGTTCTCTGCTGACTCTGTCTTAGGGGTACTTTCCGTTGCCATGGTCAGCTTATTTATCTCTAATACTTTCTGACATCCTCTTAGTCTAAAATACATGGTGAAGTTGACAATCACACCACTCCGCTGTGTACAAAACAAAACAAGCTGTAGGACCTGAGCCCTGTTTGTATTACCTGTTGTCGCCTGCATAGCTTCTGTACCCTGGAGTTAGCCACCCTGGCCACTATCCTGGAGAAACATGGCTATCTGGTATGTCTACTCCAAGTATTCAATTGTGGGGTGTTGTAGAAGCTCTAGGACAGTGCACTGATGTTTGAGGCAAAGCTCAGGGAATACCTTTTTTGTTGTGGTGGAGGAATATTAGTTTAAGATTACATTTGTTTAGGCTGAGGGCAATTTGTTTAATGGTGCAAAGATGTGTTGCATTCTTTCATATTGCATTTGTTTAACTCTGTAAAGCTGTGTTACTTTGCCTGTCTAAGACACCTGATTGGTCTAATAAAGAACTAAACAGCCAATAGCAAGGCAGGAGAGAAAAATAGGTGGGGCTGCCAAGCAGAGAATAAATAGGAAGAGAAATCTAGGCTCGAGAGAAAAAAAAAATGAAGGGGAGAAGGAGAAGAGGATGCCAGGAGCCAGCTACCCAGCCACACAGCCAGTCATGGAGTGAGAAGGAAAGATAGCTTAGAATAAAGAAAGGTAAAAAGCCCACATGCAAAACATAATTAAAGAGAAACGGGATAATTTAAGTTAGAAAAGCTGGCTAGAAACAAGCCAAGCAAAGACCAGGCATTCATGAGTAAGAATAAGTCTCTCTGTATTTATTTGGGAGCTGGGTGGCGGGCCTCCAAAAGAGTAAAAAAACCAACAACACATATTTTGTCCAGAATGAAATAGAGGTTCAGAGTCTCAGACTTAAGGTGACAAGAACAGAGAACAGTGAGCACACGAGAGCTGGCAGCTCAGCTCTGTTGACATGGGACACACACACACACACACACACACACACACACACGGTGTTAGATTGAACCCAGGCCCTCCAGAACACAAGATGAGTGCTCTACCACTGAGCTACACTCCCAACCAGGGAGGGTGGGATACATCATGAATTACAGATGGACGTTGCTTACTGCAATATCTAACATGGAATTATTATTAACACTATTATAATAATTAGTATCATTTATGTCACTCAGGGAATAACTTTCAAGTGAGGCTTTATTTAAGTGAATTGTAGAGACTGTTGACACCCAGAGTTGATTGAAGGTGAACCAGAGAGAGAATGGTGGACTGGAATGTGTGTTCTCAGGGTCCAGCTTCCAGACTAGTAGTATATCCTGATTCTGAGTTTTTAAAGACAGTGCTTTGGTCTTCACATGTGGGAAGTGACAGGTTTATGTAGAGAACATAGTAGTAAGAATGATTTATTCTGGAAATCAAAACAGCTCTGAGAGTCCATCTTACACCTGTAAGAATGGCTGGGATCAAAAACACCGATGACAACTTATGCTGGAGGGGTTGTGGGGGAAAGGGAACACTTCTGCATTGCTGGTGGGAATGCAAGCTGGTACAGCCCCTTTGGATGTCAGTGTGGCGATTTCTCAGAAAATTAGGAAACAACCTTCCTCAAGACCCAGTAATACCACTTTTGGGTATATACCCAAAGGATGATCAATTGTACCACAAGGACATGTGCTCAACTATGTTCATAGCAACATTGTTTGTTATAGCCAGAACCCGGAAACAACCTAAATGCCCCTTGACAGAAGAATGGATAAGGAAAATGTACATTTACACAACTGAGTACTACACAGCAGAGAAAATGACATCTTGAAATTTGCAGGCAAATTGATAGATCTAGAAAACATATTGAGTGAGGTAACCCAGACCCAGAAAGGCAATTATCATATGTTCTCACTCATAAGTGGCTTTTAGACATAAAGCAAAGAAAAACCAGCCTACAGTTCATAACCCCAGAGAACCTAGACAACAAAGAGGACCCTAAGAGAGATATACATGGATCTAATGTAGATGAGAAGTAGAGAAAGACAAGATCTCCTGAGTACATTAGGAGCATGGGGACCATGGGAGAGGGTAGAAGGGGAGGGGAGAGGAAAGTAAGGGAGTGGAGAAAAATATATAACTCAATAAAAACAATAAAAAAGAAACAAAAAGAATGATGTCTTCATCTTTAAAGGAAAGACACCGAGAACACACCCATATGCTAACCTCTGCAGTTCTGGCCGTTGACAGAGAGAGCGCACAACAGTAGAGCGCTACTGTAAAGTCCGGAAACTCAGCTTTGAATATAAAGCCTACACGTATGCTCGCAGAGAGCACACGTGAAAGTTACGACTTTCTGGCTTTGCGGGTATTCCCAGGGATGTCCTGGACTCTGCATCCCCTGGGTCATCGTCTCTCAACTTTTGAACCAAAGGAAATTCCTCAAAATCCTTTCACAGGAGCGGCCACCTGTTTTTATTTTATCTTTTATTTTCGGCCAGGAGATGTACTGGCTGAGACTGGGTTATGAAATAATCTTGAGGATGAAGAGACTAAGTCAGTATACTTCAAAAATCTGTGTTTTCAGGCTTCATTCCTAGGTCTGTAATATGATTTTAAGATGGAATTTGCTTGGCACGCTTACAGCACTCACTGATCATAACTGTCTGCTGTTGCTGTACATAATATAATGAGCTCCTAGAGTTTCTTGGATTGGTTATTTTATTTAGTGGCTGAAGTAAAAGTACTTCAGTATATGTGTTGAATTTAAGTCCTTATTGAGAATAAGCCTATGCCACATGGGAATGTAAGATAGTCCTTGTATCAGTCCATCTTATTTTTATGTTTATTCTTCCTTTTTTTTATTGTGCTCTGTGTCACAGAATCTGGGCTTGGTTGGAGTTAGGGAGATTAGCAGTGTGCTAATAAGGAAGAGTGGGGTCCTGTCTCCTGGGACCTAGTCCCGATTAGACAGGAGGGCGGGTGAGAAGCCATGAGTGGGCTTGGACTTCTAGTTCACAGTCATTGAAAGAGGAAAGTTCATTGTCATCTTTGCTGCTGATTTTTCAAAAACTTTATTAGGTTTCCAGTTTTTTATCTTACTTTATGTGTGTGGATATTTTGCCTACACCATGTTTGTGCCGTACCTGTGGAGGCCAGAAGAGGGCGATGGATTCCCTGGAACTGGAGTCACAGATGGTTGTGAGCTGTCCATGTAGGTGCTGGGAATTGAACCTGGGTCCTCTGGAAGAACAGCCAGTGCTCTTAACTGCTGAGCCATCTCTCCAGCCTCTGATTTCATGATGTGAATGTGTCAGACTGCCTCAGTGGGCCAGGAAGAGAGTGGGCTGAAGGCAGAAGATGCTCACCTGTAAGAGGAACAATTTGAAACACTGCAGGTTCTTTTTATCACTCAGTAGTGTTGAGGGGGTCATGCCGTGGCCTGAGAGGACCAGTGGATGGCGGTTGGGAGACTGTCCTCCCAGCCTGTTTTCCTTAAGCTGGTTTACCTTCCTATGCTCCTGTTTCCATACCTGCAGAATGAATGAGCTTAGCTGCTACTCTGTGATATCTCTTGTGTGCATCTCTAGTCTGTGGGTTGTATGGGGTCTTCCAGGAGCTTCCATAACTTTTACTGGAAATAGCATGGGTAATAAATTGCACAGAATTATGTTTCTCTTGTTATGCTCGAAGCTTCACCCTGCTGCTGAACTGCCTGCAATGTCCTCTAAGATCTCATGTTTGAGCTTGGTTTCCAGCAGTGCCCAGGAATTTGATCTGCAGCTAATGTCACACAACCTTTTAAAAGATTTAGTGTCTATTTAGAAGATAGATTACAGGCATATTAGAAGTGTCATACGAATGCCCTGTCTGAAGTAATAGCATTAGGCATTAGAAACGATGCCTGTTTTTTCAAAGGAGAAAGCCCCCCTCCCCCCCCCCTTCTTTTTGCTTTTTGAGACAGGGTTTCTCTGTAGCTTTGGAGCCTGTCCTGGAACTTGCTCTGTAGAGCGGGCTGGCCTCAGACTCACAGGGATCTGCCTGCCTCTGAGTCTCGAGTGCTGGGATTAAAGATGTGTGCCACCATCAGCAGGCCAAGAAAGCCTTCTTTTAACAGTGTAGATAACCAGCAGAATTTCCCTCTGGTCATCCTAAAAGTAGACTGAATGTTAAAAGTGGTTAAAGGAAAGAAAACAAAAGAAAGAGCAGTCAACGCTTTGCTTCCATGACCCGTGAGCACTGTGAAGAGCCTCTCCTCTCCGGTGCATTAGTAAGCTGTGCTCTCTTGTTACTTGGAAATACTTCATACATACAAGAAGAGTATGCAAATGAGGTATCTATATAAGGCAAACAGAATCTTCTTTTAAAAATCTGAGTGCCCCCGTACAGCCTCACAATGGAATGTCAAAGCTGTCTGTGTGACGTCGCCAGTCACATCTTCCTCTGCCTGAACTTTTGTGATTTTTGTTTCTCCCCAGGAAGAGTGTAAACTCACGCTGTTTTTGTTCCTCCACCACTGAGGTAGCTTCAATTACACTGTTCAGTTCTGCACATTCTGGTACTTTATATCCAGATACTGTTGTCTGCTGGGTAGAATGTGTGTCTGACTTTTTCTTCTGAAACATTTTTTGTGTTTTTATATTGCTATGTACCATACATTAAAAAAAAAGACCAGCATTTTTAAAATGTTTTACATTCATTTCTGTGGGTGTGTGCTGGTGTGTGCCTGTGTTTGTATGTATGCCTCCCTACCTCCCCCCACCGTGTGCTCATGTGTGCACGCACTCACACACACACACGCACGCACGCATGCACACACACCATGGTACACATGTGAAGGCCAGAAGACGACTTGAGAGAGTTAATTCTCTCTTTCCCCCGTGCACTTCAGGGATCAAACTCTGATCTTAAGACTTGGTGGCAAGCACCCTCCACCTGATTTGCCATCTTGTCAGCCCCAAATACACCTATCCTCTTTTTTAAAAAGGGGATTTGTATGATCTTACATGAATTAGTTAATACCTTGGGAGTTTTCAGGCAGCTTACATCTGTCAAGTGATACTTGCTTCATCCATCAGACATGTATATAATTGGATTTTTTTAGTGTTCTTTTTTTGGGGGGTGTGGTTTAAGACAGGGTTTCTCTGTAGCTTTGGAGCCCATTCTGGAACTAGCTCTTGTAGACCAGGCTGGCCTCGAATTTGCAGAGATCCGCCTGCCTCTGCCTTCCGAGTGCTGGGATTAAAGGCCTGCGCCACCACCGCCCGGCTGGTGTTCTTTTTTATTGTTCTTATTGAGCTATGCATGCATTTCCCCCACTCCTCTCTTTCCTCCCCTTTTCCCTTCTGCCCTCCTCCTCCTGCTCACAGTTTGCTCAGGACATCTTAGGCATATATAGTTGTTAACTCCTTCCAGCATGAAATAACCAAAGGGGAAAATAAAGCTCTGGGTTGGGGCAGAAACAACCGGTTTTATGCTAACCTCAGGTTACAGAAGTGGAAATCTTGGCATAAGGAGTGAAAGCCCTAACAAAACTTAGTATTTTAAAAAGTAAATTTAAAGATAAAATTAGAAATAAAAAAAATTGGAACTGTTTTCTTATGATTTTTAAGAAATAACCTCACATTTTTTCTAGCTCTGAGAAATTTTCCTAATATCTTTCATTTAAACACACTCAGATTTCTTCCACAAAACACGGTCCATTTATCCCAGCATCCTCTGTGATTTAACTTTTTTTGGCTGGGGGGAGGGAGCATTAAAATGTTTTTTCCTTTTATTGTTTGAGAATTTCGTGTGTGTAACAGATTGTCCTCCCCCTCTACCACTCTCTCTCCCCAGTCTTATGTGCTCTGTTTTAAACTCCCTAAGTTCACTTGGTGCTCAGGTAGCCTCTCCAGGACTGTGTCCCTGAAGAAAAGGGACTCACTCTTTCTTGGTGGTCCTCAGTTTTCAATGACTCCTCAGGTAGGGGTAGGACATTGCGACTCCTTTCCCTGTCCAACATCAGAGTTTTTTGTTTGTTTGTTTTTGTTTTTTGAGATAGGGTTTCTCTGTCAGGGTTGTAGTGTGACTGACCTAGAACTTGTTGTGTAGACCAGACTGGCCTTGAACTCACAGAGATCCACCTCCGCCTCCCAAGTGTTAGGATTAAAGGTGTGCACCGACCACCTCCTGACTCAATATGAGATTTTTGGCAGGCTTGATCTCGTGCAGGTCTTGGGGGCGCAGTCATAGCTGCCATGAATGCACGCTCATGTGTGTGTGTGTGCATGCATGTGCACGTGTGAGCATCTGTGCTGCCCTGTCTGCAGCAGCACTGTTCTGTAGTAGTCTTCCCTGTGCTGCCCTGTCTGCAGCAGCACTGTTCTGTAGTAGTCCACCCAGTCTTTCTACCTCTTCTTCCACAATGATGGAACCTTGGGAGGAGGTTCTGGGGTGCCGATGTGGCTTTCTGTGTTAGAAGCTATGAGTGATCTCCAGAGCTAGAGGGAAGCACATAGGAGGCTGTTTCACACTGTGTTCATCTAGCACAATAACAGTGGTCTGGGGGGGCTGGAGAGATGGCTCAGTGGTTAAGAGCATTGCCTGCTCTTCCAAAGGTCCTGAGTTCAATTCCTGGCAACCACATGGTGGCTCACAACCATCTGTAATGAGGTCTGGTGCCCTCTTCTGGCCTACAGACATACACACAGACAGAATATTGTATACATAATAAATAAAAAAAAATAAATAAATAACAGTGGTCCGTTCTCCCCTAGGGCCTGCCATCTGCCCCAGTCACCGGCTCTTGGCCTGGATGAAGATGCTAAACATGAGTTCCGTCTTGTATAGTGGGCTTTAATCCGATCAGAAAGCGGTTGGTTGTTGCCATAGAATTTGTGCCACTCTTGCACTGGCTGGCGTTTCTTTCTAGGCTGCTTGCTGCAGATTGTGGGGCTCACAGCAGAGCAAGGCCCCTCCCCCACCCCTCCCCCTGGTGGTCGATAACAGAGGTAGTATTTTCAGCACCTGTAGGAATAAAACTGCCAGGTAAATACCAATGTCATTTTTTTCATGCTCTATGACTCAAATGTCTTTAGCAATGTTCTGGAGAATACCAGCAGCAGTCCCAGTGACCTGTGGTATTTGCAGGGCGCGGGCATCCATGGCATTCCACTGGGTTTTTAATTTGGTAGCCTGTGGTGTTTGGGAGAGACATTGTACTGCCTTTGTAGGCTAACTCCATTTAAGCGCTCTCTCTCTCTCTCTCTCTCTCTCTCTCTATATATATATATATATATATATATATATATATATATATATATATATATATATCTGTTTGAGGAAGCTTCTACAGTAGTAGGTTTGCATTTGGCCTTTCAAAGGTCTGTAGAGTTGTTATCCTTTCCCTCGTCTCCCCTGCCCTCTCATCCTTGACCCCACTCAACCCAAGGCTTCTTGTTCCATTATTGTTCATTTCTTCTTCAAACTGGTTTACAAATTCTTTATCTCCTTGCCATTTCTCTTTTTCTGCTTCCACCCCAAAATATGTATTTATTCTTCTAACATTAGGGATACAGTGTGAACCAGAGACAGACAGGCCACATCCTTGGTGACAAACAAGGGGCCCCTTCTCCTTGCAACACATCCTCAGGTTTTTCTTCTTGGTTTGAAATTGCCGTGTCCTGATGCAAAAAAGTCAAGACCATTTTGTGATAGGAGCAAGAGAGAGCACTTGGCATTGAGAATCAAGAGTAGGGCAAGACCCTATAGGATTTGACACTTTTGATCATACTTACCTATTTATTTACTTACTGTGCACACGCACGTGTCAGCAGCGGTGTGTGGGGGTTGGAGGACAACTTCTGTACTTGGCTCTCATTCCACTGTATCTCCTGACAGTTCCCACCAATTACTGGATTTTTAGAGCATTCGGAGCGTTCAGCTGTGCTGAGTATGGAAGTGGCTAAGGGATGTTAGACAGGTGGTCAGAAGCCTGAGCTTCACTTTTAAATAGACATCCTGGCTGCTGTCTGCGGCAGAGTTTGGAGGGACTGTCACTGGTTCAGAGAGGGACTGGTCCTGATGAGGACTAGGAGAGAAGGGGCCACAGGAGAAGCCTTGTTGGTATGACTTCCTTGAAATGAACTGCTCTATGGAAGCCACCAAGTGGGTTTCGTTTGCTTCTTCTCTTCCTGACTTCAGGTTGTTTGATACACTAGCCATTCCCATTCCCGAAGCAGTTCTTTTGTCTTGCTTTCTGGCCTGATTGATGAAACCCATGTCTCAGTTCTTCCACTTGCAAAATGGGGGTGATCGTGTACCCACCGTTCATAGGTTGCCACAAAATGAAAGGGATAGGTGTGAATTAGAGTGATCCACATTCATAGGTTGTTTTAATCGTGAAATGGAAGGGATAGGTGTGAATTAGTGTGATCCACATTTATAGATTGTTTTAATCGTGAAATGAAAGGGATAGACATGAATTAGCGTGGTGGTTTGAATGTCCATCATATATTTGAATGATTGGTTCCCAGTTGGTAGGACTGTTTGGGAAGGACTAGGAGGCGTGACCTCACGGGAGGAGGTGTGTCACTGAGCCCACCCCATTCCCAGTGTCTCTCAGCTGTTGCTTCAACTCCATGCTTTCCTGCTTGCTGCCGTGATCTCCCACTGTGATGGTCATGGACCCTAACCTGCTATAACCATGAGCCCCAAATTAAGCCTTTATAAATTGCCTTGGTCATGGTATTTTGTTTCAGACACAGAAAAGCAGCTATGAGAATTACTTAGCAGGGCTGCTTTCACAGTGACCACGCAGAAAGCTCTGCCAGCAAGGTCACAGCCATCATAGTCGTCCCGGGACAACATCTTGTGACCTCTCCCTTCTGAGATTAGCGCCCCCTCCTTTTAGAATAGCTCACCTGGAGTTGAGCTACAGTTCAGCTCTCAGACTTTTCTCGCTTAAGACATCTCCTTAAATAATCTTGTTTACTTCTTGGCTTCAGTTCCTGTCTGCATTTAGATGGAGTCCCTGGTTATCTTCCCATCAGCTGAGTTCCCTAGTGTTCACTTCCTTCTCTGTCATCCCTGAGCTTTAACCTTGCCCTGGGCAGCCTGACCATGGCAAAACCAGAGCTTCCTTTTCTACCTGAACTTTGGCCTCCTCCTTACTCCCCAGATTAGAAAATGTTATTATCATTTTTACCGTTGCACTAGTTAAAACTGTGGTCTCCTGATTTAAAATATCTACCTCTCACCGACAGCCGACCTCTGCCTCGACGGCTGCCCTAGAAATCGTGGCTGCCTTGGGTCCTGTGTGACTCCTGCCCGTTTCCATTTTTGTCACATTGATATTTAAATATGCCTATCTGGTAATAATAATTTCAGTAATGTCTGTTCCTTTTCCAAATCCTTACTATGGCTTCCACGATTTGCCCTTGCCAACTTCATGGTCTTCTCGGACTGGAGCCTCAGCCACAGACTCCCCCTTTGCCTTCAGGGAGTGGCAGTTACTCTTCTCTCCTTGCCACGAGTCACTTGCTTTGTTCCAGACGCTTCTTTCTTTTCTTATGGGGTTCGGGGATGCAGCCCAGGGCCTCGCAAGTGCTACATAAACATGTTCCTCCTCATCCCTGGCCACCAGATACTATTTATTTCTTTGAAATTTTATGTGTGTGAGTGTTATGCCCACAGGTATTTATGTATATTGTGTGCATGCCTGATGTGCAGAGGGATCAGAAGAGGGTGTTAGGTCCTCCAGACAGATGGCCATGAGGCTCCTTGTGGGTGCGGGGAATTGAATTCAGGTCTTCTGCAAGAGCAACACCACCAAAGCATACTCCTGACCCCTATCTTCTTTGAAAGCTGGGCGACAGTCTTATCCTTTACTGTTAAATGTCAAGTGAAGCAAGCAAGCATTTCTCGTGTCTCCAGCCTGCATTCCTTCCCTCTGTTCTGCAGGTCTGTGTCCCCTTTCTGTCTCCGTGTGATCCTTACTGCTCTCAGTAACCTTAGCTTTCATGGCACCAACAGGTGAGCTGCCGGGGACCATGGGGTCTTGTTTCGCTTTCCTCATCAGTTTGTCAAGTACAACAAGGGGTGAATGCAACACGGGCTTGTCCAAGTTGAGGAATGAGAGCAGCTCTGCTGTGGTGTGTGCGGAGACCAGTGAGCTTTGGCTTCACAGAGAGGAGGAGGGCTGCCGCGGGCTGAAGCGAGCTCTAGAAAAGAGGGGTTGTTTTGCTGCTGGAGCTTCTTGGTTTTGATCAGAACACTATCCTGAATTTTTGTGGCAGCACCCCTAGTACCTCCCAGTTTTGAGAGTCAGCACGAAGGTGCTTCCTGAGTCCTCTGAGGAGACTGCAGTGCCAGTGCCTAGAATTAGCAGCTGGGTCTGGACGGAGCACGCGTCCGTTGGTACTTTCCATCCAGGGCGGCTGAGCTGTAACCTTTCTTCTGCCTCCTTAGAACCGGGTAGGAAGGAATGTGCTGGGCTCTCACGAACTTGCAAGCAGCGATCCCATGTGACGTGAGATGGGATTTGGCCTTTCCCCCCATTCTTCCTCTTTGCAGTCTACCCACCAGAAGCTTTTTAGAAGAGCCTTGGGTGCAGGTTTTCCTGTTTTTATAGTCTCTTCTCCACCTTGGTGGCAGTGGCGAATCTGACTCCAGGCTATGAGTGAAGAGCTCTTTGGAAATGTATGCTTCTCTTTTATCTGTGCCTGTGTGTACCAGACGAAGTCTCCCTTTCTCTCCTCCTCCTCTTCTTCAAAACCCTTCTCTGTCATTTCTTTATTTTGTAGTGCTACACGAGTCTCTGTTTCAATAAGCTCATTAAAATCACTTATTTTATTTTTGTTTTGTAATGTCTTTCTCCTAGTGCTTATTTATTGTAGCATGTCTTCTGTTAGGTTTGCCTTCATCTTTTATAGAGGTTATTTTAGTTTCTATGACTGTAAAAAATACCAGCAAACCTCATCCAATCTAACTTTTACATTAAAAGTAAAATAGCATTTAACTCTTATATGGGAGGAACTTAGGAATAGTTTTCCTGTTATGTTTTTATTAATTAACATAGAGCCTATAGTTGAAAGTGATTTTTTGCATTATTGTTGTTTTTATATTATGGTCTTCTTTTAAGGACTATTTCCATCTAATCATGTAACAGTCGTTGTATTTACTGATTACCACATGTCTTGGTCAATGTTCTATTGCTGTGAAGAGAAACCATGACCACAGCAGCTCTTATAAAGGAAAGCATTTAGCTGGGGCTTGCTAACAGAGTTAGATAGTCCATTATCTTCATGGTGGGAAGCGTGACGGTGTGCAGGCACACACGGTGCTGGAGAGGAGAGAGAGATGCTGGGTCTGACTTGAGCATTTGGAAAGTGACATACTTACTCTAGGGAGGCCACACATTCTAATGGTGCCACACCCTTGTGACCAAGCATTCAAACCTATGAGTCAATGGGGGCTATTCTTATTTAAACAACCATATTACCATATACTTTATATCTTAATTTTGTCAACCTTAAATTAGTGATATTTTGACTTATGTATCATAACTATCATTAGGTGTCATTCATAGCCTAGAGTACCGTCCTTGAGCTGCTACTTATTTAACAAGGAAAGATATATTTATTTTGTTTCCTAAGCCTAATGGAATTTGATAAAAAACTATCATATTCCTTGCAAAAACATTTGATTAAAAAGAAAATTATCAAAGGGCATAATAAGGAGGTTGGATTTGTTACTGATTAAGCTGCTTGTAAGTCATAATATATTATGGATATATAAAAGGTCACCACCATTCTGTGCTGAAGAGGGGCCTAGGACAATGGAATTTACTGGCATTTTGATGAGAAACTACTATCAGTCACAAGGTTATTAGTGCTGAAAATGCAAGACTTCAAGTGCTGTGGATAATTCTCAGGGTCATGTGCAAAATTCTCTTTTGGTCCTTGAAAACTTTATCTTTGAGTGACAGTCAGTCACATTGCAGCTCTAATTTATAGCTTCTGTTGGAGCTGATAAGAGCTGCTCAGCTCTTTGATTTTTGCATGCATGAAGTTGGATCACTCAGAATTGACTGAAACAATCAACTGCAAAATTTGAAGTTTCATTTTTTGTTAAAGATGAGATTTTTTTTGAAAAATCACTAAAGCACAATTCTTTTTGTTAATTTTTTTTCTCTTTTTTAAAATTTTTTTTTTGTTGAAAAAATTTCTGCCTCCTCCCAGTCTCCCATTTCCCTCCCCCTCCGCCCACTCCTCTCCTTCTCCCTTTCCCCTCCCCCTCGAGTATGAAGAGCAGTCCTGATTCCCTGCCCTGTGGGAAGTCCAAGGTCCCCCCCCCCTCCATCCAGGTCCAGGTGAGCATCCAAACAGGCTAGGCTCCCACAAAGCCAGTTCATGCAGTAGGATCGAAACCTAGTGCCATTGTCCTTGGCTTCTCATCAGCCTTCATTGTCCGCCATGTTCAGAGAGTCCGGTTTTATCCCATGTAAAGCATAATTCTTGAAGTGGAAAAATCATCTCTATGAAGTTAAGTATTAATGACCCTGTCTTTCCATATCCTAAACTAAGTTAACTAAATTCTGTAACTCATAACTCACTCGTCTTCCTCCTCTCCTTCCTCCTCTCCCATCCCTTCCTCCTCTTTGTTCTCCTTCTGGAAAGTACAGTTCACTGCACTGTCCTATATAGTGTTATAAATGTTGCATTTATCTCAAACTTTAATGAAAAACAGTTATTATCCATATTTTGCAGGTAAGGAAGCTAACGAGCTATAGAGATCTCCAGGAAAGGGAAGATTTTAGGAGGAACTGAACAGTTGGTTGTAATCAGGACATAATATTCATTCGACTGGTATACGCTGGCTGCTTCTGGGAGCTTTGCATCAAGTGAGGCACTAGAAATAATGGAGGCTGAGCTGGGGAGGTGGTATGTGCCGGAGTATGTTGAGGGCTGAAATTCTGCAAGCAGCAAAAGTAATGACTCTGCTCGGTCTCAGAGGAGGAGGAGAGAGACTGGCGGCACTTCTCTCTGGAGGAGGTGACGGGGCTTGGAGCGTTCTGAGCAGTGTCTGAGCATGGGTGAGGCAAACCCTGTGCAGAAGGCAGCAGGGCGGATGTGAAGGGGATCAAAAGTCCAGGACTAGCTGCAGGCTGTTTGTTCTCCATTCCAGGTGAGAGGTAGAAAGTCAGGGATGCATTTTAGAATGAAATGGTAATACAGCTGAATCAATTGCATGGATAGCGGCCATTGAAGTAGAATCAAGGACATGAGTTTGTGGTTTTAGTGATGGTAGATGGGAATACCTTGGGACAAAAATTTAGAAAGAATAATCCATTAGTGAAGAAAGAAATGAACTAAGGTTTTCTGTTTTTGTTTTTTTTTTTTTTTTTTGAGACAGGATCTTACCCTATAGACTAGGCTGGCCTGGCACCTGTCATGTAGACCAGGCTGGCCTGGCACCCATTATGTAGACCAGGCTGGCCTGGTTCTCATTATGTAGCCTGGACTGGCCTTGCACTCAAAGTAATCCTCCTGTTTCAGTAATCCTCACAAATTTGAGGCTACATAGTGAGACATTGACCCAAAAAAGGTGCCAATGACAGATAGACACGAATACTGTAACTTCTACCCCAGGCCTAGAATTATAGAACCAATTCAGCCATCATCAGGAAGGGGTTTTCTTTATATGAAATGGTTGTTTGGAACAACTGTTTGGGTCTCAAACATAAATTTTGGTTTTATGAAAAAAACCTGCCAATGATTCTTAGTACAAGGATACTAAGCAATAACCCTCCAGCTTTACCTGCCTCCGTCTCATTCCTCTGAAGCAGAGTTTTAAATCATTATTGTTTTGATGCTTGCTGTCATAATTTTGATATAGTTATAGCAGCATATGTTGATTTTTCAAACTTGGATAATATTGAGACATGAAAGAGAAGGGTTCCTCCCCCGCTGCTTCCGTATGTGTCTACCATTGTTGGCAGTCTATTGCAATCTCTCTGCTCGCTTTTCAGTGTTCACTCCTCGCTGGGCTCTTGAGAAGCCCCAGGCCAGGCTGTGGTGGAGAGATAGATGTAGCAGGGTGACTTAGATAGACCAAAGCCTAGTTCCGTCAGGTACTAGGTCAAACTTGGCACCTGTCTCTCTCATGGCCTCTTAGCGTTGCCTCCTTCATCATGGAGCTCCTGTTTGGGCTCACCAATGCTCATGAACTGTTACCATGTCCCGGGAGGGAAGAAGGAATTGAAAGCCAGTGGCTCAGTCTTTAGAGTTTGTCTGAAAGATCACATTTTCCTTTCTGCAGTCTAGTCTCATGTTCCGACCTGGCTAGGGAGGCCAAGACACATGGCTGCATGTCTGGCTAACGTTCCAGAGGCTTCCGCTGTGATCTGCAGCAGGAAGGGGGGTTTCCGGTGAGTGGTGTCCCCTCTGTGCTCTGTGGGGTGAAGATCCTCACGCTCACCGCTTTCTTCTCACTTTCCCTCTGGTTCTCTTTGCTGCTCTATCCTTTTTGTTTTGATGTGCAAAGCTGCTGGTGTTTGCAGTACATTCGGAAACAGCCAAATATCTGCCCACAGGTTATTTTTAAAAGCTTATATTGTTATGACGTTGTGTGTATGTGTGTGTGTGTGTGTGTGTGTGTGTGTGTGATTGCTTACTTTTAGGTTAAGAAAAGTGAGCCATTGCTGCGATTGCTTTTCCTTAGGTCTGAGGTAACTATCTCTGGGACACTAGAAGACACACACACACACACACACACACACACACACACACACGGCAAAGAGATTGTTTTTTCTTATTTTTATCGATGGTTAGAATGAGAGCATTGTATTCATATGGACTTGTGTGCAGACTCCGATTTGCTGAATCAGCACAATGCAGCTGAAGCTGCAGTAGATGTGGTTAGTGCCCAGGGAGCAGCCAGTCTCTTTAGGATAGAGGATTTCATTCGTTTGGTCATTCCTTTTTTACCACTGAGTGACCACCTTGCTCTTTGAAGGGTTGGATCAGTTTTAACTCAGTGTGGTCAGCCTAAACAACATCCATCTGGTCTTCAGTGTGTTCCTGTAAGAGGAGAGTCCTCTCTTCCAACCGAAGCAAGAGTCCCTTTGTGATATTTAGAACAGAAGGATGACCAATGGGAGAGCCGCTATGGGCTTGCCGTGTTGCTCCCCTGTCCTTGGCATTGACTTCTCATCTTTTTGGACTATGTCTCCTGAAATAAGTACAGTAATATCTGGAGCACCAGAATTCATACTTTTGAGGGTTACAAGCATATATTTAGCATTTTAAATTATGTGTATGTGGGTAGGTGCGCACCAGTGCAGGTGCTCATGGAGGCTGTGGTATCTGATTGCCACGGAGGGGCTGGTGCCACGGAGGAAGTTGGAATCTGACTGTTGGAAACTAAACTCTAGAAGAGCAATACACTCTCTTTCTTAACTGCTGGGCTATGGCTCCAGCCCCAAGGCATTTTTAATAGATATTAAAATAAACTTTCTTCTGGCTCCATCACTTGCTGCCATGGAACTTCAAACAAGTTATTACCTGAACTTTAGCTCTTTCTGGAACAAACAGTCACAAACACCAGTGGCTGGAGATGCTGAAGGCTTAGTTCTTGTTTGTACTGCATGCTCACTGTGGACCGGATGGACAGGCTGCTGCTTGCTCCCTATTCCAGATCGTGGCTAGCAGAGTCGCCCTCATCTAATTAGAGAGCTCTGCTGGATTTTGTTTTGGAAGAAAAACAAGCTCTGCAGGGTTTCACACCAGTTAAGAGGCCCGGAAGTGGCACTGTTTTCATTTTTGCTGGAGCTGTCGCAGGGTCTCCCTCCGCCACAAGGGGGCGGGAGCAGGAGCTGCATGCCTATCCTGGTAAATGGAGAGCCAGAAAGAGCAAGTGAATGGCAGTCGGGGAAACTACCTCAGAGAATCACACTCGCGTTTGGACGCTTGAATCCGATTATCATGGATCATCACGTGGAATGTGTACACGCAGATACTGAAAGGATGCTAAGTAAAACAGGCGATAAAACTACGGAAGCCCCTGTAAACAAAAGCACGCGGTGCAAACACAGGTTGATGTTACTGCTATCTGGAAGCCCGCAGAAAGCAGCATTGATGCTTTGAGCCATGTTAGCCCTAGAGCCTCCTAGCTCCCTATCAAGAATTGGTGGGTGAAGTTACAAGCTTCTGGAAGGTGGAGACTGGGTAAGGAAGGGGGAGGTTCCATAAGGAAGAGAGTAAGCATGTCAGAAACCCAGAGGAAGCCGAAGGCCTAAACTCAGGGCGTGATTACTTTGGGAACCACAAAGAAAGAGCATCAGAGATCAGGCACAATTTCTGCAAAGGGAGGAAAAAACAATAACCAGAAAATTAAGGGAGATCAGCCCTACATGATGCGGCCAGGAAACTCTGCTCCTCCGTTCTGTGGGGTCTGTAGTATGAACTTAGCGGGGCTGACGTCATAAGCTCTGTGTTTACAGAAGAGACTTGCAAAACTCAGAGTAAAGCCCCTCCCTGAAATGTAGCCAGTGAGGGTTTAGTATGAACTCCAGGGCTAGAAATAGAAAACCCAAAACTTTCCCACATAAGAAAACCCTGAAAAGAAGCGATTAAAACAGCAGGACTAAACCCGGTGCAGTGCTGTAGAACTGTCTGTCACCTCAGCTTTGCAGGAGGGTGAGGATCACAAGTTTAAGGCCCGCCTCGGCTGAAGACTATGTTAAAGGCCAGGGAGGCCTTATTTCAAAGATTTGTGTGGGGTTTTCTGTCTTCTCAATGCTTTTTCTGTATTAAGAAAAAGAGCTAGGGGTCTGAGTTCAGATCCCTAAAACCCCTGTAAAAAGGACGGAAAAAATCCAGCAGAAATACATAAATAAAGTAGAAGCTACTTCCTGACAGCACTGGCCGTTGTAGAATACCGCACAGCTATGTGCGGTGGAAGAAAGAGTTTGAGAGCACCGGGTTCTCAACCTCCCTCCTGCTGGGACTCTTTAATACAGCTCCTCATGCTGTGGCGACCCCCCCAACCTTAAATCGATTTTTTTTAAAAATATTTATTTATTTATTATGTATACAATGTTCTGTCTGTGTGTATGTCTGCAGACCAGAAGAGGGCGCCAGACCTCATTACAGATGGTTGTGAGCCACCATGTGGTTGCTGGGAATTGAACTCAGGACCTTTGGAAGAGCAGGCAATGCTCTTAACCACTGAGCCATCTCTCCAGCCCCCTTAAATCGATTTTTGTTGCTACTTTATAACTGTCATTTTGCAACTGTTACGAATTGTAATGTAAATATCTGTGCTTTCCAATGGTCTTTGGCAGCCCCTGAGGGGTTGTGACCCATAGGTAGAGGACCACTGGTTTAAAGCATCAGTTTGAGAATATGACTAAATTGGCGTGTTCTGTTGTGTTCCTGGTAAGTCAGGAGCCCTAAAACAAAAGGAACTTCATAGAATGGACTCAGGAGAAGTTGAGTGCATGCCTGGAATTCTCTGCTAGTTACACCGCTGGGACCCGGTGTAGCCCTGCTGATATCAGTATCCGTTCACCTTTTATACCCGTGTCTTGCTATGTGAATTCAGTAGTCGAGCTGACACATCGCCCTCTTCTGGTTTCTGATTGGCTGACCTGTAAGTAAGTCTTATCAGCTTTAATGATTTCAAGATAAAAGGTGTGGTTGTCTTCTGTTCTTCCTCTCTATGACGTGACGGAAGCCAACATGCTCAGATAGTCCTTTCGAGACTGTCAGACAGTTATGGAGCAGACAGCGTAGGCTGCACGTCCACCAGTACGCACTAGATCTTTCTTCATTCTCTTATGCTAGAAACAGTCAAAAATCAAGAAATGAAAGAAACATTATGGAAGACTATAATTCCATCTAGTTGTTGAAAAAAATCTTGGTTATCAAACTTGGTGTGGCAAGTCCTTCTGCATATGTGTTGCTTTTATTGATTAATAAATAAAGCTGCATTCGGCCAATGGCTCGGCAGAGTAAAGCCAGGCAGTAAATCCGAACAGAGATGGAGAGAGAGAGAGTGGGCAGAGTCAGGGAGATGCCTTGTAGCCACCTCAAAAGGAGACAGATGCCTGGGAACTTTACTGGTAAACTATGCACCTCGTGGTAAAATATAAAATAATGGTAATGGGTTGATTTAATATATAAGAGCTAGCTAGCAATATGCTTAAACTATTGGCCAATCGGTATTTTAAATAATAAAGTTTCTGTGTAATTATTTCGGATCTGGGCAGTCGGGAACAAACGAGCAGCCTCTGACTATACAAGCTTTGGCTCCTAAGGGCAGTTTTTTTGGTTTGTTTTTTGTTTTTGTTTCTGTTTCTCGAGCCAGGGTTTCTCTGTAGCTTTGGAGCCTGTCCTGGAACTAGCTCTTGTAGACCAGGTTGGCCTCGAACTCACAGAGATCCTCCTGCCTCTGCTTCCCAAGTGCTGGGATTAAAGGCGTGCGCCACCACCGCCCAGCCTAAGGGCAGTTTTTTAACAAGACTTCTTACATCTGACTTTTTACAGCTAGGAAGTGGTGGCTTCTGGTCAATGAGGTGTTCTCCAAACTTTTCTAATGAGACACAGAAAGGGGGTGGGTCCAGATGGGAGTGGAGGAGGGGAGGAGTTGGGAGGAGTAGAGGGAGGGGGAATTATAATCAAACTATATTATGTGAGAAAAAAAAATCTGTTTCAATACATGGGAAAAATTAACTCTCGAAAAGATGCAAGCTAGAGCAGATCTTAATTCAGCAGTATGAGAAGGCTCCCTGACGTCATCTCAGACAATCATTTGTTGATCTCCTAGTGATGATGAAGACTAGCCAGAGTTACCTGGAGAGGTTATTTAAGCATCATTCCCTTTTCGCTATTTGTCTATGTGTGTGCATTTGCTTTCCATACGAACGCCAACCAGAACAGTATAACCCAGCGTACTGACTGCATAAGCACAAATGAGAACAAAATTGTCTTTTGTGAAGGCAGGTATCAAACAGAATTCCAAGGACATTAAATTCTTCCTATTATGTCTCTATTTTTGTTTGGATAATATATTTTTACTAAAATACCATTTTTATAAATTTATTCAAGCTTTTTAATTAAAAAGTAAAATAGTAATTTTGCAAGTTATTTATTATCATTTATTGTCACCAATTCTTAAGTTTGTTCACTCATAATTTCTACTGTAGTAAGTACTGACAGATATCACTACATAAACAAACGTACTTGAACTCCTTTGATTCTCTGGTGTGGAAAGGATCTTGAGATAAAAAAAGTTTAAGAATGTGAGGACATCGCTGTAGAAAAATGAAAGTTGAGTTTTCCTTTACACATCTTCCTAATTGTTCCAAATCCTGGTATTTTCCAGCCATTTCATCTTCAAAAACTGGGAGTCGTTCTCTTCAGAGTTTGGCCATGTTATATTCCCACTTAGGACAAATCCGAGAGCACAGACTGTAGCTTTGTATCTGTGCCTCTCACTCACCAGTGATCCATCCCCCCCCCATAAGACTGCTTTGGGGAGAACTCAGTAACTTAAAATTCCATGTCCCCTCCCGCTGCTCCTTCCCTCCCTCTTTCCTATAGGAAACAAAGATTTATTTTGGCTTATGGTTTCAAAGACGACAGTCCATCCTAGTGGGGAAGGCCTGGGGGACAGCTCAGTTCCTCTCATGGTGGTCCAGGAAGCAGAGGAAGAGAAAGTCTAACAGTAAAATATAAAATATTCCATGTCTTGTAGTTGAGTTTTGGTTTTTTTTTTTTTTTAGCTCTTTGGTGGGACCCACCACCCAGCTCCCAAATAAATCACATGGAGTCTTACTCTTATGAGTGCCTGGCCTTAGCCTGACTTCTTTCTTGCCAGCTTTTCTTAACTTGAATGACCTCATCTCTCTTTTGCCTTTGGGCTTTTACCTTTCTCTATTTCTGTAGACCTTTCTTTACTTCTTACTCCATGGCTTGCTGTGTAGCTGGGTGGCTGGCCTCTGGAGTCCTCCTCTCCTTTTCTCACTCCTTGATCTCTTCTTCCCAGACTTCTCATCCTATTTATTCTCTCTGCCTGCTGGCCCCACTCATCCTCTCTCCTGCATTGTTATTGGTTGCTTAGCTCTTTATTAGACCAATCAGGTGTTTTAGACAGGCACAGTAGCACAGCTTCACAGAGTTAAACAGATGGAACATGAAAGAATGTACACATCTTTACATCATTAAACAAACATTCCGCAGCATAAAACAGATATAACACATCTTAAAATAATATTCCACAGCAACGTCTTAAAATCATTTACCTTGAAAAAGGTTTGGAAGAGTGAGGATTCTTAAAAGCCAGCCTTCTGTGCAACCCCAGAATCGTCTCGTTAGCAGAGGGGTGCTCATCTCTCCCGTCCAGGGGTTACCCATTCCCTGTGCAAGTAAAGTCTGTGTCAGGCCTGTGCTGATGAGAACAATGGCTTTAATTTTATAGACATTTTAATTAGTGGCCCCGAGGAGCTGACACGGTGAAGTTTCTTCTGCGTGAACCGGGAAGACTCGTGAGGTGATGCTGTTCCCCTCGGCTGAGCCGTTTCTGTCAAAGCTGCTCTTTTTGCCAGGACTGCTTTCTTTGCTCTTGCTGTCCTGGCTTTTCTTTCTTGAGGTCCTTGTGAGGTTTGAATGTTACATTTTTAAAAAATTGTCCTTGGCAATATCCAAATTTGTCAGTCCTCTTGACTCGTGCGGTTTTGGGGAGGACATTTGACTATCATGAAAACCACTGATGTATACATTCCTTTGCATTTGTTGGAGAGGGATCTGACCTTTAGGGTGCATGGCTCTTAAGTCCACTGGCACAGTCGGCTCTATCTGGAACTAATTATCAACTTGCCAAGTCCTCTGGATCCCTGATGGTGATCTCTCTTTGGTATAGTGCGTTGCTCAAATTGTTAGGGCAAAAAGGAAAAGGGGGAGTCGGGGAGGACCCACACCCAAACACTAGCAATCTGACTATAGTCATGATTTGGGCGTGAGAATTCTGAGGCAGTAGAGACATGGGAAGGCATTACTTCTGACCAAGGTAGGCATTTGAGTTATCTTTGGTTTTAAGTGACGATGCTTTTCACGAGTCTCCCTCTTAAAGGAGCTGCTAGCACTTGTACACATGTAACAGATTTTAGTTCCTCTAAGCACTGTCACAAGGGAACTGGCAGCAGCAACACTGGAAATGAGGGCCCCGAACAGCCAGTTTCCCAGGTTGGTCATTTCCATTGAGTCTTCTGCTCAGTAAGCGAACGAGCTTTTGTTGTTATGTGTTGGGAAGAGGGATGTGAAAGTGGGCAGGCACTTCTCCCTGCCCTTAAGAGCTGCTTGATCTAGAAGAGGAGAGGATGAAAACAGACCAGGACCACCACGAGAGTTGTCGTGGGAGAGGTGAGCGTATGGCAGGTGCCCCGGTAGCACTGGGAAAGCTGAGCTGTGACCAGTGGCTGGCTGCTAGGGGTGGCAGCAGAGAGTAGTGACTTGCAGCCAGGACCTGGAGGTGGTGGGAAACACTGGACTTGTTTGGGGGACACAATAAGCAGTTGATCCGGCAGGACTATAGGACGGGGTAGGGTGGGGTGAGGAAGGGGAAAAGAAGCTGTGGGGTTAGATAGATGAGTAAGAGCTGGGAGGTGATGAGTACCGGTGAAAAACCTTATTTCCAAGACTTTCTCCTAACTCATGCAATATTAAATATGGCAATGATTTGACATGTTTAAATAATATTATCAGCTTACTTTTCTGAACATGTATCATATGCCAGGTCTGTTAGAGGTACTTTTTTTTTTTTTTTGGTTTTTCGAGACAGGGTTTCTCTGTGGTTTTGGAGCCTGTCCTGGAACTAGCTCTGTAGACCAGGCTGATCTCGAACTCACAGAGATCCGCCTGCCTCTGCCTCCCAAGTGCTGGGATTAAAGGCGTGCGCCACCACCGCCCGGCATGTTAGAGGTACTTTTAGCTAATTTATTTAGTGGTTATTTTAGAGTCGAGGAATCCAAGATGCTGAGAAGAGAAGTCACTTGTCCCAGGTTCTACAGTGGTCACGGTCCTGCCAGGGTGCTAGCCAGGCGGTCTAGCTGCATAGCTCACATAATCCAGAGTGACACGCAGCTCTCTGAAAACGGAGTATAGATTGTGTATCTGTTGTCAGCAAATTGTGTCTTTCACTGCAAGTGTAAAACACACGCTCTCTCTATTCAGCACAAAAATATTGTTCCTGTGCTCCAGAGAAAACTTATTTCTGACTTCATGCATGAGAGGCATAGTTTTGGTTTGACGGAAGTAGGGGTTGTGGGTTTGAGCCACAGGTGGCGTTCTGCAGAATCGCCTCCCAACCTATGGCTCAGAAACATATTCGCAGACACTGTACTGTTCACAAGCATTCTGTTAGTTTGTTGGCTTTTTCTAACGTTCTTGTGAGCATTCATAAAATTAGGGTCATACCAGCTTCCAACCTATGAAGTCGTTACTGGAGAGATCTCCAAGTGAGTCGCACCATGGCAGGTTGTAGTTCTTCATTCTGCAGCACGAAAAGGCCAGGTGGCTCCAGCAGTAGCTCTGCCAGGAGCGTCACTGGTACTAGTGTAGCCCTTCCAGGGTCAACTGGAAAACCGCAAAGCCAAACAAAACAGTTTAAACCCCCAGACTGGGCAAAGCCAACTTGCCACTAGATGGCGCTCTCACATTTGGGTAGGAGAGAGGCAGCAGGGACGACTGTTAAATTGCAATCCCATTGAGCCTCTGATGTTTGCAGTCCTTGGCTTTTAATTGTAGAAGGCATCTTTGTTCTTTGCCTGACCTGCAGAGTGACGTCACTGCCTTTCTTCCTGTGTGCTGGCTTTGACACAAGCCAGATGGCCACAGTGATCCGTAGGCGCCCAGGCTGCCTGGTACAGCGGTCGATGAAATAGAATAGGAAGACATTTTATGGTCAGCTGTGGGAGCACAGCTAGGCTGCAGGTTTGCTAAGTAATTACATTTACCGCACATACTTTGTTCCTCATGGGGAAGGGTCTCATGGAAAAAACCTCCATTTTTATTTATGGCGTTGTGAGGTATAGACCTTTGATCTTTTATTAGCCGGTAGTCTGTTCCAAAGGCATGCACTCTTTTGCCGCCCTGCAGTCGCTCGTGAAAACGACATGTTTATTTATGTCTAACGGTTCTCTCAGGCTGCGCACTGTGATTCTTACCCTCCCTCTCCCTCCAAGTTGCCTCCAGTTAGGAACACAAAAATGTTTTAGTTCTGTAGAGAGTTTTGTTTGTGGAAGTCAGAGTTCAGGCATGTTAATACAAGCAGATTTCCGTCAGATATAGTCCAGAGCGATTTGGTCAAATATATTACTGTTTATTATGTGTTTGCTCTTCAAGGGGGTCACGAGAGTCCAGGAAAAGACTTTTATTTTGGGGTGAGGAATGGAGGTGGTCGTGGTCAGGAAATGAGCAAGATATTAATTTTATTCCGTTTTTGGACATTTGGCAGTTACAGTTACTTAACATGGTAATTTTAAATAAAACACCAGAAATTGATAACCACCGAGTGTCCTCCACTCTCATTTGAACTAATCTTCACCGGTTGCGACAGTGCAGATGTTTACGGAAACCCTGCAAGCTGAACTTTTGTCTGAAGTTTAACATCAGATGGTTCTGAGATTCTTCTACATTTCCAGAGACCTTAGTAAAGTAGTTTTTACTCCTTTCAGTGTTGGGTCACGAGTGCTACTCACAGAATTTTATTTAGAAAGCGTAAATCATACAACCGGATGGCAGTACATGCTCCGTATGCTTTATTCAGATATAATGGCTGTGGAGTGAAGCCTCTCACTTGTCCTTAGGATTTTGTTTTTGTTTTTATCTTAAAATATGGGTTTCTGCATCTAATGAAGGCTGTGTGTAAGGATAGAATAAGGCTCTGTCTTCAGATGAGTGTTTCCTCGCTCTTTCCAAACTGTATTTGTTTGTGTCTTTGAGCTTTGAGCCTCAGTTTCCCCTCACAGATGTCCTGGGGATAAAACCTGTCTCCTCAGCGTACCGCGGGAATTAAAGGTGACGGTGAGAGTCGGCTTGGCACCTGGACCCAGCCATGGGCAGTTGGTTAGCACTGCATACACTTAGCTGTAAACCAAAAGCCTGTAGTTGTTTAATGAATGTGCCTAACGTTTGTGATGTTTTAATTCGTTGTTTCTTGTTTTCTTTTTCTTTTCTCCTACTCAGCTTTTGCCCCTGGTTTTGCGTCTCGGTTTGTTGCTGAAGATATCACAGTGATGTCTGCATTCAACCTGCTGCATTTGGTGACAAAGAGCCAGCCAG
Source organism: Chionomys nivalis (assembly GCF_950005125.1). Classification (NCBI taxonomy): domain Eukaryota; kingdom Metazoa; phylum Chordata; class Mammalia; order Rodentia; family Cricetidae; genus Chionomys; species Chionomys nivalis. Next base: position 35,924,832 of record NC_080110.1, read on the forward strand.
TGGCCCTGCGAGCCTGTGGGCTTCCCTCAGGTTGCTGCTTGTTGTACTCTGCATAGTTGGGCACTGGGCAGAGTGGGTGTTTCTGCTGTAGGGACTGCTGCACCATCACGCTGTACTAAATGTCATCTCTTTTATTTGGATGCTGATGTGAAGATGGAAATTGGCTATAAACTAGCACTCTGAATAGCACTCATTCCCACAGACTTCTCAGTACTAGACACACGGCCAGTTTCCTTGCCTAGTATCCACCCATCACTAGTATCTCAGGGCATCTTCTTGTTCTCTAGTGCACAGCACACATCTGCAAACCACAGTGCAGTCTTCAGGAGAAACTGCCCGAGTCACACAAAGTAGGACATTCATCTTGTTAAAGCGAATGCCATGCTTCTCACTCCACATGGGGCTGTTCCTATAGAAAAAAAAAAGCTAAAATGAACAACTTTAAGGTAATTGTGTTGCTTAGATTGTACTTAAGAAGATATTTTCTGTTTAACAAGAATCAAAACTAATACAGCATGTTTCAAACTGGCTCATAAATTAGAACAACTGTGCTTTTTAAAAATGTGATTCTAAACATTGAAACCAATGAAGCACAGAAGCTCAATATTCTACTGTGTGTCAATTATCATTCAAGTCAATGCTTTTATTTTATCGTGAAATTCACAATGGTTAAATGTTTTATTTCAATGAATATGATTATCAATACTATTTATACTCCCATCACTGTATGTATCACTGTATATATCTCTTAATATGTTGGGTAGAGGATTTAGCTATGTTATTAATCATTTACTAAGTCTTCAATGCACACCAGGCACTGTATTAAGCAGCGAGGATATGATGGTAAAAATGGCTAAGCCGACTGGTTTTTGGTAAAGAGGAGACTGATAAAACTGTATGGGGTCTTCTAACCATGCGAGGAAATGGCCAGCTGGATGTGTCTGTGTCTTGGGTAGAGTCGGAGGCCAGAGCAGAGTTATCCTAGCTGTCTTGTGTAGGGAAACAAGTATTGGAAGGGAGGTAGGTCTCTGGAGTTTAACAGGACCACACAAAGGAGACGACGCTTGAGCTGAATCTCCCTGGCCAGGAGTGGGGTTATTGGCACTACATGAAGTAGCAAGGGCAATGGGAGAAGTGAGAGAGAAAGCCGAGGTACGTCGTGAGCGCTAGAACAATGCGTTCTAGGGAGCCCAAGTTGGCACTGGCGTTTTATCGATGCCGTTGGTGGAGTATAGAGGAAGGCCAGGGCTGGCTTTTTCTACACTGCTGTGAGAGGGGTTGAGACAGCAACTTGATTTCAAGCGCCAGGTAAGGCATTTGTAGAAACTAGACTTTGTTATTTCTACATGACAGCTCATGCTCGTCTCTGAACAGAGCTTAACGCCCGCAGGTGCCCCCAACCCCGCAATCACCTTTGACGTCATTCTCCCTGCCCCCTATCCTGCCCTGCCCTCATCTGGTGGAGTAGATGAGGCTGCGTGGTGTCATCAGGGGCTGAGAGTCTCCACAGGGGAGATAAGAGTAAATGTGCAGATGGGGTGGGCTATGGGCCATGCAGGTGTGGAAGTGACCAGCTTACCCATTGCTTTATATCTGAGCCCGGGGGATATCAAGCCTCATCCTCGGCAGTCTGATGCTCTCTGAGAGTTTTTATTGCTGTGAATATGTACAGCACTTGGACCGCAAATGTGCAGCTAGGCTTGTGCAGAATCGTTTTCTCACTGTGAACACTGCCTCGGGTGAAAGCCTGCTGCATAGTTCTGTAAGGTGGGTCTTCTGTCGACTGGAGGCTGAGTGTTTACAGAAATAGCTTGTAAAGAGCAGCGTATTCCTCAAAGTGTAACGGCCAGGAAAGTGTTTCCTAACAAAGCTGTTGAAGTGAAATACAAACAGCTTTAACTTTTGATAACAAAACAGTTCATGGATTAATTCAACAAAACTGCTAAGGACCAAACCATGCCAGTACAGTGCTCATTCAGCAAGCAGTTCTTGATTCAGACTCACTGGGGTTGGAATCTGGCTTTGACTCTTACTATTTAGCTGTCTTAGCTCCCTTATTTTCAGAATAAAGATAATAATAGGTTTCACCCGAAATGGTTGCTGTGAGAGTTAAATGGATTAGCATATAAAAACACCAGGTACTGCACGGCATAGATGTTTTCACTAGGTTTATTACAAAAATCCACATGTTTATATCCATTTGGATTTATATTTTTTTATTAAAATAGACTTTTAAAAATTTAAGTATATATAATTTTCCATTTAATTATTTTTACTTTAATGGGAACCACAAATACATGCTGTTTGAGAAATAAACATCTCGATCTATTATCTTTTAAACATTGATTTATTCATATGTGTGCATTATGGATGTGCCGCTGTGCACTTGTGGAGATCAGGTGACAACTTGTGGGCTCCTGGGGACTGAACTCGGGATGCCAGGCTTGGCTGCATGTGCTTTACGTACTGGGCCATCTTGCCAGCCCCTTTTCATTATATCTAAACCTCATCTCTTCACTTTGTGTTTATGCTGTCCTGTACCAGAATCCAAGTTCTGTAAATACACATTTCATTTATTCTTACCACCCAGTATTGACAAAAGCCCAGAGAAACTCTCTATCTTTCTTCCCAGACATTTACAGATGTATTTTACTGGCAAAGGATTTGGTTAGACTATTCCTTAATTCCCTAATTTTCAAGGGCCATTAGTGTTTGAAGTACAATGAATTTATTATCCATTTCTCTACTGGGATTTCACACTTAGAGCTACGGAGATGCTGAAGAAGTTGTCAGATTTAACAGCGATGATCAGACTATTTGAACTTTCATATTTAAGAATGTGATTGAGAGGAAAACTCCAGCCTTTATCACTTGGTACAAAGAAGGAAAGACAGCAAGATGGGAGGCACAGGGAGCTCAAATGTAGGTGTCATTTCTTGCTTTAAATCGCTGTTCTTTGGCCCAAACCCATTACAAAAGAAACGTCTGTAAATCAAAAAGATTTTGGTTTCTTACCCCTACTAATTTTGAATATTGAATAATGATTTGATATTAAATAACAAATTAATTTTTAAATAATGGTTGAATATTGAATTATGCATTGATTTTTTTTGAATAATAACCCAATGTGAAATAATTCTAGAACTAAGAACAAACTAATTGGAACAGGCTCCTAAGTTGGTTGTTCCGGAGCTGATCTGGGTGAAGGCTGTGTCTCAAAAATGACTTACCATCTTCAGCTCCGGCTTGCCTTTCTTCTTATTTTTTCATAAAGAGTGATTTTAACTTAGCTCTTATTAAGTGCATATGAGTTCCGGTTCACTCGTGTCTGTCATCAAAGGTGATTTTTCTCATGCAGGACTCCCTGGTGATTCCCTACAACAGTTTCCTGTAAGTATTCCAAAGCAGAAGCTCTGAGGTGCTCTGCTCTTAGCTGGTGTGACCTCGAGCACACCCATGAGCCTGCCCGGGCTCGTTCTCCTCTTCCCCTTTAAGCGAAGAGGAAGAGCTAGATAACCTACTCTGTGTGTGTTTGTTTTCTTAGCTACACTTTCAACTTTCAGCTTGAGGTGAATTAAACCTTAAAACTCCCTATGAATTACTAACGGTCCAGACTTAGAGAAAGTCTGCTGCGTGGCACTTGAGCATTAGAGTCCTTGGTCACTGATCGCAGGAGGACCCGGCAGCAGAATTTCATACGTAGTTTGAATACCAGAGAAAAGTTAGGTAGTGTGTGGTAGCCTAGACCAGATATCAGGGTGGTTTTAGTGAACTAGGGACGCCTGTCTAGAAAGGCCTAGTTACAGATAGCCACAGTTTAATACCGTGTACACAGTATGCAGCTGTGATTTTACTTCCTTTTTGGAGGTGCTTAACACACTTCTACACGACTATTGGGTTGTTTATGAAGATATATCGTGGCACGCTAGTGAATACATTAGACCTCCCAGAGACACATTCTGAAAATGGGGCTGGAGAGACATAGCCTGTCCTCTCTGTGAGCAGAGCTCCATGAGTCAGGGCTGTGACTCCCAACGTGACACAGCGTCTGGGGTCTAGAAAGCATCGCTTAGATGAATAATAAACATCTGGAAGGTTTATATGTATCTGAGGTCAGGACTCTAGCAGAGAGTAAAGACTCATTTGAGATTAGCTCATGGGGGAGATTAGAAGGACAGGGTACAGCTTATGTGCTTCCAGACTCGTTCTTAGGAAGCAGCTTGCTCTCCTTTGACTGCGTCTTTACAGTATAGGGGTGTCTCAGATAGAGAGTGCACCGTTTTTAGTTAAATAACGAAAATGACAACACAGATAAACTACACAAATATATAACTACAACATATATGCATATATAATCTGTGATTTCTTTGCCTTTTTCTATAAAATAATTGAGTTTGTTGGAATAGGAACTGTTTGAAGTGGAGAAGCAGATCTTGTGCATACTATCAGAATTAAGAACTCTGGTTCATTTGAGGAGCAAATTAGCATGTTTGGGCTTTAATTCATACATTTTAAACAAAATTTCCCACAAATGTGCATAACTGCATCTCTAAGCAAAAAGCACCATTTTCTGTTAACACTGCCGGTAGTTTGTTAGTAGCACCAGCTTGCTTTGGAACAACCAGCTTGCCCACTGGGACAGGTACATTTTCTGTTGGTGTTGAAAACTCCTGTAAGACACGTACACCCTGTGACCTTTGTCTGTGAACACAGTGCTGTAGTTCTGAGTTTTCTATTGTTCGGCGTTCTGAAGCTCCTTAGGGAGTGGGCTGTGAGCCTTTTCTCTGACAGTCATGGAACCATATCACATTTGAAATGGACCAGGACGAAGTGGCCCGTGTTTCTCTACTGTAGAGTGCTGTCTTGTGTGTTCACTATTCTAACATATTCATCTTGCCTACCTTTACTTAACATTTTTAAAGACTGTCTGTCTTTGTTTGTATGCACTGTGTGTGTGTGTATGTGTGCAGCTCTGCAGACTTGATGCAGGCCCGTTCATGCTGTGAGTGTGCATCGTGTGTGTGTGTGTGTGTGTGTGTGTGCGCAGCTCTGCATACTTGATGCAGGATCACACATGCTATGCACCTCACAGGCCAGGAGGTTTTTATTTTATTTTATTTGAGAACTAAGAACCGACACAAATTTCGCTATAGTTTACAAAAGCCTTTGAAACCGGTGGATTGACTGATGCGCACACTGTCCAGTAGGTGGCACTAGTCTTCCATCCCTGCACAGCTTGTGCGCCTAGCCTTAAACTCATAGGTGCATCGTAAAAATGTGAAAGAATGTAAGAATACCCAGTTAAGAACATATGGATTTGCAAACCAGACTTGTCCCCGCCTCTACTATGTTCCAACAGTGTATGTCGAGTGAAAGCCCCTTCCGTTTTCAGAAGGACCCCCACTCCCTCTGCTTGGACGTTTCTTGGAAATGTCTTTCATATGTAGACTTTCTGCAAACTAAAACAAGTTTTCATAAATTAACCTATCTTGTACCAAATAGCTGCTTTCTCAGTAATTTATAGCTTTATATGCAGCTAAGTTTTCTGCAGCAGACCACCCAAGAATTAAAGAAAATTATACATTTTGTTTTGCCATGGTGTGGATTTCTATAGAATCTTGAAATGTTATTAGACATGTTGAATGTGAGGCACTGATCAGTTTTTGCATGAATGAAATATTTTAGGAAACTAGAAAAAATATATTTTAAATGTTGATTATTGAGTACCCTGATATAGATTTATGCTTTAAAAGCAAAATATTTTAGTAGCTTTATAATCAAGCGTGAGTACTGAAAAGTTGGTATGTGGTATGAGTTTTAAAAATTACTTGTAGAGAATACATATTTCATCCAGGCTGATTTGTCACGGAACGACATGTCTGTGTAAATGTAAGGTGTTGGGCATATGACTTATTAAATGTGGATTTTATTAAATTTTTGTTAAATGGCAAATAAATTAGTAATTGTAAAATACACAGCACAGTAAAACAATCAAGACACGCATGAACAAAATCTTAGACGTTTCTCAGGTTTTGGAGGCAAATTAAATATAACCATGACTGTAAAGAAGATAAAACTTTCCCAGCTTCAGCAATCTACAGGACGAGACAATGAGCACAGCATGAATTTGAAGATATTGCATAGATGTGTCTTCGTATCTAAACATGCTCACAGGAATATTACAAAGAACACCAGAGAAGGCTTTGCTAAAATGACCGGCCTCTTACCCTCCACAGATGTGCATGGTGAAGGGCTGGGCCCGAGGTTACTCTGTAAAGTTCCCATCTAGTTAATACTGATCATACCTGGGAATTTTTATTATCTGTCTTTTCCAGTGCATAGTTCAAACTGAAACAATTAGAGATCAAATTTCCATGGTTGTTTTTGCTAGATATATTTTAATTTAAAGTTATTTAAACTAGATTATTGAGATGCAGTGATAAATTATATTTAAATATTTTGTTGCTCTGCATTTGAAAGCAAATTTATTGGAAAATTTAATATTTGTTCAAAAGTCCTTAATTTTCCCCTTTATTTACATTCAATATGGACACAGTTGTATCAATTACTTTAAAAAATGTTACAAAAGTATTTATCAGATTTTTAATGGATTAGTAAGTTATATATTTATACACTTAAACTTATTAACTTTTATGACACACACTTCCTTTAACACTACTTGTGATTATTTTATTCAACCATGTGTTTGCAGAGAATGGCATATTGTTTTAAATTAATAGATTATTTGGATTTTAAGCAAGCCAAGAAAATCTACAGTTGTAAATATTTCTACAGTTTTATTTTGTAGGGTTTTATTTTATTGCCAAAAATACATATTGCTTCAGAATGATTCATTCCATTTGATTAATTTTTAATATATCTTGTGTGATTTTAGGTAATTCTCTTTACTATTGGTACTGAGGTATTGAGAAGGAGCAGAGCAGTTGTCCCTTCCTGCGTTGTTTTTATTACCAATTTGCCTTTGGCCCCCAGAGGTTTCCTTTTATACTTTATATTCCAGTTTTCATCTATAAGCTGAGAATTATGTAACGGTTTTATTATTATTAGAATTCTGAAGTGTCATATTAGCTGTGACTTTTCAAAACCTCGTTGTGTAGCTCCTCAATTCCTTGCTATCAAGGAGAAGGAAGAGGAGGAAATCAAAACCTATAGAGAAAACCTCCAAATTAGTCTGGGGACGGGGGTGGGCTGGCCAGGCAAAGTATTTCCTATTGCAGAAAATTCTTGGACACTACAAAGTGCCGGAAAGGCTGAGACTTTGGACTGTGTAAGTGACTTTCCATTTGTACTATAATCGTGTCTGTCACGTGATGGGCACTCGATACGCACTTGTGCCCTGGTGAATGACTATCAGTGAACAAGTAACATTGTTTGACGCACCAAAGCAGTACCACATTGAGTGACAAGATCTCTGTTCTTGCAGAAGGGGCATTCTGATTTTTTTTCTTAAAAAATGTCCACTTAGGGTGCATGCTTTATTGACTATGGGATGAAAAGAATTATATTAGTGATGCTTTTATGAGTCTGCATAGACACCTCCTCTGTTCAACTATGGAGTCAGGAACAGGCCGACAAGTGCCCAGCAGCCTTCTGCACCATGTGGCGGGGGGCTTCTGAGGACTGGATTTCACACAGAGCAGTTAGTACTGTGTGGGATTAGGTAGCTGTAGTTAGTGCTGCGTGGTGCTGAGGCAGAGGATGTGCTGTGGGAGCTGAGTCAGTGCTAGGTGGCGGGAAGCATAGGCTCGGCCGAGAATGAAGGAGTGGAGGAAAGCGGTAATCTCAGGGTCCTGGCTCATGTCAAGATGTGTGAGCACATCAGTCACCTCTTCGGGCACTCACTTCTCCTTGGGGCGTTTGTCTAGAAGTTCTTCATTTTCTACTTTATACTATGAGGAATGCTAGTTCTGTTATTTGCCCTGTAAACCAATCATCAGACAAAACTACATACTACTGTATTTTAGAAATTTGAATATAACAAGGATGAAGCTGAGAAACCACAGTGGTGGGGGCTGGAGATGTCTTGAGCTGTTAGGAACACTGGCTGCTCTTGCAGAGGACTGCAGTTGGGGTCCCAGCACCCACATGGCAGCTCACGGCCTTCTGTAACTCCACTTCAGGGGATCTGATGCCCCTTTCTGATCTCTGCTGGCACCTCACACACGTGGTACAGAAACATACATCCAGGCAAAACACCCATGTCCATAAAATAAAAAGAAATAAATCTTTGAGACAAATATTGTGATAAGAACACATCACAGTTTCTCTAGTGGACCATAGATGGTGTATCACTCTTTAAACATACATTGCCGTAAGAATCTCAGAGATGGACCGCACCGTGGAGTTTCCTAACCTGATTTGGCCATGGAAACTTCTCTTTTTCACTCTCCTAGAGGAACAACAGGGTAGCTTTTTTATTTTTTCCCTAAGAGTCAGTGTTTGGTAAAATGCTTTCTGGGCCATCCTTAGATCAAGTGATCTTATAATCTTATACCCAGAGAATCACTGAATGCTAGTCACAGTGAGAAGATTTGGATGTGGGCCTTCAGAGGAACAGTAAAGGATTGAAAAGCTTCAAAGGGAAACATTTAGTCTGCCATTAAACATACTTTTTATCACACTTACTTAACAAATGTTGCTGGATATTTGATTTTTTTCTTTTTTCTTTTTGGTTTTCTCTGTATAGCTTTGATGTCTGTCCTGGAGCTAGCTCTTGGAGGTAGACCAGGTTGGCCTCCAACTCACAGAGACCCACCTGCCTCTGCCTCCCAAGTACTGGAATTAAAGGCGTGCGCCACCACCGTCCGGCTGTTACTGTATATTTGAAGCTAAGACCCAAAAGACGCTGCCCTAGGTATCTAGGAAGCATCTGTAGGGGGACAGCCATTGAGATGGGGAGTTAAGTAAACACAGCACACTTTAGATCTTCCTCATCCACCAACACAGTTTGGGTGCGCGAGGAAGACTGGTAAATACGCCAGCACTCTCCCTTGAGTTCTGATGAGAAACTATTCTGGAGTTGCTCCGTGAAAAAGAGCAGCTTTCCTTTCCCTCCAGAGTATCTTAGATTCTTCCGGGATAATCGGTCAGCTGCTACTCACCGCGTGGAAGCTGCAGACTGGGCATTTGTCATTGGACTTAAATTTGGATTTAAATTTGTTGTGCCATAAGTTTTGGAAACTGGAAAAAGCTGAGTCTTCAGACACTCTATTTTCCTTCTAAGGAAGTGTACTCAAGGTTGTATTGAAATAACATTCTGCACGATAGTCCAAGAGTGGGCTCCTTTCAGTGGGTGCTTACATTTTATCTCCTGAGCAGGCTATGACCTACAAGGGGAGCAGGAGGAAGGAGAGATGGATAGGGAGGATATGGTGTGTATGTGTGTGTGCACGTGCACGTGTGTGTGTGGTGTGCATGCACATCTTTTTGATTGCATGTGAAATGTAGAATTGAAATGAGCCTGTCTGGTTTTAATTTCTTTCTTTATGGGCTATGATGTTCAAGTGAAGACCCATGCTTAAAAAAAAAAAATCAAAACCAGGGAACTCCAACTTTGTCAGAAATTTCTCATGCAATCAGATGGAATTGAAGTTAAGGGACTTTCTCTTCCACCGTTGTCGCTTGATGATGGCCGAGGTTCAGAAATTCTTTCTTAGTCATACGCTCTGCGAGCCTGAAAATGCTTGCAGGACCAAGACATGCTTTACATATTTCCCTAAACCCTGAGCTTCACGGTCCACAGCAACATGGACATCACTGCTCCCAGCATTTGCATTAAGTTTTGAGGAGTTGATAAAGTATTTTCTAGTTCTTTTGGGTATTTAACTGGTACTGGTGAAATGACGGCTGTCTATGAGCTCAACAATTAAAAAGTTCCAATGCCTAAGTAAGTATAGATGTCCAAAAGGTGGTTTTAGCCTCACAGTCATTCAGCATTTTTAGTGATGGTTGCATCGGGATAATTGAAAGGCTAAGAACCCCTCCATCATCTTCTCAAGAGAACCATGCAGCCACGTGAACAGGGCCTGGCTGTCATGGCGAGGATTTGCAGTCATGTTAATTCTCCTTACAGCTGACACTGGCCTCTGGCCATACTTTTGCTCCTATCAGCGTACAATAAGAAACACAAAATATTCTCACATTTCCCTCCTTAGTTTTAAAATTACTTCATTTCTCAGATCCCAAAGTTTCACCCTCTTGAATCTGAATCTCTCCACCTTTTCCTGTTTGGTGAAATGGTGACTTCCCAAAATTATCTGATGCAGCTCTGAGTACCCCATCTTCTGAGTTTTCATCAGGATGGACGCTTACAGCCTGGGCTTACACACACTGACTCTCACCCCATCTATCAGTCGGCTGCCGCGGTGTTTTCTTCCCTACTGGACCTTCCCCGGCGCCCTAACCTTGCCCGTTTGTTTTGTGAATATTTGCACTTTCCATACTGCAGTGACAGCCAGAGATGGCTAGTCTCGAGGAGAGAAGTTTGAGTGTAAATGCCCTGTGTGTTCACCCCTTTACACATGTCTTCCCTAAACACCTTAGGCTGTGCTGTTTTAGGAGTTGGAACTTTCCTTGATGTCTTCTGAACTTCTCAATGCTCATTCCAAGGCTCAACTCACCGAAGGCATCCACTAAGTAGTTGTGCAGAGTTTGTATCTGAGAGTCCCCTGGAGTTCGTATTAGGATATGTAGAGCAGTCAAGTTTCTTGGCCTCAGGGCTTGCGCTTTACCTGTGTGCACTGCTGTTCATGCCACTGCATTCAGTCCTTCTGCTTGCGTTCAAGCCGTCTGCCTCTGTCACTCACGTGCACCTTGTCTTCTCCGCTAGCCCTAGCCATCTCTATGTGCTTAGAATGTTCTTGAGACGTCAACACTGCCAGCTTCCTCTCCATCCCCAGGGCTCTGCCCAAATATCACCGTAGTGAGACAACCCAACCCTCCTACTCCATTAAGAGTGCTTGTCCTCCACAGGCTTTGTCCTGGCCTTGCTCCAGGCTTGTTTTCTTTCTTGGGTACTCCCCACCTTCTGAAAGACCACATAGTAGACTTCCTTACCTTTGTTGGGCTCTGTACTTCTTACCTCTGCCCCAGTGGGAGCCCTGAGACAGAAGGTCTCCTTTTGTCTTTGGCTCTGGGGGGGGGGGGTACATAGCACAATGGCGGTGTGTAGTAGGCGCTCGGCTGGAGTGGTCGACAGATAGAGCTGCTGATGCAGTACTTCAAACCCATAGCTGGCACAACAGCATTGATTCGGTAAAGGAAAAAGTAAGTAGTCTTGGGCCAGTGCTGCCCAGAAAAGCGGTGCTGACCTGGTTCTGTGGAAGCTGGAGGCCTGTCCCGAAGCGCATCCTGATGCTTTGGTTTACATAACAGCATCAGGGATGCTTTCTCTGTGTTTACCCTGAGGGAAAAGTTAGAATGGAGGGTGGTCTGTAGACAGCGACTGTTCCCCTCTGTAGCTTGAAATTTTGTTCTCAAGGCCTTTATCGAATTCCTAGAGTTTGATTAAAAAAAAAAGAGAGAGAACAAACAAACGTTGTTTGTGGTATATATATCTACATTTGACTCTAAAAGTGGTCTGCGTTTAGTTTTATAATCTTCCACTTAGAAAGTCTAACACTACTAAGCCTGGAATGAAATAGTTGTCCGACATGACAGACTAATGTGTACTTGGAAATTAAAGTTCATAGTAAAAATTAGCATGCGTGACTTTTCTGCCACCTGTAAACAGGGCAGCAAGGTATTTCTGCATGGACTTTACTGTTTTAGCTGAATGAAGTTAAACCAAAACAAGATACTGATCTCTTGTTTATTATTTTGGGAAAATAGTTGATATTTCCATCTTTTTCCTTAGTCCTAGAGCAGAGATCCTTCGGTTTGGTTTTCTTTCGATTTTTCTCTCTGAGATAGAAAACGTCTCACTCCAGCATGCTTTAAGCGTGTAGGAAACAGACCCGACCTCCTCCTTACCGGGTGCTGAGGGCCTTCAGGACTTTGTGGGTGCACCGACAATCTTGTCTGAGCTTGTCACTGGTCCTGTGCTGAAGGAACAGACATCGGGAAAGCAGATGCGGGCCAGGGGTGTGTGTCGTCACTTTCTTATGCACCTTGACTACTGCTCTCCTCCACTTATTGTCTTGTTAGTGGGGGACTGTTTTTTTTTTACGATATTGTTTTTTATTTAAATTTTCTGTGTAATTTAAGAAGAAAGTTATAGCATAGTTTTTTATTGATGGGAATAATCCTGTTTCCTTAGTAAGTTATGTTATAACCAACTCTCTGGGCCTCCAGTTTTTGTGTCTGTAAAATGGGCATGATTCTACCTTCTAAAATTTTATGTCTAGAGATAGATGCACGTGGGATAGAGTAGAACTGAATTTTTAGTTCTGTTTTCCCCCCTCACTTTCTTCTTTTTCTTATTTTTTTAAAAAAATAACTTGTTAGAAAAGGACTTTTCTGAGAGAATACTTACAGAGAATAATTACGAGTATAATACTGCAGGCAGAGACATCTGAGCTGCTACCTTTTAGGCTGGACTTGCCACCCTTACAGGCACAAATCTAATGCAACACCCATCTTAGGTCACAGTTGGAAGCAGGCACTACCAGCATGCAAGTTCTCTTTTTCAGAAGTGTGTGTGTGTGTGTGTGGGGGGGGGGGTGACAAAGCCTTGAGGTTGCAGGTCTGAGCGTCCAGCTCTCAGAGAGTAAGCTCTTGTGTGCATGAAGAGAAGTCCTTTCCTACTGGAGTTTCCACACAACTCTTCAGCAGCAGCGTAGGCGACGCCTTGATATAAATAAAAAAAGATACCGGCATATCCCAGCATTTAAATACCTTTGGGTTGGGTTCAAGATAGATCTGAGTTACATAAAAACCACACCGCAGAGAATGGGTTATGATTAGATACCAGGGGTAATATTCCCTCAGATGTACCATGTTGCATGTGTGTATATACCGACTTAGGCCTTCAAAGTAATGTTATTATCTATTTAGAGAAAGGGATACCTCTCTCTGTTGCATACTTCTAAGCCAATTCAGAAGCCATTGAACAGATGTCCTATAACACTAATGTAAAATTACCCTGTGTAATAAGAAAATTACAGTTCCTAAGTGGAGATAGTGGAGGGGAACCGCCCAATGAATACTCTCAGATTTCCAGATGAAATGGCGAACTTGAGGACAGAAGTGAGGCTTCTCTCTGGCCTGCCAAGCTCTGGTTATGCTGGAAGAATTAATACATTCACACAGCTTTCAGTTGTCCAAGAAGTATATTATTATTGCACTGTGTGGTGAGACCCGTTGTTTAATACAAAAATCGCAGTAACTGTTTCTTGTGTGTATGTCTTCCTTTCGCTACCGGGCATCCTTTGAAAGCCTAGTTATTTGAAGGACACAGCATGGGCAAAGAATAAAAACGTGAGAAGTTTGACCACTTTAAACAATTACTGGCATTTCCCAGAGAATGAACCTACTTACAGTTAGGAAACAGCGTTTATGTTTAAGGTTGAAAAGCCAGGATGGAGGAAAATTCTGCTAATTTGTAAGATGACCTTTAAGCGCACCAAAACCAAATAATTTGTAGGCTGTGACACAGGGCGAATTCCTCCGAAATTTGTGTGAATACGGCTTTGGTGGGTCCTGAAAAACGAACAAAGGAGCTGGAAGGAAAGCTTTTCCTCCAAATAAGAAGGGGAATGACAAAGAGGCCAGTGGGCCCGTTCACAGTTCACCATTAAGACCGGGGCTCTGTGGCACGGCTAATGAGACGGCTCGTAGCGGAAAACAATCTGTTCTTAAGAATGTTTAAATTGAAAGTAATCTCTAATCTATGAACTAAGGTCTCTTCTGCACTCTCCGTTCACCGGGAGAGCTTTCATGCTGTGTCGTTTGCCTCCATCAGATGTTCTCCGTTTTACCTTCCCCTCCACAAAGACATGGCTGGCTCGGCAGTACTGTGCAACAGTCTTACTCTCTTCCTGCAGAAAAGAGATTTTTTTCTTTTTGAGAGAGGTGGAATGAAAAAGAGAGAAACATCTTTGCCTAAGTGACTCTCGAGCATCTGTGCTTGAAGCTACTTTTTATGAACACTCCTTGGTAAACGACTCAAGGTAAAAAAGCAGAAAAGCATCCAATGTTAGGAAATTGCAACCCAATACCATGTAATTTAAACCTGCGGTTGCTTCTCTTGTTCTAAATGACACACAGATGGCTAGCCCAGCCCTCACAACTTTGGGAGCACAATTGGTCTTTTTGTATGAATGAACATAGAGTAACCCAAAATATTTTGGACAGATTTGCTTAATTCTAATTGTTCGTAGCATAATTATCAAGCCCATTGGAGCTAATAATTTTAGCCATGATAATTTGTCACATTAAGTTAGTAATTAATGAACTTCTTGAGAAAATTAACAAAGATACCCTTCTAACAAACAAATAAATAAAAGCAAAATAACTTTTTTAAGAAGTCTAGAGGGAGGCTAACAGAAACTCACCAGTCTCAGGGCCCTGAGGTTTTGAGGAAAAGCCTTGCTACATTCAGGCTGAACATACTAGCGAGGGAGACATTTCTGTCTGTGCCCTGGACAACAGTAGGGTTTCTCACACCAGGATGAGCCCGTTGTTAACTGGGGTTCAGTGAGATGGGAGACCCCAGCCCATTCTCAATGTGCGACTTGCTCCTGAGGCTCTTTCGAGAGACCAACAAAGGTCGGGGAGGCCAGCAGAAGTGGAGTCCGGAGTTTGTTTTCTGTTCAGCTCCAGTTTGCTCCTTCCCCACTCCCTGCCATCTGTCTAGGCACCCCACCCCCTTCTGGAAGCTGACAGCCCTTCTTCAACCCCAATCAGGGAAACCCGTTAGGTAGTCTTTGGGTTTAACTCAGTAACCTCATGTTCTACGTGAGGCATCTTAGAAGTAAATGGTGGGACACATTCCCACTGCTGAATCGAAAGTGAGCACTCAGGCCACTAAGAAGGCTAACTTCAAGACACTATGCATAAATAGGTGTCGTCTGAACATTTTACGGCAGTCTGCACACATCGAGATAAAAGCCACCCTTGCTTGTAGTCACATTCAAATCCTTTCATCATTCGGGTCCCCGATGGGTGACACCCTCCCAGTTGAGCTGCAGAATAGCATGAGCCTACCCTGAAACCACCCTGGCTCTTCCATTTGTCTGTCTTGTCTTTCCTCCTTCCTCTCTCCCTCTGGAATTCTTGAATCTGCCTTCTCCTGAAGTCTACTGGAAGTTTCTTGCTAACATGGTAAGATATGGTCTTTAGAAAACGTGCATTTTGAACGACTGCATAGAACCCAGTGGAGTATCTGATAGACTCAAAGAAAACAGCAATTTCTACTGTGGAAAAAAATATATCTTTAGGGTCCACAGAAAAATAAATAGGGTGGTAATTAAGTCATCTTGGAATGGTGATGTTTTTGTGCTAGTCTACCAAGTTACAAAATCATTGAATGGATCTTTATATACCATTATACGTATACACACACACACACACACACACAGTGAACACTTACAAATGCATGCATGA
The DNA here is from genome assembly GCF_950005125.1 of Chionomys nivalis. NCBI lineage: Eukaryota > Metazoa > Chordata > Mammalia > Rodentia > Cricetidae > Chionomys > Chionomys nivalis. The sequence continues at coordinate 35,940,396 of NC_080110.1, forward strand.
CATGCATGGTTTCATAGTATCAGGTGGCATAGAGGATGTCGGTCATCCTGGACACAAATGTCCAGTGAGTTTTTAGTTCCACATTTCAGAAACCTTGGCTCTGACACATTGTTGCCACTCTAGAAGAATCAGTTGGATCTCAAGGGGCATTCTTTTTGAACTTGGAGACCAGCTGCAGCTCAGGTAGGGTTTTGTAGTCTGTTAGGGACTGGTTTGGTCATGGACAAGTGACCATAGAGGCTGCACTGTGGCGACCAGCCGAAGCAATTCTTTAGGATTCAGGCTAAAATGGCTTTCTCCACATCCTCTCATTTCAGGGTCTTGTCGGGATAAAAAGAACTGTAAGGTGGCCTTTTCCCAGGAGGAACTGAGGAAGCGGCTGACACCCCTGCAGTATCATGTCACTCAGGAGAAAGGAACTGAAAGGTAAGCATGCTAAATAAAAACCAGCGAGGCAAGAGCAGCGTGGCTCCCTCCTCCTTGGACTCTTCTTCTGGTTAGCTAAAGAATCCTAGACAAACCGACTAAGGCCAAGCCTGCAGAAGGCTGTCTTTAAGGAGGTTGGAAAAGGGACATTGTTTAGGATAAGACTGAGTTTTGTCTCTGCTTTTCTCCACTGAGTGAGCGTTCTATCTTATAGAAAGTCACGGAGGTTTTGTTAAGGGCCCATTTTTAGTTTGCAACAAAATGTGTGGCAGTGATAGCGATTTAGGTACTTTTTTTTTTGGAAGACATCACAGTGAGGAAACCCATGAGGGACATGGAGCCATGCCAGGATGTTGCCATTTGTGAAGGTGGCCATTGTGAGCATAGACATTTTGGCTGCAAAAGCAGGTAGCATGATTTAGTTCCTTTCTGCCCCACTCCAATTTCTTTTTGAAGCACATGTGGAGAAAGTATTTATTGGCTCATTTGTGGTTGGAATGTCAAAAATTTTCAATAACTGCCCTCACATGGCTTTGGTCCTTGGAAGTTCGCCCTACATCCTGGAAGGAAAAAAAAAGAGTTTGTTCACTTCCAAGACTGTTTCTAGTGATTAAAGTCTCTCTCAGCTGACTCCAGCTAAAAAGTAACTTGCCAAGGCCCAGTGATTTTGTTGTCTAATTTATACCGTGGATCTTGGCACGAAACTGTAAATGTACCTGGGATCCAGATTTATTAATGATGTAACTTAGTGTTTTCATTCATGAGCTGAAAGAGCTCTTTCCCACACAGGGGATCCTTGTTAACAGGCAATGTGCTCTTCCTGTCATAGAACCTACTATTTTCTGAATCTCCTCGACGTGGAGTCTCTGACCAAGTGAGCCCGCATGCCCGGAGCCGGCGGTGGCCAGATTCTCAGCACAGAAGATGTCTGCCTACCCTGTTGTGTGCACAGCTAGCAAAATGATTTAATGCACACAAACAACCAGAGATTAGGTCATTCTTAAAAATTCTGTTTATAAAAAAATTGGACCTCGTAAAGAGGGTGAAAGGACAATAAAATCCAGCTGCAGAGCACACAGCGTTTCTGTTGGGCGACCACAGCTGATCTGTATTAGCCGAATGACCTCCTCGCCTCTAAGACTGCTAACTTAGAAAAATATTCCCTTAAAGCTGCAATATTCCTTTTCAAACTGAAAAATAAGACTCCTTCCACTTGGAAACTTGGGCCCTGCTACATTTTCTGGTCCCCTCTTGCACAGTGTGGAGTAGCAGAACCTTATGTAATAATGTTCTTTATGGGGATCAAACAACAGGCTTTTTTTTTTATTTGAAAAATATTCCAGGTATCACATACTAGGTGCTTGATATTTTTAATTTACCTGTACTAGTTTGGAGTAGTTATATGCACATTTTACTATATATATTTGAAGTATATTAGTATGGTTCAGCTTTCCATATGTTTGGTCTGTTCTCATTTTAAGGCCAAAAACTCTGGAAAGATTTACTAGAGAAATGTATTTTAAACCAATGTGTTCTGTAAGAAGTAATACTAGCTTTGCTAATATTTTTTGATGATCTGTTTATTTTTTTATCAGTGCCTTTGAAGGAGAATACACACAGCACAAAGACCCTGGAATATACAAATGTGTTGTTTGTGGAACACCATTGTTCAAGTAAGTGGAGTGAGAGCTGGTGGGCATGGCTGGATCACGTGACAGCAGACTCCTTGTTGCTCATTTCCTGGGAATCTTTCTTTTGCTGAACTTGATTCCATCTTTGCCTATTATAAATATGTAATATATACATATATGTATATATACTTGTGCGTGTCCACTCCCTGAAAACAAGAGTAATTACAGACTTTCCAGGTTAATTCTCTATGACAGACTGGCTAATTTTGTAGTGTTTGGACATTTAAAACACTCACCATTAACTTTGTCCCACCTTAGAAACCAAGTATGAAGGACATATTCGTGAGCAGAGATCCGCTCATGTATTTACTGATTTTTTTCTCCCTTCAAGTGATACCTTTGAATCCATTTATGTCTTCATGTTAAAGTCTATTTGTACTCCCACGATGAAGACATACACCTGTGCTTAAAGCAGACATGAGGCATATGACCGATTTTTATGTACGGGTAACAATATTGTAGACTTGAGGTTAACACTATCTTTTCATTGGTCTGAGATCGTCCTTTTTAGATCCCAGCAACTCACAGTCATGCAGGCACCACACAGGCCTTTTGGCCAAGACAGTTAATTCTTGGTCTGGATAGGATATTCTTACTCATCGAAGGATAATCTTGACCAAAGAAGTTTTAGCTGGGTGGGAAAATCTGGGAAGTCCTCTGTCTCCCCGAAGAGAAGGCTTTCTGAAGCGTGGGCATCGCTTGTCTCACACAGGATGACGGAGTCTCATAGAATGAATGAGTAAATAAAAATCTGACAGCTGTAGCATGCAAAACACACTCTAATTTGCTCCACATTTCTCCTTTAAGACATTACCATTTACAGATATTTCTGAAATAGCAGGAAAATGGTAGTTTCCTTAAATTTTTTTGAGAGTTTTGAACTTTTCTGCAGTTGCACAAAGCTTCTCACACGTTAGCGCTGGTTGACAATCTGTTCTGAATTCTTACATAGTTTTTTTTTTCATGTTAAAAAACCGACCCTTCAAATTGTCACCCGTTTCCTCTCAGAAAACACACATCCTCGATTTCAACACCCTTAGCTTATGTCACGATAGTTGACATAACACTTAAGATAGCTGCTGAGCCGTGCTAAACTGGTTAATACCCAAATGGTAAAAGCTGCCCACATCCCCTCTGCTTTTTGTTTAAGGTGCCCCACCTCTCCCCCAACCGTGTGATTTCACTGAAGGACTCCGTTGAAGGAAAACTTGCTGTTTTAAATAAGAAACAGAGCCACTGTAGAGGGCGGATTTAACCCTTGTGAGAGTTTGAATCACAAACCCTGAAAGCAAAACCCTTATCCAAACACAAGAGCTGGTGAGAGTCACGGTCACCGTTCACCGTGACACAGCGCCATCTCTTTGAGCATTCCTGTCAGCTCCCATTTTCTACATGCTGTGGGAAACAGGATTTGACTTCTCATTCATACTTTTGCTGGTTTTCACTGTTCACTTGTCTCTTCTTGCTTCCCTGTCTCCTCTGAGAGAAAAGCATACCCTGCCTTTCTTTGTTGGAGATGGAATGGTTTATTGGCTTTGTGTAGCTGTCTTCATGTTCAACACGTGTTCCCTGGGTCCCACGAAGACTTCAGGGGCCACAGGGCACGGGCAGTTTTGAGGGAATTGATTTCCCACCGTCCGTTTCTCTGGGCACATTTCTGAGACTCGGCGTCTGCAGCTTTCCCTCCCATGTCTCTTCTGCCTGCTGTCTTCCCACTTCACTTGGGGTGGTCCACACTCCATCCGGCCCAAGTCTGGCTGGAATTCATTGTCCCCATTTGCGGTCTTCAGGCATCAGGTGAAATGATAGCTCAAGGGTGTGTGTGACTTTTGAAGATGAGCTCCCCGAAGGAAAACAACAACAAAAACCACACTAGTGTGAGGTAGCGCTGCCAAATGCCTGCAAAGGTCGGCAGTCTCCCTTACTGTCTGTTTAGTATGTCTTCTATCTGTGTGTCCTTTTCCCTTCCCGGAGCTTAAACGGTAGCCATGAGAACATGTCTCAGTGTGTTTATTCAAATGATAGAAAATGAAAGCTTGGGGGACTTCATTGTTTTAGAAAAAAGAAACAAGTCTGATTTGATTGGTAGATATGTTGCTAAGGATGGGTTTGCAAATTAGTTCACGTGATTTATTTTTCCGCTTATGTTTGATGGAAATATGTAGATCTGAGATTTTGACAGAAACACTGTAAGCATGTATACAGAATACAAAACAACTGGGAATTCATCTTTTGCAGTTATTTACATTTCTGTAAGTTATTTAAAAGTGTAAGGGGAAAAATATCATCAGCAAGTCCAGGTATAAAACCCACATAGTTGTTTGAACAAGAAAGTTTAAAGGATTTTAAACTATAACATAGGGGTTGGGATGAGGAAGTCTTTGCTAGTAAAAGTGAAAGGAAATTAGAAAGAATACAGACATAGCAGGAATAGTGATCATGGATACAGACAGCAGGGATGGTGACCATGGATACAGACATAGCAGGAATAGTGACCATGGATACAGACAGCAGGGATGGTGACCATGGATACAGACAGCAGGGATGGTGACCATGGATGCAGACAGCAGGGATAGTGACCATGGATACAGACAGCAGGGATAGTGACCATGGATACAGACAGCAGGGATAGTGACCATGGATACAGACAGCAGGGATGGTGACCATGGATACAGACATAGCAGGAATAGTGATCATGGATACAGACAGCAGGGATGGTGACCATGGATACAGACAGCAGGGATGGTGACCATGGATACAGACAGCAGGGATGGTGACCATGGATACAGACAGCAGGGATGGTGACCATGGATACAGACAGCAGGGATAGTGACCATGAATACAGACAGCAGGGATAGTGACCATGAATACAGACAGCAGGGATAGTGACCATGGATACAGACAGCAGGGATAGTGACCATGGATACAGACAGCAGGGATGGTGACCATGAATACAGACAGCAGGGATGGTGACCATGGATACAGACAGCAGGAATAGTGATCATGGATACAGACAGCAGGGATAGTGACCATGGATACAGACATAGCAGGGATAGTGACCATGGATACAGACAGCAGGGATAGTGACCATGGATACAGACAGCAGGGATGGTGATCATGGATACAGACAGCAGGGATGGTGACCATGGATACAGACAACAGGGATGGTGAACATGAATACAGACATAGCGGAATGGTAGTCATAACCTTTAGGGCAGAAACAGAAAGGCCTAGGAAGACCTTCCTCCTTGGTACTACTCCTACTTCCTTTCTCTGGGGTTGAGAAGGAGATGGCATGATTTCAGTGACTCTGTGGCAGAGAATGCATGGCTATGCCACACTGGTATAGTGTACTGGAAATAAGAGGTTGCACTGGACACTTGCCTCTTGGAATTCTCTGGAAAACTACCGTTTTGGGGGGTGGGGAAAGCTGTTGGCAGAATGGTGCCTCAGTGGAAGCAGCTGGGAATGTCAGGGAGCTGCTGGCTTTTCAGTACTGCTGCTGGAAGCACACTGAAAGCCCCTGGTACTGCAGGAGCCCGGCACCTGAGAGGCACTCTTGCTGCAACGGTTGAGCTCTTGGTACTTGAGATGGCTGGAGAGAAGGATGCAGGAGAAACCATTTCCTATGGGAACCAGGTACTGGAGAAGTCGTAAACACAGAGGGATCTTGGTGTAGGTGAAACTGTATACATGGCAGGAGACTGGCCCTGGAGCTGCCCATGTTCCAAAAGTTAGAAAGGGAGCAATTTCAATATTCTTTTTAGGGATCCCCGATCCAAAGCTTGAAAACCACTTGTGACGCTAGATTCTCAAAAGGCAGTTGGCTTCTTGCTTTAAATACCAAGTATAGAAAGCAATTGCTGAGTGAGTGGCGAGCAAGTGTGTATTTGTGGTTTTTTTGTTTGTTTGCTTTTGTTGTTGTTTCTTTAAAAGGAAGGGGATGAGAGATGAAGAAAAGAACAGAATAACTAGGAATATTCTGATTTTAAAAAAAGTAGGGAGTCATAAGTGAAGTGCTGAATCTGGAAATGCCTAAATGCTTCCCAAACTTTCATTTCCATTATCTGGTCCATACTTACAGTGTATGCACAAGCCTCTCTGTAAAACTCCGTGTGTGTGTGTGTGTGTGTGTGAACGAGGGCACATGCCATTACTTGAACGTGGAGGTTGGAGAGCCATCTTGTGTGTTGGTCCTCATCCTCCATCTTGTTTGAGAGAGGTGTCCAGTTGTTCATTGCTATGCACACCAGACCAGCTGGCCTGTAAGTTTCTGAATTCTCCTGTCTCTGCCCCACTTCTTCTCACAGGGGCCCTGGGAGTGCCAGCTTGTGCTATGGCATCTGGCTTTTCTGTGGGTCCTAAGACTCTGAAGCCAGTCCTCCCACTTGGGTAGCACTGTACCCACTGAGATGCCTCACCAGCCCATATCTTCCTTTACTCCACGGACACACATATGTTATATCCTCACAAAAATGTCTATTTAGTTATTTTCACTTCATTTCCAAACTTGTAATGTGAACCATTTTCTTCTTTGAACAACATTCTGCTTTCTTGCTGCTTCCCGGGTCCAAGAGTCTCATTCACGGCCTCTTAGACACCAAACGTGTGATCTATCTCACAGTTCCTCTTTTCTTCATGGTCACAATTTTCACCAAGCTGGTCGATTTCTCATATGGTACTTCCGACTTTCTGTTAGTAAATTTGCTGACAGAAGCAAGAATGTTCTCACCTCTGATTATTTGAACTTTTAAAATTTCATAAAGTAAATTTATTGTACATCAGATAAACTAGAGAGAGAATTGGTAAAACAGACTTAGAAAGTAGTTTTGGCCATCTTTATTGTGCTGTGGCTGATACATTGCCACGTACTATGGAATAAATCAAATAACATTACAAAGTATTTTTCTCACTATAGCTATGGTTTTGTTGGGATACTGTGAAAAGTGGCAGGCAATTGTAAGTTTTTGCAGTGCTGCTGGTTGAAATGCTCTCATGTACCTGGAGGTTATGACTGTCAAGTCAGCAAGGGTTCCTGGGACAGGAGGTTATCTGCGTTTTACTAGCGGGAGGGAAAGGAGGAAGGGGAGAGGGGGAGGGGCAGGGGGAGAGGAGAAGCGAAGTGAGCTCAGCTATTCTCTGGTGGAGGATCCTGACAGAGTATGTGGAAAGAGGAATTAGAGATAAGATTGAAGGTGTATGTTTTCAAGAAAATGGGGCCAATAGGAATGGAGAGATGGACTGTGTTGGGACCAATGGGAGATGCAGCTTTTAAAAGAAAAGTCTTTTAACCTACTTGAAATCCTGTAAGGCCCACATCCTTTTCTTCATCACAGGCTTTGTTTCCTCCATTCACAGTGAACATGGTCCCACAGCTCTGTTCCTTGCCATGTTCCTCCATCACTGCAGTTACTGCTTCCTTCTGAGTTATCTATGCTTGTGCATGGGTGTATGTACATGTGCGTGCATGCGTGTGTGTGTGTTTACTTTCCCTCTTCTACTAAGTGAATTTTGCAGTGGAAAGACCATGTCCTAGAAATATTATTTCTTAGCTCCAAGCATGTAATAATCACCAAATACTTATTGATCATCACATGTGCGTCTTACTATGATTGGATTGATTTTGGAGAAACTTTGAGCGAAGGGCTAGCATGATGAAAGATGGAGGTGAGTCATAGCAATGAGTGCAGTGGATTTCAGGGAGTCGAAAGAGGATATAGGCTTGCAGTAGAGCCATTGGGACGCTTTTTCCAGGTTAGCTGGTAAATTGCGGCATTATCTATGCGTAATCACCGCCTGGTACTTTTGTTTGTCTGTACACATAGTAGTCCTCCATTGAGCAGCTCACTTTGTAGTACAGGCTCATTACTGAGAATAACAATACTATTAAAATAATATCTAATGCTTGCATAGCAGTTATTATGCCTGGCATGGACCTAAGTGTTTCATATTAAAATCATGTAATCCCTCCAGCTACACATTTCATAGATAAGAGAACTAGGCAAGGAAAACCTATGAGGAACACAGTTGGCAGGTGAGTGTATTTTAAATAGTAATGCTCAATTTGGAAGGAAGCAGAGGTTGAGGAATTATGTAATACAATGCTTTGTATTTTATCTTGGCCAATCAGACATGGTTCTTTTAATCAACATCACTAGAACAAATGGATCACACACATCTCCATTATTTGTAAAGTCTTATTGTTGACGCACTTGAAGACTTCAGCAGAAAATTGGAGATGATATTTATTTAGGACAAAGGGCGAGCTCTTGTGTGGCTGATTGCCAAGAACGACTCTGTTTGAAAGACCCTTGGAGCTACCCCCCAACCCCCACCCCGTAAGATGTACTGAACGCGGAAGAAGCCAGCAGCTGTTTAGCCCCAGACTGGCGAGGCCTGGGGCAAGGGAAGCATAGTATTCTCACATATTGATTTCTTGTCTTACTTTTTCGCAAGTAACTAGCTATATTTCACATTTATCACTTAAATTTTTTTTCTTGCTATATTTCTGAGAAGACTGATGTCAACTGGCATGAGTAATTCTAAGTGCCTTTTCTGTATTTCCGTCTTCATTGAGCAAATCACAGGACATGTAGAATGCCTACCCGGATATGTGAGCTCAGGTCCATTCTCCCTAAAAAGGGGAAAGTAAAGCCAAACAGGGTCAAAACTAAATACACAAACATGCCTAGTATATTAAACGTAGGTGGCTTGCGTGAGTTTAAGGGCACACACGATCACGGTAGTCTAGAGGGGCCTGTGAAGTGCAGGCACGTAGAGCTTGAGAGAGTTAAATGCATGTTGGTAATGGTTAGCACTTTTCTAGAATTATAGCCAGTTTCCAGCAGAATTTTATGGAGAAGTCATCTTGAAGATAAGTTCATGTTGCCACCAGAATGCTGCCGTGGCTGCAATGGTCAAGACCGCAGGCGCAGTGCTGATGGGGGTAGAGGAAGCAAGCTCTCCACAGAGGAGAACAACAGATAGCCCTGTCCTTAACCACTTCATCCTCCCTGCCACACAGGCACAAAGTCGCGCAGGGGGCGAAAGGGTCATGTTGAAAGTCTCCTGTAGGTGGAAGAATGCATGGGGGGCAGCAGAGCTGAGTCCACTGTGTGTGGCGCTGGGCTGGAGTTCTCCTCATGAAAGAGCTTGTGTTCGCAAAGAGCTGAAAAACGGCTTCAATTTTCTGGTGGCCTAGAATAAAATAATAGCAGGGGAGGGGGCTCGTGTGAAATACAGTGTGTGCACGCTCGGCAGCAGAGTTCTGCTCAAACGGTGGCAGCGCAGGGTTGAGGCAGTGACCCCTCACGCCCGCCTCTACTATTCACAGATGGACTTTCTTGGGTGACTCGGAAAGAAAGGGAGTAAAAGCCACCACTGATACCTGACCTTGAAGCCACTGTGGGTAGGGAGACCACATTATTCAGAGACTGAGAAAAACCATATTATAGAAACTATAAAAGTGTAGCAAGACATAATTCAACGGGGCGTGCTATATAAACATAACCACAATTTTTTTTTTTTTTTTTTTTTTTATTTTCGAGACAGGGTTTCTCCATAGCTTTTTGGTTCCTATCCTGGAACTAGCTCTTCTAGACCAGGCTGGCCTCGAACTCACAGAGATCTGCCTGCCTCTGCCTCCTGAGTGCTGGGATTAAAGGCATGCGCCACCACCGCCCGGCCCATAACCACAATTTTTAAAAGTTATATACATATACGTACAAAAATGCTTGAAACTATAGTGTACACAAAATGCCAAGATCATGACGGTGTGTTTGTTTATGTGCGTGCGCACGTGTGCGCTCTGGTGAGAGGAATATGTAGAAAGTCATTTGGCCTCATATTAACAAAATCATAGTGTTAATTTCTACACGTAAGTCAAAATGACCTATATTTATCTCAGAAAATTACAGTGTTTAGGATAAACGGGAGAACAATGTGAATGCAGATTTATCTTGGATAAGCATGGGCCAGACAATTAAAACTTATCATCATTCTGCCTTGTGGGCTTTGAAGTCAGATAGTTCGTGAAAACAATACGTGAGCTCCAGTAAGCACTTGTGAGGTAATCCACCAAATGTCTGTTCCCTAAATATGTCCAGATCATGATTTGGAAGCAGCATTTTTTTTTGTCCCAGCACAGATCTTCTGCAAAATCACAAACCAGTTATGTTAAGATTTTTCATCTTTCCCATTTGTAAAATGGGAAAAGTTTTTTCCTAACAGCATTATTGTATTAAATGCAGGAATTATGGAGATGATCTGTAAAAACATTAAGGTTTGTAAAAAAAAAAAAAACATAACTTTTAAGTTTATGTGATAAACTGTAAGGAACATACAAAACCAGAGTTCTCAAAATTAAGTCATGTAGTTTGTTTTGTGTTTCATTATTAGAACTGCGTGTTGTGTTGTCAGAAGCCCCGAGGGAGTAAAGCCTGATACTGAGTGTGTGCAGTTGAGTGTGTGCAGTTGATGTGGGGGCAGTTGAGTGTGTGCAGTTGAGTGTGTGCAGTTGAGTGTGTGCAGTTGATGTGTGTGCAGTTGAGTGTGTGCAGTTGAGTGTGTGCAGTTGATGTGGGCAGTTGAGTGTGTGCAGTTGAGTGTGTGCAGTTGATGTGTGTGCAGTTGAGTGTGTGCAGTTGAGTGTGTGCAGTTGATGTGGGGGCAGTTACGTTGAGGTTGTAATAGCCTTAGGCCCATGGGAAATGACAAAGCCTTTCCCAGTGTAGGTTTAGAGAAATGGATGATCTTTCCTTTCTGGTCCGAGTGTGGTTGTTGATAGATAGTGTGTACCAAAAATGCCCACCACAAGACCCCACCTAGACTTTGTCGTCAGGAGGTTGCTCCCCTGGAGAGACAGCTCCTACCTAGAGTAACTACATTGTTTTCATTTTACACCATAAATCCTGCCTCCTGTTTACATGTGTGTGATAATCCATCCTTGTTCAGCTACACATAGGAAGCCAACTCTCTGTTCAACTCTATAGATGAAGACATTGCACTTCCAGGGACCTGAGGTTTCTCTGTCCAAGAGTCCAGCCCTCCCACACCTGGCTTCTTTGTGTATTTTCTTCTTTCCCTCTCTCCCACATCCAGATCAGCAGGGTTGTGCAATGACTTGATATTTTATTAAACAGTGTTTGACCCAGTGATTCAGCTCATCCAAAAACTTTCAGTTTCTTATAAAAGATTAAAAACCCCACTTTAATGTGGATTCTAAATTTCTTAAGTATTGTACTTAAAGGGATAGCTGTAGGAAGACATTGTTCATTTCCAAATCTCTTCCCAATAACTGTCAACTTCTTGAGAGACTATGCTATGATTGAGGAATTTTATATTTTTCATTCCTATGGGTAAAGGGCATTTGGGGTTCTATTTGTTAAATAGCTTAATTAGTAGAATTAGCCGACTCATCTAGACACTAGTAGCAGAGACATACAGACACTTCTCTGTTGCAAGCATCTCCAACTGTTCTCTCTTATCTCCTTTCCCAGAGTGATTCTTTGAACCACAGGGCTCACATAACTTGCTTTCAGTAAATGCTTGCTTCCTTTATCAATGGCACTGTTGACACCTGCAAGGGTGTATCCCCACCACGGAGGGAAAATGACAGTACTGATGGTTGGCACATTCTTACAGCAAAGTGCTGAGCTGGGGAGAAACCAAACCAGGACCAGACATTTAGAGCTCTATTAAAAGAAAAATAATAATCAGCTGTTATTGTTAAAAATAATTGTAATGCACATTCATATCAAAATGCTAGAAAAATAACAAAGAACAAGAGGACCAGAGTGCACACTTTTATACACTGGGGTAAACGGCTGACCTTCCTCAGGCGCTTGAGTGACAAAGACAGTCCCTGCAGAGACAGCTAGGCAGATGTATGGGAAGACAAGGGTCTTAGCTGTATCTCCTAATATATGCAGTGCAGGGTGTTTCAAAGCTCCCTCTACTTCACGTTAGATGGCCACAGCATCTCCCTTCCCAGTCACAGGCAGCAAAATTCTCTCTAGGCATTGCCAAATATTCCATAAGGGCAAGATTATCTTCCGTTGAAAACAACTGATCTGAACGATCCACAAAATAATAGCTCAAGCTGTGGTGATTTGGTGGTTTTTTTGTAGTGAACATGTTTCCAACATGGGCTGTATCAAGCTCCCATGTGACACTATTGAATACGGAACTGGGAAGAGATTTAGTAACACCATTTAGTAGTCAGGGTTCTCTCCCTCTCTTTCCATCACACACATAGAGGGGTTCAAATAGTCCAACTATGGCTGTCTCACAACAGAAAGACCAAGGATTCAGCGATTGTTCAGTGCCAGGAGTTCTGGGGAAGTCTTCGAGAGCTTCCAGTTTTTCGGCTGTGTTGGAATCCTGAAGAAGCAGGCTCTAACACCAGAGGAGGAGTGCCTTGGGAACAAGACAGATGAACTTGCCAAGAATGAGAACAAGCAGGCAAAATACTAAAGCTTTCGGACTGCTACCAGACGGTGTTGCCCAGATTCCAAGTGGGTCTCCTGACCTCAGATTATCTGGATGTAGTGTGGGTCTCCTGACCTCAGATTATCTGGATTTAGGGTGTGTCTTCTGACCTCAGATTATCTGGATTTAGGGTGTGTCTTCTGAACTCACATTATCTGGATGTAGTGTGGGTCTTCTCACCTCAGATTATCTGGATTTAGGGTGTGTCTTCCCCCTCAAAACATCTAGCCCAGAAACCCCTTCCAGGTGTGCCCCATTGCTTGAGAGTTAGGTAATTTGACAGCAGGTTAGCAGTCACATACAATGAGTCGTATTTCTGTTGGGGTTTCTATCTATATTGTAAATGACAAACACGAAAAGTTAAATGCTTGGGAAATGATGAATTGTGTTTCCTTTGAAAATATAGTTTGTTGGACAGTAGGTTTATCTAGCTTATTTTTGATACTGGTTCTATTTGACAACAGGCTATGAACATTGTCAAAACACCCATTACCAGTTGGCTCTCCTAATGTTTAGGATACTATTGGAATGGAAATAAGCTGATTGTTGAGGGAGATACAATAGATGCCTGGGAGGGAAATAGGGGTGGATATGATCATATTCCCTTGTATGCACATATGAAATTCTTAAGGATAAAGAAAAATCGTTAAAATATAACCCCCCTAACAGAACACAAAAAGAAAGACAGCAGTAGAAGTGTGTTTCGCTTCTACTGAAATCTGAAAATCCAATTGTAAAGAAGCAGAAGTGCTTTCCCCCTCCCCAGTTCTATTTTACCGCTTACGACAACATAATCATATCGTTCTGCCATAATATGAGGGCCTGGGGCAAACCCAGCTCCAACACGTTTCTCTTTTGTCTTTCTGCTGCTGCGCTCTTGGCAACACACGAAACAGACTGCTTCTATGAGCAGATAGATGTGTGTGAGGTTTTCTCCACGCGTCAAACAAGCAGTTCCCCAGTGGTTGGCAGCCGGGGCTACAGGTTTCAATTCAGTTGTGGCGTTGTGTACCTGGAGGTAGCATACAGACCACACAGCCTGGAGGCTCCTGCCACACGATTGCCCCTCCTTCTAGATACATCAGTTGCAGCTTCTAGGTCGTGCAACTCTTTCTGACCAAAAAAGTGAAGATAAAAGTAAGTTAGGGTTTGTGTGACTCAGTTGATTCGGTGGAGTGGCTCACAGAGCCTAGAAGACCACCTGCCTTACCTAAACTTGTTTGCTTTAAGTTTTATGGAGTGTTTCAGTAAACTGCCAGATAGACTAACTGCCCAGCACAACCCGTGGAGACGCCATAGTTTTTTGTGCTCCCTAGGCACATCCTTCAGGAACCTTCCCCACACTAAGCTGTTTAAAAGCTCCTCATTCCCAGTCCTTTGGGGATTTTGTGGAATCCTCATGGAGTCATGTTTGAATAAATCACTGTTTATTGGTGGTCAAGGTATCTTTCAGCTCCCTTCTCCTCTCTGAAGATTGGGAAAATAGGAGTTAATGTCCTAAACCTTTATCATGTCTTGGGGGCAACCATGGACCTGTATGTTTTGGGTCTCTTGGACAGCCCTAAGCAACAGTTCTAAAGAGGGCTTCTCATGTCTACCATTGGAATATTGGTAGATGGTCTTTGACTCTTGAAGGGAGCTTGTCAGCCTAGATGAGAAAATTTCATTTAAACTCTATATGCATATTTATACATAGACTTATGTGTATTATAAGGCTTTCCTTAGGTAAATAGTTAGCAGCATTTTCAGACATCTTTACCATTATTTTATCCTCCTCCTGCTTCTGCATCCGCCTCTCCATCCTCCCTACTGAGACCCTTTTGTTTCCATTTCCCTGATCAGATTACTTGGCCTGCCATTTTTCTCTTTTGCCCCACCCCTGCCCAGGCAACAGTCCCTTTTTGGTTTCTGGTTTCTGCAGTTGCTCCAGGACCTGCACTCACATCTGAAGACTTAGTGCTAGAGTGTCTGGTGCGAAATCATGCTATGTTTGTCTTTCTGGGTCTGGGTTACCCATTCAATGTGATCTTTTCTGGTCCCATCCACTTACTGCAGAGTTCATGGTTTCATCTTTTTCTTTACATCCGGGTAGTTCCCCACAGTGTATGTGAACCACACTGTCATTATCCGTTCATTATTTGAAGGAGGTCGCTTCCATTTCCTAGCTCTTTTGAATACACTTGGCTGAGCAAATATCTGTGGTGTAGGACCTAGCATTTTGGGTAGATGTCAAGGGATGGTATAGCTGGGTCAAATGAGAGATTGGGGTTTGTTTTTTAGCTTTCTGAGAATTCTGCATACTGGTCCCTCTGTTGGTCAGATCAGCAATGAGGGAGAGCTCCCTTGTCCTTACCTCCCCTCCCCAGCACTTGATGCTGATGTTTGTTTGCTGTCTGACTAGGCTAAGATGAAATCACAAAATTGTTTTGATTTGCATTTCCCTAATTTCTAGGGACAACGAACATTTTTTTTTTTTTTTTTTTAGATATTTCTTAACCATTTTTTTTCTTTTGAGAAGACTCTGTTCAGATCCCAGGCCCAGTTTTCAAATGGGTCATTTGCTTATTTTTTTCTTTTATGCCTTGCCTTTTGAATTCTTTATATATTCTGGATTTTAATCTTCTGTCAGATGTATAGCTGGCAAAGATCCTCTCCCATTCTGTGGACTTCCTCTTCACCCAGTTGAATGTTTCGTTAGGTGTATGTGAAAACTTCTCCATTTTATGAAGCCCCACTTGTCCATTGTTGGTCTTAAACTCTTGAGCAACTGGTGTCCTGTTTGGAAAGGGCCTTCCTACCCCTGTCCTGTTTCTAGCAGTTTCGGTTTTCTGATTTCAC